>NW_022681465.1:61517163-62929994 GCF_009764315.1 Trachypithecus francoisi
GCACCTTCTTCGTCCAATTCTCAAATTCTGGGTCACTTCAGCCACTACGTGGGCAATCCATCTAATGCCGTACTCCATGTCGTTTTAATGACATTCACGCATTTCCATTTGACCATTTTATGATGACTCAAAACATTTATTCCGATAACCATTGAATTCAATAGATATAAATATGGATGTAATTGGATACATATGAATATAAATATGTCACAGAAACCTCAAACCTTTGTGCCTTCTCTCATTTTGGCCCATTTCATCTATCACATCCAATTTCTATTTCTGGGAAATGATCAGTCCCTTTACAAGTCTCACTTCCAGTAATTATGTTTCCGTCTATTCAATTTTTTCCCAGTGGCATTCCAGCCAGTCTCTTTATTGCAACGAACTTACCCCACCTACTTTTCCACTTTTTTAGTGGTGCAATTCCAGTTATATAGCTACCTCTTTTTCTTTATCTATATCTAAGAGGCAAAAAATTGTTAAAACAAATCACTCAGTTACTCTGATTGATGCTGTTATAAACTCATGATATCTAGCACCAGTAAAACTCTGAAAGCCAACTAGCACATCTTTACTCATCTTTGTTAATTTAAGTGTCACATCCTCCACACAGGTTATTAGACATCTCCTTTTACTGTAAACCTCTTCTACCTAATATTCTGCTTTCAACAGTCAACTCTCCATTCTACCTTTAAACAAAAATAGAAATCATATAAAAGTATAACACTCACACGCATACACATTATGATACTGCTAACCTACCTGCTTACCAACATACCTGTCTGTGTTCATGTTCTTTCCAAATGTACTATTTTCACAATAAAATAGGTGGCTCTTCAGTCAAATCCAAGTAATTATTAATTAGATATTTTTTCTACTTGCTTGTATGAAAAACTCCTCCTTTAATGTTCCCCTCAATTGCCCTCTCTTTAAGTTCAGCCTCTGCCATCTCTATGGACTCTTTCTAATCATGTTTTAAACATGCACAGTTCACTTCTCTTTTGTAAAACCAATTAATGGAAATCAAAATAGCTCTCCTTTGATCTCATGTTTTCCTCCAGCTACTGCCTATTCTCTCATGTTCATCCCACTCCAATTTTTTAAAATGTTTGCATATCTGCTTTCTTTATTACTTCCCATTTACTTATTCTCAACTTGCTGCCATGTAAATGGGGTGTATTTACCGTTAAAAGCCATTAAAAGTGTGTGAATACACACACACACACACACACACAGAGAGAATGATTGTTGGCACTTCTTATTTTAATGTACTTTTTTTGATATTTGTAACACCCCATCTTTCAATGGGACATCATGCTCTCCTGGTTCTCCTATAACCTCCTAATTACTCCCAAGCAACATCAACATAAGTTCAACCACCTGGTTAAGGGAAGACTGTATAAAATTGTCCCTTGATAGCCTAAATACTGTTAAATTTTCTGACTCTCTGTCAATGCTCAGGTGCTAGAAAATGCTTTTTATGCTCTCATTCGAGGGCTTTTACGAAGATACTCCTTAACCAGGAAAGCATCTGTCATCACAAACACACTCCTCTGGCAGCTCTATTACTCATAATAGTCTCCTTTAATTTGGTAGCTTGCCTTAATGGTTCCTCCTTATACTCCTACAGAAGTCTCTACTATCTAAGGTATGTGTGTATAACATCAAATGTGTGCCTACCTTGTCATTTGTCTGCTTTCTACACCAGACTTTTAGCTATGTGACAGCAGATCATTCATTTACTCATTCATTCTTGTGTTCAGCAGGCATTTAATGTCCCTAAGGTGAGTGTTGTATTTGTTTTCAAGATAGAACAATGAGAGAACCATACTTAGTACTTGCTCTCTTAATTTATTAGATGAGATACATCCTGAGACAAATGAACACACAATTTTGATCTAATATCAGTTATTTTAAGGCTATAAAAGAAAAGTACAGTGTGTATGTGTCAATAAAATAGTCTTCATTGTTGTAAAATATTATTTCAGGGATCTTCACAACCCAGAATTGTAAAAACTCATTATTTCAGCGAAAATGGCAAAATACATTTCACAATCATTGTGTTTTAAATCTCTGCATCTTATCTTGTATATTTCTATTATTAAAAACTACTGAATGGTATATTTCCTGTTTTGCAACTTTACTTATTGACTTCAAATTTGAAAATGGAAGCTGGTTAATATTGCATATTGCAGGATTAAAGAACTACTACCTGTTGGAGCCAGTCATGTCTCACAGGATTTGATAAGAGATATATAGAATGAAAAGATAGAAAAATAAACTTTTATTAGACAAAATGCCATATTGTGTATACTTAGGCTAATAGTAGTTGGTAAGAAGAAATTAGAAAACATTGGTAGATATAACTGCCAAGTTTTTATTTTGACAATCACTCCAAATACTCACTCGTAGCTATTATTACCTATTTCTGAAAGTGATCTGCAGAAGAAGAAATATAAACACGTAAAATACAGCAAATTAAATTACACACAAGAATAATTTCTCTTCAACCAAGCTTTTGTATATCTGTATTCCCTCCAGCCCTGACATTTAACACTGACTGTAGCATGAATAGTAGTTAAATACTCTGCTTCTCAGGAGAGAATGCGTAATGCTATTCTTGCTCTGTGTCAACTGGCCTGAAGGAATCACTGTGAAGTTAATATTCAGGCTCCTTCTATGTTGATGTATATTCTGAACGTCTGAGAGGAGCCTGGGGTCAGAATCTAGGTAGTGAACTTCTTGAACTTTCTGTGCCACATCTCTTTGTATAGTTTTATGGTTCATCAGCTGGCCTAACTGGAAACTTCTATCCTAATCAAGCATTTTACTCAATACCTCCTATAGTGCACGTATTTTTTTCTAAGCCTTTTTCTTGTGATGAAAATGAGGCTTCTTTTTCCCTTTTTCCAAATATCAGATATCTTACTAAAACCATACAAGAAATCTCCATCCCTGTTTACTTTTCTAACCAATCCAATCCATATTAGTTATAATTTCTAAATTCTAGTGAAATGTGTTTTCTTCAGCATCCTCTCTTTTACATAGAATGAATTTTAAGTGGATTATCAAGTCATGAATAAAATAATCTAGAAAAATATCACCTTTCCAGATGTACCTTAGAATTTGTAGTGTTTATGTCTAATACTGATATTGTTTTATTATTGTCAGTTATAATAATATTAAAGATGTAAATACGTACTAAGCAGTTTTAAGTGTTAATTACTTATTTTAACATCTTGGAATGTGCTAGGTTAAGGCAATAAGTTCAATTTGCGTGTTTCTTAAAAGTGAATATGTAATAAAAAGATTTATGTGACCAATTTAAATAACCAAAACCTCCCAGGGATGAAACATCAGAGGATTAACAAAATTAATATCTGAAAATCTCCCCCGTCTCTGCTCAAGACACAACATCAGCTGTGACCAGTGTGAAATTAATTATCATTTCTGACATCAAAAAGTAGTATGTTTGACCATAAAGCTCTTTGGTAAAATGTCTTATTTGCTCTTATAATAGGAGTTTTAGATCATTACAGGGATTTTTTGAAAATATCTAGCCATGTTTCTCAATACCAACTCCAGAAACACAATATAACAAACACAAAAACAGCAAAGCAAGTAAACAATTCACAACAAGATAATTGGGCTCTAAAGCCAACCATTTATTATTAGTTCATTAGAAGGTTAATTCTATCAGAGCCATGAGCTCTCTCTTTAAGAGGACTCCTAACTCTAGTGCTAGCTGACTAGGTTTATGCTGACCTTAGCGATACTGGCCAGGTCCAGGTTCATTCTGCTCATATGCAGTAAATCAATCACTGTGACATGGATTCTGCAAAACAGAAAAGACTTAGGCAGTAAGTCACCAAGAGAGGAGGTGGAAGAACACACCACCTATGTTCATAGGACATATGTACAGAAAGTGGCAACATTAGCATGATCATGAAGGTGGAGTTTTTGACCCTTTGATATCAAAAGGCCACCTCTCAGGCATTCATGCAAACCCAGTTGAAGGGTCAGTGATCTCAACTAGTTTGAACTAGACAAGAGCTGGCCAAGTTTCTGAAAAACAATGGAAGCAGCCATCACCATGGTCACCTATGAATGTTACTCATAAAGTCACCAGTAAAAGTTAAGTTTTAGTATTTAGTGGTACGGCCTTCAGTTACCGCAACCCTCAGCTACAGAGAAAAACAACAACAACAAAAGCAGGTGACAGAAAGTAAGCAGGGCTTGTAGACCTGACTTTATTAACCCCACGGTTTCACTAGGACAAATGATTATCATTTTTTTTTTTTTTTTTTTTTTTTTGAGACGGAGTCTCGCTCTGTCGCCCAGGCTGGAGTGCAGTGGCCGAATCTCAGCTCACTGCAAGCTCCGCCTCCTGGGTTTACGCCATTCTCTCGCCTCAGCCTCCCGAGTAGCTGGGACTACAGGCGCCCGCCATCTCGCCCGGCGACAAATGATTATCAAACAGGAGATATTTCTGTTTTTATTTCTCCACTCTAAAAATCCATCATTGCTTTAAGAGACAATATTTAAATTTAATGAACTCTATCTGTTTAGAAAGCCTTAATACTATAATTTCTCAAGAAGTAAAGCATATTATTACATGGAAAAGGTTATTGACAACTTTTGCGATTTTTGTATACAGAATAACTCTATATCCATATTTAACATTTCATTAGCTATTATTGATTCTCAGTTTATTTAGATAACAGATGCCATGTAACGACTATGTAGAAAAACATTCTTTCACAAGCAGGGGAAATAGTGACTCTCTTGAGTTAACATTATTAAAGCTTAATTTAAAACCAGCAATTCTCTTAAAAAAAGATTCAGACAGAGCCTAAGGTTATTCCTAAGCAGGCAAATATATATAAAACAAGAAAACAAAACTTAAAACTGAGAAGAAATAAGTTGAAAAGGTAAAGTTGAGATATAAACTAGACATTGGAAGGATATTGAAATCTGTTATTTTATTGGATGGGCTGAAATTTAGCTTTATGCTGTGCTGCTTGTGTGGAAAAAAAGCAAACTTTCTTAGCTAGACAATTATAATAAGAAGTGGACAAATACAAAAACATTACAAAAATAAAAATATTCATAAACAATACATTGAATGATAATATTTAAAGTATCATTGACAACAATCTTCTGAAATATGCAGTAGTTACTTTCATTGCTAATAGCATCACACCAAATACCTTTCAGAGGAAAAGCATGTCTTGGAGGCATGTAATGTTTCTGTACAACAGCTGGTATACAATTCATTCAGCCTACATAAGTGTTTCTCTGCTGATCTGACATTGATCAGCAGCACACTTGGTGTATCTGCAATTGGGGAATAATTTTATGTCACTTAGTCATTCCTTCCTGAAAGGATTTTTCCTCCACCACTGAACGTGCAGTAACAGCCACAGCTATTTATTTTTCAATGTAGTTCAAGATAATCTTATTCCACTGTTTATTATATAACCTCCAAAATATGTTTCAAATATATATTCATTTCATATATATAATATATATTCATTTCATATATATATATATATTCATTTCATATATATAATATATATTCATTTCATATATATATTCATTTCATATATATATTATATATATGAAATATGTCCTGGGTTTACTTTTTAATTATTAGAATTTTGATTAATCAGCATTTACTTTAAAAACTGATCCCCAGATATCTTTTGCGCTGGTTGCACATATACTGTCTTCTAACTTGAAGACACTTAGATTTCCTTGAGAAAATTATAGAATTGAAGTTGGTGAGGGTAAGATTGGTATAGTTCTGTGAAAGCTGAGTTGTTTAACAGATGCATGTGCCTGTAAGTGAGTTAATCCTTCCTCTGCTCAAAAGAGCTCTCAGAATATTGACTTTAATCTGCTTGAGCAAGCAAGCATTCAGCCATAAACATCACAAAGATTTCACTCCATATTTCAGAGTCTTGGTAATTTTATACTTAGTAAAAGAAAGAAAAAGGTTAAGCTAATTTTCCGTGTACATGCTCTGTATTCAATATAAACTTTCAATATTACAGATTGTCTAAATAATGCACTTACATATTCTTCAACATACATCATTAATGAACTCTAGTGTAAGCAAATACATTGATATAAGTTATATGAGCTGCTCATTTTAAGCAAAGGTGAGGAAACTCCTACAAAATAAAAAATACTAAAAGTGTGATTTTTTTGTTGTGATTATACATGATGTTAATTTTCAGTAAACCATTTAATTTTAGATATAGAGAAAAGTTGGGAAGATAGTACAGAAATGTCTCATATACCTTTCACCCAGCCTCTCCTGTTGTTAGTGCCTTACATGATCATGATACACAGCAAAGAAATCAACATTAATATATTACTATTAATGGAAACCTATATGCTATTTGGGTTTTATTGTTTTCCCCACAAACTGGATATATTACTCAATAAAGAAATGGTTACAAAATTTAGTGGAGTAATGAAAACCTTGTTAAAGCATAGGATAAATTACTATTTCTAAACACTTTATAAAGAAGATCATGTTGAGAATCAGATTGCACATTCATTGTTTTCTTTTAATACCTATGGACATTTATTCAATGTAGATTTCATTATTTGCTATGAGGAGAGACTATGTTAGGTCCCAGTGAAAAGGGGGCCAGAGGATTACAAAAATCAGGGCAGTTGAACTTGCTACCTGGATTTGGGAAATATAAATCTCCAAGTAATTAACTGAACCTCTACAATGTAATTCTCCAGGTTCAATTATCAAGTAATTTTATCATAGGATCAGCGATCATTTCCAAAATAACTGTTCTAACCTCAGGACTTTATAGGAGATATGTTTTTCAATGTATGCTAAAAAATTATGTGTTTGAAATGTCATGAGGCTTTAGATCAAGTTAGATGTTTTACTACATTTTTGATAAGCCTGATACTACAAAAGTAGGCTCTATAATTATTTATGTAAGATTTGTTGTAATTTTTATGCAAGTATTGCTGTTGTTGTTCTCTACAACTATCTGCTTGAAAGTACAGAAATAACCTCAGCAAAAAAGGCTCAAAATGGAAGGTGGGATTTTAAATAGTCCTGTGCCAACTACAGATAATCTAATATGCAGATTTTAAAAACCCTTCTTCTTATAATCTAATATGCAGATTTTAAAAACCGTTTATTAGATTATACCTGTTTGGTGCACTTGTAAGTAAAGACAGACTCAACACCCACAGTCAAAACAAAGGAAACAATTGGTCTTTATTCTGAATTTAGAATTATCATTCTAAAGTGGGTCGGAAGCCCTGAATGGTTATTGATTAAAAAAAAAAAAAAAAAAGAGTAAGGATCAAGTGGTTAGGTTAGACAACATATTAATATTAACACATTTTAATATATTTTTTCATTAAGTGTGCAAGTTTACTGAAATGTAATAAAGACGAATCTTTATTTTTATCTTTATACTGACTCTTCAAAATTTTTTCAAGAGGAAATATTACTTCCCTGCTTCCTAATGAAAAATGTATACATTATCATGAATTTTCTTATTACTCTCAGGTAATCATAAAGTCTTGTGGTGGCATTAAAGCGCAACCACACAGCATCAATTTTGTAATTTGATGTGTCCAATCTCATAAATAAAACCATCAATTTGCATTTTTAAAATGACACCCCTTGTTTCCCAAATAGGACATTGTTCAAAGAGATGTATCTGCTTTTAGGGAATGGAGTGTGGTAGGTTTCCTTCCAGCTCTGTAAGTCCTCCTCGTAGTAGAAATTTTTTACTAAGAAACAAAGCAACTGAGAAGAGAGATAATATTCCAAGATGTGCGCACTTTGACCAACCATCAAAAGAGAGTTGAACTACTCCCTAGAGCAGCCCCATGGTGGCTTTGTACCGTACTGCATCAATTTAGTCCTATTCCATGTGGTTTTGGGTTAGAGATGGTCACGGAGAATTTTTCTTGAAATTTGGAAACAAAGTAGAAATAGCATCCATGATTATGCTCTGAATGTTTTAGTAAGCCAGACATTGTTGTAGCTTGCACATATTGTCCCTGATCTACCAGCTTACTTTGCTGATGGGCCAGCAGCTAGGATTGAAGTTCCTTTATAGTCCGTGACATCTCCTTCTTTAACAACTTCAAACCTTCAGCAGGATGTTCAGCTCTGTAGAGAAGGGATCCAGTAGGTCACCTATACCAAAGAAATTAGAAGTCAGGAGACAAATGAAGGTTAAATTTGTCCTCACTCGTTGCAGTTTGTTTTTATACCTCTCTTTTCCAGGTGTAACATAAGATTAAAATATAACAATTTACATAAACTGCTGAACTACTTCTCAAAAACGTGTGGCCTATCGCCTGTTATAAACCATTTATGTACTCTACAATCACAGGTGACTTTAGACTGTCTCTTTATTAGATGTCAGCTATGTCTCAAAACACTACTGCAAAGTGCATCTTTCTATATTTCAGGAAATACACACACACACACACACACACACACGCACGCGCGCGCGCGCGCATGCTCCAAATTTCAGGAGGACTGTAATGATTCTTTCTGGTGATTTTCTTTGAAGCCCCATTGACAAAATCTGTAAGATTGGTATATTTTTCTTTATTTTTGAGATTGAGTCTTGCTCTGTTGCCCAGGCTGGAGTGCAGTGGCGCGATCTCCGTTCACTGTAACCTCTGCTTCCCAGGTTGAAGCAATTCTCCTGCTTCAGCCTCCTGAGTAGCTGGGATTACAGGTGCATGCCACCACATCCAGTTAATTTTTGTATTTTTAGTAGAGATGATGTTTTACCATGTTGGTCACGCTGGTCTTAAACTCCTGACCTCAAGTGATCCACCCATCTCGGTCTCCCAAAGTGCTGTGATCACAGGCAGGAGCCACCACACCTGGCTGGTGGTATCTTATTAGGGATGGTCAAATACATATATATATTTTTAATTTGAAGCTGCTAATGTCTACTTTGAAATTTCTGATAATTCACTCGGAGAATTTTTTTCTGAAAACTCACTTGGAGATTTTTTCTCATCTTGATGCCATTTTCAAAGCTAATATTTCAGCATCTCTTAGTGTAAAAGAAATTGTTCAACATTTTGGATAAATTAACTCCATTAATCAACTCTGATCCTTCCATTAAGCAAAAATTGACATTTCAGTTTACACAGAACATAAGTGTTATTCTTGTTTGCTTCTCAGACCACGTGACTACATACCTATATTCTGTTGTAATTTGCTACACTGCTTTCATGAAATTGGTAAAGCATAGGGGAAGTGTATTTTCCTGAATCCCGAAGTAAATCTATGGTAAAAATACAGAAAGTCGTTTTTTCTTTCTTGTCTAAGATTATTCAGGAACTAATATTGGAGTCAGGATGGAAATGTCTCCCTCACTGATGTTCAATTTCATGTTCGTGTTATCATGGACTAGTTCCTTCAAAGGACCACAGAGGGATTCAGTCAGGCTCTGATCAGAATTCAAAAACAGGGCCTAGCCTTTAAATTGTGGAGGAACATTTGATCCAGCCGTGTAGCCTGTTATAACTAAATAGTTTTGACCTCCAAACTGTTAAAACACATGTCTATTTATTTTGCATTAATTGCTCAAACAAAGCATGACTTATTCTTCCCACCTTCACCTCAAAGTATAGTGTAACATAGTTACTAAGTATGTCAAAATTTCTCCTAGCTTATGATTCTTCCAAAACAGAACACCTCGAACACAGTAGGTATCCTACATCACACTGGCTCTCTACATTAGCATCGACTTGGGCCTCGGTCACTTACCTCAGAAACTGCATGAATAAACAGAAACAAGGCTAACTATTTTTATATATTTTTGCTTCTCAGACAAATACTACATATTACCCAGACAAGTTATCTCTAAAATGGAATAGTTTATCATCCCAGGCAGGAAATTGAGGAGCCAGGTTATTAAATTTATATTAAAGTAAAACTGTAAGCTAATAACTCTGATTAAATTTGATGCAAAAATTCTAGCAGCTACTAAATCATTATTGCTATTGTTAAATAAATTGCTATTTATTTATTTATTTATTGGATGGAGTCTCTCTCTCTTGCCCAGGCTGGAGTGAAGTGGTGTGATCTTGGCTCACCACAACCTCCGCCTACCGGGTTCAAGCAATTCACCTGCCTCAGCCTCCCAAGTAGCTGGGAATAAGGTGCAGGCCACCATACCCTGCCAACTTTTGTATTTTTAGTAGAGCCAGGGTTTCACTGTGTTGTTCAGGCTGGTTTCAAACTCCTGACCTTGTGATCCGCCTACCTCGACCTCCCAAAGTGCTGGGATGACAGGCATGAGCCTCTGCGCCTGGCAATTGCTATTATTGTTAATAAAATATGAACAAATCAAATTCAACAACATTTAAAAGAATTATACAACCTAATCCAGTGGGATTTATTTCTGGAATAGAGGGTTGGTTTAAAATATGGAAATAAATAAATGAAATACAAGACAATAACAGAAAGAGAAAAATACATTATGATCTCAGATTCAAAAAACTATGACAAATTTCAACAACATTTTCTGATTAAAAATTCTCAACAAAATGGGCATAGAAGGAAGTTTCCTAAACACAGTAAAGGCCAATTATGTGTTTCACTATTTTGGTCAGGCTGGTCTTGAACTTCTGACCTCGTGATCTGGGTGCCTTGGCCTCCCAAAGTGCTGGGATTATAGATATGAGCCACCTAGCCTGGCAATTACTATTGTTATTAATAAAATACAAGCAAACCAAATTCAATAACATTTACAAGAATTACGTAACCTAGTCAAGTGGGATTTATTACTGGAATGCAGGGTTGGTTTTAAAATATGCAAATAAATAAATGAGATATATGACATTAACCGAAAGAGAAAAATACATTGTGTTCTCAGATTCAGAGAAACATCGACAAATTTCAGCAACACTTTCTGATTAAAAATTCTCAACAAAATGGGCATACAAGGACATTTCCTAAAAAAATGAAGGCCGATTATAGAAAGCTCACAGATAACATCTTAATAAATGGGGAAAAGCTACAGTTTTTCCTCTTAGATCCAGTAAAAAGCAAAAATGCCTACTCTTCATCACTTCTGCCTAACATAGTACTGGAAGTACTAGCAAAAGCAATCAAACAATTTTAAAAAATCAATGCCATCCAAATCAGAAAAGAAGCAAAATTATCCTTGTTGCAGATAACGTGAACTTATATGTAGAGACTACTAAGTCCCCATAAAAAAATAGAGCTATTGGGCAGATCACCTGAGGTCAAGAGTTCAAGACTAGTCTGGCCAACATGGTGAAACCCCATCTCTACTAAAAATACAAAAAATTAGCTGAGTGTGGTGGCACGCATCTATGATCCCATCTACTCAGGAGGCTGAAGCAGGAGAATCACTTGAACCCAGGAGGCAGAGATTGCAGTGAGCAGAGATCAAGCCACTGTACTCCAGCTTAGGTAACAAGAGCAAAACTCCATCTCAAAAAAAAAAAAAAAAAAAAAAAAGCTAATAAATGAACTCAGCAGAGTAGCATAATCCAAAGTCAACATACAAAAATCAGTTGCATTTCTTTAAACCAATATGATCTATCTAAAAGAGAACTCAAGAAAACACTCCTGTTTATAATAGCATCAAAAATAAACAGTACTTATAATTTTTTAACATTTGAAATTGATACATAAAACTATTCATATTTATGAGGTACATGTGATATTTGATACATGCCCACACTATATAATGATAAAATCATGGTGTTTGGGATATCCATCACCTGAAGAGTTTATTATTTCTTTTGCTTAGGAATATTTCAAATCTTCTTCTATGAAATATAGTAAATTATGATTAACTATAGTCACTCTATTGTACTATCAAACACTATAACTTATTTCTTCAATTTAACTGTATTTTTGTACCCATTATTCAATCTCTCTTCCTCTTTCTGCTTCCCAGTCTCTGGTAACTATCATTCTATCTCCTCCTTTATAAGATCAACTTTGTTAACACCTTCATATAAGTGAGAATATGCAATATGTTTCTTTCTGTAACTGTCTTATTTTACTTAATATAATGAGCTCCAGATTTATCCGTTGCTACAAGTGACAGGATTTTTTTTTCTTTCTTTACAACTGAGTAGTATTTCATTGTATATATATACACCACATTTTCTTTATTTATTCACTGGTGGACATTTAGGTTTATTCTATAGCTTGGATATTGTGAAAAGTGCTGCAATAAACATGGAGGTACAAGTATACCTCTGATATATTGATTTTCTTTCCTTTGGGTAAATACCCAGTAGCAAAATTGATGGATTGAATGATGGTTCTGCTTTCAGTTTTTGAGAAGCTTTCATGGTGTTTTCTATCATGGCTGTACTAATTTACACTCTCCCTAACAATGCTTGAAGTCTCTTTCTGTCCTCATCTCCACCAGCATTCATTATTTTCTGCCTTTTTGATAGCCATTCTAACTGTAGTAAGATGATATCTCATTGTGGTTTGACAGTCATTTCCATGATGATTTGTTATGTTGAGTATTTTTATATACCTTTTAGACATTTGTATTTTTTCTTTTGAGAAATGTTTATTCAGATTTCTTGCCCACTTTTTAGCAGAAACGTTTGATTTTTTGCAACTGAGTAGTTTGAGTTCCTTATATGTTCTGGATTTTAGTACTTTGACAGATAGTTTGCAAATATGTTCTCCAGTCCTCCAGGCTGTATCTTCATTCTGTCTGTTTCCTTTGCTGTGAAGAATTTTTAGTCTAATATTGTTCCATTTATCTATTTTTGTTTTTGTTGCTTGTTCTTTTGAAGTCACAGCCATAAAATTATTGCCTAGACTAATGTCCTGAAGTATTCTCTCTCTCTTTTCTTTCAGTAGGTATATAGTCTCTGGTCTTTTGATTAAATATTTAATTCATTTTGAGTTTGTATTTGTATATATTGAGAGATAGATGTCTAGTTTTATTATTCTGCATATGAATATTCAGTTTCACTGAAACAATTTAGTGAAGAGGGGGACTTTGCCCCAATGTATGTTCTTGGCATCTTTGTCAAAAATCATTTGGCCGTAAACATGTGGATTTATTTCTGGATTTTCTATTCTGTTCAATTAGTGTATATGTCTGTTTATATGCCAATATCATATTTTAGTTATTATAGCTTTATAGTATAATTTAAAGTCAGGTAATATGATGCCTCCAGATTTGTTCTTTTTTAATTATTTATTTGGCTATTTGAGGACTTCTCTGGTTTCATATAAATTTTGGGATTCAAGAATTATACCTTTGAAGAATAGGATTGGTGTTTTGATAGGGATTTCATTGATTCTGCAGATTATTTGGGGCCCTATGATTATTATAACAATATTAATTCTTCCAATCCATGAACATGGAATATCTTTCCATTTGTTTTTGTCCTCTTCAGTTTCTTTTGTCCGTGTTTTGTAGCTTTTCCTGTAGAGAACTTTCACATTCTTGGTTAAGTTTATTTCTAGATATTTTATTTCATTTGCATCTTTGCAGTTAGGATTGTATTTTTTTCTTTGTTTTTTGTTTTGTTTTTGCTTTTGAGACAGGATCTTGCTCTATCACTCAGGCTAGAGTTCAGTGGTGCAATTACAACTCACTGTAGCCTCAGCCTCCTGGGCTCAAGCAATCCTACCACTTCAGTCTCCCAAGTAGCTGGGTCCACAGGCATGCATCACCACACCTCACTATTTTTAAAATTTTTTTGTAGAAATAGGGTCTCAGTATGTAGCCCAGGCTAGGATTGCTTTCCTGATTTCTCTTTCAGCTAGTTCTTAATTGCTGTATAGAAGTGCTGCTGATTTTTGTATGTTAATTTTGTATCCTACTACGTTACTGAATTTTTCATCAGATCTGAGAGTTTTTCAGTAGAGCCTTTAGGTTTTCCTATATATAAGATCATGCTATCTACAAAGAGAAACAATTTGACTTCCACATTTCAAATTTGGATATACTTTCTTTCTCCTGCCTGATTGCTCTGGCTAGGATTGCCATTATGTTAAATAAGAGTGATGAAAGTGGGCGATATTGTCAGATGTTCCAGTTTTAGAAGAAAGGCTTTGAGCATTTCCCTATTCAGTATCCTATTAGCTGTAGGTTTGTCATGTATAGCCTTTATCATGTTGAAGTGTGTTCCTTCTGTGCCTAATTTGTTGAGAGTTTCTATAATGAAAAAATGTTATTTTGACCGGGTGCAGTGGCTCACGCCTATAATCCCAACATTTGGGAGGCCGAGGGGGCGGATCACTTGAGATCAGGAGTTCGAGACCAGCCTGGACAACATGGTGAAACCCAGTCTCTGCTGAAAATAAATACAAAACTTAGCCATGTTTGGTGGTGAGCACCTGTAATCCCAGCTACTTGGGAAGCTGAAAGAAGAATTGCTTGAACCTGGGAGGCAGAGGTTGCAGTGAGCCGTGATGGCGCCACTGCGCTCCAGCCTAGGAGACAGAGCAAGAGTCTGTCTCAAAAATAAATAAATGAACAAATAAAAGTTATTTTGGATCAAATGCTTTTTATGCAGTGAGATATCATTTAGTTTTTGTTCCTCATTCAGCAGATGGTATGTATCATATTTATTAATTTTCATATGTTGAACCTTTTCTTGCATCCCTGGGATAAATCACACTTATTCATGGTGTATTATCATTTTGATATATTGTATTTGGTTTGCTACTATTTGATTGGGAATTTTTGCATCTCTGTTCATCAGGGATATAGGTCCACAGTGTTTTTTTGTTGTTGTTGTGTTTTTGTCTGGTCTTGGAGAATTAGTTAGAAAAAAATTTTCTTCTCATCAATTATTTGGAATAGTTTGAGATGAATTGGTATTAGTTTTCCTTTGTAAGTTTGTAGAATTCAGAAGTAAAGCCATCTGATCCTGGGCTTTTCTTTTTGGAAGAATTATTATTGCTGATTCAATCTCATTACTGGTTATTGATCTGTTCAGAATTTTATCTTCTCCTGGGTTAATCTTGGTTGACTCACTCTAGAAACTTACCTGTTACCTCAAAGTGTTACAATTTTTAGCATGTATTTTTCATCCTTTGTGTTTCTGTGTTATAAGATGGAATGTCTCCTTTCTCATTTCTAATTTTATCTATTTAAGTTTTCTCTATTTTTTCTTGTTATATAGCTGGTATTTATTTATTTACCATTTCGCAGAGTCAACTTTTATTTCATTTTTGGGGGGAGTATTTTTATAGTATCTATTTTGCTTAGGTCTGCTCTGTTCTTTTTCTTTTACTAATTTTGGGCATATTTTGTTCTTGTTTTTCTAGTTCCACTAGGTGCAACCTTACGTTGTTGATTTTAAATCCTCCTACTATTTTGATACAGACATTTATTGCTTGATATGGTTTGGCTATGTGTCCCCATCCAAATCTCATCTCAAATAGTAATTCCCATGTCAATCCCCACGTGTTGAGGGAGGGATCTGATGGGAGGTGACTGGATCATGGCGGCAGTTTCCCCCACGCTCTTCTCATGATGATGAGCGAGTTCTAACAAGATCTGATGGTTTTATAAGGGTTTTTTCATCCTTTTGCATGTTGTCTTTGACTTTTGAGAGTTTGACTATAATGTGCCTTGAAGAAGAACTTTTTGGACTTAATCTCTTTGAGATTATTTCAGATTCCTTTATATGGAAGCCTATATCTCTTGCAAGACTTGGAAAATTTTCTATTATGTTGTTAAATAGATTTTTCTCTGCTTTTTCCCATATCTTTTATTTCTGGTGAGGTCATTTTAAATGATTCAAATATTTGGTCATTTTTTGGTTTCCCACATATCACACAGGCTTGCTTTCTTTCTCTCTCTCTCTCTCTCCTTCCCTCTCTCTCCCTTCCTTCCTTCCTTCCTTCCTTCCTTCCTTCCTTCCTTCCTTCCTTCCTTCCTTCCTTTCTTTCTTTCTCTCTCTCTCTCTCTCTCTCCTCTCTCTCTCTCTCTCTCTCTCTCTCTCTCTCTCTTTCTTTCTTTCTTCCTTTCATGGAGTTTTGCTCTTTTGCCCAGGCTGGAGTACAATGTCACAATCTTGGCTCACCACAATCTCTGCCTCCTAGGTTCAAGCATTTCTCCTGCCTTCAAGCGATTATCCTGCCTTCAAGTGATTCTCCTGCCTCAGCCTCCCAAGTAGCTGGGATTACGGGCATGCATCACCACGCCCGGCTAATTTTGTATTTTGTATTTTTTTTTTTTTTTTTGAGACAGAGTCTCACTCTGTTGCCCAGACTGGAGTGCAGTGGCACAATCTCGGCTGACTTCAACCTCTGCCTCCCAGGTTCACACCATTCTCCTGTCACAGCCTCCCAAGTAGCTGAGACTACAGGCACCCGCCATCATGCCTGGATAATTTTTTGCATTTTTGGTAGAGATGTGGTTTCTCCCTATTGGCCAGGCTTGTCTCAAACTCCTGACCTCAGGAGATCCACCCACCTCAGCCTCCCAAAGTGCTGGGATTACAGGCATGAACCACTATGCCCGGCCTTTCATTTTTATTTATCTTTTTCCACTTCGTCTTACTAGGTTGTATTAAAAGACCTATCATCAATTTTAAAACTCTTTCCTCCCCTTAATTTACTCTATTATTGAAGCTCTTGATTTAGTTTTTTACTTCATTCATTAAATTTTTCTGTTCTAGGGTTTTCTATTTGGTTCTTTGTTATATCTATCTTTTTGTTGAATTTATCTTTCAGATCATGAATTGTTTTCCTGATTTCTTTGCATTGTTTGTCTGTGTCCTCTTATATTTTACTAAGTTTCTTCACTATCATTATTTTGTATTCTTTTTCAAGCATAGCATAAATTTCTTTATTGTCAAAATCTGTTACTGGATAATAATTTTGTTCCTTGGAGGTGTTGTGTTTCCTTACTTTCGTTGTTTCTGTGTCCTAATGATTATTTCTGCATATCTGGTGTGATAGTTTTTTGTTACAATTGTATGGATTGGCTTTCACAGGGAAATACTTTTTCTATAGACATATCTATAGTGTTGCTTGAGTAGGGCACTTTGGCTTTTGTTCTGGGTGAGTACAGTAGTGTAATCTCTATATGATTTCTTTGGCTATATTCAGCATCAGTCATCCCTGTAAATTCCTCATTCGCTTAAGCTGCAGTTGTTAGTGGAAGCTATGAGAAGGCTTTGCTGGAGATGAGAATGTCAGGTGGGCCAGACCTCAGGTACTTGTGTTGGAGGTAGCAGGCCAGATGTGTCAGTCCTTGGGCCCCTAGAGTGCATGTGTGTGCATCAGCGGTGGCAGGAAAGGCTGGTAAATCTCCAGGCCCCTTAATGACACATGTGGGCATTACCAGTGGAGGCTATATGTGAGACAGAATGATTTTCTGGTTTCTCAATTGTATTTATAGGTACTTGCTGTGGTGAGTGGAGTCCATTGATCCCCAGGCCCCAGAACAGCATGTTCAGACACTGGCAATGGTGGCAACAAGTGTGGTGGGCCTGTTGTTGAGCCTTCCATGGAGCACACAGGCACTAGTGGCATTGCCCAAGAATGGTCACTCCTCAGGTTGCTGGATGACACATGAAGGAGCTGGCATTGGCGTGGTGGAGAAACTGGTCTTTCCTCAGGCCCTTCAATGGTGTGAACTTGCTGTGGCAGACAAAGTGGATTGATCCCCAGGGCCCCAGATGTTGCACCTAGGCACTAGTGACAGTGCTGGTGAGTGGGATCACCAGCAGGCCAGAGTCTGGGATGGTACCCCAGCAGGCCAGAGTCAAGGTCCCCTGAAAGCCTGTTCAAATGTATGGTGGCCCTCTTTCTGGAGGATGTGGGATTACTATCAATTGAAGCAGCTCCAGATGGGTGGCTCTCAGGTTTTGGGGAGTGCATGCTTTACACATATTTTTCCTGCACTGCACTACCAGCTCCCCAGTGTATAGAACACTACGTGGACTAGAGCATTAGGGACCCAGCCATACTACTGGGTCCAACTGGCATCATGATGCTGTAGCCCTCTGGGTGATTATGGAGGTGTATTAGTGGGGCTCCAGAGATGTGGAGATACAGGGACTGTCAGGCCCCACGGCATGATGTAGTCTTGTGAGAACTGGACTCTCAAATGGCAGCTGCTTGGGTCTTGGGGGTGTATGGGACTCTAACTCTGGAACAATATCATTGCATGGACTCCAGTCAGCTTCCTATACTAGTGTCAGAGCTGGCAAAAATCATGGGGCTCTCTTGTCAGTAGAATTACAGAAGTCTTTTATCATAATATGGACTTCCAGGGATCTCTCACTTACGTTTTCCCCACAACGAGGAGTTTCTCATCTCCAAACCCATTCCAGCTAGGCTAGCTGCTTTGTGTCCCTCTCTATCCGTACCTCAGAGTTTACTTGTCACTTCCCTGCTGCATTTCAGTGTTGTCTCTTACATGTTATATTGATATGTGATTATGTATTTGCTGTTTCGGTCCTTCTTTATGCAGGAGGAAAGTCGCAGATACTTCTATGTGGCCATCTTGAAACCCCATATTAGGACTATGTTTAACCGAAGAGGTGAAATATCTGCATACTGAAAGTAATACAAATTAATGGAATTGACATTGTAAATAAATGGGAAGTTTCTAGCATTCACAGATAGGAAAAATTAATGTTATCAAAATTTCCATAACTCTAAGGAATATACAAATTCAGTGTGATATGGCTTGGTTCTGCGTCCCCACCCAACTCTTACCATGAATTGTAATCCCCATAATTCCCACATGCCAAGGGTGGGAACAGATGGAGAAAATTGAATCAGGGGAGTGGTTTCCCCTATGTTGTTTTCATGATAATGAGTGACTTTCATGAGATCTGATGGTTTTATAAGCATCTGGTCTATCCCCTACTTGCACTCATTCCCTCTCCTGCCACCCTGTGAAGAGGTGCTTTCTGCCATTATTGCAAGTTTCCTGAGGCTTCCTCGGCCATATGGAACTGTGAGTTGATTAAACTTCTTTTCTTTATAACTTACCCAGTCTCAGGTATTTATTTATAGCAGTGTGAGAACAGACTCATACACAATGCAATCTCTATTTAAATTCCAAGAGCATTTTTTATTAGAAAGAGAAAAAAAATCTTAAAATTTGTTTGGAACCACAAAATACCCTGAATACAAAAAGCAGTCTTAAGCAAGAAAAACAATGTCAAGTGGGCCAGACCTCAGGTACTTGTGTTGGTGGTAGCAGGCCAGATGTGTCAGCCCTTTGGCCCCCAGAGTGCATATGTGTGCATCAGCCATGGCAGGAAAGGCTGGTAAATCCCCAGGCCCCTTAATGATACATGTAGGGATTGCTGGTGGAGGCTATGTGTGAGACAGAATGGTTTTCAGGCTTCTCAATTGTGTTTATAGGCACTGGCTGTAGTGAGTGGAGTCCATTGATCCCCAGGCCCCAGAACAGCATGTTCAAACACTGACAATGGTGGCAACAAGGGTGGTGGGCCCGTTGTCGAGCCTTCCATCTTAGGCTCGGAGGTAACATACTTCATGATATCAAACTGTATTACAAAGGTAGAGTTTTCAAAACAATATAGTACTGACACAAAAACAGACATGTAGACCAATGGAACAGGATGGAGAGCCCAGCAATAAACACAAACACATATAATCAACTAATTTTCAACAAGA
Organism: Trachypithecus francoisi; assembly: GCF_009764315.1. Taxonomy (NCBI): domain Eukaryota; kingdom Metazoa; phylum Chordata; class Mammalia; order Primates; family Cercopithecidae; genus Trachypithecus; species Trachypithecus francoisi. The sequence continues at coordinate 61,536,824 of NW_022681465.1, forward strand.
CTATCAAGAGGACACAATGGAGAAAGGGCAGCCTCTTCAATGAATGGTGCTGGGAAAACTGGATCCACATGCAAAAGAATAAAATGAGGTTCTAACACCACACACAGCAACAGAGAATGGATTAAGAAACTATACATAAAAGCTGGAAACATTAATCTTCCAGAAGAAAATACGAAGAGAAAGGTCCTTCATAAATATTAGCCCTGAAATTGATTTTCTGAATATCACACTAAAAGCTCAGGCAATAAATGCAAAAATAAACGAGTGGGAGTACATCAAACTTAAACACCTCTGCACAACAAAGGAAACAGTTAACAAAGTGAAAGTCAGCCTACAGACTGAAATGAAATATTTGCAAACAATATATCTGATAAGATGTTTTAATAAATAAGAAACTAACACATATGAATAGCAAAAAAAAAACAAAAAAAAACAAACAAACAGGTAATACATTAGCAAATTACCTACATAGACTTCTTTTTCAAAGAACACATAATGGTGGCCAATATATGTGTCAATTTTTTTGACCTCACTAATTTTCAGAAAAATGCAAATCAAAACCACAATGTGATACTATCCTATACTTGTTAGGATAGCTATTATCAAAAGGATGAGAGGTGATAAGTGTTGGTAAGGGTGTGAAGAAAAGGGAGACCCTGCACATAGGAACTTTTGAGGGGAATGTAAATTGATATAACCAGTAAAGAAAACAATACAGAAGTTACTGAAGAAATTAAAAATATAAATACCATATAACTGAGCAATTCCATTTCTAAGTATATATCCAAAGGAAATAAAATCCCTGTCAACGAGATACATGCACTCCCATATTTATCGCAACATTATTCACAAGAGCCAAGATATGAATGCAACCTAAGTGTCCATCAATGAATGAATAGACAAATAAACTAAGGAACACACGTGCACGCACGCACACACACACACACACACACACAGGCTTAGAAATGAAGGAGGAGATATTGACATTTGTGGAAACATGGATGAAGCTGGAGCACATAATCCAGACACAGAAAGGAAAATACTGCATGATCTCATTGATATGTGGAAGCTGAATACATAGAAACAGAGAGTAGAGCAGTGGTTACTAAGGGTGAGATGGGGATGAAATGGAGAGAAGTAAGTCAAAGGTACAAAGTTGCAGTTATGCAGGATGAATAAGTCTACAGAAATAATGTCACAATGAAGACTATACAGCAGTTAATACTACTGTACATGGGAAATTTGCTAAGAGAATAAATTTTAGGTGCTCTTACTGAAAAAATGGGTAACTACGAAAGGTGATATACCATGTCTTTAGTTTCAGCATTGTACTAAAGATTGCATGGTAATTTCTTATGTTTTTTTTTTTTTTTTTTTTTTTTTTGCTTTTTTTCTCTTGTCTGTCTCCTCAGCTTGATCATAAGTTTGAAGAGAAGAAGAAACGTGTATATTTTTCTCAATATTCTTTCTCTGTGCTTTGAATTATGTCTCAAAGGTGAAGTGTATACAAGAAAACATCTGTGAAGTTAATGCACGACACCTTACCTTCCGATTTCTGGTTTTACTTTACGAATAGATTTTTCATGAAGTCGTGAATACATTTAACATGGAATTCCAGTTTGTTTCACCAGAAAAAATTGCAAACGCTTTAATTTTGCTTTATACTTTCACTTACCACAGAACCTTTGGGATCTGTGTATATTTTTTGACCAGGGGAACTTTGGAATCATTTTCTGGATACAACTTTTTAAGGACTGAATTATACCGGATTACTAATATGTACCAGTTGTACTTTTTTTTTTTTTTTTTTTGGCAGAGTCTTGCTCTGTCCCGCAGGCTGGAGTGCAGTGGAGCAATCTCGGCTCACTGCAAGCTCTGCCTCCTGGGTTCACACAATTCTCCTGCCTCAGCCTCCTGAATAGCTGGGACTGCAGGAGCCCGCCAACATGCCCGGCTAATTTTTTTTTTGTATTTTTAGTAGAGGCGGGGTTTCACCATGTTCGCCAGGATGGTTTTGATCTTCTGACCTCGTGATCCACCCGTCTTGGCCTCCCAAAGTGCTGGGATTACAGGCGTGAGCCACCATGCCTGGCCAGTTGTATTCTTATAAGAAAGAGAAAGATAATGATTTACATCAATTACAGAAGAAGACATAAAACATTCAGTGAGTCTTTTCTAGATCAAGCAATGCTTCCAAAGACTGTTCTATTTCATGTCAGAAGTAGTGACATTTTGACTCAAGCAGTCTTTTAGCATTGGCCATGCCTCAAAACCAAAAAGAGCAGTAATCTCTGTTATCCAAGGAGAATATCTGAGGTTTACAATTAGTGCATAGAGACATAACAAAATTACATAATATTTAAAATTGATTTGGAAAAAATTCTTTTGGTAAACATGTGATCTCTAGAATTCATAATAAAAGTTGAAGATTGAAGAAGGAGGTATTGAAATAAATAACACACAGATCTCCTACCTATCAAGTTTTAGTTTACTAAATAAGAAAATGGAATAAAGTAGTCTCTATGAATAGGTTAAGAAAATAAGTTGGCCAGGTGTGGTGGATCATGCTATAAAATCATAAATTTGGGAGGCTGAAGCAGGGGCATCACTTGAAGTCAGGAGTTCCAGACAAGCCTGGTAACATAACAAGGCCCCAGTCATTCATATATCTATATAAATATATTAAGTATATATAAAACTAGACAGACATGGGGTTCATGCTTGCAGTCCCAACTACTCGGGGGGCTGAAACAGGGAAATTGCTTGAACCCAGGATTTCTAGGTGGTAGTGAGCTATCATCATTCCACTGCACTCTAGTCTGTGCAAAAGAGGAAGACTTTGTCTCTATTAAAAAAAGAAAAAAAAACTATTTGGTAATACCAAATTACTAAATTGGGGGAAATAACCTAATTAAAAGACCAAAGAAGGGTCTCTTCTCCAAATCTTAATGTCTTTGCCTTTAATTTTATGCTTGCTTAGCATTCTGTTCAGTCAAACGGACTATCAAAGGCTGTGTCATCTACTAAATCTTTCTTTTTCTTATCCAACACATTATGGTTATCCACAGTGTCCCAGGTACCTAACAAGGTGATGGTAATAAAGTGATGAAATAAAAAAAGAAATACACATACACACACACACACACACACAAACACTTAGTGTCTACCCTTAGAAACTTACATTTCCCTGGGGGAGGTATCATAAAGCAAATAAATAGAAAAGAACAAAGAATTACCATATTGAAGATAGTAAAGTAAGATCAATGAGGCCATAAGGTTATGGGGCAGCATGAGTGTTCTGAATTCAAGTTCGGTAAGTAAGCTGGGTTTAAGATGTTTTTGTTTTTTAAATTTGCACTGGGATTATTTTATAAAATATTTGAAAGGCATATTAGAAGAAGCAATGTTTTCAATAAAAATTTACTTTCATACCAAATCATAATTTCTGAAAATGTTTATAATATATAGTAAGCTTTTTAAAATATATATTATCACCTTCCTGAATTAAATAGATTCAAGTATCAATAGAATATAATTTTTATACAATGATTCAATAGATACAATTAGAAATTACTTATGAAATTATATACACGAATCTACTGAGAAGAATTAATTTATCAGGTCATAGAGGAATTCACTTTCTGAGTGTAAAGAAACAAAAGACTATTTCATTCTTATCTGAATGGAGCCATCAAAATGTATTATAGTCAAATTATTAATCTCCTACATCTATAAATATTTATATGTTGAATAAACATTTCAACGTATAAATTGGCAAGTAAATAATTAGAAAAAAATTCTGTTTAGAAAAGATAAAAGTTTTGTTTCCCCAAGAAGGAAAATATATACCCTAAAAACTTTTGCAGCAAATCTGTCCATTTTCACTTTTTCACCTCATTTTCATCTTATCAAGTCATATTTGTAAAACACAAATTCCAGTATTCATCTAAAAAGACTTTGCTAATATGTCAGACCTAAATATCTAAGAGTTCTGATTATTTTCCTTGTGCCAGCCAGCTTTCTCTTTTGTAAGCATTTGTGGGAATTATTTAAAAAGACAAAATTTCATGTATATGTCATTTCAAATATCCATCAGTATAAAATATTTAACTAGCATTTTGAAAAATATTAAGATGATATAATTAATTATTATTGTTTTATTTGATGAAGCAGAAAAATGAAGAAGATTAAGGAAACATTCCATAAATAAGTTGAAACTATTATAAAGGGGAAACATGCATGCTTAATCAACCATTATAAGTAGTTTGGAAGCAGATAGTAGAGATATGTAAACAAAAGCTAAAGAAAAACATTCTATAAAAATTTATAGAACATTCAGTATACCTTTAATACCAACAAAATATTTAAATTTTTAAAATATGTAATTATTCAAATAACATGATATTTGGACATTCACTATTTATTAAATTCCAAAATACCATTTTAAAAAACATACTCCGAGACTGAACTACTCATTACTTCAGAAGATATGAAAGTGTGAAAAGTAAGAACGTTCCAATATAATCAGTTCCAAAGTATTTTAAACTAGTTTAGACAAAAAAAAAAAGCAATATTGTGATATAAATATAGAAACACAGTTGACACACAAGTGAAATCAAATTTCACATTATTTTATTTTCAATAACAGCAATGCCACTCACAATTTTCAGCACAGAGTTATTCTCTGCCAAAACGTTTATTTGCTTTTATGGACAGCCTAAATGTGATCGTGTTCACATTACCTCAAAACAACTTCTGCTGAGAAAGACAGGTGAAATGTTTTTCTGGTCAGAGTTGGAATTTTTAGACCACTAGTAATAACAGAAATCAGAGAAGCAAACCTCTAACTTAATGTTTTGAATATATGATTAATTTTGAAAAATAAGCTGCTTTAACTTATGTTATTCTTATATCAGACAAGTCAGTGTATAGCTCAATAGAACATGGAAAAGATATTTGAATTCATTTAAAAACAGTTATTTTGTATCTTCTAATAGCTTGTACAAAATCAAAAGTGCTTCAACACATCTAAATGAGGACATATAGAAAAATTTAGCAATCATTGAGAGCAATTGTTTCTTTTTATTTTGTGTGTGTACAAATGGAAACGAAGTATTTTTACATGGGAATCTATTTTCTATTAAAATGTACTAGATTTATTATATCATTATTCCTACAGTAGAATCATATGATTTCATCTGAATCAGCTCGTATGGCATTGTACAACTGTATATGATAATCAATTTGATTTTTGGTGTTGGGAGGACAAGAACATAGCAATTCAACGCAGATTGCACATGATAAATTTAGCAATCTGACAATTTGTGTACTAGGTAGTACAAATAGTTCGGCCAATTTTCAAGGCTATGTCCAATTTGCAGTTGGTATACAGACATGATATAAAGCTTATTGACTGCATGCTTCTCTTACGGCTTTGCATGTAAGCAGAGTGAGATGCTGTGCCTGTGGAGAGATGTGAGAAGCTTTGCTGTATCATTTCTAATGAGAACACAATTGCAGCAATGGTTCATCGTCATGACAACAACCTGATGCTTCCTTCCAAGAATCAATACTAATTCATTGAGTCTATTTCTTTTCTGTTGGAGTTTTACAGTAGTGTAGGGAAAGGTCATGTGGCACTAAGTGATATCATGTTATTTCTATTGCAACTACTGAAAGTTCCTCTGTAATATTTCTCCTTTTTACACAACTAATAGCTAATGTGAGAAATATGAGAAAAAAAAAACTAGAGAATTCTGATAAACTCCAAATATCATCAATATGAATCTATCAGTGCCATGAGAAACATTAGGCAACTGGCTATAGAATTATACCCTTGGAGTCAAGCTAGGATGATTTAGACTAGTTCCAAGGTTTGTTTTCTCTGAAGCTCATTAGATACCAATTTGTCATTTTTCGCATGCCTCTGAAAAAGAGGTGCTTACTAGCAAATAACATTGTTATGTCTTTTGACAAAATTAAAAGAGATTTGTATTGTGTGACAGATTTTTCCAAAATTGTGAAATTATCAACCATGAATTGCTTATTTTATCTCTAGTTATGAACATAATTTTAGATATCATAAAAATGATCTAGTCTAATGTAGGCACATCTTTTCCTTTCCTGAGCACGTACTCTCTCTAGTGTAAAAATCTACAGAAATAATAAAAAAATGTTTTTCATACCATCATACATAGATTATAGTTGAAAAGCATCGGTTCATATATGACATTACAAAAAATATGAAAAATAAAATCTTGACATCACAGGTGATAAAACCAGAGACAACAGGCATTAGAAATTTTAGTGTTGTTTTTATTTACATAGAAATGTTAAAACTGATACAAATATAACTTCAATGTAAAATCAATCAAGTTTTTTTCAACCTAATGCATTGATGCCTGAATATAATAAGAAAAATTAATCCTTTTAAACTCTAATCTCTACAATAAAACTGTAAGATAGGTTTTACTTTTATGATTTTTTTATATCCTAAAACGAAATTTATTGTTTGTTTCAGATTTATTTCTTTGTGAAAGAAATGGTAAAAGAGAGTAAGAAATTTAAAAAGTATATTGGAAAGTAATACTGAAGGAAATTGGCAAGACACAGGAATGTCCCCCAATGTAGACTTGATGGTTTCTGCCAGTCCCCTAAAATTTCTGAAGCAAAGTCTTTCCTTGGGTAAAATGATTAAACGATTGAACATGTGACTTGTGCAGTCATTGTCTGAGGACCCCTCAAGAATGCTGGACAGATGTTAACACTATTAACAGTTACAGTGCCTTTGGTCAAGGTCTGTCCCTAGAAAACATGTCAACTAGCCAAACTTCTTACAGCTATCCAGCAAATATGTTTTTGAAAGAAGTTCTGTCTCTATATGGGTTATTTTATTTCATTATATTTTATTTTGTATCACAGCCAGTTCTAAGCACTAATCACATTTTCTTGTTTCTCTGTTTCACTTTTACTTGATTTCATTTGAAGGAAAAACTGGACACTTGCTATTAATGTCACTTTGTCTTTTCAAGCAAAATCTACTTTGTTAAATCATCCAATAAAAAAAAAAATCTTCCACAATAAAGAAAACTAAAAGCTACTTCACAAAGGTTGTGCATTGAACATTAATGTGTAAATTATGATTATTTTATTCTATTTACTTCAGTATGCATTTTTAATAATTGATACATTATTTAGAGAAAGTCAGACATAGAAACTCTACATTTAAACTCAAAATTCAGAAGTTTAATATTTTGGAAAATTTACCTGAAAAAGTAATACTTTATCAGAAAACCCACTAGTTCTAGGCATTTAGAGATGGAATTTAAGATACAAAATTACAAAAGATGGCCTTTTTATTAGGCTTTTTTGATGAAAATCTGAATCCTGATTTTTTTAGTTCAATAAGGACCTTCTCAGAAAACAAATCAAAGAAAAGAGGTACTTGAGTTTAGACAATGAATATGGTAATCTCAGAGAGAAGAGACATACTATCACAGCATTTTTAATGTCTTCTCATACTGAAAATAACCAAAAGAAGACAGGACATTTAAGTTTTGTCAAATAATATATTGAAAGTAATTGATACTTAAAAAAAAAAAAAACTTTTTACTTGAGTGTTATTCTATTTTGAAATAGATAACTTTAAAAATATTTAATTCCTTTAAACCAATTATTTATAGCGTTTATATTTGTTTCTAAGTTAGCGAATATTTTCTAATATCTAGGACTCTCAAAGTCCATTTTGATTCTATGTATCTAAGTAAAACAGTATTTCCTCAACTAATAGATAATTTCCAGCATGACAGAAATTTGTATTTTACCATTCTAAATCCCTAGTTATTTGAATAGCATCCATGATATAATAGACATTTAATAAACATTTAAGTTTATTAATACATTTATGAATTTAACTTTATATTTTAACACAATGCTATTTTTCTCAGAATGATTGTAGGGACTGGCTAACAACTCAGAATAAATATAAATAGTATGGAAATCTATATAAGTTGGATTAAAATATTCAGTCTTTATCATTTAATTAGTGAATAGTGAGACTGTGCTAAGTTGTAACAAAGTACTCCTAAGTGTCAGTACCTTAACCCAGTAAAGGTTTATTGCTTACTTGTTATATTCCAATACAGGACAAATAATTCCTCTCCAATTAATGATGTAAAGTCCATGCTCCTTATTGTGCTGCCATTATTGTCACCACTTGGACTCCAAGTTCCCTATCACATGAATGACAATAGAGAATGTATGTGAATACTATTTAGTGACCAAGTCTGCAAAATGTAGGTATCCATCTGCCCATATCCTTTTGGCTAAAATTCACTGATGTTGTTCTACCTAACTGCAAGAAAGATGGAAAATCTAATTAAAGTGTGTGTTCAAAAAAAGGATAAAAAAAAAAAAACTTTTTGAAGATTAGTAGTCATTGCCACAGATGTATGCTTCTCCTGGGTATTGCAGAGTTTTTACTGTTTAAATTATGGATAAATGTACTTTGTTGATTATCTTTTCAATATCCCTGGCAAACTTAACTAGAAAAATCAAATACTACTCCAGAAGTTTTAGTTACATTTTTATTTTGTTGTGTTTCTTTTTCCTAACAAGAGTCATTATCCTAACAGACCAAAAATATAATAGCCACATCCATAGAGTTCAGTAGAATACAATTGCATTACTTTATTTTGAAGGATTTAAGAAGCAGTGGTTGCCTCTGGAAGACAAGAATTGCTAGAGGAAAACATAAAGGGAACTTTCTAGGGTGATGAAAATGCTAAAAATAAAAAGATAAAAGAAAAAAAGAAAGGAATCATAGCCTTAAATGTTTACAAAAGTGAATAAAATAATTGATTAAAAACTACAACAAAACTTTCATTTCTGACTACTATAGATTAGATTTAGAAGACAGATATTTCCACTGAGGACAACTATGAAAGCTGAATACAATTTTAAAAATAAACACTATTTTCTTTAAAAAAAAAAAAAAAAAGGCATTGAAGAGACACTACGGCAGCTAAAACTTGAGACACCGAGAACCCAGGGTGGAAAAAATTTGAGAGGAGAGAAGGCTATATATCACACTGAAAGCAGCAGCTGAGACACTAAAATCCTAAGCAGAAACACTGGCAGACTCACTATGCTGATGACACGAAAATTGCAACTTGGGTGAAGGCAAAGAGGAGATGCCTTAATAAACACTGGGTTTCAGTTGAGTCTTCTGAAATGTTATATCTGAGAGTAAAGCAAAGAGGAGATAGATCAGTCCTCATGAAGCTGAAACTCAGACTCGAAATATCACATATTCTAACTGGATATAGATGACTTTCACCTAATCAACTACTTCAGCTCTTTAATTTTTTCCTTCTTAATGTTTTAGTTCATTTTTGTGTCGCTCTAAAGAATATCTGAGGATGGGCAATTTACAAAGCAAAGAGGCTTATTTGGCTCACAATTCAGCAGGCTATACCAGAAGCATGACACAGGCATCTACTCAGCTTTTGATGATGGCTTCCTGCTGCTTCTACTCATGGCAGAAGGTGATGGGGAGCCAGCTTGTAAACATGACAGGGCAAGAGCGAGGAATAGAGGAGGAGGCATCAAGCTCCTTCCAACAAACAGTTCTCACAGAAACTAAAAATGAAAACTCACTCTCAAAAATGCCACTAAGATATTCATGTAGCATCTCCCCCCAGACTCAAATGCCTCCTACGAGAGCCCACCTCCAACACTAGGAATAAAATATCAACATGAGACTTGATGGGACCAAACAAACCATCTTCAAACCACGGCATTTAACATAAAGTCCAGTTTAAAAATAAAATAAAATGTCAGTAAGATGGGACAGAAAGACAAAACAAACACAAAAGACACCTACAAAATTAACTGACGATATAAACAGAGTATCAATGAATCCCTATTTTGGAGCTGAAGACAGACAAGCTACAATAGCTCATTAATAGATGAAAGAAAATAGAAGATAAAAAATTTTCCCAGAAAAATTGATTATACAAATAAGTATCAAATTAAAATTCTGGGAACATTGAATCTTAAAACACTAAAATGGTTTTAATAGGTGAATAGTTGCCTAAAAGTTGGATTGATCATGTGAAAATTAAATATCAATAGGTATTAGTCAATTAGAAGTAGAGAGAAAAGACACATGAACGACAAGTGGATTACATGTGAACCACACTTGAAGTACATGTGAACAACATAAGAAACATGAGACATGGTGTATTGTTCTGATAAATGTATACCTGGAATCACAGAAGGAAAGCAGAGAGAGGAGAGGGGTGTAACAATATTTGATCAGAGTTATAATAATACAAAACTCAAGTGGGACAAACACACATAACACCACAGCTTTTTACATGAGCTGTCACACAAGACCAGATTGTGAAATAATATGTGAATTAGAGATTTTACATATAATTGAGTATAAACTTTGGTCAGATAGCTCTTTCCCATGTTGGATATGAACTTTCTACTCAGAATAATACAGGATGTCTGTGAGTGCAGCTTCTGGGATCATCTCATCTGATACGGAGGACATTTATGTAATAAAGCATTTATATTCTAATCAGCAGAATTTTTTTAATATCTTATGTGATACCATGAAGGAAACCATGTCTCATATATCCTGGACTTATATAATTCATTTTATATCCCTGATGCTCTTAAAGTCATTCATCGCCCATTTATCTAAAAATACAGTTGATGTGTGTGTGTGTGTGTGTGAGTGTGTATGTATGCATGTACCCTGACAGTTATTTTAGGATTCCACTTTATTATTCTTTCTTACTGAAATGTCTGTTTTGTTAATAAGTTTTAAAATTATTTTAAGTAGACATTTTCAAAAATTATGCTCTGATATTGATAATGTTAAAAACAATAAAATATAGAAGGATGAAATACTTTATTGTTTCTTATTGGAAGCAAAATATAAATAAATACAGAGGTTAATTGACATATTGATCAATAGACAAACAAATGACCAAGTTATAAAGCTTTTTAATTAAATGTAACATTGAGAAGTTGAAATGTTTTCATGATTTCAAAGAAACAATGACTTTTAAAAAATAATGCAAAATTTGTCCTTTTTTGGTCAATGTTTACTAGTAAATTATGGCTTAGTTCATTACATAAAGTTTTATCTTTTTACTTCTGAAATGAACTTGTTGGGGTCTGCGTGTTTCCTAAACAAAGGAATGAGCACACAAGACAACACAAGACAAGACAAACATGGCGGCCGCCCCGAATGGCATGCTCTGCTTTATTTTATACAGTCTTTTGTGGAATGTTGCCAAGTCACAAGACACATTATTGTTTTTCTGACCTTTCCCTGACTTTCTGGATTTTCAAGATGTTTACACATAAACAAGCCCCCAGGGTCCCCTGTTTGCAGCTGGCTCCTATCTGGAATGCCCTGCTTCGTTTGCAAGAGCAGGACTTATCAGGAATGCCCTGCTTCATTTGCAAGAGCAGGACTTATCGGGAATGTCTCGTTTGCGAGCACGTAGTCCTCCACATGAACTTTATTTTATAAAACCACACAATTGAATTTTTTACTGAAAATTATATATATTTTGCCTGGGATATTGATCTGTAATTTTCACTTGTGTGTGTGTGTGCCTGTGTGTTGTGTGTATGTACCACCTTTGGTTTAGTTGACACTACTCTTCCTTTAAAACAAATTCCTTTGTAACTTCCATTTATTGGAGGTTTAAGATAATTCACTTGCTAAACTCTGTTTTTTGAATTTTTAAAAAGTTGAGTATGATGATATTATTTTTTCAATACACTATTTTACTTGTTTTATCTACCCTTTTTTTATACATTAATTTGAAAATTTCCATCACAAGAAAACAGTAAGATTTTACAATGCATTGGCATAAAATAGGGCACAATGATCTTTTAGAATGCCTTAGTTTTTAAAAGCTTTTTTTTGGACAATAAGATTTTTGAAATATGCATATAACTAAAAATTGTGCTTATAAGCACAATTCAGAAAAAATCTCCTTTCATGTTTTCTTTCTGACCTATAATGTGAATTAATTCCTGAAATAAATATATGTCATTCTTAAAATTTAAAAATAGATAAAATATAAAAATGACATATAATGATATGTATACATACATCATTGCGTGTGTGTGTATGTGTGTGTGTGTGTGTGTGTGTGTGCGTGTGTGTGTAAAATCCCTGGCCAGATAGCACAATATCTCAAGAAAAAGAATTTAATTATCAAGTGGAAGAAAAATGTTGTCATTTGTAGATTGATGATATAGTTTTCCACAAAAACCCAAAACAAATTAGTACTTAAAATGTCATAATGTTGCTAGAGATATACACAAATCATGTCTTATATTTACTAAACAACCAATTGGAAATTGCAATTTTGTTTATAAGTTTTAATAGAGTAATAAAAAGTTTAAGGAACATATAAATATATCTAATACATATTATAAAAGCCATTTGTTAAAAACTATAAAATTTATTGAGGATAAATAGCAATTATTTCAGAGGTAAAGTGTTTATGTAAATTGTAACATACCATAACAATTTCAGTACACCTAATTATATCTATGTATTCAATACAATTTTAATAAATGCCTTTAATGTATTTTTACTCTTGAAACTTACAAGTTGATTGAAGCATTTATACAGAATATTAAAGGAGCTGCCCTTATCAAGATATATTGATAGAATAAGGTAGATGGGGACTTAATCTATAAGATTTATGATTTAGTTTTACAATAAAGCTAGAATAATTAAAATAATGTGATATTGGCACAGTGATAGACCTGCCAATCAATCATAACTGAGAGTCTATGGGTTCACATATTTAGAGAAACTTAGTAATAGCAAGTAACTGAAATAGCAGAACAAATCAATGAGGACAGGAAGGTTTTGTAAAAGTAAGTTCTGTCATAACTGCTTATTGTAGATTCAACACTTCTCAGAGCAGGATGATTCCATGGAAAGCATTTTTGTATGTCCAAAATTTGTCATGACACATCTAACAAGGCTTATCATTACTTTGTACAACATGCTTTTGTACATCTGAGTTTATCTGTTTATCATCAGAGCTTTTCACTAACTGAGAGCAAAGCAATGCTTGTGCCTGAAGCATATCATCCTTTCTTGTAACGTGTCCTCAGGCTTTATATACAATGTTTCAACATTATTTGAGTAATGTATTTCTTTCAAGGAGACATCAGAGAGAATAGTTTAGTGGTTTGTAGTGTGATACTTGACTTTCTCTCATTCAACTTTATAAGTGTTTTTGTACTGTGACTTGCTGTTACACTTTGTGAAATATGTATATATTTCAAAGCTTGTCAACAGAGCAGCAAGATTTGGCTTTCAGAGAGCTAACACGATATAGTAGAATTATTATTATATAGTTATAATTATTTTGAAATTAATACAAATCTAGTTTTAAATTTCAGCTGTCCTTATTTTATGATGTAGGCATGCCACTTGATGTTTTTCAGTCTCAGCTTCTTGTTAGTAAAATGCAATAATAATATTATATTAGAGGGAACAATTTTAAAGAGACAAATTTTAAATAAATGGCTAACGTAGACCTTCACAATAAATTACCTTCTCTAAATTCTTCACGATATGAGGAAGAAAAGAACATTGTTTGATATAAAGGTTAATACTGTAATTTTTCTTTATCCATTCATTCTCTAACATAATTTTTGACTTTTTCAGTCAATAGCTAATCAAGACCAAACAACAACCAATCATAATTAACAACCAGTTACATTATCTATACCAATATTTTTTAAGTTAATATTATCATTTTTTTCTTACTAATCTTCCAAAATAACTAATATAGACTCATTAATTTCAGAGGATTTGGCACTGAGAAGTCAAGCCAGCTGGGATTCTGGGTGGGGTGGGGACTCGGAGAACTTTGCTGTCTAGCTAGAGGATTGTAAATGCACCAATCAGCATTCTGTAAAAATGAACCAATCAGCACTCTGTAAAATGAACCAATCAGCAGGACATGGGCCGGACCAAATAAGGGAATAAAAGCTGGTCACCCAAGTCAGTAGCAGCAACCCGCTGAGGTCCCTTTCCATGCTCTGGAAGCTCTGTTCTTTTGCTCTTAACAGTAAATCTTGGTGTTGGTCACTCTTTCGGTCTATGCCACCTTTAAGAGCTGTAACACTCACTGTGAAGCTCCGCAGATTCATTCTTGAAGTCAGCAAGACCAAGAACTCACCAGGAGGAAAAAACAACCCCAGACACTTCTTGGCGATCACAAAGGGACTATTACCAAGCATTGAGTACCACTGTACCCGTTTCGCTTGCTATTCTGTCCTATTTTTCCTTAGAATTTGGGGGCTAAATAGCAGGCACCTGTCAGCAAATTAAAAGCAACTATTGTGGCCACCAGACTAAAGACATTAGTGTCAGGCTTTCTGGGAAAGGGCTCTCTAACAACTCATGACTCTTTGGAGTTGGGAGCTTTGGTTTGCCTGGAACCAGCTTCCACTTTTCCTATACTTCTGGTCTGAGCCAAGGGTCGACAGAGAAATATCAATCCCTTGACATTGAAGTGGTTGCAGAGCTTACTCTGGTGGGTTGAGATTGGGTATTTTCATTTTTTCTTACTTTCCTCTTTAATTTTTTTCATAAGCCTCCTCATTTCAGTCTGACCTATTTTTTCCTTACTTTCTTATTGCCTATAAATAAACAAAAAACAATTACTTTTTCTGGGGATAATTTTATTATTGTCAAAGTTCTTTCAGCACAGTTTCCTTGCCTTAGTTCCAAACCTAATCTTGTGTCATTTTTCTCTACACTCTTCCTTTTATATTATTGTCTATGAGATTTTGTTTATTTACTCTCACCCCTTGATACTTTTCTATTTTTTATTATTATTCTTTCAAAATACTGACTTTACTAAAATGGAAAGAGGTTAAACTGTGTAAATAGCAATGTAAGAGTCAAGTCTCGTCATATTCACAATTTGACAATTAGGTTTGAGGTTCCTCAAATAATTTATTATGTTAGGAAGAAATTGTTTATAGATACCAGTGTTTTTCAAACTATGCACTCAGTGACAATCAGATTGAGTGTCTTTTTCATTAAGATGTAGCAAGGGTAATGTTTTTGCTTGCAAGCTAAAGTAAATATTTAATTTCATAAGCCACTTATTTTTCACTTCCATCACTCCTACTTCTACCTGACAACTATTTCTCAAAAATCAAGTCTAAAAGTATTTATTTGTTTTTCCCTAAAACAATTCTATGATATTGAGTTGGATTTCTAATATTAGGTATACGAGTGTTTTAAAAATATATTGTAACTAAGTGTCTTCTAATACTGCTCTATCAAATTAACATATTCATAAAGTGTTAAGTGAGACAGTCCACCAGAAATCAAAATTAAAATCATTTTTGATGTCTCCAAACAACGTGAGAGGTACTTGCATCTTCCGAATTTCGTCAAAGCATTTAAACTATGATTGCTTAACATGTTCAAATAAGCTATTAAATACTATTTTCCAGATAGATCACATTTTTAGTGTTTTCACTTGCGATATACATGGATTTGACTCTCCTGCTACTTTATTGCAAGGACTCTGTAGTGAATGTCTTGAAGGCATAGACAATTTAGGTTGAATCTCTTCTTATAAAAAAAGAAGCTGCGAATGGACAATTCTCAATGTCATTTCAGAGTCACTAGCAATGAAAGGGACTCTATTTAATTTTCTCTGCCTTTCAGTAGTGAAGAAAGCTTTAGGTTGGTTTACACCCACACTACTTTATTTGCAATTTACTTAGAATGAATGTCACTGGAGGCAAATACTGTGTGCAGCATTTCTAAATTCATTTATAAAGATGCCTACTAGATAATGCAGATTCAGTTTCAGGAGTTTAGTTCCTATAGAATTGTAGGTAGGCTAGAGAGAATTATATATATGTCCCTTCTAATCATTAAATGTATGCATGACGTACTTCAGGCCAGCTTATTCATCACTCCTGAAATGTTGACAAAATGCTTAAGGGCCTACTTCTTCTGAAGTAAAATGAGAAATCTCCCATTCTTTAAGGTTCAGGAGAATATTGTGCACAGGTAGATCTCTTTTTAAATGACACTTCTTATAATGTGCAGACAAAACCATGGTTTAGTTACTGCTGTTCCTCAGCATGTTACTTTGTACATAAACTTGAAGCTGTATCAGGGAGAGAAACCCACTGCTAAAAGGTTGTAAGGCATGAGATAGAATGCCTTTAATATTCACTTATTCAAACATCATCATCCTGAAGACTGTATCTCTCACTGAAAATTCTATTCATGCGTGAGGCTACCAATTCTTAATGTAAGAGACATTCAAATTTGCAAAATAATTTGTATATATTTAAATATTTTTATTTAACTTAGTAAAATAATGGATTTAATTATAATGGTGCATATTGTATTGAAATTGGATTGTTTTCACAATAAGGTACTTTCTTGTAGTAGCATATAATGATATTGTATATAATAGATATAATGAAACCATTTGGTGGCACTATTTTAATAGAATCAGAATTTATCTGCACTTAGGTCTGAATTTTTCAAATTATAATCAGTGGAGCTTCACTAATTTCCCTGAAATGAATTGTAAAAAGACTGAAAAATAAGATCATTACAAAAATATTTTAAAATATATTTTTGTATTTTAAAGATCATGTTATGAATATTTGAAGAGTTAAATAATATCAAATAAATGTATTTATCAGAAAACTTAACATTTTCTGAATTAGAATTGAAGATAGAGTGATTCTAGTACTTCCAAATGTTTCTATATCATTCCACACTAAAGCTTGGATCACCTTTAAATGAAGTGCATATAAAAATTGCTTAAGTGCTCTTCGTAATTTTCAAGTAATATGTACAACATTGCCCAGAATTTGAACTCTTCCAGATTTCGTTTCCAATAAATTTAAATTGCTTTGTGTAGTGAAGAGTGATTTAAAATTATCAAAGTGCTCTAAATTCCACAGTAGAGTACCCATAAAATGTAAAGCCTTTCAATGATTTTAAATCACTATGCACATTTTAGAGTAATTTCAGCACATCAAATGCTTTGATTTTTAGTTTTCATTGCCTTAATTTGAAAGAATGAAAAAATGCCAAACCAAAATAACATTTATTATCAGTGAGAGTTGTAACTAACGTGATTTTCAAATTGACTCAGACTTTAACATGTGAAACATATCGGTGTTACTAATGAGTCAAAAAAAAAAAAAAAAACTGTAGCCACCATTATAGCAAATATTTATAATACTAATTAAAATTTGTCAGATTGAATGTATTATTCTAGTATATATTCACAGTGGGCGCATAGTATAGTTTTCTATTTTACACATCCCATGTGAGTGTGAAAGTTGGCTACTTGCAACTTCTCAGAGATATTTACATATAATTTATAAAATTCTGAATTGATTCAAAGTTAGGAAAATGGAATCACTCAATTACATTGGCAAATGTTCAAAGAATAACCAGTAAAGGCAATAAAAATGCTTCAAAATTTAAAGTAACAAAAAATTTATATTTTGATTCTAAGAAAACACAACAAAATTTGCTGACAATTACTAAAAATATTAGAATATCTCATATATGATTAAGTAAAACTCACTTGATTGATAGTATACCCAATTAAATTAAGAGCAATAAAATGCTGGTGTACCAAGGGGGTTGATAAATAACACTACTCTTGTATGCCCAAGTTCTTAATCAAATGAGCAATTGGATAACAAACCAGTAAAGTTAAACTAAATTCAGGAAGGGAGCTTATAACGCTAGATTCCAGAATTGTTCAAGTGTCTTCTGTCTAAACATATTCTTCCTCAATAAAAAGCTGTTTTACTATAGGCCAGAGGAAACAGCTGTGCATATGGCTTTTGAGAATCTCTTAGTTCCAAAGAAAAATGAAAAAGAGAGTTATAGTCTTTATAAATAATTTGTCTTCCTCAACTTATCAATTAACATTAACTCATCTACACATCATGAATAGAATGAAATCAGGAATGGATAGATAATAAAGCGTTACACTGAGGAAGCATCAGTAATAGAGAGAGAGCATTCTGTCTTCATGTGAAAGAGTGCATCAATGAAGAGAAATCTCTTGTATAAATATTACCTCCAAAAAACGTTAAGATAATGTCGTTAATTATTTCAACAGATGCTACAAAGCTCAGTATAATATTTAAAGATAAAATAAAATTGTATGAAATGTCCCAATTTTATTAACTTAGTCATGAAATTATATGAAATAAAAGCAACTAAGTTGTAAAAATTTGGAACACCTGATACAAATTAATTTAAATGACATAATTCTATGTCTTAAAAAAATAAAATTTAAGAAATCACTAAGTATTTATACAAAGTTTATAACCTTTCCTTATACCAGCAAAGTACTTAGAGAGTAAATAATAGATAACAATCTGTTTCATTATTGCAACAAAATAGAAGGAAGAAAACAATAAATAGAAGTGTATAATAGGACAAGAAGACTAAATAAAATCTATATTTGTTTATATGAACACTAAATAACAAATATTCTAAACCTGTCTATTCAAATTAATATAGTTTTTGAATAAAATTCTTATTTATAGTAAGTGGAATATCAGAAAGAAGACCTAACAAAGTTATTTTAAAGTTACTCTTAAAAAATAAAAACAAAAGTAAAAATATAACCCTGAATTTCTGGTTAATATTTGGCAGCGAAAGATCCCCATAGTCCATCCATCCTACTCATTGCAACTATAAACTTTGGATACCATTTTTTTTTTTTTTTTTTTTTTGAGATGGAGTCTCACTCTGTCGCCCAGGCTGGAGTGCAGTGGCATGATCTCAGCTCACTGCAACCTCTGCTGCCTGGGTTCAAGCAATTCTCCTCCTTCAGCTTGCTGAGTAGCTGGGATTACAGGGGCCTGTTACGATGCCTGGCTAATTTTTGTAGTTTTGCTTTAAAAGAGGTGGGGAACTTTGGATACATTTTTTAGAGTAAGAAAAAAGTAACTTAAAAATACCCTAATTGAAAATTCTGAAAATAAACACGTCATATTTTTTTTTAAGAGAAGTCAAAATTTGAAATAGGAACTGTCATTAAAGTGATTTTCATTATTTCTTTTTTCCTTGGGATATCTTTTCCCATTCACACAGTGGAAAAGCACAGGTGACTACAAGTCTCACTAGACACTCTGCTGTCAATTTGGCTAGGAGAAAAACAAAAACAACAATAATTAATGGACATTCTGTGGGCTAGAGAGAGACATGAGATTCAGGAGGAGAGTTAGGGATAAAGAGCCCTACAGGTAGTAAATATCAGCAGAGACAAAGGAATGTTACAAAGGAAACAAATGGAAATTTTTTCAATGAAAATTAAAATATCTGAAATTAAAAATTTATTAAGTTCAAGAGCAAAAAAAAAAAAAGAAAAAGATAGTAGGAAAATATGTTGAACATAAAATAGTATGTCCAAGAAGCCAGATCTAACTTCTTATTGCCTACAAGGAATCCACTTTGAATATAAAGAAAATGGTCATAACATAAACAAATTAATAGATCAGTAGAAATTCCCCAACATAAAAAACATAGAACAACGAATGAGATTAAAGAGATACTTTGAAATAGAAAAATAAGAAAACCTCAAAACGTGAAGGACAATATTCAAAGGTCTAACATATGTGCAATTTCAGTAACCAAATGTAAAATCGGGGAATACTTCCAAATACCCAAAGACTTTCAAAATCTGCAGTACAGTCAATGACATACTTTTACAAATTAAAGCAGCTCAGCAAATTCCAAATAGTATAAGTGAGACATCATAATGTCTAGGCAGATAAAAAGGGACCCCTAGAGAATTTCCAGCATGGCCCACAAATGTTTACATTAGATGTGTTTGTGCAGATGAGGGAACCTACCCAGGGCTTGTCTGGGCATGCCCACAGTGGATTGCAGCCTGACATGCTCACTGGGGCAAGGTGGCGGGGAGCCATGAGGAATTCATGCCTTGCACAGGAGAGGAGTCTGCATTCTTCAGCCTCTATGGTGACCTGGGAATCAATATGTGAGGTGGTACTTTTTAGCAGGAACCCCTCTCGCTTTGCTAATAGTTTTTTGTTGGTGTTTGTTTTCCTTTTTGCCCAATAGAACCCTGCTCTACTCACCCTTCAGTGGGCCCATGTGACTAAATGTTCCTGGTCATGTGAAAAGGACCCAAGTATTAGTTGAACTATTTTGGCACCCAAACAAGGGGCTTGAGAAATGGTGAGTAAGATGTGAACCCAGCGCCCCTTTTTTTCTTTTTACTTCTAATCCTTTGTGTCCTTGGGCTTTTTCTGAGGGTAGGGGAAACTATGCCTCCCCCCTCTCCACTCCCGTCACTTCCAGGGGTGGGGAATGTCAGCCTTTTACTGTTTTTAAGGGATAGACAGGTGAATCAGAGGCTCCCTGCTCCCCTCTTAAGTTCCTCACCCTGTTGGAGGAACCCATTTCCATAAGAATAAGATGTTCTTCCTGCAGGCATCTTTCCAACCCTGCACTTTAAATTTTTCTGCCTTTCTCTACTCTGCCAGCAGTTAGCTTTTCAGTGAGAGTTTTTATTTTTTTCCTTTTAGAAGACATTTTACTAGGTCAGGAATTATAAGGATCACTGTTTATATTATCTGTAAAGTTTTAATTATTAAAAATTATTCGTGAGGTTGGTTTTAATCTGTAGCCAATCTAGTGTGCTTTGCATTCTGTATGATCAGTAGCAAACTTTGCTGCAGGTCTCCATCTTGTTTTATGTCTTTGAAAGGGTGACTGGTAACCTCACGGTGAGAGGTAACAATGTATCAGCAGCCCTCACTCTTGGCCCCTCCTTGGCCTGGGCATTCACTCTGGCGGTGCTTGAGGAGCCTTTCAGCCTACCACTGCACGGTGGGAGCCCCTCTCTGGGCTGGCGGAAGCCAGAGCCAGCTCCCTCTGCTTGTGGGGATGTGTGGAGGGAGAGGCGCTGGCAGGAACTGGGGCCGCTGGCCTCCAGGCCAGCGCGAGTTCCAGCTGGTGTGGGCGAGGGCTCAGCACTCGGAGTGGCCCAGGGCAGTGAGGGGCTTAGCACCCGGACCAGCAGCTGTGATGGGTGTACTGGGTCCCCCAGTAATGCCAGCCTGCCAGCACTGTGCTCAAGTTCTGGCCAGTCCTCAGCTGCTTCCCAGAGGATGAGGAGTGTGGGTGCACAGTGCGGGACTGGTGGACAGCTCCACCTGCAGCCCTGGTGCAGGATCCACTGGGTGAAGCCAGCTGGGCTCCTGAGTCTAACAGGGACTTGGAGAATCTTTAAGTCTAGCTAAGGGATTGTAAACACACCAATCAGCACTCTGTGTCTAGCTCAGGGTTTGTAAATACACCAATGAGTACTCTGATTAGTTCATATGTAGCTAAACTAGTGGGGACTTGGAGAACCTTTATGTCTAGCTAAGGGATTGTAAATACACCAATCAGCACTCTATGTCTAGCTCAAGGTTTGTAAATTCACCAATCAGTGCTCTGGGTCTAGCTAATCTAGTGGGGACTTGGAGAACTTTTCTGTCTAGCTAAGGGATTGTAAATGCACCAATCAGCACTCTGTGCCTAGCTCAGGGTTTGTAAATACACCAATCAGTACTCTGGGTCTAGCTCAAGGTTTGTAAATACACCAATCAGTACTCTGTATCTAGCTAACCTAGTGGGGACTTGGAAAACTTTCTGTCTAGCACTGTCTAGCTCAGGCATTGTAAACACACCAATCAGCACTCTGTCAAAGTGGACCAATCAGCTGTCTGTGAAATGGACCAATCAGCTCTCTGTAAAGTGGACCAATCAGCAGGATGTGGGTGGGGCCAGATAAGGGAATAAAAGCAGGCTGCCCGAGCCAGCCAGTGGCAATCCACTTCATGTCCTTTGACGGTGTGGAAGCTTTGTTGTTTTGCTCTTTGTAATAAATCTTGCTTCTGCTCACTGTTTGGGTCCATGCTGCCATTATGAGCTGTAACCCTCACTAGAAAGGTTTGTAGCTTCACTCTTGAAGCCAGCAAGACTACGAACCCACCGGGAAGAACGAGCAACTCCAGACGCACTGCATCTCCAGACGCACTGCGTGTAAGAGTTGTAACACTCACCACAGGGGTCTGCAACTTCAGTCCTGTCAACAAGACCATGAACCCACCAGAAGGAAGTTCCAGACACATCTGAACATCTGAAGGAACAAACTCCAGACATACTGTCTTTAAGAACTGTAACACTCACCGTGAGAGTCCGTGGCTTCATTCTGGAAGTCAGTGAGACCAAGAACCCACCAATTCCGGACACAATGACAATGTTTTGTTAGCTTCTACCATTTTACAATGGCAACTGAGTTCAAATCCTGGCTTAGGCAATAAACCTTTTCTGGTTTGTTATCTGGATGACCTTTGCAATTTATTTATTCTTTTCCCCTCAACAGCCTTGGATTTCTCTTTCCCTTAGCCTGTAGGAAAGTTTGAAAGGCAAGAAAGATTGACTGCTTGGCATGGCATAACTAAAATCAGATAATAAGGGATTTTTAAAAATTCAGGAGCACTCAGCTTAATTAAAAGTGTACATCCAAGTTATAGTCATATTTAAAAGGCCTCTATTTATTTATTTCCCATCCCCACCCCCTCCGTTGGATTTTGTTTTGCTGGAAAAGGGGTGTTTTTCTCAATTGGCTGAATTATTTTCCCCATTTTGTCTGGCCAGTGGATGCATGCATGAGACTAAGATAACTCTGGGAGGCATGGGACTCCTTGGGAAAAACAGAAGGCACTACTGACCCCATTTTGGGAAGAAATCTGTTTTCATCATGGAACCTCAAGAACTAAAAGCAGATAGATCCCTCCCAAAATCTGCTTTTGCATCCCAGTTATGCCTGTTTATTGTGCCTTAGAAGCAGCATGTTTTCGTCCCCTAAAAAGACCCACCTATAAGACTATAATCCAATTCAGAGACTGGCAAATGAAAAATTTTGTGGCTGCTGAGTTTTCTTCTGCCTGGCTATGTAGTTATATATGTGTTGTGTTTGTGATGTTTATAAAAATAGTACTAATTCGTTGGCCTAAAGAAAAATAAGCACTTGGATCAAATATTTGTTAATGGAAAGATAAAAGCTGTGGTAGCTTTTAGTTCTCGTGACTTTAATCCTTGAGAAATAAAAACAGCCTAAAAGATTATTTGGTAAAATGCAGATGCCATCAAAATGTAAATAGGTGGACTAAATTATGCTGGTCAGATACTAGGTTTGCTAAACGTTTTAAGGTTACAAAATGCATTTTGAAAGTGATTGAATTTGCTGGCTTCACAACTGGTAATGCCTGGGGAATATATTACTAACTATGCCCTTAATTGTGCTGGAAGAAGTCAAACCTTGACTGCACCTAGCACATAATTTTAAAAAAACTTACTAGGTTTTACTTTAAAGGTAACAAGTGCTAGGAGTTACCATTATAAGATGTAATTGAGACTACTAAAAATATATTTACATTTCAGTTAGGGAAGGACAGTAAAATGTGTTTTTAGTACAAGATTATAAGAAAGCATAGAAATGTAAAATTTTGCCTCAGGTTAAATGGTTATTTTGAATTAAGTAAGATAACAGTAAAAGTTCAAACAAGTTGTGAAGGATTGTAAAAGCTAAAATTTAACCTTGCAAAAGAAATTCCATGTGTAAAAATATTGACTAAATTCAAAGGATGTTGTATGGTTTTTCTGTAAATTCAGCTTTGAAATAAAAGCACAACAAGGTACTCTTAAAGTACTAAGCTACTCTTCAGCAAAATTTGTAAAGAGCTATAACAGGTTTTTGCTTTTAAAATTTCTGAGTCATCATTTTGGCAAAGTAAATAACTTATGGTAATCTGGAATTCTATTTCATAACATCAAGTATTTTAAATCACTAACATACTTAACAGGTTTCCCAAAATCAAACTTCAGTTTCAAAATTGTCTTTCTTGACACCAGACTTTTGAATGCTACAGAAGACACATGCAGAATCCAAAAAAAAAAAAAAGAGGTTAAACAGGATTATGTGATATGTTTTAGGTACATGGGATTGACAAAATATTGTTCAATCTTTTTTAGGTTGTATTTTTGTGAATAATACTAATATATGTTCCAAAATTTATGGGATTTATAAAATTCTAATGTTTGAGCATATGCTATCAATCATAATTATAGCTATTATGTTGTTATTGTAAACCATGGAGATAACTAAATATATTTGTCAATCATGTTTCTGAATGCAACTACCCTAGACATTTTGTACTCACAAACCATTGTTGTCTTGTTTTGATCTCTTCAAACAATGGTTTATAATCAGTTATGGAACTTTGACAGGTGTTCTCAAATGCAAGTTTCTGATGACTTTGGAGATTGTGACATTGGAATAAAGGAAAAACATACAGGACTCATGAAAATTGAAATGTTCATGGATATAAAGCAAGAGTTAACTGAATGGACTGAACTAATAGAAAACTTAAATAATCTTTTTAACTTTTGCTTGGAATATTGCTGATCATTGTTTTGTTTTTCAGAGTACAGGAAACTTAAATTTTGAACTATTTATGGCCTTTAACAGTTGAGTAAGTTGTACTCCTGCGAACAAAATTTGGAGCATATTTGTCTCTCTCTGCCTGGCTTCTCCAGAATTTGGAAACTAGTATTGCATATTCTTAACTTATGGCAGTATAATCATTTGCATCAGTGCAATAAGAATCCTTTTTCTTTTGCAACAGAATGCAATTGGAGCAACTGGTTGTTTTATCAGGCTTTGATTGGAAATGTGTGCTTCTCTTTAAGGAGTCAAGCTCAACCTGCAGAGCTGATGAGAACCCCTTGGGAAAACTGGCCTCAAATGTTTGTCTACACAGTCCACATACAGGATTCTTAACCTTCAGTGAGTAAAGAATGTCACTTTCCTGCATCTATTGAGATAATTATGTGGTTCTTGTCTTTGGTTCTGTTTATATGCTGGATTACGTTTATTGATTTGCGAATGTTGAACCAGCCTTGCATCCAGGGATGAGGCTTTTGACAAAATTCAACAGCCCTTTATGCTAAAAACGCTCAATAAATTTGGTATTGATGGAACGTACCTCAAAATAATAAGAGCTATTTATGACAAAACCACAGCTAATATCATACTGAATGGGCAAAAACTGGAAAAATTCCCTTTGAAAACTGGCACAAGACAGGGATGCCCTCTCTCACCACTCCTATTCAACATAGTGTTGGAAGTTCTGGCTAGGGCAATCAGGCAAGAGAAAGAAATCAAGGGTATCCAGTTAGGAAAAGAAGAAGTCAAATTGTCCCTGTTTGCAGATGACATGATTGTATATTTAGAAAACCCCATCGTCTCAGCCCAAAATCTCCTTAAGCTGATAAGCAACTTCAGCAAAGTCTCAGGATACAAAATTAATGTGCAAAAATCACAAGCATTCTTATACACCAGTAACAGACAAGCAGAGAGCCAAATCAGGAATGAACTTCCGTTGACAATTGCTTCAAAGAGAATAAAATACCTAGGAATCCAGCTTACAAGGGATGTCAAGGACCTCTTCAAGGAGAACTACAAACCACTGCTCAGTGAAATCAAAGAGGACACAAACAAATGGAAGAACATACCATGCTCATGGATAGGAAGAATCAATATCGTGAAAATGGCCATACTGCCCAAGGTTATTTATAGATTCAATGCCATCCCCATCAAGCTACCAATGAGTTTCTTCACAGAATTGGAAAAAACGGCTTTAAAGTTCATATGGAACCAAAAAAGAGCCCGCATTGCCAAGACAATCCTAAGTCAAAAGGACAAAGCTGGAGGCGTCACGCTACCTGACTTCAAACTATACTACAAGGCTACAGTAACCAAAACAGCATGGTACTGGTACCACAACAGAGATATAGACCAATGGAACAGAACAGAGTCCTCAGAAATAATACCACACATCTACAGCCATCTGATCTTTGACAAACCTGAGAGAAACAAGAAATGGGGAAAGGATTCCCTATTTAATAAATGGTGCTGGGAAAATTGGCTAGCCATAAGTAGAAAGCTGAAACTGGATCCTTTCCTTACCCCTTATACGAAAATTAATTCAAGATGGATTAGAGACTTAAATGTTAGACCTAATACCATAAAAACCCTAGAAGAAAATCTAGGTAGTACCATTCAGGACATAGGCATGGGCAGGGACTTCATGTCTAAAACACCAAAAGCAACGGCAGCAAAAGCAAAAATTGACACATGGAATCTAATTAAACTAAAGAGCTTTTGCACAGCTAAAGAAACTACCATCAGAGTGAACAGGCAACCTACAGAATGGGAAAAAATTTTTGCAACCTACTCATCTGACAAAGGGCTAATATCCAGAATCTACAAAGAACTCAAACAAATATACAAGAAAAAACAAACAACCCCATCAAAAAGTGGGGAAAGGATATGAACAGACATTTCTCAAAAGAAGACATCCATACAGCCAACAGACACATGAAAAAATGCTCATCATCACTGGCCATCAGAGAAATGCAAATCAAAACCACAATGAGATACCATCTCACACCAGTTAGAATGGCAATCATTAAGAAGTCAGGAAACAACAGGTGTTGGAGAGGATGTGGAGAAATAGGAACACTTTTACACTGTGGTGGGATTGTAAACTAGTTCAACCATTATGGAAAACAGTATGGCGATTCCTCAAGGATCTAGAACTAGATGTACCATATGACCCAGCCATCCCACTACTGGTATATACCCAAAGGATTATAAATTACTCTACTACAAAGACACATGCACACGTATGTTTATTGCGGCACTATTCACAGTAGCAAAGACTTGGAATCAACCCAAATGTCCATCTGTGACAGACTGGATTAAGAAAATGTGGCACATATACACCATGGAATACTATGCAGCCATAAAAAAGGATGAGTTTGCATCCTTTGTAGGGACATGGATGCAGCTCGAAACCATCATTCTTAGCAAACTATCACAAGAAGAGAAAACCAAACACCGCATGTTCTCACTCATAGGTGGGAACTGAACAATGAGATCACTTGGACTCGGAAGGGGAACATCACACACTGGGGCCTATCATGGGGAGGGGGGAGGAGGGAGGGATTGCATTGGGGAGTTATACATGATATAAACGTCATGCACATGTACCCTAGAACTTAAAGTATAATTAAAAAAAAAAAAAAAAAATTCAAAAAAAAAAAAAAAAAAAAAAAAAAAAAAGAATGTCACTTTCCAACAGGCCCAGACATCACATGCTCTTGGGACCTCAAGAAGAGATGAGTTTACCCAATTCACAGTTATATAAGGATAAAAACCTAGGCTGGGCTCAGCTTTAAATGATCTTATCTGAGATTCTTTGTGAAACAGATTTTCATGAAAGCCAATCTAAAGGGCCTAGGTAGAAATAATTGTTTTTGCTGCACTTTATGCAAGTAATCAAGCCAAGTATAAGATTAAAGTCTATTTTGCAAGCAACACACTCTTATTATGATTTGTTTTTAACAGAAATGAGGACAAGACAGAGATAAATTATGATTCAAAACTTACCATCATTAGTTTCTAGACTTATTACTTGTTTTTAAGTTTTTGCCTACATTTTACACTAACCTTGCTTATTCCTGTGAACCAGCCAACCGTCTCTGGTTGCAGCTCAGAAAGGACAAAAGGGGATGAGTAATGTAGAAATCTGGATCAATATTTTAGTTCTGAACAATTATCCTGCAAATCCTGCCAGCTGATGGGACTAAATAGGATGCCCATCACCCGGAGGTTTCCTTTTTGGGAAAGTAAAACCAAGGGAGCTAACCAAAGCAACACCCCATGCACCCAAATCTTAGCAAGCATAGCTACAGCCACCAGTTATCTGGGTGTGTCACAAGACATCCTTTTCTTTCCTTTGTTGGAGGAGAACTCACTTCCACAGCTTCACTTTAGCATTACAGCTTGTGATAAGGAGTCTATGCAACTTCCATGCTGAGACACAATTTTGGTCGCAAAGTCATTTCCAAGTTTATGTCAAAGGCCTAAGAAAACTGGATCTTAGGGATCCAGAAGACAGACAATAGTGAAAGTCAAAAGCACAGCACAGGTGAGCATGACTGATTCCTGCTGATTAAGCCAAGCTTCCTGTTTCATGGATAAAGGTCATGCTAGTATCCATGGCATAAATGAAGTCTAGAGAATTCAAAGGCTATTGCCAGCAGGGGAGATAGGGAGTACATACGAAAGAGCAGTTATTCCCATCCCCTAGGCCTCATGTTAACATAGATGAAAGCCACTTTGACACCCATGGGTGGCACCCTGTCACAGTTGCTGGGACTCAGTAATAAAAAGACAGAGGAAAGAAAGAGGAACAACTCACTTTCTCTCCCTCACACACCCTGGGTATTTGCTAGTAAAAGAAAGGAACCAGGCACACATGCTCCCCTATTTCTAGATGAGTAGCCATTCATCTTTAGTCTGCAGCCTTTTAGAACACATTCTGACCCCCGGGACCCTTCTGAAAAAAATGCCTTCTTTTTTCCTTTTTCTTCCTCTGTCCTCTATTCACTGATAGGTAGGTAATGGTGTCACATATCACGGGACACTTCCCTCAGATGCATCCTTCAAACTGGAAGGAGTTAATTTCTCAAACTGTAGACTAATTGACTTAGGATTAGGTTCAGGGGAAGGGAATGCAGAAACCTGACACGCCAGCAAAAGGGTAAAAAAAAAAATTTTTTTTAACCCATTGGGTTTTTAGCCTCTCTCTCCCTGTGCAAACTGGTAAAAGGTCTCTGGACTTTCAAGTTGTCCTTACCCACTCTTGTTTCATTTTGATACATATTTTCTAATAACCTGTTTGTCTCTTCTCACTTTTAGGCCATCAAACTCCAAACAAACTGCAACTGGAGCCTTGGATGATGGCCTTTTTTTTACTGGGAACCCTGAGATAGGCCTCTGAGGGAAATCTGACTACCATTTTCCCAAAACAGCTTCCCTGTCAGCAGGAAGCAATTAAGATTGGTCTTCATCCTTATCTTTATCCTTATTCTAATGGCAGTTAGAGGTATTTCTTTAGAGGGGGGAATGGGACAGTCAAATGCCTAGGCAGATAAAAAGGTGTCCCCAGAGAATTTCTGACCTGCCACACAAGTGTTTACATCAGATGCTTTTGTACAGATGAAAGGAAACTTCCTAGGGCTTGTCTGGGCATGCCCACAGCGGACTGGAGCCCAACACTCACTGGAGGAAGTGAGTGGAGCCATGAGGAAGTCATGCCTTATGCAGGGGAGGAGCCTGCTCTCTTGAGCTCCTGTGGTAACCTGGGAATAAATCTGTGAGGTGAGGACCGGTTAGCAGGAACCCTTCTAGCTTTGCTGAAAGTTTTATTTTTTCTTTTTGCCCTATAAAGCCCTGCTCTACTCACCCTTCAATGTGTCTGCATTCATAAATTTTCCTAGTCATGTGACAAGAACCTAGGTTTTAGCTGAACTAAGGAGCAAAATTCTGCAACATAAGATCTGAGAAACTATGCCTAGATCCATTAAATCAAATTGTTAAAAAGCAAATAGAAAAAGTCTTCACAGCAGTAGACAAAAATGAAACATTATACATAAATAAGTTATAGTTTGAATGGATTGTCAGAAACCATGACTAGAAGACAGTGGAGCAACATTTTCAAATTTCAGAGAGAGAAAGAAAAAAAAAAAAAGAAGAAAAAAGAAAAGAAGACATAATAAAACACCTGTCAGTTTAGTATTCTATACTCATTGAACATAACCTTCATTGGAATGTGAAGTAGACATATGCAGGTGAACAAAAAATCAAGAGATCAATAGTTATGTTCTACATGAAATTATAAAGGAAATTTCTCAGGCTGGGTGGAAATTATACTAGTGAGAAACAGATTCGAAGGACTAAAGGAAGAGATGTTAGACTGACAAAGTGAATTTTTAAAAGCCAGATCTAATTTCTTATCGTCTACAAGGATCCACTTTGAATATTTAAAAAAGGTAATAATTAAATTGCTAGAAAATGTACTTCAAATAAAAAATGAGTACATGTAGCTTGGAGAAGACATATTAACATAAAAAGGACTTCAGTAAAAAGAGTATTATGCATAGTGATAGAAAAATTTATCAGAAAAATAATATCAATTATAATGTATATACCTAATAAGAGAGCCTCAAGATATTTGAAGCAAATCTGACAGAATTAAAAAGAAGAATGGATAAATAAATTCACAATTATAGAAAAACATCATACACCAGTTTCTTGGTAATTGATACAACCACTGGGGAAATAATAAGAAAACAAAAATAAAGACATAGATCCAAATAACACTTTGGACTAATCAATATTTCTAGAAAACTGCAGAGTCAACATTGTTTTCCAGTGTTCATGTATATTCACCATGGTAGACACTTTACTGTACATAAACATAATGTTGACAAGTTTGAATAGATTAACAATTTATACAGTATATTCTCTATAGAGTGTATATCTCTAATTAGGTTACAATGAAACCTAATTAGAAATTAGTGACTGTACTCTAGGAAAACAAAGTTCTTTTAAATGATCCATTAGTCAAAGAGGAAAACTGTAAACTGTAAATTATATGAAAAAAGAGTTTAATTTTACACATTGTTTTGTTCCGAGCGTCTAGAAGAGTGACTGACAATTAATAAATGGTTAACAATTATTAATGTAAGAAATGCCCAGGGGACAGAGAAATAAATGATAAGGAAATATACCATGACTTTTCATGAGAAATAAATGATGAACAGGTTTTTCATGAAAGATGTAACAGAGACCCAGCATGGGGCAGGATGGCAATAAACATTGGTCTATTTCCTAGGAAACACACAGATTAATGGCTAAAAACACATGCCTACGAAAGACAATACTTAGAGTTTCCAATCAAGACTCTATTACAGACTCAATAAACTAGAGCAATATTCTAAAATTATTGATTCTTTAGTTTCCTAATAGAAAAAAACTTAAGAAATAATAAAGTTTTTTTGTTGCTGCTGTTGTTTTTATACCAAACTTAATTGAAGTGATTTGTGTTAAAGTGTTCACTACAGTAACTGTTTCAAAACAAAGAAATCAATTAATAACACTATTATCACAACTATATGCTGTTAATGCTAGGAATACTAAACATCTGATTCCTAACATCAAGGTCTGTAAGACTGTGTGAACTTTGTAACCTCACTTAATCTCTTAGACATATGTTTCCTTTAAAGAAAACATGGGGGGAAAGCGTATTTGTATGCTCTGGAGCAATTTAGAAATCACTTCTTGGGGGAAAATGGCTAATATAATATTAATATTAATATCATTGTGATTAAATGTTTTAGGAAGTTCTACAAAGAAAATAAATCAATTTAGAGAGTAAATGTAATCAACAAATACAGTAACTCATTTTATCAAAGTATTTTGGTGTTATTATGGATTTTTACACAGTGAACAAAACACACTTGATTTTCTTTAGGAAATGCAATACTATTATTAAGAAATGAGTAGATAGAGGCTTAGCCCTATTTTTGAAATGACTCTCTAAGGTCTTACAAATTGAAAAAGCAAAACCCAAGACAAAACAATTAATTTGCAAAAGTCAGTATTATCGGTAGGAATTAACAAAGAAAAAGACTCAAAACTCTGAATATTTAATATGCGAGTTTGTGAGGTTTTTGTTGTTGTTGTTGTTGTTTGTTTTGCTTTGTTTTGTTTTTTTGAGATGGAGTCTCACCCTGTCACCCAGACTGGAGTGCAGTGGCACGATCTCAGCTCACTGCAACCTCTGCCTCCCGGGTTCAAGTGATTCTCCTGCCTCAGCCTCCTAAGTAACTGGGACTACAGGCGTCCACCACCATGCACGGCTAATTTTTGTATTTTTAGTAGATACAGGGTTTCACCATATTGGCCAGGCTGGTCTTTAATTATTGATCTTGTGGTCCACCCACTTTAGTCTCCCAAAGTGCTGGGATTACAGTTGTGAGCCACCATGCCCAGCCAAGTTTTTTAATATTTTGTTATTTTTGTTACTTTCCTTTGTCTCCACTTCCCCTCTCTGAATTAAAATCCACGCCTTGATTTGTCAAGAAAATATGTAATGAGTACCCACTATGTATAAATCTTTGCACCATTTGCCACAAGAAAGGCTGATATCAATTATATAAAGCCTTAGAATGTACTAGAAGCAATAAGGACAAAAGAGTGACAAATAAAACAGAAATATATCTAATATTGCTTTAAAGTTATAATTTGTAATTTTAATTCAACCTGTAACAGTCTGGTTAGTCTTGAGTATTTATTGAAATTCTATGGACTGTATTTGTAAACTGAGGATTAAAACAAATAGCCTGCAGATTTTCTGTATGGACTTACTAGAATGGTATATATAAAGTACCTGCCTGATATAAAGTAAGTCACTTCATATATAGTAGTTACTGTAATTATGTTTGGGGAAAACCATGAAAGTTTTATGAGAAAAATGTGTCCTTTGAGCTTTTACAAACAACTTAGTAGGTAGAGTCTGAAAGTTAAATGTGTGTGTGTGTGCACATGCGTGTGCCATGGCCCACTTGTACAATGTTCAATTCCACAAACTACCCATCAAAGTATGTGTTTAAATGCATAAATTACATAGAAATACCTATTACAATAAACATGAAATATATTGACAATTATTACAGTATTTTATAAATTATACCATATATGTGCTTCTTGTGACACAATAAATAAGCAAGCATTTAAATCCAGGCAAGTTAAGTTTTGTGTTTCAAGAAGGATTAGTGTAACAAATGTAATGGCTGAACATTAAACTCTAGGCTGGTTGTTAACTGTCTTTTACATATTGATCAGCAAATGACTGTGAATGACAATGATGGAAAGTAACTTCTTGTCTGGGTCAGAAGTGGAGAACTCTGAATTTGAGTGTTTTGTGGCCTAATGACTATTGCCAGGCCCAATATAGCTCAATAGATGGCCAGTTTTATGGCATAGCCATCTGTACAGAGGAAGGTGGTAATCACTAATGTTTTGTTAATCAAAATAATTATTGTAATTTTACAGTAAAGATAACTATAAATGGCATTTTGAGGTATCTGCACAAGATATATCAAATGAAAATAATCTGAAATTTCAAAGATGTGTTGTTTCCACGCAAGATCTCAAAATCCCTGAATTTCACACACAGATTCCATGAACGCGAAGTTAAGAACCCATGATCTGGATGTCTGACAAAATACCTTCAGCAGGAATAATGAAAGCCCTGACATTTCTGTGTGCATCAAAACTGGAAAACTGGCCGGGCACGGTGGCTCACGCCTGTAATC
Source organism: Trachypithecus francoisi (assembly GCF_009764315.1). Classification (NCBI taxonomy): domain Eukaryota; kingdom Metazoa; phylum Chordata; class Mammalia; order Primates; family Cercopithecidae; genus Trachypithecus; species Trachypithecus francoisi. The sequence continues at coordinate 61,570,218 of NW_022681465.1, forward strand.
CCAGCACTTTGGGAGGCTGAGGCGGGCGGATCACGAGGTCAGGAGATCAAGACCATCCTGGCTAACACAGTGAAACCCCGCGTCTACTAAAAATACAAAAAAATTAGCCGAGCGTGGTGACAGGCGCCTGTAGTCCCAGCTACTCAGGAGGCTGAAGCAGGAGAATGGCGTGAACCCGGGAGGCAGAGCTTACAGTGAGCGGAGATTGTGCCATGCACTCCAGTCTGGGCCACAGAGCGAGACTCCGTCTCAAAAAAAAAAAAAAAAAAAACTGGAAGACTTTAAAAATAAGAAATCACTAAATCTTTATAAAAATCAATGAGTTAGGCGTGTATTAGCTTATATCGCAGATGAGGAAACTGCGACATGGGATGAATAAATAATTTGCTAAAGTCACATAGATTGTGAGTGGGAAACTGGAAGTGGTTAATGCTTCAATAACTACACTCAAAGGCTTATTTAAAAGGCTTTTTCACAGATACGTTTATTCTCTTCTACATACTTAGTAATGAAATGTTAGTAATATCTGTAGCAAAAAGAATCAAGTTTAGGTTGTTGTACAAAATGACAAATGCATGGAGGGTCAGTTATACCACAAAAAGTTTTATGAATACTCAAACTCACCTACTAATGGCAACAGTGAGAGAGAATGTGGAGGTCATCCTAAAGAGACAACATCATCTCACCAAGCTCTATCAAATCTAATCTCTCCTATATTACTTTCTCATTTTTAATTTAGTGTTTTTCATATGCTGCTATATATATGCCATTTTTCACTCTATATGATTTGGGAAGATTTTCTTTAAACAATAAAACAAAATTAGTGACCACATCCTCGACACTGAGTGATCATATAATTTAGGTTAAATAATTTATCCTTATATAAATGAAATAATATTCTCCCTGAAAATATAGAAGACTAATTGGTGTGTGTGTATATAACATATATATATATATATATTAACCAATATGTATATTCAACCTGAGAATGACTTTTTGATAACACAATATCCTTGAATGTCAGGTTGTTGAAAGGATCTCAGATTTCTACAAATCCAATCTGAAAATGTAATCTTTGGAAACACAGGTAGCAACAGGTTTTCAAAATATTTGAGTGTAAAACAGAGTTATTTACTAATAAGTTATTAATATTTTTATATAACATACAGCCATTTGGGATATTAAATATTTTTATTTTATCTTTTGTGGCACTATGAAAGATTGGAGTCTTTTATGTCTATCACATTGTCATTTTAAAAGGCACCAAATAAATCTAAAAATAGTAATTATAATAACTAGTCATCAGAAGCTATAGGTTTTCAAATGTTAAAAATTATGACTTAATCACCTTCATGGAAGCATTTAATTGAGCAAGACACTCAAAGTGAAATTCATATGTCGTTACCAAAAACTGTCATAAATCAACGTGCTTCATTACATTACTGCCACAAATAAGTGACTTAGGTGAGAAAAAAATCTGTTTTGTGATATTATTCAGTAACCCATTTTAACATTTGAATGTTCTTTTTTTTTATTATTATATTTTAAGTTCTAGGGTACATGTGCATAACGTGCAGGTTTGTTACATATGTATACTTATGCCATGTTGGTGTGCTGCACCCATCAATTCGTTAGCACCCATCAAGTCATCATTTATATCATGTATAACTCCCCAATGCAATCCCTCCCTCCTCCCCCCTCCCCATGATAGGCCCTAGTGTGTGATGTTCCCCTTCCCGAGTCCAAGTGATCTCATTGTTCAGTTCCCACCTATGAGTGAGAACATGCGGTGTTTGGTTTTCTGTTCTTGTGATAGTTTGCTAAGAATGATGGTTTCCAGCTGCATCCATGTCCCTACAAAGGACGCAAACTCATCCTTTTTTATGGCTGCATAGTATTCCATGGTGTATATGTGCCACATTTTCTTAATCCAGTCTGTCACAGATGGACATTTGGGTTGATTCCAAGTCTTTGCTATTGTGAATAGTGCCGCAATAAACATACGTGTGCATGTGTCTTTGTAGTAGAGTAATTTATAATCCTTTGAGTATATACCCAGTAGTGGGATGGCTGGGTCATATGGTACATCTAGTTCTAGATCCTTGAGGAATCGCCATACTGTTTTCCATAATGGTTGAACTAGTTTACAATCCCATCAACAGTGTAAAAGTGTTCCTATTTCTCCACATCCTCTCCAGCACCTGTTGTTTCCTGACTTCTTAATGATTGCCATTCTAACTGGTGTGAGATGGTATCTCATTGTGGTTTTGATTTGCATTTCTCTGATGGCGAGTGATGGTGAGCATTTTTTCATGTGTCTGTTGGCTGTATGAATGTCTTCTTTTGAGAAATGTCTGTTCATATCCTTTCCCCACTTTTTGATGGGGTTGTTTGTTTTTTTCTTGTATATTTGTTTGAGTTCTTTGTAGATTCTGGATATTAGCCCTTTGTCAGATGAGTAGGTTGCAAAAATGTTCTCCCATTCTGTAGGTTGCCTGTTCACTCTGATGGTAGTTTCTTTTGCTGTGCAAAAGCTCTTTAGTTTAACTGCTTTAAAGTTCATATGGAACCAAAAAAGAGCCCGCATTGCCAAGACAATCCTAAGTCAAAAGGACAAAGCTGGAGGCATCACGCTACCTGACTTCAAACTATACTACAAGGCTACAGTAACTAAAACAGCATGGTACTGGTACCAAAACAGAGATATAGACCAATGGAACAGAACAGAGTCCTCAGAAATAATACCACACATCTACAGCCATCTGATCTTTGACAAACCTGAGAGAAACAAGAAATGGGGAAAGGATTCCCTATTTAATAAATGGTGCTGGGAAAATTGGCTAGCCATAAGTAGAAAGCTGAAACTGGATCCTTTCCTTACCCCTTATATGAAGATTAATTCAAGATGGATTAGAGACTTAAATGTTAGACCTAATACCATAAAAACCCTAGAAGAAAATCTAGGTAGTACCATTCAGGACATAGGCATGGGCAAGGACTTCATGTCTAAAACACCAAAAGCAACGGCAGCAAAAGGCAAAATCGACAAATGGGATCTAATTAAACTAACATTTGAATGTTCTAAAAAAAACAAATCCAGTTGATCATGTGTATCTCATAGATTGCAGGTCTTTTCCATTGTAGACTGACTGCAATTTGGAAAAGTGGATTTGTCAACCATGAAATGAATGAGAGATGAAGATACTGTCTGAGATAGTTGTTCCTTCAGAAATCTAACAGAGCAACAGTCTAGATATGCTGAGGAATACTAGCTATATGTTAATAAATTCCATATTTGTTCTCATAGCCTAGTGTGATTCAGCATAGGAAACTCATAAAACATTGCTATGGCCTTTAGAAGACTGAAATGCAAGTCTCCTTGAGCAACAGGCTACTGAAGAGATCTCAGACTCTTACAAGTCCTGTCCAATAGTGTAACACATTTGTGTATATCCTATATCTAATAACGTAACTAAACTTAAACTACCCAACAACTAAAATTATTTGGTAAAGCTCTTATACTTCATCCACCCTAAGATAAAATAATGCTTGTTAAATTTTCATTTTAAATAATAGTTTGGTTATTGACTAAATTTTAATGAGTCATGATCTTTGTTTAGTAATTTTTTAACATAAAATTATGCTAAACAAGGCATGATATACAAACAAAAATACTTTAATTTCTTAGGCTTCTTTTTATGATGCACTTTGCAATTTAAAGATTAAATGTTTATGCTATAAATTCAATAAGGTCATACATATGTAAAACTTTCTATAATAGTCTCAGGATTTTGAGGTGGCTTGTGAGTCAGATGTAACGAAATTTTATATAGATTAGACTGTGATTAGTAGACTGGATTTTTTTTTTTTTTTTTTTTTTTGAGATGGAGTTTTGCTCTTGTTGCCCAAGCTGGAGTGCAATGGCATTATCTCGGCTCACTGCAACATCCGCCTCCTGGGTTCAAGCAGTTCTCCTGCTTCAGCCTCCTGAGTAGCTGGGATTACAATAGATTGAGTTTTATTAAGCAATGTATTTCTTCTAGAAAAAGTAGATACACTTTCAAAGATACATTAATGTACATGAGAGCTTGCCTGTGTGCTCAATAGAAAGCTAAAAATAAAGAGGTTATCATCTAATGGCACAAAGTTTTCATCTTTCATAAGCTTGCATTTTCTTTTCTTATTAAACACCATCTCACCTTTCTTTTTCAGGAAACACTTTCTGAAAATGTCAGAACTCTTAAAAACATGGATGAGGAAAGGACTAAGGACTGCTTTATGCTTGTCTTATGAATTTTAAAAGATGTAATTTAAAGGTACTTTAAAGTGATATTTGTGCCCTTGTAACTGATTCAAAGTAGACTGCTAAGGACAATAAGTAATAAGAGTCTACAAATATCAATAAATTATGAGAAAAAATGGTCCAATGGTACTTAAAATTGCATTGTGATTTATTAAATAACACATCGAATAGCTCCACCTGTAACATTAAGATTCCATTTGAACATATAGAAAATATATTTATTGCAACCTGAAGTGATTTGGAAAGTATGCTGGGAAGAAAATATATTTACAAGTTAGTCTCAGAGGGTAGGTATCCTGTAGTCAGATGGAATAAAAAGAGAGGGAAAGGAGATTTTGGTCAAAGGGGGAGCACAAGCTAAGGAATAAAGCCACAGACAATGATTAAATTAGGTAAAGTGCAATTAGCTGAATATTGCATAAGCGTACATATGGGAAGGAATGGAAAAAGGAGTGACAATATGAAGCTAAAGGGTTTGGAGTGTTCCAGATAATACTAGGCTTCCTAGCCTATTACGAGAAATCTTAATTTAGAGTGCAATAGATAAGAACTCTAAGGATGTAGACAGGAGACATCTATGTTTTGGTTAATGGACTGAAAGTGAAAGATGCACTGAAATTGGCAGATGGAATAAAAATTTGATAGAATTGAAATTAGAAAAATCAATTAGCCTAATTTCATTGATACTTATAGAACATATGAAAAATATTAAATTAGTGATATAAATCTTTTCTAATTCACCAGGGTGAGTGAACAAAGGAAACTGGATTTCAAAGTATTCATGACATAGATGCAATAAGTTTTCTCAGTCAGACATAGCCAATTGACGGAAGGGAAAATTTTGAGGATTGTAAAATGTCTTGCTTGTAGACTAATAGGATATCAATAAACCATATGAGCAATAATTTGAAATTGCTTTTGTAAGGTATCATGAAGGTAAACCCTGTTTAGAACAAATTAGATTTCAAGTACTTGTGACAAATGCAGTTAAAAATGCCTTTATGCAGCTGGAAAATTGTTGCTTAGCAGAAAAGCTTGTGCTGGACAAATAGATGTCCAAATTTCTTAAGCTGAACTAATTGAGACAAATATCCTTATTAAATAAAAAAAAATAAAAATTGAAATAACTTACCTATGACAGGGTAAATAATTTTAATATACACAATAAATATGTGATGTATATGTGTATATACATATGTATATGTAGTAATAATAGTGTTATTTTTAAATGATATTTTACATAGTGCTCTTTTTAAATGATTTTTCAATTATTGTTGCTGGTCTGTGTTATTTTAATCATCAAAGCTGTTTGATTTCTGTTTTTGTGTTTTTTGATTTTTTTAGGTGAAGTCTCACTCTGTCTGTCGCCCAGGGTGGAATGCGGTCTTAGCTCACTACAACCTCCACCTCCCGGATTCAAGTAATTCTTGTGCCTCAGCCTCTCGAGGAGCTGGGATTGCAGGCATGTGCCACCACACGCTGCTAAATTTCTTGTACAGTTTGTAGAGATGGGTTTTGCCATATTGGCTAGGCTGGTCTCAAACTCTTGACCTCAAGTGATCTGCCCTGGCTTCCCAAGTCCAGTTGATTACTGTTTAAATAAAAACTTACAAAGATGTTCCCACAAATACTTTATCTTACAATTTACTGAACAATAGAGGCAGTGAAAATGTTTTTCAGAAAGCAATTTGATCCTGACATTTTCTTCTTATAATCCTGTGCTTTCCTCATGTTTTTTCATATTAAAAGTAATAGTTCTTGTGATGGCACCTAGGATTTGTAACAACCTGTTCCCTCATTTCCTGCATGACCTTCTTTATGTCACTTCTCCAAATGCAAAGTATACTCCCTCAGTGTCATTACATTGTTTGATTTCTGCCCTGTTCCCTCACCTTTCTATGTGTTTGTTTGCATATGCCCATCTCCTAGTCACATTTTCTCTGGTTAATGCCAACTTGACTTTCAATGCTGTTCAAGATTTACCTCAATCTCAATGTTTTCTCTTTATATTCCATGCACGCTTGACTTGGCTGCCAATCCTCGTGGTTGCCAAAGAATCCCAAATTATCTCTTTCAAAAATGCAAGGCAGGAAGGAGGGCAGTCAGGAAAGAACAAAGAAAGGAGGGGAGAGAAAAGAAGAGAGAAAGAGAGAAAGATAATTAAAATTAAGGAGGAAGAACTTCACACTGAATTAAAATTGGTAATATTCAGGGATGATTTCATACTAGTCATACAGTGATAAATATTAGTCAAATTAATGAATTATTCCAAAAGATCGTGAATTGTAAAAATTACTCTGAAGCATTTTAGGAATATTACATTGAAGTAGGTATGCAATTTCAAAAGAAACTGGACTGTAAATATAGCCATCGTGTGTACCTATGGACCAGAATATGATATTTTGCTTAAGTTTGAAGTGTTAGCATGACCAACTTGCTCTTATTTTAACCTAGCAAATTTTCTGCAGAACTTAAGATTATATAATATCTGAGTTTTCCATTTCTCACAACAGTTGGAATTCTATTTTATTGAAAATTACACAATAAAATGTTAAAAATATTTGTTCTTGTGGTTGTGTAATCTTATGCCAAAGTCGATAAATTATTAAATTAAAATCAAACCCACTAGGCACAACAATTTGAGAAAAATGGTTATTACAACATATACCATTTAAAGGGTCAATGCCTTTTTAATATTATAGTGAAGAAAACTAACCATACCAATTATTTAATATACCAAGAATACAAAGATATAAAATCTTTTTCTCTCGTATATCACACTATCTGATGTATTTAGCTGTGATGACATTCCAGAAAACATCACTTTTTAAAATTTCTAAGATTTTGTTATGCTGCTAAGAAATCAATTTTTTCAAGCACTGTAACAAAATCCCTAAATGGGCTTTATGAGAACTATTTTCAATGTGATCATTAATCATATTTTATTTATCATCCATACATAGAAGGTAGCTTATCTGGTATTCCTAGTGCCTGAGGTGAAGAGTAACACACACACACACACATACACACACCCCAATACCAATTTAATTTATAAATATATAATCATTTGTTTTCAAATATTTATACTGATACTTGCTTGTGTACTTATTTGTAATGTGGGTCTATAAAAGAGACTATTTGCTTTCTGTTAAATGGAAGCATAAAGCAGTGCTTGTCAAAAATTCAAAATCAACTTGCTTTGTCAATATTTTCAGATGTTTTTGGCTCAATCTGATGACAGCATCACTGCAGTAAAGGGATCCTATTAAAAGGTTTTAAGTAAAGATAAAAAGTCACCAATGGGAAAAAAATAAAATCAAGGAAATAAACTGAAAATCAATGAACATGTGAAATGTAATGTCAATTTATATAATAATAACGTAGTATGCTGTAAACATCACAGAATGTAAAATTAACAAGAATTCATTGAGGCAGAACAATTTCTATGTGTTCAGAAGTCAAGTCTTTGATGGCTAATTTTTATATTACTTCATTAAAATATCTCTACTGAAGCAAAATAATTGCAAATCTTTTTGAATGAAATCAGTTTATCTTTCATTTTAAATAATATTTGGAATAGATGGCATAGTTTTGTCACAAAACATAGCTAACATCAATGTAGCATCACAACTTCAAATATCTTTGGAATTATAGATCTTTTTTGAAATTGCAAAATTTTACTTTGAAATTATTGTTAATATTTATGTTGCACAACCACAAATGTAGAAATAAAATTATAAAATCTACAGATAATGTTTTATTTTAACCACATATATGTTGCGATAGTTCCAAATAAATGAAAGGTTTACTGATTTATCATTTTCAACATTATTACATTATTTAAGTAATATTAATCATATTTAAGTAAAAATGCCTGAAGTCATAAAATTAATTTAATAATAATGTATAATATATTGTTAATATCTTCTATTTTTATAAAAACACATACCAAGGAAGCAGCAGTGTGTATTTTTTATTTATTTTAAAAATTAACTTTTCAATAAATTATTTAGGAAATGTGCTGAGACAAAGAAGCAGTCGTCACTGCACACAAACAAGAAATCAATTGTTTTTTGGAGAGTTTATGATGTGTGAGAGCTAGTGAAGTTACATTAAAGAAAAGCATATAAAAAAATCCAGCTCTTTATATATTGTAGTACAGTTTCACTATAAATCTCTAAGATTACACTTTAGACTAAGCCACATAGTCAAACTGTTGTCTATTTATTCCTTTTGAAGATTGGAACTCCCACAACTTTGACAGACTAACTCCTCAGAAAACATTATTCTTTGACATCTATATGTTTTGCATAGAATTGAATGGCAAGTGAAAGGCATCAAACAGTGAGAATCTAGAAAACAGTGCATGCAGAGGAAAGATTTGCTCAATACAAATCACTTGCATGGGACATTATTCTATGGTGACTTTATTATATACGGGAACAGAGAGGTAATATGAAATGGAACATGGCACAAGCAAGCACAAATATTCAAATACGTGCAGGAACAACTGGATGTGATAAAACATTAAAAATTATAAAAATGACAGTAGGAAAAAGACTATATATATAATATGGTTTTTTTTTTTGAGAATAAAAGATAGTTTCATTTCATTGGTGGACACGAGATGGGTTGATGCAGTATGCAGGTGGATACCACTCTTTTCAAAGAAAACATGAACAATGTCTCAAATAGATACCAAATATTTAAATTCTTTCTATGTGAGTTTCAAGGATAGAGAATAATAAAACAACCAAATATACATAATATTCCAGTAAAATGATTCGTTGGGGCTTACAGAAAGTGTAACTAGAGAGAGACATTAATTTATAGATGATTTGTTTCTGGCTAATGTTGTGACAGGAGTGTAGCATTTCCATTCTTCTCAGTTTCCTATCTCACTTACCTTTTGGAAGGACATGATTTCATATTATAATTACTCTGTCTCTTTCTTTCTTTACTCATTTACCCTACTTTACTGAAAAATCTCAAACATCATAGAAACATGCATGTCTTCCTTCTCCAAGTTTGAAAAGAAAATAATGTAAAAAGCTTTTTTTTTTTTTTTTTTTTTTGCCCTGGCATTTATATAATCTCCCATCTCATTACTCCCATATCAGTATTCTACCCATCTTAGAGCAAAAATGCCTCTTAAATAAAAGGACATTGCACTCAGTATGGTGGCTCATGCCTGTAATCCCACAACTTTGGGAAATTGCACCACTGCACTCCAGCCTGGGCGACAGAGCAAGACTCCATCTAAAAAGAAAAAAAGAAAGAAAAAAAAAAAAAAAGAAAAAAAAAAGGTACATTGCTGATTCCATTTCAGGACCACTCAATTACCATTCTCTGTCTCTTATTTGTCTTTACCAAATGCCACATCTAGCATATTTGGCAAAATACTTTTTTTTTTTTTTCCCACCATTCCAATGAACACAAAAATGACATTCTCAATATCAAATCAAATGACTACATTTTATTAATATTTTACTCCACCAGAAACTATGAAGGATGTAACTAATTTGTCCATTTTGCTTTAAGCACATATCTGTATTCATTTTGCTAACTCACCACTCTTGATTGTTCCCTTACTGAATGTTTGTCTCTTCTTAGTATCCTTTGCCCATTCTACTCGTTTAAAAATACTGTTGCAGTAACTGAGGAGTTGTTTTTGATTCCACTTCTTTGTCAGACTAAAGTCAGTTCTTTCAGGCTTCTTGATTTTGATATCAAATATGTGTTTAGCAGTTCAAATTGTATATATGTATATTCCAGCTCAGATCCAGAAATCTATTTCCTTCTTTTCATTCTCACTTGGATTCCTCAAGCAATTTAACATGTTCTAAATATTTCTTTAAAAGTCTTCCATGTTTATTTAGGTTTCAACTCTACCCACAGAATAGACTAATTTAATAATTTTATACTATCCTTGGTCTTTTGCTTTATATGGTCTTCTACATCCAATAGAAGGTTGTTCAGTTCAACCTTAAAAACCTATTGCACACTTTTTAATTATCTGAATTTTCATCAACACCATGATAGAAACCTCCCCAATACGGAGCTTTGCAATAATTGATCTTTAAATTCCCACCATGATGTGTTATTATATATTCTCCTCAAAATGAAAAAATAAAAAGGTTTACTGTAAAACATGGTTTAAAAAAACATTGATTTCTCTGCTTCAGGAGTTTCCTTTTCTATAGGAGATGAAACTAGGTACAATAATTTGTTATTTTCTTTGGAGAGATGTCAAGGCATACTCCACACCTTCTGAAACTAGGTAGATTGTATCACATACACTCTGGACCAACATACTTGCTACTTTCTGATTTGATCTGATTGACATGATGTCAACAATAGAGTGGAACAATGTGATATTCTTGTCATGTACAGTCTCTTTGGACTATGTCAGACAAATGGCATGAGAGTTAACATAGTCCTTGAGCTAATTCATAAATGTATATTGTTACCATTTTACATAAATGTAATCGTTGAAGCCCTTATTTTCTCATAGGGGTGGGAGAAAATTGCTATTCCCAGATTAATGTCTGTATGTTATGAATCTGAGTGAGTGCCAATCTACTTGAGCAAATAAACATCTGGAAGAGAAGCTGTAATTGGATCTATGATTTTCTTGAATTTGCATTCATTTACTTTTATTCTCCAGGGTGCTTTTGTAAGGGTCACACCGGTAAATCAAAAAGAGGATGTAATAAGGGAATATCACCTGTGTCATTTATTCAAGAATATCCAGTCTCATATTTCCCCCTGCCACAAAATACTATATTACTTTTGACACAATAAGTTGAGTAGGAAGCAGCACTTATTGATAATTCTACTTGCTCTTCTTCACTACTGCAGATCTCACCCTACTAATCAAGGAACAAATATGAACTTTTTTTTCAGCTACCAGAATATAATGTTTATTCCAATTACACATTTGTGAAAAAATGAAGTGAAAATAAGTCTTTGGAGCCACTGAGACCACTGTAAGCCCAAACTATGCTAGGACATTATTTATTACTTGAAGTCCCATTAGCTGCATTCTTAAAGGTGGATCTCTTTGTATCAATGTCAATTGGATTCCAAATCGAACAATTCTTGAAACGTTTGAACATTACCCTATCTCAGTGTTGGTTACCTGAATAAGGACGATAGTTTTTGCGTTTCAGAAAGGACTACTATAATCATCACCATATATACACACTTGTCATGGTAGTGCAAGACCCTTTCTCTGGACAATCTGGGCTCTCTTTCATTTAATAGATTCTGAGTCTACAATGGTTGGAGAACAGGGTAAGGGAACATGACTTTTCATAGGCATGACTGCTTTTAACTCCCGATCTTCCATTTTTAATTTTATATTTAATAAAACATTCTCGTAGATTGAACATTTCTATTATTGATTGAGACCATATGTTTAGCCCCTAGGATCTTGTCGTCTGTTAACTATCTCTGTAGTTCTCTATGAATCACTTCTTTTCCCAACCATCCTCCCTTCCTCATTGTGATAATTGCACCCACCTTTCTTCTGATGGTTAAGTGCTGCCATCTGGTCTCTGAGACATCAGAGTTCTATCATTCTCATTTCTATCATGGAAAAAAGTTACGCATCAATATTTTCTACTCTCAGTCCTAATCTGCAAAGCAGGTTGCCTACGTGTTTCTCAGAAATACTCTTGCTTCACTCGCGATCGCATTTCTAATGGCTTTGGTAGATGGAATGTCCTTTGGAACTTTCCCATGAAACATACTCCTCTTGTTGATTTGTTAGACTTGCACAGCGTGCCATATTTACATGCTCACTTTCTCTGTCTTTTAAATTGTACTGACCTTATCTGTCATAACAGTTCTGGAACTCCTACTTGTCCTGCTTTCTCCACATTATTAAGATAAATACTAGTAATGATTCAGTGTTGCATCCCAAAGCACTAGCCAAAATACGAACGAACTACTACTTTCTGGGAGAGTGCTCACAAAATGACAACTTTTTTTCTTATCCAACTTTTTTTTTGCTCCTCTTGATCAAGTACTTACAGGATATAATCCTAATCATGTTTATTTATTTCCAAAAGGTATATATTGACTTGTTATTGCTCCTATTTGGAAAGATAACGCCTTCTCTTGGAATACTTCGCATCTTCCAAATAGGGTATATTAGTCCGTTTTCACACTGCTATAAAGATACTACCTGAGACCAGGTAATTTATAAAGTATGAGGTTTAATTGCCTCACAGTTCTGCACGAATGGGGAGGCCTCAGGAAACTTACAATCGTGGTGGAAGGCAAAGGAGAAACAAGTGTCTTCTTCACAAGGTGGCAGGAGAGAGAACACTTTTAAAACTATCAGATCTCATGAGAACTCTCTAATCTTCATAAGAACAATATGGGAGAAACAGTCCGCATAATCCAATCATCTCCCACCAGGTCCCTCCATTGACACGTGGGGATTACAGTTTGAGGTGAGATTTAGATGGGGACACAGAGCCATATAATAGAATTATATTGTGCGTTTACCCTAGCTTTGTTCTAATGGTAAGATTGGAGGTAGGGGAAGGCAGTGAGTGATAAGAATGTACTCTTATAAGGAATTCTCTTCATACAAGTTAAACTCTATTTTCTAGCTCTAAAATTATAGGATTGGGTCACCACTACAGAAGGATCAGATGTACCATTCAGTTTTGTAATTTGAAACTCTTCAACATAAATTGTCATCCGATTTCTCAATTCCCCATACTGTTCCAATTAATGTCATGAACTCTTGGTAACAGACATATTGGAGTAAAACTTTAACCTCAGAAGTTTGCTAAAGCCTTGGACTAGAGGCCTAGCTTCTTCTGTATTATTGATTAATAAGAGTCTATTTATATGCCACCAGGACTTCCTCTGATACTTGCACTTTGTATTTAATTGCTGATCAATTACTCTCAGTCTTTGATTATCCCCAGCATTAGTTATCTAATTGTTTTGCCATGATTACAATTTTTCCTATACTTCAAGACATGCCATTTTACACTTGTCAGTGCATTTTTATTCCACTGGTGAATCATCTTAGTTAACCACCAATGGAGCTTTCAACAACTGCACATTTGTAACACTACTACTGTCAAGGCTATTCATGGTCCCCTACCACAGTGAAAGAGAACTCTTTGTCAATTAGTCTGTGAGTAATTCAAGAATTCCACTTAACATCTGCTTATTTGGACCACTTCTGTTCCCAACTATTGGTAGTTGAATTCCCCATGAAACAGATTCTGAAACAGAGATATTCACACGTAAAAATATTAGTGAGGAGTTTTTCAGGCCTAACAATGTGAGGAGTTAAGGAAGCAGAATTGGGCAGAGGAGGAAGTTGGTTGCTGATAATGTAGTCATGCAAAAGTAGCTGGTTGCCGATTCATGGGTATGGAGGCCTCAGTCAGTTTCATGGGGAGCTCTGAAGCTGGAATGGTCACACAGAGTTGCCTTGAATTGAGACAAGAAGTCTAGAGCCCTTTAAACACTCATTGACCTGTAGTTAGATATACGCTGCCAACAATGAAGAAAGACAAAGCACTTCAGCTAAGGTCAGTGTTTGGAGTGAGATTTAAATGCAAAAAGGCAGTTCTTAGCATTTCCAGTAGCTAAGGAAGTATTGTTTCATTACTGAAAGCAGAGAATTAGAAATGTGTGGAGCAAATCAAAGTGCTGATTTCAAAAGGCAAATCATCACCACCTTATATAAAAAATTTCCTTTCTTCATAATTACTTTTTTACATTGTCTAATTTTCCTTTATTTTTTATCTGCCATAAAATATTGATCTTTCTTACTTGTTTATTTTGTCTCCCTACACTACATTATAATCTCCAAAAGAACAAAGAATATTTTTTATTTGTTAAAAGCTGCTAAATATAGCAAATAAAATGTATTTCCCACACAGTATACAATAAATAACTATTAGTACTGACTGTGACTAACAGAAACACTTACACTAGACTATAATAATTTCTCTGATAATATTATGCTAAGTGAGCAATAAAGCAGTTAGGAAGAACACTCCTCAGAGGGAGCTGGTGTCTTAGTCTGCTTAGGCTTTCATAGAAAACTCCAAAGATCTGGTGGTTTAAATAATAGAAATGTATTTCTCACAGTTCTGGGGCTGGAAAGTCCAAAGTCAAAGTAACAGTTGGTGAAATTTCTGCTGAGGGCTTTCTTCATGGTTTGTAGACAGCTGCCTTCTCACTGTGTCCTCACATGGTGGATAGAATAAGATTGCTATTTCCTCTTTTTCATCTTACAAGGACACCAGCCCTATCATATTAAGGACCCACCCTTATAACTGCATTTTACTTTTATTACCTTCTGCTTATATTTCAACATACAAATTTTGGGAAATAACAAACATTAAGTTCATAAAAGTTGGGTTAATGTATAAAACTTCCTGAAAGAAGATTGTAAAAATAAACTTTCTGAATGAAGTAACTTTTTTGCAGCCATTTGCTGGTACATGTTTAATAACTGACACTTGGGGACAATGAATGTTGGTTGATAATTTATGCTTACGAGTAAAATAAAGTAAAACAATAAAAATGTATGTCAGACACAGTAGCTCATGCCTGTAATCCCGGCACTTTGAGAGGCAGAGGTGAGTAGATCATCTGAGGTAAGGAGTTCGAGACCAGCCTGACCAATATGGTGAAAACCCATCTCTATTAAAATACAGAATTGGCCAGTTGTGGTGGTGCATGCCTGTAATCACAGCCACTGGGGAGGCTGAGGCAGCAGAATCGCTTGAACTCAGGAGGCAGAGATTGCAGTGAGCCCAGATCATGCCATTGCACTCCAGCCTGGGCAACAAGAGTGAAACTCCATCTCAAAAAAAAAAAAAAAAAAGAAAAGTATGTCAAAACTGCACTTGCTTATTAATGATGTGAGCAACTGCTTTGTTGAACCAGATATTTGTTTTGGGAGACTGGAAGACTATTTCCTCAATATTTTTGTATGTATTGGCAGTTGTAAAGACTACAAACACACTTTCCATTTAAGTTTAATCTGCTTTGTAAACATTCACTTCATACTTTCCTAAATCTAGACAGTCAAGAAACTGAATTAATCCAACCCTGCTTTGATATTTGCTGATTTCCATGGTAAAAATAATATCACTATGATCAATGTCAAACTACCAAATAGATGACATTGATTTTGAAGGTAGAAAGAGTACAATAGTACAACACAGCATATTATTTTCAACATGTGTATGTAATAAACATAAATAATAGTAAAATGAGGAAAATCATCACAAAGTCATTCACTTTAAGTATACGTTTTGTTTTAAAGTAATGTTTGCTTATAAATTATCTAATTTAATACTTAGGCTTTTTAAAAAACTGGGTTGCACAACCCCATCAAAAAGTGGGTGAAGGATATGAACAGACACTTCCCAAAAGAAGACATTTATGTAACCAACAAACATGTGAAAAAAAGTTAATCATCACTGGTCATTAGAGAAATGCAAATCAAAACCACAATGAAATACCATCTCACTCCAGTTAGAATGGTGATCATTAAAGAGTCTGGAAACAACAGATCCTGGAGAGGATGCAGAGAAATAGGAATGCTTTTACACTCTGGGTGGTAAATTACTTCAACCATTGTGGAAGATAGTTTGGTGATTCCTCAAGGATCTAGAACCAGAAATACCATTTGACACAACAATCCCGTCACTGGGTATATACCCAAAGGATTACAAATTATTCTACTATGAAGACACATGAAATACATGTTTATTGCAGCACTATTTACAATAGCAAAGACTTGGAACCAACCCAAATGCTTATTAATGATAGACTGGATAAAGAAAATGTGGCACATACACATCATGGAATACAATGCAGCCATATAAAAAGTATGAGTTCATGTCCTTTGCAGGGACATGGATGAAACTAGAAACCATCATCCTCAGCAAACCAACACAGGAACAGAAAACCAAACATCGCATGTTCTTGCTGATAAGTGGGGGTTGAACAGTGAGAACACATGGACACAGGGAGGGGGATATCACATACCAGGGCCTGTCAGGGGATTGGGGGAAAAGGGGAGGCCTAACATTAGGACAAATACTTAATGAACGTGGGGCTTAAAACCTAGATGATGGGTTCATAGGTGCAGCAAACCACCATGGCACATGTATACTTATGTAACAAACCTTCACATTCAATACATGTATTCTATAACTTAAAGTAAAATAAAATAAAATATAAAAAATGAAATACTGTATTGCAAAATTACTGAATATTGAACAATTGGCTCTCATGGACTTGGCTCCAGCACAACGCTGCTTTTTTTATGAATAAGGTAACCTGCTGGGGATACTAACACTAGGTAAGGTGAAAAATGGCAAGAAATGCATTTTCATGGATGCATCATGCACGGATATGAAAATTCTTCAAGACATAACACGGAATATTTGATGTACTTAAAGCAGTTCTGTATGTATAAAGAGTCACTTTTTTGCAGAATATGATAAACAGGAAGTGGGCAATCAATAAGGGCCTCATATGTAATATTAAGAAGTATAGTCTTGGCTAATTTATGTTGTGGTAAGAAACAATCCTCAAAATATCAGGATAATAAAACAATAAAAGTTAATTCTTATTCTTTGTATATTTCTGCTGCTGGTCCTCAAGGGGCTCTGCTCGTTGTAATCAAATAGGCACTAAAGCTGCAGCAGTCCCAGCATCTTTTCCTGTAGCCTCTGTGGTATTGGGCCTCAGTGTTCACCACGATGAAGGAGGACATCTTAGAGAACTGTAACCCTGCTGTTAGACAGAGTCTGACAAAATCCAGACACATAACTGTTTTATGAGTAAATTACCAATGCCAATCACATGATCTAAAATTAATGTGGTGGGTGCCAAAGGAGAAGTAGACTATGTGTGTTAGTGAGATCTGATAGTGTCTGCCATAACACTTAATAATTTTTGGAGAATTTTACCACGGGCTTGACATTTGAATACTCAATTTAAACTACTTATTTATGAAGCAGTTATAGGAATAATTAGGAACTTTATGCAAACTATGTTTTAATTAACTTTCTAAGTGGTGAAAGAGTGAATTATTCATAAATTACTTCTGGAAACAGGACTCTGCTAAAACGCATATAAGTGAACTTGAAGCAGCATCTCAATTTGTGCAATATGATAAAGAAAAAAACTATTGGATCCAGAAAAAAATACACCATCACTTTTATTTATGGCTAATCCAGAGCTTCAGGAAACTGACTACTATTTGGGCACATAATGTTTTTATTATGGATCTATCTGGGGCATATGGAACTTACAGTCCACTCAAAAATGGTCAGTTTCACTCATGCCCAATCCCATATATATTTTAGGGTAACTTTCCTGGTCCAGTTAAGTTAGACCTAGACATTTTCACCTGACAAATCTGAGTAAACTTCTGTGGAAAAACCTGACCATTTGCCTAGAATGAATCTCTGGGTAAGGAAGATGCATATAGTCCTATAATTTACTGTACTTATTTTAACACCTTGTCTTAAAGACACACCACAGGTTTGTAACTGGATTTTTTTTCCTTCCTGAGCCACTTGCTATATAGCTTACTCTTCTCTAGCTCTAAGGAGACTTCCCCATACAGACTAGGTCAACAGATTCCTTTCCACTGGCTCGTGGATGGGTTTGGCTACTGAGAATCAGTAGGACAAGATCAAAATTATAGGGAGTAAGGAGTAGGTAAAGGTGAAGTATTTATTTCCCTACTGATTCCCTTCCAAGCTTCCACATGTTGGTCACATTTCTCTACCAAATGGTAGCTATTGTGGGGTTCATTTAACTTCACTTTCCTCCTACCATAGACACAAAAGTTCCCTGCTTTCATTCACCTTCGGGTATTGCAAACATTTAAACATAAACGTTCCTCAAAGATAATCTTTCCTTCCAGGATAACGACTGATACACCTTCTTGAGCTTGCAACGGCAAATATGACTCTGCCTAACATAGTATCCCTGCTGTACTCCTACTCAATGGGATGGTTACACAATGAAATGAATGAGTGACTGCACTTATAAAATGCACATTGCAGTATGAGCTACGTCTTCCTGATGGTGGCCTTTTAATGTCAAATGAGATAATATATGTAAAAATGTTTTATAAATTTTTAAACGTGATAAATATTATTTTGTGTGAATGATAAATGTAGCTATGGGGTCTATTGACTAAAAGATAAGTACTGCTCCTTCATGAATCAAACCATTAATTCTTGATGGTGTTTAATTATTATTGAACATATTTTTCTTCACAGGAGCTGTCATTTAAATGTGCTTGCCAACGAGCTTGTTTATCAAAACATTCCAGACCCTTTCAAATTCTCATTTACTTTGCTTCTTGTTTACCACACCCATAAATTTGTATTACCAGCGTATTTAACTATCAGGCTATTTTGGAGATTGGAAAAAGAAGACCTGATTCATCATGTGCAATACCTCACACATCTGCCATTTCTATTCTACTGAAATTTGGTGAGTTCAGCCTCTTTTTACTTCATGTTTGAATAATTGTAATAGATTTTATACTGTTCTCACTGCTAAACTTGCTACCCCTATTACCATATAGACACTCATATTCATCTTGCATAATACCACCAGATTATTCTTTTTCCATCTATTTTCCTGGATATTTGTCTTCCACTTTCCTGTCTTTTTTTCTGTACTTCATTCTACCCATCTTAGTGAATAAACGTCTCTTCAACTCTCTCAGGCTATATATACATCAATTTGTCAAAATCCAAGTAAAACTTCACCTCCTTGAGAGTATTTTAGAGAGCCTGTAATACCTACATTTTTTTTTTACCATTTGTTAGGAATATATTTCAGCCCCAGTTACATGATTATTACATATTATAGTATATTGATGTTTGCAAACTCCTTGAAACATCGTACACACCCAGACTGCTATATTCATTTCAACAACAAAAGTTTGTTTTCAATTTTGTAATAAATATATTAAGAGCCTGTTCTCCTCCAGGCCAATTTTCTCCCCATATATTTAAAGTGCTCTGATGGAGATAACTTATTAATAATTTGAGACGAAAACAACTTTTCAAATATGCATTTCTTTTGTGCACACCAAGCTGGTGTATGCCTGCAGTCACTATTTCTATTAAGTGAACAGCTGGATATTGTGTAGTGGATTGACCAGGTGTTTGAGTGAACACATTAGTCTCCATACAGAAGCAACTTAAAAGAATGAATCACTATGATAGTCATCTCACTCTGGGAAAAGGAAAATAAATAAATAAAAATGTTTCATATCTATCCGATAGCCATAAAGCACAGTTCCTATCAACAGAAACAAATTGAAATAAAAATGGCCCCACCATACATATTTTATTCGATTTACATCTAGCACTGAAGATACACTTTATGAATTTTTCCTTTATTCTGATAGTCATAAAATAAATGAAGGTGAATCATATAACTTTTGAATATCTAAATAGCCAGAGATAAGCTCTGCATATTAAATATCTTTTAATATTAAATCTACCAAAAAACATAGCAGGGGTTATATTTATGTTACAACTGAGAAAACCTATTTAACACTCTTTCAAATTATCTAAACAGAAATTTTAAATACTTGACTAAAATTCACATTGAATTCTGAACTTTACATGACTTTATGTGGTTCTACCATTCATGCTATTGAACTTCTGAGCTATTAATATTTACAAATAACCCATGTTCTTTCAAATGATTTCAGTGCTTACAGAAACACATATCAAAGTACATACAATGAAATAAAACTGTGGCAATACAGAAAAATAAAAACTATCATATGACAACACGATGAAGCCAGAGTTAACATGAGCACATTAAATGAAATCCTAACATTTTCTTTTCAACTTTGTGCCTGTGTCTTACTATGCTAATGTAGGTAATAAGCAGTATTTATAGATGGAAGAAATATGAAAAGAAGCTTGATTATTATTTGTGCAATTTCGAGAGTCCACTGACACTTACCAACTCTTAACGCTTAGATATCCAAACACTGCTTCCTTTCCAAGAAGGAATCATACAAAAAATTTAAGGCAGCATACTCTAATGTTTGTTTTGTTTTGTTTTGTTTTGTTTTTTTGAGACGGAGTCTCGCTCTGTTGCCCAGGCTGGAGTGCAGTGGCCAGATCTCAGCTCACTGCAAGCTCCGCCTCCCGGGTTTATGCCATTCTCCTGCCTCAGCCTCCCGAGTAGTTGGGACTACAGGCGCCGGCCACCTCGCCCGGCTAATTTTTTGTATTTTTTTTAGTAGAGACGGGGTTTCACCGTGTTAGCCAGGATGGTCTCGATCTCCTGATCTCGTGATCCGCCCTTCTCGGCCTCCCAAAGTGCTGGGATTACAGGCGTGAGCCACCGCGCCCGGCCTATTTTTTTTTTTTAAGATGGAGTCTCACTCCGTCGCCCAGGCTATAGTGCAGTGGTGCAAGATCTTGGCTCACTGCAAGCTCCATCTCCTGGGTTCATGCCATTCTCCTGCCTCAGCCTCCCGAGTAGCTGGGACTACAGGCGCCCGCCACAATGTGTGGCTAATTTTTTTGTATTTTTAGTAAAGACTGGGTTTCCTCATGTTAGCCAGTATGGTCTGGATCTTCTGACCTCGTGATCCGCCGGTCTCGGCCTCCCAAAGTGCTGGGATTGCGGGCGTGAGCCACCGTGTCTGGCCAGCATACTCTCTTATTCATAGATTTTGAATTTAGGCCTACATGAATAATAATATATTTACTATGATGTTACTATCTATCAACCTTATTTTTCTTTTCTATGAAATAGGAGCCAAAATAATATTTATTTCATATCTTATGAAGTTAAAATAAAATATAACTAATAAGGGGCTTAACAATGAGTGTCATTTTGTAATTACTTTGTACCATTATTCATTGCCGAGATAGAATATGGTATCGCTTGTCATCCGTATCTATTGCCCAACTTCATTTTGATTCCTTCTTACTAGTTTGCATAGATAGGCCTAAATTTTTGATCCACTGCTCAACTCCTATCTCTAAACCATTGGTTCTCAAATAGAGGTGATTTTGACACCTAGGGAACATTTGACAACATATGGAGATATTGTTGATTACACAGGGCCATGCTTCATAAGCACAGAATTATCTGGCCCCAAATGTCGACAGTGTCAAATTTGAGAAACTCTGCACTAGGCTTTTCTATCTAGTTACCCACCTCTCTGCTTTGCCCTGCCCCCAATTTTATGGATATTGAATTCCTTATTTCGCACTGCATTACTCGCACTTATAGATATTCTAAATTGATTTGTATATATCTTCCTAGTTTGACCCATTGCTTTTAACTGAATTTTACTGGGCTTTTATAAAGGCCATGTGCGTGGAGTTCAGTCATTATCTTCACCAAATTTTTATTTGCTTCAGTCTGGGGAGGAACTCTATATGAAAAAATAAAAACAAAACCCAAAAACTAATTTATGAAAGATATTTTATAATGTAATTACTTAAACTTTTTTTTCTTCTCTCTTATACGAGCTTTTAAATTCAATGAGTGACATGTGGTTTTCAGGCTGGGTCAGGAAGTTTGCTTGGAGGGGGAAATTTTGTCTGCTGAGACACTAGGGAGCAAATGCCCATGTGGGTGCAGGCTGATCACTGACCTCCTAGGGTTCCCTGACAATAAGTTAGTTGTAGTTGAAGTCGCCATCATCAGAACTTAATTGGCCCCTGGTACGGGTGAATCTCTGCACCACAGAGACTATTCAGTTACAGAACTCAGCTTCTGTGCATAGGCAATCTTTTTGTTTTTTTCAATTTCTTGGCAGCAAAGTTGAGAAAGTGAACACACAAACAGCCCATTTCTTAGCTTATCAATATCTGTACCAATTTCTTTCCCTCATCAACATACATTTTCCATATTTTGTTGGTATTAGCCTCTGACACTCATCCACACAAGAAAGTCTACAAAACCTAAACTAACTTTTAAACATTATTTAAGGTAATAACTTTGTCTTCCACCAGAAACCTGGAGACATTTTTAAAAGGATTTGCAGAGCTATATACCCTAGGGACAGAGAAAAAAATTAGTGCTGACCAGTCTGGGCCCACTTGACTAAAACAAGCTAGATTAAATTAATAAAAGCAAGATGTTCTGCATTTATAAAGATGTTAACTCTTTTTAATGTGTATGACTCATTAATGAGTTTATAATTAGATTTTGAAGGATTTCATTCTGGATCTTGCAGATTGGGAGTATTTTTCTGGTAAATTCGGAAGCATGATTTTTCAATATAAAAGCTCACTGGAAACCCCTGCAACAATGAATAAATATTAAAAATTTACAGAATTGTTTACTCATTCAATAAATAATGACTCCACATTTAGAAATGCTAGAGATAAAGCATTTCTAAAGGCAAATTCTACTGTTTCCTGGTTTTACATTCTAGATTTTAAGACAAAGATGGCTTCCTTGAAATTTTAGTTATGTGAAAGAAATTTCTTAGTGATATAATTTTTTCTTACTCTGACTCTGTGAGACTTTTGTTTATATTTTATGAAACTATTACTATATAGTACATTATAGAAATATATTTGAGAAATCATTTTTAGCTTTTAGAAATTAATTTGCATAATACATTTTAATTTTAATAAAGCTCCATTCCTCTATTCCTTTCATATTTGGAAGATATTTCCTATACAATGTCTTCTATATTATTTAATACTGCTGTATTTTAAAAAAGAAATTGAAACCTTTTACTCATATATACCAGACTTCCAAATCTGTCTTAGCTTGAAAATCAGTTCTCCAAAATGCTTTCTCTAACTTGTTTATATTTTAGGTGCAAGTATAATCCGGATAAATACTATAGTCAGGCATTTTTAAAACTTTATGTTTTCCATATATGCAGCAGAGTATCATCTTCTTGCCCTTTCCCTCACTATGGTATCCTTCAAGAACATTATTAGCTCGAATTCCAAATTTCAATGAAACAATCATCTATCCACTTTGTAATTCACTGTTTTATTCAATAAATATTTACTGAATGATTTCTGTGTGTCAGGAGTGTATTGGGAGCTTGGGGACAAAGTGGTGGGCTAAATAGGCATGTTTCTTCCTTCACAGAGTGTATATTTTAACTACACTAGTCACAATAATGACTTGGTAAAATCTAAATACTATGATAAAAGGAAAGATATTTCTGGATACAAATAGTCAAGAACTAATGCACAGTTCATTGACTTTGTCCAGTTTGGGGGATCATCATTTCTTTTTTTTTTTTTTTTTTTTTTTTTTTTTTTTTTTTTGAGGCGGAGTCTCGCTCTGTCGCCCGGACTGGAGTGCAGTGGCCAGATCTCAGCTCACTGCAAGCTCCGCCTCCTGGGTTTCCGCCATTCTCCTGCCTCAGCCTCCCGAGTAGCTGGGACTACAGGCGCCCGCCACCTCGCCCGGCTAGTTTTTGTATTTTTAGTAGAGACGGGGTTTCACCGTATTAGCCAGGATGGTCTCGATCTCCTGACCTCGTGATCCGCCCGTCTCGGCCTCCCAAAGTGCTGGGATTACAGGCTTGAGCCACCGCGCCCGGCCAGGGATCATCATTTCTATAGAGCACTTTATTTTGTTAACTTAGGTATGAAAGACTGTTACATTGTTTTAATAAGAAATCCATCTAAATCATACTTTTATGCATGAAGGGAGAGAATGGTAAATCTACTTTCTTCTCTGCCTTAACAAAAGGCCCTATAGGTATTATTAAAGTGTTTGTAAAATGTAAAATATACTTTAAATGTTAACATGGCAACTACTTAGTTAGGAAAAAGAATAAAATAGATGGGAAAACTGTTAGGGATTAAAGATTATATTTTAGAGGACATAGTAACAATATTTGTAGAGCATTTGCCTTAAAATATGTGTTCATTAAACACTAACTTGAACAGGATTATACATTTTCATAAGTCTTCACATTTAAAAGGCAAATAAGATTGATGCTTTTGTTAATGTTCTCAATTCACCACTTTATCAAGATTAGTTTCTTGACACAGAATAGTGTCTGCATTTCCATAGCCATAAGAGAGAATAAAACATTTTCTCCTTTTTTAACTTTCTCTTTCTCTCTTCTTTTCCCCTTTGGCTTTAGAAAGCCAAAGGCCTAGAGTTGTATTTGTTTGCTATGAAAGAAAACCCTGACCATAAGAGCTTAACACTAACAATACAAAACCAGGAAAGGGCAGAGAGGAATTTCTAACAAATGAGATATGAAGCACACAGTGGTTTGCTTCTATGACTTAGACACATTTCCACATATTTTCCAAGGTAATTTTGTGCTATTTATATTTTGGTCATAAAGCCAAATGTTAACAAACATAAATTATGGACATTAGAAGTTATTTACTCACATGTTCATTTAGTTAAGCAATTTTGAAAATTCATTTTTGTTTTGTGTAGAAATGGAACACAAGCTTTTACTTCTCTGACTTGCCTATTCCTGTTGATAAGCAGAGTTCTATAATGTTCATAATTACTGTTTGCCACTATGTTTGCTATTTTACAGTAGTTGTCCTGAAAGTCCACAATGAAACAATATTTCACATAGTTACATACCCTATAATATCATCTTATGTTATTAAGGTGAAAGTTATAGACAATAAAGTTTTTTGTAAATATAATATTATAAAATTTATAGTGAATGCATGAAGTGCTCATTTTATAAAATGCAATATGACCTGAATTTCTGATATAATGGTAGAAGACAAAAATGTTTAAATAAGCTAAATCCCCTTTGAATATATTTCTACATTTGAAATATTACTTGGCTCTTAATACAATAGTAAAATTC
This sequence comes from Trachypithecus francoisi, assembly GCF_009764315.1. Taxonomy (NCBI): domain Eukaryota; kingdom Metazoa; phylum Chordata; class Mammalia; order Primates; family Cercopithecidae; genus Trachypithecus; species Trachypithecus francoisi. Next base: position 61,595,363 of record NW_022681465.1, read on the forward strand.
AAGTCCTGCTATTTTATATCTCAGGTTTCAAATGTACTTCCATCTTTTAACCATATTCTGTATTCATTACCCTTTAATTTTATAATCAGAGTATTTTTATTTTTAATCATAAAAATAAAATATATATTTTCCTTAAAATGAGGTAATTAATAAATAGTTCAACTTAATGTAATTGTAGAATTCGTATTTTCTTTCTTTTTTTAATTATACTTTAAGTTCTAGGATACATGTGCACAGCATACAGGTTTGTTACATATGTATACTTGTGCCATGTTGTTGTGCGGCACCCATCAACTCCTCAGCACCCATCAACTCGTCATTTACATCAAGTATAACTCCCAATGCAATCCCTCCCCCCTCCTCCCTCCCCATAAGAGGCCCCGTGAGTGATGTTGCCCTTCCAGAGTCCAAGTGATCTCATTGTTCAATTCCCACCTATGACTGAGAAGATCCGGTGTTTGATTTTCTGTTCTTGCGATGGTTTGCTGAGAATGATGATTTCCAGCTGCATCCATGTCCCTACAAAGGACACAAACTCATCATTTTTTATGGATGCATAGTATTCCATGGTGTATATGTGCCACATTTTCTTAATCCAGTTTGTCACTGATGGACATTTGGGTTGATTCCAAGTCTTTGCTATTGTGAATAGTGCTACAATAAACATACGTGTGCATGTATGTCTTTATAGCAGCATGATTTATGATTTATAATGCTTTGGGTATATACCCAGTAATGGGATGGCTGAGTCATGTGGTATTTCTAGTTCTAGATCCTTGAGGAATCACCATACTGTTTTCCACAATGGTTGAACTAGTTTACAATCCCGCCAATAGTGTAAAAGTGTTCCTATTTCTCCACATCCTCTCCAGCACCTGTTGTTTCCTGACTTTTTAATGATCGCCATTCTAACTGGTGTGAGATCGTATCTCATTGTGGTTTTGATTTGCATTTCTCTGATGGCCAGTGATGATGAGCATTTTTTCATGTGTCTGTTGGCTGCATAAATGTCTTCTTTTGAGAAATGTCTGTTCATATCCTTTGCCCACTTTTTGATGGGGTTGGTTGCTTTTTTCTTGTAAATTTGTTTGAGTTCTTTATAGGTTATGGATATCAGCCCTTTGTCAGATGAGTAGATTGCAAAAGTTTTCTGCCATTCTGTAGGTTGCCTGTTCACTCTGATGGTAGTTTCTTTTGCTGTGCAGAAGCTCTTTAGTTTAATTAGGTCCCATTGTCAGTTTTGGCTTTTGTTGCTGTTGCTTTTGGTGTTTTAGACATGAAATCCTTGCCCATGCCTATGTCCTGAATGGTATTCCCTAGGTTTTCTTCTAGGATTTTTATGGTGTTAGGTCTACCATTTAAGTCTCTAATCCATCTTGAATTAATTTCCATATGAGGAGTAAGGAAAGGATCCAGTTTTAGCTTTCTACCTATAGCTAGCCAGTTTTCCCAGCACCATTTATTAAATAGGGAATCCTTTCCCCATTTTTTGTTTTTCTCAGGTTTGTCAAAGATCAGATGACTGTAGACGTGTGGTATTATTTCTGAGGGCTCTGTTCTGTTCCACTGGTCTATATTTCTGTTTTGGTATTAGTACCATGTTGTTTTGGTTACTGTAGCTTTATAGTATTGTTTGAAGTCAGGTAGCGTGATGCCTCTAGCTTTGTTCTTTTGACTTAGGATTGTCTTGGCAATGTGGGCTCTTTTTTGGTTCCATATGAACTTTAAAGCAGATTTTTCCACCTCTGTGAAGAAACTCATTGGTAGCTTGATGGGGATGGCATTGGATCTATAAATTACCTGGGTGACTGAGTGAGACCCCATCTCAAAAAAAAAAAAAAAAAAAAAGATTTGTGTTGTGCATGTTGGGAATTAAGTTAGATACGGCCAGATTGTATTTATAGAAAAAATTTGGGCACTTTGTAACATTAAGCACAATACCATTCTACTTCATTCAATCTTTTTTTTTCATAATTTTCATTACTATGAATCTATGCATCCATCCATTAGTTTCTATGACAGCTCTCTTCTCAACACTAACAATGCTATAATATTTACATTTGCTAGTACAAACTCATTTTTCTGTATATTTTACTTCTTCATTTTTGCAAGGTAAAACGAGTGCAAGTAATTTAAAAGTAATTTTTAGTGTTACTTCCCCAAGGACCATTATTTCATTTACTCTATGAAAATAACATTCCGTGTTGAAATAAATTTGGGACTTGCTGACATAAACAACTTCCTAATCTCAATCCATCACAGAGTCCTTATTCTATACATGGTTTTATGAATTTTCAAATAAGAATGTGTTGCCAAAGTTTTGCAATCATATCAGAACATTTCCTAAAATATCACCCTACAAACTCAGAATAATAAATGAAGGCAAATTATAACATGTTAAATTCAAATTTTGTAAAAGGTTCATCTAACTTTGTTTAGCAGTTGGCCTTAAAGACACCCTTCAAATATTAATTATCTGCTCTTCCACTAACTAACCATGTGATCCTTGGCCAGTGACTTAGTTTCTCTGTGCCTTAGTTTTCTTCTTATGACCTGGGTAACTATAAGAATTCTTATCCAACATATGGAAGCCACATACGTTTTAATAATTTTAATTTACCTTGGATAACTTTGTCTATAAACTGCACTATGCTAAAAGAAAATCACTTTTCATTTGCTGCTTTGTGTCACCTTATAATCTCACCTAGAATTTTTGTTCCAGCTTATGATTTCAGTTTTTCATAGTTCAATTTTTTAACCTTGAATATTATATTTGGATGTATATTTCTTTTACCTAAAATTTATATGCATCTCATATTTATTACTATTATACTCTATGTTAAATATAAGAATTTATCAAATTTGCCTGTCAAGTTACAATAGAAATATGTATATTGTGTGTATTAGTCACAAGAAAAACAGTAATTGTACGTGTCATATTCTTAAAAACAGTAATTGTATGTCTCATACTTATGCAGTAATTGTATGTCTCATTTTATTTTATGAATAAAAGTAGTTGGTAGGGAAATTATGGTGAAATCCACATAGCAGCCCATATGTTTCAATTCTCAGTGTTATTTAAATACAATTTCTAATTAGAATATAGAAATAATATGATTATATAAATATATAATGATCAGAAGAGTTTAAAAGTATTTCAATGTAACACACTTGGAGTGAACATAAATATAGGAGTTCTTGGAAATATTATTTGATTAATATTTTATTTTTGCTAAAATTTCCAATGTTAGAGCATCATACAAATTTACAGAATAACAGAATAAATGTATAAACAGCACAATATGATATTCAAGTCAGTAGAGTATATTTGGATTTAAATAATGACATTTAGTAGTTTTTGCTGTAATTTTGATCATGCTTCTGCAAAGATACGAAATTCCTTAACAATTTATTTTCTAAAATTGCATCCATAATCATCTATAATGCTGAAAATTATAATCCTTTAATTGTCAGGAAGAATTACTTCCCTTTTTATTGATTTCTTATTGTAAAATAGTAAAGTTCCAACATAGCTATTAAGATAGCATGGATTAATGATTTGATACCATTCCATTTCTACAATCAACTGCTTCATCAAAATTTCTAGGATTTAATCCAACAGTAATCTCTTGAATGTGCATTCTCCTGAAGGTGGAAATTATATAGCAAGAAACTAATTAGGCAAGATAAATCTTCAAAACACTTAAAATACCAAAACAATTAAAAAGCAAAAAATAACTTTTTCTAAATACTTCAATTTGCAAACTATATTTGTTTTACTTTTAAAAGAACAAATAAGGGCACAAATATTATATTCTTAAAATAGTTATCCATGCAAGATCTTGTCATCTCTATAGTTGACGTGACAGAAAGGAGTAAGATGAGAAAGATGAGAAAGTCTGGTGGGAAAAAAATGAAATTGTTGTTCAGCGTTAGTACCGTGGGACATGACAGGTTTAGTTCATGGACTTAGTTGTATGCCCAGGTACTCATGCATCCACATACACAAATATTAAATTTGATAATAGTTGTAAGACAGTAACAACACAAATAAGAAATATCATTAATTTGTGTTCCATTATTAAAACCCAGCATTTTGAGATGGAGTCTCACTCTGTCTCCAGGTTGGAGAGCAGTGGCACAATCTCGGCTCACTGCAACCTCTACCTCCCAGGTTCAAAGGATTTTCCTGCCTCAGCACCCCCAGTAGCTGGGATTAGAGGCATGCACCATTATGCACAGCTAATTTTTGTATTTTTACTAGAGACAGGGTTTCACCATGTTGGCCAGGATGGTCTCAATCTCTTGACCTTGTGAGCCCCCAGCCTTGGCCTCCCAAAGTGCTTAGATTACAGACTTGAGCCACTGTGCAATATCTTATATAGTAAATGTACATATCATGTATAAAGACCAGAGAAAAACTTTGAATAATACTTACAAATTGTTACAGCAAGGAAAAACAAGCCAAATTAACCAACCAACAAGCAGTCCTCTTATTTTTGCCTAAAGTCCTTAAAGCAAGTGATATTAGAAATATATGATGATATTACTAAGAATATTTTTGCATGTAAATATTAAATATGTTTTGTATAGATTCATAGCTGGAAAAAAATTATACCTTTCTGTTTCTAAAATATAATTTACCATAAGTTTTAGAAATTCTGGTTTAAATAATTCATTTTTTTAAAAAAGCTTGTATTTAAAACCTGTCTAGTAATTTAACTTTTAATTTTCACTTGAAATGTGTGTATTAAAATGAGTCCCCTATTCATGGTGGTATTTTTATAAATTTGCAGTCAAAAAAAAAATATATATATAAATATATATATATATATATATGTTTTTTTTTTTTTTGGAGATAGGATCTCACTCTTTCTCCCTGGCTGGAGTACAGTGGCACAATCTCGGCTCACTGAAACCTCTGCTTCCAGGGTTCAAGTAATTATTCTGCTTCAGCCTCCCAAGTAGCTAGGATTAAAGGAGTGCACCACCATGCTCAGTTAATTTTGTGGGCTTTTTTTTAGTAGAGATGGGATTTTACCATGTTGGCCAAGCTGGAGTTGAACTCCTGACCTCAACTGATCTGCCTGCATTGGCCTCGCAAAGTGCTGGGATTACAGGCATGAGCTACCACACCTGGTGGCAGTCAAAGTCTTTTCAATGAGAAACTGCCTATCGTGGCAGCCTCCTCTCCCCTAATTAAGGATCATTATTGTGGCTTGACCACAGAAAAGCATTCCATCGATCCCCACTTATTCTAAGAATTGAACAGCCACAGTAAACATTCTGCACTAATACTGAGCAATCCTTTCTCTTTTGAAATGCCTCAAAACTGTTTGCTTGCCCCTTTAAAGCTAATCAAGGATTGCCAAATATATCTGAAGACCAATTTGAATGTGCCTTTTGCTTCTCAACACTACGAGAGTACTTACCAATAAGAGACTGTCTAGATATTTCCTCTCCATACTCTATAAAATTGACTCTTGTTTCTAACACCGTTAAAATATATTGAAACAAAAGTGATGCAGGTGTGTTCTGTTGCTGCAATTTTATGAATAAATATCCTTTCTTAATTTTGTCTCAGACATAATTTTCTCTATGAGACTGTAGACGCTGAAGAAATATGTCACAAGTCAATTGGATTGTAGAAGTAAAAAAGCTGGGAGCATTTTTGTAGAAAACGAGAGACATAGCTAGAATTTAGGAACTGAAATATATTTTTAAGTAATAGTGATATATTTGTATTTATAGATAAAGAACTGATTACCCCATGCGGTAAAACTAGAGGAAAGGAGAGCTGAGATTAAAATCCAGAATTTCTGATTTTCCTTTCCAGGCCAATGAGTCTGTAAATAAGACATAAACTTGTTTTAAAAGAAGTTAAATGGTGAAAAGACAAATCACCACATGAGAGTCTATGTATTTGAATGCTCAATTCTAATTCCAACATATGCTATCGGGGTGGAATTATATAAATTAGTTATACTTCCTGTGCTTTACTTTTTCTCGTCTCTTAAATTAGGGCCCAATAGTTTTCTTTCTTTACAAAACTGTGGCATATAACATCAGATGTTATTACAGCAAAGCATGTATAATTGAACTGGAATAGAAGATATAATAAACATTAGAGTTGCTTCTTCTGTTGATAATGGTAATAACAGTGATGTTAACAATTATATCATTGTTAATAAAAGAGTAGCAGATTGTTTTTGCAATGACAAGGATAATCCTGGAGAACATTTAACCAAATAAAATAAGTCAGGTAAAAAAGATAATATTGCACAATCTCACTTATATGTGGAGTCCAAAAAGTGAAACTCAAACAAGCAAAGACAAGAAAGTGGCTGCCAGGGGCTGGTGATGAAGGAAATGGGGAAATATTGGTCAAAGGATACTAGTTTTAGTTGTGCAAGATAAATGAGCCATGGAGATCTAATGTATAGCAAAATGACTACAGTGAAACTTGACTACAGTGAAACTTCATTTTTTTTAAAATTTTTCTTTTTGTAGAGACAGGGCAATGTTGCCCAGGCTAGTCTGAAACTTCTTGGCTCAAGGAATCCTCCCACCCTGGCCTCCCAAATTGTCGGGATTATAGGCATGAACCACCACATCCGGCCATGACTGTAGTTCATAGTTTTGTATTTTATACTTGAAATTGCTGAGAAGTAGATTTTTAATTGTCCCACCACACACAAAACAATGTTAGCTATGAAATGTGATGGACATGTTAATTAGCTTGATTATAATCATTTCACAATGTGTACATATATAAAAACACCATTTTGTACATTTTAAATATATCCAATTTGATTCAACAATTTTATCTCAATAAAGCTGGATGCCTTTTTAGATAAAAAAAAAGTAGCTTATTATTCATTTATGGTACTGCATTATCATTTGATAAAATAAAATAAAACTAGATTCTATGTAGGTTGAAATGCTTTTAAGTTTCAAACTTACATAGACACTTAAAAGTTATAAATTTACTTAACTTCATTGATGTCCAAATCTTGTATATGTTTGTGCCTTTATATATCATGATAATCGCAAAAAAATTTTATAATTCCTCTATTTCTTTTTTCCAAGAAAAGTGTAAAAAAATTACTTTATCTTTTACTTGATTAAACTTATATTGACTTCTTAATATACACTTTTTAAAAGTGTGCAATTAAATGTTAACTTTTCAAAAAATCTTGACATTCACATTTTCTTATCTTCTCTCATCTTGAAATGCTCCCGATCTAAGTAATGATTTCATCCTTTTTACAGAGTTTATGGCTGACTATAATTCCTTAAGGATAAAAAAAAAGGTTAACATTTCTTATAACCCATATGAAGTATGTTACTTTCACTTTACCATTAATGTAAAAAATACCTCTTTAAGTCAAGAAAGATAATAAATTTTTACTAATCTCCACAGGGGTATCACGTAAGATCAACAAAGAACACTATGTTTTATTTTACACTGGGGACACTTGAAAGGTGCATAGTTAAATGTCATTCTTTTACAAGTAAATCATTCACGGTTTGGGAAGACATCTTAGAGCTTCTTAAACATGATTCACTGCCAAGACCTCTACAGTTGTTAAGAAGTAAAAGCAAATGAATAACGTACATTTCAAAGGTACATTCATAAACTGCAAATTTGCAAAAAGAGTCTTAAAAGTTTTAACTGTGTGTAACTTCACCTCTCCCAGAAATAGATCAATAATTATAAGCCTAGTAATTCTAGATCACCATACATGCCAAATGCTCTAAGTTCATACAGTTTATAAAGGAATGTTTTCAACTTTAAATTCACGTAAAATGCATTATTGTTTAATATATTTAATAAGAGTTTTTCTAAGATACATCTTACATACCAGATTTTCTGCTTTAAAGTATGTCATTCAGTGTTTATTTAAAAATTATATTCACACAATTATACCAGCATTACCAGTATCTAATGCCAGAACTCACTTCCAAAAGGAAGTTGCATCAAGAAGCAGACTACAAAATTACAAAACCAAAACTGACTTAAAGAGAAATAAAAAATCTAGCTGAGTGCTGTGGCTCACGCCTGTAATCCCAGACTTTGGGAGGCTGAGGCGGGTGGATCACAATGTCAAGAGATCGAGACCATCCTGGCCAACATTTTGAAACCCTGTCTCTACTAAAAATACAAAAGGCAGCCAGACGTGGTGGCGTGTGGCTGTAGTACCAGCTACTCGAGAGGTTGAGGCAGGAGAATCACTTGAACCCAGGAGGCGGAGGTTTCAGTGAGCTGAGATCACGCCACTTCACTCCAGACTGGCAACAGAGAGAGAGACTCTGTCTCAAAAAAAAAAAAAAAGAAAGAAAGAAACAAAAAATATGAATACATCTATAAATAGTTAAAATATTTATTTATCAGTTTAAAAACTTCCCATAAAGAAAAATTCATGTCTAGATGGCTTCATTTATGAATTCTCTCCAATGTTTAAGGAAGAGTTAACACCAACCCTTCAAAACATCTTCTAGAAAATATAGAAGGGAATACTGAACTAATTCCATGAAGCCATTGTTACCTTGTGATTCAAACAAAATAAAGCCATTGCAAGAAAACTCCAAATCAATACTTATGACTACAGACCAAAATTCTCAACAAATACTAGCAAACCAAATCCAGCAGCATACAGAAATGATTATACACTATAACCACGTGAGCCTATCCCAGGAATGTTAAATTGTTTTTTAAACAGGAAAATTGGTAAATGTAATATACCATATAAATAAAATAAAGGATAAAATTACATGGTTATCTCAATAGATGTGAAAGCATTTGACAAAGTCCAGTATCTACACATAATTAAAATTCTCGGCCAGGCGTGGTGGCTCACGCCTGTAATCCCAGCACTTTGGGAGGCCGAGGCGTGCAGATCACGAGGTCAGGAGATAGAGACCATCCTGGTGAACACGGTGAAACCCGGTCTCTACTAAAAATGCAAAAAATAAATAAATAAAAAAAATAAAAATAGCCAGGCGTGGTGGCAGGTGCCTGTAGTCCCAGCTTCTCGGGAGGCTGAGGCAGGAGAATGACATGAACTGGGAGGCGGTGGAGCTTGCAGTGAGCAGAGATCACGCCACTGCACTCCAGCCTGGGCGACAGAGCAAGACTCCGTCTCAAAAAAAAAAAACAAGGGGAAAAAAAAAAAAAAAAAACTCTTGCCAAACTAGAAAGAGAAAGGATTTTCCTCAATCTGATAAAACTCATCTACTAAAAACCCACTGCTAACATGATATTTAATAGCAAAAAAAGTAAAGGATTTTCACTAGAGTTGTGATGTTTGCTCTCATCATCTCTCTCCCATCTTGCACTGGAGTTTCTAGCATGGGCAACTGAGTAAGAAAATGAAATAAATCAAAACACACATTGTGGAAAAGAAGAAGTAAAACTATATCTGATTACAGACAACATAAGCTTGTACAGGCATATTTCATTTTATTGCACTTTGTAGATACTGCGTTTTTTACATATTGAAAGTTTGTAGCAACTTTGCATTGAACAAGTATATTAATGCCATTTTTTCAACAACATATGCTCACTTCACGTCTCTGTTTCAGACTTTGGTAATTCTCACAAGACTTCAAACATTTAAAAATTATTATTCTCTCTGTAATTATGAACTCTGATCAGTGATCTTTAATGTTTCTATTGTAATTCTTTTGGGGTACCACAAACTGCACCCTTATAAGAGGGAGAACTTAATTACCAAATGTGTGTGTGTGTTGACTACATATCGGTCACCGCCCCCCCCTTTCTCTTCCTCTCCTCAGGCCTCTTTATTTCTTGAGATAAAATATGTTGAAAGTTGGCCAATGATGAAAAATATAATTGCCTCTAAGTTGAAAGGAAGAGTAATACATCTGTCATTTAAAATCTAAAGTTTTTGTAGAAATTCATAAACTGGGCTTAGTTTCATGTAATAAAGCAAGGGACCCCCAAAAGCCAAACCACTAGTGAAAAATAATAACATAAGAGAACTTACATTTCGTGATTTCAAAACTTAATACAAAGCTACATTATTTGAGTGAGTGTTGTACTGGCATAAGGAAAAGAAATAAAATCAGTGAAATAAAATTGAGGGTCCAGAAATTAACGTTTATGCTTATAGCCTGATTTTGAGCAAGAGAGACATGACAATTTAACGTAGGAAGAATGGTCTTCAAAAAAAATGATGCTGAATAAAACAGATAACTATATGCAAAAGAATGATGCTGGACCCTTACCTCAGACCACATGCAAAAATTAACTCCAAATGCATAACTGATCTACATGTAAGAGCTTAAATAATTACATTTCTAAAACAAAACATAGGAGTGTATTTCTGTGACCTTGTTTTAAGCAAGTTCTTTTATCCTATCTAAAAAAATGCTCTTCGGATCTACTGTTCAGTGTACAAAATGGTTTACTTGCTATAATTTTGTGGCTAATTTGCAATACAGAAAATACTTAACCTGAAAGATAAATAAGAATATAGACACTATCCTTTGGTTTTTGAACAAATGGTATTTCCTAGGTGCCCAGAAAAATACTCGTTATTAACAACAATGTGAAAATAAGATTTACTAGGCAAAATTGCCTATATATACAATATATACATATGTATGTACATCTATCTGGGGAATGTATTAAGTATTAACTTACATGGTCACAAGGTCCCACAATAGGCTGTCTGCAAGCTTGAGAAGCAAGGAGAGCCAGTCCAAGTCTCAAAACTGAAGAACCTGGAGTCTGATGTTTGAGGGCAGGAAGCATTCAGCACGAGAGAAACATGTAGGCTGGGAGGCTAGGCCAGTCTTGCCTTTTCACATTTTTCTGCTTGCTTTATATTCACTTGTGGCAGCTGATTAGATTGTGCCCACCAGATCAAGGGTGGGTCTGCCTTCCCAAGCCCACTGACTCAAATGTTAATCTCCTTTGGCAATACCCTGACACACCCAGGATCAATACTTTTCATCCTCCAATCTGATCAAGTTGACACTCAATATTAACCATCACAGGCCCAAAATGTAATCACATGTGAGTTTATAAAAGTTCAGCACGGGAGATTTGAGAAATGGGAAATGGGTCAAATAGACAAAAACTTGCAGTTTTGTGAAAAACAGATCATGAGTTTAAGGAATGCAGGCAGCCTCTAGAAGGCCAAGGAAAACAATGGAAACAAAGGAAACAGATTCTCCCCCAGAGCCTCCAAGAGGACACATTCCAACTGACATCTTTACATTTTAGCCCACCTAAAATAATTTTGGACTTCTGAACTCCAGACTAGAAGAGATTAATTTGTGATGGAACTTACTAAGGCGGCCATGGGAAACTAATGCATTGCATAACAATATATTCCCATAAACCTCAAAATATAAATGGGTAGAAACCAGCCACCACAGTCTTAAGAATCTCCTTATACAAGAGTTTGAACTAGAAAAAATGAGGAAAGAAACATGTCATAATCTTTGGATCTGAGAAGCCTACATATTACTACACATACTGCAGAAAAATCTAAGAACATCAGCAGGAATTAAACAAGAGTATCACAAGCTAAAATTTACAGTGAGTGTCCAGGGACTATTGGAAGTCCTCAGGAATGGAGCTGTTTTGGAATCTAAATAACTAACCTAAGCACTATTCAAGGACAAAAGTTTGCACTAAAGAGAAACTGCTGAGAGTGAAATCCAAACGGAACAAAATAGGGACAATAAACCCAATGACAGGCTAGATTCAGATAAAAGTAGGAAGATCTCAGAAAGTAAAAATTCATATCCTTATGACTTTGCGAAAGTAAAAAATTAGGAATTGAAAAATTTACATAATATTCAGGTAAATATGAACACTAGCTGTTTAATGATATTAAGGCTTTAAAAGCATTGCATATATGTTTTAAAGGGAATATAATATTGCCTTTAATATATGATATGTTATCGAGACTTTGTGTTAAAATAATCTGGTGCTAAAATGGGGATGGTGGAAAATGGTTGGGATGCCGCATGGAGAAGTTTGGCCATGGGTTGATAACACTTGTGTACATGAAGTTCATTATGCCATTTGTTTTCTTTTCTATATGTCTCACATGTTTCTAATATAATATGTAAAAAGAAAGAAAAGATGAAAAATCCTACCACACTAGTTGGCCAGTGACTATAGAGTAGGCTATACACATGAATGTTTATTTGTAACATATCTAGCTATCCTTTCTTGTTGACTAATATTGTATTATATACAAGAACTTTAAAGCACATTTTCATAAAAAACATACATTTTTACTTGGAATATGTAATTAAATCAATGGAACTTTTTCTATTACAGATAAAAAAATCTTTTCCATACTGTTTTTGTTTTTGCATATCTACTTTATCTAAAAGCAATTTTGTTCTGAATACCTCATTACTATTAAATCAAATGTCACTATAACAAACTAAAATAAAATTGCAATACTCAAGCAGAGAATTAATAACAAAAGGGGTATATTTCTCTACAGAAAAATTATTTTCACCAATTTAAAATCCTCAAATAAAAAATAGAGAAATTTTTTGACATTATGTCAAAACAAGAAATCCAGACAGTTATTCAACTGTTTTTCTCTTTAAAAGATAAAACTCACATATGTTTGGTAGGCATTTTTTTAAAATTTCTGATATCCTGTTATTATATGATCACATCATATGAGAAAACAAAATTTTAAACTGTGATCTATGGTGTCGGGTAGAGGAATTCTAAACAGTCTTATGTGATATAGAACTATTTGTGTGCATGCATTTCTTATGAAAATGAGATTTAGAAATTTTCTGGTTGTACACGACACCAATAAATAGGAATATTTTCATTCTGTTTTTTTGAGTATATGCTAAAATAAGAATTGTTTGGCCTTTCTAAAGTAAACTTTGCTTGATACTTAAGCTATCTGCCTCTAAACTATAAAGGATCATGAATTATGGAAATGAATATCTTACCTTAAAACAAAACAAAAAATGTTTTCCATAATTAAATTGAAATAAAAGCAACATTTAGAAAAATGAAAAAATTGGAAGAATAATTTTGCAAAACAAATCTCTGATACAGGACTGATATATATATTTATTCCTCCCCCAAATATATTTATTCCACACTTTCAAGTTGCACTATGTAAAATGAAGAAAGCTGTTATCAAGTTTTCAATGCCTGTTTTAACATTTCTGTAATATTTTAATCTCTGAGAAAATGATACATAAAAATGTTACTCACACAAAGCCAATCCATAATTTCAGTTAATATCTAGCCTGTAGTTCCTCTCATGCTTTGTGGAGTAAGAGCATTTTGTAGATTGCTAACCTTTGTACTACAATGATAAATAAAATATATGTTAAATTTATGTCTGAGATTAATCAGTATTACTACTTCCCAGTAAAAGTTTGACAAAAATGTAATGAAGACATGCAAATCATGCCTGATTTCATTTTCTTGCACTGAATGTAAACATTCAGTATAAAATTCCAGAAGGCAGGGGTTGTGGCTATTTAAGTTACTTTTTGTGATATCATATGGGATATTCTGTGGACATGGATTTACAATTACATTTTGTTGATAAGTAAATAATGTTTGGTAATGTAACAGGATCCTTGGGATGTTGCTTCGCCAGCCAGAAACCTATGTGGCCGCTTGCACCTTCTGTCTGAGTACTACTCACATCCACTGGGTTTGTTCCACCTCCTCGGCCGGTCCAGCAGGCTGTGATCCGCTCATGCTACTGGCCTGGATACCACACCTGCTAAGGATGAGCCCCGCGTGTGTGGGCGAGCAATCATGGGCTCCGGGCCACAGCCACGCACGCCGGCTAGTGGAGTGGGGCAGGCGGTTCCAGTTGCCTGCACGGATGGCGACTGCGTTTCATGGCTCCTGCTGAACTTGATGTACTGCACGCAGCTACTGCTGCAGGCACCTGGACTAGGGAAAAGCTGTGGTGACCCGAAGCTGCCATGTAAGAGAGTGAGCTACTCTACTAAAAATACAAAAATTAGCTGGGTGTGGTGGCGGGCAACTGTAGTCCCAACTACTAGAGAGGCTGAGGCAGAAGAATGCCGTGAACCCGGGAGGCGGAGCTTGCAGTGCCACGGCACTCCAGCCTGGGCGACAGAGCAAGACTACGTCTCAAAAAAAAAAAAAAAAAAAAAAAAAACAAGTGAGCTAACCTGTGATCACCATGTTGTCGCGCAAATGATAAAGGGGATATCACCACCGACCCCACAGAAATACAAACAACCATCAGAGAATACTATAAATGCCTCTATGCAAATCAACTAGAAAATCTAGAAGAAATGGATAATTTCCTGGACACTTACACTCTCCAAGACTAAACCAGGAAGAAGTTGAATCCCTGAATAGACCAATAGTAGGCTCTGAAATTGAGGCAACAATTAATAGCCTACCCACCAAAAAAAGTCCAGGACCAGATGGATTCACAGCTGAATTCTACCAGAGGTACAAGGAGGAGCTGGTACCATTCCTTCTGAAACTATTCCAATCAACAGAAAAAGAGGGAATCCTCCCTAACTCATTTTATGAGGCCAACATCATCCTGATACCAAAGCCTGGCAGAGACACAACAAAAAAGAGAATTTTAGACCAATATCCCTGAGGAACATCGATGCAAAAATTCTCAATAAAATACTGGCAAACCGGATTCAGCAGCACATCAAAAAGCTTATCCACCATGATCAAGTGGGCTTCATCCCTGGGATGCAAGGCGGGTTCAACATTCACAAATCAATCAACGTAATCCAGCATATAAACAGAACCAAAGACAAGAACCACATGATTATCTCAATAAATGCAGAAAGGCTTTTGACAAAATTCAACAACCCTTTATGCTAAAAACGCTCAAGAAATTCGGTATTGATGGGACGTACCTCAAAATAATAAGAGCTATTTATGACAAACCCACAGCTAATATCATACTGAATGGGCAAAAACTGGAAAAATTCCCTTTGAAAACTGGCACAAGACAGAGATGCCCTCTCTCACCACTCCTATTCAACATAGTGTTGGAAGTTCTGGCTAGGGCAATCAGACAAGCGAAAGAAATCAAGGGTATCCAGTTAGGAAAAGAAGAAGTCAAATTGTCCCTGTTTGTAGATGACATGATTGTATATTTAGAAAACCCCATCATCTCAGCCCAAAATCTCCTTAAGCTGATAAGCAACTTCAGCAAAGTCTCAGGATACAAAATTAATGTGCAAAAATCACAAGCATTCTTATACACCAGTAACAGACAAGCAGAGAGCCAAATCAGGAATCAACTTCCATTCACAATTGCTTCAAAGAGAATCAAATACCTAGGAATCCAGCTTACAAGGGATGTAAAGGACCTCTTCAAGGAGAACTACAAACCACTGCTCAGTGAAATCAAAGAGGACACAAACAAATGGAAGAACATACCATGCTCATGGATAGGAAGAATCAATATCGTGAAAATGGCCATACTGCCCAAGGTTATTTATAGATTCAATGCCATCCCCATCAAGCTACCAATGACTTTCTTCACAGAATTGGAAAAAACTGCTTTAAAGTTCATATGGAACCAAAAAAGAGCCCGCATTGCCAAGACAATCCTAAGGCAAAAGGACAAAGCTGGAGGCGTCACGCTACCTGACTTCAAACTATACTACAAGGCTACAGTAACCAAAACAGCATGGTACTGGTACCACAACAGAGATATAGACCAATGGAACAGAACAGAGTCCTCAGAAATAATACCACACATCTACAGCCATCTGATCTTTGACAAACCTGAGAAAAACAAGACATGGGGAAAGGATTCCCTATTTAATAAATGGTGCTGGGAAAATTGGCTAGCCATAAGTAGAAAGCTGAAACTGGATCCTTTCCTTACCCCTTATACGCAAATTAATTCAAGATGGATTAGAGACTTAAATGTTAGACCTAATACCATAAAAACCCTAGAAGAAAATCTAGGTAGTACCATTCAGGACATAGGCATGGGCAAGGACTTCATGTCTAAAACACCAAAAGCAACGGCAGCAAAAGCCAAAATTGACAAATGGGATCTCATTAAACTAAAGAGCTTTTGCACAGCAAAAGAAACTACCATCAGAGTGAACAGGCAACCTACAGAATGGGAGAACATTTTTGCAACTACTCATCTGACAAAGGGCTAATATCCAGAATCTACAAAGAACTCAAACAAATATACAAGAAAAAAACAAACAACCCCATCAAAAAGTGGGGAAAGGATATGAACAGACATTTCTCAAAAGAAGACATCCATACAGCCAACAGACACATGAAAAAATGCTCATCATCACTGGCCATCAGAGAAATGCAAATCAAAACCACAATGAGATACCATCTCACACCAGTTAGAATGGCAATCATTAAGAAGTCAGGAAACAATAGATGTTGGAGAGGATGTGGAGAAATAGGAACACTTTTACACTGTTGGTGGGATTGTAAACTAGTTCAACAATTATGGAAAACAGTATGGCGATTCCTCAAGGATCTAGAACTAGATGTTCTAGATATGACCCAGCCATCCCACTACTGGGTATATATGACCCAGCCAACCCACTACTGGGTATATACCCAAAGGATTATAAATTACTCTACTACAAAGACACATGCACACGTATGTTTATTGCGGCACTATTCACAATAGCAAAGACTTGGAATCAACCCAAATGTCCATCTGTGACAGACTGGATTAAGAAAATGTGGCACATATACACCATGGAATACTATGCAGCCATAAAAAACGATGAGTTTGCGTCCTTTGTAAGGACATGGATGCAGCTGGAAACCATCATTCTTAGCAAACTATCACAAGAAGAGAAAACCAAACACTGCATGTTCTCACTCATAGGTGGGAACTGAACAATGAGATCACTTGGACTCGGGAAGGGGAACATCACACACTGGGGCCTATCAGGGGGAGGAGGGAGGAGGGAGGGATTGCATTGGGGAGTTATACATGATATAATCGTTATGCACATGTACCCTAGAACTTAAAGTATAATTAAAAAAAAAAAAAAGAAAAAAACAACCACCCCACCCCACACACAAAAAATAAACAAATAAAATAAAATCAGGTCATGAGGAAAGACCCTGGAGGTTGAGACATCTTTGGAAAGGTTTAAAGAGGGTGGTCAAAGGGACTAGTTATGTGTGCAACACCTGTTCTAGAAATTAACTCTTCAGGCCAGGCCAATCCAACTGACCCAACACTGACCAAAGATTATCTGCTCAGCCAAACTATTCTCACATTCCTGACATGCGAAATTGTGAAGACAACAAATTTAGTTTGGTTTCAAGTCATTAAGTTTCAAGGTAATTTCTTACAAAATAATATACAATCGAAATAAATAAGTTGATATTTACAGAAAATTGTAGAAGTTTATCACCTGACTCTAACAAAAGAATAATTTTGCTATTTGAATACCAGTAAAATTATTATTATTATTTTAGTATTTTGTTATATTTTAATAATATAGTATAATTTTATAATTATTATAATAAAACAATAATGTTATTAATAATGTTATAGTTACTAACATTATTATTTTAATATTTAATATTGAAGCTGACACTTCAATATATGAATTTTAGAGGGACATAATGCAACTCTCCAAAATCCATAAATTGAAGTGTCAACTTCTGGTACCTAGAAATGTAACTATATTTGAAGTTAAGCCCTTTAAAGAGGTGATTAAGACTAAATGAACTCTTAAGGGTGACCACTAATCTATGTGACTATTTAGAGATAAGGTCATCAAAGAGATGATTAATATAAACTGTAGACCTTAGCGTGGGTACCTGAATACAGTGTCATCATAAGAAGATAGAGAGAGACACAAGGAATGCACAAAGAAAAGGCACGTGAAGACACAGGGAGAAAGTAGCCATATGTAAGCCAGGGAGAGAAACCTGCCAGAACGGTCCATTGCTCTTGAATGTCCAGCCTGCAGAATTGTGAGAAAACAAATGTCTATTTCTGTAAGTCAACTAGCAAACTAATACAAAAGTTTATATTTATTCCATACTCATCTTGTACCAAAAACTGTACAAAGCATTTAAGAGATAATGTCATTAATTACTTATAATAGCTCAAAAAGTCAGGATCTTTGATATCTCATAAGAATTGTGTTTCAACTATTTTATTGTTTGTTTCAGATGATGATAGACTTGTAGGACAACTAAAGAAATGTTTAACTCTATATACATTCCAAGTAGTATATGCGATATTGGCTAAAAACTATAGTATTTCATGGTAAAGAGGGCAAAGCTGTAAACTGCTTCAGGACCACTTTAAGATCTTTCTCTTAGATTCATCTCAATTATTTCTGAAAGTAGAAAGTAGATTACCAGAGGGCATATACTAAATGTTACACTTCAACGGAATTTTGTCTTTTCTGTTCTCAAGCAGAAATAATGACTATTAAATAGTGAATGTTTTTTCCTTGTGCAATGCATTTTTTTCTTTAGCAAACACTTCTTTTAAACTAATGTGTATATAATTTTAGACATTGAGCATGCATTTTTATACACATATGTGTATATAAATCTTATATGTAATACATAATACATAGTATATAATCATATATGTAATCATATATAATATGTATGATTATATATGATTATATACTATATATTTGTATATATTATATATATTGTATATAGAGTAAACCCTCATCATTTTATTCTCTATGATATAAAATTCAGATTTTCTACTTTGGTACAATTTTAACAGCCTTTAGTCACTGTATACTATTCTTTAACTTTTTAAAACAGTTCTTATAAAAAATTAGAGCAGATAGTACAGTTTTCTTGCACTTCTCCTCAAACATGCATGTGTTTGCATGCACGCACACACGTACACGTTTCTGCTATTATTATCTTCAGATTATAACACAGTACTGATCCATTATTGCTAATAAAAGTCATAGTTTACATTGAAGTTCATACTCCTGTTTTTTATATATACACACACACACACACACACACACACACACATAGAGAGAGAGAGAGAGAAAGAGAGAGAGAAAGACTCTGCACTGAAAAAAAATGAGTAACACCTACTCTTTGCCTTAAGGTAGCATATAATTCAGTAGTGAATACAGGCCTGAAAAGTACACAGAACTATAATACAAAGAATAATCCAGATAAACCATACATGCTTTTAGCTGAGAAGAGATTTAAATCATCAATTCCAATAAACTTTTTATAGCCAAAGGGAATTGGCACTGCCATCCCTACACAAATGTTCACTGATTCATTGCTCTTGGCCTGGAGGAACTTCTAGGCAATTAACTGGACTTATCAAAAATGTGTGCCTCCAGGGCCTACTTTCTCAGAAGTGGTTACCCTTTCTTACTCTTCTACAGGGTTTTTATGTATTTATAAAATACTAGGGTTAGAAAAGAGATTAAGGAAATAGTGTCTTATTGTTGATTTCTCTTTTTTTCCTGCCTAAGAATATCCTTTAATAGCCTTAATGAATATTTTATATTATTCCTCCACCACTCCAATATTATTATCAATTCAGGGAGTCTTTGGAATACAAATGACAAAATGTTTTTAATCATTGCCATGGATCACTGTGACTTAGCTTTAGCACAAAATCATAAGATGCACTTTGATAACACAGTCCTCAAATTTCCCATCCAATACTATCCTAACTCTCCTGTTACCTGAATTTGATTTCTACATCCAGAATTCCTCAATTTTGTGTGACAAGACCCACATGCTCTTTCTTACTTATGTCCACTTTTTCTTCCAATTTCAGAGAACTCTATCTCTGCAAAGTATTGACCCATTGATTATCTCCTGTCATATATTTCCAAATTTGTCAAGTTTGTTTTGCTGTAGCATAAACTCATGTTCTAGGTTTTTTTTCCATCTTAAAACAAACAAATTTACCTCCAACATGGGTCTGTCTTTAACAACTAGCCTGTCTAATTTTATTAAAGCATTGTTCTAGCTGTTTGTCTCTCATTTCGTACCCCAAACTTACTCCTCAACCTACTTCAATCCAGTTACCACTAAAATGACTCTGACCACTAGTAATTTCCTAATTACTGAAATGGATAGGCTCACTTAGTGTTCAAGCTACTTGATCTGTAAAGCATTTGTCACTGTTGATAATTTACTTTGAAAAACTTTACATATTTTTTCTTTGTTGTTTTTCCTACCATATCTTCTGTATTTCATCCCTCTCTGACTGTTTCTTCTATCTTTTTGTAGTCACTATCCTACTGTATACATACTTGGAACATAATTTGGAACAAAAACAGTGAGTGCCTCCTCTTGTAAGATGTAATGGAATGCAAAAGATGCACGCAGACTTGTCTCCCAGGACAGGATAAAGTCACAAATCTCTAGCACAGCATATGAAATTCGGCCTTACCTTTCCATAGCTTACATCTTCTCACACCTCAAGTAATAACACAGTAAGTTCAATTGTAATTAAAATCCTCAGTTAATATTCATTTCTTAAAGTTTAACATTTGTTTTCTTTACATTAATTTGGATTCTTTATTCATCCATTTTAAAAAAAAATATTGGCCCAGTATATTTACATTCTAGTCACCTACTAACCACTGCATCTTCCATGGAAAATCTGATACCCTTTTGATCTGACAAGTTACACATTCTGTCTCATACATATCAATCTCTCCTTAAATACCGGAAAAATCTAATATCCTAAAAATCTGCCCCAAACACAGATGATTATATGCACAATGATTATATGTATACAATGATTAGAGGCTGTTATATAGGGTAAACCCTCATCATTTTATTCTCTATGAAATAAAATCCAGATTTTCTACTTTGGTACAATTTTAACAGCCTTTAGTCATTATATACTATTCTTTAACTTTTTAAAACAATTCTTATGAAAAATTAGAGCAGATAGTACAGTTTTCTTGCACTTCTCCTTAAACATGTGTGTGTGTACACGCATGCACACACACACACACGTTTCTGCTATTAATATCTTCAGATTATGACACAGTACTGATGCGTTATTGCTAATAAAATTCATAGTTTACACTGAAGTTCACACTCTTGTTAAATCTACATTTTTAACAAATACATAATGTTATATATCCATAATTTTAGCATTATACAGAATAGTTTCAACACCCAAAATAGCTCTGGTTAGGCCTTCTAGTACTTTGTTGAATAGCAGTTGTGAGAGTGGGCATCCTTATCTTGTTACAGTTCTCAAGCCGAATGTTTCCATCATTTGTGCATTTAGTGTGATGTTGGCTGTGCGTTTGTCATAGATGGCCCTTATTATTTTTATGGATGTATTATTTTTATGTGTGTTCCTCTGATGCCTCATCTGTCGAAGGTTTTTATTGTGAAGGGATGTTGGATTTATTAAAATCTTTTTCTGTGTCTATTGAGATGATCATATCATTTTTTCTTTTAATTCTGTTTATGGAGTAAATTGCATTTAGTGATTAACATGTATTGAACCAGCCTTGCATCCTAGGAATAAAACCTGCTTGATCATGGTGTATTAACTTTTTGATATGCTGCTGGAGTCAATGTGATATTCATTGAAGATTTTTATGTCTATGTTCTTTAGGATTATTGGCCTGAAGTTTAATTTTTTTCATGATATTTCTGCCAGATTTTGGTATCAGACTGATGCTGGCTTCATAGAATGAGTTCAAGAGCAGCCCCTCCTCCTTGAATTTTTGGAATAGTTGCAGTAAGATTGGCATCCACTCTTTGTATGTTGGTAGAAATTGGTTGTGAATTCGTCTGGTCCAGGGATTTTTATGGTTGACAGGTTTTTATTACCAATTCAATTTCAGAACTTATTGGTCTTTTCAGCGTTTACTTTCTTCTTGATTTAATTCTGAGGAGATGTTTGTTTCCAAGAATGTATCTATTTCCGCTAAATTTTCTAACTTGTATGCATAGAGTTGTTCATAATAGTCTCTTAGGGTCCTTTGTATTTCAGTGAGATTGATTACAATGTCATCGTTGTCTTTTCTAACTGTACTTACTTGGATCTTCTCTTTTTCATTTTCTTTGTTAATCTAGCTAGAGGTTTATCAATCTTGTTTAATATTTTGAACACCCAACTCTTGGTTTTGTTGATCTTTTGATGGATTTTTACACCACAATTTTTTTCAGTTCTCATCTAATTTTAGTTATTTCTTCTCTTCTGCTAGCTTTGGGGTAGAGTTGTTATATTTGTCTAGTTCCTGTAGGTGTAGTATTAGATTGTTAATTTGACATCTTTCTAACTTATTCATGAAGGCATTTAGCACTATAAACTTTTAATAGCTTTAGTTGCATCCCCAAAATATTGGTAAGCTGTGTTCCTGTTTTTATTAATTTATTGATTCTGCCTTAATTTCATAGTTCATCCAGGAGTTATTTGAGAGCAAGTTTCAAATTTCCATACATTTATATAATTTAAAGAGATCTTCTTGATACTAACTTTATTTTTAAGGCAACATGGTCCAAGAAGGTACTTGCCATGATTTTATTTTATTTTTTAATTTACTGAGACTTACATTTATGACCAAGCATGATATTAGAATATGAACAGTGTGAAGATAAGAAGAATGTATATTTTGTGGCTCTTGAGTATAGTATTCTGTAGATGTTAATTAGGTCCAATTGGTTGAGTATCAAGCTTAGTCCATAATTTATTTGTTAGTTTTCTCTATTAATAATCTGTCCAATATTGTCTGGAAGATTTTGAAGCCTTCCACTATTATTGTGAGGCTACATCTCTTTGTAGGTCAAGAATGACTTATTTTATGAATCTGGGTGTTTCAATATTGGATGCATATATATTTAGGATAATTAAGTATTCTTGTTTAATTGAACACTTTGTTATCAGTAATTCTCTTCTTTTCCATCTTAATTGTTGTTGGTTTAAATTCGGTTGCATCTAATGTAAGAATAGTGACACCTGTTCTTTTTTTTTTCTTTTCATTTGCATGTAAATCTTTCTCCATCTTTTTTATTTTGAGGCTATGGTTGTTGTTACATGTGGGATGGGTCTCTTAAAGACAGTGAACAGATGGCTCTTGTATTTTTATCCAGCTTGACACTGTATGCCTTTTAAGTGAGGTGTTTAGAACATTTACATTCAAGGTTAGTATCGGTATGTGTGATTTTTATTGTGTCATTTTGTTGTTACCTGGTTGTTATGTGGAATTGCTTGCTTATAACGCCTGTCTGAAAATAGTCTACAACTATTATTGTGAAGCTACATCTCTGTGTAGGTCAAGAAGGACATATTTTATAAATCTGGTTGTTCTAATATTGGGTACATATATATTTTAATTATAAGTAAGGTGTTTAGCCTATTTACATTCAAGATTAGTATTTGTATATGTGATTTTGATTCTGTCATTGTGTTGTTAACAGGTTGTTATATAGACTTGCTTGCTTATAGTGCCTGTCTGCTATGTGCTTACCTGTGTTTTGGTGGTAGTATCATATTTTTTTTGTGGGGGGGATATGTTTAATACTCCTTTAAGGACCTCATGTAAGGCTAGCCTAGTTGTAACAAATTCCATCAGAATTTGCTTCTCCGAGAAAAATTCTATTTCTCCTTCACTTATGAAGCTTAGATTAATGGGATATGAAAATCTTGGTTGAAATTTATTTTCTTTTTTTTTTTTTTTTTTTTTTTTTTTTTTTTTTTTTTGAGGCGGAGTCTTGCTCTGTCGCCCGGACTGGAGTGCAGTGGCCAGATCTCAGCTCACTGCAAGCTCCGCCTCCTGGGTTTCCGCATTCTCCTGCCTCAGCCTCCCAAGTAGCTGGGACTACAGGCGCCCGCCACCTCGCCCGGCTAGTTTTGTATTTTTGTAGAGACGGGGTTTCACGTATTAGCCAGGATGGTCTCGATTCCTGACTCGTGATCCGCCGTTCGGCCTCCCAAAGTGCTGGATTACAGGCTTGAGCCACCGCGCCCGGCCAAAATTTATTTTCTTTAATGATTCTGAAATTAGGGCCCCAATCTCTTCTGGCTTGCAATGTTTCTACTGAGAGGTCTATTGCAGGTCTGATTGGGTTTCTTTTGTATATGATTTGACCTTTCTTTCCAGCTAGTTTTAAGATGCTTTCTTTAGCACTGAGTTTGGTACATCTAATGACTATGTTTCTCAGGGATAGTTTTCTTGTATAGTATCTTGCCAGAGTTCTCTCTATTTCTTTGAATTTCTATGTCAACCTCTCTAGTGACATTAGGGAAATTTTTATGGGTTATAAAATATATAACATATATAACTTCAAATATGTTTGTTTGTTTGTTTTTTGTTTTTTTTTTTTTTTTTTTTTTATACTTTAAGTTCTAGGGTACATGTGCATGACGTTTATATCATGTATAACTCCCCAATGCAATCCCTCCCTCCTCCCCCCTCCCCATGATAGGCCCCAGTGTGTGATGTTCCCCTTCCCGAGTCCAAGTGATCTCATTGTTCAGTTCCCACCTATGAGTGAGAACATGCGGTGTTTGGTTTTCTCTTCTTGTGATAGTTTGCTAAGAATGATGGTTTCCAGCTGCATCCATGTCCCTACAAAGGACGCAAACTCATCCTTTTTGATGGCTGCATAGTATTCCATGGTGTATATGTGCCACATTTTCTTAATCCAGTCTGTCACAGATGGACATTTGGGTTGATTCCAAGTCTTTGCTATTGTGAATAGTGCCGCAATAAACATACGTGTGCATGTGTCTTTGTAGTAGAGTAATTTATAATCCTTTGGGTATATACCAGTAGTGGGATGGCTGGGTCATATGGTACATCTAGTTCTAGATCCTTGAGGAATCGCCATACTGTTTTCCATAATGGTTGAACTAGTTTACAATCCCACCAACAGTGTAAAAGTGTTCCTATTTCCACATCCTCTCCAACACCTGTTGTTCCTGACTTCTTAATGATTGCCATTCTAACTGGTGTGAGATGGTATCTCATTGTGGTTTTGATTTGCATTTCTCTGATGGCCAGTGATGATGAGCATTTTTTCATGTGTCTGTGGCTGTATGGATGTCTTCTTTTGAGAAATGTCTGTTCATATCCTTTCCCCACTTTTTGATGGGGTTGTTTGTTTTTTCTTGTATATTTGTTTGAGTTCTTTGTAGATTCTGGATATTAGCCCTTTGTCAGATGAGTAGGTTGCAAAAATTTTTTCCCATTCTGTAGGTTGCCTGTTCACTCTGATGGTAGTTTCTTTTGCTGTGCAAAAGCTCTTTAGTTTAATTAGATCCCATGTGTCAATTTTGCTTTTGCTGCCGTTGCTTTTGGTGTTTTAGACATGAAGTCCTTGCCCATGCCTATGTCCTGAATGGTACTACCTAGATTTTCTTCTAGGGTTTTTATGGTATTAGGTCTAACATTTAAGTCTCTAATCCATCTTGAATTAATTTTCGTATAAGGGTAAGGAAAGGATCCAGTTTCAGCTTTCTACTTATGGCTAGCCAATTTTCCCAGCACCATTTATTAAATAGGGAATCCTTTCCCCATTTCTTGTTTTCTCAGGTTGTCAAAGATCAGATGGCTGTAGATGTGTGGTATTATTTCTGAGGACTCTGTTCTGTTCCATTGGTCTATATCTCTGTTGTGGTACCAGTACCATGCTGTTTTGGTTACTGTAGCCTTGTAGTATAGTTTGAAGTCAGGTAGCGTGATGCCTCCAGCTTTGTCCTTTTGACTTAGGATTGTCTTGGCAATGCGGGCTCTTTTTTGGTTCCATATGAACTTTAAAGCCGTTTTTTCCAATTCTGTGAAGAAAGTCATTGGTAGCTTGATGGGGATGGCATTGAATCTATAAATCACCTTGGGCAGTATGGCCATTTTCACGATATTGATTCTTCCTATCCATGAGCATGGTATGTTCTTCCATTTGTTTGTGTCCTCTTTGATTTCACTGAGCAGTGGTTTGTAGTTCTCCTTGAAGAGGTCCTTTACATCCCTTGTAAGCTGGATTCCTAGGTATTTGATTCTCTTTGAAGCAATTGTGAATGGAAGTTCATTCCTGATTTGGCTCTCTGCTTGTCTGTTACTGGTGTATAAGAATGCTTGTGATTTTTGCACATTAATTTGTATCCTGAGACTTTGCTGAAGTTGCTTATCAGCTTAAGGAGATTTTGGGCTGAGACAATGGGGTTTTCTAAATATACAATCATGTCATCTGCAAACAGGGACAATTTGACTTCTTCTTTTCCTAACTGGATACCCTTGATTTCTTTCTCTTGCCTGATTGCCCTAGCCAGAACTTCCAACACTATGTTGAATAGGAGTGGTGAGAGAGGGCATCCCTGTCTTGTGCCAGTTTTCAAAGGGAATTTTTCCAGTTTTTGCCCATTCAGTATGATATTAGCTGTGGGTTTGTCATAAATAGCTCTTATTATTTTGAGGTACGTTCCATCAATACCGAATTTATTGAGCGTTTTAGCATAAAGGGCTGTTGAATTTTGTCAAAAGCCTTTTCTGCATCTATTGAGATAATCATGTGGTTCTTGTCTTTGGTTCTGTTTATATGCTGGATTACGTTTATTGATTTGCGAATGTTGAACCAGCCTTGCATCCCAGGGATGAAGCCCACTTGATCATGGTGGATAAGCTTTTTGATGTGCTGCTGAATCGGTTTGCCAGTATTTTATTGAGGATTTTTGCATCGATGTTCATCAGGGATATTGGTCTAAAATTCTCTTTTTTTGTTGTGTCTCTGCCAGGCTTTGGTATCAGGATGATGTTGGCCTCATAAAAAGAGTTAGGGAGGATTCCCTCTTTTTCTATTGATTGGAATAGTTTCAGAAGGAATGGTACCAGCTCCTCCTTGTACCTCTGGTAGAATTCAGCTGTGAATCCATCTGGTCCTGGACTTTTTTTGGTGGGTAGGCTATTAATTGTTGCCTCAATTTCAGAGCCTGCTATTGGTCTATTCAGGGATTCAACTTCTTCCTGGTTAGTCTTGGGAGAGTGTAAGTGTCCAGGAAATTATCCATTTCTTCTAGATTTTCTAGTTGATTTGCGTAGAGGTGTTTATAGTATTCTCTGATGGTAGTTTGTATTTCTGTGGGGTCGGTGGTGATATCCCCTTTATCATTTTTTATTGCGTCTATTTGATTCCTCTCTCTTTTCTTCTTTATTAGTCTTGCTAGCGGTCTGTCAATTTTGTTGATCTTTTCAAAAAAACAACTCCTGGATTCATTGATTTTTTGGAGGGTTTTTTGTGTCTCTATCTCCTTCAGTTCTGCTCTGATCTTAGTTATTTCTTGCCTTCTGCTAGCTTTTGAATGTGTTTGCTCTTGCCTCTCTAGTTCTTTTAATTGTGATGTTAGAGTGTCAATTTTAGATCTCTCCTGCTTTCTCTTGTGGGCATTTAGTGCTATAAATTTCCCTCTACACACTGCTTTAAATGTGTCCCAGAGATTCTGGTATGTTGTATCTTTGTTCTCATTGGTTTCAAAGAACATCTTTATTTCTGCTTTCATTTGTTATGTACCCAGTAGTCATTCAGGAGCAGGTTGTTCAGTTTCCATGTAGTTGAGCGGTTTTGATTGAGTTTCTTAGTCCTGAGTTCTAGTTTGATTGCACTGTGGTCTGAGAGACAGTTTGTTATAATTTCTGTTCTTGTACATTTGCTGAGGAGTGCTTTACTTCCAATTATGTGGTCAATTTTGGAATAAGTGCGATGTGGTGCTGAGAAGAATGTATATTCTGTTGATTTGGGGTGGAGAGTTCTATAGATGTCTATTAGGTCCGCTTGGTGCAGAGATGAGTTCAATTCCTGGATATCCTTGTTAACTTTCTGTCTGTTGATCTGTCTAATGTTGACAGTGGAGTGTTGAAGTCTCCCATTATTATTGTATGGGAGTCTAAGTCTCTTTGTAGGTCTCTAAGGACTTGCTTTATGAATCTGGGTGCTCCTGTATTGGGTGCATATATATTTAGGAGAGTTAGCTCTTCCTGTTGAATTGATCCCTTTACCATTATGTAATGGCCTTCTTTGTCTCTTTTGATCTTTGATGGTTTAAAGTCTGTTTTATCAGAGACTAGGATTGCAACCCCTGCTTTTTTTTGTTCTCCATTTGCTTGGTAGATCTTCCTCCATCCCTTTATTTTGAGCCTATGTATGTCTCTGCATGTGAGATGGGTCTCCTGAATACAGCAGACTGATGGGTCTTGACTCTTTATCCAGTTTGCCAGTCTGTGTCTTTTAATTGGAGCATTTAGTCCATTGACATTTAAGGTTAATATTGTTATGTGTGAACTTGATCCTGTCATTATGATATTAACTGGTTATTTTGCTCGTTAGTTGATGCAGTTTCTTCCTAGCCTCGATGGTCTTTACATTTTGGCATGTTTTTGCAATGGCTGGTACCGGTTGTTCCTTTCCATGTTTAGGGCTTCCTTCAGGGTCTCTTGTAAGGCAGGCCTGGTGGTGACAAAATCTCTAAGCATTTGCTTATCTGTAAAGGATTTTATTTCTCCTTCACTGATGAAGCTTAGTTTGGCTGGATATGAAATCTGGGTTGAAAATTCTTTTCTTTAAGAACGTTGAATATTGGCCCCCACTCTCTTCTGGCTTGTAGAGTTTCTGCCGAGAGGTCTGCTGTTATTCTGATGGGCTTCCCTTTGTGGGTAACCCGACCTTTCTCTCTGGCTGCCCTTAAGATTTTTTCCTTCATTTCAACTTTGGTGAATCTGGCAATTATGTGTCTTGGAGTTGCTCTTCTGGAGGAGTATCTTTGTGGCGTTCTCTGTATTTCCTGAATTTGAATGTTGGCCTGCCCTACTAGGTGGGGAAGTTCTCCTGGATGATATCCTGAAGAGTGTTTTCCAACTTGGTTCCATTTTCCCCCTCACTTTCAGGCACCCCAATCAGACGTAGATTTGGTCTTTTTACATAATCCCATACTTCTTGCAGGCTTTGTTCATTCTTTTTTCTTCTTTTTTCTTTTGGTTCTCTTCTCGCTTCATTTCATTCATTTGATCCTCAATCGCTGATACTCTTTCTTCCAGTTGATCGAGTCGGTTACTGAAGCTTGTGGATTTGTCACGTATTTCTCGTGTCATGGTTTTCATCTCTGTCATTTCGTTTATGATCTTCTCTGCATTAATTAGTCTAGCTGTCAATTCTTCCACTTTTTTTTCAAGATTTTTAGTTTCTTTGCGCTGGGTACGTAATTCCTCCTTTAGCTCTGAGAGGTTGATGGACTGAAGCCTTCTTCTCTCATCTCGTCAAAGTCATTCTCTGACCAGCTTTGATCCGTTGCTGGCGATGGGCTGCGCTCCTTTGCAGGGGGAGATGCGCTCTTATTTTTTGAATTTCCAGCTTTTCTGCCCTGCTTCTTCCCCATCTTTGTGGTTTTATCTGTCTCTGGTCTTTGATGATGGTGACGTACTGATGGGGTTTTGGTATAGGTGTCCTTCCTGTTTGATAGTTTTCCCTTCTGACAGTCAGAAGGACTGTCTGTTGGTCTGTTGGAGATTGCTTGAGGTCCACTCCAGACCCTGTTTGCCTGGGTATCAGCAGCAGAGGTTGCCGAAGATAGAATATTGCTGAACAGCGAGTGTACCTGTCTGATTCTTTCTTTGGAAGTTTCCTCTCAGGGGTGACGCACCCTGTGAGGTGTGGGGTGTCAGACTGCCCCTAGTGGGGGATGTCTCCCAGCTAGGCTACTCAGGGGTCAGGGACCCACCTGAGCAGGCAGTCTGTCCGTTCTCAGATCTCAACCTCCGCGTTAGGAGATCCACGGCTCTCCCCAAAGCTGTCAGACAGAGTCGTTCGCGTCTGCACCGCCCCCGCTCTTTCCCTAATGGCTGCAGCTGTGCGCTGTCCGCAGAGGTAGAGTCTACAGAGACAGGCAGGCTTCCTTGAGCTGCTGTGAGCTCCACCCAGTTCGAGCTTCCCAGCGGCTTTGTTTACCTACTTAAGCCTCAGCAATGGCGGGGCCCCTCCCCCGCCTCGCTGCTGCCTTGCGGATAGAGCGCCGCAGACGGCTGTGTTAGCAGTGAGGGAGGCTCCGTGGGCGTGGGACCCTCCCGGCCAGGTGTGGGATATATTCTCCTGGTGTGCCTGTTTCCTTAAAGCGCAGTATTGGGGTGGGAGTTACCCGATTTTCCAGGTGTTGTGTGTCTCAGTTCCCCTGGCTAGGAAAAGGGATTCCTTCCCCCTTGCGCTTCCAGGTGAGGCGATGCCTCGCCCTGCTTCAGCTCACGCTGGTCAGGCTGCAGCAGCTGACCAGCACCGATTGTCCGGCACTCCCTAGCGAGATGACCCCAGTACCTCAGTTGAAAACGCAGAAATCACCGGTCTTCTGTGTCGCTCGCGCTGGGAGTTGGAGACTGGAGCTGCTCCTATTCGGCCATCTTGCTCCGCCCCTCCAAATATGTTTTTTTAAGCTTATTGCTCTCTCTCTCCTCTCTCAGGAATATCAATAAATCAGGTTTGATTTTTTTTTTAATATAATCTCTACTTCTAGGAAATTTTATCCATTTAAAAATATATTTTTGAGCTGAAACAGGGCAAGGCATTGCCTCACCTGGGAAGCGCAAGGGGGAAGGAAATCCCTTTTCCTAGCCCGGGGACTGAGACACACAACACCTGGAAAATTGGGTAATTCCCAAGCCAATACTGCACATTAAGCAAATGGGCACACCAGAAGATTATACCCACACCTGGCCGGAAGGGTCCCACGGCCACGTAGCCTCCCTCATTGCTAACACAGCAGTCTGCGATCTAACCGAAACAGCAGCAGCGAGGCTGGGGAAGGGGCGCCCGCCATTGCTGAGGCTTAAGTAGGTAAACAAAGCCACTGGGAAGCTCGAACTGGGTGGAGCTCACAGCAGCTCAAGGAAACCTGCCTGTCTCTGTAGACTCCACCTCTGGGGACAGGGCACAGCTAAACAACAACAGGGGAAGCAGCAGAGGCCTGTGCAGATGCGAACGACTCTGTCTGACAGCTTTGAAGAGAGCAGTGGATCTCCCCACACGGAGGTTGAGACCTGAGAACGGACAGACTGTCTGCTCAAGTGGGTCCCTGACCCCTGAGTAGCCTAACTGGGAGACATCCCCCACTAGGGGCAGTCTGACACCCCACACCTCACAGGGTGGAGTACACCCCTGAGAGGAAGCCTCCAAAGTAAGAATCAGACAGGTACACTTGCTGTTCAGCAATATTCTATCTTCGGCAACCTCTGCTGCTGATACCCAGGCAAACAGGATCTGGAGTGGACATCAAGCAATCTCCAACAGACCTACAGCTGAGGGTCCTGACTATTAGAAGGAAAACTATCAAACAGGAAGAACACCTATACCAAAACCCCATCAGTACATCACCATCATCAAAGACCAGAGGCAGATAAAACCACAAAGATGGGGAAGAAGCAGGGCAGAAAAGCTGGAAATTCAAAAAATAAGAGCGCATCTCCCCCTGCAAAGGAGCGCAGGTCATCGCCAGCAATGGATCAAAGGTGGTCAGAGGATGACTTTGACAAGATGAGAGAAGAAGGCTTCAGTCCATCAAACTTCTCAGAGCTAAAGGAGGAATTACATACTCAGTGCAAAGAAACTAAAAATCTTGAAAAAAGAGTGGAAGAATTGATAGCTAGAATAATTAATGCAGAGAAGGTCATAAATGAAATGACAGAGATGAAAACCATGACATGAGAAATACATGACAAATCCACAAGCTTCAGTAACCGACTCGATCAACTGGAAGAAAGAGTATCAGTGATTGAGGATCAAATGAATGAATGAAGCGAGAAGAGAAACCAAGAGAAAAAAGAAGAAAAAGAAATGAACAAAGCCTGCAAGAAGTATGGGATTATGTAAAAAGACCAAATCTACGTCTGATTGGGGTGCCTGAAAGTGAGGGGGAAAATGGAACCAAGTTGGAAAACACTCTGCAGGATATCATCCAGGAGAACTTCCCCAACCTAGTAGGGCAGGCCAACATTCAAATTCAGGAAATACAGAGAACACCACAAAGATACTCTTCGAGAAGAGCAACTCCAAGACACATAATTGCCAGATTCACCAAAGTTGAAATGAAGGAAAAAATCTTAAGGGCAGCCAGAGAGAAAAGTTGGGTTACCCACAAAGGGAAGCCCATCAGACTAACAGCAGACCTCTCAACAGAAACTATACGAGCCAGAAGAGAGTGGGGGCCAATATTCAATATTCTTGAAGAAAAGAATTTTAAAACCAGAATTTCATATCCAGCCAAGCTAAGTTTCATAAGTGAAGGAGAAATAAAATCCTTTACAGATAAGCAAACCCTTAGAGATTTTGTCACCACCAGGCCTGCCTTACAAGAAACTCTGAAGGACACAATAAACATGGAAAGGAACAACCAGTACCAGCCATTGCAAAAACATGCCAAAATGTAAAGACCATCGAGGCTAGGAAGAAACTGCATCAACTAATGAGCAAAATAACCAGTTAATATCATAATGGCAGGATCAAGTTCACACATAACAATATTAACCTTAAATGTTAATGGACTAAATGCTCCAATTAAAAGACACAGACTGGCAAACTCGATAAAGAGTCAAGACCCATCAGTCTTCTATACTCAGGAGACCCATTTCACATGCAGAGACATACATAGGCTCAAAATAAAGGGATGGAGGAAGATCTACCAAGCAAATGGAGAACAAAAAAAAGCAGGGGTTGCAATCCTAGTCTCTGATAAAACAGACTTTAAACCTTCAAAGATCAAAAGAGACAAAGAAGGACATTACATAATGGTAAAGGAATCAATTCAACAGGAAGAGCTAACTATCCTAAATATATATGCACCCAATACAGGAGCACCCAAATTCATAAAGCAAGTCCTTAGAGACTTACAAAGAGACTTAGACTCCCATACAATAACAATGGGAGACTTCAACACTCCACTGTCAACATTAGACAGATCAACAAGACAGAAAGTTAACAAGGATGTCCAGGAATTGAACTCATCTCTGCACCAAGTGGACCTAATAGACATCTATAGAACTCTCCACCCCAAATCAACAGAATATACATTCTTCTCAGCACCACATCACACATATTCCAAAATTGACCACTTAATTGGAAGTAAAGCACTCCTTAGCAAATGTAAAAGAACAGGAATTATAAGAAACTGTCTCTCAGACCACAGTGCAATCAAACTAGAACTCAGGACTAAGAAACTCAATCAAAACCACTCAACTACATGGAAACTGAACAACCTGCTCCTGAATGACTACTGAGTACATAACGAAATGAAGGCAGAAATAAAGATGTTCTTTGAAACCAATGAGAACAAAGATACAACATACCAGAATCTCTGGGACACATTTAAAGCAGTGTGTAGAGGGAAATTTATAGCACTAAATGCCCACAAGAGAAAGCTGGAAAGATCTAAAATTGACACTCTAACATCACAATTAAAAGAACTGGAGAAGCAAGAGCAAACACATTCAAAAGCTGGCAGAAGGCAAGAAATAACTAAGATCAGAGCAGAACTGAAGGAGATACAGACACAAAAAACCCTCCAAAAAATCAATGAATCCAGGAGTTGGTTTTTTGAAAAAATCAACAAAATTGACAGACCGCTAGCAATACTAATAAAGAAGAAAAGAGAGAAGAATCAAATAGACGCAATAAAAAATGATAAAGGGGATATCACCACTGACCCCACAGAAATACAAACTACCATCAGAGAGTACTTTAAACACCTCTACACAAATCAAGTAGAAAATCTAGAAGAAATGGGTAATTTCCTGGACACTTACACTCTTCCAAGACTAAACCAGGAAGAAGTTGAATCCCTGAATAGACCAATAGTAGGCTCTGAAATTGAGGCAATAATTAATAGCCTACCAACCAAAAACAGCCCAGGACCAGATGGATTCACAGCTGAATTCTACCAGAGGTACAAGGAGGAGCTGGTACCATTCCTTCTGAAACTATTCCAATCAATAGAAAAAGAGGGAATCCTCCCTAACTCATTTTATGAGGCCAACATCATCCTGATACCAAAGCCTGGCAGAGACACAACAAAAAAAGAAAATTTTAGACCAATATCCCTGAGGAACATCGATGCAAAAATCCTCAATAAAATACTGGCAAACCGGATTCAGCAGCACATCAAAAAGCTTATCCACCATGATCAAGTGGGCTTCATCCCTGGGATGCAAGGCTGGTTCAACATTCGCAAATCAATCAACGTAATCCAGCATATAAACAGAACCAAAGACAAGAACCACATGATTATCTCAATAGATGCAGAAAGGCTTTTGACAAAATTCTACAGCCCTTCATGCTAAAAACGCTCAAGAAATTCGGTATTGATGGAACGTACCTCAGAATAATAAGAGCTGTTTATGACAAACCCACGGCCAATATCATACTGAATGAGCAAAAACTGGAAAATTTCCCTTTGAAAACTGGCACAAGACAGGGATGCCCTCTCTCACCACTCCTATTCAACATAGTGTTGGAAGTTCTGGCTAGGGCAATCAGGCAAGCGAAAGAAATCAAGGGTATCCAGTTAGGAAAAGAAGAAGTCAAATTGTCCCTGTTTGCAGGCGACATGATTGTATATTTAGAAAACCCCATCGTCTCAGCCCAAAATCTGCTTAAGCTGATAAGCAACTTCAGCAAAGTCTCAGGATACAAAATTAATGTGCAAAAATCACAAGCATTCTTATACACCAGTAACAGACAAGCAGAGAGCCAAATCAGGAATCAACTTCCATTCACAATTGCTTCAAAGAGAATCAAATACCTAGGAATCCAGCTTACAAGGGATGTAAAGGACCTCTTCAAGGAGAATTACAAACCACTGCTCAGTGAAATCAAAGAGGACACAAACAAATGGAAGAACATACCATGCTCATGGATAGGAAGAATTAATATCGTGAAAATGGCTATACTGCCCAAGGTTAGTTATAGATTCAATGCCACCCCCATCAAGCTACCAATGAGTTTCTTCACAGAATTGGAAAAAACTGCTTTAAAGTTCATATGGAACCAAAAAAGAGCCCGCATTCCCAAGACAATCCTAAGTCAAAAGGACAAAGCTGGAGGCATCACGCTACCTGACTTCAAACTATACTACAAGGCTACAGTAACCAAAACAGCATGGTACTGGTACCAAAACAGAGATATAGACCAATGGAACAGAACAGAGTCCTCAGAAATAATACCACACATCTACAGCCATCTGATCTTTGACAAACCTGAGAGAAACAAGAAATGGGGAAAGGATTCCCTATTTAATAAATGGTGCTGGGAAAATTGGCTAGCCATAAGTAGAAAGCTGAAACTGAATCCTTTCCTTACTCCTTATACAAAGATTAATTCAAGATGGATTAAATACTTAAATGTTAGACCTAATACCATAAAAACCCTAGAAGAAAACCTAGGTAATACCATTCAGGACATAGGCATGGGCAAGGACTTCATGTCTAAAACACCAAAAGCAACAGCAGCAAAAGCCAAAATTGACAAATGGGATCTAATTAAACTAAAGAGCTTTTGCACAGCAAAATAAACTACCATCAGAGTGAACAGGCAACCTACAGAATGGCAGAAAATTTTTGTAATCTACTCATCTGACAAAAGGCTAATATCTAGAATCTACAAAGAACTCAAACAAATTTACAAGAAAAAACAAACAACCCCATCAAAAAGTGGGCAAAGGACATGAACAGACATTTCTCAAACGAAGACATTCATACAGCCAACAGACACATGAAAAAATGCTCATCATCACTGGCCATCAGAGAAATGCAAATCAAAACCACAATGAGATACCATCTCACACCAGTTAGAATGGCAATCATTAAGAAGTCAGGAAACAACAGGTGTTGGAGAGGATGTGGAGAAATAGGAACACTTTTACACTGTTGGTGGGATTGTAAACTAGTTCAACCATTATGGAAAACAGTATGGCGATTCCTCAAGGATCTAGAACTAGATGTACCATATGACCCAGCCATCCCACTACTGGGTATATACCCAAAGGATTATAAATAATGCTGCTATAAAGATACATGCACACGTATGTTTATTGCAGCACTATTCACAATAGCAAAGACTTGGAATCAACCCAAATGTCCATCAGTGACAGACTGGATGAAGAAAATGTGGCGCATATACACCATGGAATATTATGCAGCCATAAAAAGGGATGAGTTTGCATCCTTTGTAGGGACATGATTGCAGCTGGAAACCATCATTCTTAGCAAACCATCACAAGAACAGAAAATCAAACACCGCATGTTCTCACTCATAGGTGGGAACTGAACAATGAGATCACTTGGACTCGGGAAGGGGAGCATCACACATCGGGGCCTATCATGGGGAGTGGGGAGCGGGGAGGGATTGCATTGGGAATTGTACCTGATATAAATGACGAATTGATGGGTAAAAATAAATAAATAAATTATATATATATATATATATATATATATATTTGTATGATTGAGTTGACTTGAAGGATTGATCTTCAAGCTCTGAGATTCATTTTCCAGCTTGGTTTATTCTGATATTAATACTTCCAACTCTTTTATGAATTTCTTCTAGTGCATATTTCAATTCTAGAATTTCAGTTCAGTTCTTTTTTAAAATTGCTATGTCACCCTTCAGCTCCTGCATCATTTTACAGAATTCTTTGTCCTTTTGTAATTGAGTTTTAACTGCCCCCTGAATCTTGAGAATCTTCCTTGCCATCCAGATTGTGCTTTTTTTTTTTCCCCGACAGTCTTGCTCAGTCACCCAGTCTGGAGTGCAGTGGTGGGATCTCAGCTCACTGCAAGCTCCGCCTCCTGGGTTCATGCCATTCTCCTGCCTCAGCCTCCTGAGTAGCTGGGATTACAGGCACCCGCCACCATGTCCGGCTAATTTTTTGTATATTTAGTAGAGACGGGGTTTCATCATGTTAGCCAGGATGGTCTCGATCTCCTGACCTTGTGATGCACCTGCCTCGGCCTCCCAAAGTGTTGGGATTACAGGCGTGAGCCACTGCACCTGGCCCAGATTCTGCATTCTGTATTTGTCATTTCATTAATTTCATTCTGGTTAAGAACCACTGTTGAGAAGCTAGTGGACTTGTTTGGAGGCAAGGGGACACTGGTTTTTTGAATCCCCAGTGTTCTTGCACTGATTTTTTTTTTTTTTTCTCTTCTGAGAGGGCTTGTCTTTAGAGATAGTGTAAATTGAATATAGTCAATTGGCTTCATTTTGGATGCTTTCAGATGGCCAAGGCTATGTACAGGATCTTTATTTGTGACTAATCTCTTGCCATTGGTTTCATAGGGATATATATATTTGTTTGGACTTTAATTCAGTAGACGCTTATTAAGAGTAATGTCTGGCATGTAGGCACTTAACAGGCCATGCACCCTTTTTTTGTATTTCCCCATGTTCACAGCCATGCTCCCTTCCCTCGGAGCTGTTCAGGACCAGGAAGTATTCCTAGCATTTGGCATATATGTGCAGGAGTGCCAGCTTCCTCTTTCTTCAGTCTCAACTTCAGTGCTGCCTCACTGTTGACACTTGGTGTTTTATCTCCAGAGATCTGCTTAAAGTATGTTGGTGTATTCAATATTCTGTTATCTTTCAGTGTAAGTAGAACTTCCTGGCTGGATCTAGTCAGCTACCTTTGCCCTCATTTCCCAATACTCATTTTTAAGTTTCAAAGGAGGCAAAACATTCCCGACTCCAGAGTAACCCAGCATCCTTCCTACAGATATCCCAGTACACCTGTAAGATACAGGATGACAGAGGATGTGATGGAGCCATCTGGGAACTCCTGAAACTGGTGAGACAGAGTAGTAGAGATGGGCCAAAATATTGTTTTTAATTTGTTCATGAGACTTCTGTGATCCATGTGTTATTTAGAAATGTGTTAACTCAGTATCATGAGGTTTTCCTGCTATCTTTCTATGGTTGAGTTCTGGTTTAATTGCATCGCGGTCTGTTAGGTAGATTCACTGTGCACTGGTTACTGTTGTAACCCACTGCATCTTGAGTTGCACTTTTACTACTTGCCCAAGTCCAGTAAGACAGAAGTTGTACAACATGAGTTTATTATTTACACATAGAAAATAAGAGACAACAGAAGTCTAGCATTCAAGAGAAGCCATTCCCTCAAGTTTCAGGAAAGCTGCTTAGGGCAGGTGGAATTGTGTCTGCATATGCTTCACCTGCACTACAACTGAAGTCAACTAGAAAGCAGTGTACCCTGGGTTTTATAACCTGGAGGGCACTGGACACCCTGGGCTAAAACACTGAAGGATATGTTGTTTCTAATGGAACTGGAACACAGCTTGGGCTGTTCTGGCTAGTTCTTTCTCATCTCAAGATGTTGCATTGTCAGCATTATTCCACAGTTATTCTTGAGAACTGCAAATAAGAAGAGGAAAAGATAGAACTAGGTCAGACTCAGGCCACCTAGAAAATTGTCCTGAATTGTCTGTGAGCATACTTTGTATGGTTTTTATTATTTAAATTTGTTTGAGTGTGTTACATGGCCCAGAATTTGGTCTATCTTAGTGAATGTCTCATGTTGCAAAGAATGTGTTCTGCTATTTTGGATAAGTATTTTATAAATGTCAATTAGATTCAGTTGACTGCTCCTGCTGTTCAGTTTACCTATTTTCATACATTTTCTGCCTGCTGAATTTGTCAGTTACTGATAGAGTAACAAGCCTGCAAATACAGTCATAGATTTGTCTATTTTTCCTTGAAGTTCCATCAGGTTTTGCTTTACATATCTTGATGCTCTATTATTAACTAGGTACACAATAATGATGGTTATGTCTTCTTGAAGAATTTACCTATTAATAATTATGCAATGCTCCTTTTGTCCCTTATGATTTGTTGTTTTATGAAGCCTATTTTTTCTGAAAATAATATAGCTTTTCAAGCTTTCTTATTAATATTGGTATGATATATCTCTTTTTATAATTTATGAGATTGGAAAGCTAAATGACACATAATTTTATTACACGCCTCCCTGT
The DNA here is from genome assembly GCF_009764315.1 of Trachypithecus francoisi. NCBI lineage: Eukaryota > Metazoa > Chordata > Mammalia > Primates > Cercopithecidae > Trachypithecus > Trachypithecus francoisi. The sequence goes on from NW_022681465.1 coordinate 61,634,357, forward strand.
AGGTAAAAATTAAGCTCTGGTAAAATAGTTTTCTGTTGGAGAGAAGGCCTTTGTTACATAGAACCCTCTGGAAATATTTCATAATGCTGCTTCTTCCCCCACCATCTATCAGAGCCACACATACACACATACAAATCGTTTTTACTCTTCCTGGTACTATGCTGGTATGCTGGTGGGGTAGCTGAAGATAAAACCAAAAGAAGTACCTCCCCACTAACCCACAAGGCTATGGCCCCTAGAGTTTCTCTAATTGTTGGTTTATATTCATCCTCACTGCTTTCACAATATTAGCATTTAAATATATTTTACAGTTCATGGCCCCAGCAAATTCTGTTTCAAATAAATAGATCTTGGCATAACTTTTATATTCAACTGTCTCTCCAAATTTCAGGATTGTAGTCTGCCATGTAGGTCAATATTCTGATGAGTCTCATAGATTTCTTTTTCTTTTTGTTTTTCTTTTGTTTTAGATTTTTAGGTTGTTGTAAAAATTTGAAGTGATGATTTCTAATCTTATTACACGTTGATAATGAAAGTTGAAATTCAGCACACTAATTTTAACATTACTATTCTTCGGAAACACATCACATTATTCATATTGATGTGCAAGAACTATTAACATGGACTTATGTACCTACTGATTGGTCTGGAGGATACAGTCTCTATTTGGGCAAATACTTCCCAGTGACAATTCTGTAACAAGGAGCACAGATTTTGCTAGGTCTCTCAGTCACTGAATGTATGAAGAAACAGACAAAATCAACATTCAGAAAGCATCTTCTGAGTGTCAAACACTACAGTGGCTATTTCATACATGAAGTCTCATATATTCACGTTTATCATTAAAAGAGATAACATTATTGTCCCAGTGTAAGACACTGGATAAGAAAAATCAGTCAAATGTCCAAGGGTATACAGCTCAATTAGAAAGTGAACTGATATTTTAAACTAAGTATATATAATCACAAAGACCCCTTGCTTTCAAATAAAATGGAACTTGGTTAGTAATTTTATTAGAATTTTAATGTAAATATGATTACATATATAAAATTATTTGAGAAAAATTAAGCATTTGCTCCAATCTCCCAATCTCAGCACACTATATTTTTATTCATTTAGTTAAGTTGCTTCTGATATATTTGTCATTGTCTATGTGCAAAGTATATAACAGGCTCATCCCTGATTTTCTTAAGTATGATCTCATTTGCTAAATCAAGATTATCACTATAAGAGCTCCCATCCTCAACCAGCCTCCATCAGAATTCCAGAGCTCCCTTTTCTTTGTATTGCATTCCTCTTCACTTTGGCAAATAGTATTTTCTAAAAGCAGTGTCTCATTTTATTTATTTTTTTGGTGTTCAGAAAAGCTGCTGAGACAATACTTTATCACCTTACCTGTTACAGTTCTTGTGTGATGCCAGTCTTTTCTTATACAAGGATAGCGTCTGTATCTGTTTATTACATTTTGCCTTACATTTTATTTTTATGTCCTCCTTTAATTTTTTTTCTTTCAAGCCTGTGTCTACTGTAAAGAGTTAGAAATATGACATTAGTGAGCTTAATGAATACTTGGCAGATAAATGAATAAATTAATGAAACTAGATCATATTGCATATATATTTGCATATATTTAATAAATTAACAAATGCATATGTTAATATAAAATCCTGATTTCTCTTGTTATGTTATAACTGAAGCTCATTCAATCCAGTTAGCAGATATGAAATACTACTATTCCAGATTGAAATCATCATGTTTTTTTCAGAATTTAAGGTAATACAGAGTTGAGATAAAAGAAATCTTAGATACGGATCACTATAGACATGGTCATTGATTGAATATGAAAATGAATATACAGTGTATCTCTGTTTAAATTTGTTAGTGGATATCTTTAACTTAGAAGAAGACATTGCAGAATAGTATTATTCCACATCATATATATGTATTATATACAGATGTATGTGGGTGTATGTGTGGGGTCTGTGTGTGTGTGTGTGTCTGTTGTGGCATGGCTACTAAAGACAATAGTGTATTTCAATGTAAATCATTCTGATTTACTGCTAACTAACGGACAGCTTTTAGATGGATAGGGCTATAAATGTTTGTAAACATTAGTTTCCACAGAACACTTTTCTTCAGGGAACTGTTTCATGTTAATAAGCCTTGTATTTTTAAATCTGCAATACCCTAAAGAGACACAAAGTAATAATGCCTTCATCAAAGCATAACGTAGAGCAGTTCATTCAGATAACTTAGTGTAAGGGGCTTTCTCCATACATACAATGCTGGAAAGAGCAAATAAAATAAATTAAATCTGAATGGAACACCAATTGTGCATGTTATGTATGTTGATATAAGTACAGTGATATAATAAAACTGAATTATTATAACAGTGTAATGCATTGGGATACATTCACATATAAGAGTATCATGTACAAAGAGCAGTGGATTTATATTGCAAACATATGCTTTAGCCTTTGCCTTTCTGAATCTGCGCCTTAAGTTACATTACATAAATTCTAAGAGACTCCATTTTCTTTATCTATAACTAATAATAACATATGTTTATGATTTAGTTCTCTTTCTCTAGATAATATTTTAAATGGAAGTATTTTACATATAGAAATAAACCAGCAACTGTTGAAAATGCTGACTCCAGTTAAAGAGAAAAGTTAATGCAGAACTAAGACATACTCATAACTGGGAAAGTTAAAATAATGGTAGTCAATGAGATTTCAACGGAAACATTGTAGAAAGAAAAGAGTAGAGTGCTAAGGGCAAAACTTGAAAATAATTATCTTTCTTGTTCTTTCCTCTCTTGAAATGTTGATTCATATATCCAAATCTTACTGATCATACCAATAAAAATACTAAACAGCCATCAAAAACATTAATTTAAAATATAATCAGAAGAATGAAAGCATATTAAAATTAATGGAAACTTTCTATGAACCATTTAGATATTAAATTCTAGTTGGTTTCTGTGATCATGATTATGTGATTATGACCATTAACAATCTATTATCTCTAATTGTTTGAATAACTTAGCAGTGAAGATCCAAAGATTTTATCTTGATTTTCAGTTTTATTTTATACGTTATTAATATCAAATTCCATTTATTTTTAGGAAAGATAAAAAATGAATAAAACAAAATATACATTTATTTGATATTTGCTTAAATTGCATAGACTATTTTTTCACCATGATATAACTAACATATATTAAATACTTAATAAATTCTATATATTAAAGAATTTTAAACCCATATAAGTTAAGACTCATAAACATGTTTAATGTTAGTATTATTACTTTAAGTTTAGAGATTAATCTCCTTATAAATGATTACACGGTCACTAATTTAGATAGGCTTTAAATTCAGGCAGTTTGACCTCAGAGTCAGTATTCTTTATTTCTATACCATAGACTTCCCTTATGCACAGTTTTTCATGAAAATACTATAAGAATTGTTACATGCACATGCACACATATTTATTTAGAAGTTAATTTCTAGATTTCTATAATATACCTGTGTGTCAAAGTCAAAAATATTTTTGTCAGAATTCAAGAACTTATGCAATTTGTAAACTCAGTTTCTCTTACTCTTTCTCCCTCAATTATTTAAATAAAAAAAACTTTAGATTCAAAGTTAAGATAGTATAGGATGTTCTGTCATAATTAAATTTTATTTTGATTTCATTCTTCTCTTACATTTTTGCAGCTCTTCTTAAAATTTTGTATTTTAGTAATCTTTTTTTTTACTATGCTACAATGGAAGTAGAATACCATTAACTGTTTAATTGCAAGTCATAGTTGCTTTTTTCTATATTTTCCTATTGTATACATTAGATTGTTGTCTTTGATTTGACTAAAGATAAAAGTGCAGAGAAGATAACAATGGAAAATATTTGTAGTTATAATAGCTTCTAGAAATAGCTTAATTGTATACTATTTTGATATAAGCAATGCTAAAAATAGCTTACCAAATTCTAATTCCTTCTGATCTTTCATTCTTGACTTGAAAGAAGACCAGCAAGGAAATCAACTCACCCTTAAAGACTAGGTACAACAATAGGACAATGGGGAAAGAAGGAAATAAACTACAGAAGAAGAAAGAGAAGAGATCAAGGAAGAAAAAGGGAAATGGAGAAGAAGAGAAAGTAGAGGAAGAGGAGAAAATGAAAGAGTGGTACCAATAATATGGTTAAAGTAATTTTTCCTGTTTAATCAGAAATTCACTGATCTTGTTATATATAATAAAATAACTTATAATTATCTATTTTACTTTTTAGTCTCTTGTAAATAAATACTGTAAATACTCCTTCCTCTCTCTAGCTGCTAATTTCATATCTCTCATCAGTAACTTTCATTCACTAAAACTTATTTAAAACCAGAAGTCAAAGGGAATAAGTTGACAAAACCATGCCCCTGCGAGAAAGGGTAGATCAGAGTATGGTGTAAATTACATCGAGAGTGAAAAGTGGAGTCAATGTTGTATCCTTTGTTCCAAAGGTTTTTGTTTTGTTTTAATTAAACCATGTTTTATTATGTATAAATACCATATAACTATATGTATATGCCTAATTATCCTAACTTTAGAGAAACTAGTAAATAATTACAGCTGATTTTTTGTCTGAAATTATACAAGTAAGAAAACAATGGGTTAAAGTGTTCAAAGAAAATAACCAGCAACGTAGAATTTTATAGCCAGTAATATTATTCTTCAAAAATGAGGAGAAAAATATACTTCCTCAGAACAGAGAAAATATAGTATCAGCAGAAATTTCTTTTAAAAATGTTGTAAAATCTTCTTCAGAAAGGAGAAAAATAACATAGGTCAGAAACTTAGATCTACACAAAGAGCATCAGAGAGGGAAACAATAGGGATAAAGTATATTTTAATCTTTATTTTAATTGATCTAACAAATAACTTTGTTCAAAGTAATAAGGATAACAGTGTACTGGATAATTATAATCTATGGATAAGTGAAATGAATTAAAGCAGTGATATATGAGAGGGAGAAATCTATAACACTCAAAGGTACCTACATTATATGTGAAATGGTGTAGTGATATTTGAAGTTAGAGTACATTAGTTAAAAACATATATTGAAGACTGTAGGACAACCATTAAAGATAGTAAAATAAGATATAGTTAATATGCCCATAGATGAGAGAAAAATTCAATTATCTAAAATGCTAAATAAAAACAACAAAAAAAGGCTGAACAAAGGGGAATAAGTAAAAGGAAACAAAGTGCAATAAGTAGGACATGATTACAAACAAAGACTAAGAAATGTTTAACTCAACTATATTAGCAGTAACTGTAAATGGGAACAGTAGTAATACACTAATTCTAAGGTAGAGACAGTCAGAATGTTTATAGAAACAAGTCCTAACTGTATGTTGTCTACAAGAAATAGACCTTAAATATAGAACCAAATAGTTTGAAGGAAAGATGGAAAAGGTATACCATGCTAACTGCAGTGAAAAAAAATACTGCAGTTACTATTTTAATTTCAGACCAAGTGGAATTTCAAATAATTTTTTTTTCAGGACTAATAAAGGGACACCACATAATGATAAACGGGTCATTCCTCAAGAAGATATAACAAATCCTAAACTTCTATGCATCTAACAACACAGTGTCAACCTGCAAGAGGCAGTAACTTACATAAAAAAAATTACTGACTTTAACATTTCTCTTTCAATAATTGATAAATCAAACAGTAGTAAATCAATAAAGATGTAGTGATAGTGAATAGCACTATCAACCAACTTTATCTAATTGATATTGATAGAATACTCCATCCTCAACACCAGCAGAATATTTATTCAACTCGATCTCATATAGAACATTCACCAAGATACTATTATATGATGTAGAAGGTCACAGGATACAAGGCTAATATGTAAAAATCATTTTGCATTTTATATCTTACTAAAAAATGGGAATTTAAAATTTAAAAGTGTTTCCACAGTAGCTGAACTAATTTACACCACGAACTTAAACTCACCAACAGTGTACCAGTGTCCCTTTTGGTCTACAACTTCACCAACACCTGTTTTTTTCTGACTTTTTAACAAGTTATTCTAACTTGTGTGAAATAGTATCTCATTGTGGATTTAATTTGCCTTTATCTGATGATTAGTGATGATGAACAATGTTTCATATGTTTGTTGGCTGCTTGTACGTCTTCTTTACAGAAGTATATATTCAAATCTTTTTGCTTATTTTTTAATGAGGTGATTTGTTTTATGCTTGTTGAGTTGTGTAAGTTCCTTATAGATTCTAGATATTAGACCTTTGTTGGATACATAGTTTGGGAATATTATCTTCCATTCTATAGGTTTTATAGAGATTTCTCAAATAACTAAGATTTGAGCTATAATTTGACCCAGAAATCCCATTACTGGTATATACTCAAAGTAAAATAAATTGTTCTACCAAAAGGACATGTGCACCCATATGTTCATTGCAGCACTACTCACAGTAGCAAAAACTTGGAATCGACCTAGATGAAATAAAGAAAATGTGTTAGATATATACCATGAAATACTATGCAGCCATAAAAAAGAATGAAATTATGTCCTTTACAGCAACATGGATGCAGCTGGAGGCCATTATTATGAACACACTAATCTAGAAACAGAAAACTAAATACCATATGTTCTCATATATAAGTAGGAGATAAACATTGGGTACACTTTGACATAAATATAAAAACATCAGATGCTGAGACTACTAGAGGTGCAAGAGAGGAAGTGGGGCAAATGTTGAAAAACTACCTATTGGGTACTATGTTCATTATCTGGGTGATTTATTCCACTGTATACCCCAAATTTAAGCATCACACCATATACTTTAGTAGTAAACCTGCACATGTACCTCCTGATTATAAAAGCTGAAAAAAATTATTTATAATATTAAAAATGTAAGAAAGATACAAATCTTTCAAAATATATATGGGATCAGTGTGCAGAAAACTATAAAATTATATTGAAGTTAAATCAAAGACCTAAATAAATGGAGATGTATTCCATATTCATACATTGGAAGACTCAGTGTTGTTAAGCTGCCAGTTCTTCCCAGTTTGTTCTACAGAGTCAATGTAGCTCCAATCAAAATTCCATCAAAAAACTATTTAAGCGTCAGTACACAGATTCTAAAATTTATATGGAAAGGTCAAAGACATACAATAGACAACACTGTACTCAAAAAAAAGAAAGTTGAAAAATTAATACTACTCAATTTTAACACAATACAGATTTATACTAATGAAGACAGCCTGGTATTTGCTCAAGAATAGATTCATAGATCAATGAAACGTAACTGAAAACCCAGAAATAGACTGACATTTAAAAAGTCAACATGTTTTATTTTGCACAAATGTGTATAGAAACTATAATCATAACTTCCCCAAATTAGAAGTAAGTTTGTGTGTGAAGAATGCAACCAAGATGTCCTTCAATAGGTAAATAAACAAAGTGTTGGACATACTTCACATATACAATGGGTTTTTATTTAGCTATAAAGAATAAGGAGCTATGAAGACATAAAAAATGGAGGAAACTTAGAATGCACATTTCTAAATGATAAAAAGTTGTATACAAATGCTATATACTGTGTGATTACAATTATATGGCATTCTGGAATGATGAAGCTATAGTGATGGAAATATCAGTGTTTGTGAAGGTTGGAGAGTAGGAGGTGGGTTAAATAGGTGAAACAGACAATTTATTTGTGGGGTGAATTTTCTGTTTCAGCTGCATTTGCTAATCTTAATAGATAGCATTTTTATTCTTTTTCAGGGAAAGAATATTTTCCAATTTAACTTTTGATTTATTCCTTGCTATTTAAAAATATATATATATATATACATACTTTTTAATTTCTCTTCATATTTCTTTTTGAAATGTATCATTAATTCCTGCATATTCAGGGATTCTCCTGTATTCTGTTGTTGTTGTTTCTATTCTATATGCAAATGTAATTGTGGAAATATGACATTATGCATGCCAAAATCAATTGCACTCTACAACACAAATAGTGGACGTTTATGTAGGCAAATTTAAGAGACATTGATGATGGGGATTGCAGAATAAAATGCAGAATGTTACAAAATGATTTAACTGCATGTCAGATGTATAAAACAACTTTATTGAAGGACATTGGGGGAGAAAGCTGTTGATCTAGTAACTTTGAAAATGGTTGAAATTTGTAAGACTAAATGTAAAAGAAAAGGCCAATAAGCACCATAATCTAGTTGATAAATTGTGTCCTGCAAGGTTATTGATTAACATTTTTGACACTGCTATATATGTATACTGGAAATGAGCAATAAAGCAAATATATGGTGAATGGTGGGAGATTTCTCACTGATGGAGTGAGACTCTTTAGAAAAGTAAGGGGGGTGGTGAGGCAAATCCATGTGCTATAGGATTAGAGTGGGACACATTAGTGTAAATTCATGTATAGTTATAGGTACAGATGGATATGTATGCACATATTTATATTTATACATTTAATAGTATATTCATATATTTAATTGCTTTTTCAGCAGAGAGGACCTGGAAGCAAGGGCCCTCTAGTTATCATACATAGATCTTAGCACCCAGATCTTAATTTGTAATACAATTCTCCAATAAAAAGATCAAGGACTCCTTGAAGTAATGGCTGTTTGTAAGGCTGGGGTAGGAAATACACAAGATTATTTTGGAGTATCTTATAGTTCCAGAGAGTGAGGATTTGTTAAAAAAAAAAATACTGCAAGATAATACGTCAAAATCTAGCCATAACTAGGGAAACAGTAACCAAAAGAAATAGCTTTTAATAGCCACAGTCAGAACAATTTGAACAAAAAGCCCACAAATGTGTTATTGAATGTAACCAGAGTTTATTTATTTATGAATAAATAAATGAATAAATAAATTTATTCATTTATTAATGAATATTCATTAATCTGTAATGATATAAATGATTGAAAACATAAATAAATAAGAAAAGGAGACAAATATTGCATGTAGAAGAATTTCAAATAATTTATGTAGATATTCCATCCTCAAAAAAGTGAAAATTAACTGCACTGATGATGCGTTTGGCATAATACGTTTCTCCAAAGAGTACAGTGTGGAAAGGGGGAAATATTACCTTTGGAGTAGAGAAACTTGACAAATACTACCATATCCAGGTGATCAAGGTCAATGTGTCAACATGAAAGTGATGTGACATGAATAGCATGTATCTTTGATATCTTTTGATAAAAATTCACGTATTCTCTGTGGTCTTCTTCCCACAAACCAATAACCTTAGTGTAATAAGAAAACATCATGGATGAGATCTTGGAAATAAAAAAAAAAAAGTAAATTAAATAACGAGGGCAATCTAAATGGAGTACAGATTTTAGTTAGTAATAATGTGTAAATACTGGTTTATCCATAAACCAATAAATAAAATTCAATTCTAATAGAAGATATTAATAATAGAAGAATCTGGATGTGATCTACATAAGAGCTCTGAACAATTTTCACAGTTTTCTGTAAATCTAAAATGTAGTCATGCATTGCCTAATAAAGGGAATATGTTCTCAGATATATGTCATCAAGCAATTTTGTCATGAGAACATCATAGAATGTACTTACACAAACCTAGATGTCATAGTCCACTATGTACCTAGGCTATGTGGGTATAGCCTATTGGTCCTATGCTACAAACCTGTATAGCATGTTCTTGTAGTGAATACTATTGACAATTGTAAAACAATAGTAAGTATTTGTGTATCTAATCTTCTCTAAGCATAGAAAAGGTAACAGGCTGTACTGCAACATTGTAATAGCTATGTCAGTATGTGATACGAATATTGCAGCTCAATTATAATCTTATAGGACCACTTTCATATATGTGGACTGCCATTGACCAAAACATGTCATGCAGCATATGACTAAAAAATGTAGTCAAATACAAAATAAAACTTATTTTGCTAAAATGCAACATACTGTAAAAAGTAATGTTTATTTTTTAACAAACAAGTTTATTAATATGATGTGAGTGAAATGATATCTCACTGTTGTTTCATTAGGTATTGTCTGCATTGTGTATAAAATTCAACCTCTTTTCACATAATTATTTTGAGAGCATTTTGAATTATTTACTTTTGTGTTTGATTATTTTTGTGTTTTTTTAACCTTGTTGCTTTGAAGAAATTCTGCAATATATTTTGGTTAAAAATTCTTGGTTAATTATATGCTTTGAAATATCTTCCCTTAATCGTTTGCTTATATTTTAATATTATTTGTTTTATTTTATTTGTTCAGAAAAAAATATTTAAAGTATGTATAACATTTTAATCTTCATTTTGATCCTTGTACTTACATTTTATTTACAATTTCTATTCTACTCAATATCACAATAATAGTATCTTATTTGCTCGATGTTATTTGAGAGTTTTTCCTTAAATATTTATGTCCTAAATTAATATGGTTTTACTGTATCCCCACCCATGATATGGTTTTGCAGTATCCCCATCCAAATATCATCTTGAACTGTAGTTCCCATAGTCCCTACATGTAACGGGGGGAACCTGGTGGGAGGTAATTGAAACTATGGAGTGGTTATCTTCATGCAGTCCTCATCACAGTGAGTGACTTCTCATGAGGTCTGATGGTTTTAAAAGGGGCTTTTCACCCTTCTGCTCAGTACTTCTCCTTCCTGTTGCCATGTGAAGAAGGATGTGTTTGCTTCCCCTTCCACCATGATTGTAAGTTTCTTGAGGCCTCCCAGCCGTGCTTAACAGTGAGTCCATTAAACCTCTTTCCTTTATAAATTACCCAGTCTCAGGTATTTCTTTATTAACAGCGTAAGAATGAACTAATGCAGTAAATTGGTACGAGGTAGTGGGACACTGTTGTAGAGATACCTGAAAATGCTGAAACAACTTTGGAACTGGGTAACACGCAGAGGTTTCAATGGTTTGGAGGGCTCAGAAGAATACAGGAAGATGTGGACAAGTTTGAAATTTCTGAGAGACTTTTTGAACAGCTTTGATCAAAATGCTGATAGTGATATGGGCAATGAAGTCCAGGCCGAGATGGTCTCAGATGGAGATGAGGAACTTGTTGGAAACTGGAATAAAGGTGACTGTTGTTATGTTTTAGTGAAGAGATTGGTGGCATTTTGCCACTGCCCTAGAGATCTGTGGAATGTTGAACTTGAGAAAGATGATTTATGATATCTACTGGAAGAAATTTCTAAGTGGCAAGGCATTCAAGAGGAAGCATATCATGAAAGTTTGGAAAATTCGCAGCCTGACAATGCGATAGAAAAGGGAAACCAGTTTTCTGGGGAGTAATTCAAGTTGACTGCACAAATTTGCATAAGTAATGAGGAGTCAAATGTTAGTCACCAAGACAATTAGGAAAAATGTCTCCAGGGCATGCCAGAAGTCTTAATGGCAGCCCCTTCCATCACAGGCCTAGAGTCATAGAAGGAAAATATGGTTTTGTGAGCCAGACTCAGGACATCCTGGCTGTGTGCAGCCTAGGGACTTGGTGCCCTGCATCCCCCCTGCTCCAGCTGTGGCTAAAATGAGCCAAGGTACAACTCAGTCTATGGCTTCAGAGGTTGCAAATCCCAAGCCTTGGCAGCTTCCATGTGGTATTGAGCCTGGTGGTGCACATAAGTCAATAATTGAAGTTTGGGAACCGCCACCTAGGTTTCAGAGGATGTATGGAAACACCTGATTGTCCAAGCAGAAGTTTGCTGCAGGGGTGGAGCCATCATGGAGAACTTCTACTAGGACTGTGTGGAAAGGAAATGTGGGGTGGGCACCTCAATACAGAATCCCTGCCGGGGCGCCACTTAGTGGAGCTATGAGAAGAGGGACACTGTTCTCCAGACCCCAGAATGGTAGATTCACCAACAGCTTGCACCATGAACCTGGAAAACCCACAGACACTCAACACCATCCTGTGAAGGTAGTCAAGAGGGAAGCTGTACCCTGCAAAACCACAGGGGTTGAGCTACCCAAGGTCATGCAAGCCCACCTTTTGCATCAGTGTGACCTGGATATGAGACATGGAGACAAACAAGATTATTTCAGAGTTTTAAGATTTGACTGTCCTGCTGGATGTTGGACTTGTATGTGACTTGTAGCCCTTGGTTTGGTCAACTTTCCCCATTTGGAATGCGTGTATTTACCCAATGCCTGTACTCTCATTGTATCTAGGAAGTAACAACTTGCTATTGACTTTACAGGCTCATAGACAGAAGGGACTTGTCTCGTCTCAGATTGGACTTTGGAGGTGGACTTTTGGGTTAATGATGGAGTGAACTGAGACTCTGGGGGACTGCTTGAAAGACATGATCGTGTTTGGAAATGTGAGAACATGAGATTTAGGAGGAGTCAGGGTGGAATGATATGGTTTGGCTCTGTGTCCCTACCCAAATCTCATCTTGAATTGTAGTTCCCATAATTAGTCCCCATGTGTTGTGGGAGGGACCTGTTGGGAAATAAATTAATCATGGGTGCTGTTCCCTCTATGCTGTTCTTGTGAGAGTGAATGAGTTCTCATGAGATCTGATGGTTTCATAAGGGACTTTTACCCCTTTACTCAGCATTTCTCCTTCATGTGGCTATGTGAAAAAGGATGTGTTTGTTTCCTCTTCAGCCATGATTGTAAATTTACTGAATCCTCCTCAACCATGCTGAGTTGTGAGTCAATTAAACTTCCTTCTTTTATAAATTATCCAGGCTTGGGTATGTCTTTATTGACAGCATAACAGCATGAAAGTGGACTAATATGGTTAACTTATTTGGGAATTTTGTCTCACGTAGTGTGATGAATCATATCTTATTTTTTTCTTATGAATAGCTACTTTTTAAAATAAGATTTATTGAATTGATGCATCCCTGGATTTGCAATGTTTTTCTAACAAATAGGAGTTCCATGGTTTAAAATGACTTAGTTTCATACTTTTTATTATCTTTGTTTTGTTGTCCACTATTTTACCAATGTTATAATATAGCATAATCATAGCTCTGTCTTATAGAAACAATTTCTTGCCTTATTTTTAAAAGTATGATTATAATCCCTTTCCTTAACTTATCACTTAACCTTACAAAAGTTTAGGTATTTATAGGCTCACATTCTTGCTATTCTGTTTGAACCACTGGAATAAATAAGAATATTTACCCTTAAATCTCACTTTCATTTTGCAAACTGACCACCTTTAATGACTGTGGATGACTGTGCTTGGTTTAAGATAAACATAGATATGCCATTTTTTTGACATGTATTTCATCATGATATGATTTTGTGATTAGTTCATTTTAAATGTATTCGGTACTGCACCATACTATTTATGTATCTTTGGGAAAATGCTAGTGATGAATTTCAAATAACTAAAGTTTGTCCTTGTGAAATCATCAAAAATCAGCTGCATGAAGGAATTCATCCTGTAACTTTTAAAAGTCATGATGTAGACTTTAAAAATCTTGTCTATAAAGCCAACAAGATTCACAGAAATCAGAGATATACTCTGATTAGACTCATATGTATATGTATATGTTATACTCTGATATATACATATCAAAAACCTAAGTGTGTGTGTGTATATATACATATATGTGTGTGTGTGTGTGTATGTGTGTGTATGTGCATACATTTGGGTTTTTTAGTAGTTTTCTTTGGTCTTTCAGAAAAGTTACAAATGTTATCAACCCAAAATTACATATATAAACATTTTTGCGTGCATATATGTGTGTATGTGTTTGTGTATATGTGCATATACATGCACATACTCTGGGAGACATAAGATGACAGTAAGCTTTTAAATTATAAAGTGAATAATTTGTAAAATTGTATCACATATTCTCTTGGGGGCAGAAATTTTTTCAGCATTATAAAATATTAACGTTTGAGTGTTCTTGATTTTAAAGATACAAATATAATGTGGATATTCATATTTAAAAAGGTTTTAAATATATTATTTTCTTAAAATTCTGAGTGAAAGAAAATGTACTGAGTGCCTCATGTATATATAACTCCGACATTTCTGTGCAGACGTTTTCCCTGTTTTACTAATTATGTTGCAAGCTCTTCCATTGTAAAGCGAATATAATCATAACATCAACATTTAGTAAAATGAAATTCCATTATATTTTAATGCATCAATATTTTATTTTTGTTTCTCACAATTTCTCAAGGCTCTTTGATAAACCTAAACTTCTTTAAAAATTAATATTTTATCTACGTTGACACATTACTTGTTTCTTAAACACATTCACAGTATTCTAATATTTCAAAATAGGCAGATGAGTTGAGGATATGATATCAGCATTTAAACAACATATCTTTGTTTGCTGTATTGATTTACAAAAGAAAGCAGATACATTTTCTGGTACACATATTTGATTCACAAAACAGTTTCTAAAGAAGATGTGATTAATAACAATAAGTAAAACAGTGCTTTCCAGTTTCTTTTATATCTTGAAATATTCTTCATTTACCATGAATAAAGTAAAGATATGCTCTTGGCAAGGCACATATAATCACCTATAGTAGACATCCAAGTTTTCCTCTAAAGAAAACCATTTACATTAAAAATGTAAAGTAAAATTAAGTCAGGGGGTTCTAACTGGGACCCATAAAGGTGCACCAAGTTCTTGGAGGGAACCTAGTGTTGAATTTTAGGAAAATGTGTTAATATTGTGAAATTGCACACAAAATCCTGTGTGACTGTTCCATTTTTAAAATAGCTTTTATTTTAAATTTAGGGGTACATGTGCATGTTTGTTATACAAATAAATTCATGTCACAGGGATTTGTTGTACAGATTATTTTACCACTAAGGTATTCAACCTAGTACCCATTAGTTATTTTTGATAGTCCTCTCCTTCCTCCCACCCTCCACCCTCTCGTAGGCCTCAGTGTTTGTTGTCCCCCTCTATGTTCCCATGTGTTCTCAACATTTAGTTCCCATTTATAAGTGAGAACATGCAGTATTTGGTTTTCTGTTTCTGCCTTAGTTGGCTAAGAATGATGAGCTTCATTTTCATTCATGTTCCTGCAAAGAGCAAAGAGCATGGTATATATGTATCATGTTTTACTTATACAGTCTAACATTGATGGGTATTTAGGTTGATTCCATGTCTTTGCTATTGTGAATAGTGCTGCAGTGAACATATTTGTGCATGTGTCTTTATGATAGAATGATATATATTTCTTTGAGTATATCCTTAGTGATGGTGTTGCTGGGTCAAGTGGTGGGTATGAGTTTAGGTCTTTGAGGAATCACCACACTGCTTTCCGCAGCATATATCACAGAACTAGAAAAATCTATTTTAAAATTCATTTGTAACAAAAACAACAACAACAACAAAAACCAGAATAGCCAAGACAATCCTAAGCAAAAAGAACAAAGCTATAGGCATCATGCTACCTGACTTTATACTACAAAACAGCATATTACTGGTACAAAAACAGATGCATAGACCAATGGAACAAATTAGAGAACCCAGAAATAAGGCTGCACAACTACACTCGTCTGATCTCTGACAAAGCTGACAAAAAGAAGCAATAAAGCAAGGACACCTTATTCTATAAATGGTGGTAGGATAACTGGCTAGTCATATGCACAAGACTGAAACTGGGCCTCTTTCTTATACCATATAAAAAATCAACTCAAGATGGATTAAAGATTTTAATGTCAAACTCCAAACTACAAGAACCCTGGAAGACAACCTAGGCAATACCATTCTGGACATAGCAATGGGCAAATATTTCATGACAAAGATGCCAAAGGTAATTAAAACAAAAGCAAAAATAGACAAACGGGATCTTATCAAACTAAAGAGCGTCTACACAGCAAAATAAATTGTCAACAGAGTAAACAGACAACCTACAGAATGGGAGAACATTTTTCCACACAATGCATCTGACAAAGGGCTAATATTCAGCATCTATAAGAATTTAAACAAATCAATAAGCAAAGAACAAATAACCTCATTAAAAAGTGGGCAAAGGATGTGAACAGACATTTTTCAAAAGAAGACAGACATGCATTCAAGAATCATATGAAAAAATGTTCAACATCATTAATCATTTGGAAAATACAAATAAAAGCCACAATGAGATACCATTTTACATCCCTCAGAATGGCTATTATTAAAAGTAAAAACAAACAAGCAAACAAACGAAACAGATGCTGGCAAGGATATGGAGAAAAGGAAATGCTTATATACTGCAGATGGAAAGGTAAATTAGTGCAGCCATTGCAGAAAGCAGAGTTTGGTGATTCCTCAAAGAACTTAACACAGAATTACAATTTGACCGAGGAATCCCACTACTGGGTATATAGCCAAAAGAATATAAATCATTCTATTTTAAGACATACATTTGTGTGTTCATCACAGCATTATTCACAATAACAAAGACACAAAATCAACTTAGATGCCCATCATGATTAGACTGAATAAAGAAAATCTACGTATTCATCCTGGAATACTACATGGCCATTAAAAAGAATGAGATCATGTCCTTTGCCAGCAACATGGATAAAGCTGGAGGCCAGCATCCTAAGCAAACTAAGCCAGGAACAGAAAACCAACTACTGAATGTTTTCACTTATAAGTGGTAGCAAAACATTAAGTACATATGGACACAAAGAAGGAAACTATTGCCATGAGGATCTACTTGAGTGTGAAGGGTGGAAGGGTGGCAGGGATTAAAAAGCTACCTATCAGGCTCTATGCTAACTACCTAGGCGACAAAATTATCTGTACACCAAACCCCTGTGACATGCAATTTAGTTATATAGCAAACCTGCAAATGAACCTCTAAACCTAAAATAAATGCTTTAAAAGAAACAACTTGTGGTTTCATTTATCTTTTGCATTTTTTTGGCATCTCAGTTTCATTCAGTTTGGCTCTAATTTTGGTTCTTTTCTTCTGCTAGCTTGGAAATTGATTTGTGCTATTTCTTCGAGTTCCTTTAAGGGTGATGTCAGGTTGCTCATTCGAGATCTTTCTAACTTTTTGACGTAAGTGTTTAACATTGTCATCTCTCTTAACATTGCTTTAGCTGTGTACCAGAGATTCTGGTATATTGTGTCTTTGTTTTCATTAGTTTCAAAGAAGTTCTTGATTTCTGCTTTAATTGTATTGGTTACTCAGGAGTTATTCAGGAGCGGGTTGTTCAATTTCCATGTAATTGCATCATTTTAAGAGATCTTTGTACTAGTTTCTATTTTGATTGTAATGTGGTCTGAGAGTGTGGTTGGTCTGATTTTGGTGTTTTTGATTTTGTTGAGAGAATTGCTTTATGGCTGAGTGTGTGCTCAATTTAGTGTGTGTGCCATCTGCAGATATGAAGAATGTATATTCTGTTGTTATTGGTTGGAATGTTCTGTAGATATCCATTAGGTCTATTTGGTCAAAGTTTGAGTTTAGGTCCCAAATACCTTTGTTCATTTTCTGCCTCAATGATCTGTCAAATGCCATCAGTGGGGTATTTAAGTCTGTCACTATTATTGTGTGATTATCTCAGTCTCTTTACAGGTCTTTAGGAACTTCTTTTTTGAATCTGGGTGGTCTAGCGTTGAGTGCATATATATTTATGATAGTTGTCTTCTTGTTGAGTACTTTTCATTGTGTAATATCTTTGTCCTTTTTGACTATTGTTCATTTAAAGTCTGTTTCAGCTGAAATAAGCATAGCAATCCCCTCTCTTTTGTGTTTCCCATTTGCTTGGGAGATTTTTTTCTCCATTCCTTTACTTTGAACCTATGGGTATCACTGCATATGAGAATGGTCTCTGAAAACAGTAGATAGTTGGGTCTTGTTTCTTTATTCAACTTGCCACTGTGCCTTGTACGTGGGACATTAGGTCCATTTATAGTCAAGGTTAATATGGATATGTGTGATTTGATCCTGTCATTGTGTTGTCAGCTGGTTATTATGCAGACTTAATTGTGTAGTTGCTTTATTGTATAAATCTTCTATGTAATTGTGTTTTCTTTTGGTGTCTGGTAACGGTCTTTCATTTCCATGTTCAGTGATTCCTTAAAGACCTCTTGTCAGGTGTACCTGGTGGTAATAAATCCCCTTAGTGTCTGTTCATATACAAAGGGTTTCATTTCTCCTTTGCATATGAAGCTTACTTTGTCTGTATATAAAATCATTGTACAGAATTTATTTTCTTTAAGGATGCTGAATATAGACCCCCAATACCTTTTGGCTTTTAGGGTTTCTGCTGAAAGTTCTGCTGTTAGCCTGATGATTCTATTTTTGTAGGTGACCTGCCCCTTCTTGCTAGCCGCCTTTAATATTTTTTCTTTTATGTTGACCTTGGAGAATCTGATGAATTTGTGTTCTGAAGATTATTGTCTTACCTCATCGCATATGTGTTCTTCAAATATTTTAAATTTGAAAATTGACCTCCCTAGCAAGTTTCAGGAATTTTTTATGGAAAATACTCTCAAATGTATTTTCCATTTTGCTTGTTCTCTCTCCCTCTCAAGGAAGCCAACGTGTCATAGATTTGTTCTCTTTACATAAGCACATATTTCTCAGATGTTTCATTCATTCTTTAATATTCTTTTTTTTAATTTTTGTCTGACTGATTTGATTTGAGGAAACAGTCTTCAAGCTCTGAGATTCTGAGATTATTTCCTCAGCTTGATCACTTTTGCTGTGAATATTTTTGATTATATTATGAAATTCTTATAGATATGAAATTCCTGTACTAAGTTTTTCAGCTGTTGTACTGAGCTAAACTTTTACTAAGTTTATCAAATCGGTTTGATTCCTTCTTAAAATAGCTATTTTATCTTTCAGCTTTTGCATAATTTTATTGGATTCCTTATTTTCCTTAGATTGTGTTTCAACTTTCTCCTGAATCTCAATAATCTTAATTGCCATTCAGATTCTAAATTCTATGTCTGTTATTCCAGACATTTCAGTCTGGTTAAGATTCATTTCTGGGGAGCTATTGCAGTCATTTGGAGGTAAGAAGACACTTTGGCTTTTTGCATTGCTAGAGTTCTTGCACTAGTTCTTTCTGATCTTTGGTTCTTTAAAGTCACTTTCCTTTGGGTGAGGCTTTTTGATTTTACATTCATAGTACCCTTGGAGGTTTGACTGTAGTTTTAGTTGATTTCAGTCAACTGGTTTCGTTTCTGGACAATATCAGGGAAACAAGGCTCAGCTCTGCAGTCCTAGGCTGCTTGCTCTAAGCCTGAGGTATGGGACTAGGCCCACGACATTGTTGTGTGGCCACTCAAGGTTTATCACCTGCTACTGAAAGGGATGAAGTGTTCCCAGTCCACTGGCAACAACACAGTGATGGAGATGCTGGCAAAAGCACTTTGTTTTGGTGGCAGTGGGGTCGGCACTTGCACATAGCAGAGGCAGCAGGATGGTAGGCTCATTGGGTCCACACATGTTTACACACTAACAAAATGGTGGGGGGATGCTGCAGGCAAGTGTGTGCCAACACAGCAGTGGGGGGAGAGAGCAAGCAGGTGCATGCTAGAAGGTACCTGTTGGCAGAAGCTCTCTGATGCTTAGGTGGGATTTGCAGGTGACGGAACTATGGCAGTGGCCACTGAGAAGTGCCCCAGTTGGGCATCTGAGGCTTTGCCATAAGTGGATGTGGCCAGGCAGGAACCCTGGGAGAGGCCAGCAAGCAGAAGTGAAATCAGATCAGACTGATCCCGTTCCACTGGCAAGATTGCCCTGTTCAGTCCCTGTACAGGTACGATAGTTGACAAATCCCAAAACCACCTACAGGAGCATGGAAAGCCTTGAAGGATGGGCATAACTGACCACACTTCATTGCTGCTGTTCCCAGGCCAAACCCTCTAGGCTCCACACAGTCTGGAGTCCTGTCCTTGCCAACTCTCCAAACAGCTCTTCCTGCCAGCTCAAATGTCTATGGGAGTTGTGAGGTCTGTTGAAGCTAGAATTCTGCTGGTCTGTAGTGAGAGTGGGTCACTGTATTTAAATCAGCCCATCCTTAGGAGCCACTTTGGGCCAAGAATGAGTGCTTGTGATCGGTAACACCATGTGGGGATCCCAGCTTCCTCCGCCTTCATCTCAGAGTTTGCATCCCCCCGCTTTCCACTTTCAATGACTTCCTTCCAAGTATTTCTTCAGAGTGTGCTGGTCTTCTTGACAGTCTGGTCTCTTGGTAAGAGATGCTCTTCCTGGCTGAGTCTAGTTAACTGTCTTGGCTCTTCCCTCAATTGTGCACTTCCAAAAGAGTGAATTTTATGGCATATGAATTATATCTTAATTTTTTAAATCCTCAGTCTCCCAGGTACCTTGTGTGATGAGCACAAATACTTAACTTGCTGTGGGTCAGGGCCACTGTAGCGCCATTCCCAAGTTTGCATTCCAAGTCTGGAGCCAAAGTGAGGGTTTCCGAGGTCAGACTGG
Organism: Trachypithecus francoisi; assembly: GCF_009764315.1. Taxonomy (NCBI): domain Eukaryota; kingdom Metazoa; phylum Chordata; class Mammalia; order Primates; family Cercopithecidae; genus Trachypithecus; species Trachypithecus francoisi. The sequence goes on from NW_022681465.1 coordinate 61,654,791, forward strand.
TCCTTGGATAATGTTTCATTCTTCAGAAGGAGCATATTGAGTGAGGAGCTATGAATTTTTAATTTGTTCATCATGTGTCTCTTCCATATTGTATCCTAAGTTCCCAGAGAAGAATGAATAAATAAATGAACACATTTCATTTGTAAAATATTGGCAATTTAAAGCATCATAAAAATATAACATTTAAAAATAATTTTAAAATAAAAATTTCATTTACCTGGACATTAATATAAATGTGACATATTGATACAAATATTTCTACAACCAGAATCTAAAAGAATGTTATAAGTATAGTTATTCATCCAAAGTTTGCTCAATGAATACATTAATGAATGATCCAGGGAATTTATAATAAATAATTTATATGAATTTATTCTTATTTAATCTATATGTGAAAATTGCTGGCTATTTTAAGAATATAGGAATATTTCTTTAAACAATGTGATCTCTGATTATCCTTTACACCATCTGAAGGAAAAGCAGGTAAGAGCAAGATAACAGTCTCATAGGCCATATTTTATTAATCTTTAAAACCATCTCTCAATGATACCTAGAGGAAACTGCATTTAAGTCCCTAGATTACTAGGAAGTAAATGTGCTTGGCAGTGGAGTTACAAAGTGCACACTAGTCTTGGATATTGGTCTAGTCAAAAAGGAGAGTCGGGAGGAGAGTAGAAAAAAGAGTGATGGTATTAACATTTGTATTCAATGAGGAAAGAAAGGTAAATTTATCCTAAAGAAGTACATGTCCTGGAAAGTTGAATTGCATTGTAATTTATGTTTCCCTCAAAACATATTTAAGGAAATAATTATGTCCATTGGTGCCTATTTGTCTACTGCATAATAACAAAGCTGCTTTCTTAAGCCACTGAACTGTTTCTTTATTATGCTCATCAGGGTGACTTTTTATTAATATAATGCTCACTGACTGCTATGTTCCTAACAAAAATATTGAGATAGTAATGTTTTTAACTTTTGTTACAGAAAAGATTAACTTTTAAGAAACTGACATTACTTTTCATGGTTTCAAAATTATGTACTGCCAGATAAATAAGCAATATTTTACACTTTGATTGCAGATGTCTGTGTAGATCTGTATACAGATATTAAGAGAGAGAAATATTACACAATTAATGTCATAGAAATTATTCTAATCAAGGAAGCAATAATTAATATGTCTATATGGGTTTACTAAATCTTAGACAATTGTCTTTTGCAGCTAATTTACATATCTATAGCAAAATAAGCACATTTAAAAATTTTTAAATATGTAAAGATTCTTTCCTCATATATAATAAAGAATAATTTTGTTGAATAAAATGAATTTTGAGGTCATTAAACAAAATGGTAATTACTAAAGTTGTTATAATATACACACAGTGATTCGTAGTAATTGTGTGAAAGTGATTCTTAAATTATTAATATAGTGATGAACAAGATATAAATGACCAGGAAATCATTCTCATAATAGAGATAACACAATGACAATGTTAAACATTGTTTGGAAAACTTTCTAGTAAAGCTATTTTGTATAAAAGGCTAATTCTCTCTTTGTATAGGGTAAAACCTTATAGTCTTGCAATGAACCATTTTATTTTCATTATCAAGTGCCTTAGTCTGTTAGAGCTGCTATAATATTATTTCATAAACTGGGTGGCTTATGAACAACAGAAATAGATTTCTTACAGTTCTAGAGGCTGGGAAGTCCAAGATCAAGGTGCCAGCAGATCTGCTGTCTGGTGAGGACCTGCACTCTACTTCATATATAATGAGATGTGTGCTGTATGCTCACATGGTGAAAGACGCACACAAGATTCCATGGGTCTCTTGTCTGAACTAATCCCAGTCATGAGGACTCTGCTTGCTTTCATGATCTAATCACCACCTAAAGTCTCCATCTCTTGAGAATATAATTGGATGATGATATTTCAATATATAAATTTTTGGGGGGACACAAACATTCAGAAAATAGCAGCAGGGAAACTCTGTTTCAAATTTGAACCAACAAACTTCCTAATTGATTTTGAAATCCAAGCTATAGACGAATTGTACTCTGCAAACAGATATACACACATTCAGTTATGTATTTTGTGTGAAATAAATTCTAGATCTATGTCATATCAGAGAAATTGGAGGTTCTATTTAAGTGAAATTATTGTGAAATCATAATTTGTTCCATTAATCCTAACAACTTTATTCTAACATATGAGATTAAAAACATTACAATTTTGTGTTCTCACCCAGTATTGTTAATTATAATCATTTTTCTATCAGGATGCATTGCTAAAATTTTCTTCTACTAAAATATAGTGTTTACTTAGGAAATATTAAAATAATATTAAATAGTTCTCGTCTATTTTTACTTTCTGAGCTATAAAATTCTCCTATTATAAATTCCCTGTTTGGTCAAATAAATTTAATTTTGTTGCCTAGACATCCCTTTATTAGGAATGTTCTTGATTTTAAGAAACTACACCTAAAATGTACTTTGTTACTTTTTAAAGGTTATATACTGGAAAAGCTAAGGTACAGATGCTTTAAAATACATCCAAACTGAAGGCGGTAACTGTGAGTAAAGGCTTGAGAGACACTTTATCATTAAAATATTTCTGCTTCATTGTATGAATATTTCTAAATTCCAATTTTTATTTCATCCACCTCTTTGATACTCATGGTTTTCATGGAGTAAAAACAGGATGTGTAGATCAGCAAAACTTTATTTTGTAACAAATATGTATTCAATATAAGAATAATTAGAATAAATTGACTTATCTCTGCTATTTTAGGTTTTGTGTTTTTCTGCTCTGTTTTGTTTTCCAACTTCTCAGTTGTATTATAACTGACTGTAAAATGAATCATCATCTCATAGTCTAATAAATCCTCTGTAGAAATCTTCCTGGAAATTATATTCTGTTTCTAGTGCTAAGTTCAAAAACATAAAGTAGGCAAAATTTTCATGAAGCTAAGTATATAAATTAAAGTATAAGTGATTTTAAATGATTAAAACTAAAAACTAATATTTATGGACATAAAATCTCTGGTTAGAATGCTATATTATTTATAATATTTCGCAAAATAATGAATTAATTCAAACTATATTCTACTAATTTTTAAAATAATTTACATTTGTAAATTTGAGTTTCCTTACCAGAAACAGCATATCAACTGCGAGCCAATGAATTATTTTTCATTCAACCTTCACATTTAAGTTCTAAACAAGATGATTCATTGGCACATTTTTGTTAATTTTATATATTTTTCACCTTTTAATTGTCTAATGCATCCAAATATTATTATGTGTCTGCCCTTCAAACATATTGATTGTATTGGTTGAATCTGACATAAGGAAGAAAAGCTTGAATGAGGGAATAATTTTATAATTAAAGTTTATTATTTAATCTTATTTTTCTAAATAAATTTGTCATTCTGAAGTTTGCAATGTTTCACGAAATAAAGAAGTTTTTAAGAAATCTTTTGATATAATCAAGAATGTATCCAATATAGGTGGAAAAAAATATTTTCAAAATAATATTGCTTTTAGAAATTACAATGTGGGATCTATGTAGCATACAAAACACCAAAATAAATCTCACGTGGATTTAGAATTTAAATTTCACAATAATTATAAAATATTGCACATAGGTGTATGTCCATGTGTATGTGTATGTATTGGGGAGAAAATTAGCCATAGAACTTACATCAATAGGGAATGCCAGAAAACTACCTTGATACCTGACTCCATAAAATTCCAACTGTTTAACAAAAGTAGAACAGTGACATAAACACAATAATTACTTAAAAGGCAAAAGCTGAGATGTTTACATGCTTTCACTTTTAAATTCCTAAACACACACACATAAACACATAAGTTAACATGAAACAAAGATCTTAAAAATACAATATACAAGGTACATGGAAATTACCTACATATTTAAAACTATGGGCATCATTATTGAATAATCACAGTTATAATTTTTTCCAGAAAACTAATGGAATGTGATAAAAAAATAAAATTTTTAGAAATGGTTAAGGTATTGCTTTTTTTTTTTATTTTTTTTATTTTTTTTATTTTTATTTTTTTTTATTATACTTTAAGTTCTAGGGTACATGTGCATGACGTTTATATCATGTATAACTCCCCAATGCAATCCCTCCCTCCTCCCCCCTCCCCATGATAGGCCCCAGTGTGTGATGTTCCCCTTCCCGAGTCCAAGTGATCTCATTGTTCAGTTCCCACCTATGAGCGAGAACATGCGGTGTTTGGTTTTCTCTTCTTGTGATAGTTTGCTAAGAATGATGGTTTCCAGCTGCATCCATGTCCCTACAAAGAAGCTATGTTTCAACTTTAACATTTTGACTTAGATATTTGACAGGGGAGGTTTTTGATATGACATCTTAAACTGTTTTTACAATTGCCAAAAGACATCTTTTTTTTAAATCAAAAAATATATTGACCTCATTTTATTGATTCATATGATTTGAGAGCTTTTTGTCATCAGTCTATTAATAGATGATATCAATTGACTCTGAAATATAAACCAGCCTTACATCTTTGACATAAACCACGCTGGATCATGGAATAAAATTATTTTTATTTATTTATGAATTATAGTTTTGAGCATTTTGCTATGAACTTTTGCATCTATATTTATGACAATTATTGGCATGCATATATGTATTATTTGATTTTAATATCAGAATAATATTAGTTTTATGAAATATGTTGTGATGTATCCTGGAAAACACTACGTGAAATTGGTATAAATTCTTTGTTAAATGTTTTATAAAATTCTCCAGTAAAATTTTCTATGCTGGAGATTTTTGGGAGGAGTTCTTTAATTAGTAATTTAATATTCTTAGTAGAATAGGACTAATCAAATTATCTATTTTATTTGAGTGAATTGTATTTTTGAGAAATTGATTTTTTGTTGTTGTCTAATTTATGTGTGTACTTTCATTCCTATTACTCCCTTTTATATTTTTGATGTCTTCATCAGATCTTTCAAAGTCCTCAGTGATATCTCTTGTTATATCTATGATATTAGTAATTTGCAGCTTCTCTATTTTTTGGACAACATTGCCAAACGCTCATCAATTTTTATTAATCTTTTCAACTAATAAGTTCTTTGTTCATTGATTTCTCTATTTTTTTCTGTTTTCAGTTTCATTGGTTTCTGCTCTTTAATACCACATTATTTCTTGTTTGGGGTTTTTGTTCTAGGTATGCTATGTTCTTGATGAAAGATTTTTGATTATTCATTTTTTTATTTTTATAGAATATTGTTTTAATTGACACATAATGATTGTGCATATTTGTGGGATACAGAGAGATATTTTGATACATGTAAGCGTTGTGGAAAAATTAAATCAGGGTATTTAGGATATCCATCACCTCATACATTTATCACTTCTTTATGGTGAGAACATTTACAATTCTTACTTCTAGCTATTTTGATATATACAATATAATATTCTTAACCACAATAATTCTACTGTGCAATAGAACATCAGAACTTATTCCTCCTATCTGTAATTTTGTACCTTTTGACTAAACTCAAATGCCCATCAATGATAGAATGAATTTCAAAAAATATGTGGTACATATACAACATAGAATACTATGCAGCCATAAAAAAAAAAAAAAAAAAAGAGAGATCATGTCCTTTGCAGGAACATGGATGTAGCTAACACAGGAACAGTTAACCAAACACCGGATGTTCTCACTTATAAGTGGGAGCTGAATTATGAGCATACATGGACACACGGAGGTGAACAACATATACTAGGGTCTGTTGGGAGTAGAAGTGGGAGAGGAAGAGCATCACGAAAAACAGCTAATGGATATTGGGCTTAATACTTAGGTGATGGGATAATCTGTGCAGGAAACCACCGTGGCATACATTTACCCATATAACAAACCAGCACATCTTGCCCGTGTACCCCTGACGTGAAAAGTTAAAGAAAAATAAAATAAAATAAATCAAAATCAAGAATTCACATTTTTTCACACAAAGTAGAAGAGGAAGACATACTTTCCAATAATTCTATAAACTTGTGTTATCTTGATACTCAAACTGATAAAGATATTATAGAAAAAAATTTCCTTGTGAATATAGATGTAAATATTCTCAAAAATGCTAGTAAACCAAATCCAGTTTCATATCAAAAGGATTACATGCTATAACTGATGTGATTTCTCTAAGAAGTTCAAGGTTGTTTTAACATCTGAAAATCACTTAATATAATAAGCCATATTAATAGCATAAGAGTTAAAAAACACATGATCATCTCAATAGACACAGAAAAAACTATTTAAAAAGTCGAATATATTTACATGATAAAGACACTGAACAAACTAGGAATAGAATGGAATGTGCACAATCTGATATAAGGCATCTATAACCCACCCTTTAATTAATATCACACTTATGGTGAAAGACTGGACTCTCATGCACTGTTGGAGAGAGTGTAAAATGGTGCAAACACTTTGGAAAAGAGGTTGGCAGTTCCACAGAGGTTAATCTTAGAATTACCATATGACCATTTCATTTCTACATATATATTCAAGGGAAATGAAAACATGATTAATATAAAAACATGAATGCTTTAACATTGTTTATAATATCCCACAGGTGGAAACAACACAAATGCCCAGCAACCAATGAATGAATAAATAAAATATATAGTCATACAAATTAATGTTAGCAATGCAACTGAATAATATATTAATGTATGCTACAACATCAACGGACCTTGAAAACATTATGCTAAGATAAAGAAGACAGTCACAAAAAACACGTTTTAGTATTTCCTTTACATAAAATGTCTAGAATAAATAATTGACATGACTGCTAATGTATGAGGATTTCTTTTTCTTTTTGAGATAATGAAAACCATCTGGCATAGATGGTCATGATTGCTTTGCAACTCTTAGAATATACCTTTGAATTCTGAAGAAAATAAAAATTTATATTTTTGAGCCCAATCTCAAACATTCTGAAATGGAAACACTGGGGATAGAGCCAAGAAGGCTTTCACGTGATTCAGATAGGTGCATGTTAACATTTGAAAAATATGGAGTAAAACACGAATAAGCCATTTGGGAGCAGGAGGCTCCGTAAGAAGACCGTAAAGAAAAACAGACAGCAACAGAAAATAAGAGAGTCACCTAAATGTGAAAGCACAGGAAAAATATTCGGAACGATCTCCTTCCAAGTTCCTTAGTGCTGTTTTATTTGATAAGTGATCTTCCTTGCTAAGTGACTTAGTGTCTGTAATTATAATTCTTTATGAAAGAAAATTTGACTTTTCCTACTTTAATAATTCTAAATCCTGCCCATATATTGGAATCACATGTATAAGAGCCTTTTAAAAGGTTGATGAACTGAGTCCATGAACCCAGAACATCAGATGAAATTGATTTGGAATACACCTTTGTATATTCCAAGTACACTGAGTATGGAAAATTTTTAAAGCTAACCACATTATTATAATGCATAGCCAATGTTGAGAACGATTTCCACCGGGGAGTGATAGCTGGGATGCTGAGATTCTTTTTTTTTCTCTTCTTCCTTCGTTAACCACAGCCTTACAACATACACCTAATTATGTGGAGTCAAATTATGGCCCAACAACTGACTGTAGAAAGGAATTGCATGTACCCATCCCCAAATATGAGGTATTTTGAATTATTTTGAATATTGTGATTATATGCAAAGATATGATACTCTCCTGCAAATCCTGAGATGGAGTACCATTAGACAATGCTATTAATCTGCCATTTAAGCCTTTGCCAGGTTTCTATTTTATTCACCATAGCATGTTATGTACCAGGCCTTGTTCCAGGAACTGGGAATGCCAGACACAGACTCTGCTCTGCTGGAGCTTAATCTCAAATTGCAATACCTACTAAACTCAAATTGCAATACCTACTAAAGGTCAGATAGGCATCTTGGTGGCAACTAAAATAGAGCAATCATTAGAGAAAAGAAATCATAGTGGGGTTGAATTGTTTTTTCTAACGTCTTATAACTTGTAATAAAAAGAAGACAAAATCTTAACCCAGATTGTCTGGACTGATAAGGAAACACAACTTTCCATCTTTCTTGTTAGACTCCCTTGCAACCTGCAAATTTTGTTCTGTGATGTATGGCAACTAAGTACAATTGAAATGCCCATGGCTAAAATTTAGTAGCAATCAAATTGAATATACTGATTATTAAAGGAGTGTTCAGACCTTGATTAAGAATCACTGAACTCTTAGTGATGCAACAGAGTTAGAACATTGGCCCAGGAACTGCACAGTGGAATCACCCGGGGAGTTTTAAACACTATTTATATCTGAGTGAAACTACGGAACATTGAGGTCTGGGGTAACTGGAGTTTAAAAGTTACCCCAAGTGAAACATATGTGCTGCCATCCATAAAAACCACTGGTCTGAATCCAAATCACTTTGAGATCCCAAATACCATGGACCTCTGTGATTTACTGGGTATTGAGTCCCAATTCCCCATGCTGGAATGAATGAAAAATCCATCGGTCTTTGACATGGTAGTTAGAACAAGTGTTAGAAATTAGCATGCCTATAGAGTGAAGGCATTAAATTAAATTTGAGAAGGTAGAGTTTCCAAGTCTTTGAAACTAGTGCAGAATTCCAGAGCTCAGAAATCTTTGTTATTACAATTAAGGCCCTTAAGAATAGTCCCTGGAGCACTAGGTCTAGAGATAATACAAATCTTTTGATTCAAAATTTTTGTAATAATGCCAGGCTACCTATATGCTACCTATATGATTAGCTGCAATTTGAGAATCATTGCTGGGGTTGGTGGTAAGTTAAATGGGTGCATTGTTAAAAGTGGCCAGGCTGACACAGGTAGTTAAGAAAGGAAGCTCATGAGGTTTGGACACACTAGTGCAGTTATAAACACTAATGAGACTCTCTCAACATAGGTTTATATGGTGCCTAGTCTGTGTCAGGCAAGTTATACAGTTTGAGTTGCAGAAACACAAAGCCCTGTCTTCCCCCTATCTTGCCTATCCCCACCCCTGGAGCTTGTATTCTAGATGGCAGGGTGGAGAGTAAACAAGAGAAAGAAGGAGAAAGAAAATGTATGATATCCGGCAGAGCGCAGTGGCTCATGCCTGTAATCCCAGCACTTTGGGAGGCCGAGGCAGGCGGATCCCCTGAGGTCAGGAGTTCACGACTAGCCTGGCTGACATTGAGAAACCCTGTCTCTACTCAAAAAATACAAAATTAGCTGGCAGTGGTAGTGCATGACTGTAATCACAGCTACTTGGGAGGCTGAGGCAGGAGAATAGCTTGAACCCAGGGGGCGGAGGTTGTGGTGAGCCGAGATCATGCCATTACACTCCAGCCTGGACAACGAGAGCGAAACTCCATCTCAAAATAAATAAATAAATAAATAAATAAAATGTATGATATCCTTTACAAATTTAAATGTACAGGAAAAAAATAAAAGTAAGGAAAGAATAGCATAGGGTTGCGATGTTAAAAATGCTAGCCTAGGCTAGGCGCAGTGATTCAAGCCTGTAATCCCAGCACTTTGGGAGGCCAAGGCAGGCGGTTCACAAGGTTAGGAGACCTAGACCATCCTGGACAACATGGTGAAATCCCGTCTCTACTAAAATACAAAAAATTGCCGGATTGGTGGCGCTCCTGTAGTCCCAGCTACTCGGGAGACTGAGGCAGGGGAATCGCTTGAACCTGAGAGGTAGAGGTTTCAGTGAACTGAGGTTGCACCACTGCACTCCAGCCTGGTGACAGACCAAGACTCTGCTTCAAAGAAAAAGAAAAAAAAAAAAAAAAAAAAAAAAAACTGGCTTATAAAGGCCTTACTAAGAATGTCACATTTTAATAAATACCTCCAAGAGGCCAGAGAAAATTTTTTAACCTATCTAGAGAACATTTTGTTTTCCTTAGTTTTAACTTGAAAAAAGCATGCCATCAATCTTCGTGGGAGAAGATTTTATAATTCATATTCTAATAAATTTGCACTTCAATAAAGGTGAATTTATCCTCACAGAATTATAAAATCTCACTTGCTAATTTATGCCAAAGTCCACATGTAAGTAAACCAAACTTCTGAAATCAGCTTTTATTTCACTGTATTTTAAAGATTAAATGTACATCTGTGTAATGATGGTTAAAGTGTTAAATTGATCTGGTTTAATTTCATTTTATAATGATGTATCTGTGTTTCTTTTAACATTATTATTTGGGAAAACTCTCACCAATCATAACACAGATAGACATGATTTCAACTAATACATCTTTCAAAAGATAATATTTTTCATTCTTAGAAATGCTATTAAAATCGGATATTGATAATGATAACAAATTTAATTTATTATGGGTGTAACATTAACTATAGATTTTGACAATCTTAATTTTATATCATTATCTCAGTATCCACTCAGAACTTACAAGAACTCTTTCATGTTATACAATGGAATAGCATATTGTTTCATGTTACAATGGAAAGTAAATATATAACAGAAAGTAAAGTTAGAATAACTGAGTATTTATGCAGACTAATACTTTCTTAATATTCAGTTTTGCCAGATAAAAACTAAGTAACACAAAAATAAATGATATGTACTTTTTCAGATTTTTGATGTCAGTGATTACACTTTCTAAACAGACAAATTTGAAAACAAAAATAAAGACTCTGCATTCTCTTAAATAGAAGGGTCTGTACCTGGGGTCCACAGACCGACATAAAGCATTCAGTCTGTGATCTTGAATTAGAAAATAAAATCAAGCAAGCAAGCAAACAAACAAATTATTCACACTAAGTTGTAAAATTTAGTATTTTCTTAAATTATGATCACAGGCCACAAGTCATAATACTTTCAGAGTATTATGCTATGAATATAATTAAAAGTAGAAATCTCAGATTTTTTTTCTTGTACTTTACATTTTCATGAATATTTCAAAATATGGTTTAAACTCATATGCTTCAAAATTAGAATAGCAATTAGAACTATTACTAGATCTTATTTTTAATGTATTAATTCAAAAGTATACATATAAATATATCTCACTTTTTAAACTTTTTAGTAAGTGTGTTTTCTAGCATAAAATAGGCCACCTTGAATTTTACAAATAGTTATTTTTTTCTACATAAAATGGTCTCCAAGACCTACTTCACAACAGTAACATAAAATAAAAAGTTTGGAATGGTGTGTACATTATGTTAAATTTTGTGTAAAAAGGGAAGTGTCTAAATGAATATAAAAGCAAATATATGTACTTTGTATGTAAGAAGTATCCCTGAAAGACTACTAAATAAACTCATAACACCTGGCAATTCCAAATAATTAACTAGGACTATGGGTCAGAGGCAACCAAGAAAAATCCCTTTGTAACTGTTGAATTGTGGGCCTGATGTTTACATAACTTTAAAATAATACTTATAAACTTATAATTATTTAAAAAATAAAATGAGATTTTACATAGAAATAATAAAAATACAAATGGTTATGGACTGATTAAAATAAAGTCTGATCTTTATGTTTATTACATTATTATAACTTAATTTTTGGGCTAAGGATATATTTCATGAAAGTGTTCAATCAATGTATGAGTCATGAAATCATAAATTATAAGACAAATTAGCTCATCTTGGGATGTTCTCTTTATGTACTGTAGTGAAATCTTCAGAGAGAGTAATAAATTCTTATAAGATTTATATTCTGCTCAAATTTGCCAGACTTCTATTAATGTAAAACAATTTTAGAACACTACTAACAACCTTGACTTAATTTTAACACATCAACTACACATGAACTGTTCTAAATAGTATTATCCATTCTCTTTGCCATCACACAGTTTTACTGCAGCAGAATTAAATGACTGTAATGACTTGTCATGATTTATCATCCAGAGAATGAATAAATCTATACTTTCTATTATTAATCTCATTACTCTAATGCATGACTTGACATTATAAATTTTCTTGAAAAAAATGTTTTGCTCAGTTTTCCTTTAACATAATGTATTAAAATATCATTCTCATACTGAAGGAAAATGTACCCATGATTAGCAATAAGCATGTATTTTTTACATTCAGGATTATTTAAATTTTTCTTAAAAATACATTTATTTTGTGTGTTACTTTTCAATCGAACAGGAGTTCACTTTATGCATATATTTAGGTGATTTAGGTTAGTGGAATAGTATTTTTGTGTGCTAGAGGTAATTGATACATAAATGAAGAATCAGTGTACTGATTTTCATAGTTAATAATTTAGTAACAGTGTAGAAGTTTAGAAAAACTAATCAATAAAAATATTGTAATTTACATTCACCATCTGAAAGAGCACAAAAAATTCTGATATTAAAATATTGTATAATTTAGATCTACTTGCTTGGGTTATGTAGTTAAAGCAATCTTAGCATGAGGTTTGCTTTAATAATTATTTTTCCAACTTGTTTACTACCCTAACACCAATATTTACTATAAACACAGTGCTTTGTCATCTTTCATTCATATTTATTAAATTATTTTCAGTAAGGACACTATGAATCTCAAAGGCGAAAGCTTGAATTGTTAACTTGGGTTTGGGTTATTACCTAAGGCAGAATGATACATATCTTTTTTGTGTGTACGTTGGTGTTAATTACTTTAATTAAATCATTCATTTATAAATTATAATTGAATGAATGTACAATAGAGACAGAAAAAATGTATGAAAAAACCCACTGAGACCTTCCTTGTCATTGGGCATCCTAGTCACAGTCCTACCCTATATCCCTCAGTCATCACAGAAAACTAGTTAAGACCTACAGTGGTCATTTTTCTCTTCAACAAATTAAGAGCATTCTAAATATATAGGAATCCATGTAACTGAACAATTTTACACCATACAAATTACTTAGATTAATTATACCTCATGCTTATTAGTCCTTAATGATTTAAAATTAATGCTTAACATAGATCTTTTTTTTTTCTTCCAAACTTTTCTAGCCTTCTCTAGGTACAAATAAAGCATTATTTCTCAGTCACTGTAACTTTTAACTGTCAGATTTTTTTCAGATAGTAGACTGGGAGAATCAACTAATAGTCACTTAGTATAATTAGGTGACAGCATGGTATTATGGTGAAGAACAGATCCTGGAGCCAGACTCCCTGGGTTTGATCTCAGTTCTACCATCTACTAGCTTCATGACCTTGAGCAAGTGCTTTAATCTCACTATATTTGAATTTATCATGTGTTGAATGCAGATAACTAAATATTTCTATCTCATAGCTTTTAGAGAAGGATTATGTTAGATATAAAATACTTATAATATTGCTTGTCACATATCAAAAATTATAAAATTGTTATTTTTACGATGATGATGATATCATTGTTGTCTTTTTCATCATCATAAAAATTGTAAATTCATTTTATTTACTAATATATTCTGATCACACAGAACAATGATTTGCAGGCAGCAATTACTCAGCAAATTTGTGTGTATTGAGTGAATATATGACATAGTCATTTTTCTCAGGTAGTAACATTCAATTTCCCAAATCCTGTGAGTTCATATTATTTTCTTAGTGTAAAAATTACAGGAGAGTTCAGAAAGAAAAACTCAATCAAAAGATATATTGATGCAATGCTAGGATATAATCTTAGATTTATAATTCATACATTCATTCATTTTATAATAATTGAGTGTCTTCAACCTCTCAGATCCAATGTTTCCCACATTTTCATTCAATTAGGAAAAAGCAGTAGGCATCAAGAGAGTTTAGCATCCAGAGTCTCCAGTTACTTGCTCTACCAGTGATCATCTAGGTGGTTCGTGGAGGAACTGCATTCCCTCATGAGCTATTTCTAAAGTAAATTTCTGCAAATCATACTACTTGAGGTCTTATCCTTTGTCTTCCCAAAAGCTTGGGAAAAGTCGGAATAGTTGTAGAGGGTCTCTGTGATTGAAACACCATAATTATCTTTTCTAAGAGGAAGGAGTTTGTGATTTTTGATTTCTCCAACTCTAGTTACATTCCTGATATCCTGTTGCATGTCCCTTACCAATCATCATTCTCAGAAGTGAATCAAAGTGTGCTTAAAATGCTAACTTTGATAACTAGCCTTAGTAAGTGAATATTTAAATTAAACTAAACATAGCTTAAAAATAAATACATTAATAATGCCATTATATTTACATAGAAATAATATGTCTCCTAAAAGTCATTTTGGGTAGAATAAAATGTTAAATTTTAAATATTAGAGAAATATATATCCTGTGATATCCCTATTAATCTTACATGGGATTTTGAGAAATAAATGCCACAGCTGCTGAAAATGAAAAGATGCATAATTTAGTGAAACATTGGATTAGGTTTCAGCTACTACATAGAAGACAATGGAAAGGTCACTCATTATTTTTTATTCAAAATATATGCTGAAATATCCAAATAATTGAGTCAACAAATTTTAGAGTACAGTTTTTTAAAATGTTGATTCAATTAAAAGTGAAAAACCAAGCTGAACTGAATAAATAATAGGAACGTAATATATTGCACACATGCAAAATATCATAGTTGTGAGTATGCAATTTTATTTAACTATCCAACAGCCTGATAAAGTAGCATAGATATTAAACTTTACTCAATGTGGGGGACTTAGAGAACTGGCATTGTTCAGTTAGGAAATTGTAATTTTAGGACTAAATCATTTGCACCTCCAATATCATATATTGATTTACAGTGAGTCCTATAAACCAAAAATAATTTGCAAAATCATAAATTTCATTTGAAAATGTAATAATAAATTTGATTTAATATGTATTTAATAGTCTAGAGGAGGATATTTATTGGTTTAAGTTGCTGGTAAATTAATAAATGGGCACTAGTAAAGGGATAAAATATGCTTTAATAAAATAGAATTGATTTTTTTTGACTCCAGAAATGACTGTCTTCATGATGTCAACAGTAAAACCCTGAAATGGATTATAAAAGAAATTTGCAAAATTTGATCCCTTATAGCCTTCAAAAATAAAGAGAAAAGTGTATTTTCTGTATTATTCTAGACTTCTCTGAAAAGAAGGAACAAAACCAATAAAGATGTATCAAGTTCTTTTCATGAATATGAGTATTTCTTATGCCAGCAGAAATATTATAATTATAGAAACACTTCTGCAAGTTGGATAACTATTAATTTGAAGAAAATGGAAAACTCTGTATCTTCAGCTTATTCTCAGCGTCCTACTGGATCATCATAAAGGCAGTAAAATTAAGCTTTTTGAGCATCTAGACTCATGAGACAAACAAGCAGAGAGAAGTACACGCAATCTTTCTGAGGTGGTGGAGGATAAATTGCTGTCATGTAACCAGCCCCAATTTGTTTTCTGTGTCATCTCCTCTTCCTCTAAACTTAATCCTAGGCAAAGCTCTAAAGAATTCTATTTTATTTCATACACATATAAGTGACAGTAGAATAAGCTTTATAGGATTGACCCACACTCTTTATCCACTGGCATGGGGAAGGAATTAAGGACAAAAAGCTTGCCTGAATGGCAACATTTATAGTGATTCAATAACTTTCCTCACTTGTCGTGGGGACTTTTCCAAAACAGAAGACTCAGTTGCTAAATCCAGGTAAAGATCTCCGTGAAGTGAATCTCCAATCGGAGACATTTTAAATGCTCTTTAATCTTTACAATTGAAAATATTTTTATTAATTTTTTCTCCAGAGAAATTCTCATCTCGTATGAATTGAAAATGAATGAATTATGAATGAATTAATACATTAATTAAAATATTTTACTCGAATTCCATTTGTGTTATAAAAGGACATTTAGATATATTATCCCAACATAGTACAAGCCAGTGTATGCCTAAGTAATGAGTAGTTATATTTCTGTCAATGCTGATCAATTCATAATTACATCTGAGAAGTTAAAACATGAATGTCCTAAAAGAAAAAAAAAGAAAAAGTAAGTACATGTTATAAAAATACAACCAGTAAAGCAAGCCCAATTGGTGCATATTTTCTAAACATTTTAAAAATCACATTTAAGAAAGAAACCAACATCTGGGAGCTTTCACTAGTAGTGCTATTTTTTAACCTAAAGTATATTGCAATCCGTGGTGATTAATATTCAAGCTATGTGATAATTCCTTTATGCCTCATTTTATAATTTTAATTCCTCTTTTATAGAGAAAAAAAGTTATTGGTGAGCTACTTTAATACTCAGGCTTTACCCACAAGAATCTCTGGCAGGAAATGCATTACTTATATGATACTCAAACCATTCCTTTAACTAGTACATTATTTATTTCTAAAAAAAATCAAGGTATTGGAAAAATAGAATATTAATTCATTCAGAAAGCATATGTTTAACAGCTACCAATTGCTAACATTATAGTTGTATTTACAATATTGTATTGAAAAGAAAATTGTCTCTGCTCTCAAGATGTTGAATATGCTTCAGAATTGCTTTACATCTTCCTATTTAATTTCAAATGCAAGACTCTGAAGAAATTAGCTTAACAATTCAGAAGTATGTTGACAAAAGTTTAGCTGGATAGAGGATAAGATATGCTTGGGACTCCCTCCCATTTCTGAAGCCTTACATGTGTCTGTTCCCCATTCTGCAGAACTTTCCACTGCATGCGCGTGGCTGCCTTCCATTAGAGTGACTCACATTGGCATTCAGAATCTTAAGCAAATGCTGAATATATACTTCTCTGACTCCTCACCCTACACGTGTCATTTAATCTTAACCTTATTCTTTTCATCATCTTTATTAAAATAAGGAAAAAATATTTTAACTACTTTTATGTAAGTAAAATAACTGTGCTCTTTCAAGAAAGTACAATGTAAATCTAAAATACAACTAAAATTATAATTTTCAGCCAGAAGATTTTAGTTGATATTCTGAATATTCTTGATATATTTCCCTCTGCAGCAAGAAATTTCCTTCTCCATATTGCTTGCATCAAATTTAGTATGGCTATAATTTCTGTGTGGATACACAATAAAATAATTATCTGCATTCACTGTATAATAACTAGAATCTCAAGGTTTAATAATGAGTAAAAATCAGTCAAGCTATAAAGACAAAAAATGTTTCAATTAAAGAAACAAACAAAACTATATAAAGTATTTTAATTATCCACACACATATGGAGACTTTCCCTTTATTTAAACAAAAATGATTGGATGTTACTAGTTTAAAATATGCTTAAAACTCAGTACACAATGCATACATATATACATATTTTATATAGCAACATACACGTTCAAGATTAAATGAAGAACAAACTTAAAAGAAATGTATTATTGATAAAATACACATATTTTGTTCAGGACTACTAGAGGTTTAGTATCCCTTATTTGCAATTCTTAGGACCAGAAGCGTTTCAGATTTTGTTTTGTTTTGGATTTCAGAATATTTTTATATTATACTGGTTAAGCATCTCTAATCCAAAAATTTGAAATCCAAAATGTTTCAATGAGTATTTTCTTTGATCATCTTGTGGTTGTTTAAGAGTTTCAGATTTTGAAGCATTTTAGATTTTAGATTTTTGTATTACAGATGCTCAACCTGTATTTATATGTGTGACATTATTAAAGTCACATATTAGAAGAAAAATTCAGAACTGAAAAATTTGTGTTAGTTGTTATAGATTTTTTTCATTGTTGAGACTTTAAAGTTAGCTTATCATAACTTTTACAGTTACCATATGTATATATGTGTGTATATATATATATTCACACACATACGTACACATGCACAAATATATATAATTGGTTTAGATTATTTAGAATATTTTTAAGGGAAACTGAAACAATATCACTAGTTATAAAGCATTGAGCATAAAACCGATTTCTAAGAAAAATTGTAATTGATTTTGTCAATTGAAAATATATGATCAGATTTGGTTAAGTATATAAAATGAGGCTGACTGGAGGTACAGAGCTCATATTTGACATCGAAAAGAATCTTAAGTTTCTACCATAAAATATGTTTTAGAAAACATAAAACTCATACATTAAAAAATTTCTGGGTCCCAATATTAAAAGAAAACCTTTGATAGACGATCATAAATCAGTGTCGCAGACAGATTCTAAAATGACCACCTAATCCTTGCCTTCTCTATTCACAATGTAATGCAGTGCCATTTTCTTAGATGTGGGTGAACTAACTTGCTTCTAATCAATAGAGTGTGACAAAATTGATGGAATATGAAATCTATGATTACATTACATAAGACTATCTTTCTAGTTAACTTTACCTAAGACAATCTTTCTAGCTAACTTGCTTTTGAGTCTTGCTGTTTTCTGCTCTCCTGCTGTCTTTAAATTAGGAAGCTGCCATCTTATGAACTGTCTATGGAAAAAGCTATGTAGCGGGAAACAGTGGGTAGCCTCTTGGGAGCTGAGAGTGGCCTCAATCTGACATTCTGGAAAAACCTGAAAATTTCTGTCCTAAAAATGTAAAGAGATGAATTCTCTCAATAACATAGGGAGTTGGAAGTTGATTCTTCCCTACTCAAAATCACAGATAAGAACAAAAACTCACTAATACCTTGATTATAGCCTTGCAAGACAATAAACAAGTGAACTTCACAACTTGTGGCTAGATTCCTGGCACACATAAACTGTGAGATAATAAATGTATATTTATTGAAGCTGCTGGGTTTTTAGAGTTTTAGTAATTTACAACACAGTAATAAAAAACTAACAAAATATTATTACCAAAAAACAATAGAAATAAAGTAAGAGATTTATCTGAGAATATAGGGACATACATAATATCAGTTCTAGACAATAAGATAATTTTTTCTTTAAGAAAAAGAGTCCCAGTAACTGTCACAAAACAGGGAATCAACTCTTATAAACACAATAATGTAGAAACAAAAATTTAGAAAAACAGTCACAAAGATAGCTTAATTACCATAGGAGATTCTTTGGAGAAATATACAAAATTTTGTTTAATTATTTTAATATAGTCTGTCCTTCTTATGCACAATTTCCCTTTCTTCAATTGCAATTACTGAAATGGTAGTACAAAATATTACATGCAATTAGATACTTTGTGGGATGAGAGAGAGAGAGGGAGAGAGACAGAAAGGGAGACCACATTCATATAATTTTTATTAGAGTATGTTATTTCATTTTATTATTAGCTATAGCTTTTAGTCTCTTATTTTGTCTAATTTATAATTTAAATTGTATCATAAGTATCTATGTATTGGAAAAAAAGTACAGTTGACCCTTGACCAATACGAGAGTAAGAGGCGCCAAACTCCCACACAGTGAAACATTTGCATGTCATTTTTGACTATCCCAAAACTTAATCACTAATAGTTTACTGTTGAATGAAAGTACCAATAACAGAAACAGTAGATTCACACATATTTTATGTTATTTGTATTATATGTTGTATTCTTGCAATAAAGTAAGTAACAGAAAAGAATAAGTTATATAAAAAAATCATAAGGGAGTCTGGAAGTGACGGCTGACGTCTGTAATCCCAACACTCTGGGAGGCGGGTGGATTAATCAAGGTCAGGAGTTCGAGACCAGCCTGGCCAATGTGGTGAAATCTCATCTTTACTAAGAATACAAAAATTAGCAGGGTGTTGTGGCACACATCTGTAGTCCCAACTACTCAGGAGACTGAGGTGGGAGGAGGGAGGATTGCCTGACCCCAGGAGGTGAAGACTGCAGTGAGCCATTATTCACCACAGCCCTCCTGCTTGGGTGACAGAGAGACTAGGTCTCAGGAAAAAAAAAAAAAAAAAAAAGGCACAAGAAAAAGAAAGGGAGAGGAAATATATTCACTATTCGTTAAGTGCAAATAGATCATTATAAATGCCTTCATGCTTGTAATCTTCCGATTGAGAGGCTGAGAAGAAAGATAAAGAGGAGGAGTTTGTCATATAGACTCAGCACTAGCAGAGGCAGAAGAAAATCCACGTATAAGCCGACCCGCACAGTTCAAACCCATGCTTTTCTAGAGTCCACTGTATACAAAAGATTTGATACTATCCACAGCTTTAGGCATCCACTGGGGGTCTTGGACTATATCTAGATGAGGGGAGTTCTACTATGCAAAAACTGGCAAATACCAAATGCCAAATTTGTGCAGATATTCTCCTTATTTTATTCTGTCATCTCTTCCTACTTTCCTACATCTTTCCCTTTCTCTTTCCTCCCATGCCTCTTTCTCTCACTCAGTGTATCTCTCTCTCTTTCTCTCTCTACATGTCTTTCTCTCTCTCATGTACCTGCATTTACAAAATGTATGCTATACTAAGTTCTTTTAGTTTTTGCCTTTTGCCCAAAGAAAATTTTTGCAATTACAATATTTTAGATTTCAAACAAAATTGTAGTGCTAAATGTTTAGTATGAGTTATGAAAAAATATTAAGAGTATCAATTTAGTTAAATGGTTTATTCATTTATTGTGTTTATTAGTGTTTCATGGCATATACATGTGTTTATAATGCAATTATTATAGTAATACACACATCAATATTTATAAATAATATTTATTTACAAATGATGTTTATTTACAAATGATATTAAAATAAAATAAAATATAAATAATAGATAAAATATAATACAAGTATATATTTATTTATAAATATATTTATTATAGTAATAAATAGACCAAGAAGACACATACACTCATATGTTTATAGCAGTACTATTCACAATAGCAAAGTCATAGAATCAACCTAACTTTTCATCAGTGGATGACTGGATTTAAAGAATGTGATATATATATATATATATATATATAAATGTGATATATACATATACATATGCCTTGAAACATTAATGATGTTTTATAATGTGTGTATATATAATAATGTATTTATTATTTCTTTTTTATTTCATTAAATATACTTTAATGTATAATTCTGGTCATAACTATTCCTGGAAATGGATAGATGGATGGAGGTTTAAATAGATGGAGGAAAAGAGAGATGAATCAATTAATTGAACCATAGATATATGTGACATCTTCCCTTCATAAAACATTTCATAATGCAAGTGGATAATTTTATTAATAAAAATTTCAATTTCATTTACAATAGCTAAAAAAGTAAAATACATAGGAATATGTTAAACAGAGTAAGTGAAAAGTAGAAAACACTGATGAAAAAAATTGTAGATGATACAAACAATTGAAGAAACATTCCATAATCTTGGATCGGAAGAATCAATATTATTAAAATGACCATACTGCCCAAAGCATTCTACACATTCAATGCACTTCCTATCAAATTACCAACATTATTTTTCACTGAAGTAGGAAAAACAGTTCTAAAATTTGTATGGAACCAAAAAGAGGCTGGATAGCCAAAGCAATCCTAAGCAAAAAGAACATAGCAGAAAGTCTCATATTACCTGACTTCAAATTATATTACAAGGTGAATAACCAGAACATTATGGTGTTGGTATGAAAATAAACAAATAGATCGATAAAACAGAATGAAAAACCCAGAAATAAAGCCACATATTTACAACCAACTGATCTTTGACAAAGTGGCCAAAAATAAATAATAAGGAAAGGACACTTTATTCTGTAAATGGTGCTGGGAAAATTGTACCATATGTAGAAGAATGAAACTAAACAACTATCTCTTATCATATCCAAACTATAATTTAAGCTGTATTAAAAACTTAACTGTAAAATGTGAAACTATAAGGTCCTAGAAGACAATATAGGAAAAACTCTTCAGGACATTGGCCCAGGCAAATAATTTATGACTAAAACCTCAAAAGCAAATGCAACAAAAACCAAAATAGATAATTGAGACTTAAACATAAAAGCATCTGCAGAGCCAAATAAATCATCAACAGGGTAAATTGACAACCTACGAATAGGAGAAATTATTTGCAAATTGTGCATCCAACAAAGGGCTAATATCCAGAATCTGTAAGGAACTCAAACCACAAGAAACAAAACAACCCCCTTAAAAAGTGGGCAAAGGACATGAACAGATATTTTCCAAGAAAGGACATAAAAAAGCAGCCAACAAACATTTTTAAAAATGTTTAACATCATGAATCATTAGAGAGATGCAAATCAAAACCATGGTGAGATATCATCTCACACGAGTTAGAATGACTATTATTAAAAGAAAAAAAAAAAAACACAAAATCAGAGGTTGGTGAGAACAGGGAGAAAAGGCAATACTTACACACTGTTAGTGGAAATGTAAATTAGTACAGTCTCTATGGAAAATAGCATGGAGAGTTCTCAAAGAATTAAAAATAGATCTACCATTGGACCCAGCAACCCACTACTGGGTATTGACCCAAAGGAAAAGTAATAAATATATCAAAAAGATGCATACACCCATATGTTTATAGCAGCACTAATTTTCCATAAGTGGATGACTGGATTTAAAGAATGTGACACACACATATATATATATACACACACATGCATATGTATATGTGTATATATATACACACATTATATATATACACAATTATATATACATGTTATATATACATGTCACATATATGTGTGTGTGTATATATATATATGCCATGAAACACTATGCAGCCATAAAAATGAATTCATGTCTTTCACAACAACATGGATGGAATTGAAGACCATTATCCTGAGTGAAATAACTCAGAAAAAGAAAATCAAAGACCATAAGTGGTAGCTAAATAATGGGTACACAAGAACATACAGAGGGAAATAATAGACATTAGGGACTCTCAAAGCGAGAAGATGTAAGGGGAGTGAGCACTGAAAAATTACCTGTTGAGTAGAGTCTTCACTATTTGGGTGATGGGTACACTAGGAACCCAAAACCCACCACTACACAATATATCCATGCAACCAACATGCATAGTTAAGCTTTGAATGTATTTTTAATATATCATCTAAATGGGTATATTTATCAATAAAAATTTTAATTTTTATTTCATATATTAACCTGTATGTAATATAAAATATATGCAACATATACAAACCTGTCTATCTCTCTATATATAGTGTGTGTGTGCATATATCTTCTAGATTTGTTTACCTCAACACATATTTACCAAACTGGAGAGCATGCTTTCTTGCTGTTGTTCATTTTTCATTTATTAAGAACCACAGGTTGGCCGGGCGCGGTGGCTCAAGCCTGTAATCCCAGCACTTTGGGAGGCCGAGACGGGTGGATCACGAGGTCAGGAGATCGAGACCATCCTGGCTAACAAGCTGAAACCCCGTCTCTACTAAAAATATACAAAAAACTAGCCGGGCGAGGTGGCGGGCGCCTGTAGTCCCAGCTACTCGGGAGACTGAGGCAGGAGAATGGCGTAAACCCGGGATGCGGAGCTTGCAGTAAGCCGAAATCCGGCCACTGCACTCTAGCCTGGGCGGCAGAGCGGGACTCCGTCTCAAAAAAAAAAAAGAACCACAGGTTATGTTGTGGGTTAAAATCAATGACATCTGCCTGCACATTCACTTAAGTTTTGCTGTGTGGCCAGCGTTCTGCCACACTATCAGGGATTCAAACATGAATGAAACCAACCCTCCTTCCCAAATTATACAATCTGCAAGAATACAGTCAAACATTGCAGCTAGCCCTTTGTATATATTCTTATTCTGAAGTATTAAAACTCTGACATCTCATGTTAGTTAAAGGATACAAAGTTTTAGTTACGTAGGACACTTAAGTTCTGGAGAACTACTGAACAGTAAAGTGACAGTAGTTAATAATGCTACTTTGCACACTTTAATCTTCCAAGAGAATATACTTAAATGTTCTTACCAAATACAGCAACTATAACTATGTGAGGAGATGGACATAATGATTAGCTTGATTGCAGTAATCAGTGTAATATGCATATGTGAATCAAAACATCATGCCATCCACCTTAAGTATATATAATACAATTTTAAAAATAAGTAAAACAAATAGAATTCTGACCTACAACAAGGAGACATTTTGAAAATTTTTACAATCATAACAAACAAAAATATATTTTACACTATCTATATTTACCTCAATCACAAATTAAAATATTCATTACATACTATATGTTTATTTCTGTCAGTGCATTTGAAGAAAAGAGTGCAACTGAGTCTCTGTCCTTAAATATTTTTTAGCTTGAAATACATGTTATGTCTTATGACAAAGAATATGTGACCATGTATGTCCATAGTTATAACACAGATAGAGTCTGAATCAGAAGTTTATTACCCAGTATAATTTAGTTATAATCTTACATCATACCTCCAGCCTTTCACTTAATTTATAAAATTAATGGCAGATGACCTGACATTAGTTGCATTTAAATTGACAAGATCTCAACTTCTACTTGTTAAGTAAGATAATCCAACATATCAAACAAGAATAAAACAGAACTATTTCTTATTAATGTATTTATCAAAATGAGTCATAACAATGTTTTAATTCTAAATATAACTCTGAAATGTAGGAATTGTTCCCTTTTGGTTCATTTTCTTCTCAGACACAGTAATGGTTGCTATTTTATTTCCAGTATTCATCTAGTCTCAAGACTGTCAAAATCTACTTGAATTCCTAAGAGTGTGTCTATCTACATAAAAAAATTAGTATAACAACTGCTATTTCAATCATTTAACTTTTTTCTGTTAGTATCTAAAAATAACTGTTTTGTGTTTTATTATTTTATCATTTATTACATAGATTATTCAGATTGTTTACCCAAATGAACATTATTTTTCTACTTTAAAAACATTATTTGAGAGAGAAGATAAAGGACATTTAAAAATTACAAAGAAAACCTATTTTTACACACCTGCTAGGTGTTGAGCATAGTTGGAAACATATGCAAATAAAATGAAAGGAACAAAATCTGGAACATATATCTAATTAAATTGTGAAAAAATACTTGATCTGTTAATATTTCTAAATACTTTGACCTTAGTCTTTCTCAGTGGCTTCATGAAGTTGGCTAATAGTTGCTCTAGATTATCTGTTAAGCTTCAATTCTATTGGTTTTCTATGGGGTCATTGTCATGGCAACCTCTGCATGGATTTACTAACTTACTATTCTATGAAAATGGTGTCCCAGAGAAGGTATGACATAGATTTACCCTTGACAGCTCATTAAACAGGTAACTTTTAGGTGAGATGTGTTTTGGGATATCTAAAGTAACAGTATTCTCTACTATTTCCAAGTGCTTGAAGCTTAATGGAAGAATAAAAATTATTCCAAAATACTCCTCTGCTAGATAATACCTATTGCATAAAAATTACTATTAATCTAAAAATGCAGTCTTCTTGGATTTTACATTTATTCTATAATTAAAACCTAGATAAACACTGGGTCTGAGGTTAATGCATAATCAAAATCATGTTTCTGTTACTCCTTAATTTGATTTAAAATGCTGAATGCAGTGAATCAAATGATAATGTAGAATCAACAAAGATTCTGTAGAATCAACAAAATATCAAGAGTTACTTAAACTAGGTAAAATTTTAAGGAAATGCAATTCTTTTGGAAACTGGTCTCTTAAGTTGACTTCCTGAAAGTGACTTCCTCTCTTTGGATCTTGCTTTACTCATTATTAAATAGAGAGCATTGATTGAAACAAACTCTAAGACTGGCTCCAGCTCTATTAGCTATAATTTTATATAACTCTTAGAAGAAATAGTCTCATATTATATTTCTAACCCTTAAATTGAACTTTCTTTCAACAACAATTTAATGAAAACACTATTTATATTTCTAACGCTTAAAATGAACTTTCTTTAAACAATTTAATGAAAACACTATAAATCTGTCTTAAAATAATAATCCATATGTCTGTAAAAAGCAAAGCTTTAAAATTTTTTAAGCTGTCTTATTAAAGTACTGAAATGTCAAACAGGTCTTTGTTAGAGTGTTACAGAAAAATTATTGAGGATATCTTATTAGCTTCTTAGATAGCTATATCTTCAGAAAGGTTTATTAGAAATTTTAAAATAAAGTAAAATATTAAAGGGAGAAAATGATTTAATTCTTAGCTCATTCTGAGAAGAAATTTCTCATTTTGAATTTTTATAATTTATTAATGTTAAGTCAGAGAAAAAGCTCAGAGGGTTTAAAGCATAAAATACTACATATAAAATATGTCTCAGGTGAGGCAAAATAATTTGTAATATAACAGTTTATATGTGACTGTTATAAAATTCAGTATTCAACCATGTATTTTGTACTATATTTTAAATTATTTTTAAAACAATTAGAAAATACTGATATAACACTTTTTCTTAGAGGTATTTAAAAAGTTATACAATCCAAGTACAAATAAATTTAAAATATAAAATTACAAATATAATACTAAATTATTCTTGGTAATATTCTTGGTAATATTATTCTTGGTAATGTTATTGCTGAGAATAATTTAGTATTTAATAACAATTGGAAGCACATTTTCTTAAGATTATTGTACATTTTGTTACAGGTATATTTTCTTCATAGCTGGATAGTGCAATATAACATAGATGCAAAAGTGAACTGCTTAATAAATAATCACAGAACTATTACTCATTTCTACTCTACCTAGGTCAATACGTAGAAAACTTTAGTCTCTTACACAGGCTTCTTTGTCCTGTTTCCTTCCCCACTAGAATTGACTAGAATCTTGATTTTGTACAGCCATTATGTTGTTAATTTTTTACTGATTTTCAATTATATAAATAAACAATGTAAATAATATAGTTTAATTTTCTATGTAGACCATGCTATTGCTTATCATGCACCCCAACAGTACAAAATAAATTAGTGGTGTTCATTATGCAACATTTAAAAGGCATTTTAATGCTATTTGCATGGCATTTTTTTCTCTATAAATAGACTATACTATCAGAATTCAGTTGAAAAACCCAAGTTTGAACAGACTGAAATATTGCATTAATTTTAAGTAAAAGTTTAGTTACAGAGATATATATACTGAGATTAATTTATAAAGTTATATACTAAGCAGCAAAACCTAGCATTTTTTCAGGTAAGTTAAGATTCATACTAAAATGTAGTGATTTATGAAAATGAATAAGTGAAACTATTAAATTATGTAATGATTGAGCTTTTATGAAATTCATGAAGTTAAAGGACAGGTAACAATACATATGGGTTCAGAAAATAAACGAAATAAAATAAATCGCCAAAAATCTTTCTGCAGGTAGTTACTATAAAGTTATTTTTGTAAAGGAAGCCTAAGAAACCAAACATCCTATTAAAAAAAAAAAAAAAGGTCTAATCTCATAATTGTAAACCTATTCAATCAAATACCAGTATATTTTATAATAAACAAGGAAATAATTAAATGCAACAGAAAATAGTTTTAAATATTATCAAGGTATAGACCAACAATTTATTCTTATAAATGTATCTTAACATAATATCAGTCTCATTTTCTCATTCCTTCAAAAGCTATTATCACTGTTGTAGTCTAATTGAATCTCCTCATGACACAACTATCTTTACTAAAACCACAAATGCACTAATCATCTCCTCAAAAGATGGAACAAACTCCCACAGGTCAACTTATTCTTTTTAAAATAATGTTTATTCTGCTTATAGCCAAATCACACTCTTCACATTTGTGTTATTGAAATGTGAATACAAAGTAATTACTATAAACAAAACTGATGCTAGATGGTAAGAGTATGGGTGAGGAGAAACAAGTGGAAAGTACTAGTTATATTTACAAATACACCCATATTAAAATAAGGCAGAAAACCATATAAATATGAAAGTCCTCATTTCTTCCATTGGCCAGAAAATAATAGTTCTTACGATTTTTATTATTGTAACTGTTGATTCTTTATTCTCTTTGTTCCAAAATGCCACTTCAGTTGGTCGCGATTCCTTGTCTAACTGGGTGACCTCAATATTCCTTTCTGATGGGTTTTAGTTATTAGCAAAACTGTCTATTGGGGTAGATTTACATTTAAAATTATAACATTGGAATACAATTAATAAATCCAGGTTACTGCCTGCATTCCTAATAATTTTTTTCTTATCCCAGAGAGGTAGTAAGAATATAGTCATTCCCCACTTTGGGAGGGCAAGGCAGATGGATTACCTGAGGTCAGAGGTTTGAGACCAGTCTGGCCAACATGGCAAAACTGTGTCTCTACTAAAAATACAAAAATTAGCCAGGCGTGGTGATGGGCACTTGTAATCCCAGGTACTTGGGATGCTAAGGCAAGAGAATCGCTTGAACCCAGGAGGCAGATTTTGCAGTAAGCCGAGATCGAGATCACGCCATTGAAATTTAGCATGGGTGACAGAGCAAGACTCCATCTCACCAAAAAAAAAAAAAAAAAAAAAAAAAAAAAGAATATAAACTTTCCACTTCACTAACCTCACTCGGTAAACTTTCTTTGCCAAAGGGTAATAGTGAAGAGGAGCTGTCGCCTGCCTTGGATTTCTGGCCCTGTGAATCCTGGTTTTGGGGAGATAACACATCAGTCACTGGTTCTGAGCATGTAACAAATCGAGGAGGGCATTTCCCCAGCAGGGTAACACATTATCTTCTTTCTGAAGCCATAACTAACTGTCAAGATCATTCCATTGTTTCTTCAGGATAGCTGCTTTGGGCTGAATGGTAATATAACCAAATCACTGAATTTCATCACCATGAACTCAATCTTCACTTTCATTTACTAGAAAATCAAATTTTTGGTCAGAGACCATGCTGTGTATCAGCAATGTTACTGACAGACAGGCAAATGCATATCCTAGCAGTGTCTATTTCAGTGAGGAAAAAAAGTGCTATCCCATGCCTGCATGCCTGATTAAAGTTCTTCTCTATGATGACTGTGCAACTTGGTATCTGGCTGATACCCTGGAAAATGATGCCATATTTTTTGCTCAGGGTTTATCTTTCTTCTAGACATGTTCAAACAGAAGTTCAAGTGACCTGGACAAGGGAAAGTCCATTTTATTGAGCTCATGAATAACCTTCATCACTATCAGCATAGTCACTTGGGTCACAAGCACAATGGACAGGGTCTAAATATGAAATAGATGGCTGGGGATAGAGGTTGACTGATAACCACTAAATAGATTGTCTTTTAGATGAGATTTTTAAGTTCTCCTTCTGCTTTCAATTGTCTGGCCCTCTTTTGAAAAACTTCAATCATGTGAAGCCATATTGTTTCAGATTGTAAAACTGGGTCTGTTAGATCCCATTACAAAGCCTTGGAAAACACTCAGTACATTCTCAAAGTCATTTTTTTCCTCATCTATTCAGCTTTGCAAATAGACATATGGACACAAATTCCATGTGGGTTTCTTCATTTCCTTCATTTAAAAAATAGGCAGGTTGGCAACTGTGACATGAATGCAATTTGCTAACATTACTGCATCATATATTGCCTGTATTCACAAGTTTTAATTTAGAGAAACTATAGATCTCACTTTTATATTAGTTTTTACCTTGAATTTCAAGTGCTTTGTATTTTACTTTGGTGTCTAGACTTTAGATTGTCACCTTAACTTTTAGCAGTGGATCAGAAGTTAGGGCGATGTTCATTAAGTTTACTGTCTGTGGAAGGCCGAAATTACTCAGACTGTAGAATCAGTCAACTCTATGTGAAAAATGATAGTTTTATTTTCAAACATATCTAGAATTTTTATTCTACTTTTTTGACATACTAGCATTCATAGAAATGTTCTTTTTATGAATTTGAAATATCATGAAATTGACCTCTGAGCTAATTATCACTCTATTGCCATTAGGTAGTGATTAGTGAGTTACATTACCATATTTTGTGTGTTTATTACTTTTCTATTTTTGTTTGGGTAATAGCATAATTTTAAATACTGCTTCTAGAGCAAAATTTTCAATAGTGGCACTATTTTAAGTCCTATGAAAATGTAAAAACTACAGCTACAACTAAGAAATAAAAAAATGTTGTAAGAATTGCTAAAATACAAAGGAAAAATTAAATCCTTAATTAAAACCACCTGCATTTGTTGCTGTGAAGGACAACTTTTCTAAAAATTTGGGTTGAAAGTAAGGATGAAAATATGCAGATATAAAACCACCCTCTCCTTATTTCTAATATCATCAGGGGTTTTTTCAACTTTGGTATTTGTCAGAATATTATCTTTAGCTTAACAACTAATTCATTTTTCTCCAAGGCTTCTCAGAAAAGTTGACAAATTTCAAACAAGTGAATACATCTCACTTCACTGTAAACATCCTCATCCTCATTCTTCAAATCAGCCAAACAGGAAACAAAAACAAAAACAAGACCGTCATTATCTGAAAGTTCACTAACCCTGTTACTCTTGGTATTTACCAAGTGTTTAATTACGTCTTGAAAGAAATAATTGTCTGCACTAATAAAGATCAAATATATTGTCTCGAGCAGTGAAATTGCCACCTGAGCCCAAAGATGTACTTGTTGTTACTTTTGTTTTGTTACATTACATGGCAACAGTAACTTGGCAGATGGAATTAAGTTTACGGATTTTGGAGGGATTATCCCCTTCTAAATCATACGCATAATTACACAGGATCTCAAATATGAAGGAGAATGGCAATAAATAAATAAATAAATAAATAAAATAAGTGAGCCAGAGAAATCTGAATATGAAAGAGGCAAAAGAGGTTGAAGCGTGAAAGTGACTTGAGCTGCTTTCTCCAGATTTGGGCGTGGAGCAAGGGCATGGGTTTGGGCAACTTCTAGAAGCTGGGATTGGCGCTCAGCTGGCAGCCAGCAATGAAAGGGTACCCGCAGCCTTACGAATTTGAGGCAGTAAATTCTGTTAACAATGTACATGAGCAAGTAAACGTTCTTCCCCAGGGCGTCCAGAAAGGAACTCACTCCTTCAAGGATAGAAGCACAAAGCTCAGCCTACAACTTAGGAATGAGACATTCAAGTCACAGAATTAATTAATACACTAGTTTTCTACAAGATCCCAAATGAATTTCTACTCCAATATAAAGTATAACCCTGATAGGGGTGACATATCATGGGACATGGTTTCTATGCAAAGTTCACTCAAAAAACAAAATTATGACCTAAAGAAGCACTAGATTAAATAGTGGGTCATCAAGAAGAGTTTTCTTAAAGAGGAGATCAGGAATTCTACCCAATATGATCATACATAGTATGTTTCCCAGAAAACTCAAAATGTTGATGTTCACCCACATTTTTTATTTGACAATGCAGTTGTCTGTCTTCAGCTCTGTTATTTCTATGTCATTTCCGGTGGTACTGGTAAGTTCTTACAGACTTTCTTCTTCACTACTTCAAGTGGTGAATATAAATTACCCTTCTGATTGTGTTTCTGGTTTGTTGACCATACCTGGTCACATTAGATTGCTAGAAATGAGCAGAATTCTAGGCCCATTTTCCTTTCTTGAGAAAAGTCTATTGAACTTCTGGGACATGTATTTTCTTTTCTTGCTCTGACTCCTTTCTATGAGCTTAAGGAGAATTTCTGAACAGAATAATTCCATAGCCAGTTGTAATAGTTTTACTTTATTTTAAAATTTGACATTTATTGATGAAATTACATTACTTATTTATCTTGAGGACCTTTAGTTCTTTTTCCCGAGAAAAGAGCTGCCATCAATAAAATGTATAAAGTCTTAAATGCTTTTCTCTCTATGTTCAAATATATACGTATACTCTTACAATACCTGTTAGAGTGTTGGAGTCTATGAGTTTGTATGCAACTGGGATAATACGATTGCACTATCTTAAAATTTGCTCTTAACCTCTAGAAAGAATCTCCTTAGGTAGGTATATAAAGTTTCATTTCCTTTTTTACAACGTCAGCAAAGTATTTCATCATGAAGATGTACAACAGTACAGTCATTTGTTTAAAGTTATTTATTAAAAATAAGTTCAAATTTTTGTTAGAAACATGGATTGAACTATTATGCTTGTATAGCCCTCTTTGTAGAATAAAAGACTAACCAAGAAGTAGCATTTCAGGGCCAGAATATTTGTATTCCAAAAAGTGATATTAATTTACACTCACATGAGGTCCATTGTTTCTTTTACATTGCCCAGGGGATAACTGAAACTTTTATACACATTTATCTCCCCAAGACAAGCCTCAATTTGTCAATCCCATGCAATCTAGGTCATTGAAGAGAAAATAAGTGTTTTCCCAATCATTTCATACTTTTCAAGATATTTGTTACACAATAGAGTTAACACTACATATCATAATAAGAATAACACTAGTTTCATTTGTTTCGAGTTTTTCAGATAACTAATTTTTTTGAAGTCTTTTGTAAAGTGAAGTATTTTATCTCCTAACAGCCGTAATTTTTAAAGCAGACACTTATAGGAAGAATTAGTTATAAAGTCCTAAATGAATGTATAACTAAGCTGCATACCTCCCAAATATCATTCTGTGCCTGAGGGAGTAGAGTTCTTATGGCTAGTGATGTTGCTGGTTTGCTTGTTTTTTTCTTTACAATACTTAACAGTAGCTACAAGGTTTTTTGGTATCACATCATAGTTACTTAGTAAATATTTGTTGGCAAATGCACATATATATTTTATAGATGTGATTTTATTTATTTTTGAAATTTCAACTTTTATTTTAGATACAGAGGTACACACGCAGGTTGTTATATGGGTATATTGCACAGAGTCAATGAGCTAATATGCTCATTAAGCACCTATATCCTTCCCTTTTGTTACTCCTCCCTTCTAATAGTCAGTAATGTTTATTCTTCCCTCGCTTATGTCCATGGGAGTTCAATGTTTAGCTTCCACTTGTAATTGAGAACATGTGGTATTTGGTTTCCTCTTCCTGCATTAATTTGCTTAGGATTATGGCCTTCAGCAGCATCCATGTTGCTATAAAAAATCATTTCATTGTTTTTATGGCTGTGTAGTATTCCATGGGGTATATATACCACCTTTTTTACTCAGTCCACCATGGATGACCACCTAGGTCAATTCCATGTCTTTCCTATTGTGAATAGTGCTGTGATGAATATGAGTGCATGTGTGGTTTTGGTGTAATTATCTATTTTCTTTAGGGTATATACCAAGTAACGGGATTGCTGGGTTGAACGATATTTCTGTTTTAGGTTCCAAACTACTTTCCACAGTGTATGGACTAAGGTACATTCCCATCAACAGTCTGTAAGTATTTCCTTTTCTCTGCAGCCTTGCCAACATCTGGTATTTTTTGTCTTGTTAATAAAACCATTCTGATTGTTGGGAGATGGTATCTCATTGTGATTTTGACTTACATTTCTCTGATGATTAGTGATGATGAGCATTTTTTCATATGTTTCTTGGTGACTCGTGTGTTTTCTTTTGAGAAGTAGCTGTTTATTTTATTTGCCCACATTTTAATAAAGTTGTTTCCTGCTTGTTGATTTGTTTATGTTGCTTATAGATTCTGGATATTAGGCCTTTTCCAGATGAGTAGATTGTGAATATTTTCTCCCATTCTGTAAGTTATGTGTTTACTCTGTTGATAGTTTATTTTGCTGTGCAGATCTTTAGTTTCATTAGGCGCCACTTGACAATTTTTGTTTTTGTTGTAATTGTTTTTGAGGATTTAGTCAAAAATCCTTTGCAGAAGCTGAAGTTGAAAAGGATATTTCAATCAAAACTGCTCAACTACATGGAAACTGAACAACCTGCTCCTGAATGACTATTGGGTACAGAACGAAATGAAGGCAGAAATAAAGATGTTCTTTGAAACCAATGAGAACAAAGATACAACATACCAGAATCTCTGGGACACATTTAAAGCAGTGTGTAGAGAGAAATTTATAACACTAAATGTCCACAAGAGAAAGCTGAAAAGATCAAAAATGGACACCCTAACATCACAATTAAAAGAACTAGAGAAGCAACAGCAAACACATTCAAAAGCTAGCAGAAGGCAAGAAATAACTAAGATCACAGCAGAACTGAAGGAGATGGAGACACAAAAAACCCTCCAAAAAATCAATGAATCCAGGAGCTGGTTTTTTGAAAAGATCAACAAAATTGATAGACCGCTAGCAAGACTAATAAAGAAGAAAAGAGAGAAGAATCAAATAGATACAATAAAAAATGATAAAGGGGATATCACCACCGACCCCACAGAAATACAAACTACCATCAGAGAGTACCATAAACACCTCTACACAAATAAACTAGAAAACCTAGAAGAAATGGATAATTTCCCGGACACTTACACTCTCCCAATATTAAACCAAGAAGAAGTTCAATCCCTGAATAGACTAATAGCAGGTTCTGAAATTGAGGCAATAATTAGTAGCCTACCAACCAAAAAAAGGCAAGAACCAGACGGATTCACAGCCGCATTCTACCAGAGGTACAAGGAGGAGCTGGTACCATTCCTTCTGAAACTATTCCAATCCATAGAAAAAGAGGGAATCCTCCCTAACTCATTTTATGAGGCCAATATCATCCTGATACCAAAGCCCGGCAGAGACACAAAAAGAAAAGAGAATTTTAGACCAATATCCCTGATGAACATCGATGCAAAAATCCTCAATAAAATACTGGCAAACCGAATCCAGCAGCACATCAAAAAGCTTGTCCACCACAATCAAGTGGGCTTCATCCCTGGGATGCAAGGCTGGTTCAACATAGGCAAATCAATAAATGTAATCCAGCATATAAACAGAACCAAAGACAAAAACCGCATGATTATCTCAATTGATGCAGAAAAGGCCTTTGACACAATTCAACAGCCCTTCATGCTAAAAACTCTCAATAAATTTGGTATTGATGGAATGTATTTCAAAATAACAAGAGCTATTTATGACAAACGCATAGCCAATATCACACTGAATGGGCAAAAATTGGAAGCATTCCCTTTGAAGACTGGCACAAGACAGGGATGCCCTCTCTCACCACTCCTATTCAACACAGTGTTGGAAGTTCTGGTTAGGGCAATCAGGCAAGAGAAAGAAATCAAGGGTATTCAGTTAGGAAAAGAAGAAGCCAAATTGTCCCTGTTTGCAGATGACGTGATTGTATATTTAGAAAACTCCATCATCTCAGCCCAAAATCTCCTTAAGCTGATAAGCAACTTTAGCAAAGTCTCAGGATACAAAATTAATGTGCAAAAATCACAAGCATTCTTATACACCAGTAACAGACAAGCAGAGAGCCAAATCAGGAATGAACTTCCATTCACAATTGCTTCAAAGAGAATAAAATACCTAGCAATTCAACTTACAAGGGATGTAAAGGACCTCTTCAAGGAGAACTGCAAACCACTGCTCAGTGAAATCAAAGAGGACACAAACAAATGGAAGAACATACCATGCTCATGGATAGGAAGAATCGGTCATACTGCCCAAGGTAATTTATGGGTTCAATGCCATCCCCATCAAGCTACCAATGAGTTTCTTCACAGAATTGGAAAAACACTGCTTTAAAGTTCATATGGAACCAAAAAAGAGCCCACATTGCCAAGACAATCCTAAGTCAAAAGAACAAAGCTGGAGGCATCATGTTACCTGACTTCAAACTATACTACAAGTTTACAGTAAGCAAAACAGCATGGTACTGGTACCAAAACAGAGATATAGACCAGTGGAACAGAACAGAGCCCTCAGAAATAATACCACACATCTACAGCCATCTGATCTTTGACAAATCTGAGAAAAACAAAAAATGGGGAAAGGATTCCCTATTTAATAAATGGTGTTGGGAAAATTGGCTAGCCATAAGTAGAAAGCTGAAACTGGATCCTTTCCTTACTCCTCATACGAAAATTAATTCAAGATGGATTAGCGACTTAAATGTTAGACCTAACACCCTAAGAATCCTGGAAGAAAACCTAGGTAATATTATTCAGGACATAGGCATGGGCAAGGATTTCATGTATAAAACACCAAAAGCAATGGTAACAAAAGCCAAAATTGACAAATGGGATCTAATTAAACTAAAGAGCTTTTGCACAGCAAAAGAAACTACCATGAAAGTGAACAGGCAACCTACAGAATGGGAGAAAACTTTTGCAATCTACTTATCTGACAAAGGGCTAATATCCAGAACCTACAAAGAACTCAAACAAATTTACAAGAAAAAAACAAACTACCCCATCAAAAAGTGGGCAAAGGATATGAACAGACATTTCTCAAAAGAAGACATTCATACACTCAACAGACACATGAAAAAATACTCATCATCACTGGCCATCAGAGAAATGCAAATCAAAACCACAATGACATATCACTTCACACCAGTTAGAATGGCAATCATTAAAAAGTCAGGAAACAACAGGTGCTGGAGAGGATGTGGAGAGATAGCAACACTTTTACACTGTTTATGGGATTGTAAACTAGTTGAACCATTGTCGAAAACAGTATGGTGATTCCTCAAGGATCTAGAACTAGAAATACCATATGACCCAGCCATCCCATTACTGGGTATATACCCAAAGGATTATAAATCATGCTGCTATAAAGACACATGCACACGTATGTTTATTGTTGCACTATTCACAATAGCAAAGACTTGGAATCAACCCAAATGTACAGACAGATGGGATTAAGAAAATGTGGCACATATACACCATGGAATACTACGCAGCCATAAAAAAAAAAAAAAGGATGAGTTTGTGTCCTTTGTAGGGACATGGAAGCAGCTGGAAACCATCATTCTCAGCAAACTATCACAAGAACAGAAAACCAAACACCGCATGTTCTCACTCATAGGTGGGAATTGAACAATGAGATCACTTGGACTCTGGAAAGGGAACATCACACACCAGGGCCTATTATGGGGAGGGGGGAGGTAAGGATTTAGTTTCATTCTTCTATGTATGACTAGCCAGTTATCCCAGGACTGTTTTTTGAATAGGAAGTCCTTTTTCCATTGCTGGTTTTGTCAGTCTTGTGAAAAATCAGATGATTATATGTGTTTAACTTTATTTGTGGGTTTTCTACCATGTTTCATTGATCTCTGTTTGTTTTTCTACCAGTACCATGCTGTTTTGTTTAGTGTATCTTTATGGTGTAGTTTGAAGTTGAGTAATGTGATCCCTCTGGCTTCATTCTTTTTGCTTAGGATTGCTTTGTCTGTTTATTCAGGTTATTTTTTTTCTTGTTCCATATAAATTTTATTACAAATTTTAGAATAGTATTTTTTTTTCTAAT
The DNA here is from genome assembly GCF_009764315.1 of Trachypithecus francoisi. NCBI lineage: Eukaryota > Metazoa > Chordata > Mammalia > Primates > Cercopithecidae > Trachypithecus > Trachypithecus francoisi. The sequence goes on from NW_022681465.1 coordinate 61,691,872, forward strand.
TCTGTAAAGAATGATATTCGTAGTTTAATAGTAATAACATTGAATCTTCAAATTGTTTTGGTTAGTATGGCAATATTAACAACATTGATTCTTCCAATTCATGAGCGTGGAATGTTTTTTGTTTTTGTTTTTGTTTTTTCATTTATTTTTGTTGTCTCTGACATATGTTATAGCACTGTTTATGTTCTCCTTGTAGAGATCTTCCACCTCCTTTGTTAGCTGCATTCACAGGTATGTTTTGTTGTTGTTATTATTGTTTTTATGGCTATGATAAAGGGGATTATGTTCTTTATTTGACTCTGTCTGGGAATTATTGGTGTGTAGAAATGCTATTGATTATTGGTACATTGATTTTTTTATCTACAAACCTTGCTAAAATTATTTTTCAGTTCTAGTAGCCTTTTGGTGGAGTCTGCAGGGCTTTCTAAACATAGAATCACATCAGCAGCAAAGAAAGACAGTTTAACTACTTACTTTTGTATTTGAATGCCTTTTCTTTCTCTTGCCTGATTGCTTCCGTTAGCACTTCTGATACTATGTTGAATAGAAATGGTGAGAGTGAGCATCCTTGTCTTGTTGCAGTTCTCAGGAAGAATGTTTCCTAATTTTGTCTGTTCGGTATGATGTTGGCTGTAGGTTTGTCATAGATAGCTCTTATCATTTTGAGATATGTCCCTTCAATGCCTAGTCTGAGAATTTATATCATGAAGGGATGTTGGATTTTATTAACAGCTTTTCCTTTATCTATTGAGATGATCATATGGTTTTTGCTTTCAATTCTGTTCATGTGGTGAATCACATTTATTGATTTGTGTATGTTGAACCAAACTTGCATCCAAGGAATACAGCATACTTGATTGTGATGAATTAACTTCTGATGTATTGCTGAATTCAGTTTGGTAGAAGTTTGTTGAGGATTTTTCCATCTATGTTCACAAGGAATATTTGCCTCAAGTTATCTTTCTTCATCATTTTTCTGCCAGATTTTGGTTTTAGGCTGATGTTGGCATCAAAAAATAAGTTAAGGAGGAGTCTCTCCTTTCTGACTTTTTTGAATTAGTTTTATTAGGATTGGTATTAGTTTTTTTTGTTTTTTTTCTTTTCTTTTTTTTTTTTTGAGACAGAGTCTCGCTCTGTTGCCCAGGCTGGAGTGCAGTGGTGAGAGCTTGGTTCAATGTGTCCTCCTCCTCCCAGGTTCAATCGATTCTCCTGCCTCAGCCTCCTAAGTATCTGGGACTACAAACGTGTACCACCATGCCTGGCTAAATTTTTGCATTTTTAATACAGATGGGGTTTCACCATGTTACCCAGGCTGGTCTTGATTTCCCTTGTAAGTCTGGTAGAATTTGGCTGTAAATGCCTCTGGTCCAGAATTTTTTTTTTTTTTGATTGGTAGGTTTTTTATTAGTGATTCAGTGCTAGAGCATGCTATTTGTCTAGTCAGTTTCAATCTGTTCCTGATTTAGTTTTGGAAGGTTGTGGGTTTCTAGGAATATGTTCATTCCTTTCAGATTTTCTGAGTTGTGAGCATAAAGTTGTTTATATTATTTTCTGATGACCTTTTATATTTCTATGGTATTTATAATGTTATTAATTATAATTTATAATGTTATCTTTGTCTTTTCTAATTGTGGTTATTTGAATCTTCCCTCTCTATCTATCTATCTATCTATCTATCTATCTATCTATCTTCATGTTTAATGTTTCAAATAATCAACTCTTGGTTTCTTCATATTTTGTAGGGATTTTGGCATAAGTTTTTTCCTAATTTTAGTTATTTTTTTACTGACAGCTTCAGAGTTGGTTGGTTGGTTTGTTGCTTGCTAGTTCCTCTAGGTGCAATGTTAAGATTATGAATCTGAGATATTTCCAACTTCTTCATGAGGGCATTTAGGGTTATAAATTTTCCTCTGAACACTGCATATGCTGCATCCCAGAGACTGTATTAAGTTGTAGTTTTTATTTTACTAATTTCAAAGACTTATATTTTGTTTCTGCCTTTATTATGATATTTATCCAGGAGTTATTCAGCAACTATTTGTTTACTTTTATGTATTTGTGTGGTTTTGAGAGCTCTTCTTGATATTCACTTCTATTTTTATTATAATGTGGTCCAAAATTGTCCTTGGTATAATTTCAATTTTTTAAAAATTTACTGAGATTTGCTTTATAATGAATATGGGGTCAGTCTTAGAATAGGTTCCATGTGCACATGAGAAGAAAATACTTTCTGTGATTGTTGGGTGAATTTTTCTGTAGAGGTCCAATTGTTCATGGGGTCAAGTGTTGAATTTCAGTTCAGAGTTGCTTCATTAGTTTTCTGCCTTGATAGTCTGTCTAATGCTGTTAACGAGATGTTGAAGCTTCCCAGTATTCTTGGGTTATTGTCTAAGTGTTTTCCTAGGCCAAAGAAGAGTTGTTTTACAAATCTGGGTACTCCAATGTTGTGTGTGTATATATTTAAGATAGTTAAGTCTTCTTATTTAATCATACCCTTTATCATTATATAATGCCCTTCATTGCTGTTTTTAATTTCTTTGTTTGTTTGATTTAAATATGTTTTATTATCTGGTATAAGAATAGTGACTCTTGCTCTCTTTTTGCTTTTTGTTTGCATGGTAGATCTTTCTCCATTTCTTTACTTTAAATCTGTGGGTGTTCTTCCATGTGACATGAGTAAATTGAAGACAAGAGATGGATGGAGCCTGTCTTTTAATCCAGCTCACCCACTCTTTGTCTTTTAATTGGGACATTTAGCTCATTTACATTCAAGGTTAATATCAATATGTGTGATTTGGACCCTGTCATCATGATGTTAGCTGGTTGGTATTAATACTTGATTATGTACTTGCTTTATAGTGCCTATGGGCTATGTGCTTACATGTTTTTGTGGTAGCAGGTCTCATAGTTTTAGCTCTAGGTTTAACACTCCCTGGGGACCTCTTATAAGGCTGGTCTACTTGAAACAATTTTCCTTAGTGTTTGCTTGTCTGAGAAGGATTTTATTTCCCCTTCATTTATGAAACTTAGTTTGGCAGGATATAACATTCTTTGTTAGAATTTATTTTCTTCAAGGATACAGAAAACAGACCCCCAATGTTGTTTGGCTTTTACTGTTTCTACTGGGGGATCTGCTGTTAACCTGATGGGGTTTCTCTGTACATCACTTGTTTTTTTCTCTCCTTGTCTCTAAGGTTTTTTCTTCTGTGTTGACCTTAAAGAAGCTGATGACTATGTGCCTTGAGAATGGTTGGTTTCTATAATATTTAGCCAGGGTTCTCTGTATTTCTTGTATTCACATGTCAACCTCTCAAGTGAGATAAGGGAAATTTTTTTGGACTATATTCTCAAATACATTTTCCAAGTTGCTTATTTTCCCTTCTATTACAGAAATGCCAATAAATTGTAGATTTGTTCTCTTTACATGGTCTCATATTTCTTAGATGTTTTGTTTATTTAAAAAATTATATTTTCTTTAATATTGTCTAAGTTGTTTTGAATAACAAGTCACTGAGCTCTGAGATTCTTTCCCCAGGTTGTTCTATTCCGCTGTTAACATTTCTGATTGTATTATTCTTGTAGCGATTATTTTCAGGTCTAGAAATTCAGTTTGGTTCTTAAAGCAGCTATTTTGTCTTTCAGCTCTTGGAACATTTTACTGGATTCCCTGGATTGTGTTTCAACTTTCTCATGAGTCTCAATAAGCTTCCGTGCCAGCTAGATTTGAATTTCTGTTATATCAGTCATTTCTGACTGGTTAAACACCTTTGCTGGGGAACTAGTGGAATCATTTGTAGGTAAGGAGACACTCTGGCTTTTTGATCTACCAGAGTTCTCATGCTGACTTTTTCTTATCTGGAAGGGTTAGTGTTCCTGTAACTTTGGTTAAATTGAATATAGTCAGTTGGCTTCATTTCTGCATGCTTTCAGAGGGTCAGTGCTCTGCATAGACTGTTGATGTGTGGGTAAATTCTTGTGCAGCCATAGGTGGATATATTGGCAGGATGATTTCTGGTGTTGTAGTTTGGGCTGCAATGAAGTAGATGGTCTTTAAGAATAATGGCCGGTAGCTAGGCTGATACCCAGCTACGCAGCTCTGTTGTACTTCGTTGCTTTCACTGGGTTGCTTTGTTGTGGGGATGGAAGGGACAGCTCCCTCATCAGGTCCACTCTTGGGCTTTAGGGGAGCCCCTTCTGATTGCTGTTGCCATACCCACATTTCTTCCCTTAGGTATTTTGTGCTGTGGATCCCTCTCAGATAGAGGCTGTGACAAGGAGTTAGGCCACCCTCTTTCCTGACTGGTCCTGCAGAGGAAGGCACACCCCACTCCTTCCCCAGCCCAGGAAGCTCCACATCGAGCCCCTGTCAGTACTCTGTAGGTGAGGACTCCTCCCCACCTTGTGTGCTGGCCACAGATCTCAGCTCTGTAATCCCAAACTGTGCACCACAGCTTTGGGGTCACCGGGACATCCCCGGCCGGGGCCAGATTCTAGCTATGCTAGGAGATCCATTGTGCCCCCATGTCACTGGGAATTTACTTCAGGGCTCAACTGGAGAGGCTGCTCTGTGCACCTACTTTTGCATGGTAGCTAGGCATGCCCCAGTCATGTGGAGAAGCCAGTCCCACTCTATCCTGGGTTTGAGGTCAACTGCAGCCAGCACCACCCAGAGGGATATGGGGAGCCCTGGGGAATGGGCTTCTGTGACCATTCTCCACCAGAGCTGCCTAGTGCCCAAATGCTCCTGGGGCTCCACACTGTTCGAGGACCTGCCTCTGCCTGTTCCCTTGAGAAATCTCCCTGCCAGCTCACATGTCCACGGAGGATGTGGGGGTCCCTTGTAGCTAGTATCCCAGAGGTCCATGGCAAGAGTGAGCTCTCCTTCAGTTCCCTCACTCACGCTTTTCCCAGGGGCTTTTCAGTGCAGGAAATCAGCCCTAGTGTTTGGATACCTGACATGGGATTCCCAGCTTCCTCTCTAGTTTTGGCTTCAGCATTACCTCTCCATATACTCTTGTCTTTTTCTCTCTGATATCTATAAATGTGACTTTATATGTAAGAATTAAAAATCAGGACACAATATATTTTTAATAGGTCTTATTATTATTCCTATATTAAAAATGACTAAACTGAAGTAGAGAGGTTAACTTTTCCAAGCTTATTCATTTAGTTGGGATATAGTGGATCTAATTGCTGAACCTGAGCTCTAAAGCAACAAATGAATCATACCATACACAATAAACATTGTAGTCTTTTATAGATATATCTAATATCTTATACAAAAAATATATTTTAATATGTGTTACTTTGCCAACAGATTGACATTAAAAACAGAAACAAGTGAAGAATAATAAGAAATCAAGATCACAGGCTGGTAGCAGAGCTGCTTGCTAATGGAATATATTTGTTTTTCAAAGACACTGAAATCATTTTTTCGTTGTATGTCGTTGCTAACATGTTTTCAAAGACAAGACAAGGGGCAATTTCTATTCTCCTCTTTCAAATAATTTAAAATAATTCTTTGGATTAGTAGATTTAATTATTTTCATTAAAAAGGTAAAATAATGTATAAAACATACATGAATTATGAGTTATTGTTGTCATGTCTGTGTATTTTGTCATTTCAATTTTAAAAAATTAAGTGTAATTTGAACAACATTAGTTAAAAAATAATAGTTGCTTTCAGAATCATTTATCATTTATCATATTCTGTGATTCCAGAATTGTTCTGTTCCAGATCCTACATCACTTTCAGTTTTATTTTTAAATAGTAAACAAACATAAGCCATGATATTGTATTACCACACATCTCAACCCCTTTACCTCAAAACTAGTTCTCACTGGTGTTATCATTTTTTGTGAGGAATAACAAAAAGCAATTCTATGATTATCTCCTAATCCGTATTTCTTTTATAGCATAATTGTGGTGGGCAATATCAGATTCACTGGTGTACTGAAAGCGCACTACTTAAAATTATTTTAAAGCTTAAAAAAGTCAATAGATCTTGATTAAGATATACTGCTAAGAAATTATTCTGCCCTGCTTTCACCTCTTGAAGTAGACCCAGGACAAACTTATGGTATATTAAAATATATTTCTAAATTTACTCTGTTTGTGCTTAGTAGCTTTCTATAAGAAGAAAAATAGTAGTACTTGGCTTTTGTCCTCAATGTACTTATGAATGCCTTATCTGCAGAAAGCCACAAACCAAGATGGGCACATTCCTTTTGTCCCACACCATTAAACTGAGTGAACCATGCGTATCATTGAAACATTTCTAAGGAAAATGGAAAAGAGGGAATTAAACCTTGATGCCCTCAGGTTATATTACTTAGCCAGTCTCATTTAACCTCTTACAATAAGAGCTATTCATATTAAGAAGAAATTTGTTCAGGAAATCATATTGATTTCAGGCACTTGAAAATATAATTATTGTGCTATTTTCTAAATAAAGTAAAATTTCCTTTATCACAGTTTGGATCTTTGGCTATGCTTATTAGACTTAAAATATTTGTAATATTGATTCATAAAAATGACTTGATTAATTTTAATTAAGAAATGTCATTTTTATTTCAGGATGCTATCTGTATTAAAACAAATGGATACCACAAAACATGGCTTCTTAATTTTTAGACAGTATTTTTAAAGCAAGTAATGTAGTAATAGTTCTATTCCACAAGCTTTAAAAATTCACAATTAAGGCCGGGCGCGGTGGCTCAAGCCTGTAATCCCAGCACTTTGGGAGGCCGAGATGGGCGGATCACGAGGTCAGGAGATCGAGACGATCCTGGCTAACACGGTGAAACCCCGTCTCTACTAAAAAATACAAAAAACTAGCCGGGCGAGGTGGCAGGCGCCTGTAGTCCCAGCTACTCGGGAGGCTGAGGCAGGAGAATGGCGTGAACCCGGGAGGCGGAGCTTGCAGTGAGCTGAGATCCGGCCACTGCACTCCAGTCTGGGCGACAGAGCGATACTCCGTCTCAAAAAAAAAATTCACAATTAAAAAAAAAATCTACTCAGTGAAGAAACACAAATGCATGAATAGATAGACCACCACACACAAACAGAAACAGGCTATTGCCAGTTTAGATGTAAAATTTAAATAAAAGATATTACTGTCCTTCCTCATATTTTTGCCCCCAGATTTACTTCTACTAGAGCATGTTTGCTTGGAAAATAAAATAAAGTTAGTAAATATTTTACAGGTGGATAAGTGTTCTAGTGGCTGAGATATTTGTGTTTATCACCCAGATCTATAAGTTTTCCCAAACAGATGGCAGAACCCATATGAGCTTTCTCCTCTGTAAAGTTTAATAAAGAGAATTGAGTACAAATAGGCTGTTTTTTCCTTAGTGCCTTATAGGCTGTATTATGTATGCTTTTGAAGGGTTTTTCCTCCTCAGAGAAGGAACTCAACAGTATTCTATTTTTATTTTCTGTTGGCGAGGAAAAAAAAAAAAGTTGTTATGGAAGTATTATGTTGAACACATTTAAATGATAAGTTTGAATTACCTCATCTCTGCTCTTGAATCAATTAGTTTGTGTCTTTCTCTAAGAGAGAACCTCAAAGCGGAACATATATGCTACCTAGAATAATATGTCATTGATTTTTTTCATGACTGGCCTAATCCCTTTCACAACGCAGTATCCTTAAAAGAAAAAAAGTTCATATTTGCCAGCGTTTCCCTTGCAGCAAACTCAGATCAAAGCTTGTTGGTGTTTCTCTGACCATGAAAAAAAGAACATATGTGAATTATTAAGATGAAACAATTGAATTTAATGCTGGAAGAACGTCTATCATTAGCATGAAAATGATTGTTTTAAACTTAAATCTTTTCTTAACTAGAAATAATTAATAGTAAATTGTTGACTTTAAATTCTACCACTACCAGAAAAAAAAAAAAAAAGGAAAAGTCACAAGGAATGATTAGAGGACTTAAAGGGAAAAAACAAACAAACAAACAAACAAAAACTTCTAATATTTTGGACACTGAAATGCAATGTGAATATATTTTTGTTTTATTAAATAGAAACAGTAATATTGCCACAAGCAAAACAAAACAGTTTTGTGTTTCTTAGAGTAACAGAAACCTTGTAGTTTATAGATACAGATATAGAAAACTAAAAGGTTATCATATCTCAGTTGTCCTGTTGATAATCAGAAAAGGAATGAGAAACTGGTTTACACATTTTACATGTTATAAATCTTGAAATTTCTATTAAAATATAGCCTAACATAACCTAGTATATGCAGATCATTAAGTTATTCTTAAGGATTAAAAAACATAGAACCTTGAAATTGTGTTATTTTTTCCTCTCCCAAACAGCTTATTCTTCACCCCTGATTTTTTTAGCCTTGTTTCACATGAAAAATGCCTTAACATCTATTTCAATACAGTCAACTGCTCTTTCATTTTTGACAGAGATCTAAAAGAGTTTAAATACCCTCATGGCATCCTGCCGGGAATCAGCTGCAGGTAGACTGGTAGACAGAATCAAACAGTAAACAAAGTTTTGGCCCACCGAGAGCGCTGCTCCAAGCTAGATAATAAAGACACCAGGTTTATATGCTAGTTTTTCTTTAGGGAAAGAATGTTGGACAGTTTCCTGTTGATTGATTCTCTAAATCTTGATCTTTCATGTTCAATCTTTCCACAGTCTTTGCTACTGTTTCTACTATTCTTTCAAGTAAGAGTTTGATTCCCAGAAGTGCTGATATTGGTTTCTTCCTGGACGAGAAAGTTATGAAAATATTAAAGCCAATGAAATGGAGTTTTTACATCCTCCATTCATGTGACAAGTTTATTATTGACTTTGAACATTCTTTTACTGGGTTCCATTGCAGTCATCTTGTAGTAGTAAACAATGAAAAAAATAGCTTAACAATTTAATATTTTTACAGTAAAAAGGAATTTTTATATGGGCTCTCAACTGTATGCCAAGGGAAAAGCTAGAACAAGGAATTCAGGAAAGCCCAGTTTTAGCTCTCTTAGAGTGACTCTTTTTCCACCGTCTGTGTTGTATACAAGCCAGTGATGAACCTGGGACTTATTACGGAAAAAGAGATTAGTCTGGGCCTTACAAGCTGCCTTCCAGTACTTCAATTAGTCTAATTTGTGTTTTTTTCATTCTTTCCAGATTTCTGGAAAGGTCCTGCTTTACAACCGAGAGACATTTTTGTTACTGAAAATGTAAACACTGCTTGCCAGTTTCCAACGGTGCTTGCATTCACATGGTTCTGTGTCTGGTTAATGGATACAATTGCGGTCTTAGTTATCTTCTAGCCTCTTCTTCAATACAGTTGTGTTGACCCTGAAACAGTCTAGTGATTTTTAATATATTTTTTTATGAGGGTAGGGAAAGCTACTTGAAAAAGTACTTATATTTCTGTCACATGAAAGAACTTGTGGAGTAAGATGACAGGAAGATAATCAGGTTTAATGTTATCCTTGTATGGCTAATGTTTAAATAAAGAATCCCCTTCCGAGCCCATGTAGCCATCACAAAAACTCAGTAGTCTGCAATAGAATCATATATCTAACCTCTTATCATTTTTAACTCTAAGATACACATAAAGTCAATCTTCATATGTTGCCTTTAAATATATAAAAGTGAAGCCCTGTCTCTAGTTAAGAAATAAAAATAAAGACATCTTTTAAAAATACAAAAAAAAGTAAATATGTAAAAGCATATCTTTTTCCAGTTGTTTCAGTAATGAGCATTGTAGCTTAAGAAAAGTATTTCAAAGCTAATCTTAAGGCAAATCATGTCAATAAGCATTACCCATCCCAACTCCCCAGTACCAGACTTTGTAACATAATCAAAGAATTTGCCAGGAAGGAGAATCTAGGAGTTTGTAGGCCCGATGAGAACTGCCTTGGCCTTTCTCTACCTACTCTGCCCCTCACTCCCACCCCAAGCCAAATATCCCCAAGAGAAAAGGAAGAGTACTTCATTAAGTAGTGACAGCTCCCACCCTTGGCATACAGAAGGTAAGGCAGTTATGAGCTTCCTGTAGATCAAGTGGTTCTGTGAAAGATGGCAAAGTTCAAATTAATTAGATGGGACTCTTCCCAAGAAAGCAGTCAATACAGTATCAGGGATCGGTGGAAGAATGTTGTCACAAAATTTTCTGTCTGGTAGCGTACAATCGACTTCAGTGTATTAGTCCATTTTCACACTGCTGTAAAGAACACCTGAGACTGGGTAATTTATAAAGAAAAGAGGTTTAATTTACTCACATTTCCCCATGGCTGGGTGGGTGGGGGAGTGGTAGTTCTTCAGGAAGCTTACAATCATGGCAGAAGGGGAAGGGGAAGCAAAGCACATTTTACATGATGGCAGGAGAGAGAGAGACAGCAGGGGAAGTTACCATTTTTAAACTATCAAGTCTTATGAGGATTTATTTACTATCATGAGATCAGCATGGAGAAACCACTCCCATGATCCAATCACTTTCCAGCAGGTCCTTCTCTTGAAACACGTGGATTACAATTCAAGTTTAGATTTAGATGTAGACACAGAGCCAAACCATATTACTCAGGGAACTCCAAAGCACAGGGAACCATTGAGGGCTGTAAAAACTCACAGATTAAGGTAATACAGAATTTGGATGCCTGATATGCAAAGCAGGATCCATTAAAAGTGAATTGTAAATAGCATAAACTATATCAGTTATTCCCTGTATTATTTTCCTATTGCTAGGCAACAAGTTACTAAGGAGTGGCTTAAAGCAATGCATATTTATGACCTTAAAGTTTGAGTAAGTCAGAAATTCCTTGGATTTCATTTGACTAAAATTAAGGTTTCAACAAGCTACTTTTCTATCTGAGACTCTAAGTGAGAATCTAATTCCTTGCTCATTCAGGCATTGACAAAATTTAGTTCCATGTAGTTCTAGGACTGAGGTCTCTGTTGTGTTGCCAACTGGAGGCAACCCACACCTCCTAGCATCCTCTCTCAGTCTTTTCTCATACTCTGTACATCTCAGAGTCATCAATAGGGCATAGAATCCTTCTTACATTGTCATCTTTCTTACCTGCCTTTATCAAATCATCTCTCTTTGATTACAGCTGAGAAAGATTCTCTGCTTTCAAAAGCTCACAAGGTTAGATTGGGTTCACTTAAATAATGTAGGGTGACCTTTGCATTCAAAGTCTGTAACCTTAATCATATCTGTAAGATTCCTGTTGCCATGTAAGACTCACTGTCACAGGCTTCAAGAATTTGTAAATATACAACAATGGAGGTCATTATTCCACTTACCACATATTTCTTTTGTTATGCCTCTTCCCCCAGACCTGGAAAAAACACAAAATGAAGAGAGTTATAGTAAATGAATAACTACTTCAGGCACTGCCAATCCCAAAATCTCAGTGCCCTAAACTGAGAAGGCAAAGAAGGTGTAAATTTTGGATATGAGTTTGGAGTTTATCTTTGGACTGAAAAAAAGTTATGTATTACTTCAGATTGACCAGAGAGCTGTGGGATCTACCCAAGAGTATATCAAGAGGTAGAAAAGGGAAAGCTAGAGAAAAAGGTAATTTTCATCGGTGTATCCACAATAGATTTAATCCCTTCAATGAACCAGTTACACATTCTCAATATTTTCATGGTTTAATGTTGCTATATTATTAGCAACATAGTTATTTGGGACTAGCAGAGAATGTATACTCTTTTATAACAGATTTACTCTTCCCTATGACAGGGTTGCGGTGATGGGAGGAAAAATAATCTTTGCTCTTATTCATCTGTAGCTCTTCAAGGGCATCATTTAATTAAAAAACAACTCCATAAAGTAGATAAAAATAATAAACATTATTTAAATCTATGTGTCAGAAATTATACAGAGTACTTTAGAATTATTATCAGTTTTAAATCTCACAAAAATAATTTATTTTATTTTGTACATTTTTGTTATAAATATGAGAAAGCCAAGGTCACACAAAGTCTGTTAGGTCACACAGCCAGTACGTGGGAGAAGAAAACTTGAAACCATATTTATTTTACTTCAAATGGGGGCTTAACAAGTAGAAATGTATTTTTTCTTCCATGTTTTCCATAACGATACATTTCTGCATATACAAGTGACAAGCAAATTCTATATCCAATTAAAAGTTTTATGGCAGGGCATTCTGAAAGTTGAACTCATAACTTTAGAAAAGCATGAAAGTAATTAGGGCTTGGCTCTCTGCATTTCTTTTAAATTATGGGACCAGATATCATATGCAGAAAAACAAAGTTAATCGATTTGTCATAGAATGAAAAATGCAGTGATAAAAGTTTGAGAAATATCTTACAAGCTGAGTGGCAAAGAATCACTTTGTTTTTATTTTGTGAAGAACTTTTGGAACAGGATAATAATACAACCTGCATATAACTGGAAGAAGCTATAAACAATATTCAACATAAGACAGGCATTTATACCTCCTGTCACTTAAAATACCACTAATTACATATAACAGTTGTAAAAATACTATGTTTCCAAATGGTAGGCATACTTGAAAATAAAGATACTTAAAAATTAAACTTTATAGCCATATTTAGAATCACAAATTAAGGCATGCCTTGATGTAAACTTTGCAGATGAAAGGGAATGAGTTTTTGGGCAGATGGGCTGGAGCATAGGCTAGATGAATATAGGAAAGGAGAACTCCAAGTTCACCTAATAGGGAATAATATGTTTAAAGTGAGTCTAAAATGTGGTTAGTGGTGTATCAGGGAAAATATTCTAGCTATTGTAACAAAAATTCCCAAATTTCAGTGGCTTAAAAATCTCTCTTAAAGGATTCTCACTCATACAGGTTCCAAAGCTGATGTATCTTGACACAGTAACTCTCTTTCAAGTGGTGACTCAAGAATCCTTTTTCTTATTTGTAGCAATGCGGAGAACCGTTGGATACTCTTTGAAGAGCAGAAAGATAAAGGAAAATACTGGTGAAAGTTGTGAAGATCCAGGAAACCAAGTGTTATATAATTTCTTCTATATTTTATATTATAAAACTGACCGCAAGTTATCACATAAGATAGGGCAGGGTAGGGAATGCAGTTGTCTTATGTGCCCAGGAAAATATTGTAATTGTTTGATGAATACATGGCATCATCTTGGCCATAAATTCTGAGAAAATTTTGTATTATTTAACCACAATTAAATATACCTTTAACGCTACATTCAGTATCAGTTTGAATTTCCAAATACCACAATACGAGTGAAGTTAGACCAGAAGTTCTCAAAACATGGTCTGAGGACTCTTCTTTCTTCATTTAGAAAGTCTTCAGTGTCAAAACTATGTTCATAACAATGCTGAAACCTTTTGTTTTGCCTTCTTTCTACTATTCTGTTATATGTATGTGGTAAAGTTTTTTAAAGACTACATTATGTATGCTTGTATATTTTTGTTTTTTTGAACAAAAAAGTGTTGGTTTTAAATGTAGTAAATGATAATTGGTCTAATCTGCATAATCAAAGCTCTTTGGTATTTTACATAATTCTTCAGAGGATAAGGAAATTCAAAGCCAATATGTTTAAGGACTTAATTGGTGGTGATTACGAAACAGATAAAGCTATTTAAGTTAGAAACGGAAATCAAAAGAAAAAATAAATACTAAAAATAAAAATTATAGTATCTTGAAAAGAAAAAATAATACTAGGTCTTTAACATTAATACTGGGACTTGCAGCAGAAAAGAGTAGTAAACCTGAAGCATATTTCAATATAAACAACAGAAAAATTAAACTTTATGAAATCTCAGTGACCTAGGAGACAATATTAAGAAAAATTATATGAATTTAATTGAAGAAGGAGGAGGAGAGAGAGATAATAATGCTTTGTAGAATAAAAAATATGTACATACAGTTTTGTATCACTTAATCACAGTGATTTATCCTGAGAAATACATTGTTAGACAATTTCATCCTTGTGCAAACACCATAAAGTGTATTATTACATAAATCTAGATGGCATAGCCCACTACATACCTAGGCCATATAGTATAAGCTATTGCTCCCAGGCTACAAACCTGAATAGCATGGTACTATGCTAAGAAAAGTGCTATACATAACTGTAATACAAAGGTAGGTGTTGGTGCATCTAAACATATCAAAACAGAAAAGGCAAGGTAAAAATATTACATACGAGATTTTATAAATGGTAAACTTGTATAGGACACTTTCCATAAATGAACCTTGAAGGGCTGAAAGTTGTTCTATGTGAGTCTGTGTGTCAACAGTGAGTGAGTGAATGTGCAGGTCTAGGACCTTACTGTATACTAATATAGAATTTAAAAACACTGTACATTTAGTCTACATTAAGTTTATTTAAAAGTATTATCTTTTTGTTGATAATAAATTAACCTTAGTCTGCTGCAACTTTTTTACCTCAAAAACTTTTAATTTTTAAACACTTTTTGACTCTTGTAATAACACTTAGCTCAAAACACAAATACATTGTACAGCTAGATAAAAATGTTTCCTTTCTTTATATTCTTATTCTACAAGCCATTTCCATTTTTTATTTCTACTTTTTAAACTTTTTTGTGCGAAAAACTAAGACACAATCATATATATTATCTTAGGCATACACAGGGTCAGAATCGTCAATATCACTGTCTTCTACCTCCATATCTTGTCTCACAGAAGTTGCTTTAGAGATAACTTTTTAATATGTAGAAAGAGTACACTCTAAAATAGTAAAGGTATAATATAGTAAATATGTAATAAATAATGTCATTATTCATTGTCATTATTAAGTGTTATGTACTATAGATAATTGTGTGTGCTATGCTTTTATATGACTGGCAGCACAGTAGGTTTGTTTAAACCAGCATCAACAAAATCGCATGAGTAATGCATTGTATTATGACATCACTAGGCAGTAGGAATTTTCAGTTCTATTGCAATCTTAGAGGTCCACTGTATTATGCAGTCCATCATGGAACAAAATGTTGTTATGCAGCACACGACATACTCTCTCTATATATATGTTTATAAAACACATGCACATATATATGCATATTTATATATCTCTCTATATATACAGTATGGATTATCTATATAGACATATGTATACATATATAATATATATATCAATTGAAATTTTCCTAAATTTGATAAATTGATCAACTTATATGTCCAAGTAAGTAATTGATTTCAAATAGCATACATTTGACTTGACCCATTTCTAGACACAATCTAGTAAGTCTGGTGGAAACACAGATAAAGAGAAAATACATAAAGCATCTATAGAAAAGTTACATTAAGATAGGGGAAAACTATGTGAACAATGGTTGATATCATATCAGCAACAATTAAGGCCAGAAGTTAATGGATTGGAAGATGTTAAGTTGTAAAAACAAAAACAAAAAAAAGCAAAGTAGAGACACCATGTGCAGCAAACATGTTATGAAGATAGAAAATAAAATAAAGACATACAACATCTGAAAGGAATTATTGCCCTCCGACTTGTACTTCAAGAGAAGAAAGGAAAAAACAGGTAGAAACTGGAACCTACATAATGGAATGGAGAAAGCTGGAAAAGGTAAATGAGTTGCTAGGCAGAAGATTATAGATCATTTATCTTTCCTTGTCTCTTAATGTGTTTGATAGGATACTGAACATTGGGGAAAAAACTAGTAACATGGCATTTTGGAGTATATCATCTATAGAAATGTAAAATATGCATCAACAATAGCACAGAGGACCAGAACATACATCAAATTTTACTGTTGTAATTTTAAAAATGTATAAGTATTTATACAATTTTAACTCTGAGAAAACTCTAGTAAATTGAGGGTTATATTGTCATATTCAGAGCAAGTACAAATTGGTGATTTCAAAGACATGACTAACCAGTATTTGAGCAATCAAAAAGAAAGCAGACAAGTAGTTAAAGACGGAAATAAAAGATGGGGCTAGGAGAACAAATAGCATAGAGCAGTATGGTCACTTTTAATTTGACTATATCAATAATTATATGTACATAGACTACAATGGACAAAGAAACAGGAATTGTCAGGCAGGATTAAAAGCACAACAAACCTTCTATTTGAAGAGGTATACATTTATCACCAAAACATGAGAACTTTGAGAGTAAAAAATTGAAACAAAATCTATCAGAAATATGTTAATGACAAAGAAAAATAGGTTTCAAAAAAGTGGCCATTACTAGAGAAGAAGAGAAACATTTAATAATGATAAAACAGGCTTATCTGGAAAATATAGCCAATACCAATATGCATTTCCTTAGTAACAGAGCACCCAAACACATAAGGCAAGCCCAGCAAAACTGAATATACATATGGACCCTTCACATTTACAGTTACAAATTTTATCAACATCATCTCAGTAACTGGCAGTAATTGTAGACAAAAAACTAAAATATAGACTCAAACTATCAAACTATTTGAACTAATTGACATTTTTAAACTCTACAGCTAAAACTACAAAGGAAACAGTTTCTACCACTGCAAGTGAAACGTTCTCCCAAATAAATCATATGACATGCTTTAGAAAAGCCTCATTAAATTTCAAAAAAATATATTGGCTATCCACAACAGAATTAGAGATAATAAATATTAAGGAATCTAAAAATAATCCCAAATGTTAGGAAAAAAAATAGTAAGTGGGTCAAAAAGGGAATCGCAGGAAAAATTAGGAAATATGTCAAACTAGATGATGTAAAAAAATTAACTATGTATGACTAAAGCAGTGTACAAAGAAAAACTATAGCGGTAACTGCTCTTACAAAAATATTTTTAAAGTTTATTTCAACATGTAAGTTTCCATCTTCAGAAAGCAAAGAAAAACAAAACAATTTAGGCCCAAAGTATATGAAAAAAATAATTAAAATAAAGAAGTTATAAATGAAATTGAGAAAGACAAATTACAGAGAAAACATTTTAAGTCAAAATTTGTTTTCGGAAAGATTAATGCAATTTATAAGCACATAGACTGAAAAAAATTTAGTGATAAAAATGTATGAGCAATATCAGACATGAAAGAAGACATACTACTGCACATATCATAAACATTTAAAGGAAAATAAGAGAACAGTAAAAGGCTGAAATCTGACATACAAAACCCTGAAAAACGTGAGTTGTTCAAATCTATCTTAAAACAAAATGATTTTATAGTAAATATTCTTGCAATGAAAAATAAATTTAAAAACAAACAAAACAAAGCCCCATATGCCCACACTGAAGATTCTAGGAAACATTTTAAAAAGACAAAAATATCAATCTTACTGAAGCTTTTTTAAAAAAATAGAAGAGAACTCCCAGAATAACTATAATGTCAGAATCTGAGAGAAAAATTACAAGAACAATTTTTTTAAATTATAAAACTGGATACAAAAGTTCTTAGCAAAATATTAGCAAATTGAACCTAGCAACATAGTAAAAGCCTGGCGAGTTGATGGGTGCAGCACACCAACATGGCACAAGTATACATATGTAACAAACCTGCACGTTATGCACATGTACCCTAGAACTTGAAGTATAATAAAAATAAATAAATAAATAAATAAAATAAAATAAATAAAATAAATAAAAAAGAATAATGCAACATGACCCAATGGAGTTTATCCCAGGAAAACAAGTTGCTTTAAGATAGGAACTCAAATTAGTAACATTCATCATCTAAATCAAATAAAGGTGGAAATCATGTTATCTCAATGGATGAAGAAAAATCATTTGAGAAAATTGAATAGCTACATATAATCTATACTATGCAAACAAAAGTTGTTTATCTGTTAGCAGGTATGTATTAAAGTATCTACAGTTAATAAATAAATCAAAGACACAAAATAGAAAATTTCGGAACAGTTCTACATGAGTAGTCCACTGATTTTCAACAAAAGCATAAGGAGGTTGAATTGAAAAGGATGGTCTTTTCAGCAAGTGATGCTGGAAGAAATGGATAAATATATAGAAAAATGAGCCTTGAGTCTTACTTTACACTACTCCCCAAAATTAATGCAAAATGAATTACAGACTTAAATATAATAACTTAAACATTTTAGCTAACCTTAAAAGAATAAACAATGATATATTGCATTTAATTAAATTAAAATCTTCTACTCCTGAGAAGACACCAATAAGAACATAACAAAGAAAAATGCAGATTAGGAGAAAATATTTTCAATAACCATAACATGGGAATTATTTTAGAATGTATAAATAAAAATCAATAACGCAAAGGCAAAACATTGGAAAAGGATAATAAACAGATATTTTTATTATCATTATGTATATGAAAAGAAACATAATATCCTGAAATGAAAATTAAAACCAGAATAACATATGACTTCATACTCACTAGTCTGGGTGTAACAATATCCAACATTGTGAAGGATATATACACAAATTCAGTTATGCATTGGAATACCACTCAGCAATGTGGCTGAATCTCAAAAACATTAGTTTTAGAAAAAAAAAAAAAAAGTTAGGAAAATTAAAAGATTGCATACTTATGACTCTACCAATTTGAAGTTAAAAACGGGCAAAAGCAAGCTATGGTAAATGAAATGACAGCGTTTATTTCTTATAGATGTGGAATGATTAGAAAGCAGTTTATTTTCAGGAGAAAATGTACCAGATTCAAGAAAAAGGAGGGCAGGAATGAGATAAACAATATTCTGGCCGGGCGCGGTGGCTCAAGCCTGTAATCCCAGCACTTTGGGAGGCCGAGACGGGCGGATCACGAGGTCAGGAGATCGAGACCATCCTGGCTAACACAGTGAAACCCCGTCTCTACTAAAAAAAAATACAAAAACTAGCCGGGCGAGGTGGCGGGCGCCTGTAGTCCCAGCTACTCGGGAGGCTGAGGCAGGAGAATGGCGTAAACCCGGGAGGCGGAGCTTGCAGTGAGCTGAGAACCGGCCACTGCACTCCAGTCCGGGCGACAGAGCGAGACTCCGCCTCAAAAAAAAAAAAAAAAAAACAAAAAAAAAAAAAACAATATTCTGCAAGGAGTATTGTGATTCCCCCCAACTCCAATACCCACAAGCCCCAGAACACGGAACCAGCAGTGATGCTTATATCTAGCAAGAAAGAAAAACGTGATTTATTGATTGATTTACTTATTTATTCATTTTTGCTTTATTTGAAAAAGTGAATCACAACAAGAAAAAAGATCTCCAGATACTGATTGTATGTGGTTCAGCCAGAAGATATTGTATTAATGGATGCCTGTTTCAGCAAGCCTCAAAAATAACCAGTCCAGACTGAGGCAGGAGAAATTAAGTGTTCACGGAGTTTTATCTTCTGAGGAAAGAACATTAATCAATTACTTCTGAGTATGACCCAGTGAGGTGCAATTGTTGAGAAAATATAATGAAAAACAAAATCTTTTCTCTACCTAGAAAATCTCCCCCACAAAGAAGGAAAATAGAGAAAGCACGCTGATTATTGAATAAGACTTTAGCCATGATGCACATCACAGGCAATCTCCTAAGAGACTGCAAAGACAGAGCAATCTCACCCTTTTATAAAGCCAAGCAAATATATCACATCATGAACAAGTCCTCAAAATAATAACTAGTCCTCTAGTAAGAGCACTTGATGACACCATTTGTCATACATAGTTCATCCTAAATTCATTTGGTACTTGTAATGACCAACTGTGGTAGCTAATCTGGCTTTATGCAAAAGAAAAATAAACTTCTAAGCATCCACCAAAGTCAGCCTCCCACCATCCCTCAGGAAATGGGAGAAGTACTATTTTCCTTGAAGATTTCATTTCAAAAAAATGTTTCTCACCAGTTCCTTGAGAAAGACATCCCTGGGTTGTAAAGCTGGTGAGAGTCTTATTTATAACTTTAAAAAGGTGTACAGCATTTCAAAGAGCAAAGGAAGACCTTATAATTACAAATTTTCTAATGTAAATGCTCTAAGAAAAGAGAGTGGCATATGAAATCTCCCTTATTTATAATGTAGAGAATTATGCTTCTTACTTTTAATTTGTATTTACCCTTACACAAGTAAAATAGAAACTTCCTCTGCCTTAAAAATACTTAATACACTCTGGTGTAATTTAAAAACTTATTTAGAAATATCAAAATAAATAACTGAAGACATCATTATTAAAATGTCCTTTAAAGGACAGTATTGATGTCTTTAATAATGGAGAGGGAGAGATGGAGCGTGTGAAATCTCTTTGCAGTTTCTGTGCAATTTTTGGTAATTTTCAAACTGCTCTGTAAAATAAAATATATTAATCTTTTTAAATGTCATAAAAACTGTCTTTTCAAGGATAGACTAATGGAAAAAGTAGACACAAGCATTTTCTGGGATGTTTAATTCAGGTTTAATTTTCACTGAAATTTTAGATTTCACAGTATTGCCAGGTAAAACTTTGATTAAAAATTAAAATTTAATGCAAAGAAAAATCATATTTCTCGCATTCTTTACTCAATGACTTTTTAAATGCACTTTACTATGTCCAGAAGAACTGTGTTTTTGTCTCTGCCTATGTTGGCAGCCTGACTTCCCTGCATTCTCCCTTTAGCTCACTAGTCTTCAGCCACGTTTATTTTATTTTATTATCTTAGTATTTTATAAGTCATAAAATTTGACAAATCATGCCTTGCCCTAGGCTTTCTCCAAATGGAATTCCCTTTTCTCAGTTCCTCATCTGCAGAGCTAATATTCATTCTCAGGTCACAGCTTTCTCTGACTTCAATAACTTAGATTACTCTGCTTCACTCTTTCAGGCGACCTTATGTTTTTCTACTTGGAACTCATCACCCACAAGAACACTTAGGTTATTGTGATTACTTAATTAATATTTGTTTAATGTTAATACTTTTGAAAGGAATGATCGAATGGATTGATTGTAGCTCTGGTAAAAAATTCTAAACCTTCATGAATTGAAAACACACAAAAAAATAATACTATCAATCTGAACTCACTTAATCATTAACAACTTTGATTTAACATCATCTAAAATATAACATTAAAACTTGAAAAATATAATGATATCAAGGCACATAGAATGTAATATATTAATTAAAATACAGTATGAAATTCAAAATAAAATAGTTCAGTAGGCAGTTAATTGCACACAACTCACTGGAGACAACAAAATTATTTAAATAGACATAGTAAGAAGCTTTTGATCAGTTTATTCAATTGTTATTTAAAATTACTTTGCCATTGAATTTTATTCAGTTAAAATTGTCAAGTTTTCAAATATTTCACAAAACTCTCTTCAACATTCTGAAACAAAATAAAACTTTAAGGGGACAACATTGGTGTTTCAGTAAGAAGCAAGGCTCACAGCATGGTGAGAATGTAAGAATAATAACCATCCAAATCAATGTGGACTTCACACTTAATAATGGGTTTTCTTCTTTGCAATGGCCATATATCAATAAAGAAAAAGCCTTGTCATGGAGGAGGAAAATGGACAAAACTATGAAGTTCTAGAAGAAACAAACAATTAAAAATAGCTAATATGTTTAAGTACTTAGTATCGACCAGATATTGTGATCTAGAGAAAGAAAGGAACAGAGGAAGGAGTATATTTTTTTACCCATTCTGATTTATAGGACATAATAAAACAAGCATTTTCATGAGTTTAAATATTAATTACAAAAATAATGTCAGACAGCAATTTCTTCAAAGCAAATCCCATTCCCAATTCAGAGACTGAATATATGCCCACCAATTTTTTTTTTTCTTGAGACGGAGTCTCTCTCTGTTGCCAGGCTGGAGTGCAGTGGTGCGATCTCAACTCACTGCAACCTCTGCCTCCCCGGTTTAAGCAATTCTCCTGCCTCAGCCTCCCGAGTAGCTGGGATTACAGGCACATGCCACCACTAGGGGCTAATTTTTGTATATTTAGTAGAGACGGGGTTTCACCATATTGGCCAGGCTGGTCTTGATGTCTTGACCTCGTGATCTACTGCTGCGGCCTCCCAAAGTGCTGGGACTACAGGCACGAGCCAATGCGCCCGGCCCTACCAAATGTTTTAAATTGCCGTTATAATCTTTGTTATTAGTATATGTCTCAAGTATCTTTTTATGTGAATATAGATACATGCCATAATAGAAAACATGATTTAAGCTCCTACAATATGCTAAGGTATTTTAATTATTATCTGTAGATAGGTTATAGCTAGATACATAAATAGAAATATTTACATAATCCTTTTCTTCATTTTAGAAATAATTAAACTAAGGCATAGACATTTTTAATTATTAGAATTATATAACTAGGAATTAAGAAAAGGTAACTTTAACACAGAATTCCCTGATTCTAAAATCAATTGTATTTTCACTCTGTCATTTTATCTTATATGTAGGCATATGCACAGTTAGTAAAATCATCAGGATCACCACTTTAAAAACGCAACTACATTAGTAATAAAGACCTCTAGGTTCTATAGTTTTCCTAATATAACATCTTCATTAGAATAAAATATTCACATCATTACACATACTATATTGTCAGTGCTTAGAGCAAATTCATAATAATAGGGATTGTTAAAATATGATTACTGTTTAAATTGTAGATCAAAGTGATTTAATAATTATTTTACTGACTATTTATTTGTGTTTGACTCCTTCACGTTTAGAAAGATACGTTGACTCATTCTCTGTAACTTTTTCATTAAATTTGAAAAGTGTCTATTGATTGAAACCTCATTTTATGAAAGATATCACAGAAGTTAAGTAATTTTCCAAAAGTCACACAGATGCCCTGTGGCAGAGTAAGGTTAAATGGATGCCTTCCTAACTCAAAATCCAAATGCAAGGTGGTGGTCATCATCCTACATCACCCTTAAATAAATGGAATATAAATTATAAAACTAGTGGCAATGTTGATTTCATAGCTCTCAGGACCTCCTTTTTCAATATTTAGTCACAGGTAATACCAATATCTTTGTTAAATTTCTTTCTTTCCAGAATTTCTACTTGAAGGACTAATGGCACTACTAATAGGTAGATCCTGGTCAAATTGTTAAAATAAATATTAATATTTATATTTACCTCCAGCTCCTGTTAAATACTGTCCTGTCAATGTGCTCCAATCTTCATATCTTTGTCAGGCACTGTAGGTTGTCTACACAACAGCTATCCCATTCTCTTCCAAATGAACCTTACTTTTGTTCTGGAGCCAGTGCATCCACCCAGACAGGATGACTGATTTAACTAATCTAGTCATGATACTCTTACTCCTTGCAGTGTTTGAGCTAGGAGTTGGTCTACTTCTTACAATAGAAAAAATTCACTTCCTAGGAAGTTAATAAAATGTGAACACTCCATATTAAATTTTAACTGCATATCTGTTGTTGTGTCTGAAAGTATAGCAGCTAATAACATAGATAAATCCCTTAGCTCATAGTTTTTCATTTTGGGGGGAAAGACATGATGCAATAGATGAAATAAATGAGTTAGGTGTATTATATATGAATAAAATAAAGCAGATAAAGGAGAAAGAGTATGTTGAGCATGTGATATAAAATTGAGGCTGGGCAAGCCTCACAGAACAGTTTAACATTTGAACATAAAAGTAGAAGAAGTATGAGGGCAAAATATGTAGAGAATTGGATGAAGAACATTCTAGCCAACTGGGGCAGGCAAGTACAAAGGTCCTGAGGCAGAAGAGTACTTGGCATGCTCATCACAACACAGGTGTAGTGGGAATGGAGAAGAATGAAATGGAAGGTAGGAGGCGATGAGGTCAGAGACATTTCTTAGAGCAGGAGCAACATCTTTATTCAGGAATTGGGCTTTATTCTGCATAATAAAGAAAAACATCAGGGGACTTTGAGCAAAGCATGCTATGATCTGTGATGTTTTAATGGGATAATTGTCACTGAATTGAGAATAGAATGAGATGGATGAAGGCAGAAGCAGAGATACCAGAGAAGAGGCCATTGCAGTAAATAAGATGAGAGATGGCAGTGGTTGGACTCAGTGATATGTGCATCTAATCCCTCAAGAGAAATGAATAATCTCACACGTAAATTTTAAACTAAAAATTTTTGATAAAATTTGAAGAGGCATAGAGATCAGCAAAGACATTCTAGGCAAGAACAAAGTGAAGAGTCACAGTGGCATG
This sequence comes from Trachypithecus francoisi, assembly GCF_009764315.1. Lineage (NCBI taxonomy): Eukaryota > Metazoa > Chordata > Mammalia > Primates > Cercopithecidae > Trachypithecus > Trachypithecus francoisi. Next base: position 61,715,936 of record NW_022681465.1, read on the forward strand.
GATAATCATGAGGTTTTAGAATGAGAGACAAGATAATGCCCAATAGGCTCTATTTTTGAGGAACTACAATGACACGTTAGAGAAACAGTAGTCATCTTCGTGTCAATGTGCTGCTTAGCTAGGTCTTCTACTGAGAATCTAATCCACCATCCATTGTAATTTGGTCTGATAATTTAATGAAGTAATTTTTTTTTAAATTTTATAATATTTTCCCTTCTTTCTTTCCCTGTCCTCACATTTGACCCCTTAAAACTGAATAACTAATTGAAAAATACATGGAGGAGTTTTAAATCCATTTGGCCTGGGAATTATTCAGCCAGTAGTTAAAATTTCATGTGTTGCTGTGAACCTGAAAATGAAGAATCTTTAACCTCAAGCTGTTATAGTCTGAAGGACTGCTGAGCTTCTGATTGAGATATACACAAAGATTGAAAATTGTTGATGGGCTTGATCACACAGAACTCCCAAAAATGAAACTCATGAGTGTCCATGAGGGAGTCTTCTAGTGCTTAGATACAAAGAGACATGAAAGGAGATATACACGGCAGGTGGAAAAAAAAAAGTCTTGTTAGGTACCCACAGCAAAAAATGGCAACAGCCAGTGGGGACTGGTTACACCTAGAACAAGAGGTAGGGTCTTGGCCACCAATACCAAGATTAATGGCAGGCAAGGCAGGACTTTAGTATTAAAAGTATTTGAGCCTCTGGCTTCAAATTAATATGTAAATTCTATAATTTTAATTTGAAAGTCAAATTCCTAATCTGAAGAACAAAGAGAAGACTAGAGAGAAAGGAAAGCGTTCTGATAGGTTAAGAACCAGCTCCAACTGATTCCATGTAAGCATAACTTTAAAGTAATAGTTAATTATGTCAGCTCTGAAAATAAAAGTGGTTTTTAGATAGGTGTCAGAAGAAAGCTCAAGAATTTAACACTGTAATTGTTTTTAGAAAATTAATTATAATTGTGGTTATGCATTCATTGTTTGTTATACAGTTTGATGAGTAACAGAATAATTTTTTGAAATACAACAATTATAAAAATAGCTACTACTTTTGAGGACACATTATGCAGCAGGCACTGCAGTACAACTCATTGTGTTTCATCTGGTAGATCAATGCAATAAAACTGAATGATAGGTACCATTAGACAACTCTCAAGGACAGGAAACTGAGTTTCAAAGAGGTTAAGCGATTTGTCCAAGGTTATGGAGTCAGCAATTGGTTTAAATCTAAAGCTTGATCCCTTTGCATTAAAATCTCCCTGTCTCTTAACTAATATGCAATGGAAATGTCTTTGTTCTTTCCATGTTCATTGTTTGTGTTCCAAACCAAACAAATTTGTGACAGGGAACCACATGTGAATATTAAAGATGAATGGATGCTTCTGAACCAAACGAAACAGTGGTTCCTGCAGAGAAAGAGAAAGTTATTTAAGTGTCTATGAGTGTAGTGGGGGAGGAAGTGGAAGGATATTGGAATTGGCAAATATTTAAGAAGACTTCAAAACTGTAACTTCTTTAGTAAGGTATCCAGATGATTCGTGTTAGAGATCCCGATCAGTCCTATTTGGTCATAGATTTGGAAGTTAATGCCTAGAAGAGTGTTTCTTGGATTCTTCATTACCCTCTATATGATTCCTGGAATCAACCCTGAGCCTTATACTGTGATGTCCAGAAATCTTTATTGTAACAAACATTCTGTTATTCTTAATTACAGTATTAGGAGAACTTCTCATGTTTAAGTATCAAAGTATTTGCAAAAGTTATGCAGCTAATTAGTGCCTGAGACAGAATTTTGGTTTGCTCATGTCATCAGAATCACTTACAAGGCATAATATTTGTGATGAAATATTTGAAGAGGCTTGGAGGAAGCACCGTTTAGGTTGTATAGCCAATACTGATGTGTATGTAATAGTAACTCGATAATAGGGGTCAAGTGAACGAAGCTGTATCACACAGTAGTCCCCCTGATACGCAGTTGCACTTTCCAGATTTAGTTGCTCACTGTCAAGTGTAGTCAGAAAATATGACATGGAAAATTTCAGAAATCAATAATTTATGTGTTAAATTATTAGCTTTTAAGAGAAGTCCACTGCTATGTTACAATACCTAAGTTATTCGCCTCACTTAGTCCCATTATGTTGGCATTAAATAATGTTGCATTATCACAAAAAGAGTGAGTACAGCACAATGAGATATTTTGAGAGAGTGAAAGAGAGTGACCATATTAAGAAAACAGTTATTACAGTATATTATTATAATTGTTCTTTTTTATTCTTATCTAATTTATGAATTAAACATTATCATAGTTATGTATGTATAGGGAAAAAAACCACCATGTATACTGGATAGGTTTCAGTACAATATTCAGTTTCAGGCCTCCACTGAAGATCTCGGGACATACCACCTGAGGATAAGGAGGAATTATTGTATTGGGTGACAGAAGTTAACTTAAATGGAAAATTCCTGGGGACTTCAGTTTTTTATAGTTTGAAATTGGAAGGCACTAAAATTGCAGAGAAGCTAAACTGACTTGCTGTTTCCTGTCTTGTACTGAGTTTGTCGTGGCCTCACATTACCTTTCATGTAGTTAGAGAGAGAAGACTTCTTGAAAAAATGTAGAATCATAGTTTTGAATATTATCAAAGAGTAAGGGAAGTTACTTCCAAGATGAAAATGCTAAATCTCAATCTTAGGAAAGTCACCAGAAAGAATGTTATACTAATGTAAATACATTATTCATACAATGGCAGAGTAACGGAATTGAGTTTCAAAATAAAAAGAAGTAATGCAGATAATCGCTAGTTTTGATGATATGATGACATTTACTATGGTATCTGTAGTTCAATATTTCCTAAGTTAGCCTTACCATTAAAACCATACCTAAGTTATATAGTTGAGAATTCTCAAAGACCTGTTATTTTAAAGTTAAATTATTTCTAATACAAAAGCATCATTTGTTTTTCAATTCATTTAAACTGATAACATCATGTTTTTCAAATTCCTTGATTTCAGACATTAAAATAGTTTTTCCTCACTCTTATCTAGACTGCCAATATTAAATATACTATGCATGGAATTTTTTAGTTTTTCAATAGGTTGCATTTTAGAATGGTCTTAAAAATTTCAGTCTTCCTACAGACAAACTGGAAAAACAACCTATAATTTTTAATGTAGAAGAATGTTTTTATAAACATTCTGTTTTGTTTTCTTTTTATATTTTGTAGGGCAGATGGCCAGCATCTTGACCAGAAACATCTTCCTAGTGACATAATGTCGTGTTTCTCTCTTCCTCATCTCCTTCTGTCAAAGGCTCCTAGAGCGCAGTCCTTCCTTTAAGCAGATGAAATGTATGATCTCCTTTGAGGTTAATTTTAATGCCATTTCATCTCTTTGTGGAAATGAGATTAGAATTCCAAATGTTCAAAATCCAACAGCCTTTAATGAAAAATGGTAGGAATTATCACATACCTAGAGCTTAGAAAGGATGGAATCATATTTGCACATTATTAAAGATCTGAATAATTTAGACTATTTTTAGATTTAAGTTGCTTAGAGGATTTTAGAAAAGCTCAGTATAAACAGCTCAAGAAAGGCACTTACTTGTCCTGATTTCAGCAATTTTACATCATTTAAGCACTTCCATGGAATGGTTCAGTTGTCACAAAAAAAGCATATTTTAGACCTCAGGTCAATGCTAAGAAGATACTGACATTATAAAAAAGATTTATATAAAAATTTGTTACATTCTTTTTTATTTTACTTATTTTTAACTTTTTAAGTTCTGGGATACATGTGCAGAACATGCAGGCTTGTTACATAGGTATAAATATGCCATGGTGGTTTGCTGCACCTATCAACCCATCATCTAGGTTTTAAGCCCCGCACGCATTAGATATTTGTCCTAATGCTCTCTTCGTCGCCTTGCCCCCATCACCTTGACAGGTTCCAGTGTGTGATATTCCCATCCCTGTTTCCATGTGTTCTCATTGCTCAACTCCCACTTATGAGTGAGAACATGCAGTGTTTAGTTTCCTGTTCCTGTGTTAGTTTGCAGAGGATGATGGCTTCCAGCTTCATCCATGTCCCTACAAATGACATGAGCTCATTCTTTTTTATGGCTGCATAGTATTCCATTCTGTATATCTACCACATTTTCTTTATCCAGTTTATCATTGATGGACATTTGGATTGGTTCCATGTTTTTGCTATTGTAAATAGTGTTGCAGTAAACATATGTGTGCATGTCTCTTTATAGTAGAATAATTTGTATTGCTTTCGTTATATACCCAGTAATGGGATTGCTGGGTCAAATGGTATTTCTTGTTCTAGATCCTTGAGAAATCGCCACACTGTCTTCCACAATGGTTGAACTAATTTACATTCCCACCAACAGTGTAATAGTGTTTTTATTTCTGCATAGCCTCTCCAGCATCTGTTGTTTCCTGACTTTTTAATAATCACCATTCTGACTGGTATATCATTGTGGTGTTGATTTGCATTTCTCTAATGATTAATGATGGTGGGCTTTTTTTTCATGGTTTGTTGGCTGCATAAATGTTTTCTTTTGAGAAGTGTTCATTTGTTTGTGTCCTCTCTTATTTCCTTAAGCAGTGATTTGTAATTCTCCTTGAAGAGGTCCTCCACATCCCTTGTAAGCTATATTTCTAGGTATTTTATTCTCTTTGTAGCATTTGTGAATGGGAGTTCATTCATGATTTGGCTCTCTGCTTGTCTATTGTTGGTGTAAAGGAATGCCTGTGATTTTTGCATATTGATTTTGTATCCTGAGACTTTGCTATATCTGCTTTTCAGCTTAAGGAATTTTGGGGCTGAGACAATTGGGTTTTCTAAATATATAATCATGTCATCTGCAAATAGAGACAATTTGACTTCCTCTCTTCCTATTTGAATATTGTTTATTTCTTTCTCTTGCCTGATTGCCCTGGCCAGAACTTCCAATACTGTGTTGAATACAAGTGGTGAGAGAGGACCTCCTTGTCTTGGGCTGGTTTACAAAGAGAATGCCTCCAGGTTTTTCCCATTCAGTGTGATATTGGCTATGGGTTTGTCATAAATATCTCTTATTATTTTGAGATATGTTCCATCAATACTCTCAATAGTTTTAAGGAATGTTGAAGTTTATCAACGACTTTCTCTGCATCTATAGAAATAATCATGTGTTTTTTGTTATTGGTTCTGTTAATGTCATGGATTACATTTATTGATTTGTGTAAGTTGAATGAGCTTTGCATCCCAGGGATGAAACTGACTTGATCTTGGTGGATAGACTTTTTGATGTGCTACTGGGTTTGGTTTGCCAGTATTTTATTGAGAATTTTTGCAACAATGTTCATCAAAGATATTGGCCTGAAGTTTTCTTTGTTTGTTGTGTCTCTGCAAGACTTTGGTATCAGAATGATTCTGACCTCATAGAATTAGGGAGGGGTTCCTCCTTTTCAATTGTTTGGAATAGTTTCAGAAGGAATGGTACCAGCTCCTCTTTGTACCTCTGGTAGAATTTGGCTGTGAATCCGTCTGGTCCTTGGCTTGGGAGAGTGTATGTGTCCAGGAATTTGACCATTTCCTCTAGATTTTCTAATTTATTTGGTAGAGGTGTTTATGGTATTCTCTGATGGTAGTTTGTATTTCTGTGGGATCAGTGGTGACATCCCCTTTATCATATTTTATTGTGTCTCTTTGATTCTTCTCTCTTTTATTCTTTATTAGTCTATCTAGCAGTCTATCTATTTTGTTAATGTTTTCATTGATTTTTGAATGGCTTTTTGTTTCTCCAGCTCCTTCAGTTCTGCTCTGATCATAGTTATTTCTTGTCTTCTACTAACTTTTGAATTTGTTTGCTCTTGCTTTTCTGGTTCCTTTAATTTTGATGTCAGGGTGTCGATTTGAGATCCCTTAAGCTTTCTGATGTGGCCAGTTAGTGCTATAAATTTCCCTTTTAATACTGGTTTAACTGTGTCCCAAATGTTTTTGTATGTTGTCACTTTGTTTTCATTGGTTTCAAAGAACTTCTTGATTTTTGCTTTAATTTTGTTATTTACCCAGGAATCATTTAGGAGCAGGTTGTTCAGTTTCCATGTAGTGGTGCGTTTTTGAGTGAGTTTCTTAATCTTGAGTTCTAATTTGATTGCACTGTGGTCTGAGAGGCACTTTGCTATAATTTCAGTCCTTTTGTATTTTCTTTTTTTTTTTTTTTTTGAGACGGAGTCTCGCTCTGTCACCCAAGCTGGAGTGCACTGGCCAGATCTCAGCTCACTGCAAGCTCCGCCTCCTGGGTTCACGCCATTCTCCTGGCTCAGCCTCCCGAGTAGCTGGGACTACAGGCGCCCGCCACCTCGCCCGGCTAGTTTTTTGTATTTTTTAGTAGAGACGGGGTTTCACCGTGTTAGCCAGGATGGTCTCGATCTCCTGACCTTGTGATCCGCCCGCCTCGGCCTCCCAAAGTGCTGGGATTACAGGCTTGAGCCACCGCGCCCGGCCCTTTTGCATTTTCTGAGGAGTGTTTTACTTCCAGTTACGTGGTCAATTTTAGAATAAGTGCCACATGGCACGGAGAAGAATGTATATTCTGTTAATTTGGGGTAGAGAGTTCTGTAGATGTCTATAAGGTCCACTCTTGATCCAGAGCTAAGTTCAAGTCCTGAATATCCTTGTTAATTTTATATCTCATTGATCTGTCTATTATTGACAGTAGGGTGTTTCTCTCTAAACTGGTTATTCTAGTTAGCAGTTCCCGTAACCTTTTATCAAGGTTCTTAGCTTCCTTGCATTAGGTTAGAAGATTCCCCTTTAGCTCAGAGTAGTTTGTTATTATCCATCTTCTGAAGTCTACTTCTTTCAATTCGTCAAACTCATTATCCATCCAGTTTTACGCCCTTCCTGGAGAGGCATTGCAATCATTTGGAGGAGAAGAGGCATTCTGGCTTTTGGAATTTTCAGCGTTTTTGTGCTGTTTTTTCCTCGTCTTCATGGATTTATCTACCTTTTATCTTTGAGGCTGATGACCTTTGGATGGTGTTTTTTGGGGAGGTCTTTTTTTATGTTGTTGTTGCTGCTTTCTGTTTGTTAGTTCTTTTTGTTGCTGTTGTTGTTGTTTCTAACAGTCAGGCCCCTCTTCTGCAGGTCTGCTGCAGTTTGCTGGAGGTCCACTCCAGATGCTGTTCACCTGAATATCACCAGTGGAGTCTGCAGAACAGCAAGGATTGCTAGCTGCTTGCTCCCCTGGAAACTTCTTCCCAGAGGGCAATGGTCTAATGCCATCCAGAGCTCTCCTGTATGAGGTGTCTGTGGACCCCTGCTTAGGAGGTCCCTCCCAGCCTGGAAGCACTAGGATCAGGGGCTCACTTGAGGAGACATTTTGTCCCTTGGCAGAGCTGGAGCACTGTGCTGGGAGAATCTCCCTTGTCTGGATCAGCCACTCTCCTCAGAGCTGGTAGGCAGGAAAGATTAAGTCAGCTGAAGCTGCAACTGCAGCTGCCCCTCCCCCGAGGTGCTCTGTCCCAGAGAGATGAGAGTTTCTGTAAGTCCCTGACCGGGGCTGCTGTATTTCCTACAGAGATGCCCTGCCCAATAAGGAGAAATCTAGAGAAGCAGTCTGGCCACAGCTACTTTGCCACACTGTGGTGAATTCTGCCCAATCCAAACCTCCCAGTCTCCTTAGCACTGTCGGGGGAAAATCACTTACTAAAACCTCAGTAATGGTGCATGCCCCTCCCCACACCAAGCTCCGTCATCTCAGGTTGACTCCAGCCTGCTTCTGGCAGTGAGAATTTCAAGCTAGTGGTTCTCAGTTTGCTGGGCTTCATGGGAATGGGAACTACTGAATAAGACCACTTGGCTCCCCGGCTTCAGCCCCCTTTCCAGGGCAGTGGATGATGCCCCTGTGTTGCTGGAGCTCCAGGCACTGCTGGAGTATGAAAAAAATCTCCTGCAGGTAGCTCAGTGACTGCCAAAACAGTCACTCAGTTTTGTGCTTGAAAACCAGGGCCCTGGTGGTGTAAGCTCATGAGGAAATCTCCTGATGCACAATTGCAAAAATCCTTGGGAAAAATGTAGTGCCCAGAGTGGATAGCATAGTCCCTCACTGCTTCCCATGCCTTGGGGATGGAGGTCCCCCAGCTCCTTGAACTTCCCGGGTGTAGTGATGCCTCAATCTGCTTCTGCTTGCTCTCCATGGGTTGCACCTGCTACCTAACCAGTCTCAATGTAATGAACTGGGTATTACAGTTGGAAATGAAGGAATTACCCACCTTCTGTGTTGGTCCTGCTGGGAGCTGAAGACAGGAGCTGTTTCTATTCAACCATCTTGGCCCCTTCTCCTAAATTCATATACTCTTTTTGAAAACCATCTTTCTAAAGTGGATATTTTCTGTTATATTTTCTGCAGCAGTCTATGCGTTCTAAGTCCGTTGTTCAGTTTTCTCACAGGTAAAAACATAAAAATAAAATGTCTCTCTGTGCTGTTGTGAGAACAATCTGGTGGATAAACAGTATAAGTACTTGGTATTGTTATCTATGACACAGAGATGGTGAGAAAAAAAAAAGTTTGGCATTAATAAAGTAGCATTTTTAAAATGAAAGATAGAGATTAACAAAAGAAAAATATACATATAATCAAATAATACAGACCACATGCTTTCCCAGTCCTCAGGAAAACTAGAATATGTTTTTTAAAAAAGAAGTCATTTTCCTTTAAAAATTAAAATGAGAAAAGTGGATGGTAAAGCAAGGTAAAATGGGTCATTCTTTATTTGTAACTGTTGATTATAAAAATAACCAAGAATCTAAAAAGTAAAACTGTAGTTACCTCTTGTCTGTGGAAGAGAATAGAATGTTAAATATAACAAGGAATTTGAAGCAGTTGCTTTCTCTAATCAAACCGAAGATCCCCATAATCATGTCCTTTGCTGTTAACAGTCTCCTAATTTTTTGGTCATCAAGAAGGGCCTGAAGATTGCCTAATTTGTTGTGGAAACTCACTTAAAGATAATGGCAAGCTGTTAGTTTAATTAAAACATTTTTTCAGAAAAGCTTTTGAACCTAGAGGAATAATTACTGTATAACTTTAACTCTGAAAATAACATTTTAACAAGGTGACTTAAATGCCTGATCTGAGATACACTTATTTTAATTATTATTTTCTATCTTTTCATTGTTGTGTAATGAAATAGATTTTTTCAAGTACATTTGTATGAATTTTAATGCATGAATAGATTCATGCACGCACCATAGTTAGGTTATGAAACAGGACCATCACCTCTAAAAAAAACTTTGCTATATCTTTATATTCACACCCTTCTCTCACCCATAACCCTTGGTGACCACTGACCTATTCTCAATTCCTATAGCTCTAAAATTTTATTTTGTTTTCAAGGATATAATACAAATGGAATCATACAGATAGAACCTTCTGAGATCAACTTCTTTCACTCAGCATAACCCATTTGAGATTCATTCAAATTGTCGTATGTATCAAAAGTCTATTTACTTTTATTGCTAAATAGTATTTCATTCCAAACCATTGTTTTTAGTATTCTATTTGCTTATTCGTTACCCTCTCTGGGGATATTTGTGTTGTGATTCACTTTGAAAGGATGAATATGCTTCAGAATGTCATGTTGTTTTCCTGTGGTCATAAATTTCTTTTTGGGCAAATACTGAAGAGTAGCATTGCTTGGTCATATCTTAAGTGTATGTTTAACTGTTTAACTTTATAAAAACTGCCAAAGCATTTTTCAGGGTGTGGAATTTTATAGCCTGACCAGCAATGTCTGAGAATGTGAGTTGTTTTACACTCACATTACACTGACACTTAGTATTGTCAGTATTATTTGTATCCATCCATGTAATTAAGCTTGTAATAATATCTCATTGGGGTTCTTTCATTTGTTTCTTTTGTTTAATGTTTCATTTTTATAACGACTAATGGTGTTGAATGCCTTTTCATATGCTTATGTACCATACTTATATCCTCTGGTGAAACGTTTGTCCGTATGTTTTGCTTATTTTTTAATCCAGTGGTTTGTTTTCTTATTGTTGAGTTGTGAGGGTCTGTTATCTATTCTCGCTATATAACACCGTGGGACATGTTATTTGCAAATATTTTCTCCCTGTCTGCACCTTGCCTTTTTATTTGCTCAATATCATCTTTCACAGAAGAAATATTTTCAGTTTATCAATCTCTAGGCCTGATGTACCAGTCTCTAAGAAATGAATCATACTTATGTTGGCATCTTAAAAACTAGTTACTTGAAACCATATCAGGGAACATCAACATACTATAGAAATGGGCCGAAGAGATTTGAGAGCCAGCTCCAATGTATGGTCTAAAGTAGGGATCCACAACCCCCAGGTCACAGGAACCAGGTGGCACAGCGGGAGGTGAGTGGCAGGGACGTGAGCAAGACTTCATCTGTATTTACAGCTACACCCCATCCCTGGAATTACCAACTGAGTGTCACCTCCTGTTAGATCAGAGGCTGCATTAGATTCTCAAGAGGATCACGAAGCCTATGGTGAACTGTGCATGCACGAGATCTAGGTAGTGTTTTCCTTATGAGAATCCAATCCCTGAGGATCTGTCACTGACTCCTATTACCTCTGTCTAGATGGGACTGTCTACTGTGAAAAAAAACAAGGTCAGGGTTCCCACTGATTCTACATTATTGTGAGTTGTATAATTATTTGGTTACCTATTATAATGTAACAATAATAGAAACAAAATGCACAATCAATGCAACACGCTTGAATCATCCCAAAACCATCCTCTCCCCACACCCTGGTCCATGGAAAAATATTCTTCCACAAAATTGGTCCCTGGTACCAAAAACAGTGGGGGACTTTTGGTAAAAAGGGTTAATGTTTCCTTTTAGAAATCACAAAGGTGGCCCTGCGCTGTGGCTCAAGCCTGTAATCCCAGCACTTTGGGAGGCTGAGACGGGCGGATTACGAGGTCAGGAGATCGAGACCATCCTGGTTAACATGGTGAAAGACCGTCTCTACTAAAAAGTACAAAAAACTAACCGGGCGAGGTGGCGGGCACCTGTAGTCCCAGCTACTCGGGAGGCTGACGCAGGAGAATGGCGTAAACTCGGGAGGCGGAGCTTGCAGTGAGCTGAGATCCGGCCACTGTACTCCAGCCTGGGCGACAGAATGAGACTCCGTCTCAAAAAAAAAAAAAAAAGGAAGAAGAAAGAAATCACAAAGGTACTCTAGATACTTTCCACCCATAGGTAGCAGCCTAAGGGACCTATGTCTGAGCAGCACAGCTACTCTACAGCCTTTTTTCCTACCCAAAGTGAGGTCAGAAGACCTAACAAAAACCATCCACGTGAATTGTTAGTATATCTTTCCAGAAGTAGCTTCCTACATTCTATTTCATTTCTATTTGTTCTATCTCATTGTTTTCTATCTCATTGTTTGATTTTTTTTACTGGTCTGTTTGCTTGCTATTTTACAATTTGACCCTGTCTACTATCTCTTAGCTGATTGCTACCTAACTCCAAAATCTGCAGCCAACAGAAGATTTACCACTGAGCCCAACCCAACCTAACTCAGAAAATGACCCCCAAACCTTAAACAGATCCAGAGATATTGAATGGCACTTGGTTGGACTTATGCTTCTAACTTTTAGCTCTGAGTTTTTTAAAATAACATTTTAATTTATATCTGAACTTAGAGATTCTTCATAACCTATATATTTATTGTTTCCTTTTGCTTGTTTTGTGTGTGTGTGTGTGTTATTTGTTTTCTTAACAAAAACATCTTAGAACTCTCATAGGAATTCTTAGGAGTAAAGATGAATGCAAAATAATGTAGTCATAACAAAATAAATAAATGGTATGAAGTCGTATTTTCATATTATTTATCAATTTAAAACTGCCTTTACACTTGATATTTATTTTAAATATCTTGCATAGTTTAAAATACAAATCTGTACTATACCTAAATCTGAACTACACAGATTTTAGTTGAAACATATGAATTTTCACTGATAAATTCACAGATTTCATATTTAGTTCATATTTTGAATATATCTGCAGAAAATAAACTAAACTTAAAAACACCTTTCCTTACTAAAGGAAAATAATTACATTTTAAGCTTTTTGAAAGTCATATTTATTTTCAAAATGATTTTAAATATCTTAAGAAAAATGGGCCTGGCGCGGTGACTCAAGCCTGTAATCCCAGCACTTTGGGAGGCCAAGACGGGCAGATCATGAGGTCAGAAGATTGAGACCATCCTGGCTAACCTGGTGAAACCCCGTCTCTACTAAAAAATAAAAAAAAAAACTAGCTGAGCGAGGTGGCGGGTGCCTGTAGTCCCAGCTACTGGGGAGGCTGAGGCAGGAGAATGGCGTAAACCTGGGAGGTGGAGCTTGCAGTGAGCCAAGATCCAGCCACTGCACTCCAGCCTGGGCGACAGAGCGAGACTCCATCTCAAAAAAAATAAATAAATACAAAGAAAAATGATAGATTCTATGTGTAAGATTGAACGTTTCATACTCACTTAGAATCTGTGTTTTAAAAGTAAAAATAAAACAAAAGTACATATATATTTCTGTTAGACCATGGCTTAATATTAGTTGATGTGGATGAGAAAACTATCATATTGAAAATCTTATGACTGTCCATTGGAGGGTATCATCTTTTTCTAGTCCAGATTTAGTGTATAATTCTTAAAACCCTGAAATGTTACAGATTTAGTTTGACTGACAGAAGCAAAAGTAAGTGTGACAGTTTCCAGCAAGGGCATGTCCATATTTGAAGAACAAAAGACATGGTTCTAAAAATATACAGTACCAAGTGTTTTTTAGCGACTTCCAATATTATAAATTAATTTTTTTAAAGTTAGACTATTTTGTTACATTTAACTGTTGCAATTATTATTATTAATTTCAAACAAACAACTTCTAGTTTTAAACTCATGATTTTAGCCAATATTTTTAAATTATCATCTTTAGAACAGGGCAGCCCTTATTTCCCAACATGATGATACTTAACTTGTGAAACAAGAACCACCTGAATGGAAGAACTCATATTTCAGTCAGGTATTACAAGTGCCAACAGCATTACTGTGGTTGATGATTTCTCTAGTCTCCTATAGTTCCAGCCAAATCTCTTGCCTTTCTTTCCTGCCTTTCTAACTCTGATCACATAGTTTTATCTTAACTTATGATTCTTCTCTCTCTACTTGCAATTTTGACTTCCTGTAATTAGAGCCAATAATGCATCTCTCAATATCTCAAAAGGAGATCTATATATTCCCTTATCAATATAACATAAGCATAAATAAACATTGTAATTAGCAAGCATTAATTTATTGGAGGAACCCTACGAGCCCTGTAATTTGTTGATAATATATACATGTGTTTAATGGGTTTGGAATTTTATATTTAGAAATATGAAACTTTGTATGCTTTTAATGTAATTATTAATGATCTGAATACATTGTCTATTCCATAATGATAAACCTCTTTTTAAATATCTCTATTCTAGGCTTTAATAGTTACATAGGACACCACTTCTGGTGACATTTAAATTAAAAAACCCACACATTTGGGAGAATTAGGCTTAAAAATGCCAACTCATATAATTATCAGAAAAGCCAATTTAGTAACCAGATTCATTTTAATGCCTCTTTTTACATCTTTGCATCCAAGGAAAATGTCAGTTCAAACTACTTGAAAATTGAAAAATGTTATGGTATTTTAACACCTGTATGAAAAAAAAAAAAAACATAAATTGGCAAAGTAGGATAAGCCCAAGTCATGCTCTTTTATTATTCTTTTGAAAAGAGTATCCAACTGCTTATATAGCTGTAAGGATGCATTATAAATTTAATAAGCCATTGAGTTAACATGAGACAAACAATCTCGTGTCAAGAAACTAGGAATATAAGATAGATTCTGGAGAGGTAAAAATATATCAGTTCATGCTATTTACAAAACGAGGTATAATGTAAAAAAAAAAGTGACTAATTTAAGAAAACCTACAGTAAAATATTATAGTCATGAGAACACTATTTATTTTCTTAGATTTGAAATGATATGCATACTATATATAGATTTAAATAAGTATATATGGTAATTAAAGAGAAATAACAAATTAATAATAGTTAAACGTGTAACCATCACTCAGAAACAATTATTATTAATACGTTGCCATTGTCATCTTTTTTTCCAAATGTTCCTATCTTATTTCTTATTCGACAAACATTCTTTGTGGCCCTCTTGATATCCTGCATCACGCCAATGCAGACAAGCAAAGATTCCCTGCATTTAAGTTCTTGACAGTTTTCTGGGGCATTCTGATATTCACAAATATGGAGTGATTGTTAAGAAGTTAAAAGAGAAAAACAGGTAGACGGTGGTCTGGGAGCAAATCATAAAAATTATGCAGGGGTATTGGCAGGCAAGGCTGTCTTCCAGCCGTGACAGCTGAGGTAAGGCAGAGTCACTAAGTGGTAAAATATTAAGAGTGATGCCGTTAAATATTGAGAGTGTTCTTGACAGAGGGGCAAGTGTGGTATGAGTGGTGATGGAGTCACCTCCCAGGAACAGAGCTATCCAAAAAGTCTTTTGGGGGTCCATTTGACATGAAGATATACTAAAGAAAATGTATTAAAAAGGAGTTTTGGATTCAATGTTGGGCTCTTCAGAGAGTACAACCACGCTAATGAACCTGACTGGGCAGAAATATGCCAAAGGTAGGAGTTAGCATGCAGAAACATCTATCTGGGAACACTGGCTGGTGGTCAGTGGAGAATGTTGCTTGTTGTGCACCTCGGTTATGTGATCACGTTTCTTTCATGTTTTCTAGCCTAGTGTATGAGCATCTCAAAACAAAAGACGGGGCAGATAGTAAAAAGCATCTGGCCAAAAAGCCATGTGTTATAGTCTGAGTATTTGTGTCCCTCAAAAATTCATACATTAAAACCTAACTCCCAAAATGATGGTATTAAGAACTGGGGCCATTTGTGAGGTGATAAGGTCATGAGGCCTCCACCTTCATGAACTAGCTTAGCCTATTTGCGCTTTCTGTCTCTTCTGCCATGTGAGAACACAGCAACAAGTCACAATCTATGAAGCAGGGGGTTCTCACCAGATGTTGAATCTGCTGGTATCTTGATCTTGTACTCTTCAGCCTCCAGAACTGTGAGCAACACGTTTCCATTGATATGAAGTATCCAGTCTAAGGTATTTTGTTATAGTAGCCCCAGCTCACTAGGAGACCAGACTATTCAGGATGACGCCTTGAGTTCAGTGCACAAAGTACTGTAAGGAAGCCATCTCTCTGTAGCGTGGACAATGGATGATAACAGCAGGCACTTTTAGGAAGCAATTGCTGGGGAAGTAAGAAAGCAGCCATGTCAGAAAGAAGGAAGTGAGAGAAGCAATAGGAGCAAGGGTAGGCTCAAGGAGGAAAACAAGAGAGTCCTCAAAACATACAATGTGGGGGAGGGAGAAGCAAGAGAAGCAGGAGTTGCACTTTGGGACCTTAGTGGGGTCTCACTGGGGCCTCATTATCAAAACCCACGGCAATTTTTGTTCACTTGATTTTCCCCAAGATGCAGGAAATGCAATTTGAAAAGCTGAAAAAGTTTAGAATTATATTAGGTTTAGCCGAGTAACCTCACTATCCTTTGAAACATGCTCAGTTCCTTCTGATTTATGAAATGGATAACAAGCTTCATGATCCCTAAGAATATAATAAATGTAAATAACATCTAGAGGATCAAAAGCAAGATTTGTTGTTGCACATAACCCTCTTTTGATTGTCCTTGACTCTTTTCATGTTCACCTTTTCCAAAGTTCTTCATTCATTCTTGTAGATTCATAATTCAATGTGGGATTATAACGTTTTAAACAAAGCACTTTTTTTGTTTTTTGTTTTTTGTTTTTTTGTGAGGCAGTTCTTGTGACAGTTCTTTCAATACTGGCTTGCATATCTTTTTTTTTTCTTTTTGTGTTTTTGGGAAAAATATCAAGTATAACATTTTAGTTTGGTATGTTTTGTCTGTGCTGTTGGTTTGCCTTTTAGCATTTTAATAATATCCCACTATTACCTATGACATCTATTTTTTTGTGTCAGCCATCATTTTTATTGGTGTATCTTTAACGTGTCTTTCTATTTTGAATGCTTTTAAGATTATTTTTCTCTGCTTTTCAGTAGTTTTGCTATGATTTACTAAGGCATGATTTAATTTGTATTTATCCTACTTGGGGTAAATTTTACTTTGTTTTGTTTTGTTTTACTTTTACTTTTACTTTATTTTGTTTTGTTTTCCTTTTTTTTTTTTTTTTTTTTTTTCGCCGAGACGGAGTCTCGCTCTGTCGCACAGACTGGAGTGCAGAGGTTGGATCTCGGCTCACTGCAAGCTCTGTCTCCAGTATTCCTGCCATTCTCCTGCCTCGGCCTCTCAATTAGCTGCGACCACAGGCGCCTGCCAACGTGCTGCCGGCTTTTTTTTTTTTTTTTTTCAGTAGAGACGGAATTTCACCATGTTATCCAGGATGGTCTTGATCTGCTGACCTCGTGATCTGCCCGCCTCGGCCTCCCAAAGTGCTGGGATTACAGGCGCGAGCCACTGTACCTGTCCTGTGTTCCTTTTTAAATTTGTGAGTTAAGCTTTTTCATCAATTTGAGGAAATTCTCAGCTATGATTTCATATAGGAAAATTAAGTGAACAGAATGCCCGAGAGGCCAAGTCATATATTAAAAAGCTATGCATAACACATAGGTTTCATTTAAAGCCATCAGAAGGGTATGGCAGGCTGAATTATGGCTACCCAAAGATGTTCATTCTCTCGTCCCTGGGGCCTGTGAATATGTTATTTTACATGGCCAAAACGACGTTGCAGATGTGCTGAAAGTCACAAGTCTTGAGATGGGAAAATTGTCCTGCATTATCCTGATGAGTCCTTAAAAGTGAAGAATCTTTCCCAGGGAGAGAGATATAACATGAGAAGGACTTGACCGTATGTGTCTGGCTTTGAATGTGGAGAAAGGTAGTCATAAGCCAATCAATGAGGCTGTCTCTAGAAGCGGAAACTACCTTCAGTTCAGAACCAGCAGGAAAACAGAAACCTTGGCTCTATAGATGCAAAGAACAGAACTCTACTAACCACAGCAGAGAGGAAAGAACAATTGCCTTAGAGCTTCCAGAAAGAGTGCGGCAGATCACCAATTTCCTTTTAGTCTGGCCAGATGTGTATAAACCTTCTGACCTATAGCATAGACCTGTGAGATAATAAATATGTGCTGTTTTATACCACTAATATTTTTGGCAATTTATTATCAGAGCAGTATAAAATTAAAACAGGGAAGAAAAGATGACTTAAATAATATTGGGGAAATTGGCTACCGATGTAGAAAATAGTAAAGAAAATTCGATCCTGCCTCATAATGCACAAAAATATCAATTCTAAGTGAATTAAATGTTAAATATCAAAAAAAAATTAAAACCTTTAGATGAAAATGTTTTTATAGAGAAAAAATTTTAAGGGCTACCTGTATAATCAATAAAATGTTGAGATTCTCAATGAAACATTAAAAAATTAATTAATATTTAATTCATGTGGGAACATAATTAAAAACATAAATTTAAAGCTTCTCAGCCCAGCACTGTGACTCACGCCTGCAATCCCAGCATTTTGGGAGGTTGAGGCGGGTGGATCATGAAGTCAGGTGATGGGGACCATCCTGACTAACATGGTGAAACCCCGTCTCTACTAAAAATACAAAAACAAAATTAGCCAGGAGTGGTGGCCGGCGCCTGTAGTCCCAGCTACTCGGGAGGCTGAGGCAGGAGAATGACGTGAACCCGGGAGGCGGAGTTTGCAGTGAGCTGAGATCGCTCCACTGCACTCCAGCCTGGGCAATAGAGCGAGACTCCATCTCAAAACAAACAACAACAACAACAACAAAAAAAAAATTCTCATTCTCATTCTCATTGTACTCTTGAAAGGAATTTGAGATAACAATAACACATGTACTGTTGGAAAACTTATAAATTTTTACAATCACTTTGAAGATAAATTGCCAATATGTAGTAACATTATAGATGTGTAAAATGAAAGTTCCCGGAAAAACACAACTAAGTATATTATCTGAAAAGTTTTTCATGTCAGTAAAAACGGACATCTATGGTAATAACTCTTTCAGTGCTTACGAAACCAATGATTATTATTTTGGCTCTTGTTTCTTCTATCCAGACTTTTCTCCATTCAGACAGTGGAGCCAGGAACATAAAGTAAAAGAAAAAATCTGCCTAGAAAACATAATTGTTTATTACACTGTTTAAAGCTGATTGGTGATTGTCAGTAATCCTTCGAAAAAACATAATTTTCACTGTGTCCTTCAAGGTCCTACAATGTCTGTGGCTTCTGTATACCTCCCAGCTCTCTTTCTTATACCTTTTCTTTCTCTTTTTTTGATAGTCCATCATTCTTAGTGACTTTCAGTTTCTTGAGAGTATCAATCTTTTTTTTAACTTGGTTGCATGAAACTTCCAGTTTTTTCTTCCTGAAATGTTCTCCCCCTAATGATTCCTCTACTTAATAGCTGATCATTTTTCATGCCTAAAATGTTACTACTTCTTAGTCTGCTTTCTGTTGCTTGCGCTGCAGCTGCGCAAGTTGTAAAGAAAAGGGATTTATTTCTTACGACTATGAGGCGGAGAAGTCCAAGGTTGAGGGGCCCACATATGATAAGAATCTTCTTGCTAGTGGTGGTGGAGGGCCTCATATCTCAAGGGGACTGTGTGTACTAATGTGCTGGCTCAGGTCTCTTTTCCTCTTCTTTTAAAACTACCATTTCTCCTCCCATGATAACCCATTAATCCACAATCTGTGAATGGATTAATCTATTCATGAAGGCAAAGTCCTCATGATCCTATCACCTCTTAATATACCTATTTTTCCATACTGCCGCATTGAGGATAAAGTTTCAACAACAGTTTTGGAGGGGACATTCACATCATAGCACCTTCATAGCAGCTTTTCTTGATATGCAATTGAAATTATGTCTCTAAATGCAAGTATGTAATTAACAATCATAATCGTTTTTAAGATAATATTTTTATTTGATGACTAATCAATGTTTTCTCAGCACTCAAATGGAATCCCCATTAGGCTCTGATGGTATCTCTATGCTGTTCACAATTAAATCACAAGATCTAACCAAATGTCTAATATATGGTAAAGCTTAATGTATATTGATTGACTAACTTCATAAAAATTATCTGTATTTAAAGCTGCACAATGGAAAAAATCTGATTTTAATGGATTTTTACTATGCTCTATTGAAATTGTATTTTATAAATTTTTACTATACTCTATTAAAAACAGATATCCTCTGAATTCAGATACAGTCGGGCTTGCTTTTCAATTCTGCTCATATGTCAGTGATTAAGTTATTCATCTTTACTCTGTGTTCCTTTCATATGTGTAAAGTAGGTGTAGCTTACATATATATAATTATACCTATAAATCTATGTCACATTATATGGGATTATTCAGCATAAATATAAAACACATCCTTTAGTAATATCTTAGCACACAGTACTTGCTCCAAAATATTATTTCCTATTATAAAGAGTTCATTGTATTATCTGATGTTTTGCCTGATATTTCCTCACTATATCTAAAATGTTTATGGTGCTTACGAAAAATAAATCTAAATATGAAATAGTATAATTTTAAAATTTTATCCAAATCAATCTGTTTACATTAACCACCTTGGAATTTAGTGGCTGAAAACAATAATCCTATTATTTGCTCAGAAGTTTCAGCAATTCTATTGGGATCAGCTGAATACTTCTGGTTTTCTCTCCCAGGGTAACCCATGCAGGTGCAGTCATCTGTGACTCAACTGTGACTGGGTGGTCAAATATAGCTGCACTAACTCTTCTGGCAATTGCCAATTGCTCCACAGGTATTTTCAGCCTTCTGTACAAGAGAATAATGGTCTTTAAATATTGATTTCAGAGAAACATTTAGTAAGGGTGAGAAAAGAAGTCACAAAGCCTAGAAATTTACAGAATCAATTTTGCAGCATTCCATTGGACAACGCAAGTCATAGAGTCAACCCAGAGTCAAGGAATGAGCAAATGAGTCCCTATTTCTTGGAGAATCTATAAAGTCATACCAAAAGGAAGCAGAATTATTCTGGCCTTTTGTGCAACTATTCTACCATTCGAAGGAACTGTTATTTTAAAATATGTATTAATTTTTGACATACTTTATGCACTATTTATATATCATGAGTAATTTTAAAATAATGTTTTGACAATAATTCATTTTATGTTTATTAAGTTAATGCTAATCATGATCATTTAATATGACATTTTTGTGGGAATTTATATAACTCAAATTATATTTGAGTATAATACATTAATTATTAATGTGCATCATTTAGAATTATGTGATCAAATTAAACTCATTCCCAGAACTTTATATTTATGCTCCTCAATTACAGTAGCCATGTAATATATCATTGTGACTATTACACAGAGTAGTATATAAATCTTGCATTATCTGATTGCAGCGATATTACTATTATTCTTGGAAGTCTTCAATCATTCATAAAAAGCTATCTTAAGATGACCTAAGGTAAAAGCTTGCTTCTTTTCTCCTATTAAAAGCCAATAACCAAACTGAGGGAAAGCAGTAATAAGAGAAAAGAGGAGTGGATACTGCAGGAAGAATGCATTCTCAGAAACTCATTAGGGGCTGACATTCACTGAAGACAAATCAATGAAAAAATTAGAAAAAAAGCTCTTACCTCCTCTGGAGTATTTGAAATTAACTAATAGGAAATACTTTACTGAGGTATTTAAACCATAGGTTCTTAGGCTTAACTATGAAAACCAAATATCTCAAAGATTATTGAACTATGATTTGCTGGGATCTACCTTGGATATTCTGATTCTTTAAACATGGCAAACTACCCGATAGTTTAAATCATGCTCTCTATGGAAGACTATGAGGTTTCATAAAAATAGTATAAGATAAACAATAAACAACTCTCAGTGACACCAATGTTCTACTTATTAGATTACTGTATTCTCTAACCCAATAGGTTCTCTGATATTTGAGACCCTAAATTCTAGTTTTGTTGTTGTTGTTGTTGTTTTGTTTTAAAACAACTTCACGTATTTCTAGCTTTATATAACGTTATAGAACATATATTTATTTTAAAATTGGGAAAAAAGAAACATGGATATCTCTCTAGTGATATGGAAGTGGGACAGACAAGTGCTGGAAGAGAAGTGTGGGTCCCTGATGAGGGCTCCATCCCCGGGCCTGTGCCCACAGACCTAGGTGAGGACAGGCACTCCTGCCTTTGTGCCCAAATGTTGCATTTCCCAAGATGACCCTGGCCCATCAAGCCCCCATGATAATACAAAGATCATAATTATGCCTAACATAACACAACTATCCTTCATACAACTGGGACACACCAGTTTCCAACACAAATACTACTACATAAAGTTAACAACACTTAAATGCTGATGTGAAGTCAATAAATCTTATTTCATACGATAAAGTGGAAAGGAAATAAAATGAAGTTTTTTTTAAGTACAAGTATATACATGCACAAACATGTTTTTAACAAAAGGAGGAGGAAATACTTGTGACAGTTACAGTACTTGTTCCTGCAGCTAGTCACGTGGTCGCAGCTGCTATTGATGACTACCTTCTTCTACTACTCATTCTGTGTTCTCTTTGCCTTCAGCAAGCACCTCAGAAGGTTGTGGTCTTTTCCCTGGTGGAGTAACTCAAATCTTCATCCCTGAAGGGTCTGAGTCGTTTGTAGTCCTACCTGGATTGAGCTGCTGTAGTTTCCCATTGACATTAATCACAGGGCACGGTAATACTAATAGATGCCATAATGAATCTCCTGTATTCTATGCATACTCTTCCTTACCTCTGTTGTGTAATAGTAGACTGATTTCATCTTGATACTTTGGGTCAGTCACTCCAACTACCTTCTTAACCTGTTGATTTAAAGGTAGGACGAGGAAGTGTCCAGGTGGCAATCTTCACTTCCAGTTTAACGGAATCATTGTTGTGTCTCCTGGTGGCAACGTTCCCCCCTCTGGAACAAAAACCTCCAGGCCAGTAGACTGTAATGTCGTGGGATCAGGAAACAAACATTTTGCTAGTGGATCACTATGGGTGATGGTGAGTGGTGCCACTTCCACTTCCGCCCCTCAATTTCTGGACCCGTGAATCCTGGCTCTGGGAGAAATAGTGCCATATGTTGGATGCTGATTCAGAGCATATAAGGCCTTCTAGAGAACTTCGTCTCAGCCCTGCAAAGTATTGTCACCTCGTTGGCATTGTAATTGTGACTTCAAAAGGCCATTCCACTGTTCTATCAATCCAGCTGCTTCAGGATGATGGGGAACATAGTAAAACCAGTGAATTCCATGAGCATGAGCCCACTGCCGCACTTCTTTAGCTATAAAGTGAGTGCCTTGGTCAGAGGCAATGCTGTATTGAATACCATGATGGTGGATGAGGCATTCAGTGAGTCCACGGATGATAGTCTCGTCAGAAGCATTGCATGAAGGATAGGCAAACCCATATCCGGAGTAACTGTCTATTCCAGTGAGTACAAACCTCTGCCCTTTCCATGACAGAAGAGGTCCGATATCATCAACCTGCCACCAGGTAGCTGGCTAATCACCCTGAGGAATGGTGCCATATCAAGGGCTCAGTGTTGGTCTCTGATACTGGAAAATTGGGCACTCAGCAGAGGCCATAGCCAGGTGAGCCTTGGTGAGTGGAAGTCCATGTTTCTGAGTCCATGTATTACCTCCATCCCTGCCATCATGACCACTGTGTTCATGGGCCCATTGGGTGATGACAGAAGTGTTTAGGAAAACAGGGTATGTGGTGTCCACAGACAGGTTATCCTATCCACTTGGTTGTTAAAATTCTTCTCTGCTGGACTCATCCATTGGTAAGCACTCACATGAGATACAAATATCTTAACAGTTTTGACCACTCATTGAGGCTCAGCTGCATACCTCTTCCCCAAATTTCTTTGTCACCAATTTTCCAATCATCATTTTTCCAAGTCCCTGACCATCCATCCAAACCACTGGCCACAGCCCATTAATCGGTATATAATCAGACATTTGGCCACTTATTTTTCCATGCAAAGTGCACAGTCAGGTGCCCTGCTTGAAGTTATGCCCACTGAGAAGATTTCCCTTCACTGCTGTCCTTCAAGGATGTCCTAGAGATGGACTGTAGTGCTGCAGCTGTCCATTTTTGAGTGTTGCCTGAATATCATGCAGACTCATCTGTGAACCAGGCTCTAGTCTTCTCTTCCTCTGTCCATGTATCATAGGAAACTACCCATGAGGTAATTGGTGCAGGCTGGGGGAGAGAGGCTAGGGTGGAAGGAGTGGAGACCATGGGCATTCGATCCACTTCCTCATGTAACTTACTTGTGCCTTCAGGACCTGCTCAAGTCCAGTCATATATATACCACTTTTATTCAATGATGGAATGCTGCTTTGCATAACCCACTTTGTGGCTAGATGGATCAGAAAGCACCCAGTTTATGATAGATAGTTCAGGTTGCATGGTGACTTGATGACCAATAGTCAAATGTTCAGTTTCCACCAAAGCCCAGTAACAGGCCAAAAGCTGACTTTCAAAAGGAGAGTAGTGATCTGCAGAAGATGGCAGGGGCTTGCTCCTAAATCCTAGAGGCTCCTGCTGTGATTAACTTATGGGGGCCCACCAAAGGCTCCAAACAGCATACCTATATTTCACTGACATCTTAAGCACCATTGGATCTGCTGGATCATATGGCCCAAGTGGCAGAGTAGTTTGCACAGTAGCCTGGACCCGCTGTAGAGTCTTCTCCTATTCTGGACCCCACTCAAAACTGGCAGCCATTCAGGTCATTCAATAAATAGGTCAGAGTAACACAACCAAATATGCCTACTAGGCATCGTACCTCTTTCTTGGTTTTAGGAGGGGTCAAATGCAGCAACCTATCCTCTACCTTAGGAGGAATATTTCCACAGGTCCCGCATCACTGAAACCCTAAACATTTTACTGAGGTAAAAGGTCCGTAAATTTTAGTTGGATTTATTTCCTATCTTCTGGCACACAAATGTCTCACCAATAAGTCCAGTGTGTTTGTTACTGCTTGCTCACTGGACCCAACCAACATAATGTCATCAATGTAATGAATCAGTGTGATATCTCATGGAAGCAAAAATCTATCAAAGTGTTTCCAAACAAGGTTATGAAACAAAGCTGGAGAATGTATACACCACTGAGGTGGTACAGTAAAGATATATTGCTGGCCTTGCCAGCTGAAGGCAAATTGTTTCTGGTGGGCCTTATGCACAAGAATGGAGAAAAAGGCATTTACCAAGTCAATGACTGCATACCAGCTACCAAGAGATGTGTTAATTTGCTCAAGCAATGAAACCACATCTGGTACAGCAGCTGCAATTGGAGTCACCACTTGGTTAAGCTTACAAGAATTGACTGTCATTCTCCAAGATCCATCTGTATCCTGCATAGGCCAAATGGGAGAGTTGAATGAGTATGTAGTGGGATTCATGATCTCTGCATCTTTCAAGTCCTTGATGGTGGCACACTAATCTCCACAATCCCTCCAGGGATGCAATATTGTTTTTTGATTTATAGTTTTCCTAGGTAGAGGCAGCTCTAACGGCTTCCATTTAGCCTTTCCCACCATAATAGCCCTCACCATTCCAGTCAGGGAGCCAATGTGGGGGTTCTGCCAACTGCTAAGTATGTCTATGCCAATTATGCATTCTGGCACTGGGAAAATGTCTGCAGGATGAGTCCAGGGACCCACTGGAACCACTGTAAGTGGGACCTGAGCAAAAACTCCATTAATTACCTGACCTCTATAAGCCTCTACTTTAACTGGAGGACTGTATTAGGTTTTGGATCCCCTGGAATCAATATCAGCTCAGAGCCAGTGTCCAGTAGTCTTCAAAAAAGTCTGATTATTTCCCTTTCCCCAGTGCACAGTTACCCTGGAAAAAGGACAGCAGTCTCCTTGGGGAAGAATGAGAGAAAGATTCACCGCATAAATTCTTGGTATTCAGTAGTGTCCTACTTCAAGGCGACCTGGCTTCCCCTTCACTCAAGGGATTCTGGATCTGTAAACTGGCTCAAGTCTGGAGACTGATTGACGGGCTGTGATTCTCTGTTTTTATAATTCAAGTTAGTTTTCTGTCCATTTGACCTAGAAATTTTTTGCTTGTATAAATTAAACAGAAATGCAGTGGGCTTCCTATCAGTTTCATTTCTAGGAATCCCGTGGTTAGTTAGCCAGTGCCAGAGCTCTACACAAGTCAGAGTATTCTGATTGCTGCTTTGTCTCTGCTGTTTGTCTATTATAGTAGCTACGCCTACCTTGACTTTGATGGTTGAGTGCTGCCATTTGGTCCCTGCCACCCCAGAATCAAATTATTCCCATTGTATTTACATTTTTTAGTTGAGTAACTGCAGTTCTTACTATTAGATCTGACATACAGAAAAAAAAAAAAAAGCAATTACAGGGCTCTTCAAAGATGCAGGTACTGCCCTCACAAATCTATTTCACAAGGCATTGGTCAAGGGTATATCTTCTGGACCCTCCCAGCTTGGATGAATAGTTCTAAAGTGACTAATCGACTCCACCAGCTTAATCTTCCTAAGCCTTTGGATTGCTTTCTCTACATTAAACCAAGGGAGATCAGGTATTTTCAGCTCACTCACAGTGGGCCATCTTTTAATCCATATTTCCCCTAAACAAGCAAATAAACTATTAGAGCCTTTGTTAACTCCCTGAGCTGCAATATTAAATTCCATGTCCCTACTTAGTGACCCCAAATCGACACATTCAGCCTGATTCAACTCTGTGTTCCGTCTACCATTATCCCACATCCATAATGTCCATTCCCATGCCTTTTCTTCAGATTTCTGCTTATATAAATTAGAGAACTCAAGCAGTTCTTTTCAAGTGTAGTGCACCTCCTCACGTGTCACACTCTGAACTTCACCTCTAGATGCCCGCCGGGACTTTAGTCTAGTTATAGGTCTAGAAGCAAACATGGGTGTTGGAGGTGGCTCCTGAAGAGAATCAACGTTATCTTGCCTGGTGACTTCCTCAGGGGAGGCCTTCACTCTTGCCTCAGTCAGGGAAGGATTCATCTCCTCAGATGAAGGTGAAAAGGCCAGTGGCAGCATGGGTCAGGCAGGGGATGTGGCTACTACTGGAGATGGGGCAGCTGTTTCTTTTTGGCAGAAAAATTCTATCAGAGTTTACAAGCTCAGTGTCCCCAACTTTACTAGGGTCTCGCCACATGTCCACATTCTGGGTTGCAGTGTTTCATTCTTTTCCAGTAATACTCTCACTTTAACAGTAGACACCTGGTGAGGCTGTGCTTGGTTCTCCAACTACGTTCAAAGTTATTATGTACAGTCACTAAGCTCCTTGCCTCTCATGAACAGTAAATCGGGAGTGAATCAGGAGTGTCAAATGTATTTGTTTTGTATAACTCTCTAAACAGTTTCTGCCAAGGACTATCAGTGCTCCTCATAATATTAGAAGTAGAGTTCTTAGCATTTGGGGTCTAATCATATTAAGCAACCAACTCTAAAAACCCCAAAACCAATGAAAGAACTCCATTCTTAATAGTCTGTTTCTCTAGAACCACTCCTGGTACCAAAATTTGTATTAGTCGGGTTCTCTAGAGGGATAGAACTAATAGAATATTATATATATATATATATATATATATATATGCACATACACACACACACACATATACATAAAATACATATATTATAGAGAGATTACATACATAGTTATATATATATACAGAGAGACAGAGAGGAGTTTATTAAGTATTAACTCACACAATCACAAGATCCCACAATAAGCTGTCTGCAGGCTGAGGTGCATGGAGAGTCAGTCGAGTTCCAAAGCTGAAGAAATTGGAGTTTGATGTTCGAGGGCAGGGAGCATCCAGCATGGGAGAAAGATGTTTGCTGGGAGGCTAGGCCTGTCTCTCTTTCCACATTTTTCTACCTGTTTATATTCTAGCTGTGCTGGCACCTGATTAGATTATGCCCACCCAGATTAAGGGCAGGTCTGCCTTTCCCAGCCCACTGACTCAAACGTTAATCTCTTTTGGCAACACCCTCACAGACACATGCAGGATCAATACTTTGTATCATTCAGTCCAATCAAGTTGACACTCAGTATTAACCATTACAACTGTATTATGCACCACAGGAAAAAAAAAAGTATGGTATTTAAACTAAACATAATACTAAAAAGTGAGATAATCATTGTTGATATGGTTATATATTTGTCCATAAATTTTCAATATATTGATTTGCAAATAAATTGGATTTTTATTATACTCTTTTACTAATTTATCACTAAACATTATACCAAAAACATATATCTATGCTAGAGTTTGTCCCTACCTTAAAGTTGACAGACTGCTATTTAATTTAGAAAAATTAATCTAAAAACATACTCGATTTAAAAATAATTCCTATGTTGCATATTGGTTGTGAAATATCACAATTCTGACATGTAAAACAGATGTGTTAAAGCATTAGTCAACCCTTGTTGTTTTTGTTGTTGTTGCTTTTTCTTTTTTTTTTTTTTTTTTTTTTTTTTGAGACGGAGTCTCGCTCTGTCGCCCAGGCTAGAGTGCTGTGGCCGGATCTCAGCTCACTGCAAGCTCCGCCTCCCGGGTTCACGCCATTCTCCTGCCTCAGCCTCCCGAGTAGCTGGGACTACAGGCGCCCGCCACCTCGCCAGGCTAATTTTTTATATTTTTTAGTAGAGACGGGGTTTCACCGTGTTAGCCAGGATGATCTCGATCTCCTGACCTCGTGATCCGCCCGTCTCGGCCTCCCAAAGTGCTGGGATTACAGGCTTGAGCCACCGCGCCCGGCCTGTTGTTGCTTTTTCAAAGTAAGGTCTTACTCTGTCGCTCAGGCTGGAGTTCAGAGGCGCGATCTCGGAGGTCGCAGTGAACCCCTGTTCCTAAAAACAGTTCTAGGCAGGGCACGGTGGCTCATGTCTGTAATCTCAGCACTTTGGGAGACCAAGGGGCGTGGATCACTTGAGGTCAGGAGTTCAAGACCAGTCTGACCAACATGGCAAAACCCCATCTCTACTAAAAATACAAAAAAAAAAAAAAAAAAAAAAAGTAGCGAGGCATGGTGCTAGGCTCTTAAAATCCCATCTACTTGGGAGGCTGAAGCAGGAGAATCACTTGAACCCCTGAGACAGAGGTTGCAGTGAGCCAAGATCAGGCCACTGCACTCCAGCCTGGGTGACAGAGGGAGACACTGTCTCCAAAAAAAGAAAAAAAGTTATAAAATGAGATTATTTTTCAACTACATTGACCTTAATACATGTAAATTGTTAACTGGACTAAAACAACACATAAGATATTCTTATCACATAAAGAATTTCATAGTACCATCTTATACTATATGTCTACCATAGTTTAACAAAATCCATATGTTTGTGGTTATTTGGTGTTTTTCAGTTATTCTTATTTTGTACAATTCAGACGTAAAGATTCATATTTACCATAAATTTGATGATTTCCGATACAATTTTACAAATTACAAGTTATTCTCATGTTAATCAAATTATTTCATTAGCGAGCAACTCTAGAAGTAGAAATGTTTGTCAAAATATATATATCACATATTGATACATATTAATAAAATACTTTTCAGAAGTTTTTTATAAAATCTTCTACCAAAAACATATGAGAACATGCATTTCTTTTTATCCTTATCAATGCTTCTTACTACTAATATATGTATATAGTAGTATTTCTACTACTTATATATTGTAATGTTATAATGTATAAGTACTACTACTTTAATATTATATATAAAATAGTAAGTAGTGCCAATATATATACTATCCCAGTTAATTTAATGTTTCAACAAAAAGATCACATTGTATTATAATTACATTTACTTATTAAAGTAAAAAAAACTACCATAACTCCACAGTCTAGAAGTCATATGCATTTATATTATGCATATATAGCATATATAATATATATTATAGTTTATAATATAAGTAGTACTACTTATATATTATATATATTTTGACATAATTACAGGTTAAATTATTCCGTTGTTTTTGATGATTAATCATGAAGAAACATCTTTTGCACGTATATTTGATTTGTTTTTTGTGAATAATCTGTTCATGCTATGATCATACATACTGTGAAAGGAAACTAAACCTTGGGGCCCCAAAATCACTCAGCTAAAGGGGCAAGTCAAGCTGGGAACTGCTTAGGGCAAAATTGCCCCCCATTGTATTCAAACTCACACTTCTTCTCACTGAGAAGACAGGGGCTTTCAAGACTCTGACCAATGCCCTTCCCTGAGGTGACTAATCTAGTATTTGCAATGCAAGTCAAAGGTTTTCCCTCTATTTCCTCTCCTCTTCTCAAGTGGAAGGAAGGAGTCCTTTTTGGAGCCATGAACTGTGACACCTGGAGTTAGAGGAGGTGTGGCACCAGCACTCCCTTAGCTACCCCACCTGTTGTCTCAGTAGGTTGCATGTCCCCGAAGTCCCCAGGCTCTGAGCCCTATTCAGCACTCCTGCACCTTGAGATCCCCAGAGCACTTTAGCCTGTGGTAGCAAAGCATGCAGGAACCTAGGTTCCAACTGCTGGGATAAGTGAGTCTTCTCTGTTTAGTACTGGGGTAAATGCTCCCTCTGTCTGCTGGCATTAGCTGAGTTATTCCGGTTTTGCTTTCTTCTATAACAGAGCAGCACTGAGTTCAACGCGCTGTCTCACAATTGCTATACTCTCCCTCTCCCAAGTAGCTCAGATTCTCTCTCTGCACCATGCCTCCACTATGGGGGGATAGGGGGGTGGCAGCAATTCAAGACTGTTTTTTCTACCTCCTCAGTGTCTCCTTCAGTGACATGAAGTTAAAACCAGGTACTGTGAATGCTCATGTAATTTTTGGTTCTTATGAAGGTGCTGTTATGTGCATATAGTTGTTAAATTGGTGTCTTGTGAGGGGACGATCAGTGGAGCCTTCTATTTCTCCATCTTGCTCCACTTCCTCTTGATAAGTTTTCTACCATGTGCAGGTGACTCTTGGACAACACAGGGTAGAACTGTGTGGGCCCACTTACATACAGATTTTTATTCACTCTGTCACTCCAGATATAGCAAGACAAACTCCTTTTCTTTCCTCTTCTCCTAAATTCCTCAACATGAAGACAACAAGGGTAAAGACCTTTAAAATGATCCATTTCCACTCAATGAATATTAAATATATTTCATCTTATGAGTTTTTAATAACATTTTCTTTTCTTTTTCTTTCTTTTTTTTTTTTTTTTTTGAGATGGAGTCTCACTCTGTCGCACAGGCTGGAGTGCAGTGGTGCCATCTCAACTCACTGCAAGCTACGCCTCCTGGGTTCATGCCATTCTCGTGCCTCAGCCTCCCAAGTAGCTGGGACTACAGGCGCTGGCAACCACGCCAGTTTAGTTTTTTTTTAATCTAATTATTTTTAAATTTTTAGTAGAAACAGGGTTTAACCATGTTAGCCAGGATGGTCTCGATCTCCTGACCTCATGATCGGCCCGCCTTGGCCTCCCAAAGTGTTGGGATTACAGGAGTGAGCCACTGCACCCAGCCATCATTTCCTTTTCTATAGCTCATGCTATTGTAAGAATACAGTATACAATATACAAAATTGGTTAATCAACTGTTTATGTTATTGCTAAAGCTTTCAGTCAACAGCAGGTTATTAGTAATTAAGTTTTTTGAGAGTCAAAGGTTATATGTGAATTTTGAACAGTGCAAGGGTCATCCCTAGACCCCATGTTGTCTAATGGTCAACTGTATATTAGTTCTTAATTCTTTAAATGGAAAACTGAGTGAAAAGCTCAAAAGCTGATTGGGAGCCATGGAGGAGCAGGAGTTGAATGTGGAGGAATTTTTATAGGGAATTGAATTGGTCTCTTTATTTTGAGAAAACAAGTGCAGTATCTAAATATTCCATTTTACTCTTTTTGGCCAAGCGTTCCTCTGGGGAGGATGCTTTACTCTACACTGAGCCAAGAATGTAGGGCTAGTGGCCACAGAGGTAGTGAAAGAAGCTTTTTGGTAGCATTCTGGGAGCTAGTAGATTTGGATTTCTGAGAAGCCCCACTGTTCACAGTTCAAGCATCTTTTCTCATCCCCTGGAGTGCAATGTGCCGCAGGCCCAGATATTGTATGTTTCCATTTTTTTAGGGAATAAAGCCCCCATCTCCTGCCTAGGTAAAAAAGAGGAATTGCCGTTCTGAATACTTTATAAACAGACTTCGAATAAATTCATTAGTATTCATCCCATTTCTCACCTATGCATTTTGAGGTACCCACCTCATACAATTTCTGAATATTTACGGGGTCCTACAGTGTGACACAGCTTCCTTTTCACTTACATCCTTCTTTGTAGTAGACATCAAAGCATCTAATTTTTTGTTTCATGACTCCATCCATTTTAAATTTCCAAATATTAACTGACATTATGAGTGTATTTTTCTCCTGTATAATTCTTTGTATCATTAAGACTACATTTTGGTGGTGGTGGTGTTTTTTATTTTAATATTCAAAACACAGGGCAGTGTGTTAACAATGTGCTCAACCCATTTTGTTTGTTAAAACTGTCATCCAACCAGCTGAGTTGAGCACTTGTGTTTCTTTGTTTTTTCCTTTTTTCCTTTCTTTTTTTTTTCTCCTTTTCTGAATAGACAGGCTCAGGCAGACAGTTCTCATTGTTAATTATTTAAAATATATTCTATGTTGCAACATCCCATAGTCCTGGATTTACCTGGAAATTTACTGTTATTATTGAAACTATTACTGACCTTTGTTTATGAAACTCAATTCTGGGTTTTCTAAAGCTGTATAGAATTTAAATTCTATTTATATGTAAATTAGATATAACTATATTATATACAATTTTTAAACATGTAAATAAAAGTATCAAATTAATAAATTTATTCAAAAGCATAAATATTTATAAAAATAATTCATTCATGAAACATAAACCATAAACGTTTTTACATAGAACACAGTAAAAAGAAGTGGATTTCAAACTTAATTAAAAAGCTATATTTAATGTTTTATGAGACCTGCCTTTTTTCTCTAATGATTCTTATTATTGTATATTTATCAAGTTTTGAATGCCCCTTCTGTCCATATATTTTGATGGCCAAATCTTTAAATTGCCAAAAATGATTAGGGTGTCCCTGACAATCTTCATCAAATATAAGTAAAGGTAGGTAGCAATTAAATTAAGTTTTCTAAATGAGTGGAAGAGAAAACCCTAACCCGTGAGTAAGTCATCTATGTTATTATATCTATATAGTAATATTTATAATTTCTAAAATAAATATAAATATAAAATTTTCTTAATTAAGATATCATAAACTAATTTGCTGCCTGTGTTTCAAGTAATTACTTCGACAGAATAGCTAACATTTCAAATTTTGTATATATGGATTTGTTTAAATTTTTGAAAATTATGCAGACTACCTTTTTGCAGTGATCTACTGTGAATTAACATATCCTGAAAGTGTTAGAAAAATACAGACTGTTGAAAAGCTAATGCCCTGTTATCTTTTTAAAGTAAAACTAAACCCACTGTCTCTTTAAATTATATTTGGAAATATTCTCATTTTGACAGTAACTGATAATTTTACTTTTTTTTTAATGTCAGTATATCATTAAAGCAGCTATTAAGCCACTAATAGGCACTTAACATTGTGGTCGCTTATCATAAATAGCATTAACAGTTCTACAACTTTTTCTTGCGGGTCACTTAATACATCACATAAAATTAAATTAAGTATAATCACATTAAATAAAATTAAAATCGCAATAACTAAGTCCAACAGGTTCTGCATATGGACAGTATTAACAAAGCTTACAAAGACTTTTGAAGTCAGTTTTTAAGAGCTTAAATTCTACACACATGATTATAATAATGTTTCTCAATTTTGTCTTGCCCTGAATTGTTTAAAAATACAATTTGAATATACTTGAGATATAATATTTTGATGAAACACATATCTAAAATTTAAAGAATTTAAATGAAATGACCACTACAAGCAAAACAGAAGAGTAGAAATTTAGTCCTCTCTTGTCTATACACTTATCAAGAGCTAGAGCAGTAGGAAATTATTTCTATCCTGGCATGAAGCTGCAGAAAATGTACTGCTGAGAGATGATTTTCCTTTGAATGCTGCAAGACTATACTATCCATTATAGTTACTGATGATATGTTTTCTCACTCAAAACACATACACATAAAATTCAGCTTTTTATATTGTCTCTAAAATTATCCTAATAGAAATGCTTCTTATTGCATCAAGTGAGCCACTATAATCTTCTAGAAATTATAAAAAATCAATATTTAAATTTGTATTGCATTTCCCTGTAAGTGTTCAAGACTCATGGAACATATTAAACAAACATGCTAAAACAGATTTTGCGCTTTGTATCTAATTTTTTAAAATATAAGGTAAGTTATAGTTGGATTTTTAACCTCAAATATTGCATAAATAAAAATATTAGTTGGAACTGGTTATAAAATACTAATTAATATTAACATTTAACTCAATTTTAACACATAGCAGCTACTTAAAAATATTTTCTGTGTAAATACATGAATTAGTACATCCTACTGTTAATTAATATTGAATAAGAGTCAGAAATTCGAGACCTATTTAGAAATCTATTAATATATAGTCTTAAAAATAACCATCCTTGACTTAGCTTTATCATTAGAAAACATAGGTAATTCCAAAGGAACAGTGTGAAAAAGTATAACATTTCCTGAAGAGAAAGAAAACAGTGCTTATCTTTAGTAGAACGTGGTTTATAAAAACCTATAACATAGAGGTTGAGATAAAGATCTTTGAATTCAGGACAATTCATTTCACCTGGATTCTCGTGATGGCCCTTACCATCAGGTAAAACCCTGGGCAAGATTCTTCACCTGCCTAAAACTTGTTTATTTATTTGTAAAAATGGGAAAATAAGGTTTATAGGAAAAGAGAATGTAGTATTTAAAAAAGAGTTTACAGTATGTAACTTACAGTAGGTACACCATAAATTAAGCGCTTTTATTATGTTTAGTACCTGTACTTAACAGGCATCATTAAGAGAAAGAAATTGATATTATCCTTGATGTGAAAAACTGCATATTTCACTGTGAAAACATGCAAAACAGGCAGTGATTAATTTACGTTTTACCTCAAATAAGCAATTGCATCTGATTATTTTATTTTTTAAATAAACTACATTGTGCTTATTTGAGGTT
Source organism: Trachypithecus francoisi (assembly GCF_009764315.1). Lineage (NCBI taxonomy): Eukaryota > Metazoa > Chordata > Mammalia > Primates > Cercopithecidae > Trachypithecus > Trachypithecus francoisi. The sequence goes on from NW_022681465.1 coordinate 61,750,344, forward strand.
TACAACATGATGTTACTGAATCCATATAGATAGTAAAAGAATACTGTTGTGAAGATTAACACATCTATCATCTCTCATAGGTATTTTTGTGACTAGAGCAGGTAAACTCTACTTATTTAACAAAAATCTTAATACAATGTTATTAATTTTAGTCCTTATGTGGTACATTAGCTCTCTAGAATTGTTCATCCTATGTATCTGCTGTTTTGCATCCTTTGACATACATCTCCCTATTCTTCTGTACCACTAACCTTGGTAACTACTGTTTCATTCTCAGAGAGGTAATGCAGTATTTTTTTCTGTGCCTGCTAATTTCACTTAGCATAATGTCCTCCAGGTACACCTGTTTAAAACTGAATAATATTCCACTGTATATATGTATACATTTTCTGTATCCATTTGCCCATCGTGGGCAATTAGGTTGTTTCTTTATTATGAATAATACTGCAATGAACATGGCATATATTTTTATGAGATAGTAATTTCATCCAAAAGATTTTCCATTCAGGTCCAGAACAAGGCATGGATGTACACTCTCCCCACTTCTATTTATCATAGTACTGGAAGTACTAGCATGAGCAATTAGACAAGAAAAGAAGAAAAGAAAAAAGAAAATACATCAAATAGAAAATAAAAATTATGTTATGTTTCACTTAATGACAGGGATGTGTTCTGAGATATGTGTCATTAGGGGATTTCATCATGTGTGAACATCATAGAGTGTACTTATACAAATCTAAAGGTATAGCCCACTACACACCTAGGCTATATGTGATAGTCTATTTCTCCCAGGCTACAAACCTGTACAGCATGTTACTGTGTTACATACTGTAGGCAATTATAACACAATGTTAAATATTTGTGTTTTAGCTGAATATTGAAAAGATTCCGTAAAAATATGGTATAGAAGATTTAAAAATAGTATGCCTGTATAGGACACTCAACATGAAAGCAGCTTACAGGACTGGAAGTTGAGTGCAAAGTGAATATGAAGGTCTAGAACAATACTGTACACCACATGTTGTTCCATGAACACTGTACACTTAGTATACATGAAATATATATTTTTTACTATATTTACTAATAAATTTACCTTAGCTTACTGTACCTTTTTAAACTTCTAAACTTTTGAACTCTTTAACTTTTTAAATCTTTTATAATAACACTGAGATTAAAACACAAAGATATCTTACAACTACAAATAAATATTTTCTTTATATCCTTATTCTACTCTCTTTAATTACTTTTTTTTTTTTTTTTTTTTACTTTTTAAGTATTCTTGTTAAAAACTAAGAAACATACACATACATTAGCCTAGGCCCACACAAAACCAGAATTAACAATGTCTCTCTCTTCCATCTTTATATCTTGTCCCACCACAAAGTCTACAGGGATAATAACACACATGGCTTTGTCATCTTCTACAATAATGTCTTCTGGAATACTTTCTGAAGGACCTACCTGAGGCTATTATACTGCTAACTTATTTTTTTAAGTAAGTCAAAGGAATACAGTTTAAAATAACAATAAAAGGTATAGTATGGTAAATACATAAAACAGTAACATGGTCATTTATGGTTATTGCCAAGTATTTTTGTACAACTTGCAGTGCAGTAGATTTGTTTCCATCAGCATGACCACAAATGAGTAATCATGCCTTGTACTTATAATGACATGATGGCTGCAATGTCACTAGGCAACACAGATTTTTCTTTAGCTCTATGATATTCTTAAGGGACTACTATCATATATAGTCATGAAGAAAGTGCTAAGCAACACAATATTGTATTTTTATTAGTATATGGCATATCTATACATAGAGAACCCTGAAGCCCTCATAAAATCTTTTAGAACTAATAAATAAATTCAGTAAAGTTACAAGATACAAAATCAACACACAAAAAGCAGTAGCATTTCTATACAAGTAATGACCCAGATGAAAAGGAAATCAACAAAACAAGTTCACTTATGGTAGTGTAAAAATAACTGGTAATAAATTTTACCATGGAGGTGAAAGATTTGTACAATGAAAACTATAAAATATCAGTGAAAGAAATTAAGACACAATTAAGTTATTTCTTCATTAAAACTTTTTATTGCATGCACACCTATTTTCTATGCATGATAGCAGGCTCTGATAGAATAATATTGTCAAAGAATATCTTTATGTGTATGCAGTATACATGTATTCTCCCTTTAGAAAAAAAAAAATGCTTGTTCTTTATGTCACTTATATTCTCTAGAGTTCCCTCATTTAAATATTGAAGTTTTGGAGAATGGCAAAATTTTTTATCTGGTTATAGAGTACCACACAATACTATTATATTATTTACAAAAATACATGTGTGTATATATGTATAAACAGCATTGATCTTTAGAGAATAAGACATTATTAATAAACTCATTTCTAATTTTCATGATGCTCACTTCTCTAGAATCTAAATATTCTCTTTAATTCATTAGTCCCAGAAATTGCAAGTCAATGTATATTATGTAGTGCAGATCCAGTTTAATTGAACCTTTGTTTGGAAGCATCATTTCTTATTGTGTACTGTTATATGTAATTACTATAATACTTTTAGGTTTAGATTGTATATACAAAATTAAATTAAACCAGGCAATTTTTGAGGTTTTGTCAAATTTTTTTATTTTTTTTAAAATTATTATGCTATTAGTTTTAGATGGATTTCAGCATGTGTCTTTAACGGTGGTTTCCACCTTTTTTTTTTTTTTTTAAGACAGAGTTTCACTTTTGTTGCCCAATCTGGAGTGCAATGGGGCTATCTAGACTCACTGCAACGTCTGCCTCTTGGGTTCAAGCAATTCTCTTGCCTCAGCCTCTGGAGTAGCTGGGATTACAGGTGTGTGCCACCACGCTAGACTAATTTTTTGTATTTTTAGTAGTAACTGGGTTTCACCATGTTAGCCTGGCTGGTCTTGAACTCCTGACCTCAGGTGATTTGCCTGCCTCAGTCTCCCAAAGTGCTGGGATTACAAGTGTAAGCCACTGCGCCTGGCCCACCCTTTATTTTTATATGACTTTTAAAAATATTTGTATAAAGAAATCTGATCTTTTATCTATCTTAAAACAAATACCAGTATTTTCCCCTGAATTTTTAGGAAACTATTTTAGTTGCTTACGGGCTAGCTTTTATTATTTCTAAATTTTTATTTATATTTGGAAACGACAAAATGTGTCTACTTATTCTTCAAAGCTCAAATGTTGTTACAATTTTTCTAATGATGCTGCTTTTTTATTACTCAACTTACCCCAACTTTATATATTTATATGTAGATATATATGTACACACACATATATAGTTTCAAATATGTCATAAAAATATCTAGCAAAATATGTATATACATTATATTTTGTTTAACATTAAACATATCACAAATAGTCCTAGTTTGAAGCCATTAGAAATGGTGGTGCTATTGTATGTTCTTGATGCATATGGTTTTTACTCACAGAGTTATTCAAATCATTAGATGTAAATATATAAGTAAGTTCAGCTTCAACATCTAATGCCAAACACAAACAGAGAATTGGAAAACACCAAGGGAAAAGTGATTCACCTTGTATAAGAACTCCTCAGTAAAATTAATAGCTGACTTATCACCAGAAACTATACAGATAAAAGGCAGTGGGATAATATATTGAATATACTAAAATAAAAAGACTCTTCCAAGACTTTTATATCTGGCAAAATTATTCTTCAAAAGTAAAGTAGAAATTAAGATAGTGCTAGATAAACAAAGCTAGTAGAATTGGTACCAAGCCAAATTTCTCTAAAAGAAATATTAAAGGCTATTCTTCAAGCTAAAATAAAAAGGCACAAGATAGTAACTTGAAACCAGATAAAAAGATAAAGGATACTGGGGAAAGTAACTATGTATTTAACATTAAAATACAGTTTAGATTTTTATTTGTAATATTTTTCTCCTGATATGCAGCTTAATAGACAATGCATATAGCAATAATTATAAAGCTGTTGATGGGTTTATAATATATAAAGATGTAATCTATATGGTAATAATAGCAAAAAGATGGGGGATGAAGATATATTGGAGCAAAGTTTTTGTGTAATTTAAAATTGAGTTAATTCAATAGAAAGGAAAACTCCATTTTATGGTGAGAAATTCAAACTTGCTGCAGAAATGTTCATAAGTAACAAATAAGACAAATGTTAATCACCAAGACAATGGGAAAAATGTCTCTAGGGCATGTCAGAGACCTTCATGGCAGCCCTCCCCTCACAGGTCCAGAGGCCTAGCAGGAAAAAGTGGTTTCATGGGTTGTTCCCATGGCCTTTCTGCTGTGTGCAGCCTCAGGCATTAATACCCTGCATCCCAGCCACTCCAGCTGTGGTTAAAAGGGGCCAAGGTATAGCTTGGGCCATGGCTTCAGTAGGTGCAAGCCCCAAGCCTTGGCAGCTTCCATGTGATGTTGAGCCTGCAGGTGTACAAAAGTCAAACATGGAGGTTTAGGAACCTCTGCCTAGATTTCAGAGGATGTATAGAAACACCTGGATGCCCAGGCCAAAGTTTGCTGCAGGGGTGCAGCCCTCATGGAGAAGTTTTGCTAGGGTAGTGCAGAAGGAAAATGTGGGGTCGGACTCTCCACACAGAGTCTGCATTGGGGCACTACCTAGTGGAGCTGTGATAAGAGGTCCATGATCCTCCAGATCCCAGAATGGTAGATCCACCAATGGCTTGTACAGTGCACTTGGAAAAGTTGCAGACACTCAACAACAGCCTGTGACAACAGCCAGAAGGTGGGACTGTACCCTGCAAAGCCACAGGTGTGACACTGCCTGAGGCCTTGGGAGCCCACCTCTTGCGTCAATGTTGCCTCAATGTGAGACATGGAGTCAAAGGAGATTATTTCAGAGCTTTAAGATTTAATTATTGTCTCATTAGATTTCAGACCTGAATAGAGCTTGTAACCCCTTTGCTTTGGCCAGCTTATCTTATTTGGAATGGGTGTGTTTACCAAATTCCTGTACCTCCATTGTATCTAGGAAGTAACTAACTTGCTTTTGATTTTACAGACTCATAGGCAGAAGAGACTTGTCTTGTCTCACATGAGACTTTGACTTTTGAGTTAACGCTGAAATGAGTCGAGACTTTGGGAAACTCTTGGAAAGGCATAATTGTGTTTTGAAATATGACGATGTGAGTTTTGGGAGGGACCAGGGGCAGAATAATGTGTCAGGCTTTGTGACCCCCCCACCATATCTCATCTTGTAGTTCTTCTAATCCCTACCTGTAATGGGAGAGGTCTGGTAGGAGGTAATTGAAACATGGAGATGGTTTCCGCCATGCTTTTCTCATGATAATGAGTGAGTTCTCATGAAATCTGATGGTTTTATAAGGGGCCTTTTCCCTTTTCGCTCTGCACTTTCTCTCCTGCTGTTATGTGAAAAAGGATGCATTTGCTTCCCCTTCCGTCATAATTGTAGGTGTCCCGAGGCTTTCCCAGTCATACAAAACTATGAGTCAATAAACCTCAACCTCTTTCCTTTATAAATTACCCAGTCTTGGGTATGTCCTTATAGCAGCATGAGATCAGACTAATACATATATGTACTCAGTAATGGGATTTCTTTATCATATTGTAGTTCTTTGTTTCATTTTTTGAGGAACCTGCATACTGTTTTCTATAATGGCTATCATAATTTACACTTCCATAAGTAGGGTGTAAAAGAAAATTAATAAATTAATGAATAGAAAAAGTAGAGATAACATCAATGAAACCTGAAATTGATTCTTTGAAACCATTCAAAAATTTGAAACCCCCACCTAGACTAAACAAGAAAATAAAGACAGAATCTGAAATTACCATAATCAGGAATGCAAGAAGTTTGCTAATGACATAATTAAAAAACATTCAGAAATCAAATGAACTATAAGGACATACTCTGTATAAGTATATGCTAATAAATTAGATGATCTACATAAAATAAATGCATTTTATGAAAGACAAAAACTACTGGGACAGATTCAAGAAGAAAAAGAAAACCTAAGTAGGCCTGTAATAGAGATTGAATTAGGAACCAAAATACATTCCCTGGATGAAAAGTCTATGCTCATATGGTTTCACTAATAAAATCTACAGAGTGTTTAGAAAAAAAGTTAACACTGATCCTTCAAAAACTCTTCCAAAATTATGAGAATGAGGTATTTCCAATGTCATCCCATGAGTCCAGTCAATCCTTAATATCAAAATGGTACTTCCTGCAATAACATTACAGGAAGATAAAACTACAGATGAAAAAATTCTTATGAGTATTAATTCAAAAGTCCTATAAAATACTAGAAAACCAAATATACAAACATATGAAAGGATAATACACTATGGCAAAGTGGAATTGGTCAAGGAATGCAAGGTTAGTTTGTTATATGAAAATCAATCATTGTATTATGCCATCATAATATATTTAAATATATGGCCAGGCATGGTGACTCATGCCTGTAATCCCAGCACTTCAGGAGGCCAAGGCAATTGGATCACGAGGTCAGGAGATCAAGACCATCCTGGCTCATACGGTGAAACCCCCTCTCTACTAAAAATGCAAAAATTAGCTGGGCGTGGTGGCGGGTGCCTGTTGTCCCAACTACTCAGGAGGCTGAGGCAGGAGAATGGTGTGAACCCAGGAGGCAGAGCTTTCAGTGAGCCAAAATCATGCCACTGCACTCTAGCCTGGGCAACAGAGCAAGACTCCATCTCAAAAAAAAAAAAAAATATATATATATATATATAATATATATACACACACACACACACATTTTGTGTGTATATATATGCATATGTATATATGTGTGTATACATATATATCACATCATAGCAAATAGCACATAATATTTTTAAGATATGCAAAAGGAAAACATATGACAAAATCCAATACTCTTTTGTGATTAAAAAAAAACATTGAAATTACAAATAGAAAGAAATTTTCTTAACCTGAAAAATCATCAAAAAACTAAATGTTTTTCAGCTAAGTTCAGGAACAATACAAGGATGCCTACTTTTCACCACTTCTATTTAACATTGTATTGGAGGTTTTATCCAAGCCTACTATGCAAGAAAAATAAATGAAGACATTCCAATTGAAATACAAGAAGTAAAACTCTCTCTAATCACAGATGACATAATCTTGTATGTATAAAATCCTAATGAACCTACAAAAAATATAAGACTACAAGTTGTCTACAAGTTCAATAAGACTGTAGAATGCAACGTGAATGTAATAGAGCAAGTATATTTTTTAAACTAGCAATAAACAATCCAAAAATTAAATTTTGGAAATATTATTTTCATATAATCAAACTTAAAAAGCAATACTTAGAAATAAATTTAACAGGCCGGGCGCGGTGGCTCAAGCCTGTAATCCCAGCACTTTGGGAGGCCGAGACGGGCGGATCACGAGGTCAGGAGATCGAGATCATCCTGGCTAATACGGCGAAACCCCGTCTCTACTAAAAAACACAAAAAAACTAGCCGGGCGACGAGGCGGGCGCCTGTAGTCCCAGCTACTCGGGAGGCTGAGACAGGAGAATGGCGTGAACCCGGGAGGCGGAGCTTGCAGTGAGCTGAGAGCCGGCCACTGCACTCCAGCCTGGGCGGCAGAGCAAGACTCCGTCTAAAAAAAAAAAAAGAAATAAATTTAACAAAAGAAGGGGCAAGACTGCATACTACAAAAGAAAGAAATTAAACATGACTTAGATAAATAAACATATATTCCACGGGCATGGATAAGAAGACATAGTAGAGGATGTTGATAAGATCTAAATTTACCTGCAGTTTCAACACATTTTTTTTTTTTCAAAATCCCTGTTGTTATTTTTGTAGACATTGACAAGTTGATGCTAAATCTATACGAAAATTCAAAAAACTGAGAATTTTGCCAGCAAAAATCTTGAACTAAACAAAGATTGATGACTTACACTTTTCAATATCAGAAATTCCTAGAAGTCCTCAGTAATCAAATTAGGCTTCATACAGGTATCACAGTGGAAACATTGATAAATGAAATAGAAGAGAATACAGAAATAATTGGCTATATTTGAAATATATTTACTTTGAAATCTATCTAAATGAATGTAAGAGCAATTCACTTTGTCAAAGCCAGAAAGATGACATTTTGGAGCACTTTCTCTTGCTCACCACCCCCACATCCACTTAATCTCCAAGTTCTGAAATTCTGAAATTCAAAATTCCTCACTAATCTTTTTTTATTCCTCCTGCCCTTCTCGTTGTCTTTGTTTACTCTATAATAGACTGCATGGATTACAGGGAAAGTGCCTTACTTGTTATTTCTTTGTTTACCATACCATCCTCCACTCTACATGTACAATGTGATATTAAGTCAAATTTGATCATGCAGCTATCTTTAAGAACTAACTACAAAGACCTCCTATTGCTTTCAGGATAAAAATCTAAACACACTATTGTGACTTTTGAAGCCCTACATTAACTGAGCCACTACCTCCTCAGTATCATAAATGGAGTCATCTTGCAACTATCCCCTTCAGCTTCATTTTCCACACAGATGAATTACTCAGTCTTCCCAGTGTACATACTGGTCTTTTCCAACTTCAGGCCTTCTAATTTTCTATGCACTCTTCTTAAAATAGTTTTTCTTTGACTTCTTATTTAGTTAAATACTGTTTCCCACTCAGATATCACTTTATAAATTATTTCTACTTTATAGAATTAACTGAATTCCCAAGTCTCTTTTTTTACTGTTAAAGAAAGGTAAGCTTCCCTCTTTTAATAAGCAAATCACAATTTAATGTATCTATCCATTATACTAGTAATGTGAACCCTACCAGTATAACAATTAAAGATCATATAAACAGTTGTTATTCATCGTTACAAGTGCCTACTACACAGCAATAATTTTTTAAAAACCTATAAAATAGCTCTATAGCATGAATAAAATATTACTTTAGGAAATTATCTTTTAAAACATTCAATATATGAATTAAATGATGCACAGATTTACATTTTGCCTCTGCCTGCGACATTTACTTTTCAAACATTAAATAATTTACTTTAGTTTTTAAAAATGAGACATCAGAAAGACTAGAATATTCTAAATTTTCCACAAAGTTTCAACAGGTGGTTTGTTTTATATTTATTTAGTTTGTCTAGTTTGACATGATACCTTGTTGCAAGAAATCCAAGTGAAATAATAGTGTTCATCCATGTTTGGCATGCCTAAAAAAGGCTTAAAATAAATAAACATATAAAAGTACAAATATAGATATGATGATCATATTTTGTTGCTATATACTATAATGTCTTTTTAATAAAGATGTTTTTTAATTTGGATGGTTTTGCTTTTATTTAACTAAATATTAAATACATACAAAGGATATTTAACAATTAATATTGGATAAAACACAACAATAAAATTAATACAGATGAATACACCTCCCCCCCACCAACACACACCTGTAGAGAAAAAACTGAAGATTTTATACCATCTGTGTACATGATCCTATCTCATTCTCTGTGTACTCATGAAGCAATAATTTTTATTTTATGTAAATTTTTCAATAGCTTTTTGATGTATTGCACATAAATATGTAACTTTAAACAAAATGCTATTGTGATTTATATGTCTTTGAATATTATTTAAAGGGAGTTATGTATATATAATTAATAGGTAACATAATTTTTTCATTCCTTGTTGGAAACACGTTGATTCCATTTATTGCTGTAATAAACATTTCTGTTGTGAACTTTATTACTGAACTACCTTTACATTCATGTACTAGGTTGCTGCTTATTCATATGTCTAGATTTTTAAAGAAAATTAAATCACTTTTAATGGGTTTATAAAACTTATATTTTTTTCCAGCAATGTATGAGATGTCCACTACATTAATCTTTACTAACCTGTGAAGTAACCAGAACTGAAACATTTTGTTTGACTGGAACATGTAATTTATTGATTTTTGATTTTTTATTTTCCACCTTGTTGATGTTTTTAGTATAGTTTCCAGACAGTTGTTGGCTATTCAAATTTCCTCTTCCATAAAATCACTACTTAAAAATTTTGTCCACCTTTTTACTATTTGATTGGTTGATTATTTAAGAGTTCTTTATATTTTTTATTAAAATCTTTAACACTATAAAATATATATAATTTTTTCTAGTAGGTAGTCTATCATTTTGTTTACTGTATTTACAATATAGTAAATACTGATGAATTCTTAGTGAAACGTATCAATCTTTTATTTAAAACTTTATGATTTTTGACTCCTAGGATTTCCTTTTTCATACTAATCATAAATATATAACATGCAATGTTTGATAATTTTGTTTTGTTTTTACCAGTTTTTAATACATTTAGAATTGCTTTCTCGATTTGAAATGAAATAGAGATAAAATTATATTTTTATATGAATTAAAAGTTGTCAAGGCCAGGTGTGGTGGCTCATGTCTGTAATCCCAGCACTTTGGGAGGCTGAGGTGGGCGGATCACGAGGTCAGGAGATAAAGACCAGCCTGACCAACATAGTTAAACCCTGTCTCTACTGAAAATACAAAAAATAGCTGGGCATGGTGGTGTGCTCCTGTAATCCCAGCTACTCAGGAGGCTGAGGCAGGAAAATCGCTTGAACAGGGGAGGTGGAGGTTGCAGTGAGCCGAGATCGTGCCACTGTACTCCAGCCTGGGCAACAGAGTGAAACTCTGTCTCAAAAAAAAAAATTCCCCTGGGATCAATTCGTAAATATTTCTTTCCAAGCCCTGTTACTCCTGTTGTTAAAGACTGATGGTGCTTTTCAAAGTCTGAGAAAATTACAGCCTTTTGGCTTTGACTACAGCACAAAAGTAAATGTGAAGCTAAGAAATCACTCAGCAAATTTATTGCTTTGACAATTAATATAATGCATTTTTAAATGAAAAATAAAACCTGTCTATTAAACATTTTTATTTGTGCCTGAAATATATTGAACTTGCCACATAGATCCATTAAATTATGCTATACAGTTAGAATAAATTTTAACAATTTTAATACTATAGGATACAAGTTTTTTAAGAAAACAAATTAATACAGAAGTATACGAGTGATTATTCAATATGACATTTGTATCTTAGCCGAGCATTTAAGTATAATTTTCTACTCAAATAACTTGTAAGTGGAAGATTAATCACACTCTAACTTACCTGATTTTTAATAATTTTGCTAACTTCATATATTAGAAAAATAATCACAAAATTTAGTTTTGTATTTTACCTAACATATATCCAATTTAAAATAATAACCCTTTTTGTTTATTTTATACTACTGTTTTTGTCTGTGATAAGCTAGATGATATCTCAACCACTTAGAGAAATTAAAATATCTATCTCTATCTCTACACTAAAAATTAGAATGGATTATTATTTCATAGTAACAATTTGCATTTAGGAAAAGAAGGAAAACTGAAAGCATTAACATTTGACTCTATATTTTTTTCTTGGGGAGGGGAGTTATTTTTGTTGTTTATTGAGCCAGCATCTTGCTCTTGCTCTGCTGCCCAGGTTGGAGTGCAGTGGTGAATCATCACTCAACGCAGTCTGTACCTCCTGGGCTCAAGCAGTCTTCCCACCTCAGCCTCCTATAGAGCTGTGACTACAGGCAGGTGCTCACCACTCAGCCCAACTAATTATTTTGTATTTTCTGTAGAGACAGGATTTTGCTATGTTGTCCAGGCTGGTCTCCAACTCCTGGGCTCAAGTGATCCACCTGCCTTAGCCTCACAAAGTGCTGGGAATGCAGGTGTATCCGGCAGGCTTTTTTATTGTTTCTTAAATTATTTGTCTTGCAAAGTAGGTGATACCATTTGACCCAGCAATCCCATCACTGGGGTTATACCCAAAGGATTTTAAATCATTCTACTATAAAGACACATGCACATGTATGTTTATTGCAGCACTCTTCACAATAGTAAAGACTTGGAACCAACCCAAATGCCCATCAATGATAGACTGGATAAAGAAAACGTGGCACATTTACGCCATGGAATACTATGCAGCCATAAAAAAGGATGAGTTCATGACCTTTGCCAGGGACATGGATGAAGCTGGAAACCATCATTCTCACCAAACTAATACAGGAACAGAAAACCAAACACCACATGTTCTCACTCATAAGTGGGTGTTGAACAATGAGAACACATGGACACAGGGAAGGGAACATCACACACTGGGGCTTGTGAGTGAGTGAGGGGCTAGGAGAAGGATAACATTAGGAGAAATACCTAAAGTAGATGATGGGTTGATGGGTGCAGCAAACCACCATGGCACATGTGTACCTATGTAGCAAACCTGCAGGTTCTGCACATGTATCTCAGAACTTAAAGTATTAAAAAAAAAAAAAAAGATACGGCAAAAAAAAAAAAAAAGGACCAAAAAAAAAGTGCTACAGTAGGGAAAGAAGTCTGAGTAGAATCTGCCTCTGTTTCCAGGACATTTCACTTTGTATGAGTGGTGACGTTCTACTGATTGAGTCAGGACCTTGTTTCAACCTTCACACAGCAGAGCCTGCGTGCAAAGTAGCAGGGAAGAAGGAGCTGTCACCTTATCTGCTCTGCAATATTGTCACATCCCCATGAAAAGAAACTTATGTTTGTTTATTAAAATGTGCTTCTCTGTGCATGTAAAAGAAAATATTAAAATCTAACATATGTGCATATGGGAAGAGGTTTCACATTAGTTACTTGCTGCTTAGAAACTATTTTTTTTTAAACTTTCATCACTGTATTTCCTTTGAAAATTGCCTTCAATTAAAAAATTAATTATTTATAAAATTTTTGTTGGTACATAATAGGTGTATATTCATATGGGATACATGAGATATTTTAATACAATATGAAATAGGCACATGATGGCGAATGAGGTATCCATCCCCTCATTTATTCTTCGAAATACAAACAATCCAATTACATTCTTTAAATTATTTTAAAATATACAATTAAGTTATTATTGACTATAGTCACCTATTGTGCTTTCAAAACATAGGTCTTATTCATTCCTTCTGTTTTTTTTTTTTTTTTTTTGTATGCATTAACCATCTCAACTTCCCCACAAACCTTCCATTACCATTGCCATCCTCTGGAAACCATGCATCTACTCCCTATGTCCTTGGTTTCAATTGATTTGATATTTAGATCACACAAATAAGTGAGAACATGAGATGTTTGTCTTTCTGTATCTGACTTATTTCAGTTAACATAATGATCTGCAGTTTCATCCATGGCCTTCAAGTTTTAGCTTGTGCTTTCACTATCTTCTTAAATCTGTCATTCTACTCTATTTTGTCAATCATATTTTTCTACTCTTTACTATTACTCTCACTTTTTTCTACTGTACTTGAAAAACAGCCCACATTTCTTTCACGTTAGACTAGGCTTTCATTAATTTGGCTTCCCCTAAGTTCATACTTTCACTTTACTGCCAACTATCTCCAACAGGCTTCTGTCAAACAAAAATACGCACTTTCGTCAAACATAATGTATGTTTCCTTTAAAAAAAAAAAAAAAGCTGTCTTCATTTATGCTGTTTTGTCGACTTCCCTGTTAAGAGGTTAAGTCTGTCAGTACTAGGAACAAGGCAGATACAGCTTCATGTCGTCAGATTCTGCACTGAACCTTTCAAAATGTGTGTGCCTTTAATCTGTGTAATGAATGAGGATGTTTAATCATTCAGATGATAACTAAGCGGTATATTTCTCCAAGGAATATCTGTTATAGATGCTAATTATAGATAAAAGAGATATACCATACTGAGAAATATGTCATTCTTGTTGACTTCATTAGTATCATTGTCATTTCTGAAAATAGCTTACCATTTATTCCTGATTACCTTGAAATGGAGAAACTGTTATAGCTGCATAATTACATGTTTCAACTTAATTTGACTGGAAACTGCTCAGCAGTAAATTTTAGTAGCATATCCTTGGTTTTGATTGTTTTAGGCTCATGCCATTGAACTGCAGAGAGACTGAATCGTCATAGAGAAAGCTCCTGAATATAAAAAGCCAATAACCTCCACTGTCATTTCCACTCTGAGCAGAAATTTTGAAATTATATAATTTAAAAATTATGACTTCTAGCTTAGCCAGTTCTGTATATGGAATCTATACAGACACAGAGGAAATGGGGGAAAAAAAAGAAAAAAAAAGGAAAATAATTCTGGTAAATCATCTAACCTGTCTTGAGAGCTGGGTTTAGACCTCTCTTTGGGAAAACTTAGTGAACACCAAGGTGAGCAGGAGCAGACCATGAGGTAAGCATCATTACTTAACTGAGCAGCGAGGAGATATTACAAGTTTATACAAAGGCACAAAAGTCTAGTTTTGAATTTTAGAAAAAATCGATCCAGTAGGTAAACATCAGTTATGAACAGGAACGATCTCGGTGTGAGACTTCCATTGGACCCCATAGGATTACTGTTTAGAGTGAGGAGACTTCCTGCACTTAAAGTGAGAGATTTGTCTTAGGATGCTAAAAAGACCCCTGGGAGTTGAAGACAGCATTGCAAACATCTCGCCACCTCACCTAGCCACCTTTTAGGAAGGAAGAATTTGTATTAAAACAGCATGCTCATCTACTCATAATTTTAAAATATCAGAGCTTGCATCCGATTTTTATAACCTAGGACATTCTGGGGGAGCAAAGAATGATTTAACATTTTTATAGAGGGAAAGATTACTTTTCATTGGTCTTATATTTTATGTATCTACTTATTCTACATACATGTACTAGAAAATTGCTATGTTTTGCTGTTAGAAGAGTGAATAAAGAGAACATGTGTATGCTCACTCTCATGAAGCTTTGTGTCAAGTAAGTGGTATATGGGATAAAGCATGCTAAGGATACATAAAAAAGTTTCAGTTGCATTTGGGAAGTAATCTTGGCAATATAGAGAGACCCCATGTCAACCAAAAATAAATAAATCAATAAATTAGCTGGGTGTGGTGGTAGGTACCTGTAGTCCCAGCTACTTGGGAGACTGAGGTGGGATGAGTGCTTGAGCTCAGGAGCTGGAGGCTGCAGTGAGACATGATCATGCCACTACACATCAGCCTGGGTGATAGTTATGTCAAAAAAGTAAAAAATAAAAATAAAATAGAAACTACATTTAATATATATAACCTATAGAACATCATAGCTTACACTAGCTTACCTTAAAAATATATAATAGCCCAAAATTGGACAAAATAATGTAACACAAAGCATATTTTATAATAAAACATTGAATATTTCATGTGATTTATTAAATGCTGTAGTGAAAAATGAAAAACAGAATGGTTGTATGCTTGCTTAAAGAGGGGTTTCTCTGAATATACCTTCTGCGTCATGATAAAGTAAAAAAATCATTAAGCAAACCATGGCAAGTCAGGAACAGTCTGCACTTGAAAATACCTTCTATACTTAACATCTCCAATCTCTCTTTCCAGTCTCTGTTGAATGCCCTCAATCATCCCCTGGGCTTCACTATGCCAACAAACTTATATTTTCTTCTTTTTATTTTTTATTTTTTATTTATTTATTTTTTTGAGACGGAGTCTCGCTCTGTCTCCCAGGCTGGAGTGCAGTGGCCGGATCTCAGCTCACTGCAAGCTCCGCCTCCCAGGTTCACGCCATTCTCTTCCCTCAGCCTCCCGAGTAGCTGGGACTGCAGGTGCCCGCCACCTCGCCCTGCTAGTTTTTTGTATTTTTTTTTTTTTTTTTTTTTTGTAGAGACGGGGTTTCACCGTGTTAGCCAGGATGGTTTCCATCTCCAGACCTCGTGATCCGCCCGTCTCGGCCTCCCAAAGTGCTGGGATTACAGGCTTGAGCCACCGCGCCCGGCCGACTTATATTTTCAGTGTCACTCGTGGCTAATCCTCAGTCCTCAATTTGCTTGACCTAGGAAAAAATGTTTAGTCTTTCTACTTGATATCCAAACCACTAATTTTTCTTGGGCTTTCCTTTTCAGTCTTCTTTGCTGAATCCCACCTTTCTTCCTGAGCATTTAATATTAAGGCCAATCATTGTATGATTTCTGATATTTTTGTATAGTTACTCCTTTGTGGATTTCATTCCTTCTAAGGTATTTGATGACATTGATACATTGACCACTTCCTTATTCATCTTTCCTGACTGATTCTCTTTCCTACTCTCTGATTTTTTCTGTTCATCTGTGTACACGATAACACCACATCACCTCTCAAACTTCATATCTCAAAAAACATACTCCAGATATCCACAACAAGCCTGCTCAATCTATACACTTTCCCATCTCCTTTGATGGCAACTTCATATTTCCTGTTGTTCAGACCAACAAATCTGGATTCTTCCTCGATTATTTCTCCCAGCACACCACTACTTTACCAGGGAATATTGGTTTTCTTATAAAAATATAGAAGGAGCACTACCTATGAAATTTTCTCACAACAAAAAATAAACTTGAATTTAATCCTACATATAAGTTAAGTTACAGAGTATATGATGTATAGAAGAACAGTTAGATAATGCTATAGGAAGGCAATAAGATGAACGAAAATGTGGAACATTCTGTGTGGCAACTGACAGTGCTTCTATAATAAGACAATGACATGGGATTAAAAAGTGGGGGATTTCTATATATGTAGAGGCTCAAGGCACACAATGAAGTACAATGGTCATGACTGGAAATTTCATGAAAGAACATTTTTGATAAAGTAGGGAAGTTTGATATATACCAGATATTAGATATTATTGTTATGGTTAATGTTGTTAGATGTTTAATATTTTATAATATAAGGAGAATATTCTTATATTTTCAATATTCAACTATCATGGACTGAGGATGTTATGATATATCAGATTTATCTCAAGAAACTTTGACAAGAAAAGGACAACAAAGAAGGTGATAGATGAAACAAGTGTGATGAAGCTAGATAATTGTATCATCAGGGTGAGTCTGACGGGACCTGGCTGCTGTTCTCTCCTCTTGGTGTATGATGAAAAATATTTTAAGCAAAAAAGTTAAAATAGAATCTAAAATCCAACTAAATCTCACCTTATCTATTGTGACTATACTGCTCCATGTTAGTCACTCCAATTTTGATATTTAAATTTCATGAAATTCATGCTTTATGTTTCTCCCAAGTCTTTCTGAATCTGTTTTCACAACACTTACATCATGCAGGAACTGCCTCTACCCTAGGCCTACCAACCAAACATTACCTATCTTTTCTTTCCAATTGCAATGGAATAAATTCAGTCCTTTTCCAGTGTGTGGTGGACCATATCTCACCACCTCAGTAAATTTTTCTGATTACATTATTTTTCTTTTTAACACTAATTTCCTTACTTGAGTTACAGTATTTTCAGCGGTTGTAGCACAATAAAGGCATATAAAACGATCAATGAAGCCTGAGAAGGAATTGGGAAACAATCAAAGATGAAAGGGCCAGAGACAATGTCCATGACCAAATCTTAACCTAAAACCTATTTGAGAAACAGGTCATAGTTAAGAAATGAAACTTACCACAGAAGATACCGTGAAACTTATTTCTGGAGTTTTTTGCTCTGTTTATTCTCTCAGAATTAAACATTTAAGGTAGTGAGGCAATTTTAGTATTTTTGCTCTACCAAATATCTTCTTATTTCTCTGAGTGACTACATTTTTAATGAGCAAATATTATAAGATTATAGACTGGAGGAAAACTTTATAAAATGATTATTAAAGAAAGTAATTGACTTAAAATTGAGATCAATGTTTTGGTTTTTAAAACAGTAAATGGTTCTGTTAACATGAGGAAAAACAATAATACTTTTATTTTTCTAAATAGTATCATTTTTCTTAAAATTTAAATAAATTACATTAAACTTACATCCTTAGATATTTTGTGTTTTCTTTTAAAAATATTAATATAGAATATAATTTCAAAAGAATTGGAAGATTTCAGGTAATGTACTTCTAGCACAGTCTATAGACTATATTCTGGGGGAAAAAGTAGACTTTGTTTAAAACTACTTTCTGTGTGTTACATACAAAAGTGATTATGTTCACTCCATGAAATATCCTTGAGTTAATTAAGTTACAAGAACACTAACTGAATAGCCCTGTTTGTTTGAATTTTTGGCATTGGTACTGTGAATAAGTGAAATTGATTCTCTACCGAATTATTTTCATTCAGTATTACCAACTAGGCTCTGGCTCTCTAAGTATGACAAACATGTTTTTCAAATGGATTATTTATAAAGCATAAGGAAGAACATTTTGGAAGACCATAACAATACCCATGAATAATGCTTACATGAATTTGAAGTTTGATTTCAGAGTATAATATCTCTATGTTTTCAATAAGCTATTGAGCAAGCCAAGGATTTTTAATTCAAAGCACATTCAGCATTTATACAGACCCAGCTTTTTATTCTCTTGCTGTTTTCAAAGATGTATACAAAATTAATATAAGCTCTCTAATCAATTACACAATCCGGGAGCACAAAATATAAAAAATAAATGGTCCGAACCAATTTAACTGTCTTTATTAGAGTTAAATATGCTAAAAAAATTTATCAAGGTGGCAAGTAATTATTTGTTGTATATAATTATACAGAGAGTTGTAAACAGCTTTTTATAATAAATTGGTATAAAAAAACTCACCATCGTGACCAAAGATGGTATTTTGCTAAATGGCCCTGAAGTGTCTTAGTTACAATTTCTAACATTCCCTGGCAAATTCCTAAAAATGATTTACACAATTAGAGACTATTTATAGAGAGTAGGTTCACTGTTATACTTACATCTGAATCCTGGAAGGGGTGGAGCAAGGAGGGAGTTATTCCTAACAGAAAACAGTAGCCTATGGAATAAGGATGGGGGAAAGTAATCTTTTATTTACCTCCCTACATTTTAATCAATATATTAGCATTTCTGTTTTGAAGTTCTCATTCTGTAACCACTTGTGGCTCTAAAATGAATTGCCTAACCCACACAAACAAAATGAGGAAAACCCCACAAATAATATAGAACAGGGGTCTTCATTTTATGACGGCTGTACCTATGGCATTATGCAAAAGCTTTCTAAAAACTCATGCACACATTATTTTAAAGGAATACTTTTCTAGATACTTAACTTTTATATGCACTTTTTCCTGGTTGATCTGCTTGACAACTGGTGTTCCTATTTCAATCTTCTCCTTCACTGGTATGCTTCTGTCATTTTTACAAGTACAAGCACATTTTATATCTCAATAAGGTATATTCCTCTATACTGTAAAATTTTCAGAACAATTAAGAAGAGAGATAGTTCTTTTTTTTTTTTTTTTTTGAGACGGAGTCTCGCTCTGTTGCCCAGGCTGGAGTGCAGTGGCGTGATCTCGGCTCACTGCAAGCTCCGCCTCCTGGGTTCACGCCATTCTCCTGCTCAGCCTCCTGAGTAGCTGGGACTACAGGCGCCCGCCACCGCGCCTGGCTAATTTTTTGTATTTTTAGTAGAGACGGGGTTTCACCGTGTTAGCCAGGATGGTCTCTCTCGATCTCCTGACCTTGTGATCCGCCCGTCTCGGCCTCCCAAAGTGCTGGGATTACAGGCGTGAGCCACTGCGCCCGGCCAAGAAGAGAGATAGTTCTAAGTGTAATACTTAAAGTCTTCCTTACAAAAACATCATAACCCCGCCATACACCTTAATTAAATACATTTCCAGTAAAATTTATTTTATAATTAAACATTTCCAAAAGTTGTAATATATCATGTTATTGTGGTCAGTGGTGAACTACTGAAAACTGAAATGCTGTCTTAAATCAGGAAAACACTTCATTGGCAAAGGAAATATTTTAAAGTGTATGTAAGTTATAAATAATTTAAATATAATGCACACAATATGTTTTCTGTTTTTAAATATATATAAACGTGTATAAAAATATTGAAGAAATATTTTCGAGAAGATAAATTTAAAGCAAAGTTCAATGATAAAAATACAAAAAATATTACTGTTTAAGAGGAGCTTGTTTATTTGCTCTTTATATGGATGCTTGAAAATCACTCTATAAGAGTAAATGTAATACATCTGAAAGTAATGTAAATTTTAAACAACTTAAAATTTGGTGGGGAATACATCCTTTATTACTGTTTACATTAATAATAAAAATTTAAAAGATCAATTAAAATGTGACAAGAATATAAAAAAAATTATAGATTCAAGAGAAAAAATAATTGAAAATAACGAATCCAGAAGCCATTCTATTTGTCTATTCTGCCTGGTATCTGCTCTATAATGTATTTATTGCTTTAATTTCCATAAATACTGTGGTTTTGTGTCAGCTTCTGGTTTTTTTGGGGTACACTGATAGGCAAACAGAGTTAGATTCATTTTGCGAGGACTGACATCAATTTTAATTCTTTCAAAATGCATACCATGGAAGGCAACAACTCTGATCCCAAGGCTCTGGTGTTGTTTTTCCAGGTTTATCAATAACTTGTCTCTGACTGCCAGGACATATAACCCTAACAATGAACACCATTGGGTCATATATTAATTACTTTGTTTATTTGTATTTTTAATTGACATATGACATTGCATGTTTTTGTAATGTAAAATGTGATGTTTCAAAGTATGTATACATCGTGAAGAAGTCAAATCTAGCTAATAAATACATCAGCTCACATAGTTATTTTTCTGATGAATACACATAACATTGACTTTTTATTTCTCAAGAATTCAATATATCATCATCAACTACAATCATCTTGCTCTACATCTCCTGAAATTTATTCCTTCTATCTAACTGTAAGTATGTATCCTCTGATTAACATCACTGCAACTCCCCTTGACCCCTAGCTCAGATACCAACTATTGTACTTTCTACTTCTATGAGATCAATTTTTTTACGTAGCAGTAAGAGTCATATCATGATATATTTGTCTTTCTGTGGCTAGTTTATTTCATTTAACACAATGTCCTCCAGGTTCTTCCATGTTGTTCACAAATGACAGGGTTTTCTTTTTTTTTTTTTTACTGCCAAATAGTATACCACATTTTCTTTCTTTATTCATCTATTGGTGAATATTTAAGTTAATTCTCTATCTTGGTTATTGTGAATAGTACTGCAGTGAACAATGATATGCAGATGTCTATTCAAGATAATGATTTTATTTACTTTGGATGTATACCCATATGGGATTGATTAATTACATGTTAGTTCTACTGTTAATTTTTTGAAGAACCACCTTACTGTTTTCCATTATGGCTGTATTAATTTACATTCCCAGTAATAGTGTGTAAAGATTCCCTTGTCTCCACATCCTTGCCGACCATTTTTATCATGCAACTTTTTGATAATAGCCATCCTAACCAGGTACAGTGATATCTCATTGTGGCTTTGACTTGCATTTCCCTGATGTTTAGTGATATCGAGTATTTTTCATATACCTGTTAGTCAACTATACATCTTATTTTGAGAAATGTCTGTTGAGGTCTTTTGTGCATTTTTTAATTAGGCTATTATTTTTATGCTTTTGAGTTATTTGAGTTTCATATATATTTTCGGTATTAATCCCTTTTCAGATACATAGTTTGCAAAAATTTTCTACCATTTTGTAGATTACCTATTTATTCTGTTGATTGTTTCCTTTGCTGTGAAAAAGCTTTTTATGGCTAGGCTTGGTGGCTCATGCCTGTAATCCCAGCATTTTGGGAGGCCGAGGTGGCTGGATCACCTAAGGTCAGGAGTTTGAGACCAGCCTGACCGACATAGAGAAACCCCGTCTCTATTAAAAATACAAAATTAGTCAAGCATGGTACTGCATGCCTGTAATACCAGCTACTCAGGAGGCTGTGGCAGGAGAATCGCTTGAACCTGGGAGGTGAAGGTTGTGGTGAACTGAGCTCAGAAACTCCATCTCCAAAAAAAAAAAAAAAAACACAAAAAAACAAAAACAAACAAAAAGCTTTTTATTCACATGTAATCCCAAATGTCTATTTTTGTTTTCGTTGCTTTTTTTTTTCTGATGTCCTGACAAAAAACTACTTGCTTACATCAACATCATGAAGCATTTTCCCTGTTATCTTCTAATAGTTCCTAGTTTCAGGTCTTAAATTTAAGTCTTTAATTCATTTTAAGTTGATTTTTGCGTCTGCTGAGAGATAAGGGTCTACTTCCATTCCTTTGCATTTGTATATCCTGTATTCTCAACACAATTTTTTGAGAAGATGATCCTTTCTCTGGTGTGTGTTCTTGGCACATTTGTTGAGAATCAGTTGGCTGCAAGTGCATGGATTTATTTCTGGCTTTCTATTCTCTTCCATTGGTTTACATAACCATTTTTTTAAAATTATACTTTAAGTTTTAGGGTACATGTGCACAACATGCAGGTTTGATACATTGGTATTCATGTGCCATGTTGGTTTGCTGCACCCATCAACTTGTCATTTACATTAGGTATTTCTCCTAATGCTATCCCTCCCCTAACCCCTCACCCCCCGACAGCCCCTGGTGTGTGATGTTCACCACCGTGTGTCCAAGTGTTGTCATTGTTCAATTCCCACCTATGAGTGAGAACATGTGGTGTTTGGTTTTCTGTTCTTGTGATAGTTTGCTGAGAATGATGGTTTCCAGCTTCATCCATGTCCCTGCAAAGGACATGAACTCAACCTTTTTTTATGACCGCATAGTATTCCATGGTGTATATGATGTGCCACATGTTCTTTTTTTTTTTTTTTTTTTTTTTTGAGATGGAGTCTCACTCTGTCGCCCAGGCTGGAGTGTAGTGAGCGAATCTCAGCTCATTGCAAGCTCCGCATCCCGAGTTTACGCCATTCTCCTGCCTCAGCCTCCTGAGTAGCTGGGACTACAGGCGCCCCCCACCTCGCCCGGCTAGTTTTTTGTACTTTTTAGTAGAGACGGGGTTTCACCATGTAAGCCAGGATGGTCTCGATCTCCTGACCTCTCGATCCGCCCGTCTCGGCCTCCCAAAGTGCTGGGATTACAGGCTTGAGCCACCGCGCCCGGCAACATGTTCTTAATCCAGTCTATCACTGATGGATATTTGGATTGGTTCCAAGTTTTTGCTATTGTGAATAGAGCTGCAATAAACATACATGTGCATGTGTCTTTATAGTAGCATGATTTATAGACCTTTGGGTATATACCCAGTAATGGGATTGTTGGGTCAAATGGTATTTCTATTTCTAGATCCTTGAAGCCACACTGTCTTCCACAATGGCTGAACTAGTTTACACTGCCACCAACATTGTAAAAGCATTCCTATTTCTCCATATCCTCTCCAGCATCTGTTGTTTCCTGGCATTTTAATGATTGTCATTCTAACTGGCCTGAAATGGTATCTCATTGTGGTTTTGAATTGCATTTTTCTGTGGAAACCAGTGATGATGAGCATTTTTCATGTGTCCGTTGGCTGCACAGATAGCTACATAACCGTTTTTATGCCAGGACCATGCTGTTTTTGTTACTGTAGATTTATAGTATATATCAGTCATGTAGTGTGATGCCTCTTGCTTTATTACTTTTGCTTCAGTTTGCTTGTGGTTTTTGCTTATGTTTTTGTAATGTAAAATATGACGTTTCAAAGTATGAATACATTGTGGGAAGGTCAAATCTAGCTAATTAACAAATACATCACCTCACATAGTCATCATTTTTCTGGTGAATCCACATAACATTTGTGGTTTTCATTCAAATTTTAGAGGTTAGCATGAGTTTGTGTTACTAAGGTGAATATGGTTCCATAGTCATTTACATCAAAGAGAAAGAGAGGCTACCAAAAAAAATCTATGTTTTATGAGGATGTGAAACACGAGACATTTTGTTGTCTTTTTTTCCACTGTATTAAGTATTCTCAAAAAAAAAAAAATCTTCTTTTTCTTTGTATTAGTTTTTAAGGATCCAAAGTTTTGTGTAATTAAAATGTGAAATTCAGTGAATGAGATGTATTACTTGCCAACAGTACCTATTAAAAACCTAAATATTGGCAGAAGTTTGATCACTGGAAAGATTTAGATGAAGTTTGTGATTATATAATTTTTAAACTATCATAATGTCATTTTTAAAACATATTAGTTGATGAGCTATTTTGGAAGTAAAATTATGTAAGGGGAAAGTACCAAAAATACATGTATAACATACAAGCTGTTGAACTACGAGCAGATTCTGACCTTAAAAAGATGGTAATCTTCTATTATCTATCTCAGGATTTTATCCTTTGCAACCAGGAATTTAGGAAGCCACAATATCCAATTACTCAGTACTGATACCCCACCATCTCCTGTTGTAAGATTATTCTCCTACCCAATTTATCAAGATTTTCAAAAAAAATTCTTCATCATAAATCTACAGTGAAATGTCTCAATTAAGGATTTCAGTATAAATACAAACACATATTTAACAGAAAGCATAAATAAGAATTATTCAAATTATGTAAAATGTGATACCAGATGGAAAGTGACTTTACTGCTAATTGTTGATTTCCTCTACAATGAACAATTTAACATGCTGTGAAATTCCTGGACTCAACTCCACATCAGACCTAAAATTCAGACCGTGGTAGCTTAGTGAGTCTCACCGTATCCAGGATACACTTTGATTTCAACAAAAGAGGCATGAGGCAGGGTTACTCTTAGCTTGCGAGTGAGAAGAAAGTCTTGCACAGAACTCTAAGGGAGTCAGCTTCTTGATGCAGATACATACACTGTTACTTACTTAATTCAAATATGCAGAAACAGTTACTGATGATGTAAAAGTTGTACAGTCCATTGAAAGTCATATACAACAAGTTGAGGGTGTGTAGGCAAGTACTGAGTCATATAGGGTACAGGTTACTTCTTGGTTATCGAGGGGAATCTTTTTCACTATTGTTACCGAAAAAGAATGAGAAATTTCATAAAATGCAAGCTCACTGGAGAGAAAAGAAGACAAGCATTGACACAGGATTGCACTGCTCTTATATCTGAATATTCTTTGTGAGATTTTTTTGAAGCTATACTTTTGTATTTCCTTTTTTTAGACACCTCTGTGTGTGTATTTGAACTTATCTGCTACTTCTTCACCTATGTATGTCTGCTTGGGCTTTCTTTGAACATGATCAGTGGTGCACAGGGTCAAATCCTATATGGTTTCTAATGCACTAAACCCACCAAAGGGTGCCAAAGACATCAGGAATGTCTCAGAGGGACCCAGTCAGTAATAAGCTAGAGAGTTTTTTCCAGGAGGTAGGAAAGAGCTGACTCACAAAAGACGTCTTACTGATGTGAGATAGTAAATCAAAAATAGCTATTAGCATTGATTGCCAATAGTATAGCTAGAGAATTTTGAAGCAGGACACAAAAGTCTCAGAGAAGATAAACTACTTTCAAAGTGGCAACAGAATGGTAATTGATAGAGTGAATTTATTTATTATTTTTCATTCAAACCTGATATGTTTGATAGTAAAAAGGGAAATGCTAAAATAATTACCAAGTGTCAACTTATCTATGGCATGCCTAACACAGGTCTATTCTGGGAAAATTAGGGTTTTGCTTTTTGTTTTTTCCCAGGTTGAAATGCATGACTTTCTAGACCAAAAGTTCCTCTCGAGTTCGGAAAGCTTCTTTCAAGACTCCCAGGCTAGAAAAGTTCTCAAGGATAGTCATGAAAACTAATATATCACTTGTTTCTGAGCAAACCTAAAAAACTTTAAGACTCCCAAATACAGACAGGATCATATACATCCCAAGGAATTGAAGGCACATCTGTCATCTCAAGAGTATCCCAGGTTAGGGTACAGATGATAAACTTAATTATTCTCCAACATTTTATAGGAGCTTAAATATGCATTGTGACCAAAGCTTAGCTTGACAATTTTAAAATAAATTTACACCTAAAAATTAACCTTTAGATTTTTATCACATCTAATATTTACTGGCTCATATCTTAAAGATAAATTTATATCAGTAAACATATTGCACTTTCCCTTCACTAGGAAATCATTCAATATAGAACT
Organism: Trachypithecus francoisi; assembly: GCF_009764315.1. Lineage (NCBI taxonomy): Eukaryota > Metazoa > Chordata > Mammalia > Primates > Cercopithecidae > Trachypithecus > Trachypithecus francoisi. The sequence goes on from NW_022681465.1 coordinate 61,776,314, forward strand.
TGGTGGAATTACCATTTAAATCATTTTATAAATCCTCACACAAACTGATATTGCTATTAGTGTGAGGATTTAGCAATGAAATGAAAAGTTACATTCAAAATTGGTATATACAGCTTGTGTTTAAATTTGTCATGTTTGTGAAAGTCCAAAGAGATTACTTATTACCCTTGCTATTATTCTTTGTTTCTCAAATTTTTAATGATAAATACCAATCATGCAAATATTCTTACAGCACTGATATAAATGCTGTTTAACTCAATCTTTGCATCCTATTTTTCTTAGACAATATTTTGAGGAGGGCCTTTATTGGTTTAAAGGATACAACTATTTCAAGAATTGTGGTACTTTTAGCCAATGAAATAGACAAACATTAATGTAAGATTTAGTATTAAATTATGCACAACTTTTTATACATTATGATTTTGATATATTTACAGAGTCTATCCACATCTCAACAGTATGATTTTATAATATTTTCTTCACTCCCCAAATAAATCCTACATCCAATGGCAATTACTTCCCCTTTACTTCTCTCCCCAGGCCCTGGAAACACAAACTTCATTCTGACTCTATGGATTTGTCTATTCTGAACATTTTCTATAAATGGCCTATTATTCCTAAACTTTATTTTCTTAACATTGGTTACTGTTGAAAGATTATTTCAGTAGAATTCACAGAAAAATATGGCACTCAATCAAATTAGCACCATTTTACCATTCTGCAATTACATATATAGATGAAAAAGTGTGCTATTTTCTCTACTTTACAAAGAAGAGTAGGTAAATGTAATTACTATAAAAATAAAATAACAAGCAGTAAAATATAATGTTACAAAAGGAGAAGGAACAATTTGAGCGTGCTTACTTAATCTTATTTAAATCTCCCTAAAAGAACAGCTATTGTTTCTTTCCTAGGATAATCCTTCTTTGCTCACTCATATAGCTCCTTATGTAAACTCCTAGCACTTTAATTCCGAACTACACATTTCATGTCAATCCTTTTACTTAACACAGCAGGAAAGAATTAATTTACACATTTCAATAGTATGCAGTACTTTATTCCACTTTTCCCCAACTTAAGCTGCCTTCCCTAAATATTGCATAAGTCTGTGGTAATTTGGTTTCATGTTTTTTTATTTAAATTATATACAGTAATACTACTGAAATTAATCTCAATGCAATCTTTTAAAATAATCAGAAAAGAAGCAGACTGAAAGTAATTTAAATTAAAACACGTAACAAAATGATATGGCTTCCTAAGGAAGAACAGTATTATAATTATAATTTAGGAAATAATTACAATTTAGGAAGGAAAAGAAACCTAATGTGTATTCCGTTTCAATATTGGACTATAGGTCACCATGCTACATACAAAAAGAAAATACAAGAGGAAAGATAAAATGATTATTCAGACAGTGTATTTTAGATATATATATGTGTGTGTGTATATATATGTATATAGAAAACTGATTTATTTAAACTGTGAATTTAGTAATAATAAATTCTTTTTATGTCTTATACAAAACTGATTTATTTAAACTGTGAATTTCATGATAATAATTTTTTTTATGTCTTATGGAGGCACTTTATAGATTTGATAGTTCTGGAATAATGTACACAACTATGGCCCAGTTACTCCTTAATGATTAAACTCCCAATGCTGTAGTAAAACTAAATTGACCAGGTCAATGTAATTGACTTTCAGTCCTGACTCTGGTACAACTGGCTTAATGATATAACTTGATCTTTCCCAAACTCAGTTTCATTTCTGAAATATTAGAACTGTAAAAGCATTTCAGCATTTCTCAAACATTTATACATATTGCTTCTTATGTAAATGAGAAGACACATTTGAAAATACTAGGCAGATAACTTCTAAGTTCCTTTTGACTTCATTTATTTATTTATTTACCAGACATAACATGTGTTAGAAAGTATAGCCTTAGAACAATTTCTGATTACATACACCACTAACGAAAAATTTACTTTTTCAGTGAAATTTCAGGGTTTCTTTTATTGCTTCCAGCATTTTCACATGCAAAATACACTATTGTACATTTTCCTTTGAGATCTGTGTCAAATATGACCAAAGGTGAAAAGTGTTTTAATTATATTTGTGATTTATAAAGTAACCACATAACTTATTGTCCAAACCAGGTATTAATAAAAAATACACCAAGAAGGCAATGGTTAAAATGAAAATGTCCTGGGTAGTGAGACACATTTTCATCATATTTGTAAATAGATACGTAATCAAATTGCAAAATAACCTTACAGGAGAAAATATAGCTTTAAATGTTGTCTGCTAGATACATCAATACACACACCAATTTTACTTGTTGTTAGCTTATCAAGAAAGAATGCTCTCTTTTGGACACTGTTTTCTGTTATTGTTTGGCATTTTGTCTGTTTCCACAAATCACTTGCAAATGGTCTTCAATGTAAATATCAAATCAATCTGGATAATGTCAGAGCAGCAATTTGGTGGTCCCTTCTCTGATATAAAGACACTAGACATTATCCATAATACCTCGCACTCACTACTCACACATATACATTGCCATGACTGAAGATTTGTATCCCTCCAAATTCCTATGTTGAAATCCTAACCCCCAAAGTGATGGTATGAGGAGGTGGGGTCTTTTGGAGATTCTTCGGTCATGAGGATGGAGCCCTAATGCGTGAGATTAGGGCCCTTTTTTTTTTTTTTTTTTTGAGACAGAGTCTCGCTCTGCTGCCCAGGTTGGAGTGCAGTGGCCAGATCTCAGCTCACTGCAAGCTCCGCCTCCCGGGTTCACGCCATTCTCCTGCCTCAGCCTCCAGAGTAGCTGGGACTACAGGCGCCCGCCACCTCGCCCGGATAGTTTTTTGTATTTTTTTAGTAGAGACGGGGTTCCACCGTATTAGCCAGGATGGTCTTGATCTCCTGACCTCGTGATCCACCCGTCTCGGCATCCCAAAGTGCTGGGATTACAGGCTTGAGCCACTGCTCCCGGCATGGCCCTTATAAAAGAGAATCTAGAGGGATCTTTTACACCTTTCAGCCATGTGAGGACACAGAAGAAGAACTAGAAAGCACAGCCTCACAAGACACCAGATTTGCTGGTGCCTTAATCTGGGATTCCCTAGTCTCCAGAACTGTGATCTGTAAACGTTTGCTGTATAAACCACCCAGTTTATGGTGTTTCTATTGTAGCAGCCCAAGTGAACTAGAACAACATTTATAATTTCATTTACTCAAGTAAATAAGATTAATTTAAAAATAAAAATAGGTAAACCTTTGATTAAACATATATCACAAAGCTTAGAGCAATGGAATTTGAATCAAGTTTTCTATATGACATGAAGTTTCTGGTATCTACTTTGTTCCTTGGTATCAAATTTATTTCTCGAAATAGTTTATGTTTTTAAGTTTGGTTACCTGTCAAAAGAGGAAAGGAAAATCCTACTTGTAAGTATTGTTATAAAGCAGAAATCCTGTAATTATGCATGTAATGATCTTATAAAACATAATCAGACTGTTGTGACTTTTATATATCAGTGGATATATATTTATAGTAATACATTTATACATGTAAACTTTAAATTGTAACTATTTGTAGTTCTATGTACAGGTATTTCACTGACCCTCTGGGCATAATAATAATAATGCATTTACTAAGTTATTCTTCCAGTTCTTTTCCATATGGGTTAGTTGCATTTTCTATGTGATACATATGTATATATTCAATAGAGAATATCTGAGTCACCAACAGTTTAAATACAATAAAATTGTTCCCACATTGTAATGCACCACTTTCTTCAAGCCCGGTGCCATTTTGTACCTATTCAATTTTGACTAGACATTTTATTTAAAAAGTGGTAAATTAGGGGGGAGGAGCAAGATGGCCGATTAGGAACAGCTCCAGTCTCCAACTCCCAGCGCGAGTGACACAGAACACCAGTGATTTCTGCATTTTCAACTGAGGTACTGGGGTCATCTCACTGGGGGGTGCCGGACAATCAGTACTGGTCAGCTGCTGCAGCCCAACCAGTGAGAGCTGAAGCAGGGCAAGGCATTGCCTCACCTGGGAAGCGCAAGGGGGAAGGGAATCCCTTTTCCTAGCCAGGGGAACTGAGACACACAACACCTGGAAAATCGGGTAATTCCCACCCCAATACTGCACTTTAAGCAAACGGGCACACCAGGAGATTATACCCACACCTGGCCGGGAGGGTCCCACAGCCCCGGAGCCTCCCTTATTGCTAGCACAGCAGTCTGTGATCTAACCGCAAGGCAGCAGTGAGGCTGGGGGAGGGGCGCCCGCCATTGCTGAGGCTTAGTAGGTAAACAAAGTCACTGGGAAGCTCGAACTGGGTGGAGCTCACAGCAGCTCAAGGAAACCTGCCTGTCTCTGTAGACTCCACCTCTGGGGACAGGGCACAGCTAAACAACAAAAGGGGAAGCAGCAGAGGCCTGTGCATACGCCAATGACTCTGTCTGACAGTTTTAAAGAAAGCAGTGAATCTCCCAACTTGGAGGTTGAGATCTGAGAAGGGACAGACAGCCTGCTCAAGTGGGTCCCTGACCCCTGAGTAGCCTAACTGGGAGACATCCCCCACTAGGGCAGTCTGACACCCCACACCTCACAGGGTGGAGTACACCCCTGAGAGGAAGCTTCCAAAGTAAGAATCAGACAGGTACACTCGCTGTTCAGCAATATTCTATCTTCTGCAACCTCTGCTGCTGATACCCAGGCAAACAGGATCTGGAGTGGACCTCAAGCAATCTCCAACAGACCTACAACTGAGGGTCCTGACTATTAGAAGGAAAATTATCAAACAGGAAGAACACTATACCAAAACCCCATCAGTACATCACCATCATCAAAGACCAAGGGCAGATAAAACCACAAAGATGGGGAAAAAGCAGGGCAGAAAAGCCAGAAATTCAAAAAATAAGCGCGCATCTCCCCCTGCAAACGAGCGCAGCTCATTGCCAGCAACGGATCAAAGCTGATCAGAGAATGACTTTGACAAAATGAGAGAAGAAGGCTTCAGTCCATCAAACTTCTCAGAGCTAAAGGAGGAATTACGTACCCAGCGCAAAGAAACTAAAAATCTTGAAAAAAGAGTGGAAGAATTGATAGCTAGAATAATTAATGCAGAGAAGGTCATAAATGAAATGACAGAGATGAAAACCATGACACGAGAAATACGTGACAAATCCACAAGCTTCAGTAACTGACCCAATCAACTGGAAGAAAGAGTATCAGCGATTGAAGATCAAATGAATGAAATGAAGTGAGAAGAGAAACCAAAAGAAAAAAGAAGAAAAAGAAATGAACAAAGCCTGCAAGAAGTATGGGATTATGTAAAAAGACCAAATCTACATCTGATTGGGGTGCCTGAAAGTGAGGGGGAAAATGGAACCAAGTTGGAAAACACTCTTCAGGATATCATCCAGGAGAACTTCCCCAACCTAGTAGGGTAGGCCAACATTCAAATTCAGGAAATACAGAGAATGCCACAAAGATACTCCTCCAGAAGAGCAACTCCAAGACACATAATTGCCAGATTCACCAAAGTTGAAATGAAGGAAAAAATCTTAAGGGCAACCAGAGAGAAAGGTCGGGTTACCCAAAAAGGGAAGCCCATCACACTAACAGCAGATCTCTCGGCAGAAACTCTATAAGCCAGAAGAGAGTGGGGGCCAATACTCAACATTCTTAAAGAAAAGAATTTTAAACCCAGAATTTCATATCTAGCCAAACTAAGTTTCATAAGTGAAGGAGAAATAAAATCCTTTACAGATAAGCAAATGCTTAGAGATTTTGTCACTACCAGGTTTGCCTTACAAGAGACTCTGAAGGAAGCACTAAACATGGAAAGGAACAACTGGTACCAGCCATTGCAAAAATATGCCAAAATATAAAGACCATCGAGGCTAGGAAGAAACTGCATCAACTAACGAGCAAAATAACCAGTTAATATCATAATGGCAGGATCAAGTTCACACACAACAATATTAACCTTAAATGTTAATGGACTATATGCTCCAATTAAAGACAGAGACTGGCAAACTGGATAAAGAGTCAAGACCCATCAGTCTGCTGTATTCAGGAGACCCATTTCACATGCAGTGACATACATAGGCTCAAAATCAAGGGATGGAGGAAGATCTACCAAGGAAATGGAGAACAAAAAAAAGCAGGGGTTGCAATCCTAGTCTCTGATAAAACAGACTTTAAACCATCAAAGATCAAAAGAGACAAAGAAGGCCATTACATAATGGTAAAGGGATCAATTCAACAGGAAGAGCTAACTCTCCTAAATATATATGCACCCAATACAGGAGCACCCAGATTCATAAAACAAGTCCTTAGAGACTTACAAAGAGACTTAGACTCCCATACAATAATAATGGGAGACTTCAACACTCCACTGTCAACATTAGACAGATCATCGAGACAGAAAGTTAGCAAGGATTTCCAGGAATTGAACTCATCTCTGTGCCAAGCGGACCTAATAGACATCTATAGAACTCTCCACCCCAAATCAATGGAATATGCATTCTTCTCAGCACCACATCGCACTTATTCCAAAATTGACCACATAATTGGAAGTAAAGCACTCCTTAGCAAATGTACAAGAACAGAAATTATAACAAACTGTCTCTCAGACCACAATGCAATCAAACTACAACTCAGGACTAAGAAACTCAATCAAAACCGCTCAACTACATGGAAACTGAACAACCTGCTCCTGAATGACTACTGGGTACATAACGAAATGAAGGCAGAAATAAAGATGTTCTTTGAAACCAATGAGAACAAAGATACAACATACCAGAATCTCTGGGACACATTTAAAGCAGTGTGTAGAGGGAAATTTATAGCACTAAATGCCCACAAGAGAAAGCTGGAAAGATGTAAAATTGACACTCTAACATCACAATTAAAAGAACTGGAGAAGCAAGAGCAAACACATTCAAAAGCTGGCAGAAGGCAAGAAATAACTAAGATCAGAGCAGAACTGAAGGAGATACAGACACAAAAAACCCTCCAAAAAATCAATGAATCGAGGAGTTGGTTTTTTGAAAAGATCAACAAAATTGACAGACCACTAGCAAGACAAATAAGGAAGAAAAGAGAGAAAAATCAAATAGACGCAATTAAAAACGATAAAGGGGATACCACCACCGACCCCACAGAAATACAAACTACCATCAGAGAATACTATAAACACCTCTACCCAAATCAACTAGGAAATCTAGAAGAAATGAATCATTTGCTGGACACTTACACTCTTCCAAGACTAAACCAAGAAGAAGTTGAAACCCTGAATAGACCAATAGCAGGCTCTGAAATTGAGGCAATAATTAATAGCCTACCAACCAAAAAAAGTCCAGGACCAGATAGATTCACAGCTGAATTCTACCAGAGGTACAAGGAGGAGCTGGTACCATTCCTTCTGAAACTATTCCAATCAATTGAAAAAGAATGAATCCTCACTAACTCATTTTATGAGGCCAACATCATCCTGATACTAAAGCCTGGCAGAGACACAACAAAAAAAGAAAATTTTAGACCAATATCCCTGATGAACATCGATGCAAAAATTCTCAATAAAATACTGGCAAACCGGATTCAGCAGCACATCAAAATCTTATCCACCATGATCAAGTGGGCTTCATCCCTGGGATGCAAGGCTGGTTCAACATTCACAAATCAATAAACTTAATCCAGCATATAAACAGAACCAAAGACAAGAACCACATGATTATCTCAATAGATGCAGAAAAGGCTTTCGACAAAATTCAACAGCCCTTCATGCTAAAAACGCTCAATAAATTCGGTATTGATGGAACGTACCTCAAAATAATAAGAGCTATTTATGACAAATCCACAGCCAATATCATACTTAATGGGCAAAAACTGGAAAAATTCCCTTTGAAAACTGGCACAAGACAGGGATGCCCTCTCTCACCACTCCTATTCAACATAGTGTTGGAAGTTCTGGCTAGGGCAATCAGGCAAGACAAAGAAATAAAGGGTATCCAGTTGGGAAAAGAAGAAGTCAAATTGTCCCTGTTTGCAGATGACATGATTGTATATTTAGAAAACCCCATTGTCTGAGCCCAAAATCTCCTTAAGCTGATAAGACACTTCAGCAAAGTCTCAGGATACAAAATTAATGTGCAAAAATCACAAGCATTCCTATACACCAGTAACAGACAAACAGAGAGCCAAATCAGGAATGAACTTCCATTCACAATTGCTTCAAAGAGAATAAAATACCTAGGAATCCAGCTCACAAGGGATGTAAAGGACCTCTTCAAGGAGAACTACAAACCACTGCTCAGTGAAATAAAAGAGGACACAAACAAATGGAAGAACATACCATGCTCATGGATAGGAAGAATCAATATTGTGAAAATGGCCATACTGCCCAAGGTTATCTATAGATTCAATGTCATCCCCATCAAGCGACCAATGAGTTTCTTCACAGAATTGGAAAAAACGGCTTTAAAGTTCATATGGAACCAAAAAAGAGCCCGCATTGCCAAGACAATCCTAAGTCAAAAGTACAAAGCTGGAGGCATCACACTACCTGACTTCAAACTATACTACAAGACTACAGTAACCAAAACAGCATGATACTGGTACCAAAACAGAGATATAGATCAATGGAACAGAACAGAGTCCTCAGAAATAATACCACACATCTACAGCCATCTGATCTTTGACAAACCTGAGAGAAACAAGAAATGGGGAAAGGATTCCCTATTTAATAAATGGTGCTGGGAAAATTGGCTAGCCATAAGTAGAAAGCTGAAACTGGATCCTTTCCTTACTCCTTATACGAAAATTAATTCAAGATGGATTAGAGACTTAAATGTTAGACCTAATACCATAAAAACCCTAGAAGAAAACCTAGGTAGTACCATTCAGGACATAGGCATGGGCAAGGACTTCATGTCTATAACACCAAAAGCAACAGCAGCAAAAGCCAAAATTGACAAATGGGATCTAATTAAACTAAAGAGCTTCTGCACAGCAAAAGAAACTACCATCAGAGTGAACAGGCAACCTACAGAATGGGAGAAAATTTTTGCAATCTACTCATCTGACAAAAGGCTAATATCCAGAATCTACAAATAACTCAAACAAATTTACAAGAAAAAAACAAACAACCCCATCAAAAAGTGGGCAAAGGATATGAACAGACATTTCTCAAAAGAAGACATTCATACAGCCAACAGACACATGAAAAAATGCTCATCATCACTGGCCATCAGAGAAATGCAAATCAAAACCACAATGAGATACCATCTCACACCAGTTAGAATGGCAATCATTAAAAAGTCAGGAAACAACAGGTGCTGGAGAGGATGTGGAGAAATAGGAACACTTTTACACTGTTGGTGGGATTGTAAACTAGTTCAACCATTATGGAAAACATAATTTTTGATTCCTCAAGGATCTAGAACTAGATATACTATATGACCCAGCCATCTCACTACTGGGTATATACCCAAAGGATTATAAATCATGCTGCTATAAAGACACATGTGCACGTATGTTTATTGCGGCACTATTCACAATAGCAAAGACTTGGAATCAACCCAAATGTCCATCTGTGACAGACTGGATTAAGAAAATGTGGCACATATACACCATGGAATATTATGCAGCCATAAAAAAGGATGAGTTTGTGTCCTTTGTAGGGACATGGATGCAGCTGGAAACCATCATTCTCAGCAAACTATCACAAGAACAGAAAACCAAGCACTGCATGTTCTCACTCATAGGTGGGAACTGAACAATGACATCACCTGGACTCAGGAAGGGGAACATCACACACTGGGGCCTATCATAGGGAGGGGGGAGGAGGGAGGGATTGCATTGGGAGTTATACCTGATATAAATGATGAATTGATGGGTGCTGACGAGTTGATGGGTGCAGCTCACCAACATGGCACAAGTATACGTATGTAACAAACCTGCACGTTATGCACATGTACCCTAGAACTTAAAGTATAATAAAAAAATTTAAAAATTTTTTTTAAAAAAAGCAATATTATGAAGCAAAAAAAAAAAAAAAAAGTGGTAAATTAGTATGGTGTGATGTCTACAATAGAAACTTAGCTATGGCTCCTTCATATAATTTAAGGCAAGTTTTTCCCTGTTAAATTTTATGTTTATAAATATACTTTGCTAACATTATGTTCATGTTGGAAATTGAGCAGGAAAACTACATGCTACATTTTCATCAATTGCTTGGACTATTTTATATAAACCAATCTACATATCACCATGTATATTACTATAGAGGTATATCACTAGTTATCTGTTACTAAGTGTCTTACAACACTGTAGGAGGAATTATTGCTTATTTTCTGCCTTTTGTTTGCTGGCATAGTCATAGGAAGGTAGCGATGGAGAAGGAGGTATGTTACACATCAAGAACTGTATGTCTTAGTTTTTTTTTAGTCTATTATATTACCCAGCATCCTCTAAACATGCTATTGTCTCTGCATTATAATAATGCATATTAAAATAGAAATAAGTACAGCAAAAACTATGATGAAAATGATAAACAGTTAAAAATACATTAGTCTAACTGATGCATACATTTGGGAATAATCCTGCCTCTTAATAAAGATGTACTGATTTATATAGTTCATGCTTCCCACATTTATAAAACTTTTGTGTGTTTTTAACAGCATTTAATTGTATTATTTTAAAAAATAATAATTTCAATATATTTAGATAGTTGTGCAAATACATTGTTTTTAATTTTTATGTTATAAATGCCATTTATGATGGTTATTCTCTCATATAGAAACTTTGAAAGAAAAGTAAAAAAATGTTACTTGCTTGCAAATAATGGATCAAGTCTGATCATTACTTTTCTGGAAATTAATCCTTGCATTCTCAATCATAATGACATGTTGTCAGCATATTGCCGAGGAGATGACACACACATAATGTAAATGACAAGAACTATGAATGCATCTCAAAATGTACAGCTAAGTGGTAAGGCATAAACCAGTATTTCTCATTGCTACATACACTATTCATTAGAAGACAGGTAGAGTCCAATTAAGAAGGACTAAGGTTAATAATATTTTCAGTGATCTCATAGGAATTATGTAACCTAAATCTCCAAATAAATAAAAAATAACTTTGTTACTTCAAACATTAATTTGGACTGAAAGCATAAACTTGTTATTCTTGGGATTTTTTAAATAAAAACTCATAAATAACTTTCATTTATTATCATATCTAAGATCATTATATGTCTATTTGATATATAAGAAACCTTAGAGACCTACAAAGAGACTCAGACTCCCACACAATAATAATGGGAGACTTTAACACTGCAATGTCAATATTAGACAGATCAACAAGGCAGAAGGTTAACAAAGATATCCATGACTTGAACTCAGCTCTGGACCAAGCAGACCTAATAGACACCCATAGAAATCGCCACCCCAAATCAGCAGAATACACATTCTTCTCAGAACCACTTCACACTTATTCTAAAATTGAACACATAATTGGTAGTAAAATACTCCTCAGCAAATGTAAAAGAACGGAGATCACAGCAAACTGTCTCTCAGACCACAGTGCAATCAAATTAGAACTCAGGACTAATAAACTCACTCAAAACTGTGAAACTACGTAGAAACTGAACAATTTGCTCCCAAATGACTACTGGGTACATAACGAAATGAAGGCAGAAATGAAGATGTTCTTTGAAACCAATGAGAACAAGGCACAATGCACCAGAATCTCTGGGACACATTTAAAGCAACGTGTAGAGAGAAATTTATAGCACTAAATTCCCTCAAGAGAAAGCAGGAAAGATCTAAAGTTGACACTCTAACATCACAATTAAAACAACTAAGAAGCAAGAGCAAACAAATTCAAAAGCTAACAGAAGGCAAGAAATAACTAAGATCAGAGCAGAACTGAAGGAGATAGAGACACAAAAAACTTTCAGAAAATCAATGAATCCAGAAGCTGTTTTTTTGAAAAGGTCGACAAAATAGATAGACTACTAGCAAGGCTAATAAAGAAGAAGAGAGAGAAGAATCAAATAGATGCAATGATAAAATGATGAAGGGAATATCACCACCGATCCCACAGAAATACAAGCTACCATCAGAGAATACTATAAGCACCTCTACACAAATAAACTAGAAAATCTAGAAGAAATGGATAAATTCCTGCACACATACACTCTCCCAAGACTAAACCAGAAAGAAGTTTAATCTCTGAACAGACCAATAACAGGCTCTGAAATTGAGGCAATAATTAATAGCCTACCAAACAAAAAAAAGTCCAGGACGAGACAGATTCACAGTCAAATTCTACCAGAGGTAAAGAGAGGAGCTGGTACCATTCCTTCTGAAACTATTTCAATCAATAGAAAAAGAGGAAATCCTCCCTAACTCATTTTATGAGGCTCGCATCATTCTGATACCAAAGCCTGGTAGAGACACAGAAAAAAAAAAAAAAAAAAAAACAAAGAGGAATTTTAGGCCAATATCCCTGATGAACATCTATGTGAAAATCCTCAATAAAATACTGGTAAACTGAATCCAGCAGCACATCAAAAAGCTTATCCACCACTATCAAGTCAGCTTCATCCCTGACAAGCAAGGCTGGTTCAACATATGCAAATCAGTAAATGTAATCCATCACATAAACAGAACCAACGGCAAAAACCACATGATTATCTCAATAGATGCAGAAAAGACCTGTGACAAAATTCAACAGCTCTTCATGCTAAAAACTCTCAATAAACTAGGTATTGATGGAACATATCTCAAAATAGTAAGTTATTTATGACAAATCCACAGCCAATATCATACTGAATGGGCAAAAACAGGAAGCATTCCCTTTGAAAACCAGCACAAGATAAGGATATCCTCTCTCACCACTCCTATTCAACATTGTGTTGAAAATTCTGGTTAGGGCAATTAGGCAAGAGAAAGAAATAAAGGGTATTCAGTTAGGAAAAGAGGAAGTCAAACTGTCTCTGTTTGCATATGATATGATTGTATATTTAGAAAACCCCATTGTCTCAGTCCAAAATCTCCTTAAGCTGATAAGCAACTTTACCAAAATCTCAGGATACAAAATCAATGTGAAAAAATTACAAGCATTCCTATACACCAATGCTAGACAAACAGAGAGACAAATCATGAGTGAGCTCCCATTCACAATTGCTTCAAAGAGAATAAAACACCTAGGAATCCAACTTAGGGATGTGAAGGGACCTCTTCAAGGAGAACTACAAATCACTGCTCAATGAAATGAAAGAGGACACAAACAAGTGGAAGAACATCCCATGCTCATGGATAGGAAGAATCAATATCATGAAAATGGCCATACTGCCCAAAGTAATTTATAGATTCAATGCTATCCCCATCAAGCTACCATTGACTTTCTTCACAGAATTGGGAGAAAAAAAAAAAAAAAAAACTACTTTAAAATTCATATAGAACCAAAAAAGACCCTGCATTACCAAGACAATCCTATGCAAAAAGAACAAAGCTGGAGGCATCACGCTACCTGACTTCAAACTATACGACAAAGCTACGGTAACCAAAACAGCTTGGTACTGGTATAAAAACAGATATATAGACCAATAGAACAGAACAGAGGCCTCAGAAACAACACCACACATCTACAATCACCTGATCTTTGACAAATCTGACAAAAGCAAGCAATGGGGAAAGGATTCCCTATTTAATAAATGGTGCTGGGAAAACTGGTTAGCCATATGTAGAAAGCTGAAACTGGACCCCTTTCTTACACTGTATACAAAAATTGACTCAAGATGGATTAAAAACTTAAATGTAAGACCTAACACCATAAAAACCCTAGAAGAAAACCTAGGACATACCATTCAGAACATAGGCATGGGCAAAGACTTCATGACTAAAACACTAAAAACAATGGCAACAGAAGCCAAAATATACAAATGGGATGTAATTAAACTAAAGAGCTTCTGCAGAGCAAAATAAACTATCATCAGAGTGAACAGGCAACCTACAGAGTGGGAGAAAATCTTTGCAATCTACCCATCTGACACAGGGTTAATATCCAGAATCTACAAAGAACTTAAACAAATTTACAAGAAAAAAAAAACCACACCATCAAAAAGTGGGCAAAGGATATGAACAATCATTTCTCAAAATAAGACATTTATGCAGCCAACAGACATATGCAAAAATGCTCACCATCACTGGTCATCAGAGAAATGCAAATCAAAACCACAATGATACCATCTCACGCCAGTTAGAATGGCAATCATTACAAAGTCAGGAAGCAACAGATACTGGAGAGGATGTGGAGAAATAGAAAGGTTTTTACAATTTTGGTGGGAGTACAAATTAGTTCAACCATTGTGGAAGACAGTGTGGTGATCCCTCAAGGATCTAGAACTAGAAATATCATTTGACCCAACAATCCCATTACTGGGCATATACCCAAAGGATTACAAATCATTCTGCAACAAAGACACATGGACACGTGTGTTTATAGTGGTGTTATTCACAATATCAAAGACTTGGAACCAACCCAAATGTCCATCAATGATAGACTAGATCAAGAAAATGTGGCCCATATACACCATGGAATATTATGCAGCCATAAAAAAATAATGAGTTCATGTTCTTTACAGGGACATGGATGAAGCTAGAAACCATCATTCTAAGAAAACTATCACAAGGACAGAAAACCTAACACTGCATGTTCTCACTCAAAAGTGGGAGTTGAACAATGAGAACACATGGACACAGGGCGAGGAACACCATACACCAGGCCAGTTGGAGGGTGGGGAGCTGGGGGAGGGATTGCATTAGGAGAAATACCTAATGTAAATGATGAGTTGATGGGTGCAGCAAACCAACATGGCACATGTATACCTATTTAACAAACTTGCTCGTTGTGCACATGTACCCTAGAACTTAAAGTATAATAATAAACAAATATATATATACATATATTTATATAAAAAGTGTACACATCTAGAAAACAAAACAAAAAAGAAGAAGAAAGTAAACTGAACCATAATTTTGAAGATTATGAAAATGCCTTTTTGATCAGAATACACGTGCAAAGTTTTTCTCAAATCAGAGTACCACAGACTTTTGGTGAGTTCATATTCCTATATTTGTTGCCTCAATCTTTTTTCTTCATTTTACAACATATTTGGACACAAACTGGACAATCTAAGAAAGAAAATACATCCTGGCTGCATGTATTGGTCTGTTTTCTTGCTGCTGATAAAGACATGCGAGACACTGAGCAATTTACAAAAGAAAGAGGATTAATGGACTCACAGTTAGTTCCACATGTCTAGGAAGGCCTCACAATCATGGTGGAAGGTGAAAGGCACATCTCACATAGCGGCAGACAAGAGAAGAGAACTTGTACAGGGAAACTCCCCTTTATAAAACCATCAGTTCTCATGAGACTTATTTACAGTCATGAGAACAGCACAGGAGAGACCCGTCATGATTCAATTACCTCCCACAGGGTCCTTCCCACAATACAGGAAAATTGTGGGAGCTACAATTCAAGATGAGATTTTGCAGAGGACATAGGCAAGACATATCATTTCACCCCTGACCCCTTTCAAATCTCATGTCCTCACATTTCAAAAGCAATCATGCCATTCTAGTAGTCCCCCAAAGTCTTAACTCATTTCAGCCTTAACTCAAAAGTCCACATTCCAAAGTTGCAGCTGAGACAATGCAAGTTCCATCTACCTATGAGCCTGTAAAATAAAAGCAAGTCAGTTACTTCCTAGATGCAGTGGGAACACAGGCATTGGATAAATACACCTATTTCAAATGGGAGAAATTAGTCAAAATAAAGGGGCTACAGGCCTCATTCAAGTTCATAATTCAGCAGGGCAGTCATCTTAAAGCACCAAAATAATCTCCTTTGATTCCATGTCTAACATCCACATCATGCTGATGTAAAAAGGAGGCTCCCAGGTCCTTGAGCAGCTTTGACCCTGTGGTTTTGCAGAATACAGTCTCCCTCCTGGCTGCTTTCATGGGCTGACACTGAGTGTCTGAAGCTTTTCCAAGTGCACAGTGCAAGCTGTCCGTTGATCTACCATTCTGGGGTGTGAAGGACGATTGCCCTCTTCTAGCTCTAGGTGGTGATCCGATAGGGACTTTGTGTAGGGGCTCCAACCCACATTGCCCTATGCACTGTCCTAGCAGAGGTTTTCCATGAGGGCCCTGTCCCTGCAGCAAACTTCTGCGTGGGCATCTAAGCATTTCCATACATCTTCTGAAATCTAGGCAGAGGCTCCTAAACCTCCATTCTTGATTTCTATGCACTCGCAGGCTCAACATCATGTGCAAGCTTCCAAGCTTTGGCAACTTGCACTCTCTGAAACAATGGTCCAAGCTGTACCTTGGTCCCCTTTAACCATGGCTGGAGCACCTAGGACTCAGGGCACTAATAGAGCGGCAAGGCCTTGGGCCCAGCCCAGGAAACCATTTGTCCCCACTAGGCCACTGGGCCTATAATGGGAGGGTCTACCATGAAGACTTCTGACATACCCTGGAGACATTTTCCCCATTGCTTATATGATTAACATTTGGCTCCTCGTTACTTATGCAAATTTCTGCAGCTGACTTGAATTTCTCCTCAGAAAATGGGTTTTTCTCTTTTATTACATCATCAGGCTGCACATTTTTTGAACTTTTATGTTGTTTCCCTTTTAGAACTGAATGCTTTTCACAGCACTCAAGTCACTTCTTGAACGCTTTGGTGCTTAGAAATTTCTTCTGCCAGATACCCTAAATCATCTCCCTCAAGTTCAAAGTTTCACAAATCTCTAGGGCAGGGGCAAAATGCTGCCACTGTCTTTGCTAAAACATAGCAAGAGTTACCTTTACTCCAGTTCCCAATAAGGTCCTCATCTCCATCTCAGGCCACCTCAGCCTGGATTTCATGGTCCATATCACTATCAGCATTTTGTTCAAAGCCATTCAATACATCTCTAGGAAGTTTTGAACTTTTCCACATTTTCCTGTATTCTTCTGAGCCCTTCAAACTGTTCCAACCTCTGCCTGTTACCCAATTTCAAAGTAGCTTCCACATTTCTGGGAATTTTTGCGGCAGTGCCCCACCCTACTGGTACCAATTTACTGTACTAGTCCCTTTTCATGGTGCTGATAAAGACATACCTGAGACTGAGCAATTTAAAAAAGGAAGAGGATTAATGGACTCACAGTTGTACGTGGGTGGGGAGGTCTCATAATCATGGCATAAGGTGAAAGACACGTTTCACACGGAGGCAGGCAAGAGAAGAGAACTTGTGCAAAACTCCTGTTTATAAACCATCAGATGCCACAAGGCTTATTCACTGTCAGAACAGCTCATGAAAGACCCACCCCCATGATTCATTTACCTCCCACCAGGTCCCTCCCACAACACATGGTAGCTGTGGGAGCCACAATTCAAGATGAGATTTTGCGGGGGTACCCAGCCAAACCATATTACTGCATTTTTGTGTCAAATGTTGAGGGACATAAAGGACTGAGAAATCTATTCTGTCAGTTCTTAACTATAATACTTTTACCACAAATAAAAGGCTTATTTTGTGCACAATATTCTCTAACTTTTACCAGAAATGATTATCCAGTACTCTCTGGTAATGTGTTTGATAGCCCCTTAAGACTAAAATCGTTTTTCAAATCACTTCATGTCTGTTGTTATATGGTCTTGTGTGTGTGTCTTCGGCTAGAGAGGGGAAGAATATCACTGGCCCTGTTCTCAGAGAACTCACAATTTCACAGGAAATCAAGGAAGCAATCAAGTAACAAACATTGTGATATTTACAACAGTAAAGGTAGCACAGAGAAGAGAAAGAATAATTTTGCCTGTAGTAAATATTTATTGAGTTGCATATGAGCCTCAATCTAGATAAATATATTTATATTACATAAGACCAACAAAGAATTGTGATCCAAAATTTAAAAACTTTATTATATATTGTTGTGGGAAATATGAATAAATCAACATAAAGTCACAATAAGCTATGACTGAGTTATCCATAGTAGAGAATATCTGACTTCCCCATGAACATATGATTTTATAAACTTCACTAGTAATCAGAGAACTGCAAATTAAAACAAAGAGAAAAAACAACCCCACACTGAGTTCAACAGCAACACCACCAATCATTCAAAAAAAAAATTGACAACAGTAATGTTGTACTAGTAGCACGAACCTCAGCAGTAACATGGTGCCAAGGGGCTTCTTATACATTCTTGATAGGGTTAAAAATTAGTATAGCAAATTTGGGGAGCCAGTTAGCAATACTACATACATTTGAAAATCTGCATTGCCTACTCATTTATATGCACATATGTATAAAAAGACAAATATAAGCTATATCTGTATTAGTTATTAATTGCTAACAATTTAAGAATCCATTAATAAGTAACAAATACACATATTGTAGTTTATACATTTATATATTTATTTATAAATGGAATAGTATTCCACAGTTAAACCAAAACAGGGAACAATAGCAAAAAGATAGTGAGAATATAACTCCATTTATTTAAAGTATTAATATATAAAAATGATAGAATATATATTCTATGTGGTCAGTATACATGCTTTAAGCCATAACAACATTTGTGGACATAACCATTGTGCTAGTTTCTCAGTATTGCCATAACAAAATATCACAAAATGGGTGGCCTAAAAGAATAGAAATGTATTCTCTCACAACACTGGTAGCTAGAAGCCAAAAAATCAAGGAATCATCAGAGCCATGCTGCCTCTGAAAGCTCTAGAGAAAAATATTTCTTCGTCTCTTCTTAGTTTCTGGTTATTGCTGGAAATACTTGGCATTCCTTGGCTTGCAGTGGCATGGCTCTAATTTCTGCCTTTATTATTACTTAGTCATCTTTGCTTTGAGTGTCTACATCTCTCTGTCTTTCTCTATTTTTAAAAGAACACCGGCCATCGTATACTTAATCCAGTATCACCTAGTCTTGACTTGATTACATCTCAAATACCTTATTTCCGGGTAAGATCATATTCATAGGTGAACAGAGTTTCAGCATACATTTTTGGAGAACATAATTCAATTCAAAACAGCCATGTATGTCTAGAATTTTAGAATTCAGTAATGTAGAAAAGAGAAGAAGGTGAGATTGGACACTGGCCATTGCTAATGCATGTTGTTAAGCTGAATGGCTCCACATATACTTTTTCTTATTTAAAGTGATCAAATAATTTATCATCCAAAGCAGTCTACTTAAAGGAGTTAAATAGGAGGCAATTAACCATCACCTCATAATAATTGACTCTGCACTTTAGACTCGAAAGACTCGTGTGAGGAGCCAGCAATGTGTTGTGAAGGGTTATAAGAATTGGAGAGAAAGCTGGGTTCACTTCAGAAGACCCAAACTTTGATTCAAGACTGCTTTATTCTCTCACCAGAGGCAAACATATCACCATATTGCCTTTGGGAGGAGACTGCTAACAACCAAGGAGCAGACATAATCTGGAGATTTATTTTGCAATGTATTGTATAACAATGTTGACTTAATTGCCTAGATTTACAAATCAGGCGATTTCACATGAAAATCCAGGTAGAAAGTGGAAAATATAGCAACAGTGGGATAGGAGGTGAATAGCTGCCTCCACCTGTGGATGAGGCATGTCCTCTCTGTTATCAAACTCTCATCACCTCTTTTCTGACATCCTGTCTGCTTCATTCATTTTTATCATCTGCCTGCCTCTGTTGGTATGGCAGTTAGCAACACTCATCTTCTGGTTTGGGGAGGATGGTGCTGCACTTACTTTCACCTACAAAGGGCCAGGGGACCTTTTGCACTCATTGTTTGATAGCAGGAACACTTGCAGGATGATGAACATCAGACTGGAATCACAGGTTCCTCAATGCTACTCAAAACTTCTCTGCTGCAATTCCAACTTTACCTTTCGGGGACCTCTTTAGAATCCTTTGATTATCCTTCTCCAGAGATTGAAATCACATGATAAACAGTCTTGGATTGGATCAGGTTAAGCTATATACAGGTATGATAAATTCATAATTTTCAAACTGAGGTATGTGTACCTAAAGGTATGTGATGGCTTTTCGTGGATTGCATGTTCAGGACAGTTTTCAGGAAATTAATTTCCACATCCTCTATATATACTATACTCTTTCCTTAAATTGATCTGCTGAGAATGAGTCTTTGTTCATACTGTTTCTTTTCCCACATTAAAAAAAATATATATATAGGGCTACCCATCCCAAATCTTGATATAATACATTGCTCTTAATATGACACCAAAAACCTCAGCAAACAGAGGAAAGGTTTCTTTGTTGATTAATCATAAATCCATAGAGCCTTGCGTTTTCACCTCTTATACACATGTTAAAGCTGATAATGATGTTAGATAATATAGAAATTGGGTGTTTGGACTCACAAATAGATTTCAGAATTCATAATTCAGATATATGATAAAGTGGAGTAATGGTAATAATGACAATATTTTTTACGGCTTTTTCTTTTCCTCTTCTTGACTCTTGTCAAAGAATTTCTTGCTCTTGAGGGAGAGTCATGGGAGACTGAAACAAAGAAAATTAGTAGAAGTCACTGAATGCCAAAAATATCTTCTTCGTATAATTGTAATCAATTATTTTCCACTATTGTCAATATTCTTCTCTAGGATGTATCTTGACTGGGAAAAAAAGTAACTTGGAAGAGCTAAAGCAGTACAGATTTGCCATGCTGATTATTTTAGATGTAACCAGAATGCCTTCTGGGAATGCCAGATTTTTATAAGATGCAGTAGATAGACCCCAAGGATAAAAACTTTCACATGGGCTCTTTCAGATTCGATGTGCATTCATTAATAAAGTTGTCAGAACCCATTGTATCAAACCATAACATAAAACATTTATTCAATTACATTCAATTCTTGTCTTAGTCTGTTTTCTGTTGCTATAACAAAATACCAGACTGGATAATTTATTCAAAAAAAGAAATTCAGCTCATGGTTCTGGACACTGGGAAATCCAAGGGCCTGGCACTGGAATTTGCTCAACATCTAGTGAGGGCCTTCTTGCTGCCTCATATTGTGATAGAAGGGTGGAAGGGCAAAAAGTGCATTTCCACTCAGGTCTCTCCTCTTCTTATAAAGCCATGTGTCATATCATGGGGTCTACCCCATCAACATATGAATTTGAGGATTAATTTTTCAACATATGAAACTCAGGGAACACATTCAAACCATAGTTGTTTCTACCATTTTATCTTATAACATATTTCTTGTTTAATCATTCTCTAAAGCCAGTCAGCAGTATTCAATACCTATACATAATTTTACTAGAGATATACCATGCCTTTTATCATTTTCCTGCTTTATATGGGAAATAGTATATTGGTCATCTGTTTTTATAACTTAAAAATGGAAAAAGTAATTATATTAGAACTTTATATTCATTGTTTTTAGTGATCAGTTTCACGAAATATACTTTTAGTTCTCATTTATTTTTATAATATTCCTCAAAATAGCTATTTGAATTGAAAAATGAAAAAACTTTTCTGACATAAAGTGTATCTGATTTGGCTGACTGGTTTGACAGTAAAGATTGGCCCTGCCAATGAGGTTTTATGACAGATATTTTTCATAAATGAGCTAAATCTGTAACTCCAAATTAGTGGCAATACATTTAAAACAAGAAGTAAGATCAAAGCATTTTATCAAAAAGCATTGTTTTGGCAAACATGTAATAAAAATAAAAATCTGAAAAAACAGTTACTTCAAAACTAGAGGCTTAAATTTGGATTGTGCCAGCAACTCAGGATATATGGACATACTAGTTTTTATACATTCATGTTCATAAAGTCTCAAAACAGGAAGATCATTTTACTTCAGATTAATTCACAGTAGTGTTCATGGCTTTTTCAAAAATGAGAAAAAAATTCAGATAACGCTCTTTGACATATAGTCATACTTTTTTGTTGAACCGTAAGCTGTTGAATTTCATAGGAAATCAAGAAAGAAGAAATATCTCAAAAATTGTATTGCCTTATAAAATCACAGCATTTTGGGTTTATTAAGATACATTAATCTTCAACGCTAAGCAGGTAATATAATATAGTGAAGATCTTTTAATACACATGTCACTAGCTCTTTAAGTAAAATTAAAAAAGTAAAGTAAAAGATTTATTTGCACTTAGAGCAAAAGTCTCCGTAACAGTTGACTGTCAACCTTTAAACCAGTGCCTTGAAATGAAGTAGCTTATCTTTAAACCTGCTTATGTAGGATAAATGCGTAAAGATAGGCTATACCTTTTCTTTCTTACTTATAGACTTCAGCTGATATTGCATTATGTATCTAAAATTAACCTTCCTCTAACATTAAACATGACCATACGGAATAAAAGCAAACTCAGTTTTTCCACAAGTCTTCCCTGACAATTACAGACCAAAGATTTGCTCCCTCCTTTGCACTCTCAAAGGGTACTTGCTTCACACTTAATGCATTCTGTTCAATAAAATAGTTGTTTGTATAATAATATAATTCCATATTAATTTTTGAGTTTGTTTAGTTTAGAATAATAATTTATTCATTTTCCTATTCCCTGGAAAAACAGACAAAACATTCTGCATAGAGAAAAGGGTCATTAAATATTTTTTAAACACCTATTGTTGAATGAATACAGTTGAAAGGCCACAATTAGCACAAATGGGAACCTTGGACATCTTCTTTCTCCTCTTTAGTAAAATACTATCTTCATTCTTTAGACACAGGGAATAAGGACTTGTATGTTATTTAAAAATGTGCTGATGTCTTGTTTAAAAAATGTCATAGTGTTGACTGTTCCACTAAGTATATCCCTATTTTAATTATTACTCTGTCTTCTCAAATGTTCCTTCCATTGGTTGTTATATTAAATAAAATCCCCCATTGAAGGTAAAAAAAAAAAAAAATCCCCAAGACTTTTCTGCCATTTGACAATGGATACATAAAGGTGTTGAAAATTCAAACCTTATATTCTTACAGATGTTTTAATTTCAGCATAATTTTTATTCAACCCATCGTAGTGGCATCATCTACATCTTTTGATGTCATTCATGTCTTAGAAATACCTTGTTAAGTGAGTAGGCAAGACAACTCTAGATATTGTTCTACATATTTGCAATTAACCAGAGCAGAGATATGATCAGGGCTAGGGCGTAGGTCCGCGAGGGAAAGAGTTGACAGGATATACATTTACAGGGTGTACACACTCTCAAAATATATTTTTAATACATTTTTTAAAAGGTCATACACTGACATGACTTTTAAGGCTCATGAAACCATATTAGATTAATAAAACTGTAAACAAGACCATAAAAACTATACAGAAGGTAATTAAAAACATGGCATATTTATTTTCACTTCTTTCCTCCATGACCTATGGGGGAAGACCCATACCCTTAACCTCGTCGGGTCATATTCAGAATTTTCTATAATATTAAAGCCTGGCTATACTCTGGCAAATAGGTATGAGGAATCTTATCATCTACAGAGGAAAACAGATTTCTTCACACATAATCTGATTCTATTAAGAAAGCTGTTCTCTTTCATCTGAATAACACTGTGAAGGTAATTTACAAACAGTTCTATTTGAAATTGGAGAAATGTCTTCTTAATGATTTCTATCTGAAAGCATTGTGATTTTCCTAGTATATAGAAGGAAGCAATGACAGTCATCTATTTATTCTACCCATTTACCTTCAAGCACATACCCAAATGCCTTTTCAGATTTGCAGAGCAGGCATTTGACTATTCCTGTCTGTCAGGAGCAAATAGCAAAGAAAAATGTCTCATTTTCTTCTCCTCTTCTCTGAGACTGCTCATTAGCAGTTTAACACTTTATGTATTCACACTTGTATCTGTAAAGAGGTAAGCATCCCTGTTTTCAACTGAAAGCAATTACATAGATTTTTGTTTGATTTTGCTAAGTGCACTTTACTGCTAAAACCTTCTCCTATATTTAGAACTTCAAAAGCTAGTCAACCTAAACTTCTAAGGAACACTGTTTATATGTCTCACCGAGCAGTAAGTGTAGAGGTGCATTACACTAATTATGTTGACAAGTGCATTTGCAATCAATAAATTAATTCAATTCCGGTAACTAGCATAATAAGTATGGATTTGCATAAAATAAAAGCTCAAGGGGAAATATATGAAATATTAAGAGTAGTTGGAATAACTAATTGGTTATTACAATTTTTACTTTATTTTCAATAGTAATGCATATTTATCAGCATTATCTCAATTATGTTATTTTTACATAACCATAGCTCCAAATTTATGGCAAATCACAAAAACAAGTTTGAAGAGATTTTTCTATAAAATGTAAAATTAGTGTGACTTAAATATTCTCTATATGTACAGTAAAGCTATTTTTTATCTTCTCTTTTTTTTTCAGGTTTGCAGACAACTTAAAGTAGGCCAAATTATATAAAACAGTATTCAGTCAGACTTTTTTCAGTACTGGGGAAGTACCAGTATTTAAAGTCTTTTAAACATTTATCTGACCACAACAGTATTTTATGTTCAATGGAATTTTAAGACTAACCTAATAGCAAGATGTTCATATTTTTCTGAGCAGAACTATTTTCTGCATTATTTATATAATGATCTGTGTGTGTCTATAAATCTATCTAGACTAAGGGCACTTCAGTGATGAGCATTTTTAAGAAAGATATTCCTCTTGATTCTCATCTTCTTCTGACCAGAGAAACACACAAGAAGTTACAGCAAGTTTAATTTAACAGAAAACAGCTCATATTCTGGAATTATTTGACTCATAATCTGTAGTTTCTATAGTTCTTTTCACTGACAAGACAATGTTAAAAACATATGCGACTCTAGCCAACCAAGTGAATACAACAATTCTTACATATCATTGTGAGAAGACCCTAAGGTGATCTTTAATTTCCCACCTCCTGTTATCTACCCCTCTGTGTAATTTCATCCTCTTGGATGCAGGCAAGACCTGTCCCTTGCTTCTAATGAATCACTTGATTTGGTTATACTATATGGTAAAGAAAATGAGATGTCACTTCTATGATTTTATTATCCTATATAAGATTTTATCCCAGCAGACTGTAGTGAAAGAGTCTTCTGGCTGACTAAATAAAGTAAACAGCCATGTTAAGGAAGCCTCTGGGGCAAGGAAGTGGGGACGGGCCCTGGGAACTCTGACCAGGGCCTAAAATGTGAAGTTTGCCTCCAGCCAAAAGCCCAGAAAAGCAGAGGCTCTCAGTCATGCAGCCTCCAATAAATGAATTCTGACAAAACTTGAATAAGCTTAAAATCAGATTCTTTCCTAGTCAAGCCTCCAGACGACATAGTCCAGCTGACACCTTGACTGTAGCCTTGTGAAACCCCAAACAGGGAACCCAACAAAGCTGTGCCCAGATTACTGAACTCTTAAATGGCCATGAGATAATAAATGTGTGTTATTTCAAGACATTAAGTTTGTGTTGTGATAATTATGTGATAATTATCTATGCAGCAACAGAAAACCAACATGCCTACGGCATTATTATTATTATACTGCCGTGGCCTGAATCTTTGTGTCTCCCTAAAATTCACATGCAGAAATCTAATCACGAATGTGCCGGTGTCTGAGTCTGTTCAGACTCTGCTATAACAGAATATCATAAACTGGGTGGATTATAAAGAGAAATTTTTTCTTACAGTTCTGCAGGCTAGAAAGTCCAAAATCAAGGTGCAAGAATGGCTGGGTTCTGGTGAGAGCCTTCTTCCTAGTTCATAGATGGTTGACTTCTTGCTGTGTCCTCACATGGTGAAAGGGAGAAAGAAAGTTCTCTGGGATCTCTTTTATAAGGGCACCAATTCCATTTATGAAGACCCTAGCCTCATGACCTAATCACTTCCCATAAGCTCAAACTCTTAATATTATCACATTGGGAATTAGGTTTTAACTTATAAATGTGGGGTGGAGACAGACATTCAGACCCTAAGAGTTGGATTATTGCAATGATATTAGGAAATTGGTCTTTTGGAAGTTAATTAAATCATGAGGCAGAACCAGCATTAATGGAATTATTATCCTTTTAAAAGGAATGCCAGAGACTTTCCTTGTTTCCTCCACCATCTGAGGACACAGGGAGAAAATGCTATGAACCAGAAAGCAGTCCCTCACCAGACACAGAATGTGCCAGTGACTTGATCTTGGACTTACCAGCCTCTAGAACTATATGAAATAAATTTCTATTATATAAAAGCCACCAAGGGATTGTATAAAGAAAATGTGGTACATATATACCATGGAATATTATGCAGCCATAAAAAAGAACAAAATCTTGTCTTCTGCAGCAACATGGATGCTGCTGGAGGCCATTATCCTAAGAGAACTAATTCAGAACAGAAAACCAAATACCACATATTCTCTTTTATAAGTAGTAGCTAAACATTGGGTACATGTGGACATAAAAGTAAGAACAATATACACCAGGAAGTATAAGAGCAGGAAGAGCAGGAGGGGGACAAGCATTAAAAATCTACCTATTGGGAACTATGCTCACCATCTGGGGGACAGATTAATCTATACTCCAAACCTCAACATCATGTAACTTACCTTTCTAATAAACCTCCATGTGTATCCTTTGAATCTAAAAATAAGCATTAAGAAATTAAAATTTTAAAAAAGCCATCAAATTTATGGTATTTTGTTATAGCATTTTAGAAATAATAAGATATATTTTTATATCTCTCCAAATTAAAGTATAATGCCCGAAACATAACAAATAGAAAGATCCAATTGTATAATATGTAGTAGTTTTCTTATCTTTCTTAATAATGAGTGTCACAAAAATGAGTTTGATAAAAATGCTGATTTGTTTTAGCCATGTTAGATACACACTTGACCAAGCCACAAAAGCATCAGGTCATGAAGTCATCTTTCTGCAATATCCTGAATTCAAATAAATCTTATAAGTCTGTCTGGTGGGAAAATAAAATGGTGGAGTAGAGAAGGCAACATATGTGGAGCAAATTTACAAAGAAGTATCAGGAATACAAGCAGAAGATTCGGCAGCTGCTGCTTCTAACTGCAACTCCCATCTCCATCCAATGCAACACAGACTTGCTAAATTGGAAATTTTTTTCTATTTGGAAAATGCTCTGGAACTTCAAATTTTAAAGGAAAGTGTTCATTCTCTAATAATAAGTAGATCCATATTAGTAAGAATTAACTATTTTTTTTACACACCAAAATTATTTTGGACTCCCAATAATTTAAAAAACCTACATAAAAAGATTTACATTTTTGAAACAGAAGACTATATTGATTTTGTTATGACATGTTGAGATACTCAGAAATATATTTTATAGAAACTAGTCTAGTGAAGATCAATACATTTTGAATGTATTCATCTCAGAAAAAGATTGTGAAATAAACATGGATTGCCTATCAAAACAACATATGTTAAACTAGGTTATTTGATGAGGAGGTGTATACTAAATCTTTCAGCTTCTATACGCACCACAGATATGTTAAAATAATATATGATTAAAAAATGCTCTAAATAACAATTAAGTGACCTTTGTGTAGTTGACACCTGTTAATCAGGCAATGGAATGTACTCAGCAGTTTCCTTGTAAAGTTTGCACTGTAATTATTTTATGGAGGACAAAACAAACAAAAAGTGTAAAACTGATGCTACTTATTTTTCCCCATTGAAGGAAGTTCTGCCATATGTTCCATGTTCAGTACACGCAAACAAATTGGTTATTGCTATGCCTGTCTCACTACTCTGCTCACAGAGCCATAGCAAAGCAAATCCATACATGGGGCCTCTTATTCAGGCATTAGATTTTAATATTCATCTAATGTTTTCTAAAAGACCTCCATTCTTGGCCAACTTCTATTTAATATATGTATTTTTTAAATTTTTGAATTGAATGAATACATTTTGATAAGCAAATTAATACTTACTTAAATAAGTAAAACACATGGGAGGCCAGACACAGTGGCTCATGCCTGTAATCCCAATACTTTGGGAAACCAAGGAGGGTGGATCATTTGAGGTCAGCAGTTTGAGACCAGCCTGGTCAATATGGCAAAAACTCATTTCTACTAAAAATACAAAAATTAGCCAGGTGTGGTGGCACACGGCTGTGATCACAGCTACTCAGGAAGCTGAGGCAGGAGAATTGCTTGAACCTGGGAGGTAGAGGTCGCAGTGAGCTGAGATCGCACTACTGTACTCCAGCCTGGGTAACAGAATGAGACTCTATCTCAAAAAATAAACAAACAAATAAATAAAATGTACAGGAAATATTCACTTGAAATACTCAGAATACTAAAAAATCTTAATGATAGGTTGAATACATAAAGATTTTACTTAAATAAAACATATTGATAAAAGTCCTCCATTTTGTTATCTAATTGTAAAATAAAGAAAAATTTCGACAAACTTCAATGCAAGAAAACAGTTTAGGCCAGGTATGGTGGCTCATGTCTGTAATCCCAACAATTTGGGAAGCCAAGTCAGAAGATTGCTTGAGGTCAGGAGTTCAAGGCCAGCTTGGGCAGCACAGTGAGACCTCTTCTGTACTAAAAATTCGAAATCCTTAACAAAATATTAACTAACCAAATCCAACAACATTACAAAAAGAAAATTCACCATGATCAAGTGGGTTTCATACCAGGGATCCAGGGATGGTTTAACAAATGCAAGCCAATAAATATAATATACCACGTAAACAGAATTAAAAACAAAAATCACATGATCGTCTCAATAAATGCAGAAAAAAGCGTTGGACAAAATCCAGCATCACTTTATGATTAAAACCTTCAGCAAAATCGGCATGCAAAGGACATACCTTAATGTAATAAAAGCCTTCTATGACAAACCCACAGGCAACATAATACTAAATGGGGAAAAGTTGAAAGCGTTCCCTCTGAGAAGTGGAACAAGACAAGGATGTCGACTCTCACCACTCCTCTTCAACGTAGTACTGGAAGTCCTAGATAGAGCAATGAGACCAAGAGAAAGAAATAAAGGGCATCCAAATCAGTAAAGAGGAAGTCAAACTGTCCCTGTTTGCTGATGATATGATCATTTACCTTGAAAACTAGAACTGGTAAAAGAATTCAGCACAGTTTCTGGATACAAGATTAATGTACACAAATCCATAGTTGTTCTATACACCAACAGCAACCAACTGAAGAATCAAACCAAGAACTCAACCCCTTTTACAATAGCTGAAAAAGAAATACTTAGGAATATACCTAACAAAGGAGTCAAATGAATTCTACCAGGAAAAGTACAAAACACTGCTGAAAGAAACCACAGATGACACAAACAAATGGAAACACATTCTATGATCATGGATGGATAGAATCAATATTGTGAAAATGACCATGCTGCCAAAAGCAATCTACAAATTCAGTGCAATCCCCATCAAAATACCACCATCATTCTTCACAGAACTACAAAAACAAACAAACAAACAAAAAAAAAACTTCTAAAATTCATATGGAACCAAAAAAGAGCCTGCCTAGCCAAAGCAAGACTAAGCAAGAAGAACAAATCTGGAGACATCACACTAACTGATTTCAAACTACCCTATAAGGCCATAGTCACCAAAACAGCATGGTACTTGTATAAAAATAGGCACATATACCAGTAGAACAGAATAGAGAACCCAGAAATAAACCCAAATACTTATAGCCAACTGGTCTTCGACAAAGCAAAAAAACATGAACTCGGAAAGGACACCTTTTTCAACAAATGGTGCTGGGATAATTGACTAGCCACATTTAGGAGAATAAAACTGATTCCTCATCTCTCACCTTATAAAAGATTCAACCAAGATAAATTAAGGGCTTAAATCTAATACCTCAAACCATACAAATTCTAGAAGATTCCATTGGAAAAATTCTTCTGGACATTGACTTAGGCAAGGATTTCATGACCAAAAACCCAAAAGCAAATGTAATGAAAACAAAGATAAATAGCTGGGACCGAATTAAACTAAACAACTTTTGCAAAACCAAAAGAACAGTAAGCAGAGTACACACACAACCCACAGAGTGGGACAAAAGCTTCACAATCTGTACATCTCATGAATGACTAATAACCAGAATCTAGAACAAACTCAAACAAATCAGTAAGAAAAAAAAAAGTCTCATCCAAAAGTGGGCTAAGGACATGAAATTGTCTTTTAAGAATAGACAATTCTCAAAAGAAGATATTGGCCAATAAACATACGAAAAAATGCTCAACATCATTAATGATCAGGGTAATGCAAATCAAAACCACAATGTGATGCCACCTTACTCCTGCTAGAATGGCCATAATCAAAATATTTTTAAAAAGTAGATATTGGCATAGATGTGGTGATCGGGGAACACTTCTACATTGCTGGTGAGAATGTAAACTAGTACAGCCACTATGGAAAACAGTGTGGAGATTCCTTAAAGAACTAAAAGTAGAACTACCATTGGACTCAGCAATTTCACTACTGGGTATCTACCGAGGGGAAAATAAGTCATTATTTGAAAACGATACTTGCACACACATTTATAGCAGCACAACTCATAATTGCAAAATCATGGAACCAACCCAAATGCCCATCAATCAATGAGGAGATAAAGAAATTGTGGTATATATATATACAATGAAATACTACTTAGCCATAAAAAGGAATGAGTTAACAGGATTTGAAATGACCTAAATGAGAATGGAGGCTATTATTCTAAGTGAAGTAACTCAGGAATGGGAAACCAAACATTGTATGTTCTCACTGACATGTGGGAGCTAAGCTATGAGGACGCAAAGGCATAAGAATGATACAATGGACTTTGGGGACTTGAGAGGAAGAATGGAAGGGGGTGAGGGATAAAAGACAACATATATTGTGCAGGGTATACTGCTTGGGTGATGGGTGCACCAAGATCTCACAAATCACCACAAAATAACTTACTCATGTAACCTAATACCACCTGTACCCCAATAACTATGGAAAAATTATATAGATTATATATATATATATATACACACACACATACATATTTACACAAATTTAAAATAAATAATAAAATTAAAAAATAGCAAGGCAAGGTGGCGTTTAACTGTAGTCCCGGCTTTTCAATATGCTGAGGCAAGAGGACAGCTTGAGTCCAGTAGGCCAAGACTGAAATGAGCTATGATTATACCACTGCATTCCAGCCTGGGTGACAGAGTGTGACCCTGTCTCTAGAAGAGAGGGAGAAAAAGGAGGGAAGGATAAAAGAGAAAGGGGTTGGGGATGAAACCAACAATTTAAACCAGCAATTTTAGGTGGCTGTAAATTTATTATGGATTATCACTGTAAAGCAAATAACATTTATTTACATTTTTTTGCTAAGAAATTTAGGAATTTTTATTTACATTTATTTGCTAAGGAATTTAGGCAAGCAAATAATATTTATTTGCTTTACACTTATTCTAATCTGCATTAAGGGTTGCTATGCTTT
This sequence comes from Trachypithecus francoisi, assembly GCF_009764315.1. NCBI lineage: Eukaryota > Metazoa > Chordata > Mammalia > Primates > Cercopithecidae > Trachypithecus > Trachypithecus francoisi. The sequence continues at coordinate 61,807,862 of NW_022681465.1, forward strand.
TAATGTGTTCATTTCAAAACTCAGGTGTTAAAACTTTATGGCCAAGGAGGTGGAGCCTTTAAGATGTGATTAGGTCGTGAGGGGTCGTCCCTCATGAATGGGATTTGGAAGCTTCAGGCAGCAGCAGTGCTGGGCTTGCCTGCCTTGTGCCTCTGCAATGTAAGAACACCCCTCCAGAGGATGCAGCAACAAGGATGCAGTGTTGGGCTTGCCTGCCTTGTGCCTCTGCAATGTAAGAACTCCCCTCCAGAGGATGCAGCAACAAGGCGCCATCTTGTAATCACAGAGCAGTCTTCAGCAGACAACTGAAGGTGCTGTCCTCTTGACCTTGTACTTCTCAGTTTCCAAAACTATGAGAAATAAATGTATTTTCTTTAAAAATTACCCAGTCTACAGTGTTTTGTTATAGCAGCACAAGTAGAGTAAGACAAAGACAGAGCCTCACGTTAATTTGTGGTAAATTAGAGTAAAATTCCACAAGAATTCAAATTGTAATAACGTGTCATTAGCGCACTAGTCCAGTTCTCAAGAGATCAGGCTAACGCTCTTATCTTGGAGAAATATTGAGAGAAACACAGGATGAGAAGACAATACCAGGACATTTGTTTATGAGAACCTCATCTTGACTGATCATGAGGCAGTAGGTTGCCCCCAGATTCCTGAGAGGTACATTTTGAAGTGAGAAGACTATTGATTTTATTGTTTCAATGCAATCTCTCTGGAAACTTACAATTGGCTCCAAATTACTGTAAATTTCCTGGATCATTCCCTGTTGGTGTCCTGGAAGCTTCACCTAGCCACAGTAATCAGAATCATTTGGATCTCTCAATGGGACTTCTGGAACACTTTGGAATGCCTGAGGTGTCTCTAATTATGTTTTTATTCTCAACAAGTCACAAAGAAGAATTTTAAGGAAATTTCTTTTTTTTGGATCTCACTTATTTAAATAGGGCCCAATACATTAAGAAGAGAGCTGAGAGGTAAGACACTATTTAGAACAGTTACCTAGGTTATCTTTGATTCTAAGAAATACAGCATGAAAATTACATACACATAGAGTTTGATTTAAAATAACCATTGCAATATTGAGACTATGTTGAAATATACCTGGATGTAATTACTGCTGTACACTGTTATTAAAATTCATGGCTGAGAGACTGACAACTTCTGCAAATATTGTATACAAAAGTCAAATACTTTATAGAAATGGATTACTTCTACAAAGTATCTCATTCCTGATTTTCTATGCATTTTTATGATTCAAAAATCTTTAAAATGATAAAATGGGTAGACATTGTGAGATTATTTTTGAAAATTTATTTTTCTTGTATATAGGGAAAGTGTACAGCTTGATGTTACTTACACATACAAGCAAATTAACACATAATGATCTCTGTTTGTAATATGAATACCTAAAATATACTCTTATTAGCAAGTTTGCAATACATAATAAATATTATTAACCATATATTAACCATAGTCTTCCTGCTGGATAATTAGATCTCCAGACTCTTTCATCCTACTTAACTGTAAGTCTGTGCTCTTTGACCTACATTTCTCTTTTTTTCTCTCTCTCTCTAATCCTGATAACCAACATTCTAAATTCTCTTTTCATGTATTTGAGTTTTTTTTAAATTCCCCGTATGAATGAGATAATAAATTATTTGCATTTCTGTGTCTGGCCTGTTTTATCTAACATATATGAAGTCCTCCAGTTTCATCTATGTTGTAGCAAATGAAACCGAATAGTATTCATATGCAATTACAATTTCCTAATCCATTCATCTCTTGATGGGTGCTTCGGTTAATTCCATATTTGGTGGTTATGGGTGATACTGAAATGAGCATACAAGTGCAGACATCTCTGTGAGGTGCTGATTTTATTGCCCTTGTATATATACCCAGCAAAACGATTACTAGATTATATGGTAGTCTTATTTTTAATTTTTATTTTTGAAGAGTTTCTATGCTCTTTTCCATAATGACTGTGCCAATTTACACTCCCACCAACAGTGTACAACATTTGCCTTTTTGCCACACTCTAGCCAACACTTGTTCTTTTCAGTCTTTTAGATAACCATTCCAACAGGTGTAAAGTAATATTATATCCCATTGTGATTTTGATTTTTCTGATGGTTAGTGATGTCATCACTCATCATTAGTGAGCACTGTTTGTGTATCTGTTGGCCACTTTTCTGTTTTCTTTGCTAATGTGTATATACAGGTCCTTTGCTCATTTTATAAAAGAGCTACTAGGTTTTTTTCTTTGGGTGTTTTTGTTTTTTCTATTGAGTTGTGTAAGTGTTTTATATACTTTAGATATTAATCTCTTATTAGCTACATGGCTAAAAAATATTTTCTCTTAATCTGTATACCCCTTTTTAATTGAAAAGTAGAATTCTCACTTCTTGGACATAGTAGAAAGAAAAGTGTTTGAAGATTTGAGTCAAACATATTTGATTTAAAACCCGAATTTAGTCATGTTCAAGTTAAGGAATTTAGGCAAGCTACTTAAACTCTTGAGAATTCATCTATAAAACAGAGATAAAATAAAATTACAGAGTTATTGCTAGGAATTGTAGAGAACATAATTACAGAGGGACAATTGCAAGGCTGTGAACCTTAACAATAGAGAAATGTGGCAAATAACAAAAAATACACAGTGTTACAACCTGAACATCATGTGACTGTCTTGTATAATGTACCAATAAGACCCAACACAACCATTTTGAATACATAAGATTATAAACTCTGAAAATTCTATTTATAAAGCTGTCTTACATTTATTTACTCTTTAGAGTTTTACATTACAGTGTGTACATATATTGTAGCCCTTTATATTTCAGATTTATCTCCATGCCTCTAACCACATGTGAATTCTTGCATTAGAAATGTTTCCTAGGCACCTTACTACCTGTCTCATAATGGCTTGCTGTACTTCACTTAAGGTTATAGACCATTAAAAACTACTATTTGTGTTGATTTACAGTAGGGATAACTTGATTTTATCCTTAATGATATACACGTGTCATAGAATAAACAAAAAAGTATCTTTGAATTTTATTGATTAATGTGATATTTTAATGTTTGTGCTCCATCTATTTTATGATATGTATTAATGAAATATTGTTTCTCAAAAACCTAGCAAGCACATATTTTTTGTCCATCTGTTATTAAGAAGAAAAATAGAGTAAATAGGAATCACATTAGCAGGAAAAATTAGTTTCTATATAAATTAGTATTTTAATCTCAGCAGAGCATAGATGAAAAAAGAATGTTCAATGTTGATCAGTTACATTTCTATTAATATTATTTTTTGATGCCACCATAACCCAATTTGTGGCCATTGTGGACCAAAGATAAGATGCTAAAATGGGCTATTTTAAACAAACACCTTATATGATTTTTTTAAATATATATATTTTTTATTATACTTTAAGTTCTAGGGTACATGTGCATAACGTACAGGTTTGTTACATATATATACTTGTGCCATGTTGGTGTGCTGCACCCATCAACTCATCAGCACCCAACAACTCGTCATTTACATCAGGTATAACTCCCAATGCAATCCCTCCCCCCTCCCCCATCCCCATGATAGGCCCTGGTGTGTGATGTTCACCTTCTCAAGTCCAAGTGGTCTCATTGTTCAGTTCCCACCTATGAGTGAGAACATGCAGTGTTCGGTTTTCTGTTCTTGCGATAGTTTACTGAGAATGATGGTTTCCAGCTGCATCCATGTCCCGACAAAGGACACAAACTCATCCTTTTTTATGACTGCATAGTATTCCATAGTGTATATGTGCCACATTTTCTTCATCCAGTCTGTCACTGATGGACATTTGGGTTGATTCCAAGTCTTTGCTATTGTGAATAGTGCCACAATAAACATACGTGTGCATGTGTCTTTATAGCAGTATGCTTTATAATCCTTTGGGTATATACCCAGTAGTGGGATGGCTGGGTCATATGGTACATCTAGTTCTAGATCCTTGAGGAATCGCCATACTGTTTTCCATAATGGTTGAACTAGTTTACAGTCCCACCAACAGTGTAAAAGTGTTCCTATTTCTCCACATCCTCTCCAGCACCTGTTGTTTCCTGACTTTTTAATGATTGCCATTCTAACTGGTGTGAGATGGTATCTCATTGTGGTTTTGATTTGCAATTCTCTGATGGCCAGTGATGATGAGCATTTTTTCATGTGTCTGTTGGCTGTATGAATGTCTTCTTTAGAGAAATGTCTGTTCATATCCTTTGCCCACATTTTGATGAGGTTGTTTGTGTTTTTCTTGTAAATTTGTTTCAGTTCTTTGTAGGTTCTGGATATTAGCTCTTTGTCTGATGAGTAGACTGCAAAAATTTTCTCGCATTCTGTAGGTTGCCTGTTCACTCTGATGGTAGTTTCTTTGCTGTGCAGAAGCTCTTTAGTTTAATTAGATCCCATTTGTCAATTTTTGCTTTTGTTGCCGTTGCTTTCGGTGTTTTAGATATGAAGTCCTTGCCTATGCCTATGTCCTGAATGGTATTCCCTAAGTTTTCTTCTAGGGTTTTTATGGTATTAACTCTAACATTTAAGTCTCTAATCCATCTTGAATTTATTTTCGTATAAGGAGTAAGGAAAGGATCCAGTTTCAGCTTTCTACTTATGGCTAGCCAATTTTCCCAGCACCATTTATTAAATAGGGAATCCTTTCCCCATTTCTTGTTTTTCTCATGTTTATTAAAGATCAGATGGCTGTAGATGTGTGGTATTATTTCTGAGGACTCTGTTCTGTTCCATTGGTCTATATCTCTGTTTTGGTACCAGTACCATGCTGTTTTGGTTACTGTAGTTTTATAGTATAGTTTGAAGTCAGGTAGTGTGATGCCTCCAGCTTTGTTCTTTTGACTTAGGATTGTCTTGGACATGTGAGCTCTTTTTTGGTTCCATATGAACTTTAAAGCCGTTTTTTCCAATTCTGTGAAGAAACTCATTGGTCGCTTGATGGGGATGGCATTGAATCTATAAATTACCTTGGGCAGTATGGCCATTTTCACAATATTGATTCTTCCTATCCATGAGCATGGTATGTTCTTCCATTTGTTTGTGTCCTCTTTTATTTCACTGAGCAGTGGTTTGTAGTTCTCCTTGAAGAGGTCCTTTACATCCCTTGTAAGTTGGATTCCTAGGTATTTTATTCTCTTTGAAGCAATTGTGAATGGAAGTTCATTCCTGATTTGGCTCTCTGTTTGTCTGTTACTGGTTTATAGGAATGCTTGTGATTTTTGCACATTAATTTTGTATCCTGAGACTTTGCTGAAGTGTCTTATCAGCTTAAGGAGATTTTGGGCTCAGACAATGGGGTTTTCTAAATATACATTCATGTCATCTGCAAACAGGGACAATTTGACTTCTTCCTTTCCTAACTGGATACTCTTGATTTCTTTCTCTTGCCTGATTGCCCTAGACAGAACTTCCAACACTATGTTGAATAGGAGTGGTGACAGAAGGTATCCCTGTCTTGTGCCAGTTTTCAAAGGGAATTTTTCCCGTTTTTGCCCATTCAGTATGATATTGGCTGTGGGTTTTTCATAAATAGCTTTTATTATTTTGAGATACGTTCCATCAATACCAAATTTATTGAGCGTTTTTAGCATGAAGGGCTGTTGAATTTTGTCAAAAGCCTTTTCTGCATCTATTGAGATAATCACGTGGTTTTGTCTTGTAGTTGAGTGGTTTTGATTGAGTTTCTTAGTCCTGAGTTCTAGTTTGATTGCACTGTGGTCTGAGAGATAGTTTGTTATAATTTCTGTTCTTGTACATTTGCTAAGGAGTGTTTTACTTCCAATTATGTGGTCAATTTTGGAATAAGTGTGGTGTGGTGCTGAGAAGAATGTATATTCTGTTGATTTGGGGTGGAGAGTTCTATAGATGTCTATTAGGTCCGCTTGCTGCAGAGATGAGTTCAATTCCTGGGTATCCTTGTTAACTTTCTGTCTCGTTGATCTATCTAATGTTGACAGTGGAGTGTTGAAGTCTCCCATTATTATTGTATGGGAGTCTAAGTCTCTTTGTAAGTCTCTAAGGACTTGCTTTATGAATTTGGGTGCTCCTGTATTGAGTGCATATATATTTAGGAGAGTTAGCTCTTCCTATTGAATTGATCCCTTTACCATTATGTAATGTCCTTCTTTGTCTCTTTTGATCTTTGATGGTTTAAAGTCTGTTTTGTCAGAGACTAGAATTGCAACCCCTACTTTTTTTTTGTTCTCCATTTGCTTGGCAGATCTTCCTCCATCCCTTTATTTTGAGCCTATGTATGTCTCTGCATGTGAGATGGGTCTCGTGAATACAGCAGACTGATGGGTCTTGACTCTGTATCCAGTTTGTCAGTCTGTGTCTTTTAACTGAGCATTTAGTCCATTTACATTTAAGGTTAATATTGTTATGTGTGAACTTGATCCTACCATTATGATATTAACTGGTTATTTTGCTCATTAGTTGATGCAGTTTCTTCCTAGCCTCGATGGTCTTTACATTTTGGCATGTTTTTGCAATGGCTGGTACTGGTTGTTCCTTTCCATGTTTAGGGCTTCCTTCAGAGTCTCTTGTAAGGCAGGCCTGGTGGTGACAAAATCTCTTAGCATTTGCTTATCTGTAAAGGATTTTATTTCTCCTTCACTTATGAAACTTAGTTTGGCTGGATATGAAATTCTGGGTTGAAAATTCTTTTCTTTAAGAATGTTGAATATTGGCCCCCACTCCCTTCTGGCTTATAGAGTTTCTGCCGAGAGATCTGCTGTTAGTCTGATGGGCTTCCCTTTGTGGGTAACCTGACCTCTCTCTCTGGCTGCCCTTAAGATTTTTTCCTTCATTTCAACTTTGGTGAATCTGGCAATTATGTGTCTTGGAGTTGCTCTTCTGGAGGAGTATCTTTGTGGCGTTCTCTGTATTTCCTGAATTTGAATGTTGGCCTGCCCTACTAGGTTGGGGAAGTTCTCCTGGATGATACCCTGAAGAGTGTTTTCCAACTTGGTTCCATTTTCCCCCTCACTTTCAGGCACCCCAATCAGACGTAGATTTGGTCTTTTTACATAATCCCATACTTCTTGCAGGCTTTGTTCATTTCTTTTTCTTCTTTTTTTCTTTTGGTTTCTCTTCTTGCTTCATTTCATTCATTTGATCCTCAATCGCTGATACTCTTTCTTCCAGTTGATCGAGTCGGTTACTGAAGCTTGTGCATTTGTCACGTATTTCTCGTGTCATGGTTTTCATCTCTGTCAGTTCATTTATGGCCTCCTCTGCATTAGTTATTCTGGTTATCAATTCTTCCACTCTTGTTTCAAGATTTTTAGTTTGTTTGCGCTGGTTACATAATTCCTCCTTTAGCTTTGAGAAGTTTGATGGTCTGAAGCCTTCTTCTCTCATCTCGTCAAAGTCGTTCTCCATCCAGCTTTGATCTGTTGCTGGCGATGAGCTGCATTCCTGTCTTCTGTGTTGCTCGCACTGGGAGCTGGAGACTGGAGCTGTTCCTCTTCGGCCATCTTGCTCCTCAGACCTATAATTTAACGTAACAGTATTTTTCAACTATTTTGTCCAAGGCACGATGTTAGATAATGGTGATAAAAATATAAATAAGCAATAGTTGCTGACCTGTAGGACAGATTTCAAAAGACATTAATTTAAACAGATACTGGTGATCTAATCAGATAAAGGTTGTTATGAAGGGACATATAAAATTATAAAACTGCATAAGAACACAGCCATTGGAATAATTAACTTGCTTTATCAAAGGGATTCAATAGTAAGAAAGATAAATAATCCTTTAGGATAAAGAATTAATGTAGAATAGAAAAGTACATTAAGGTACAGTTATAATAAGAATTCAGTTATATTCTATCCAGAAATGTTCCAAAATAAATTTGAGAAAAACTGTACATTTCCGTTTATCAGCTTTGAAGTGAAATTTTGGGCCTAAGTACATTATCAGGATAAGCAAAGCAGATAATTTTGCCAAATTCCTAAGGGCAATAAATCCTAAGAATCAGATAGTTAAAAACAGATTTTGTGAACTAGCCTCAGCAGATCATAAAAATGACAGTAATGTTGAAAAATAACAACTTATAGATAACCCTTTCTGAGTCAGTAAATGTGTTATTTTAATATATTTCTAACTTTGATCCATGCTCAATTAATAAAATTAAACATTTTTAAAAATTTTGCATAGTCATTCTTTCTTGTTTTCTATTATATTAATTTGAATAATTTGCTTTCTTCACCTTTTTCTTTTTTGAGAGTTTTTACATTGAAAGAGTTCAAGAGATCTAGGAATACTTTAAGAAATAAATAATTCAAAAAATAAGAACAGACTTATTAAAAAACAGGGTTTATAATAAATACGTGGAGAATGTTGCAAAAAATAAAAAAATTAAATTGTAATTAAAATTATTGAGGAATTTATCTTTTTACATGCAATTTTACTGCTTAATATTTTTTCCTTCAGTAGTTAAAATATGCAAACAGAAATAAATGCCTAAGACAGAAAATTGGTAAACTACCAACAACTAATACCTCTTGCTATATTATGATGGTCAGGCACAAGTGAAATTAAAAATATCGCAATTTCCTCCTAATTAGATCTCCTGGACCTCACCTGTTTCTCCTCTTCATGCTATTTGTGTTAACCAAATTTCATATATTCTTAGGTCTCCTATACATAGTTAATTGAGGGTGTAGATTCATCATTTTGTGTTTAGGTCAATAAGTAATACCTCCGTTATTTTCTCAATTATATGTTGAAATCATTGAGAATTTACTCAAAAGAGCAGTTGGATGATCAAAATATATTTACTGCTGTGTAAATAATTTAAGACAATGTGCCTTACATCTTTTTCAGGTGGAATTCCTGAGAATAAGGATTGGAATTAAAAAGAATCACTTCTCTCATCCTACACACCATCCTGAGACCCAGACAGCCTGCTAAGGAAACGTCAGGTCCTCTGCTTGATGTGAGCCATTGAAAACTGAAATTATGGAACTGGAGAATACCTGCAGTTTGATTCCCAAACAGAAAAATGGGGAGGATGGGGTTGTATTACATGTGCAATTTCTCCTTCCACATCCATGAATGAGAATAGATCATCCCTCCTCTGATGAGATAACTAAACAGGAGGACTGAAGTCAAAGAACATTGTAATACTAAAATTCTATCTATATGAAAACAAAAAATAGGATTAGAAAGAAGTGGTCCCCTGCCCAATAAGAATTGATAGTGGACTATAGACCTTGAGTTTGGGTAGGAAAACCCCATTTCTCCAATAAAAATTGTCTTTGTGAGTTGATTAGCCTCATCAACTGGTGTGATTTGCTGTCTAGTTAATGAGGAAGAAATATGACTATTTCCTCCTAAGACACTCAAGTGGGTGTTTCCTTCCTCCTCCTTTCATTGTGGAAACTCAGAGAATAAATCCCTGTTGTGATTGGGGAGAGGTGATCTCATTGCTGAATTCAAATGTTTTAGTCAATTTAGTTAATTAATTTTTTTAAGAGGTGAGGCCTTACTTGTTGCCCAGGCTGAACTTGAACTCTTGGATGGAAGTAATCCTCTCATCTCAGTCCCCAGAGAAACTAGGACTACACTGCCACCATGCTGGGCTACATCAGAAGTATGTTTGTTTGTTTGTTTGTTTGTTTTTTCTCTCTCTACTGCCACATAATGGATTATCATAGACTTAATAACCTGACACTCATTTATTATCTCTCCATCCTTAGCTTAGAAATCTGAGCAAGCTCCATAGGTTCTCTGCTTAGGTCTGGCAGACTAGATCAAGGTGTTAGCTAGACTGAACTATTCTCTGGAGACTGAGGAATCTGCTTGTAGTTTATTCTAGTTGTTGGCCAAATTCAGTTCCTAGAACTTGTGAAAGTGAGGGTGAAAGTGAGGTCTCTTGTTACTTGCTGGCTGGCAGCGGAGGCTGCTCAGCTGTAAAGCCGACATGCATCGTTTGCACATAACCCCTTCCAGCATCAGATACAGATAATGCTTCAAAGCTCTGCTTTCCTTTTCTACTGCCAGCAAGTGAAAACCCTCTGCTTTTAAGAATCTAGTATGATTAGATTGGGTCTACCTGGGTAATCCAGGTTACACTCCCTAGTTTAAGAGGAACTGATTAGTAATCCTAATTACATTGTCAAGATTCCTTTGCTGTGCAACACTGCACATTAGGGGGCATGATATCTCACTGTTTTCAAAGTTCCCTGAATTAGGGTGGAAAATCTTGGGGACCTGTACATTTTTAGAATCTTGCCTACCAGAAAAAAATGTTAATCACTTCTCCCGTATTCAGTCCTATCCATTTCCCCTGCCTACATGTTGATTTCTGCCTTCAGTGGAACTTGCGTACCTCTGGTTTCTGAAAAACCAACTTTTTCTTCTTTAGCAACTTCATCTGCAGAGAAGTGTTCTCTTTCTCAGCTCTGCTACATCAGTTACCATGCTTTCACTTGCTTTTCACTCTAGAACATTAAGGACATTGCTGTGTTTGTTTCCTGATTGTCTATTCTCTGTTCTTTTATCTATTCCTATAATATACTTTACTTGTTTTCTAAATGTATCAGAGATAAATGTGTCATTCAATCCACCGTATTTAAACAGATGTCCAGATTATTTCCTCCAGGTTGTACTGTGTGGTGATTGGGCAGAACTAATAAACAGTTAACGCAATTGACGATAGAGTACACATAAAGCCAGATAAATTTGGTCTTTTTGGAGTTAGCTTCTGCAAGTGTTGCTTTCAAAGAAATGCAAGTCTGCTGAGAATCTTGAGAAATTTTATAGAGAGAGCGAGAGAAATGCGGGAGGGAGGAAGGAAGGGTAAAAAGAGAAAAAAATAGTGGAAAGAAACAAGGAACACTAGATGTCTCTTTGTCATCCCACATTTCACATTCCTGTGCACAACTTACTCCTACGTTTCATCTTATATGTGAGATTTTCTGAAATCAGAAAATCCTGGACATTGAATCAACCCCAACTTTATGTTCTATTTACGATATTGGTAGAGACATTCTCAGGATGAGCTAAATTTTACAGTTTTCTTTCTTTTTCAAAATTCTAGAACAAATTATAGACTATAACTCTTATCTTACCTTTCTGTAAAATTAATTATTTATTTATATAAACCACATTTACAGAGCTCTTGAAGTGCCTGAATACTATTTTATTATAGGTGCTGGAGATTTTAGAGTAATTATGGTAATGATAACACTAATAACAGAAAAACAATAATTAAGGGAACCATTGCTAGGTATCAAGCATGGTGCTAAGCATTTCATATGCATCATGAAAGGGCTTGAAGTTTCATATGTTGTGCCTAATTGATGAAACAGAGGTTTATTAAGTTCAGCAATTTGCTAAAGGCCAGAAATCTAGGGTTAGATTTGGGCCCCTGACTTAGGTCTGTCACAAAAGTCTATGTTCCTGGTTAAAATAGTAGGCTGAATCATGTTAAGCCAAGAGAATACATTATGAGTTTGAGGCAAAGGACTTAGACTTCAACATAAGTATGTAACAGGGGAATACCCAGAAACTTAGAGGTCAAGAAAAATTAATATAACTTCTCAATTATTTTCATAATGATATGATTTATCTGAATTTCATTACTTTCTAAGGTAAGTCCTAACATTTTTGAAGACTTCATATGTGTTCATAATGAATAATGAAAATAAGTAAGGTAGATTTCAGAAATATGAAGCATTTTTGCCAAGAAAAGGCCTGTGTGGTTACATTAGGAAGCACTGGGTAATAAGGAAGCACCATGAAGGCACTGCGGTGCCAGAGGCATAAAAGGTTGGGACAAGGGCAAATAAATAATGTTGGGTTCCAACAAAGACAAATCTCTTGTAGTATATACTGTCTGTATTCTCTCAATCATCCATTCCCTCATTCTTACTTGCTAACAGAACGATATATTTGAAAAGATCAGTTTCAGGGAAAACTATGAATTATTTAAACCAAACAACCTCTTCGCCTCACTAGTGACTGATTTTGCCATATTAGCCAAATCTTGAGCTGATAAGAAACCAGGTTTAGTGGTGGAGGAGCTACTGGGAGAGGTCTCTTTCCTCTAAAAGAGACATATTCAAAATGGATCCGTCTGTACCTAGGATTATATTGAACGCTTAAGGATGTCAGCTAACCTGAAAATGAAGATCCATACAGTAACAAAACAGAGGGAAGGTAATAATTGCCATCCTTAAGGCTATCAACTGATATAACCATCTCTAATAGTTATCTTTCTTAAATATTGTATTGTGAAATACATTTTCTCAGTGCAAGCTAGTTTGTAACAGCATTAGCTGAACTTGTAGCCAACCATCCTACATGTTACATAGCTCATATTGATATTTGTGGTTTTTCTAACTAGGCTCTGTGTAACTCACAACCTTAAAATACCAAGATGAACTGTATTTCAAACTCTAGTGCAATAACTGACCTGATTGCTCCGTATTTACTACAAAATAAACCAAGAAACAAAGATGGAATGAGTGAGGGGATGAGCTAGCTTGAGTAAGCTAACTCGGCCATAACAACTTGGAATTTATGCTTGGAATTTAGATATATCTGGAATTAGCTGTTTACAGCACATGGATATGCATAAGGGATTTATGATCTACACTTTACTGATTAATATAACTTGTCTTTAAGGTTTCAGGGAATTTGTTCCTTTTCTTTTTTTTTTTTTAAAGTAGGAGTATTTTATTTTTAAAATGAAAAACGTCTGACAACCTGGCTCTAAAATTGCAAACATTCAAATGCATTCCTTTTTTTTTATTTATTTATTTTTTATTTTTATTTATTTTTTTTTTGAAGTTGGTTTAAAGCAAATCAAAGAACTGAGGACTAAACCCCATAATTACTTATCAATAGAAAGTAAAGGAGAAAATGAAAAAACATTTAAATTCTTCTCCTTTAGTCCCCATGCCCTTTGGTCACTGTTTTATTGATGTGTTCCATGTTTTCTTTGACTGATAAGGAACTTATTAGGTGTTCTACTTTCATGTAATCAAAATAAAATATGAGAGGAATCAAAACTCTTCAGTTCAAAACTGATGTTTTATTCCCTTGATTCCAGTTAAGCAAAGTATAATCTAATGCTCTATCAACAGATAGACAGCCATAAATTTTCAATCAGATTATGCATTCATTCATGCAACAGATATTTATTAAATATATCTTTCTAGTTCAGGCATTCTCATAAGTGGTATTAAAGTAAAACGAGAGCGAGAGAGAGAGAAAGAGAACTGTCCCTAACCTCCTCACATTTATATTTTAGAGGTGAACTTTTTTTTAGAGTAAATATTTTAAGGAAGTATTTATGCAGAAAAGTAAAGCAGATAAATGTCATAGCCAAAGCCAGTTATATGAGTGGATATCTGGTATTGGAGAATGACATTTTATACATGATAATGGGAGAAGACCTCACTATAAAGAAAATATTGAGCAGACACCTACGCAAAGGGAGCATGGCAGTCATATAATTACCTGTTTAAAGTATATTGCAAGCAGAGAGGAAAGAAAATGCAAAAATATGGAAACTGATATGGGAACTTGTTTGAAACTTTTCAAAGAGATCACTATGACTGGAGAAGAGTGACACATCAAGAAAGAGGATGAAATCAGAGATGTATTAGAGGACCAGGTATTGTGGGGCATTGTAGGCAATTCACTTCAAAGATGTTTTTATTCAGAGTGAGATGAGAAGTCTATGGAAAGTCTTGCAAAGGGTGTGACATATTTTCAAATGAAGTTTCTGTATGTAATTTTTTCAAGATCATTATTTTTTGCAAGGAGTTGCCGTACGCATAATAGGATGTTTAACAGCATCTCTGGCCTGTACCTGCTAGCTTTTCCCTAATTTTGACAACAAAAGATACTTCCAGACATTACCAAGTATCCCCCATTAAGGGGTAAAATATCCCCTAGTTAATAACCAATGTTTTAACAGGATTACATTTTTAGAAACTCTCTAATGATCTGAGAAACATGAAGGCAATTTGGTAAAGGCTCTTGCTAATAATCAAAAAACACTCTATGGGAGAGTGGAATCATCATAGTAATAAATATAGTGAGATGTGGCTCGATTCTGGGTAGATTTTAAAGTTACAGCCTACAGTAGTTGTTGATGTGCAATAAAAGAGAAAGAAAGGAACAACAATTATTACATGTTTTTGTCTTAGTACCTGTAAAATTGGAGTTGCTGTTTACTAAGGTGGGGAAGGCACAACCAAAGCAGTTTGGGGTTTGACACAGTATCAATCAGGACATATGTTCTGGACCTAATAAGCTTGGCATATCTGTTGAACCTCCAAGTAGTGACGCCCAGTAGGGATTTGGGAAAATTAATGTAGAGTTGAGGAGAGATATCTTGATTGGAGTTATACACTTGGGAGCCATCACTGTAGACACTAAACCTTGTAACTGGGTGAGATGAATCATGCAATGAGTATGACTAATACTGAACCTAGTCAAATGGTAGGCAGTTAGGGAGGTATTGAGAAAGCAAAGAAGACTGAAAAAAAAATTGAGAAGGTAAGGGTGAAAAAATATTGGAAAGGTAAGAGTGAACCCATTGCAAGTAATGTTAGGAAACATGTAATGAAGCCATGAAAATATAGTTTATAGAAGAAAGAAGAGGGAGAAAATTTCTTAAAGAACATGTGAACTTGGTTGCTTTGTTGGTGGGTTAGTGTGATATATATTACAGTGTGCTCCAAACAGACTACAAAGTGAGGAAATAACACATAATTTATGGACAATTCATTTAAAAAGGTCTGCCATAAAAGAGAAGAGGTAGGTGACTGTGGAGAGAAGTAGAATTAAGAAAATCATCTGTGTGTTGGTGTGTGATTTTTGTTTGTTTGTTTGTTTTTTCAAAACTAGGAGGCATTGGAATAGGCTTGCATGTTGAAAGGAATGATTCATTTGAAGGGAGAAACCAGTGCAGACTGAAGGAGAGCAATTGCTGAAGCAGTATACATGAGTAAGCTGGAAAGGATGCAATCTAATGCAGTGGAGAAGGGTTAGCTTCCACTGAAGAGTTCATCTGTGATAAGAGGAGAGAGAACTAAGTATGCGCTTAGCAATAAAGGTAAGTTGGTGTGGAGATTGGAGCACATGAAAGCTCTCTTCTGATTACTTGCATTTTCTTGAGATTGAGAGTAAGGTCTTCAGCTGAGAGACATGTTAGAAAAAAAGCCGGTTGCAGTTTAAGGTGAAAAATGATGTGAAATAGTCATTTAAAGACTAAGGGATTGTTCTAAAAACAGACAATAGGTTTCTTGAGACCAATCAGGACTAAGTTTCTGGTTTTGATATGACTATATGAATGTGTGTAAATATATTCTTTAATTTAAAATATGTTTAGCAAGTATTTTTATATTTAATCTATATGTTATTTGGATTTTTAATTAATCTCCCTGCACATTCATCTATGCCTGTTTATAAATGTCTAGATGATCCTCAAATATAGCTCAGTTAGAACCTTTATTATATTAATCCTAGGCCTAAATATACTTTAATCTGAAAGCATATGACTATCACTTGAGATAATTAATGAGATCACAAAATCTACATGCAAAATATATCTTGAAAGTAAGATGGCTTATAGAAGAAAGGATTATAAAATATGATAAAATTTAGTCATACATTATATAAGCCTCTATCAATCTTCTACAATGTTGTGTCCTAAAGGCATAAGCAAGTCATTCAATAACATGAAACAGGTTATCTCATTATAAGAGCTCTAAGTAGATTTTTTAAAAGTATGAATAACTTTTTTGTGATTAGATAAAGTAATTAATGGAGGATTTTTATAAGAGCTTCATTTGGTAGGTGACATTTGTTCTGGACCTTAAAGAATGAATAGAGTAAGAGTCACAGACATAAGACCCTGGAAAGACATTTTGGGGAGGGTGTGAGGGAAGAACAATTGATTCTAGTTAAAACCACTTCCAAGGTAGGGCAGATAAACAGAACTATAACTACTATAGAGTTTATATTTAAGACATTTCTGAGATATGTGGAAGTTGCCTTTAGACTATGAGCGGCTGACCTTGTTCAAGGTAACCTGGCCAGGAAGAATTCCATAAGCTTTCTCCCTTAGAAAGTTAATTGCATGGAGGATGGACTGAAATGAGGATGACTGGGTACAAGAAGGTCAGTTGGCTGATTCATGCAGTCTGATAGTTCCTGAGGAGTGAATGACGCAGTGAGGTTGTTAGAAAAGCAACCAGTTTAAAGGAAACATTTAAAGACTTTGGTCACCCGCTGAATAGGGAGGAGGGAGTGATAAGTGAGAGAAAGGATAAGTTATATCTCAATAGTCGTCCTTTGAAACTGCTGTCTTATGACTGTCAGTGAACTAGAATTAGAAGATTTAATTAACTTTTAGAAGATTTAATTAGAACATTTAATATTCAAATGACTCATATTCACATATGAATGTGATTAATAAAATAAATGTTTTGATAACAATGAAGATACTCTCTCCACTTATCTCAAAGCAGATAAAACCTAGATAAAAATTTTTGACCTCCTTAATAAATATGTTTAATCAGATTTTTAAGGATTTTCTGATAGTTGCTTGTGAAATGGAGTTGATTTTGGTTGATCATTGGAGAAAAAAAAAAGGTCTGTATTTCTTTCGTTCCGTATGATTCTATGATTTATACTTTTACGTGAATACCCTGATGCTTCTTTATTTCTAGTTCCTACAGTGTCATAGACTTCAGAAAGCGGCAGTTAATAACATAAAAGCCTAGAGCATACAATTTTTTTTTTATTAGCTCTGCAGTTGAGATAGCCAAACTTTCAAAGTAGTAAATCCCTTATCTTTAAAGGGTAAGAGGCTGATAAGGCAGTTCATATACTAAATCCAAGGGCAGCAGATTAAATAGCCTCTGAAAATTAAAAATCACTTTACAATGAACATTCTTATCACAAAGCAAACCATAATAAATAACAGGTCATCTCTTTTCTATTGTAAAGAACTATACATAGTAATTGGGTAAAATTAATTTTGATGAGACTCATGACTATCTTTTCCCTGATGAAATTAGTATAAACTAACAAGATCTGTGAACTGTTAAATTTTGTAAACCACTGAACTAAAATCATCAGATTATTAATTCTATTTACATCCTCAGTTGTAGCTATTTTTTTTAATCACTAAAAATAGTAATACTGCCATAAATAAGTATGCTGTATGCTGCTGAGGATTTATCTCCTTATAGATTTGCATTTAAACAGTCAGACACATTTTTCCCGTTCCTGAATATAAAACTAAGCTAAACAATTGACTTAATTATAATCAAGATATTCTGGCACATTTACCACAAAGAATCCTTTTACATTAATAATAAAAGAAAAGAAATACTTTTGTATGGAACATTCACTCGTGATTTGCAATTTCTTCATATTTTACAGTCATAGTGTAAAATGTGCTAGTGCATGAAATATAATACTTTTTAAAACCAATATAAAATAGAATGAGATTAGAAGAAAACAGAAATTTCCCAAAGAGAAAAATTGTTCTTTGAAAAATAGATTAATTCACAAGAAACTTGTCTTTCTGAACACCAAAAATGAACAAACAAAAACCAAGAGAATGGTCAAAACTCCACAGAAAAAAATTGATGCTGATTTTGATTAATTTATTTTATGGCCTTTGCAGGTTTACTGTTGCAAACTGGAAATTATGCATGCATAACTATACTTATACGCTGATAATCATATGAGTATACCTGTAAACCTTCTATAATTTTTATTTTGAACAAATATTTTTTCATCTATTTTTCATGAACGGTTGCAATTAGATTTTTGATGCCAAAACACAGCAATTGAGTTTAGAAAGGAGCCCATATTCTCTTGGACCTTGAATTATTTCTTCCTACTTGAGAAGTAATTTTCAGCATTAACGTATGTTGCTATGAACTGATCAGAAGTGTTTGAGTCACAGAAATCAGCACAAAAATGCTTTAAACAGCACCAAAAATGCCTCAAAAGGCTTTTGCTACTAAATGAAATGTTAATCATGGAGTAGTGTATTGAGATAGCTTTGTAATATACAGGCATGTATCATCTGATTGTGCTTTGCTTTAATGTGCTCCACTTTTTTGGCACTTTGCATATATTGTGCCTTTTTACAAATTGAAGGTTTGTGGCAACCCTAGGTTCAGCAAGTCTTTTGGCAATAATTTTCCAATAGCATGTGCTTACGTCATATTTGCGTGTTAAATTTTAGTAAGTCTGGCAACATTTTAACCTTTTCTATTATTATTATCTGTCATGATAATCTGTAATCAGTGATCTTTGATGTTACTATGATTATTGTTTTAGCATTCCATGAACCATGACCATGGAAGACAGCAAACTTAATTGATAAATTGTTGGTGTTCTGACTGCTCCACCAACTAACAGCTCCCACATCTCTCTCCTTACCCTCAGGCCTGTTTCCGAAGACACAATAATATTAACATTAGACTAATTGATAACTCCACAATCATCCCTAAGTGTTCAAGTAAAAGGAAGAGTGGCACATTTCTCATAATCTCATTTGAAGTAGTTCCAACTTTCAAGTCTCTTTATTCAAAAAATACATTTTGTAAGGTGATAGTTCCCATAGTGATTCCTCTAATGGATGAGGGCAAAGTTAATTGAAATCCTTCCATTCTATGATTTATACTTCAATAAGAAAGGATTCACCATTGTAGAGGCTATTAAAAACATTTGTGATTCATGGGAGGAAATCAAATATCAACATTTGCAACAATTTGGAAGAAGTTGATTGCTACCCTTATAGATAACTTTGAGAATTTCAGGATTTCAGTAGAGGAAGTATCTGCAGATGTGGTGGAAACAATGAGAGAACTAGAATTAAAAACGGAGTCTAAACGTGTGACTGAATTGCTACAGTCTCATAAAACTTAAACAGATGAGGAGTTGATTCTTATGAATAAGCAAAGAAAATGGTTTCATAAGATGGATTCTACTCCTGATGATGATTCTATGATCATTGTTGAAAGGACTACAAAGAATTTAGAATATTACATAAACTTAGTTGATAAGGCATTGACAGAGTTTGAACAGATTGACTCAAATTTTGAAAGAATGTCTAATGCAAGTAAAATGTTATCAAAGAGCTCTGCATTCTTCAGAGAAATCTTTTATGAAAGGAGGAGTCTGTTGACATAGCAAACTTCATTGTTGTCTTATTTTTAGAAATTGCCATAGCCACTCCAACCTTCAGCAATCACCACCCCAACTAGATAGCAGCCATTATCATCAAGGCAAGACCCTCCACCAGCAAAGATTACAATTCACTGAAGGCTCGGGTGATTGTTAGTATTCTTGAGCAATAAAGTCCTTTTTGATTAAAGTGTGTACTTTTTTAGACATAATACTATTGTATACTTAATAGACTACAGTATAGTGTAAAGATAACTTTTATATACGATAGGAAACCAAATATTTGTGTGACTCACTTTATTGTGATATTTATTGTATTGGTCTAAAACTGGTATCACAATATCTATGGGAAATGACTGTAATATATAGTAGCTATGCATTGTGACCTTGAGTGTTTATGTAGGTATAAATGTGATTTTTTAAAGCAGTGAAGTATGAAAGCAATGCACGTGAGTTAGAAACCTCACTCTAATCCATGTTCTATTGCTTTTATTTTTTAATGGCTGAATTCCTTGTCCTTATGAAATTTCTAAAGTAAAGATAATATAGTGAAGTAAATTGGGTAGAACTTAGACACTCTCAGGTTTTCTTAGCGCTTAACAATCCCATGAAACTCCAAATATGAAATCTGGTAACTTGGGACTCTGGAACGAAAGCATATTTCCAAGTTATATTTGTGACAGGACCACTTAATGAAATATTAAATTATTATTTGCCTTTCCTTGTTTTTTTTCTTCCTGAGGTTACATATATTTGGGATTTGTAATTCTTTGTCCTCCAAGAGTTTGGAGAACCTTCAATTAAATGAACATTTTGTTTTCATAAATGTCCAATGCAGAGAGAGAAGAATACAGGCTGTTCTGGAGCGACTGAAAGGAAGCAGAGAATGTGGGGGAAGTAACTATAAAGTGAGAAATTCCCAATAATAAAGAAAGGACTAACACCTGTGACTCCTACCAGTGATGATGGCACTGATTCCTAGCTGTGCCCTAGAAAGGTAGTAAAACCTCAGCGGGGAATGGTTAAATGGTAAACCCCAAGGTGTTGGACTCAAGTTCATAAGTTTCCAGCCTTGTTTGAAAGTTCCAAGTCTTTTTTATGACATTGAAACAGCTGAGAAATATACAGGTTTTTTTTTTTCCCCCAATTACTTGATGTAAAGATGGAGAAAGCTTCCCATAACACAGTACAATAATAGACAAGATAGAAATTCTCAACAGTTCCATGTTAGGATTTTAGAATTGCACTTGTCTTGACAAAGGACAGGCAGACAGATCAAAAGGTACAGAGTGACAGAATCAAAATTTCAATATGTCTTGCATAATGCAGTCTTAGAACAAGGTGCACACTCACAACTCATTTAACCTTTTAACAATCAAAAGCGCTTAAACATCTGACCCTAAATTACTGTTTAACTTCGTTCTCTTAAAGAACAGTTTAATTATTGAACTTGTTCCAAAATGCTTGAAATAAGTATTTTAATATTATCAAATAGATCTTGTGGTATTTTTTCCTTTCTTCAGCCATTAGGTTTCAAGTATGAACCATAATTCCAAATGTCCATGAATTATCATATTTGCAAGCCTTAAACCAATAGCAAAATAAATTATTTCCCTTCCGCAAATCCTGTCTGGAGTTTTTCTTTATCTTTTTCTTTCTTGGCATACTATTTTCCACCTTTCCAAATGTCCTCATATTATTATGTGCTCACACTTCCAATAGGCAACCAATGATCATTTCTGTCTGGAAGGTATAACTGGTCCATGTAAAATGGAGGAGACTAAAAGAGATCGGTGAAGTGTGTGCCTATAAGAGCCACTCATTTTAGTTTTATGACTTAGGAGTCAGAACTATGGTTTTCTCTCTATTTTCTTTTTCTTTGCCTTTTAAAACCAAGCATTTTATAAGTATTAAATAAAGCCATTACAATTCAACTTTGTCGGTGTTGCACCAAACACAGGCTTTTAAATCAGATGTGTTCTCAATTAGGATATCTTCTAAAATTCAGGTAGTTTACAATTTTTAGTTGCTAATATTGTAAAGCAAAGAAGTGACTTCCACACTGTGTGTATGTGTGTCTGTATACATAGATACATCTCCTCATCTA
Source organism: Trachypithecus francoisi (assembly GCF_009764315.1). Lineage (NCBI taxonomy): Eukaryota > Metazoa > Chordata > Mammalia > Primates > Cercopithecidae > Trachypithecus > Trachypithecus francoisi. The sequence continues at coordinate 61,829,195 of NW_022681465.1, forward strand.
TAGTGTGCATATTCACACTCGAAATTCCATGCTTTGCTCTCTTTATGGTTTTGGTCATTGGCAGCAGCAAATATATTTTTATCTTGAAGTAATTGTTCTTTTGACTTCAAATGACACACATCAGGATTAATTAAAAGTTAATTGGCAAGTCTTTCAAATGTTACTTCTATACTTTTAAAAATAATCTATATATGTCAGCTTCAAAATCTTGTAAAGGCAATACAGATAGGTTCTTCTCCTGCCAAATGAATAAGTAAAAATTTCTTCTGTGTCTCAAGAGGCTTTTTTTTTTTTTTTTTTTTTTTTTTTACAGCGTGAGAGCTCATTTTTGAAAGAAGTCTCTTTCTCATTTGCAGATCAGAGGACTATTTTCACTTCTTGTCCATTCTCACATTTGGATAAAACAACTTTGTTTTTGAATGCATGCATAAGCCACCTGGCTTGCTTTTCATCGTCAGTCTAATGGGTGAATGGAATGAGACTGCCAGCAGCTTGAAGCAAATCTAGAAAGGGCTGTTCTGACAATTTCTAAGTCCTGAAAATAGCACACTGCCTTTCTGATAGTGTATTCAATTTATTTAAATGGTTGTGCAGAGGCAAAATCATTTTTCCTTCTGTTGCTCTTTCCATTATTTTCAGCTTCTTTTGCCATTTGACTTGGTTCACTGACTCTAAGATCTCCGTCACCTTCCTAAACACAACTTCAAAAAAATTACTTTGTCAAGGATGAGGCCTTTTATATTTTTTCACTGATCAAATTCAATTGCATATTTAATTATTTATGAAAATATGCATATACAATATAGATATTTTTGCAACTTGGGATATGTTGATAAAAGCAGCACATTGGCCAGTGTAAATTACCCAGATAGGGTGGAACTCAAGCAAAATCCACAGTAATGCTTACAGGCAGACTAATTTGGGGGAAGAAAGAATAAAAAAAAGGATGGGACATCAGTTTCCTCAACCTTTGTAAAGCATTTATCATTTTGAGGTAGAAACAGTAATATGTTTCAGTTTAAGATTGTTAGTTTATACTCTGTACTTTTGAGATTTTTTTTCTTGTTCTTGTTTATTGATAGGTGTCTTAGTTTCAGGAAACATTGAAAGTGACTTAATCAGATACAGTACAAAAGGAGACATTGAAAAATCACTTGGAAAATAAATGGCCTGGAAAAAATGGCAAGGGGAAAGACCATGTAAATCCAGCAGGGAGCACACAGAACATGTTTTGGTCAAAATTATTTACCACATCTATTACTAATAGAGGGCTACAAATTATCTCAAACCAATCCCACAGTTAATGCAAAGAAGAAGATGGCACAGTTAACTAATTTATGACAGTAATAAAATCAAATTAGTTACTTAGGAGAGAAAAAAATTACACCTCTATTAAAACTAACTTCCAGTTAAATGTCAGTAAAATCACTGTTTAAGGGGTTGGTATAATGTGGGCCACACATTCTTTTCTGGTACTGTCAAGAATATTAATTAAATTAGTTAAATAGTTTTATTGCATTTCCTAACATAAGCCAGATAAATATTGGAGTACAGTAATAATAACAAAGAAAACACTATATACCATAACCTTGACTCAGTATTTTTTTTAATATAAAGACCTTCAGTTGATTTTGATTTACAGAAGTGAGAGAAAATATAGAATTCTCTAGTGAAGACTGCTATTTGATTAATCAAAAAATAATTCCCACTAACTCTGATTCTTCTGAATGTTATTTTCTATAAGCATCAGTATCCAGAGGACTCTTTTCAACACCAATCCTTCAGCTTATTGTAACTTGCTTATTTCAAAACCACTGTATGAGAAAACGTACGTCCCAACGGAAATCTCCACAAGTTTATCATTTCTATATTGTACTGGAGGTTCTAGCTAAAACAGGTAGGCAATTAAAAGATAAAAAAACCCAGGCCGGGAGCAGTGACTCATGACGGTAATACCAGCACTTTGGGAGGCCCAGGCGGGCTGATCACGAGGTCAGGAGATCGAGACCATTCTGGCTAACATGGTGAAACCCCGTCTGTACTAAATATATAAACAAACAAACAAAAAAATTAGCCGAGGCTGAGGCAGGAGAATGGCGTGAACCTGGGGGGCGGAGTTTGCAGTGAGCCGATATCATGCCACTGCATCCAGTCTGGGCGACAGAGCGAGACTCCGTCTCAAAATAAATAAATAAATAAAATAAAATAAAAATAATAAAAGACAAAAGAACCCAGATAGATTAAAAAGGAAGAAATCAAACTATATTATTTTGCAGATTACATGATCTTATGTGTAGAAATTATAAGAATTAAATTATTGCAAACACCACAATTTCTTTTGCACCAACCCGGTAATAAATTAGTTCAGAAATATTTTAGGATACAAGGTCAACATACAAAAATCAATTTATATCTATTAATAATGAAAATTTGAAAATAAAATTAATAAATTATTTTTATTTTTATAAAAAAATTGTAAATACGTTTTACAAAGAAGTACAAGACTTGTATACTGAAAGCTATGAAACAGTATTAAAAGTAATCAATATAAAGACATGTCATGTTCACTGCATTATTTTAAAACTGATTTGCAGATTCAACACAATCCCTATCAAAATCCCAGCTTCCTTTATTGCACAAATTGGCAAGTTGATTGAAGAATTTATCTGAAAATGCAAGAGACCCAACATAGCCAAAAATTCTTGAAAATAAAGAAAAATTTGGAGGACTCACATTTCCCAATTTCAAAACTCACTACATAGCTTCAGTAATCAAGATATCATGTTAGTAGCATACTGTACATGGACATTAGCGAAACAGAATTCTGAGTCCAGAAACAACCTCTACATTAATGGTCAGCTGATTTTCAACAATGAATCAAGAAAATTCAATGAAGGAAAGAATAGTCTTTCCAACAAATGGTGCTAGGGCAAATGGAAACTCACGTACAAATGAATAAATACGGAATGGTGCTTCAGAGCATATAAAACATTAACTGAAATAGATTAAACATGTAAATTTAAGAGCTAAAATTACAAAACTGTTAGAAGAAAATATAGACATAATTATTTTTCTTTTTTTATATTTATTTTCTCCATTGTACATACATTTCTTGGATCTTGGATTAGGCAATGGTTTTTAGATATAATATGAAACCACAAGCAATAAACAGTAAAATAAAATAGTATTCACTAAAATTAATAACATTTGTGTTAAACCTGTACCTATAATATATTAAAACTCTCACTACTACAACTAAACAGTAAAAAGACAAATAGCACATTCTTTTTTGTTTTTTTGTTTTTCTGAGATAGAGTCTTGCTGTGTCACCCAGCTGGAGTGCAGTGGCACAATCTCAGCTCACTGCAACCTCTGCCTCCCGGGTTCAAATGATTCTCCCACCTCGGACTCCTCAGTAGCTGGTATTACAGGCACGGACCACCAGGCTTGGCTAATTTTTGTAGTTTTAGTAGAGTTGAGGTTTCACCACGTTGGTCAGGCTGGTCTTGAACTTCTAACTTCAAGTGATCCTTCCACCTCGACCTCCCAAAGTGCTGGGATTACAAATGTGAGCCACCATGCCTGACCACAAATAGCACAATCTTAAAAAATGGACAAAATATTTGAATTGACGTTTCTCCAAAGAATGTATATAAGTGCGCAATAAGCATGAGGAAAAAAGGATCCACCTAATTGGTCAAACCATGAGATACCACTTTCTATGCAATAGGTTACCTAATCAAAAAGATGGAAAGTAAGTGTTGGAGAAGATATGGACAAATTGGAACTCTCATGCATTACTTTGAGACTGCAAAATGGTACAGTCACCTTGGAAAACTGTTTTGAATTACTTCACAAAGTTATATGTAGTGTTAACATGTGATCCATCAATCCTGCTGTTAGGTATAAACTCAAGATAGAAAACATATGTACACACACAAACACACAAAAAGATTCAAAACATCATTAGTCATTATAATCATAAGGTGAAAACAACCCCAAATTTCCATCAATGAATAAACGAAATGTGACTTATTTACGCAACAAAATTGTATTCACCACAAAAAGGAATGGGTTGCTGATACATATTACAAGATTAATGAATCTTAAAAACGTTAGGTTGGCTTTTCCTATTGGTTGTTGTTTATTTTTTGTACTTTTTGTCTTTTCTTTTTACTTTTTCTTTTTTAATTTATTTTTGTACTTTTGAATGCTCTTCCCAGGTTTGCGGTTGCAATGAAACTGAGACTATGCTCATAAGTTCAAAATGTTTGAATCCAAAGCATCTTTAAGATATTACTCATTCGGCCAGGCACAGTGGCTCACGCCTGTAATCCAGGCATTCTGAGAGGCCTAGGCGGGTGGATCACGAAATCAGGAGATGGAGACCATCTTGGCTAACACGGTGAAACCCCGTCTCTATTAAAAATACAAAAAATTAGCCGGGCGTGGTGGCAGGCACCTGTAGTCCGAGCTACTCGGGAGGCTGAGGCAGGAGAATGGTGTGAACCCCGGAGGTGGAGCTTGCAGTGAGCCGAGATCACGCCACTGCAGTCCAGCCTGGGCGACAGAGAGAGACTCCATCTCAAAAAAAAAAAAATATATATATATATATATATATATATATATATATATATATATAATATATACACACACACACATATATATATAATTCAGTCAAGTGCTGTTCACTCTAAAGCAAAAAAAATTAATCCAATTTATTTTATCAGAAATAAGCCATTTTTGGCTCCAAGGTTCTAAATATAATTACTTCTTTCAAAAGGTGGCTCAGAAGGGAAATAGGGACGCTACTTAGGACAGGGCTGAAAGACCCAATTGTATCCTATCAGCAGATCAAAGGTGAGAAACAGTTTGGGAGAGCAGCATGATTTTATGGGAATGATCCAATTTAAGAGTCATTAAACAAAGAGTTTTGCTGCTATGATTTTTTTTTTTTTTTTTTTTTTTTTTGAGGCGGAGTCTTGCTCTATCGCCCAGGCTGGAGTGCAGTGGCCCGATCTCAGCTCACTGCAAGCTCCGCCTCCCGGGTTCCCGCCATTCTCCTGCCTCAGCCTCCCAAGTAGCTGGGACTACAGGCACCCGCCACCTGGCCCGGCTAGTTTTTTGTATTTTTTAGTAGAGACGGGGTTTCACCCGTGTTAGCCAGGATGGTCTCGATCTCCTGACCTCGTGATCCGCCCGTCTCGGCCTCCCAAAGTGCTGGGATTACAGGCTTGAGCCACCGCGCCCGGCCGATTTTTTTAAGTGTAGAAATAAGAAGTGATAACTGTGGTTTGTGATGGATTGGCAAATCAAAAATACAATCAAAGAAGAAAATTTCTCAGGAATATGTGCTGATGAACTCTCTACAGTATATTTTATTTCAATTACCTGGGAATAAATGTAACTAATCTATCTTCGGCAAAGTTTTCCTGTAGGTATCAGTAAATCTTTATTGAGAGACAGGAAAAGATAGAGCACTAAATCTTTATTGAGAGACAGGAAAAGGTAGATAAATATAGCAGAAAATGAATCACCTAAGATTAGTCTATACCATTAATAACAGGATGAAATTTAAAGTCTGTTGCCTATTAGTTCATAGAAGACATACAAGTTATTAAAAATCTTATCCCAATTTCTCCAATAATCCCTTAAAAATCCATTTTAAAATTTGAATCACCATTTTCTGAAAACATTAAACATTTTTCACATCTTTGCCTTTGTTTGACCAACTACCATTATTATCACTTTTATTTTGAAGTCCTATAGACATATAGTAGCCAGTTGATAGTTCCATCTCCATCTCCTGAATTAAAATCCCCTTGTGCTATTGCAAAAAAAAAAAAAAAAAAAAAAAAAAAAAAAAAAAAAAAAAAGCTTCTTCAATGTGCTCTGTGGCTCCATTATAACTTAAATTTAATTCAGTTTCTTCTATAGCTCTTACTGTATAAATGTCTCTGAACTTTTCTCCTCCGTGAATGTCTAACCAGTTTAATTGCATATGGTAGATAAAATCAAACGATATTTATTTAACTAAATTTTACTTTTTTATGATATATGAGATACTGATGGATTTCAAAAGGATAAACTAACTTTCAAATAAACTTAGGCTGAATAAATGAATGGAATATTTTCTTTTAATTAGCTTAACTAGTAAATTTGCATGAGTGACTGTATCTCATTTCTGCTTCCAATTCTATTTGCATTTTGGTTTGTATATTTATTGTGGAAAACAGAAAGGTACTTGTTCCAGGAAATTTTGGCTGGTCAACCTGATGTCCAGAAATGTTCTGCTACACATTTGGCTCTTTCATTAATTTTAATAGCTTCTTGTAGGTCTTGAGCTTAATTGTAAGGTTGTTCTTGGTGTAATAACTGTCTTATGACAACAATTTATTATTTAAATATTTTAACTATGGAGAATGTAAACAATAAATAGAAAAAAAATTGGCCCCGTAACTGAGAATATCTTCTGTTAGAGTGGCATTTTGCTTCTCTCTGTTTTAAATCAGCCATACCTTGGACACAAAAGGATGCAGTTAGGTTTACCAGGGTCTACTTCTTTGAGAAAACAGGTTGTGAATAACTGTGGCAAAATAATAATCTGCCATCACATTTTAAAAATACAATGAAAAAGAAATATCAGGTTTTTGATTGTTTTGATTATTAAGATGTTTAAAATCTTGTATTTGAGATCCTTATCTTTTAACCTGTGTTGACATTTTGGGTGCTTTAAAATAGATCACATACATTCAGTGGTATTTCAATAAAAATAATTATTATCATAGGAAACTGACATCTTTAATTATTATCTTAAGTTATTTTTCTGCTTATAAACCTATGAATATTTATTAAAGACAATTATCAATTTGATCAAGTATTTTAAATGACTTTTTACATAAGTACTCTAACAAAAGATGACATTTATTTTTTTCATAGCCTTCTACCTATTGTATAATTATCTTTTTCAAATTCTATTTTGTTTCTCAATTTCCCCCCTTCAGTGTCTACATCCCACTCTTATGGCAATATGACATTTTTGTAAGAAATGTGTGAAAATTTGCAAGTGCAAGGAAAGGTACAATAAAATCTAACAAATAATCAAAGCCCAGCTGCACTTCATGTTTAAACTGCTTTGCACTGCTCAATAAGAAGCTTTTGGTGAAACTCTGATAAAACCCTTCTGTCACCCTCATCAATTTTATTCATATTTCCCTAGCTCTCAGCTATAGATTATAGGGGAGTTTGTTGGAAACCAAATGACTGAAGTATGCTTGGTAATGGTTGGTTCATTCCCTTTTTCTTCATCTCTTCTACAATTCATGAAGTGCCTTTTGAATTTTGTAAAGCAGTTTTTAGATCAGTTGGAAGTCAGCAAAAATTTAGCATTAATGAGTTCATTTCCACAAAAATTGGCTTATTACCATGCAGGCTTCCAGTGTTATATGGTTGTGGTTTTATAGTCATTTCTTTTATTCATTTATAAAGATATTATCTTACCTGCCACATGTGCAAATAATGAGGCCAGTAAAACATCCACTTTTTAAAAAGTAATTGCAAGTAAGAAAAATATAACTTCAATAACTTATAGTAACTGAATTAAGTAAAAAAAAGTATATAAAAAATTACACATGATCACTGAGAAATTGTATTAACCTTATTATTTTATAAAATAAATATAGTGATTATTCTATCAATAATAAAATATCAAATAAGGTTTTATGTAAAAAAGAAATTTTACATCATTATAATTTAATTGAAGGAAGATTATAAGTGAATACAAGTACATTTAAGAAAAGTATATAAGAAAGTTATGTATACAACATATATTTAAAATGCAGATATCTGCAAACAAATTTTATATAAAAAATCATTTAGAGCAGCAACTATCAATATTATATAATTTACTAGTTGATTTTCTAATGTATATGTCTATCATGACTTCTAAAAGTGATATTAACTGCATATTCCTTCCCAGTTTTCTCTTAGTTCATTATCTTTCCTTGATGCATTAATATCTAAAAATAATATAAAATAAATATCTAAAATATCTAAAAATAATATAAAATAAATTTTTTATCTTTAAGACAAAAGAAAATTTGACAAGGGTTGTGAAAGGCCTATATAGGGAAAATTATGAAATACTTCTGATTAGAACTAAAGACGACATAAATAAATGAAGTGTTATACTGTAGTGATGTGTCGGAAGTTCAGTATCATTAAGATACCTATTACCTCCATATGATTCTATAAATTTAAAATAATCTCAATCAAAATCCCTTCAGGCTTTTTGGGATCAGTTGACAAACTCATTATAACGCTCATATGGAAATAGAAAGGATCTAGAATAGCCAAAACAACTTTCAAAAGCAAAACCAAGTTGGAAGATTAATCTTGTCTTTATTTCAACACTTATGGTAAAACTACAGTAATCAAGACAATGTGGTATTTGTGTAAATATCAATAAATGATTATTAGAACAGAATAGAGAATCCAGAAGCAGACTAAATCATATCGGGGCAAATAATCTTTACTCAGATATGAAGCCAATGCAGCAGAGAGAGCACAGTGTTTTCAAAAAGTGATACTGGGATACTTAGGTATTCAACTTCAATGCATACCTCACAACTGATACAAACATTAATTCATAATGAGAAACTGACCTAAACGAAAAATTTAAATATTTAACACACTTAGAAGAAAACAAAAAAGAAAACCTTTGTGAATGGGTTTGATGATTAATTGCATGTGTGAACCTGACTGGGTCACAGAGTGCCCAGGTTAAACATTATTTCTGGTGTGTCTGTGAGAGTGCTTCCAGATGAAAGTAGCATTTCAACTGGCGGACTCAGTCAAGTAGACAACCTTCCCCATGGGGGTGGGCATCATCCAGTCTGTTGAGGGCTTGAATAGAACAGAATGGTGAAGGAAGGGAGAATTATCTCTCTCTACCTGCTTGAGTTGGGACATCCATCTTCTCCTGCTATTGGGCTGGGATTTACATCATCAGTTCCTGGGCTTTGGGAGTGGGACTGGAATTACACCACTGGTTTTTCTGGATCTCTGTAATGAATCTTTTATTTACCAGAATTAGGCAAACATTTTCCTAAATATGACACCAAAGTTTTTAAATGCCACTGTTCAAAGACACTGTTAAAAAATAAAAATAGAATAAAAGACTAAGAAAATCTTTACAAATAATATCTGAAAAATGAATATATATTTTACACATATTCTCAAAACTCAATAATGATAAGAAACAAGTAATTCAATTTCTAATAATGGCATAGATTTCAACAGACACTTCACCAAAATGATACCTGGACAGCAAATAAACACATCAAATGAAACTACATCATTAAGCATTAGATAAAGTAAATTAAAAGTCTAATGAGGTTTCACAACATATGTATGGAAATGGCTAAGAAAAGACTGGTCATACTATGTGTTTGCAAAGATATAAAATTACTAGGGCTACACTATACTGATAGTATTAATGAAATACGATACATGCACTTTGGAAAATAGTTTGGCAGTTTCTAAAGCAGTAAAATATATATCTAACTATTCACATATGATCCAGCCATCCAGTCCCTAGGTATTTGCCTAAGAGAAATTAAATCATGTATGCATACAAAGACTTGTAATAAATATTAATAGCAGCTTTATACATAACAAACAAACATTCGAAACCATCTAAATGTTCATCAATAGATGAATGAATAAACAAATCATGGTACATCCACACAATAGAACACTACTCAGCAATAAAATAATGAATTATTGATACAGGCTTCAACCTGGTTGAAACTCAAAATAAATATATGGAGAGCACGATCTACCATCAACTTCATAACTTCCTGTAGATTTTGGCCCATTTTCTGTGATCAGTGAGACATTTCACAGAGGGTTCCATCTATTATGACTTTTCTCTTTTCTAAAGAGAGAAGACACATCGGTGTTCCTGGGAGCTACCGGTGAGGTGTGACTCTTCCAAACTTACTAGATCAATTGTTTACTGGTATTTGTTTAAAATCAAAGGTATAAATATCATCCAAGCTCCTGACAAGATTCATGTTCTCTTGTGTAGAGAGATTCTCAGTTTCTATTTGCAGTGAGTTCCTTGACAAATTCTGATTTGGGAAGAGACAGAGAAATGACAACTAGCCTTAAGAGACAGACAAAGAGGAGGCTTACGCTTCTATTCCCAGCACTTTGGGAGGCCGAGAAGGGCGGACCACGAGGTCAGGAGATCGAGACCATGGTGAAACCCCGTTTCTACTAAAAATACAAACAGCCGGGCGTGGTGGCGGGCGCCTGTAGTCCCAGCTACTCGGAGAGGCGGAGGCAGGAGAATGGCGTAAACCCGGGAGGCTGAGCTTGCAGTGAGCCGAGATCGCTCCACTGCACTCCAGCCTGGGCTACACAGTGAGACTCCGTCTCGAAAGAAAAAAAAAAAGAGAGAGAGAGAGAGAACTATAAAGATGAAATAAGACGGAAGTCTTTCCTGCAAAAGTCAATTGGATATCATAAACTGGAAATGCACAAATAATCTAAATTGTCCATATGATGGTATAAGGGAGTTAAATAATAGTGGGATTCTTTGTGTTCAGAAACACAAAAACTGTCAGCAGATCACATAGGGAGAAGCACTGCACAGGCTCTGAAAATTAAGGACCCTTTTAATGACTTTAGGTAAGTTCCTTAACTCTGAACCTTGATTGTGTCATAAGTATGAAATATAATTGTAACTATTCAAAGGGTGATTATAAAGATTAAATAGGCCGGGCGCGGTGGCTCAAGCCTGTAACCCCAGCACTTTGGGAGGCCGAGAAGGGCGGATCACGAGGTCAGGAGATCGAGACCATCCTGGCTAACACGGAGAAACCCCGTCTCTACTAAAAAAAATACAAAAACAAGCCGGGCGAGGTGGCGGGCGCCTGTAGTCCCAGCTACTCGGGAGGCTGAGGCCGGAGAATGGCGTAAACCCGGGAGGCGGAGCTTGCAGTGAGCTGAGATCCGGCCACTGCACTCCAGTCCGGGCCACAGAGCGAGACTCTGCCTCAAAAAAAAAAAAAAAGATTAAATAGAGTAACTGTTATACACTGCCTAGAATAGAAAGAGTACTTCATAAACGTCGATTTATTTTAAAGCACATCTTATATAGTAAATATAAAATTACTAGAAAATTCGTATTTGTATTATTAAGTAAAAGAAACATTTTTAAAAGTACATAGTAATGCACATTAAGCTGTACTTTTAATAAATAACTTGTTTTGGTGGAAATTTGTCGCCTTAGTAGGCAACTGAATAAACCCCTTTTAGTGAGAAATAAGGATTTCAATATCGTGGACTATCTTTTAGCCAGTAAAAAAAATTCAAGTAATGCCATGTGAATTTTATAACAATATATGACACAATTTCTTTGAGTCATAAACATTAGTCCTCAACGGATTCTATGTTTATATTTTACATGATAAAAGTTGAGTTTTTATACTCTATTACACAACAAGAGTAAATTGTTGAGGGAAAAATTTCACAGCTATTTCACTAAACGCAAACAAAACATGAAACCAGTTTAAAGTATTCATTATTATGAAGTTTTGTTAATGACTTGCAAAATTATTTTATTGAGTATTATATAAGATTTTTTACTATGTAACAATTGTTTAGGCATATATTGGGATTTACTGTCCACTTACATAAGGTAGCGGCCACTTCACTTGCCTGGAAGAGATTATCAAAGTTTTACTAATTTGTTTGATAATCACTTGTTTTACGCACATAAACTTCTTATATTGCAAAACATTTTATAGCAATAGCAGTCTAAAAAGCTTCGTTTTCCAACGGGTTGTAGATGGTCATTTGGACAAGATACCCTTAGAGAAATGTGCTGAAGAGAATTTGTTTAAAAACACACCTTCAATAGTTAGTACCCATTTCTCAGTGAGTTACTCCAGATTCCAGCATATCTCAGGAGAAAACAAAAGGAAAATATACTCCCTTAACTATTTTCTAGGAAAAAAGTTCCATACCTTATTTTAATTTCAGTTATAAGACAAACAAATAACTAATGTTTCTAGTTCTGCATATAAATTATTATAAATAATTATTCCTTTTCATGTTTCAGCTTTTTTGGCACATATTTAATCACACCTTCTCCTATACTTGTTTTTCTCCATTCTTTTTTGTTAATTTTTATTTTTAAAAAAATCTTTTTTAAGGCACATTTTACAAGAAATAAAACACTCTGTTAGTGTATCCTAGGAGGTTTGAACAAATGTATTCATGTATGTTAACAATCAAGAAAAGAGTACATTACTGTCATTTCCATATGTGTCACCTTGTAGTTGAAGTTCAGAACACACACACCACTTCTAAATATGCCACTTTGGCATAAGAATTATTTTGAATTAAAGGCATTTAACAAACAGCAGGTGCAAGAAGAATCACTCTGACCTTCCTTCCATTTCTTAAAAGGAGGCGATGAAATTTCCATGTGAAAGACGTCTTCCATATACCAAAAGGAAAATAACATTCTTATCATCAAGGACAGGGAGTTAAGGACAAGAGAAATCTTGACAAACAACCCTTATCTTCCTAGTCACTTCTTTACCCAATTAACTACCCTAGACCGAGTCTCATTTGCTTTATCACCTTTTCACAACTTGCTTTCTTTTGTCCAAGTCAGTATACAACTCTTTGATTCTAAGTACTTCCTTGGGTCTTCATTTCTTTATAAAGGCTTCAGTGCCACAACTTGTATTAAATCAACTTATATGCTTTTCTCCAGTCCATTTGTCTTGTGTCAATTTTAATTCTCAGATTCAGTCAAAAACAAAACAAAAGAAAGAAACAAACAAACAAAAACTCTAGGAGAGTAAAGTTTTGCCTACTCTACATAGTCACTCTACATTCGCCACCACTGATCTACTTTCTGTCACTATTAGATTTCACTTTTCCTATAATTTCAAATAAGCAAAATTATGCAAAATATATTTGTTTATGATATTTTTCACTCAGCATGTTTCAGATATTTACCTCTTTATGTTTTTTTGCATAAAAAACATTTTTTAGCACTAACTAGTATACAAATAGATGAATATATGAAATCATGCATATCCAGTTATCTGCATAACTTGGGTTTATTTATGTTTTTGCCTTTTCTGAGTAACACTGCTATGAACCTTCCTACATAAGTATTTTTTGTGGACATATGCTTTCATTTTTCTTTACATAATACCTTAAAATGAGATTGTTGTTACTGTAAACGTGTGCTTAACTTTGCCAAAACGTGCCGAATGGTTCTACTAAAGTGGTACCATTTTATGCTCTCAACTGCAATATATGAGCTCAAATCAATTCTTATCCTGGACAGTGTCTGGTGTTGCTATTCCTTTTAATTTTAACCATTACAGTAAATAAGTAATGGTAGTTCCTTGTTGTTTTATTTTGCATTTCCTTGATAAATAATGATAGTGAGCTGCTTTGTGTGCATATATTGACCATGTATGTCATATTTTATGAAATATCTGCCTAAATCTTTGGTCCAAATTCTATGCTATTGCCTTCTTTTTATTAAGTTGTGTTATTTAAATTTTCTGGATCAGATCACTATGTCAGATATAAGGATGGCAAATGTTTTCTTCCAAATAGTGGCTTGCATTTTTACATTTTTGATGGTATAAATACATTGATATCTAAATGTAATGATATAATTTAAAAGCATTTTTAAAATTTTATGGTCAAACTTGGTGATTTGGAATCCTAAGTAAAATGTATTTGCTTATTACATTGTTGCAAATATTTTTCTTTTGATTTCTACTGGAGCACGTTTTTGTGCATTTGGTTGGTCAAGAATTATGTATTTTTAAAAATTGGTGGTGCTGAGTTGTTATTGTCTGCTATAAAATAAACTGATATTCAGTGTTTATTTGTTTATAGTTTTTCAACTATATTTGTTTATCAAACTATTTGTTTATAGTTTGATAATTTTTACAAATACATAAGTCCACATACCCACCACCACAACCAAGAGATATAACTACTACTGATTGTCCCCAAAAGTTATCTTGTTCCCTTTTGCAGCATCCCCCAACACCACTATCCTCAGGCAAGAAATGATCTGCTTTCTATTTCTCTAAATTTCATAAACCTTTTCTAAAAATCCACATAAACAGAATTGTAGGATCTGTGATTGCTTCAAAATCTTCTTGTTCAGTGGTATGGCTTAGAGATTCCACCACATCAATATTTGTATCAGTAATTCATTTTTTAAAGAATTAGTTTATTTTTAATTGACAAATTAAAATCATATATATTTATGGTGAGGAGTTTATAATATTTTATTGCAGAGTAGTACTCCATTACATGGATATATTACCACTTGCATGCTAATGATCATTTAAGTTTTCAACTTGGCTTTTGTGAATAAAGCTTCTGTGAACATTTGTGTACATTATTTTATATGCCCAAAAGTTTTCCCCTGCTTAGCATCTTTTTGATGAATAACTCAGAGGAAAATTTCTGAGTTGCATGGTAAGGGTATATTTAATGTATAAGAAACTACCAAAGAGTTTCTCAAAAGGGTTGGACTGGGTAGAGCTAGTTCCAGAGATCTGGGTGCAGATTGCAAGGGGATGCTGACTTGGTACATATGCTTGCCTCACTACTCAGAAAAAGGGTGCTCCTTCTCTGATATATGTTTTGCTGTTCATTTTATTTAGCTTTGATATTTGAAGCCCCTAGATCTTGATTCAAAATGCATTAGCCTCTTATTTTTCCAACTCTTTCATAGAATTTTCATCATTTTAAGCCTGGTTAACTTTTTACAGACGCAGAGAGCTTTTTTAAAAATGTTCTTTCATTTTATTAGTCTATCTGGAAGGGTTTCAAAAGATATTCATTTATACTGTTAGAAAAACTACCATTAATTTTCAGAGAAAAAAAAACATTATTTCCTGCCATTTCTATTTTCTAAAAAAAAAATTGTGTGTGATTTGTCACGTTTCTTCATCAAATGTTTTATAAAATTCACCAATGTAGCCATCTGTGCCTAGAGTTTGCTTTGTGGTAAAATGTTTAATTATGAATTCAATTTTTAAAGTGATTACAAGAGTATTCAAATTTCCTGTTTCTTAAGTCAGCACTGCATTAAAATTTTTCCTCACACATCTTTATTATTCTTTCAATGTTTGAAGTATGTATGGTCCTGTCTTTAATTCCCAGTCTTGGTAATTTGGGGAAACGGCATTGTTTTCTTTTTTTAAAGCTTTTGTAGATTATTTTGGCAAGAAGTCAAATTCCTTGAGGTTTTTTTTTTTTTTTTTTTTTGGAATCTTTCAATGCTTTGTGGTCATTGTGTGTTAATTCGTGTTTAAAACAATTGAGTTAGATAGAAGTATGCCCCCACCCCCACTCCTCTACAGACTGTTCTAGATTAATTCCCATAACCTATGAATATGCTATAGTACATGGAAAGAGGAAGGTTGAGGGTAACATTTGTGGGTGCAATTATGGTTGATAATTAATTGACCTTCCAATAAGAAGAGTATCCTTATCAAGTAGGCCCAATTAAATCATAATAGTTTGTTAAAGTAAAACAGGGAGGCAGAAAAGATGGTCGGTGTCAGAGTGATGATGTGAGGAAGATATGAGATGTGAGACTCAACTGGTCATTGTTGGCTTTGAGGATGGAAGAGAATCATGAGCCCAGGAATGCAAACTGCCTCTTGATGCTTGAAAATGAAAAAAATGATTTCTCCCCTAGAGCCTCCAGAAAGAAATGCAGTTTCACACCTTGATTTTAGGACAGTGAGACCCATTTTAGACTTTTGATCTCTACAACTGTAAGACAGCATATTTGTGCTATTTTTAGCTACTAAATTTGTGGCAATTTTTTATGGCAGCAGAAGAAAACTAATGCAAAGTCTTCACTGTAGTTTTAGATGAGGACTACTGTTCGAGCATGACAATTCTTATGCCTCTATTGAAGACGCTGGGTGTTCAACACCGTTTCTCCACTCTCATGGATTGTAAATCAAGCATCTCCCATCCTACATGTCTTCCGATAATTTTTCAGATATAAGCTCCCAAATAGTTGTTCTTACACAGCCAGTTATTCTTAATGGGTAGTTATCCAAAGAATCAAGTTGTCCCTGTGCAAATAGCAGGGAACCTTTATGCTGGGCACCTCTCTGCCCTCTGGTACTCTGCCTCAGTCTCTTGGAATTTCAGTTGGTAGGCTGAAGGCCCCAATATTCTGCTTGAGTGACTCATTCTTTTGCCACAATTCAGAAAGTGTCCCAAAAGAGAGAGCTGAGGAAAATCATACCATGTGTCTCATTTGTTTTCTTTCTTTCTTTCAGAGATAACATTTCTCAGCTTCCAGCTGCCAAAATTGTAAAACACACTTGTTTTATATATACACCTTGCCCAATTTTTCTACTTCATTCTAGTTCTAGGCCATTTCTGGTACTAGTTTCTCTGCCACAGCCAGATGTGAAAGAAGAAACTTCATGTATGATGGATTGAAACTCATGTATGTAAGTGTCTGTTTTCTTCACAATTCCATTCTGTTGTGTTTGTGTGCATTAATTTCAGAAATTTGTTTGCTTGCTGTTTAGTCCCTGTTTAACATCTCACTTATTCACATTCATATTTACATTCAAATTCATATTAATTCTGACTTTTAAAAGATTTTTTTCATATGTGCCTTCATTCATTTTTTTCATTCACTTTTTCAGGCACATAAACATATAGTCTAAGTACTTTGCTAAACTTAACAAAGAGAAACTTCAAAGCTTAATGTAATTTTCACATCATGCCTGAAGTGACTAGCCAGATTTCCAGATAGGTTGCCATAACCTATACTCAGGCTAGACAGCAACAGATTTTAAGCTTCCGGGATAAAACCTAGAGAATCGCCTGAAAATCTCCAGAAAAATATTTACAAATTACATTTTTCTCAGTCTTTCTTTGTCACCACCAGCTTGTAGAAGGATAAATAACAAACATATTTAGGAGAATAAAAGAATTATATATCCATGCTTCCTGTTACAATCTCCTTTGCTTGTATACCAAAGAGAAATTAGGACAATTACTACTTACTTTTCTACTTCATGCCTTATACTATAGCCAACATAAATCTTAAAAATTTGCCTATAAGTGTCTTTTAAAATTAAATATACAATTGTGCACCAGTGAATTATTCTTTGTCACAAAATTTAAATAATTAAATTGATAGCCAGTAAATGTATCAATTTGTTTGGCTGAGTTCAAAATTTGAAGTAGCAGTCTGTAGCAAATCTTTCAGCTTTATGTAGTGCTCCTTCAGTAAGGTATAAGAATATAGGCCGGGCGCGGTGCCTCAAGCCTGTAATCCCAGCACTTTGGGAGGCCGAGACGGGCGGATCACGAGATCAGGAAATCGAGACCATCCTGGCTAACCCGGTGAAACCCCGTCTCTACTAAAAAATACAAAAATCTAGCCGGGCGAGGTGGCGGGCGCCTGTAGTCCCAGCTACTCGGGAAGCTGAGGCAGGAGAATGGCGTAAACCCAGGAGGCGGAGCTTGCAGTGAGCTGAGATCGCTCCACTGCACTCCAGCCTGGGCAACAGAGCGAAACTCCGTCTCAAAAAAAAAAAGAATATAAATGGTTTATTCTGAGAATCTAACACTAATATTATTATTAGCTCATTCAATGTGTGAATACAGGAGTTTGCTTTAATGACTTCAAAATAATGTAAATATAATTTCTATCATACATAATTCATTAACAATGGTTTTTATGACTGATTTCATCATTATGTAGAAAAGCTGCAATAGAATATTGTGAATTCAGGACCTCCTGAGAAAATTGGTCATAAATTTATTATTTTAAAATATATGAGCCATGATTATATATATATATATTGTGTATATATATATATATACACACACACATACATATTATTGGACAGGCATGGTGGCTCATGTCTGTAATCTCAGCACTTTGGGAGACTAAGATGAGTAGATCACTTGAGGTCAGGACTTCAAGACCAGCCTGGCCAGCGTGGTAAAACCCCATCTGTATTAGTCTGTTTTCACTCTGGTGATAAAGACATACCTGAGATGGCAATTTAGAAAGGAAAGAGGTTTAATTGGACTTAGAGTTTCACATGGTTGGAGAAACTGCACAGTCATGGCAGAAGGCAAAGAGGAGCAAGTCACATCTTACATAAAAGGCAACAGGAAAAGAGAGAGATTATGTATGAATACTCTGCCTTATAAAGCCATCAGATCTTGTGAGAATTATTCACTATCATGAGAACAGTGAAGGAAAGACCCTCCCCTGTAATTCAGTCATCTTCCTCCGGGTTCCTGCCACAACATGTGGGAATTCAAAATGAGATTTTGCTGGGGACACAGCCAGACCATATCACCGTATATACCAAAAATTCACAAATAAGCCGGGTGTGGTGGCAGGTGCCTGTAATCCCAGCTACTTGGGAGGCTAAGGTAGGAGAACTACTTAAATCCCAGAGGCAGAGGTTGCAGTGAGCCAAGATTGCACCACTGAACTCCAGCCTGGGTGACAAAATATATATATATATATATATATTATATATATATATATACACACACACACACACACACACACACTTGCTTGATGTATATATTTGAAGCATCCCAACACTGTGTATCACTCAACCTGGGCATAAGTCATTTTCTCATAAATATATTTTCTACGTTAAAGTACTTCTGCAAAAAAAAATCAGAAATATGGATAATTATGTTTATTAATGTAGAATGTATTCTATAATGAAATTGATGAGCTTTTTGTTGTGACTTCCCTACAAGAAAACAGCATTGGTAATTTTCTGAAACTTAGTACGATTCACAAATACTAGTCTCCTAGAAAGTTCCCCCATTGTATGTGGTAAAAAATGACTAATTAAGTTTATATTTACTTCTGCATATGTGTCTGGATTTGTCATATTTAATATTTATAATAGCCCTACAATCCATGATAAAATATGCCATAGAAAATACATACAGCAACGTCAAAATCTAAGATGACTGATATACACGGCAGAGCTCTTATTTTTTTTTTTTTTACCCTTTTTCTAATCCTAATTTGTAATCCACACGTGTCCACAGAGGAACCTGATGGAACTTGATTGGATCATGGGAGCAGTTTCCCCAATGCTGTTCTCATGACAGTGAGTGAGTTTTCACAAAATCTGATGGTTCAAAAGTGTTTTGCAGTTTCCCCTCGCCCTTCTGCTGCCATGTAAGACGGCCTTGCTTCCCTGTCACCTTCTGCCATAATTTTAAGTTTCCCAAGGCCTCCCCAGCCATGCAGAACTGTGGGTCCTAACTGTCTTTTGTTTACAAATCACCCAGTCTCTGGTAGTTCTTTACAGCAGTGTGAAAACAGGCTAACAGAGGCCGTTTGTAAATTCTAGGCCTTTGTCCTGTTCCAGGCACAGAATCTTATTCTATAGGAGTTCTAGGGAGTGATTCACTTGGTAAAGAATAATTGGGCCTAATTATTGCTGAGAATCTTTCCTAAGTAACATAAAGGGAAGTGTGGGATGGGTTTTTATTTGTTGTTGTTTGTTTCTTTTCCTGTTTTTGGCAATTTCTTTTTATGTTTCTGAGGAAGCCAAATGGAAGTATTCCCTTTTTTAACTGGAAATGCTTTTATATGGGTAGATGCAGTTGTCAGCATATGATGATTATCACTACTGATGTCTAGACAGGGGGGTAGGTGCATCACTTCACAAAGATTAGCTGTGTGGCACTGTGTAACTTCTGAGTTAACTGTGTAACTATGCAGCTTCTGCCTTCATTGTTTCAGAGTATTTTAATGAGTTTTCTATCATTCACTGAAGGTTATTAATTATGTAAATTTTAGCATATTACATTAATAGAAATATATGAATCTCCTATTAATAATATACATTTCCAGCAATAATAGAATTATTTACTAGCTGTTATTTATTCATTACATAGAAGAGTAGGAAATCTTAAAATGTTGATATCTAATATTATTGTCATAGAAAATATTTAGTGAGAAGGCATAAATCAAAACCACAAAACATATATGCCTTATTCCCATAAGTATACAATTACAGTTTCTCTTTCTTCTCTCTGTTTCACTGTCTCTTTCTCTCCCATCTGGTATGTTTCCTCAACTGATATGTATTTGATATCATCTTAAAGCCAGAAGTTTATACAAATCTAAATTTCTCTCTAAAATAAAACTACATAAAAACTGAGCATGCTGAATAATAGTTCCATTGTCTTAATTAAATTTCACTAAATTAAAATATTCACAGTGTGTTTGAAATAAACACTTAAAACATACTCTATTTTAAAAAATCATTCATGCTTACTGTTAAACACCGTAATGTATCATCATTTTTATATCACAGAAGCAGAGACAGAGCATTTTTGTTGTTGATGTAAAGAAATGTTCAATTCTGTGAGAAATAATTATGTCAAAAGTAATTATCTGGGTGTCTGTACATTATTAACAACAGGTTTAATATTTATTAAATATTAAAATTATCTTTTAAATATGTGATTACCTATAATTAAATAAGAAACACAATACAACTTTCTGTTAAAGTTATACTTCCTTATAAGAATATTAATGAAGAAAAACTGGCTTTCAATATTTAATAATCTATCTCTATAATTTAAAATTCACACACAATTAAAAAATATGTTTAAAAGTTTATTCAGAATACAATGAGTATTTTCCAACCAAACAAAAGATTTGAAGTTATTTGTTACCATTTCTCGGTAAAATTCAAAATATGACATTTTTTTTTTACCCTTTAGACTATATATATATATATGTATATATATATATTCTTCCTATTAGAAGATATATAACTGTCTTTATATTTCAGTTAAATAAATAGGGTTGTGTTTGCATGCAATCAGTTAATTATAATAATAACAAAGACCACTTTGACTACTTATGTTAAAATGGGATTTAGTAGACTTTGTAAGTTCTTTTCTATTATTATTTTCATTAATTTTCACTGTGCTCAGCAGTATTGATACTGATTTGCATTCCAAAAGATAGTTTCAAATGGTATCATGCATTTAACTTGAAACATAAAAGCTAAGAAATTCAAAGTATTCAAAGTTAAGCTCATTTTTGATTTTGTTATAATCCCATTAAAACTGGGCTATTATTTTTAATTTGCATATTTTTCATTTATAATGCCCCCAATAGGTTTGGCCTTAATGCTCAAAGAGACAGAATAAATGCTTTAAGAATCAAGATTTTAGGGACTTTGTAGAACCCTGTCTCCATCTGTGACTCTCTTTACCCTAGCTTACTTTAAACTGTATTTACTTTGAAAAAACAATGCTTCTTTCATTCAATAATATTCAATGTCTATCTACTAGGTGTGGCACTTAGTTTGTTCTTGGAAATTCATAGAAAAAAATTCATAATATCTTGCCAGAAAAATTCTTACAGTGTAACGAGAAAGGCAAAAAGTGACCTCAAGAGTTAAATTTCTAGTCATAAGTACTTTGAAAAAGATACTACTTGTAAGATGTCCGGAGAAATGACATCTAAGTTAGACTGGGGACACGTGAAGTGAATATATTTTGAAAGTTTCTTGGAGAAGAAAAATTGACTCAAAAAGAAATAGTGAAGCAAAAGAACTTCCAGTTACAGAAACTCACCTTGCCTTCTGATAGATTCCTTTCCCCTCTGGTGTTCTCTCTGCAGAAGTAACCTCCAAATGAAGGTGCTGAGTAGTGTATGGTTTCTATTATTTTGAGCAAAATAATTTTAACATTGTCCTCAGTTTGAGTAACTTTTAGACACTGACTCTAGGCTTCTAGCCTCCCTTCCCTTAGAGCATTTACTTAAGAAAACTTTTAAATGCAAATTCTTTCCCTGCCCCTTTGAGATGTAAATCTTCTCCTAGCCTTTGGCCAGTTTAATTACCAGCTAATACCTTTCTCAAGAACCTGGGAGCCATCCTTTTGAAATTAATCATCCAGAAAGATAGTGCCTTATCTTCCAGTCTCTCTGTAGAAGACTAATTTCACCAATAAGCACCAATTAGCAAACACGGAAGTCCTAATCACATTGACTAACTTCTCTATTAGTACCATCCAGTATTTTTCCACTAGATCACCCCAGGACTTGAACATTTTCTTGACTCTTGTTTCAGCAGAGTTAGATTCAATCTCTTTTCTCTATTGAAATAGTTGTGAATAAAGTCTCCCTTGCCTGTTGAACTGTTGGGTGCAATTTTTCTTTAGGAGTTCCAAAGTATAATTTCCTCATGAACTAACTTTGGAGTAAACTGCATGGAGTCACTCATAATGAGAGAAATAACGTATATTTATACAATGGATTTTGCAGCTTATTGTTATTTTTGCTTCCATAAGAAGTAATGAGCATCTTGGTAGCAGAAAAGAAAAAGTAAAATGTAAAATATGCATTAAGATTCTCATCTAACTTTTCAGAAATGTTAACCTAAATGTGCAACATTGATAATAATCTTAATGATGTGCAAGACTGGTGTCTTACTTCTTTTTGTGTTGCTATAACTGAATTCTTGAGACTGGGTAATTCATTAAAAAACGATAAATGTTACTTCTTGTGGTTCTGGAGCCTGGAAAGTTCGAGATCAAGGTGACACATCTGATGAGGCCTTATTCCAATATCATCCCATGGTAAGCGGTATCACATTGTGAGGCAGAGCAAGAGTCCTAGCTCAGGTCTCTCTTTCCCTTTATTTACAAAGCCACCAGTCCCAACGTGGGGCCCCCACCCTGATGACCTTACATAATTCTAATTACCTCCCTAAGAATCCTCCACTTAATACTAATGAAGATGAAATTTCAACATAATATTTGCAGGAAACATCCAAACCACAGCAACTGGTATGTAATTTATGGAAATCACTGAAAGTGCTATCAGTCCATTTTCTGTGCTATAAAACATCAACATTTTCCATAGAGAGATAAAATTTATTCAATGTGGTAATGACAGTGTAGATTCATAACCTCTGATAAGGAAAACTATCTGTTTAACAAAAATCTATAATCCTAGAAGATACTCTTGAAGAGACTGATAGAACAGTAATAATTTCAATAATTAGGTTCTACTCTGCTATTTCCAATTATGTAATTTATTTTTTACAATTAATTGGTATACTATTTATACCAACACTACCATACTGCTTTCAAAACGGATGCATAGATTTATAACAAAAGACAGCATACAATTAAATCATTAAATTCAAGATAAAATAGCAAGACTCAAATGTTTTGTATTTATGTTTGTGCATCTATATGTGCATATGTACAATGTAAGGAAATAATTTATGTACCACTATCAAGGGCAAAGTTCTACAAATATGACTTTAGCATTCACTTCACTTCTGGACTCTATTAAATCATTTTCTTATAAGTGTCAACAAGATATAATTATTTAAATGTAACAATGTTTACTAATGTCCAATGTCATTTTTCTTACATCTGTAAGCTTGTTCTTTTAAGAATTCTGCTAGGGCCGGGCGCGGTGGCTCAAGCCTGTAATCCCAGCACTTTGGGAGGCCGAGACGGGCGGATCACGAGGTCAGGAGATCGAGACCATCCTGGCTAACACGGTGAAACCCAGTCTCTACTAAAAAATACAAAAAACTAGCCGGGCGAGGTGGCGGGCGCCTGTAGTCCCAGCTACTCCGGAGGCTGAGGCAGGAGAACTGCGTAAACCCGGGAGGCGGAGCTTGCAGTGAGCTGAGATCCGGCCACTGCACTCCAGCCTGGGCGACAGAGCGAGACTCTGTCTCAAAAAAAAAAAAAAAAAAAAAAAATTCTGCTAAATAAGCAGAGGTAGAAAAGGCACATTTGTTTAAGCTTAGACTCCCTTTTAATTTCCCTACCTCACAAATCAAGAACGTGGCAAACTTGGAAAAGAGTTTTTTCATTTTAACATCCATAGCCTTTATGTATCTCTGAGCAATTTGAAATGGTTAGAAAGCTGTCTGGATCAATTCATAGCTAATATGTTACCATAGCATAATCTTGACTTGAGAAGATATTCTCCTCCTTGAGGTTGCTCCAGGAAAAGCAAGAGAGAAACATGATATGGAGCAAACCTCCATTAGAAAATGTGGACCAATGTTTGTCCTTTTTAAGTTTTCATTTCTCTCCTTGACTCTTCATATAAAGCTGAGGTAAATAAAAGTTATCTGTGCTAGGCCGGGCGCGGTGGCTCAGAGCTGTAATCCCTGCACTTTGGGAGGCCGAGGCGAGAGGATCACGAGGTCAGGAAATCAAGACCATCCTGGCTAACACGGTGAAACCCCGTCTCTATTAGAAAGACAAAAATTTACCCGAGTGTAGTGGCGGGCGCCTGTAGTCCCAGCTACTCCGGAGGTTGAGACAGGAGAATGGCGTGAACCCGGGAGGCGGAGCTTGCAGTGAGCTGAGATCGCGCCACTGCACTCCAGCCTGGGCGACAGAGCAAGACTCCGTCTCAAAAAAAAAAAAAAAAAAAGTTACCTGTGCTAACTTAAAGCTTCTCAATTGTAGGGAAGTCATTTATAGCTCTCTAAGCATGGGACATATACATTAAATGTTTTAATACTGACAAAAATTTAAAATAGTAACGTGTATTAGGCAAAAAAAAAATAAAATAAAATTTGTGTTTAAGGAGTGACAAGATGTTAACCTAAATCGCTGTACACTTAGGTTAACATATTGTCACTCCTTAAATAAAAAATTTAATTAATTTCTTTTACTCTTTAAATAAAAATAAAATCATTCACATAGATAATGACTTTTAGCCCCATGTTATTCAAGGATACAATTGCAATCTCATATTAAATATTTCAATGCTAGGTGTAAATAAAATCTATCTAGTGAAAATACAATGAAATAATAAAACAATTGAGGATGAATACAGAAAATTAGGGTTATCTTGTCGTTGTTGACAGGACATTTTTATACATGTTTCAACAATTCAGAAAATGGTGATGACTTAAGTAAAACTTAATTGATTAAGGCAAATTTCAATTAATTTTTCTCTTCTATATACCATACTGTGTTTTTTTAAAGATATAGAATATATTTGTTTCTATGCATTCAAATTAACAGAGAACTTGGTATTAATAAGTAAACTCAAAACTTTGTGGCTGATATTCAGTTTCATGCAAAAATATGTAATACTTTTTATATTTTATAAAAGATATTATTCATACAATTTGATACAGACACAATAATTGTTGACATTTTTCAACAAAATTGTAGCATTGCAGATGACTCCCGGTAGACAAAATATATAAGCTAGAAAACCGAATAAGAGATGTGAAAAATAAGTATTTTTTTCTAAAGAAAGCAGCAATATATGTTAGAACATTCAACCTTAATTTTAAATTCTTTAGAGGAAAAAACAGCATTAGATCATATTTATCAATAACATATACAGTTTAATATTACCTAGTATTCTGTACTATTAAAGCACTCTTTCAGTAAGCAGTTATTCATGACTCAGTTGAAATGCATTTACTTTTAAATAGATTCTCATATGAAACTCATATGAAAGTATTATAATTTTAAGTGCTTACTCAGCATACTTAGCCAGTTCTCACTTCATAATTAAAATTGTAATGTCATAATTTATGCTTGATTTATTTTTTGGCTTATCTCTTTTTCTTTTTCACCCTACAATTCAGGTTTTCTCAAACTTTGTTGTGCATAAAACTTTCTAGGGAGCTTGTTAAAAATAAAGTTTTCTAGTCCCTTTCCACAGATTTTCTGATTTAGTAGGTTTGGGTCAGAGTCAAAGAACTTTCATTTTTAACAACTATATCAGGTAATTATTATAGATACGATTCCTGGACCACAATTTTAGCAATACTCTTTATCGTAACTATTCATACTCATTCTTTTAAACCTCTAGTTGAATTTCAAACCTGTTCTTTCCTTTTGCTTTTGTCTGTCTGTTTCCTCTTTGTTTCTGTCTCTGCCGGTTTCTTTCTTTCTCTTCAATAAATCAAACTTGGAAGAATTGTGGCAAAAAATAAAATAACCTATTGAAGTGATTGTATAAGGATTTTTTTGAAAATTTCTACCTCACTGTCTTAAAGACATAATGATAACTCAATAAATGTTATTTTAATCATTGTAATTATGTTTTCAGCTCCCTTGGTTGCATTGTTTTAATTATAACCTAATATTTATTGCTCACAACTCTTTCATTTTGTTGTTCTGAATTTAGGACATTAAAAAAAGGGAACTTTTGTAATTGTATCTCCTATTTGTAAAATAGTATCTACTATAACATAAAATTACTGTATTTTATCAAATTGATGGTACCATTATTTTAGTGTATTACTAATATGGAAACAAATACTGCAATTAAAGTGTAATTCAATGTGTTTTACTTATTGCATTTGAATTAATGGAATAATAATGAAAATTATTGCATTTGAATAATAAAATTATTGCATTTGAATAATAATGAAAATTATTGAATTTGAATTAATGCAATAATAATGAAAATTAAAAGCATGCATCTTAGAATTCTGGAAACATGCTAATTTAGTAAATAATATTGTAATTGTTTCCTAAGAATTCTGTATCATTTAACTTGCAAACATGGGCATTAAGCATTTCAGCATCAATTTTGTGGTGCCTGAAATCATGTGTTATTCTTTTGGAATTATTCTCCTAAAGCTTCAAAGTTACACTTATATTCATTGCATCTCCTGTTGACTTATTCTATAATTGATCTCCTGTCAATTATAGCTTATTCAAGCAACTTTTCTATAATAATCAAGATCATTTTATTTCAAATACTTCAGACTACAGATAATAGGGAAGTTGAAAGAGACTGGGTTATGCATCCATTTAGTTCCTTTTTTTGACTGGTAACTAGGTGTTTAACTTAGTATCTGTGAAGCTTAGTTGTTTTTAACAGTAATACATACAAAAGCCTTTGCATAATATAGTTTGAATCATTTTTAAATATCTTCTCGATACCAACTATTTTTGACTAATACATATGCACTTGACATACATAATTTTAAAATGATATCCTTCAATATGAATTGAATTGGAATCACCAGCTAAGCATTTTCCACCTATACATACTCACTTCAATTTCTCTCCCGGCCGGGCGCGGTGGCTCAAGCCTGTAATCCCAGCACTTTGGGAGGCCGAGACGGGCGGATCATGAGGTCAGGAGATCGAGACCATCCTGGCTAACACGGTGAAACCCCGTCTCTACTAAAAAAAATACAAAAATTAGCCGGGCGAGATGGCGGGCGCCTGTAGTCCCAGCTACTCGGGAGGCTGAGGCGAGAGAATGGCGTAAACCCAGGAGGCGGAGCTTGCAGTGAGCTGAGATCCGGCCACTGCACTCCAGCCTGGGCGACAGAGCGAGACTCCGTCTCAAAAAAAAAAAAAAAAAAAAAAAAAAAAAAAAAAAAAAAAAAAAAAAAAAATTTCTCTCCCAAATATACTGATGGGAGTAGATCAAAACAGAGGGATGGAGATGTTTGCTTTCAGACACTTCTTTAGCTCCCTGATGATGTGCAGCCCTGAGGCCAGGATAGCATTTCCATTCATGCATTCCTTTTTCCTTACACTGAATGCATCTTTATAAGGTGCATGCTTATATTTGCTTGGGTTCAGCACTGTGCCAGCCAGTGGGAATACAGCAAAGACAAGTAGAGAGATGGACTTTAATGCCATGGGACCTTCACATTAACTGTGCTCTGGACATGTTGGCATAAAGTTGGACTCTGAAGTTAATGCTGTGCTGGAGCTCACCTGTAGCAGCTCATGAGAACAAGTTGTTAAATGTTCAAGAATTGTTAACCTTTTAGGAATTTTGCAGCTCTATTGATGTCACATTACTTGAAATCAATGATGGTGGAAATATTTACATAATAGAAATCAACAAAGGCGAACATAAAAATTTTGTTTTGTTCCACAAGAGTTGGTCCTTAATATATGTTATCATGCCCCTCTTTGTAATATAAGATAAGGACACTCCATGTATTTAGAAGTTGGAAGAGGTATCCATGAAAATCTCCTGAATGAAGTGTTGTTTAAATCGAGTAGTGACAGGAAGACAAAATAGATTTTCATGGAGAGAGAAGGGTTAAATAGCATAAACACAAAAACACATAGAAAGGGTATGAGACACTGAATGTAATGCAATAAGTTCAAATTTGGCTTAAATTTTAAAAAGAAACAGTAGAATGACAGAAATTTAAGATGTGGAAATGAGGTGAACAATTATGTAAAAACTTCCCAATCATAGAAACTTCTTGACTTCTATTTCAAAGGCAATGGAATGTAATGCAGGTTAATTTAATGATGCCTGCATTAAAAAATAAACTTAACTGTTTTTTTGCAGAATAAATTGAAGAAAATTAAAGTTCTAAGTAACTGGATGCATTTTTATTTCCTTAGTTAGGGAGAGAGATGATTTTGGGTTCATATTACAGTGTCAATAGAGATGAAGAGAATTTGATATAAAGCAGAGCTATTTCATGAAACATTGACATGACTTTTAAATAACAATATGTGAAGCAACAAAAGCAAATGGAGAAATTATTACTTATCGATTTCATACTTAATCAAATCACTCATTTAGTGAGTGTTATTGAGACATGAGGCACACAGAGGCAAAAGTAGGAACTAAGAAATATTTAGAAATATCTATTTCATATGTTTAAAGTCCCTGTACAAGTAACATTCTCACAGAGACATTGAGAAGGTAGTTAGATGAGAATCTGTAGGCCAGAAGGAATTTGAAGTGTGAAGATATCCACTTGAGAGTGATAAGAGCATGCAGCCATATAGTAGAATAACATAAAAGATACTTTAGAAAGCTTGTCTCATATATCTATTTTTATGTAGCAAGCTACCTTAAAACTAAATAGTTTAAAAAATTAACAGTTTTGTTTACTTACATTTGGATCAACAATTTATTTATTTATTTATTTATTTATTTATTTTTGAGACGGAGTCTCGCTCTGTAGCCCGGGCTGGAGTGCAGTGGCCGGATCTCAGCTCACTGCAAGCTCCGCCTCCCGGGTTTACGCCATTCTCCTGCCTCGGCCACTGGGACTACAGGCGCCCGCCACATCGCCCGGCTAGTTTTTTTGTATTTTTTTAGTAGAGACGGGGTTTCACCGTGTTAGCCAGGATGGTCTCGATCTCCTGACCTCGTGATCCACCCGTCTCGGCCTCCCAAAGTGCTGGGATTACAGGCTTGAGCCACCGCGCCCGGCCTGGATCAACAATTTAGATTGGGTTCATGGGGTGGTTCTTTGGTTGCTTTCAACTTAGATCACTCAACACGTTGTCTTGGGCTAAGTGCTGTAAAATAGCCTTTCTCACATGATTGACACTTAGTGCTAGCTGTTTTCCAGGTCACACATTTCCATCAGGCTAGTTTGGGATTCGTCACATGGAGACTTCATTCCAAAACCAGCAAAAAGCAGAATAATCCTCTATGGCCAAGCCTTTCAAGGTTTTGCTTACATCATATTTGCCAATATCTCAATCACTGAGGAAAGCAATAAACCCCATCTTAGTCAATGTGAAAAGGAAGAATATATGGGTATGGATATAAGGACACAGGACGCACTGGGGGTTACTTCTGTAACAATCTACAAGAAACTTCAATGGTCAAGTGGAAGACAAACTAGTAAAGAAGATGGAAAGGGGACAGCTAGAATATTGATAAGAGGAAAAACAGCAAAAAGAAGCAATGCAAATGACAAAGAAAGTGAGAATGACAGAGAACTTTTAACATAAGAGAAGGTTACATTTTTGGTTGCATGGTGTATCTTTATTATTTCTTTCATTCATCGGTTTTATGTCAGGTAGGATTACATTCCATTGTACCTAATAAAAACAAAGCTCTTTTTGTAACTTAAACACAAGTATATGTTATAACAACATTCTATGAGGTTCAGATACAGGTTGTTCAGCCCTGGTACTGTGGCTCAACAGGAACTAGACTCTTTCTTGCGTCCACCATTTATATCGTCATCTTCCATCTTCATACATGTTGTCTCATTCTTGCAAGATGACTTCTACTAACTATTTCAGGAAGGTAGATGAAAGAAAGGTAAAGAAAAGTAATGGGTTTATTTTAATAAGGTTATGGGAAGGGCTGCTTCTAGCTCTTTCTATTGCCTAGAATCCTGTAATGTGGTCACATCTAATTTCATGAAATGAGGAATACTAGAGTATATTTAACTGGTCACAGGGCCGCCATAGAATCAGAGTTCTGCTAACAAGGTTTTTCTATATGAAAACTGCAGAATCTGCTGCAACCCTCTATTTAATTTGACATACACATTAATGCTGTGTTGTTTCTAAGACCCTAGTACTTATGCCATTCACGTGTCTCACCCTTCTTTATTTACACAACACTTACTGATTTTATACACTTTCAGGAATAGATTATCTGACAAAGTAGGGGATTTGTTATTTAGTGCTAATAAGAAGCTAACATTTATTGAGCATTTAATTTGTACCCAGCAATGCTATGTTTACATATTTTACATCAATTAAATCCTATAACAATCTTCTGAAATAAGCACTAATATTGTTGTTAAAATTAAAGATAAGGAATTCAAAAGAAAGGCGTTAAGTAATTTACTGAAAATCTTGTAATTAATAGGCTTTTAAAATTTCTTACATGCTAATACATGTTCTTACTGGTATAGTGTATAACACTGCCCACTAGTGTAATAGAAAGTATATATAAAAGAGTGCATTCAGTTTAGTATTCATATTTTAACTTAATATGAGCTGTTTAGATAAATACATTTTCCAGTAAAGAAATAGTTTTTAATGTGAAAAATTTCAGTCTCACTGTATCGTTTTTAAAACCTTACTTCCTTCTATGATTTTCTGTTTAATTATACTCATCACATCAAAATATTCTATATGTTAATACTTTTAGATTTCTACTCATGCTTCAATATTAATAAATTTGTATGTTGCATGAGATTACGAGAGTTGGCTTTCAAAACATCTTAATCATTTTAATTATTATGCCAAATAAATAATGCTATTAAATTTTAATAATCTAATGAGGGATAAAAATAACATTATATAAGAAGCCTTCAATATTTTATCATGTTTCGAATGTAAAGAATTTAAAAATTTTAGATATATTCAAATCTCAAGTAACTCCTTTTATATAAAATAATGAGGCTTTAAATTATTAAGCAATAGAAGCCTCTTGAGTCCACGACTACTATTTGTTAACAGCCAAAGGCTTATTTGAATATATTTATCTCACACCTACAAAAGAAAAAAAGTAATAATATGTTTTTATTGTGCCTTTTTTCTAAAATATTTTATAAGAAACATCCTGAGAAAGTCGCTCATGGTAGAAAGCATGCATATAATGAGGGAGTCAACTCAGACAAGTATCCTACATTTCTTCAAACTGTAAAATAGCTAATATCCAGAGGACTTGTGCTGAATCAACTTTATTTAAATAGAATATTGCTGCATGTTCACAAGAGAAGGCCATACCTTTTCCTCTGCATAATAATATAAGCCTTTATGTTTTTCAGAAAGAAAATTCTCAGAACATTAAAGAGAGCAGAAACTCTCATTATTCAAGAAGTTAGGTAGAAGAAATGTGATGACTCTGAATTCAATAAAAGGCAAGTTTTATTCCAAACAGTGGATTCATTTTTATTAGGCACTTTATATTTTTATGGTAATTGCCAGTACAGTTTATGCAGGGAAGTCTGAACTACGGACTAATATAAGTTTCACAATTTTCTGTACAAAGAAAGTAAGGTAAGCCTATCTCATTTGAAAGACTGATAATATGATTTTGTAATCTAATTTTGTCATAATATCCAGTATATAGACTTAAAAGTTGAATGTTTTATGGAATTTCAAAGTTAAATAGATTTGCTACATTAACTACATTTGTGTGCATTCTTAACACCTTTAAAAATTACCATCATCACATTTTATGACCTCTTTAAAAGTTTTATTTAATGCTATTTCTAACTTTCAGGTTAAATATTTTAAGCATTTGTTTATCTGCTGCTACCTCCAGTAAACCTCTTTAAAAATTCTGTTTCATTAAAGTCAATTACATTTCCTTGAGTCAGTTTTTATTGTACACCTAAAATGTGCCAGGCACTGTTTCTGACAAAAAGATAAAATGACAGTTGAAATAATACCCATCATTGATGTGCTCATTGTTTAATCCATCTTTTATAATTAAGTATCATTCATTAAACAACTACTCTTATTCAATAACTGTATTTGTTTCTAGTTATAACACAAGGTTACTCAAAATAGAATTTTCAAATTTCCAATCATGTCTGTCTTTTTTAAAAGATATGTGGCTGGTGGTGTTGCCATGTACGAGCATAAGAAGAGAGGCAGATGTGATGAGTGATGAGGGTTTGTGATGTAGCAAATGACTAGATCATGTCTTATGTTTCACAGTGTAGATTCTATGTTTTAAGTTCAGGGAGAAGTTTTTAATAGTTTAAAGAAAGCAAATAACATGATTCAAATTATGTTTATAAAATTATTTTAAAAGAAGGAATAAAAAACTTGGAGCATAAAACAGAAACTCCATATGGAGAAGCTAGAGGAGAAGCAATATCCAAAGACAGTATTTTAAAAATAATAAAAAGTATCATTCTGCAGACTAAAGAATGGGAGTTTGAGTCAAGACAAGTATAGATAAATGTACATCAGCAGATCAATTAGAATATAGGAAATCCTTTTAAAAACAACCAAAAATTCACATTATTAGATGGACAACATACTTCTCAAGGACAAAACTATACACCAGGAAGCAAGAAAATAATATATTTAAAGTGTTGAGAAAATATGCTACCAATCTGTAATCTTATGCCACGATTAACTATTATTTGATTTATACACAATAAAGTATTTTCAGTTAAAAAAGCACATAAAACTAAAATAAATGAACTACAAGAACTATAAAAATTGGCATTTCAAAAAGAACAACATTGAATCTATGTAGGAAGAATAAAATGTAAGACAATTTTGAAGAAAACAAATTGCACAATATAGACATATTTTAAAAATTTTTGTTAATTCTGGAGGTGGAATATGTTGTCATTAATTTAACAAACTCAAACATCATACAAGACAAGAGGGAGAAGCAACAGATTTAGACCTTTTTCCATTTGCTCCAAGAATACTGACCAGCAGTGCTTGCAGCTGCCGTGTTTACTCCCAAACAACTTTTCTACAGAATATCTTGATTTTATTATTTTCACATCACTCTAGTATATCAACTTTCGAAGCAAAAGACATCATTCTATTTATAGCATTCTGTTTTTTTAGTGGTATTTCCATTTACAAAATATAGTAATTTTCAATCGCTAAAAATGTCAAGTTTTAGAAAACATAGCGTTCCTACATGTGATATTAACATAGTTTTCATACAAGTATTGGCTGAAGATTTATTTGATGAATTCAATTTTCCCAGAACAGATGATTCTGATGATTCAGATGATTCTGATGCTAGTTCTGTTTAGAAATAACTCCAAGAATAGTTTTTATATTTTACTTTCATATTGGAAACAGTCGGATTTGCTTCAGCCTCAAAGAGCATGTTTATATAAAATTAAATGAGTCCAGGTAGTGAGCTGCACTTTTTTTTTTTCCTAAACAAAAAAAGGGTAAAAAAGTTTTTCAGCATTTTTCAGCTGGAGGGTGAAGATATAGTTAAATTTCACCTTTTAAGAAAAGTGTCTGTATGCTTTAAAAAAGAAAAAAAGACGAATACTAAAAGAAAATTGGTAGAATACAGAAATTCTAAAACTTTGGGTTATGGGGAGAAACCAAAGAAAAAGAGAGCAGAAAATGTGATCAATCCAATGGGAGGCAGAAAAAGAGAAAAGATAGAAAAATGAGAGATAACAGCACAAAATACAGTAAAAATGATTACAAGTATATTACTGATAACAATAAATGAAAAACAATTTACCATGACTCTTAATGAAAATTACTAACAGGAAGAATATAAATATAAGTTAACTAATATATAGAATAATAAAGATACATCCAAATAAAAATCATACAAAAAGTTAAAAGATATATGAGGGTGGAATAAATAGATTAATAAATTGATAGATTTCAGATAGATAAATTCATGTAGCTCAGGTAAGTATAAGACAAATGATGCTGGATTGCTCATATTAATATTAGATAAAATTATCTTATGTGAAACATCATTGTTGAAGATTAAAATAGATACAAAAATGGAGTAAAGTATAAAATTTCCAGTAAGTCATAGCAATTGTAATGTAGCATGCAGCTAATAATAAACCCTCCAGGATACATGAAGAAAAAAAGAAAAAAAAAAAAAAGAGAAATCCAAATCAACATAATTTCAAAGATAACTGACAAATACCCAATCCGAATGAGAAATTCTAACACATTTTTCATAGTATTAGATTAGGCAGAAAAATGTGATAAAAATCTGAACAATTGGAACAATATAATTATTAACTTTGAAGATACATGTAAAAATTACTATAGCCAATGCACAGAAATAGAGATAATTTTGACTTACATGAGAAATATTTATGATATTTTAACATAGACTAAGATATAAAGAAAATCTCAACAATCTCCATGTATTAGTCCATTTTCACACTGATGATAAAGACATACAAGAGGCTGGGCAATTTACAAAAGAAAAAGGTATAATGCACTTACAGCTCCACATGGCTGGGGAAGCCCCACAATCATGGCAGAAGGTGAAAGCCAAGTCTCACGTGGCAGCAGAGAAGAGAAGATAGAACATGTGCAGGGAAATTTCTGTTTTTAAAACCACCAGATCTCGTGAGACTTATTCACTATAATGAGAACAGCATGGGAAAGACCTGCTCCCATGATTCCATTACCTCCCACTGAGTCCCTCCCATACATGTGGGATTTCAAGATGAGATTTGGATGGGGACACAGCCAAACCATATCACTCTGCAAAATAGCAAATATTAGAACTGTTCTTTAATCAAAATCCAACTAAATTGACATCATCGGCAAGCACACAACCCACAACAACAACAACAAAATCTTTAAAATAATGTTTTTTCTTCACCAAGGTGACAGACTAGAGGCTTTTATCATGCCTTAGCCACTTGGGCAACATCACCAATGTTGGGAATGGACTTGGAGAGGAGATCATCTCTAGCCTCCCACAGCAGCTCTTACCATTAGGATCCAGGTAGTGGGCTGAAAGAGACACTTCTCAGGTTTATCCTGTGGTTCCACCACACTGAGAGTGAACTTATAATCGGGGAAGATGCTTTTGTTGCTTCTTCATTGCCTCCACCTCCAATGAGGGTAAGCACAGGTGAAGAGTAAGAGCCTACCGCCTGGTGCTAATGCTGAAGCACCATCTACTGGACTACTCTCTGAATTATACCACAAAACAAAAATACGTCACTATGACAATTGTCAGCTAGTTGTTTTGTAGTCTCCATTATATAGTTGCTTTATAGGCTTTGTGGGCTGTGTGTTTACATGTGCTTTTGTGATAGCAAGAATTGTTTTTTCATTTCCAAGTTAGAATTCTCTTAAGCATCTATTGTAAGGTCAGTCTGGTGATGATGAATTTCAGACACTACCATAGTGTCTGAAAAAGTCACTACATGAACCCGTCTGCAACCAAGGAACTGTACAAAGCCTTCACTCTCTGAAAGCACCCCGAAACAAAGTCAATCATACACAATATACAGTCATACACAATACACACCATAGTTGTACTCTCAAAGGGAAAAAAAAATCAAGAAGCCCCATTCAAACAAAAGCAAATAAAAAAAAAAAAAAAAACTTTACTTCCTCAAATGAGAAGGAACCAGCACAACAACTGCATCATGACAAAAAGCTAGAGTGTTCCATCACCTCCAAAGCCTCATACTACCTCCCGAGCAGTGAATCCTAACCAGAATAAAATGGGAAATGATAAATATAGAATTTAGAATAAAAATAGCAAAAAATCTCAAAGAGATCTAAGAAAAAGTTGAAATTCAACAGAAAGAAGTCAGAAAAATAATCCAGTATTTGAAAGATCACATACATATATTAAGAAAAAAACAAACAGAACCTCTGGAATTGAAAATTTTCTACAGGAAACATACAGTTGTAAGCATTAACAACAGACAAGACCAAACAGAAGAAAAATTATCAGAGTTTGAACACTGATCCTTTAAATCAATCCAGTCAGAGATAAATAAAAAGTATATATTTTAAAAAATAAACAAAGCCTTTGAAAATATGAGATTATGTAAAGTAATCAAATCTATGACTTACTGGTATTTCTAAGAGAGAAGAAGAGAAAGTAAGCAACTTGGAAAACATATTTGAGGATATAATTCAATATAGACCCCTCAATCTTGTTGTAGGAGACAACATGCACATCCAAAGAATCCAGAGAATTCCTAAAACATACTACACAAGATGTCAATCGCCAAGGCACATAGTCATCAGACTATACAGGGTTAATGCAAAATAAAAAACTTTAAAAGCAGCTAAATGAAAGGGCCTTATTACCAGTAAAGGAATATCCATTAAACTAACAGCAGAAACCTAACAAACCAAAATAGATTGAAGGCTCATTTTTAGCACTCTTAAACAAAATGCTAGCCAAATATTTTATATCCCACCAAACTAAGGATAAATGAAGTCTTTCCCAAACTAGCAATATCTAAGGGAATTCATCATCACCAGATTGACCTTACAATAGATGCTTAAGATAATTCTAACTTGGAAATGAACAAACAATTCTTGCTATGACAAATGCACAAGTAAACACACAGCACACAAAGCCTATAAAGCAACTACATAATGGAGACTACAAAACAATTAGCTGACAACACTACCACAGGAACAAAACATCAAATATCAATGTTAACTTTGAACATAAATGGGCTAAATTTTCCAGTTCAAAGACAAAAATGGCAAATTGTATTTACAAAAAAAGATCTTCCCTTTTGCAGTCTTCAAGAGACTCATGTCACATGTAATAATTAACATAGGCTTGGAGTACAGTGATGAAGAAAAACCTATTATGTAAATGGAAAACAAAAAAGATTAGATGTTTTTATCCTTGCATCAGATAAAACAGACTTTTAAACCAATAACAGTTAAAAAAAAAAAAAAGGACAGAGAAGAGCATCACATAATGATAAAGAGTTCAATTCAACAAAACTTGACTACCCTAAATATACACATATCAAATATTGAAGAATCCAGATTCATAAGATAAGTAATTCTAGATCTAAGAAAATACTTGGATGCCCACACAATAATAGTAGGAGACCTCAACATCCAACTGACAGCATTAGACAGATCATCATAGGAGAAAACTACAGATAAATTCTAGACTTAAATTAGACACTTGATCAGTTGGATCTAACAGGCATCTACAGAGTACTCCACCCAACAGCCACAGGATATACATTCTTTTCATCAGTACATGGAACATATTCTAAGACTGACCAAATGTGCAGTGATGCAAGTCCCAATAAATTTTTAAAAAAATCATATCAAGCATCTTTTCAAATCACAGTGAAATAAAAATAGAAATTAATATTGTGGTTTGAGGAACTCTCAAAACCACAAAAACACTTGAAAACTAAACAACTTTCTTCTGAATGACTTTTGAGTAAACCGTGAACTTAAGTCAGAAACAAAAAAAAATCCTTTGAGATAAATTACAATAGAGGCACAAAATACTGAAATCTCTGGGATGGAGCAAAAGCAGTGTTAAGAGAAAAATTCATAGCACTAAATAACTACATCAGGAAGACAGAAAGATCTAAAATTAACAACATAACCTCATACCTAAAGAAACTAGAAAAACAAGAACAAATTAAATTCAAAGCTAGCAGAAGAAAAGAAGTAAAATAAAATCAGGTAAAATCAGACAGAAACAAATAAATGTGAGAACAACAACAAAAATCAATGAAAGAAAAGTTGGTTCATTGAACACATAAAGAAAATTGATAGACCACTCAGAGACTAACAAAGAAGAAAAAGAGAAGATACAAGTAAGCACAATCAGAAATAACAATGGTGACATTACAAACAATCCCACAGAAACTGGCAAGATTCTCAGAGACTACTACGAACATCTCTACGTGCACAAACTAGAATATTTAGAGAAAATGGATGAAATTCTAGTAAAACATATTCTCCTAAGATTGAATCAGGAAGAAATAGAAATCCTGAACAGACGAATATTGAGTAGTAAAATTGAATCAGTAATTAAAAAAAAAAAAATCTAACAACCAAAAAAAAAAAAAAAAAATCTCAGCACCAGAGGAACTCACAGCCAAACTCCACAAAACAGGCAAAGAAGAGTTGGGACCAATTCTTCAGAAACTATTCTAAAAACTCAAGGTGGAGAGATTCCTCCCTAACTCCTTCTACAAAACCAATATAATCCTGATCCAAAATCTGTCAAATATACAACAAAAAATAAAACTATAGGACAATATTCCTAATGAAAACAGACACAAAAGTCCTAAACTTGTAAATTGAATCCAGAAACACATTAAAGAAAGTTAATTCACTAGGATCAAGTGGGCTTTATTCCTGAGATGCAAAAATGGTTCAATATATGCAAATAAATACTTTTTTAAAGTTTACAACCACATGGACAGAATTATTTTTATGGCAACATAAAAAAAACTTAAAAACAAAAGTTATATGATTATCTGAATAAATGCAGAAAAAGCATTCAATAAAATCTAACATCTTTTTAAGATAAAAATCCTCAACAAACTAGGTATTGAAGAAACATACCTGAAAATATTAAGAGCCATGTATGACAAACTCACAGCCAATCTTATACTGAAATGGCAAAAGTGGAAATGCTTCCAACTGGAATAAGACAAGAATGTTCATTCTCAAATCTTCTATTCAAATGATAATGGAAGTCCTTGCCAGAGGAAGCATACAAGAGAAAGAAATAAAAGACATTCAAACAGAAAAAAAGAGGAAGTCAAATTATATGTCTTCAGCAAAGATACAATTCTACACCTAGAAGATCTTAAGGATTCCAACTCCTAGACCTAATAAACAACTTCAGTAAAGTCTCAGTACACAAAATCAATTTATAAAATCAGTAGAATTTCTACACACTGATAACATCCAAGTTGAGATCCAAGTTATAAATATAATTTTATTTAAAATAGCCACAAAAAAATACATATCTAAGAAAACATCTAACCAATGAAGTGAAAGATCTCTATAAAGGCTATAAAACACTACTGGAAAAAAAAAAAAATAGACCAAAAAAAATTAGGAAAGCTTTCCATGGACATTGATTGGAATATTTATGATTCTTTCAATGTTAAATGTCCATATTGTCTAAAGCAATCTACAAATTAAATGTTGTTCTTATCAAATTACCAATGTCATTTTTCACTGAATTAGGAAAAACAATTTCTAAAGTTCATATGTTTATTACCCCACTCTTGATATCAAGTTACTGTATTAGTCCATTTTCATGCTGCCAATAAAGTCATACTCAAGACTGGGAAACATCTAAAGGAAAAGAGGTTTAATGGACTCATAGTTCTATGTTCCTGGGGAGGTCTCACAATCATAGCAGAAGGCAAAGGAGAAGCAAAGGTATGTCTTACATGGTGGCAGAAAAGAGATAATCTGTGCAGAGAAACTCTCCCTTATAAAACCATCAGAACTCATGAGCCTTATTTACTATCACAAGAACAGCATGGTAAAAATCTGCCCCCATGATTCAATTACCTCCCACCAGGTCCCTTCCATGACATGTGAGAATTGTGGAATTGTGGGAGCTACAATTCAAAATGAGGTTTGGATGGGAACATAGCTAGACCATATTATTACGGAAACAGGAGCCCAAATAGCCAAACCAATTCTAAACAAAAACAACAAAGCCAGAGGCATCACATTACTCAACTTCAAACTATTCAACAAGACTAGAGTGACTAACACAACATGATATTGCTACAGAGAGACACACAGACCAATGGAACAGAATAGAAAATCATTGAATAAACCCACATACCACCACATGATCTTTGAAAAAGTTGACAAAAATAAATAAAATGGGGAAAAGATACCCAATTCCACAAATTGTGCTGGGAAAACTGGCTAACTATATGCAGAAGAATGAAACTGGACCCCAAACTCTCATTATATAAATAGAGTAATACAAGATGAATTAAAGACTTAAATGTAATACCTCAAATTATAAAAAAAAAATCCTAAAAGATATTTTAGGAAATACTCTTCTAGACATTGACTTAGTGAAGGAATTTATGACTAAACCCCAAAAGCAAATCTAACAAAGCAAAAAATGAACAATTGGAACTTAATTAAATGTAAAAGCTTTTGCATAGCAAAAGAAACAATCAAGAGAGTATACAGACAACCTACAGAATGGGAGAAAATATTTGCAAACTGAATCAGACAAAGGACTAATATTCAGAATCTATAAGGAACTTAATAAACAAGAAAAGAAACAACTCCATTAATAAGTGGGCAAAGCATATGAACAGACATTTCTGAAAAGAAGAAATACAAATGGCTAACAAACATATGAAAATGCTCCACATCACTAACCATGAGAGGTACAAATCTAAACCACAATGAGATATCATTTCCAACCAGTTAAAGAGTGACTATTTTTAAGTAAAAAAATAACAGATATCGATAAGGTTGCAGAGAAAGGGGAAACTTAAACACTTTTGGTGGGAATGTAAATTAGTTTAGCTCCTGTGGAAAGCAGTTTGGATATTTTTCAAAGAACTTAAAAAAGAATTACCTTTCAGTCCAGTGATCACATTGCTGGGTATATAACCAATGGAAAATTAATCATTCTACCAAAAAGACACCCTCATTCACATGTTCATTGCATCACTCTTCACAATAGCAAAGACATGGAATCAAGCCAGGTAGATATAAATGGTGGATTGGATAAGGAAAATGTGATACATACATACCATAGAATACTATGCAGTCATAAAAATGAATGAAAATACGTCCTTCACAGCAGCAAGGATGCTGCTGGATGTCATTATCCTAGATGAATTAACACAGAAAAAGAAAACCAAATACCACATGTTCTCACTTGTAAGTAAGAACTAAACAGTGAGTATGTGCAGACGCAAACATAGGAACAATAGACACTAAGGACTCCATGGCGGGGAAGGAGGAGAACAAGAAAAATTTTCTACTGGGGGGTAAGTTCACTCTTTGGGAGATGGGATCAATAGAAGGAAAAACCTCAGCATCATGCAATATACCCTTGTAGCAAACCTGTACATGTATTCCCTGAACCTAACATTTAAATAAATAACCTTGTATTCAAAGAGAGAAACCATAATAAAAATATGAACATATTTATAACTGAACACCAATAAAATATTTTATATTTAAGGTTTTTGTATGCAATTAAATTGGTTTTATTAATTACAATTCTCCAGGGAAACAGAACCAACAATATATTCTACTGGTTTAAGGCCTGTTGGTCTACTAGTGTAAGTCCTGGAATCTGAAGCATTGAGAACCAGAAGTTGCAATTTCCAAGAGCAGGAGATAATGAATGTCATGTCTGAGCTCAAAAATAAAGAGGAAGAGAGAATTTACTCTCCTTCTGTCTTCTTTGTTATATTTAGGCCCTCCTTGGATTGAATGATACCTCCCTACATCGGTGAGGGTAGATTTTTGCTCAGTTTATTAAATCAAATTCTAATCTCTTCCAGAAACCCCCTCACAGGCACATCCAGAAATAGTGCTTTACCAGCTATCTGAGCATCTATCAACTTAGTCAAGTTGACACTTAAAATTAATCATCACATTGACAATTAGAAGAAAAGGGAAGCTCCAAAAGGCATACATACATATATATATATATATATATATATATATGCATTTATCAAACTCAACTCATGTGCAATTAATATTTGTACACTTCATTGTATTCAATTTTACACAAAAAGGCAACATTTATTTCATCTTGGATAACAGATGCACTCTGAAATACCTAGGATGAGTGTACCAATATCTGTAATTTACTTTGAGATTCTTTAAAAAATAAGATGAATAAACAGATGTGTTAAACAAGAGTGGTAATGTTAATGTTTGAGTATATAGGGACTCACAGTAAAATTATTTCATCTTTGTACTATGTTTGACTTTTTTTAATAAAATATTTGTAAAGATATGTAAAGTTTAATAAACCATAATTGAGAGTTATGTACTGCATTGCAACCATGCAGTAGTAAAGATTGGTAGTGTTGCACATAGGGCTATTGATTTTGGAGTAAAACAGTGGTCACTCTCCTTCTATGGACATGGTGACGACACTTTGTATCTTACAGTTATTACTCAGAAGAGACCAAACATCGCTGCCTTATTGTCATGCTATCTCTTAATATTGCTCTTAGCAAACATTTAATTATCTAGCATTGTCATAGATAATGTATGAGATTGGGAATATACATATCTGAATTATACTCTTCAGCTTGGGCACATCTTGCTACACTCTATGTCTATTTTTCAGGCCATATATTAAATGCCTGTTTTATTAAATACCTATCCTGTTTCAGGCCATATACTAAACGCCTAAATTATTACATTACTATCCTGGCAAATTGCTGACCCAATTCTCTAGGAAAACAGATGTGAATAAATCTCTGTCTCACAAGGTAAGGAGAAAATGTTGGTAAGGTAAAGAAATGCAAAAAATAGTCAACATTTCTGAAGAGGTAATTTATACTAGATGGTAGAAATGAAGATGGTCAGAAATATTTTGAAGGTAATGCCATCAGAATTTCCAAATGGAAAGGTTTATGGTGAGTGAAATAGACAGAAAAACAGAGAAAGAGAGAGAGAGAGAGAGAGAGAAAGTTAATATATGCTATTCACAGGGGATATTTTAAATTTGGGGGGAAATACAGCAATACTTAAGATTCGTTAGACATTTTGTGAACTACCAGATAAAAGGAATTCACTGTTTTAAGATTACATTGCACTATACTTCTCTCGATGATATTATATTCTGTGGAAGTTGGTCTTTTTGAAGTTCTTGTGTAAATGGAAAGTATAGTGCAAAAATCAGTGTGGAAAAAAAATGAAAGTGGTGGCTATCTAATCAGAACAATTTCTTAGAGACCTTCGAATGGACTTAGGCTTCCAAACAATAATAGGCGGAGACTTTAACACCTCACTGACAATATTAGACATATCATTGAGACAGAAAATTGGCAAAGATATTCAGGACCTGAACTTAGCACTGGATTACA
The DNA here is from genome assembly GCF_009764315.1 of Trachypithecus francoisi. Lineage (NCBI taxonomy): Eukaryota > Metazoa > Chordata > Mammalia > Primates > Cercopithecidae > Trachypithecus > Trachypithecus francoisi. Next base: position 61,872,526 of record NW_022681465.1, read on the forward strand.
TGGGCCTGAGGGAGATTTACAGAACTCACCACCCAGGGCCTGATAGAGATTTACAGAACTCACCACCCCAAAACAACAGAATATATATTATTCTCTTTGCCACATGGCACTTACTCTAAAATTAATCACATGATCAGAAGTAAAACACTTCTTAGTCAATGCAAAAGAACTGATATAACAGTCTCTCAGACCACAGAGCAATCGAACTTGAAATCGAGACTACGAAATTCACTCAAAACCTTACAGTTACATGGAAATTGAATAACCTGCTCCGGAATGAGGAAAACAATGAAATTGCGGCAAAAATTAAAAAGTTGTTTGAAACTAATGAGAACAATGATATAATATACCAGAATCTCTGGGACACATCTAAGGCAGTGTTAAGAGGGAAATTTATAGCACTAAATGGCCATATCAAAAAGCTAGAAAGATTTTAAGATAACAACCTAACATCAGAACTAAAAGAACTAGAGAAATCAACCCAAATGTCCATCAGTGACAGACTGGATTAAGAAAATGTGGCACATATACACCATGGAATACTATGCAGCCATAAAAAAGGATGAGTTTGAGTCCTTTGTAGGGACATGGATGCAGCTGGAAACCATCATTCTCAGCAAACTATCTCAAGAATAGAAAACCAAACACCGCATGTTCTCTCTCATAGGTGGGAACTGAACAATGAGATCACTTGGACTCCGGAAGGGGAACATCACACACCGGGGCCTATCATGGGGAGGGGGGAGGGGGAAGGGGGGAGGGATTGCATTGGGAGTTATACCTGATGTAAATGACGAGTTGATGGGTGCTGACGAGTTGATGGGTGCAGCACACCAACATGACACATGTATACATATGTAACAAACCTGCATGTTATGCACATGTACCCTAGAACTTAAAGTATAATAAAAAAAAAAAAAAAAAGAACTAGAGAACCAGGAGCAAACAAACCCTGCAGTTAGCAGAAGACAAGAAATAACCAAGATTAAAGCTGAACTAACCAAGATTAGTCATGAAAAACCCTTCACAAATTCAATTAATCCAGGAGGTTTTTTTTCTTTTCTGAAAAAGTAACAAAATACGTACACTGCTATCTAGACTAATAAAGAAGAAAAAAGAGAGAAGTATCAAATGAACACAATCAGAAATGAAAACGAGGATATCACCACTGATGCCACAGAAAAACAAATAACCATCAGAGAATACTATAAACATCTCTATGCAAATAAACTAGAAAATCTAGAAGAAATAGATTATTCCATGCCTATCTGGCAAATCACTGACTCAATTCTCTAACAATACAAATGTGAACAAGTCTCTGTCTCACAACGTAAGGAGAAAATCTTGGTAAGGTAAAGAGATGTATATAGTAGTCAATATTTCTGAACAGGTCGCCTGTATTAGATGGTAGAAATGAAGATGATCAGAAATATTTTGAAGTTAAATTAAAAATATTTAAGTTCCTGGACACATACATCCTCCTAACACTGAACTAGAAAGACACTGAATCCCTGAATAGACCAATAATGAGTTCTGAAATTGAGGCAGTATTAAATAGCCTTCCAACTGAAAAAGCCCAGGACCAGACGGATTCACATCTGGTTTCTACCAGAGGTACAAAGAAGAGCTTGCACCGTTTCTACTGAAACTATTTCAAAAATTGAAAAGGAGGGACTCCACTCTAACTCATTCTATGAGGCCAGCATCATCCTGATACCAAAATCTGGAAGAGATACAGGAAAAAAAGACCACCATTTTTGATGAACATCAATGTGAATATCAGGTCAGTAGCCTTGATCAACATTGCAAAAATCCTCAATAAGAATACTGGCAACTTGACTCCAGCACAAAAAAAGCTCATCCACCACAATCAAGTTGGCTTTGTCCCCAGGATGCAAGGTTGGTTCAACATATGCAAATCAATAAATGTGATTCACCACATAAACAGAACCAAAGACAAAAACCAAATTATTATCTCAATAAATGCAGAAAAGGCTTCCAATAAAATTCAACATCCCTTCATGTTAGAAACTCTCAATAAAGAAGGTATTGAAGAAACATACTGCAAAATAATAAGAGCCATATATGACAAACCCACAGCCCACATAATATTGAATGGGCAAAAGCTGAAAGCATCCCCCTTGAAAATTGGCACAAAACAAGGATGCTCTCTCTCACCACTTCTATCCAACCCTAAAGGCAATACCATTTAGGACATAGGCACGGACAAAGATTTCATGATGAAGACACCAAAATAAATTGCAACAAAATCAAAAACTGACACATGGGATTAATTAAACTAAAAAGCTTCTGCACAGCTAAAGAAACTATCAACAGTTAAGTAAACAATCTACAGAATGGGAGAAAATATTTGCAAACTATGGATCTGACAAAGATCTAATATCTAGCAAATCTGAGAAACTTATACAAATTTATATGAAAAAAACAACCCCACAAAAATGGGCAAAGGACATGAACAAATATTTTTCAAAATAAGACGTCCATGCAGCCAATAATCATATTATAAAAAGTCCAACATCACTGATCATTAGAGAAATTCAAATAAAAACCATGATGAGATACCATCTAACACCAGTTAGAATGGCTACTATTAAAAAGTCAAAAAATAACAAATGCTGTCAAGGTTGTGGAGAAAAAGGAATGCTTATCCACTGTTGGTGGGAGTGTCAATTAGCTCAGCCATTGCACAAAACAGTGTGGAAATTCCTCAAAGACCTAAGAGAGAAATACTATTTGACCCCGCAATCCCATTACAGGTATATACCCAAAGGAATATAAATTGTTCTATTATAAAGACACATGCATGCATATGTTCAATGCAGCACTATTTATAATAGCAAGGACATGGGATCAACCTAAATGCCCATCAATGATAGACTGGATAAAGAAAATGTGGTACATATACACTATGGAATATCATGCATAAAAAAATAATGAGATCATGTCCTTTGAAAGGACGTGAATGGAGCTGGAGGCTATTTATCTCAGCAAACTAACACAGGAATGGAAAACCAAATACCACACGTTATCACCTGTAAGTGAAAACTAAGTTATGAGAACATATGGACACATAGAGGGAACACCACACACCGGGGCTTTTCGGATGGAGGAGGTTGGAAGGAGGGAGAGGATCAGAAAAAAGTAACTAATGGGTACTAGGCTTGATACCTGAGTGATGAAATAATCTGTGCAACAAATCTGCATGACACAAGTTTACCTATGTAACAAACCTGCACATGTTCTCCTGAACTTAAAAAGAAAAGTAAAAAAAAAAAAAGAAAAAGAAATTGAAAAGTCAAGCCACTGACTAGTAGAAAATATTTCTAAAGCACATATCTGATAAAGGATGTGTATCTTGAATATATTCTAAAAATTTCAATACTCAACAATAAGAAAACTCCAATAACAATTTGACACAATATATGAACTCACACCTCAAAAAAATCTATGGATTGCAGGAAGGCATAGAAAATGATAGTTAACATCAATAGTAAATTGATGGATTTGGATATTTATATGGATTAATATATATATATTTATATATACACTATATATACATATATACATATATCCATCTTTGGATATTTATATGGATTAATAGTAAATTGATGTTGACTATCATCTTCTATGCTTTTCTGCAGTGACACCACATTGTAGTTTTAATTATAACTCACTTAATTGTAATTAAAACAGTGTAAGAATGGTTCAAGTCAAAAAAATTGAAAATATCAAATACTGGTGAGAATGTGAAATAACTAGTACTCTGACATATTCCTGATGAGAACCTGAAATGTTATGCCTACTTTGAAAAATCGTTTGTCAGTTTCTTTCTTTTTTTTTTTTTTGAGACTCCTGCGGTGGCGCAATCTCAGTTCACTGCAAGCTCCGCCTCCCGGGTTCACGCCATTCTCCTGCCTTAGCCTCCCGAATAGGTGGGACTACAGGCACCCACCACCACGCCCGGCTAATTTTTTTTTTTTTTTTTTTGGCGACAGGGTTTCACCATGTTAGCCAGGATGGTCTCGATCTCCTGACTTTGAGCCCGCCCACCTGGGCCCCCCAAAGTGCTGGATTACAGGTATGAGCAACCCCGCTCCTGGCCGTCAGTTTCTTATAAATTAAACATGTGTTTGTCTTACTACCTTTGACCCTTACTCCCAGTTGTTACCCAAAAGACATGAAAATATATATCAACAGAAAATCTTGTATCTGAATCTATAGTAGCTTTTTCCGTGATAACCATAAACTGGAAAAACTCAAATATCCTTCAACTAACAAACATAAAAATAAATTTTGATACATCTATCTATGTAATGGAATATTACATAGCAGTCAAAGATACCAAATTACTAATAATATGCAAATACATACACCACTCTCAGAATCAGTGAAAAAAACCTGACAGAAAAAGCTACTATTTGATGGTTACATTCAAATGACATTCTGGAAAAGACAAAGCAACAAGAAAAAAAAAACGTAAGACCGGGCACAGTGGCTCACACCTGTAATCCTAGCACTTTGGAAGGCCAAGATGGGTGGATTACCTGAGGTCAGGAGTTCGAGATCAGTCTGGCCAACATGGTGAAATCCCATCTCTATTAGAAACACAAAAAATGGGCTGGGCTTGGTGGCATGAACCTGTAGTCCCAACTACTCAGGATAGTTGACAAAGTTTGGTTTGGAAGGAGAGGATTGACTAAAAAAAAAAGATCGTAAGACAACTTGTGATGATGTGGTTATTACGTACCTATACATTTGTCAAAATTATTGAGCTTCACATTTTTAGAAGTTAAATTTTACTATATGTAAAATACATTTCAATAATCCTACTTTTATGCAATTTGATTTTCTTTTAAAAGACATGTCTGACAGGCACATATATATGTATATATACATTTCTTCACAACTTTCCGAATAGTGCCTCCAATATACTCAATTATAATTTATATTTAATAATCTCTCATATCCTCTTCCAACGAATATAAGAAATTTAAGAGACAAATTGGTCTTCTTGGTTTCTCAATTATACTACAAATGCGAATATACAACTAAAAATATATGCATATTTATACTATGCAAAATGCAATGGAAAGCCAATTTAATTTTAATCTAATAATTTATAAATAATCTGCACACCATGTCCTGCCAAACACAGAGGGATACAGTAATAACTAGTAAAAGGTTTTCCCCTCTATTCTCTTCTGGAGCAACATAAGTTGCATAGATGAAAATTGTTGCCAGCCTCCCAGCTGCTAAGTTTTAATTATGTTATCAGCTTAATACAGTTAATCAGCTGTCAAATTTAAAATATCACTTTCTCTGCTTTCATTATTTCCTAATCGTCCCCACCTTCTTCTTGTAATTAGTGTTTAGTTGTACATAATTTTTTGTTTAATTTTCATCATGCTTTTAGGGCACATCTGGCACATAATGTAACCTCAAAATTTATAGCTATAATAATAATTATTTTTATTATTACTTTATCTTCACAAAATATATTTTAATTTTATGTAATTAAAAGGACATTTACTTTTCCTTTGTAGAAATTTATGTTTCAATCTGTTTAGTTTCATTTGCAACATGTAGTCATAGCATATTTCTAGTCATAGTTTAAAATATGTGCCAATATTTTATGTTTTGAGGAGATTTTAGACATGAGATACACAATATCAATGTTCAAAAATAAATATATTTAAGGCCCATACTATGGCAGGCATTATGTTAGATAACTAGGATTTAATAATTTATAAAAACAGATATGTTCCTTGAATACAGAAATATTCTTTGTGTTATATAGTATAATACAATAGCAAATAGTTTAAAATTACTGATTTTTCTTTAAAAACATATGTAATATTTTTAGTCATACAAAATGAATAACAGAAGCTTACTTCAATAGGGACAAATTAGACCTCTCTGGTAAAAGATCAAGGGCTTAGGTGAAAGTAATATTGATAAAACATACATTTAGATTTGACACCCAACTGTTAACATCTGAAATTTTATTAAATTAAAATATAAAACACATGCATAATTAGTCCAAATGCAAAAATTACCAAAATTGTTCCTCCAGCAAACATTTTTAATTTGAAGATATTTACATGAGACAACAGTTTCATGTATTTTCAGAGAGCATATTTGACTTTTAAAGAACAGGTAATTCTAATATTATTTTTAAAAGTCTTATCTGTAAAATAATAATAATAGTAGTAATAACAACAATACCATCAATATAATTGAAAATGTCTTAGTATATTTGTAAAGTCAACATTATCATAAAAACATGCTATTGGCAAAAGAATAGGCAAAAATTTCTGTGAAATGAAATAGAGAGTCCAAAAATGTATCAGAGTACTTATAAGACTTCAGTAGATGAATACATTATTTCACAAGCCAAATAAATACCCACATGAAAATAAACACTGGACAATTTTCTCCTATGACAATTCATTACAAAATAAAATTTCAGTGAATTAAAAGTTTTTTTTAATTATAATTCCTTTATTTGTTCATACTTTGTGAGATATTTTTAACCAGGCAGGCAACAGAAGCTATAAAAGAAGAAAAATGAGCTATCCACAAAAATTGAAATTTAACACATTTTAAAAGCCCAGATAGTGGAAAACAAGATATTAGAAAAAATATTTGCAGTCCAAAGTAAATACAAACTCTTATAGTTTATCTGTAAAAACCCTGTGGATAGGCTGGGCCCTGTGGCTCACGCCTGTAATCCCAGCAGTTTGGGAGGTGGAGGCGGACAGATCACGAGGTAAGGAGATCGAGACCATCCTGGCCAACATGGGGAAACCCCGTCTGTACTAAAAATGCGAAAAATTAGCCGGGCGTGGTGGCGGGCGCCTGTAGTCCTAGCTACTCGGGAGGCTGAGGCAGGAGAAAGGCATGAACCCAGGAGAAGGAGCTTGCAGTGAGTTGAGATCGCTTCACTGCACTCCAGCCTGGGCGACAGAGATTCCGTCTGAAAAAAAAAAAAAAACCAAAAAAACCCTGAATATATATTTATATATATGTACATATTTAAAGTTGCCTGTATGTGTATTTATGTATTTAAAGCTATATTTACAGTTACTGTAATTAATAGTAGTCAATTAAACTTGTTCACTAAGGTAATTACATGTCATCTATTTCAAGAGTTGGTAATATCTTTTAAAAAGGCCAAATAATAAAGATTTTAATCGTTGTAGATCATATGATCTCTCTCTCTCATATATTCAACTCTGTCACAAAAGCAGCCATAGATAACAGTAAACAGATACATTTGGCCATATTCCAATAAAACTTTGTTGACAAAAATATATGGTGAGCTAGATTTGCCGATTTGACAATCCCTGTATTATTAGAATTATAATTTTTTTTTTTTTTTTTTGAGACAGAGTCTTGCTCTGTAGCCCAGGCTAGAGTGCAGTGGTGCAATCTCGGCTCATTGCAACCTTGGCCTCCCAAGTTCAAGTGATTCTCCTGTCTCAGCCTCCCTAGTAGCTGGGATTACAGGTGTGTGTCACCACGCTGGGCTAATTTTTGTGTTTTTTCTAGAGATGGGGTTTCACCATATTGGCCAGGCTGTTCTCGAACTCCTGACCCCAGGTGATCCTCCCACCTCAGCCTTCCAAAGTGTTGGGATTATATATGTGAGCCTGGCCAGAATTATGATTTTAAAATAGACAAATTTGGGAAGAGAAATAAAAAAGAAAAAATTGCATTCTCAAAGTGATGTTGAAGCCTCATCAAAAATTTCTGCTCTTTCTTTTTTAATGTGCAAAGAATCAGAAGTGCTGTACATTGTCTCTATTTGGGGCTGGGGTGGATGAGAGAAAAAAAAGAAGGTAATTTTGGGGGACTCTTTATTCCAATTTGTTAGGGAGGAAGGCAGGTGGGATTTTTCTTCTCGTTCTTATCTCTTTCCTTCTTCCCGTCCCAGAAAGAAACTAAGAATAATAACCAAATTATTAAAATAACTCACCCCCTTTCCAATAGATCTCCTTTCTCCCTAGAACCTTGCCCTCTTCCCGTACTCACACTCCCAAACTCAGAGTTTTGCAAGCAAAGTTGAATTAAATAATGCAATTTAGGGATACAGGTCTGAATGAACACTTCAAACTTCTGGCTTCTGAATTTCTGATTCTTAGCTGCTCAGTCAGGGACCCTACCTGACCTGAGTCACCCAGTTTCAGACACCAAAGAGCAGGTCAGCCCTAAATGTACATCTTCTGCAATTTTAATAATAGAGAAGCAGAAAGTATAAGAGTATAGTGTTCATCAACTTAAGATATTTACTTCTCTTTACTCCTAATTAAGTTTTTTTGAAGAAGTTCGTGATGTATAAAGTTAATATTTATGTTAATGATTTCAGTATCCTGTTTAATAACTCTACCCTATGCTCAAGTCTTGAAAATATTTTACTATGTAGGCTTTTGCATGTGTACTTATAATTCATAAGAATGTATTTCTATATACATTATGGGGCTGGAATAATTTGAAACAAAATTCATCACTGACCCAAAAATGGAAATTTTAAAATTCTTACTTCTCTAAGATACTCATAAGAATATTGACAGCTGCATGTCTATGTCCTCTGATAGGATGCATCTTAAAGAGTTGCCAATGTTGGCACTTTAGTATCTTTTATATGTATATGTATTTTATATATTGTTGTATATTATTATATTATATATGAGAGACAGACTATACATATATATAAATCAAATGTAAATATGTGTACTATATATATATTTGAGACATTTATATCTATTTAATACATCTGTATAATATATACATGTATGTATATGCATATTTTATACATTTCCAATTATAAATTGAAATAAATAGGCAGGGCACAGTGGTTCATGCCTGTAGTCCCAGCACTTTGGGAGACCAAGGTGGGCAGATCACCTGAGGTCAGGAGTTCGAAACCAGCCTGGACAACATGGTGAAACCCCATCTCTACTAAAAATACAAAAATTAGCCAGGCATGCTGGTGGTGGGTGCGTGTAATGCCAGCTACTCAGGAGGCTGAGGCAGGAGAATCACTTGAATCCAGGAAATGGAGGTTGCAGTGAGCTGAGATAGTGACACTGTACTCCAGCCTGAGAGACAGAAAGATTCTGTCTCACAACAAACAAAGTAATAAATAAAATGAATAATTAAAAAAATCTGATAAGGTTATTTGTGTTAATGACTACAGAAACATCAATGGATAATATGCATATCTTTTCAAGCATGCTGAACTAAATCAACACATATGGAAGAGATAACTTATCTCTGTGCTCATGTGAATAACATCATGAATATCAGTGTGAAGTTGACTATAGCAACAACATGGGAAAACTACCAAAATAAATTTTGCTAAACATGGAAGTGATATTCACAGAAGCAAAATATTTCAGAATGCATCTCCTGCTGTCCAGCTCAGAAAAATGCTTAGTCTAGAAACACTAAAGAATTTTTTTTTATTTCCCATATCCTGATTTTATGCTCACCCAATATAATACTAAAGTGATTTTAGTTTTTTGTTTTTTTGTTTTTTGGGTTTTGTTTGTTTGTTTGTTTGATACAGAGTCTTGCTCTGTCACCCAGACTGGAGTGCAGTGGTGGATATCAGCTCACTGCAACCTCCATCTCCCCAGTTCAAGCGATTCCCCTGCCTCAGCCTCTGACGTAGCTGGGACTACAGGCGCCCGCAATGACAACTGGCTAATTTTTTGTATTTTTAGTAGAGATTGGGTTTCACCATGTTAGCCAGGATGGTCTCAATTTCCTGACCTCGTGATCCACTGACCTCAGCCTACCAAAATGCTGGGATTACAGGTGCGAGCCACTGCGCCCGGTCAATTTTAGGTATTTTAAGCCTAAAATATAACATCACACAATAAAATCACCTCATTGATATTGGGCTCATAACATTAATGGGTGATTGCTGGAAGAGAGTTAGAAAAGTGGTAGAATTCCATGTAGTTCTGCCCTCTAAGTGGCAGGAAGCAGACAATGGGCACTTGGTAGGAACAGTAAGCTTTTTGTGCCAATACTGCTGGTCTCATGGGTTTCATGCTTCATCCTTTTCACTTACAGCTCAGAGATCAGGGCTGGAGGGGCTATTTAGTCCATCTTAGGTTTAGTGTCTATCATAAAATATAGCAGAGGAAAAATATGGCCTCTTATTTTCTTTCATGGAAGATGGTAGTGAGAACGAGGCATCAGAGATTGTCACTCTGCTAAGTACAAAAATAGGACATTTCTTGAAAGGAATATCTAGATAATTCTTTTTTAAATTAGAGAAAGAAAATAGGCAACAGTTGTGAATGTTGGATAACAAATTAAAAGTAAAAACTATGATACCCAAGGAAATGCTTAATAAGTAACCTGACTTCTCAAATATTCTGTTCCATGAGAAACAACAGATAGGCTCTTAATAAAGTCATCTCTATTGCAGAAACTGGAAATAAAAATCTACCCTTTTCATGAATAAGCAGACATATAGTTTATTCAACATTTATGTCTGAAGTTAGTCAGTATAGCCTAATAGTTAACGTATTTGTGGATTATCAGACTACCTAGTTTTTCTAATCAGAAGTCTGACTGCTCGATAGTTAGTTATCAAATAATTTGTTGTTCTAGTTTGTTTAGACTGCTATAACAAAATTCCAAAGACTGAGTAGCTTTTACACAATTATTTAATGGGTACAATGTACATTATTCAGGTGATGATTGCACTGAAATCCTAGACTTCACCACTACACAATATATCCTTGTAACAAGGCTGCACTTATACCACTTAAATTTATACAATTGTTTTTAAAAGAGAGAAATAAAGATACAAATTAAACAAACAAACAAAAAGGCAGTAGTGGAGCCAAGATGAAGACGCTGGCCAACTCTGTGTCTCGCGAAGGCCCACTCTCTGGTTCATACATTGCACCTTTTCTCTGAACTGTCACATGGTGGAAATGGGAAGAAGTTCCCTCAGGCCTCTTTTATTGGGACACTAATCCCATTCATGAGTGCTCTAATCTTATTGTCTAATCACATCCTGAAGTCCCCACCTCCTCATGTGATAGTGATAAACATGGGGGTTAGGTTTCGGCACATGAATTTTGAGGAATCAGAGTACTTTTTTGAACATGAAATCGTGAGACCTATGATACAGAAAGGTCTGACAAGGCATATTTAGCTATAGATCTGTTTACACTTAGAACTGCACAATAAATTTGTCTGATAAGTCAATTTTCATTGAGTTGATTATTTTTCTTTGTGTTTTCTGCCTGGGATGTAGTCTTTAAGGAAAATTTCTCTACAACCCTCAGTGTATCAAGCCAGAAAAAAAAATTCAATGTAAACCGATACATTTAAAAGAAAAAATAAAAACACTGAAGAAGTAGCTAAACCTAAATTGATTGAAGTTGTCATTTTTCCTCAGCTAATAGTTTTATCTCAGCATTAAACTTCTGGTTACATAAGAAATCTATTTGCAGGATTCATTGCAAATATATCACCGTTGGGGACAGTAAGCTCACCTTCTGACCCAATCCTGGTGGGCTGTACTCTCCAAGTTGCTCCTGACTAATATGGATTTTCTGGACTTGTATTGCTGTGTGCTGGCCCTGTCCACATCGAGGTTAGTTTTCAGGCCACTGGCATTTTGCCTTTCAAATTTATTGCATATAGACAGACCATGTCTCTTTTCTCTCCTGGGATATTTAACTCAAGCAGCCTTGAACTTGTAGCCTGACCCTAGTAGTCACATTATCAAAGCAGATGGCACAATGTTTTGTCTACTTTGAGATAGTATTCACCATAAAAATTAGAGTACTCTTATGAATGCCATCTATAATGGCAGAATCTAAGTTTTCAGAAGGTTTAGTTTGTTTTTACATAGGAGAAAAACTACATTCTCTTAGAAATATCCAGGGTAAGGGATTCCATATTTGTTATATGCCTATTATGCTTTTTGTTGTTGTTGTTACTAGTTAAGAATATAAATCCTTTTCCTTTCACTCATGTTTATTTCTCTCTGTATTAAACCTATCTCACCCCAAACCCTAGTCCTCTGGACCTATTCAAATTCAATGAACTTTATTACCCCTTGAACAACCACTCACTCCCATAACCATTTCTTAGAATTTGTTTTTTCCTGAACTGTTTTGTTCCTGAAGTCCCAAACTCATAAAATACTCCCTCCCTAAACATAACCATTTACAAATCTTGTGCTCAGTTTTTCACATGACACTTGCTGTATTATTCTCTTCTGGCTGCCATAACAAAATATCACACACTGTATGGCTGAAACGACAGAAATTGATTCCCTTGCTGTTCTGGAGGCTAGAAGTTCCAGATCGATGTCCAACAGCATTGGTTTCTGAGGAGGGCTTTCTACTTTCTTCCTGGTCTGCAAATGGCTGCCATCTCTCTGTGTGTTCACTTGATCTCTTCTTTGTGTTTGCTCAGAGAGAGAGAGAGAGTGAGCTTTCCAGTGTTTCCCTTTATAAGAATACTAATCCTATCGAATCAGGCCCCACCCTTATGACCACATTGAACTTTATTCACCTTCTTACAGTTTCTAGTTATCTCCACTTATCCCCGTGGAGGATACTTTCCAAGACTCACAGTGAATGCTTGAAACCACAGATACTATCAAATTTGATTGCCGTCAATCAGAACATGTTTTTCATGCTTTCCACCCATAAATATAAAGCTTTTTCCATGTTAACTAAGCATTATTCCTGCACTGTGTCTGTAACTTTTGCAATTTGAAGCGTGACAACCAAATAGCACAAATTCCTTCCTCCTTTTTCACAATTTCACAGGTAGAAGATTCATTTTTACCATACAAATTTCAGCATAGGATTTTTTTTTTTTTTTTCTTGTTGAGTGAAGAACTTTCACTTAAAGGAAGCACTTTATGGCGGCTCTTTGGCATATTCCAATTGCTTGTATCACTGCTCTTGAGCTTTGGGACTGAATAACATACTGAGTAATGTTAGGGTGACTTGAAGGCAAGCACTACAATACTGTTACAGGTAGTTAGGCATGAGTGGGGCAGAAGAGGGCTCTTCCCCCACCCACAGGGAATGTCAGGTGATGGTTCAACAGTTATCACATGGCCTCTCTAAAAATGATAATTTGACAGCAGGTCCCAGGGGGAAGCAAAAAGAGCTTCCAATAAAAACTCAGATATTGGGAAAGTGAGCCTGGGTATGTGCACTAAGAGACAAAATAGTGAAATATGATTTTCCTGGGGCACTCCACCAGAAAAGGGAAAGAAGCCTCAGGTGGGCATGAATACAGCTTCCTAAACACAGTGCATGTGCGCACTTCCCAAGGGTAAGGAGAGCACTGCACTGAGCATGCAGGCAGTCCACCCTAAGGAAAGAATCTTGGGAAAGGAACCAGCATATAGAGTCCTAGGATCAAGGTTAAACACTGCACTTGACCTTCAGGTGCCCATTTGGGTCTCTTCCAAGTGAACTTTCCTTTCTTTCCTCTCTGAAGTTTTTAATAAACTTCCACTCCTGCTCGGAAACTTGTCTCTGTCTCTTTTTGGGGCCTATGCTCTTCAGTTAAATTCTTTCTTCTAAAGAGGAAAGAATCGAGATTGCTGCAGACCTGTACAGATTCACCACCAGTAAATTGAGTACCTTCCACCGGTAACAATACCACAGAACTTGATCGGGAATCCAGAGGGATTCTAAGTGTGTCATGGGCAGATAGTGTAGACAGAGTGGACCTGCTTGGCAAAGGAAGGATTCACATACCAGGCAAGAAAAAGTGGGATAGCTTGAGATTTCATCACACTCCTTAGAATGAGACACAATTTAAAACTTGTGAACTGAAATTTCTGGATATTTCCATTTAATATTTTTATACCATTCTTGACCATGGGTAATTAAAACCATGAAATGCAAAACCATGAATAAGTCAGTGGGGGGAGTTACTGTATTTCCAAATACATTCACACTGAGGGTTAAGTCTTCTGCATAAGAATTTGGGGGAAGAGCAAAAACAGTCAGTTCATAAAACCTGTTCTGTGCAATAATATACCATTAAATGTCTGTATTTTTTTTCTTCTTCTACTGCTTTGTCTATCCTCCCTTTCTGATTCTGCTTAGCATGCATATTATAAATGTGATCAAGCCAGTTGATAACATCAAAAGGAAGGATGAAATTTTGTACCATAGAATGTAATCTGGAATGAATGAAGGCAAGAGAGAGAAAGTAAAGGCATTAAAGAACTAGAGGTGACTGTGGAACACAATAATAATTATCATTATAGAAATGGACTAGAGAATCAATAGGTATTTGTGGACAATTTTTGATTGTTCAAGTTAAGAATACACAAGCAGAGTAGCTTTGGCTCACAATCAACAGAACGTTTGCATAAAGTATAGTGAATGTGAAGGGTTATCTCAGGGTCCTGAAAACAATAAAAGGCATGTTTTGTGTTGTTGTTTGTCTGCTTGTTTTTTCTTAAATAAAAGCATTAAAATTATAGAAGATGATAAGATTTATGTTTGGGAAAAATTATTGAGAACTATGCATAAAAGTTTCATTGATTAGAAGAAATTTGAGGGTTACCGAAGTGTCTTAAGTATTCTGAGATATTAGAAGTACAGGGAATGCATATTTTCATATACAGTCTGATTTTAGACTATAAATGATTTAGGTCTATGTATTTTGAAATGACTGAAATAATATTTTAAATTCCTATGTATTATTTAAGTCTTGGGTTAAACTTTGCCACTTTCTCTTATTACTCTTCTGTACTGCTCTTAAGGTTTGGTAGGCCAGTCCTTTCTAGTTTCTTCAAATGTCTCTAACGTTGAACATTTTCTACTCCTGTACTTACTTTTGTGTTGGTATGTCTTTCTTATCCACCAAGCTCTTAAGGTACTAAACATAAAGTAAGCAGAGCTTGGTAAACCTCTTAAGGTACTAAACATAGTAGGTTTCTTGAATGAATGGATGAATGAATGATGATCTCCTGTTTTAACATTTTATATTTGGTGTTTGTTTACTTGTTCGCTTTATTTATGACAAACTCATGTTCTCAATACTGGTAGAAAAAAAGTTATTTTAAAAATTAGCACAAAACTTGCTCACTTTGAATTTTAACAATAACAACAAAAAAGATTTTGTCATTATTATGAGAGTTCATGTTACCAAAAGTTAATCATTGCCAGTTCCACTCCAAATGGATAGATAGTGATATAACCGAGGAGTAGGATATTTCTAGTATTGCACAGTAAAAAAAAAAAAAAAAAAAATTAAGATATAAGGAAATAATTCTTGCTCAGAAAATATTCATTGAATGTTATTGATATGTAAATTACTGTTAATAGGTGCTATGTTTACAGCAGTGAATGAAAGAGAAAAAAAATAAAATCTCTGCTCTCATGAAGTTCAGACCCTAGTGAATATATTCATATTAATCAGTGGCTCTTCTACTCATGTTAAGTTTTTGTGTTTACCTATGAATTGATATAAATACAATTATATTGCATATATTTTTCAATAGCCTATATTGTGCTTTACAAAGTAATATTTACTTTTACCTATTGTGTTTCTGTTTTTTTTTTTTTTTGTAATTGTAATGATTTACAAGTTCAAGGTTCTTAGATTCCTATTCTTATGAAAATGATAATTTAATATTTGTTTTTCCCTGTATATTTAAACCAACACTCCCTACTTCCCAGCAACTACCCATACTCTAAAGATACAGACTATCATATCGAAACAGAATTTTTTAGCATATGCCTGAACCGAGGTCGTTGTTCAAAAACTAATTTTCAACAAAAATAAAACTATTTATACTTGGTATAGCACAAGTTGTTGGAAGAAAGTGGAATATGCTCTACTTTCCAGTTTTCTAAAACTAATTTTCAGGAGGTAAAGACAACTTTGTATATTTAAAAAAAGTATGTGGTTTATGAAAACACATTATTTAGTTCCTTGTCTTAAAATCTACTTTTAATTTAAAAGATATAGATTTGTTTTAAATTTAATATCTACCTTAGCTGGTTATTTTAAAAACTAATCTATAATGGAAGCTTATGTATTTTAAGCATCAGTTTCAAAGAATCAGCCATCTTCACAGTCACAGGATACCCCAGGAACTTTCACATTGTGGCCTTTCTTTTTTTTTTTATTTTTGAGACGGAGTCTTGCTCTGCCGCCCAGGCTGGAGTGCAGTAGCCGGATCTCAGCTCACTGCAAGCTCCGCCTCCCGGGTTTACGCCATTCTCCTGCCTCAGCCTCCCGAGTAGCTGGGACTACAGGCGCCCGCCTCGTCGCCCGGCTATTTTTTTTTTTTTTTTTGTATTTTTTTTTTAGTAGAGACGGGGTTTCACCGTATTAGCCAGGATGGTCTCGATCTCCTGACCTCGTGATCCGCCCGTCTCGGCCTCCCAAAGTGCTGGGATTACAGGCTTGAGCCACCGCGCCCGGCCGTGGCCTTTCATTTGCATGTAATGTGTTCTAGAAAAATGAATTTTGATGTAGCCCCTGCCTTAGTCTTAGCCCTCTGTGACTTATATAATCAAGTAATTAACATAGTTTGAAATAAAATCATTCACTTCAGATTGTCATAGCACGTTTCTCCTACATCTTTTTGCCTGATTTGACCCATGGTGCCTGACCCTGTAAATGATAGCTTTACATAATATGTGGAGTACATCACACCACATGATGGTAGCGTAAATCTCCCTTTTAACAAGCCATGTCACAGTGGGAAGACCTCGTTTCACACATTAGAGGAAAAGAGACAGTTAGAATCATTAATCAGTGATGAGGGAAAGCACATGTGAAATGAGTTTGGGGTGGCTGAACATTTTTCCCATTACCAGACTATATTCTATTGGGAAAAGATGATAATAAACAGGAGGCTGAATATCCTTTGCTTCACTCTTCTAGGAAAGAAAGACAATAATTATTAAAACAAAGTGTTCACTGATTTGACACATTCCACAGAAAATGATGTAATGTTCATAGAGTTTGGTAAGTTATTTCTCAAACAGAAAAATATACTGCTCTTAAAAGAGCAAAAATATGATACACGCACATGCAAATTTCATGATGCAATCCTCTTCTTGCATTTTAATTTCTTCAGAGAAATTAGTTAAGTGCTATCTACCACAATTACAGAGAAATGTACGTTAAATGATTAAGTTGTTATAAAATTAGGAAATGAGAACATGAAGAAGATATTTTTAAGAAAAGAAACAGCTGAGGCTTATTTTATAAAAAAAGTAGTGGTGCCATTTTGAAAACAAAGATCGGGTAGCTTCCTATTGCAAATGCTAATGAGTGCATGCGCACCCAGGAGCATGTGCACACGCACGCACCAATGGACCCACTAAGGATCAGCCATCTACAATATGAATTTGTACTCTAGTTGCATTTGCCTGCTTCCTCCACATTCATATGGATACATATAGTTAATTATTGCTACCCATAACCAGTATTATCCCCTTAGCATAATATTGTTTCATTTACAAAGAAGCAAAGGGATAATTGTGTTGTAATCCGTAAAACTTTGTCTATTTTCTGTAATACTTACAATAAGGAAATGTATATGTGTGTATATGTGTATGTGTGTGTGTGTATATATGTGTGCATATGTACATATGCTAATTTTTCTGAAGGGAGTGGCGGAAGAGAAAACACACAAAGAACAATGTTAAAATATGTAAACTGCATGTTAAATAGTTTTTTATTTTTTAATATCTCAAAGGAAAAAAACACAAAATCTTAAAACCCTCACAAAGGTTTTTCCACATTAATGTTTCAATTTCTTAGCATTTTCTTTTTCCACCAATTTTGAATTCTGATCCTTTGTGATAAAGTAATTTCATCTAACTCCCTATCATCATGTGACTTTCCACCAACATGTAATGTAATCCTAACTCTGTTAATATAATTTGGTTTAATTCCAAGATTATTTCTTCTTGATGCCATATTTTAAAACAATTCTGAGTCTTCTGTCTGGTACAATGTCCTAAGAGGAGAAAAAGCCACTAGGCTTGGCCTGTGAGGCTCCAAGTCCTTTAAAGTTATCTAAGCATCAGGCCTCACTTCCTCCATTAAGTGAAAATGCAGTAAATGTGGCTTTGTGCTTTTCATGTATGGTTTATTTTGACACCTCCATATCAGTGTATCCTTCTCCTTCTCTCTCTCCTTTTTGACTCTTTCCTGCCTTTTCTTTCTCTCTCCTTCTTCCTTGCAGCCTTGAGAAATAATGAGAAGCCACTTAAGTCTGTAGCTGTTGATATGGGAACTTGATGCTACTACATAAGACCATATTCCATGTCTATAAAGACCCTCCCACAAACAAGCAAAACCCACTCAAAAATAGGGTAAATTAAAAAAAAAAAAAAAAAAAAGACCCTCGCACACACATACACACACATATGCACACACACAGGTATATTTACAGAAGACTAAAGAGCATACAGGCTATTGATGTTTATAGGAGATTTTAACAATAACATAATATTTTTCTGATACCTTAATCATAAGGAAAAATATCAATAAAAATGTGGAAAATGGGCCAGGTGCAGTGACTCATGCCTGTAATCTCAGCACCTTGGGAGGCTAAGGCAGGTGGATCACTTGAGGTCAGGAGTTCAAGATCAGCCTGGCCAACATGGTGAAACCCTGTCTCTACTAAAAATATAAAAAAAAGTAGCTAGGCGTGGTGATGGGCACCTGTAATCCCAGCTACTTGGAAGGCTGAAGCAGGAGAATTGCTGGAACCTGGGAGGCGGAGGTTGCAGTGAGATCACACCACTGCATTCTAGCCTGGGTGACAAAGCGAGAGTCCGTCTCAAAACAAACAAGCAAACAAACAAAAAAACATAGAAAATGTAGCTTATGGGGCACAGAAATCAGGTAAGAGACAAGGTAGAGCAGGGGAATTTTTTTTTTTTCAATTCTAGCCATTAAATATGTGTTTAAGGACTTAATTTTTGCATTACATTGATTTAAAGATGAAAGTTAAAAAATCATGTTAGGAGGTTATAGCCCTTGATAAGATGCCATAAGCACACGCTATTCTGTCTCTCCCACAACATGTAGTTATTCAACCTAGACGGAATGCTAGAAGTAACTGTTTTAAAACTGAATAGTAGGAGGCAGATTGGGGAAGAAGGCCAGGGTTTTAATTTCCATTGAACTAGCTGTGCTTACCTTTCTCTCTCTCCTACATCCCCACAACCTGAACTGAATCCCACAGCCTGAACAAAAAAGTGAGCACAGGCCTGCTGATAGAAAGAGTCACAGCAGAAGCTGTGGAAGACTGAATACTGGCCCCAAAGATATATAGGTCGTATTCTCTGAAACCTGTGAATGTTTTTTTATATGGACAAAGGAAATTTGCAGATGTTATTAAATCTTGAGATGGAAGGATTAACCTGAATTAACTGTATGTGCCCTAAATGTAATCCCAAGTGTCTTTAGAAGAGGGAAATACAGAAAGATTCGACTGTAGAAGAAAATAGGGCATTGTGATTTGTGAAGCGGAGATTGGATTGATAAAGCCATAGGCCAAGGAATGCTAGTGTTATCAGAAGGTGGAAGAGACAATGAATAAATTTTGCCCTGGACTCCCCAGGAGGACCAACACTGCTCATACCTCAGTTTTAGCACATAAAACTCCTCTTAAACTTTTGGAGTACAGAAGTCTGAGAGAACACATTTCTGTTGTTTTAAACCACTAAGCTTAGGTAATTTTTTTACAGCATGCTTTAAACTAATAGAAAAGTCATCTGGCCATATGGTTAAGTAATGGAACTCCTGGTGCTCAGAGAAAGTGGACAGTCGCTCTCATGTTTTTGGCTAACTTTTTCTTTGTTCTTTCCTGTACTATGCCTAAAGAAATTATTTGGCAGTGACATCAGAGACACCAACAACATTTCTCTCCCTGAGAGAAATCAAACTCCAAGGAAGAAAATATTTTTATTTCAGAGTTGAGGAGCTGTGGCTCCAAGGCTGTGGGGTGAACTCTCATTTTTATTTTTCTTTATCTTGCCACGTGCTGCTTTCTCCCAGATATGGGCACATTTGCAGAAAATGCAACAGAATGAGACAAGTAAAGCCCAAGTTTCTGGCCAGAAGGTAGAAGAGAGGAGCTCCAGAGAACAGAAATTAGTTGAGAGGTTTTCCAGAGGGAGGGGCTTTAGAAAGTGGACACTTATTTATTATGAAAAACTAAACATAGGCCGGGCGTGGTGGCTCAAGCCTGTAATCCCAGCACTTTGGGAGGCCGAGACGGGTGGATCACGAGGTCAGGAGATCAAGACCATCCTGGCTAATACGGTGAAACCCCGTCTCTACTAAAAAAAATACAAAAAACTAGCCGGGCGACGAGGCGGGCGCCTGTAGTCCCAGCTACTCGGGAGGCTGAGACAGGAGAATGGCGTGAATCCGGGAGGCGGAGCTTGCAGTGAGCTGAGAGCCGGCCACTGCACTCCAGCCTGGGCGGCAGAGCAAGACTCCGTCTCAAAAAAAAAAAAAAAAAAAAAAAAAAAGAAAAACTAAACATAATAAAGTGTAGTAGAGGAAAAGTAGTAATGGTTTCTTGTATGTTTTAAGGTATTTTTTTGAATGAGTTGTGACTGTTGTGTTTGTGATAATTTTTCAACAACATATCATATTTTATTTAAAAGAAAAAGCATGTATTTATATTTATATTCTAACACATGCAATCTTATAAAAAGTTTTGGTCATTAATTGTCCCTGAATATTTTACATGATCATTATGATCTGACTTGTCTAGATTATTAAGCAATTTACCATACCTAAATCACTACTATTCATTTAATATCACTTCATCAAACTATAGTTAATAAACTAAGACACCAGATCAAAAACTTGAACAGTATTGGCATTGAATAAAGAAATATACAGTAGCCTGGCCTATAACTAGCCTTTAATTTTAAAGAAATAAGAAAAGGAAAAAAGGTGAAATATTAAAACAGAAATGAAAAACTTTACCTATAGTAACAAAGCCTTATCTATTCCTTGGACCATACCCAGAAGTAAGTTATATGAATAAGATAATAAAACATTCAGGTTCACATATTAAAGAAGAACTGAAGGACTGAGACATATCTAAGCACATTTAAAATTTCAGAAACAAGTGGGTTGTGTGTCAGAATTGTGTTCCTGAGTCAGTTGTTTTGGAGTTAAAACACACATCTCTTTTACAAATATTATTGTCCATGGGATTAGCTCCCCAAGCTACTCTACAAAATTCTTTTTTCTATAAGTTACTTGAAGAAAAATATGAATCACAGAACTCTGTGTATGCTGTGATTTCAGATTTTCCAGTCACTGTGCTTCATTACCCAGAGCTGGCATCTCACAATCTGTTTCCCCTCCACATGTACCAGAGTCATACTAAATAATTAATCTAGGTTCACACTCTTCTACTTTGTCAACTTACCTTCAACCATTAAAAGTATAAAAAAATCGAAAAGCACCTAAATAAATTCAAATAAGCCTAAGTGCTTCACTCACACTTATTTGGTTATTTGTACAACACTTGTACTTCTCCTTTAAAGAAACCTACTTTCGCTATCAAAATCATTTGGACTAAAACCCTGAACTTCTTTGGTTTGTTCATCTGCTCAATTATTTCTTTTCCTTAATCTATTTTTGAAATTTCAGGGACATTAATTGCTACTTTTTGGGGGGTTGTCTTTTTATTTTATTATTTTTTTTCTTTTTTGAGACAGAGTTTCACTGTTGTTGCCCAGGCTGGAATGCAATGGTTCTGTCCTGGCTCACTGCAACCTCTGCCTCCCAGGTGCAAGCAATTCTCCTGTCTCAGCCTTAGCCTCCCCAGTAGCTGGGATTACAGGTGCTGCCACCATGCCCGGTAATTTTTTTCTTTTTTTTTTAATAGAGTTGGGGTCTCACCATGTTGGCCAGGCTGGTCTTGAACTCCTGACCTCAGGTGATCCACCCACCTCGGCTCCCCAAAGTGCTGGGATAGAAAAAAAAAAAAAGAACAAACAAAAAAACACACTATTTGGCTACTCTATCTTCATTATCAAATTTACCTAGTTTATATGGCTGCCAAGCTATACCATGTTTGCTAAGTTAATTCTTTCTCTAATTCTCTGAAGAGAAATACTGTTTCTTAAAAATATCCAACCCATCCTTTTCATGACTAAATTTCCTTCCTACATTTCAGATTGAAACTGCTTCAAACTGCAGCCATTATAACTATAAATGTATTTGAAACCACATTCCTTCATCAGTTAAGTTTGAGTAAAGAAAGTACAAAGTGTTCTAAATATTTCAAACTGGAAGGGATAATATTTAAATTAGGTATTGGCAAGCCTATAGAAGAGCTGGTAGAATGAAAGACAGAGAATAATGCCACCTGCTTTCAGAAAATGAATAAGCTGCCACTAATAGCCTCGGCCACTAATAGCACTAAAGTACATTTGTGAAATAAAATTTCTAGAATTAAGGAGAAATTTGTGTCTTCTTTCTGCTCTTGGGGCTCCTATCCTTCTGGAACACAATTATAGCTTCCAGTCTGTATATGTTATGTAAGTACCTCTTGATGGTGGAATCTAGCCTGGCATTATAGTGGTTAGAAATCGGAGAAAAATCATTCTCAGGTTTCCTGTCCACATGATATCAGGGAGAGTGCAGAAGTTGAAATTGCTGAAGCTTAATTGACCACTGGAAATCTGGCTCACCATTCTTTACTTTTACCAACAATTGCAGTGGAAGATACAGCTTTGTCGGGGCGAGAAGTAAGACTTCATATGTTCTTTGTATTGCATCCATTTCTGTGCTCTCTAGATACATTTTTCTATCAAGTATCCCTTCTGTTACCAATATCTTCAAAATATTTCTGTTTGCTGGATTCCATCAGCATTTAAACAAATTCAGTTTTTCTCTCACTTTAGAGAAAAAATTACTAATAAAATTTTACACATTCCATGAATTCAGTCTAATTAACATGTTTTCTCTTTTGAAGTCAAACAAAATGTTTAATATTTCTTATGTAATTTCTCTAAAAGTAAGTAATATCTACACTTATATTACAAATAGTTTTTACCATTTCAATATACTGAATGCTTTTAATAGTGAAAAAAGTTTGAATGTTTTAAGCATATATGCTGATAATTATATTATAGTTTTCAATAATGTCCTGTAAGTTACTATGATGAAAATTGCTTCAAAAATTAAATCAGGGCTAATTAAATAAGTTTTATTTATTCTGCGGGATATTGAAGAAAATTATCACAGTTAAAGTGTGGATAAAGTAGCTTCATGTTTTGTTATAGAGGAAAGTTTAAGCTACAACCTCTTAAATCCAAATAGTTGGAATGATTATGTCTGAGGAAGTGTCATGTCAGATCTTCTAGAAGCACAGCGATCTGTCCTAAGTCCTTGCTATACTGCAGACACTGATTATACGTTAGAGATCTCTTATTCTTATCAGTGTATCTCCTTAGTGTTAACATTTTTCAGTGAACAAACAATCTGGTACTTATGATTACGCACCACATTTATGAATTAAAAATATCCAGCCGAGTGCAGTGCAGTGGCTCACGCCTGTAACCCCAGCACTTTGGGAGGCCAAGGTGGGTGGATCACAAGGTCAAGAGATTGAGACCATCCTGGCCAACATGGTGACATCCTGTCTCTACTAAAAATACAAAAATTAGCTGGGTGTACTTACGCCTGTAGTCCCAGCTACTCGGGAGGCTGAGGCAGGAGAATCACTTGAACCCAGGAAGCGGAGATTGCTATAAGTCAAGATTGAGCCACTGCACTCCAGCCTGGCGACACAGCGAGACTCTGTCTTAAAAAAAAAAAAAAATCCACCCCTTGAGCTAAGGTTACCTAGGCTGACAGCTGAATTTAAGTCTGTTTTCTATTTTCAAACTTAAGACTGTGAAAATAGAATAGAAGTCAGTTTCTTGGAAGTCTCCATGAATTATGCTGATAAGACCTTAGACCAACTGTGAAATTTATTCTGTACTTCTGAAATAGCTAAGAATACAAAATACTATGTAGTTTTATATAAAAAAATAGAATTTGCTTTTCACTTACATAATTATAATGTTAATGTCTTATTGTAATGATAAAAATGAAATATAAAATTAGAATCAAAATAAAAGATGAGTTGCCACCACTGGCTGTCAATAGTAAGTGAAAATATATTGTACCAATAGAATAGCATTGGTATATGTTATACCAAAACTCTGAATCTGAGAATTTCTCATTCAACAATTGCTCATTTACTAGGCAATGAATGAGGACCTAGAAAAATAAAATATATATATATTAAGAGCAGTTATCATCTTTTGTAAGAGTGACATTTACAGTGTATTATAATAGTCAAGGTTTTCCAGAGAAGTAGAACCAATGGAGTGTGTGTGTGTGTGTGTGTGTGTGTGTGTGAGAGAGAGAGAGAGAGAGAGAAAGACAGAGAGAAAGAAATAAGGAAGGAAAGAAAGAGAGAAAGAAGGAAATAAAGAGAGAAAGGAAGGAAGGAAGGAAGGAAGGAAGGAAGGAAGGAAGGAAGGAAGGAAGGAAAGAAGGAAGGGAGGGAAGGAAGGAAAGAAAAGGAAGAACTTATTATAAGAAAAGAGCTCCTGTGATTATGAAGGCTGACAATCTGAGTATTTCCAAGATGAGTTAAAATGTTGGAGGCACACACAGAAGAACCAATGGTGCAGTTCCTGTTTGAGTCCAAAAACTTGAGAGCCAGGGGAGCTGATGGTGCAATTCCAGTTTAACAACCAGCAGGATGAAGACCCAGGAGGACGTAATATATCAGTCTCAGTATGAAGGTAGGAAAAATTCTCCCTTGCTTGGAGGAGGTTCGGCCTTTTTGTTCTATTTAGCTCCTCAGCTGATTGGACGAAGCCCACTCACGTTAGGGATGGCTAGCTGCTTCCTGCTCATCCTCCTTTATCTGTAGTTCTGCAGTTTCATTAACCTATAGTCAAGCATGATTTGAATATGTCAAACAGGAAATTTCAGAAATAAACAATGCATAAGTTTTAAATTACATGCTATTTGGAGTAGCATAATGAAATCTCACAGCATCCCACACCATCCCTGGTAGGACACTAATCACTCCTTTGTCCAACAGATCCATGCTGTGTACACCACCCACCCATCAGTCACTTAGTAGCTGCTTGGTTCTCAGCTTGACTGTTGCAGTAGAGCAATGTAGCAGAAGTGCTGGTGTTCAACGGCCCCTTATTGTACTTCACAATGGCCCCAAAGTGTAATAGTGGTGATGCTGGTAATTCGAATATGCCAAAAATAAATTTTAAAGTGTGTCCTTTAAGGGAAAAAGTGAAAGTCCTCAACTTAAGAAGGAAAAATATTATATGTTGAGGTTGCTAAGATTTGCAGTAAAAGCAAATTTTCTATCCATGAAATTGTAAAGAATAAAAGAAATTCAGATTATATTTGCTGTCTCACCTCAAACTGCAGAAATTATAGCCACAGTGTGTGATAAGTGCTTGATTAAGATGGAAAAGGCTTTACATTTGTGGGCGGAAGAAATGAACAGAAATATGTCTCGATTGACAGCCATTAGATTCAGAACTATTTGTGGTTCCAGGCATACACTGAAGATTTTGGAAGCTATCTCCTTTCCAAGGATAAGAAGAAACTATGTACTCAGTGCACTAATGCACAAGCTTATGTCATCCGAAACACCCTCACAGAGAGACCCAGAATAATACTCAATAGCTAAGTACCCAGAGGACCAGTTATACACAAAATTTACAATTACCTGTAGTTAGAGACCAGTATAGTCAAAATTATTGATATTTGCATATAATGCTGTCAAATATACAGAAATTACAGTTTCAATGTATACAGTGACTTAAAATTTAGAGTAGATTTTCATATTTTTTATACCACTGAATCCTAACAATATTTTTTAATGGTATATGCTCTTACCTTTACTTTTCCAAGTGAACTATATATATAATTAAATTTTACCTTGAACATTTCAGAGGATGACATTTTTCTGTCATGCTTTTATTTGAATCATATTTATGAATTTATGTTCCATATATTCCATACTGAAAACTACTTTATAGTAGTTTTTTGATATATGCTAATAATGTTTATTATAAGAATATAATGTATTTTTTTCTGCAGCATTTGCTGATTGAATAAGTGCATATTACTATTGGTTATATGCTGGTCTACAATGCTCTAGTTTGATACTATATCCAGCTGAATACAGGTACAAAATGATAAATGAGTAATTAATGAATAGATGCCATTTAATTATACCCAAGTGCAGGGTGCAGAGTTTGTGTTTGATTTCAGTAGAAATTAGTACAGTTGATTTCAGTAGAGCTAATCAACAATATTATAAAATTAACCTTTCTAAATGTTTTAACAATCTCTGAATTTATCATTTAAAATGGTACATGATTAATAAAAGGACAAATTATTCTGTGATCATCAGAAGTTCATAGGTATATTATCTTTCAGACATATATTTGCAAGTTAAATATTTTAGTATCTACACAAAGAAATTATCTAAACATCAGTGGTATGCCTCTTTGATAAATAAAACCATAGTACTTGAAAATTTCTTTATTATTTTGATAAATATTAAGCCTTATACCATAATCACTTGGATTGGAAGTGTTTATCATGGAAGAAAAGGGCATGGGCTTTCTAGTCTAGAATATTCTTCTAAGCTGTAGCACTTATGAGTGACATAATCTCAAGCAATTTACCTCCTTCTAATGTTTACATAGGTGGATGATAGGTACGCATCTAGTACAGAGTCTGGCACATAATAATTGCTAAATCAATACAAATTTATTATTTCCTATACATTTTGCAACTTACTGAGTTAATTGTGTATATGATCCATGGATTGGAAAACACACAGTAAAGGCCAGAGAGGGAGAGAGAGAGAATGAGAGAGCACAAAGGAGTATCTCTGGGGAAAACCTAAATATCTGCATATAAATGTTGCGTCCACTTTCATTATAATTAAGTTAAAAATATATTATTAATGTTGAATAGTATATTCATAAACAAACTTTTAAGTTAAACCATCGCTATTTTATAATTCAAATAACAGTAGTTTACTTTCCATTTTCTTCAAACTTGTAAAGTATATTAATAATCATATGCCTTTAAAAGTAAACTATACATGGAAATGGAAATACAATCTACTGTTTAAGATTGAACAGTGGTAACATAAACACTGGGGATTAATGAAGTGTCTCTTCCTTTCCTTTATGCTTTCCCCACTAACTTATACCTTTTTCTAGTAAGGCACAGGTAACATTTTATATTCATACTTTGACATTAACTTTGTATCAACAATTTGCCTTATCAAACCTAACAGTAAAAGATCTGCCACAACCTAACAGCACAATACTTGCTTATTCAATTCAATAATTTCTATATTCAAATTCAAATTATATTTCATCTTAGGTTCTCAATTTGCTACTTGAGTACCATAAAATAACTTGGATTACGATCATCATCATATCCAACTTATTCTGAAGACATAGGAGGTGACTGCTAATCAACTATTAAAAACTTCTGACTATAATACTAGCAATAGGAACAGGTGAGGGGCAATTACAATTCTGGAGAGGGAAAGAAACGCAATGTAACACACATGATTGATGTTTCTCCACTTAGCTTATTTTTAATAGTACAAACATGGCCAATTTTTATTTACTTCGACTGGCTTGCACACATGCACATTTGAAAAATTTTAATAGTCTTGATATTTTGTTTTTCAGAAGTGAATATAAAATCATTCATATTAATGTTACCCTTTTAAATGCCTTTTCTGACTTTTTAAAAGAGAGACTCAAAATGCATTCTGATCCATATTAAAATGTTTGTTTTGTAACGACAAGCCCTATGACATTATGTCTTACAATATTATGTGTGTTCATCTCCTGAGACCTCTTGCTTTAATAAATTGTCAGCCAACTGGGAGGTGATTTTCATTCTTGACATTCAAAAATCCCACTTCAAAGTAAAGTGCTGTCATAACAGGAAGCTTAATTCAAATTAACTAAAATCAAAGAGTCATAGTTTTCTGAAATCAAAACAGAATCCAAGCAACTTTTGTCATGTCAGCACTCTGTTGTGGTGAATTCCTATAGTTTTATGTTGCCTTGGCATCCATTTTGAATACAAGCTTAACTTTTTCATACCAGAAGCAGAGTTCAATTACCCTTAACACAGTTTCTAGATCTACATCCCACCGACATAGGTCAAACATGGGCCAGAGATAAGAACTTGGAAGCTTTGGCTCTCCACTTTCTTGCCACTTTTTTTTAAATGGAAAATTTAGGCATTTGTCCATGAACTTGAAGTCATCCACACTCGATTCCCTTATATATGCCACTAGTTGCCACTCACTCAATCTCTCTTGCTTTTTGCTTGACTCTTCATTCCTGTCTTGGCTGACCCAGGGACAGAGAACCACTCTCATTATTCTTTCCCTGCCTGGGTCCAAATAGAAATCTTTGAACAAGTTTCCTGTCATGGTGGTATATGGAATATGTGCCTTCCACTTGGAAAACTAGGGGCTGCTCCAGGCCAGGATTTCCCTGGAACATGAGGAGAAACACAAAGTCAGACTCTCAGCACCAGAGTGATGATCAGACAGGCATAAAACTGGACATGGTCACACAAGAACCACCAAGAAGGGCCTCTGACAGTATAAACAAGTTTATTGTGCCAGGACCCACACCCCCTTTCCCAGGTCTCAGATTGGACAACTAAGCATAAGGTCATCTGCCAGGCAGAAGAAATATCTCATGGCAGACACAATGTAAACACTCACATCCAGTTCCTCTTACTTTCACGTTAAGACGGGGTTGCTAGGGTTGCTAGCCACTCTGGCACTGGAATCCCAATTTAGCTAGGCACTCTCAAAGCATCTATAAAGCCTAATTCTTTTTTACTTTTATTAATGTTAGTAGACTATCAAGTTCACATAAATGTTCTCTTCCATGTGTGCTTTTCATAATACTAATTCTTATAGAAATGAAAGCCTCTCTAAAGCCTTTTTAAGAATTTAAATAACATATGCAAGCACAATTACCTTAAAGATCTAAGAATGGCATCTCCAGCTAATGCTGTTATTCTTCAGTGGTATTTGCCTAACTTAAGTGAAAAATAGTCAGGAAGGGACATAGAGTTGTTTGCAGGATGCTTTTATGAACTTAACATGTCAATGGAATCAAGTCACAAGGTAGATGCCTGTGTCCAAAAAGCCCTCTTGGATGTCTGACAACTCAATGGCCAAGTAAAATATAAGTATTTTTGTCTTGAATGCTTTCTTGAGAAAATATTTACTAGTTTGCATATGGATGATGGTTAAGCTATTGCATGTAAAGTATTTATAAATCATAAACACTATTGCTATATTTACTTTCCATTTATTTAGAAGCAAACATATTCCAGGATAATATGTTAATTTTAAACTATAAATCTGAAATTTGAAATATTATCCACTAAGATTAACTTTTATATACTTAACAGTATTGCTATTTTTTTCTGACAGAAAAGTTATAAGTGACAGTCATCTAATTATCACTAAATGATTATAGAAAGGTTTATACACTTACAGTTTTAAGTAAGAAAGGAAGCAAATATAATTATTCAAAAACTACTTTCAAATAGTTTTTGATTTATCATCCCTCTCTAGGTAGTATTATGCTTTATATTTACTAGCAAAGAGTTATTTATTTAAGAATATGCAATAGTACAAATTTAATTTATAAATAGTGAATTCAAATTATTGCATATAAATTCTGGTGTCAGAGGAATTCAGATAGTAGTATCATGCAGTAAATAACTGTTTTAAAAAGCTGAACTTTTTAGAAAAAACAAAAGTAGTCTCTTCAGTTAATCAAATAACTAGTGCTAGATACAAGTACTGAACATTCAAAGAAACACAGGTGTTTCCAAAAAATTTACAGAATAATTACTCTGTTCCCAAATATGTATGGGTGTCAGTTTTCTATCCAGAAGGAATAATATCACATTTAAGAATTCAAAGAATAATAAATAAAATATAGTACCATAAATAAAATACATTATCATTAGGGAAAACAAAGTCTTGGTAAGACCATAAAACTAATGATCAATTATAGATTTGTATAATTTTAAAATATTAATAAAGGCATAATAAGCAAATATGGCTTTTATGTGAAATATTATAGTGATTTCTTTTTCCAAAATCATAGGCAATATAAAATAGAATGGAATATTTTGAGGATTGTTAATAATGTCTTGAAACTAAGCATACTTTAGAGAAGAAAGCAATGTGGGTTTTAAAATTTATCTTAAAGCCAGTTTTTAGCTAGCTATATGTAGAAAGCTGAAACTGGATCCCTTCCTTACACCATATACAAAAATTAATTCAAGATGGATTAAAGACTTAAATATTAGACCTAAAACCATAAAAACCTTAGAAGAAAACCTAGGCAATAGCATTCAGGCCATAGGCATGGGCAAGGACTTCATGACTAAAACACCAAAAGCAATGGCAACAAAAGCCAAAATTGACAAATGGGATCTAATTAAACAAAAGAGCTTCTGCACAGCAAAAGAAACTACCATCAGAGTGAACAGGCAACCTACAGAACGGGAGAAAATTTTTGCAATCTACCCATCTGACAAAGGGCTAATATCCAGAATCTACAAAGAACTTAAACAAATCTACAAGAAAAAATCAACCCCATTAAAAACTGGGCAAAGGATATGAACAGACACTTCTCAAAAGAAGACAATTATGCAGCCAACAGACACATGAAAAAATGCCCATCATCACTGGTCATCAGAGAAATGCAAATCAAAATCATAATGAGATACCATCTCACACCACTTAAAATGGTGATCATTAAAAAGTCCACAAACAACAGATGCTGGAGAGGATGTGGAGAAATAGGAACACTTTTACACTGTTGGTGGGACTGTAAACTAGTTCAACCACTGTGAAAGACAGTGTGGCAATTCCTCAAGGATCTAGAACTAGAATACCATTTGATCCAGCAATTCTATTCCTGGGTATATACCTAAAGGATTATAAACCATGATGCTATAAAGACACATGCACATGTATGTTTATTGCAGCACTATTCACAATAGCAAAGACTTGGAACCAACCCAAATGTCCATCAATGATAGACTGGATTAAGAAAATGTGGCACATATACACCATGGAATACTATGCAGTCATGAAAAAGGATGAGTTCATGTCCTTTGTAGGGATATGGATGAAGCTGGAAACCATCATTCTGAGCAAACTATCGCAAGGATAAAAAACCAAACACTGCATGTTCTCACTCATAGGTGGGACTTGAACAATGAGAACACTTGGACATAGGAAGGGGAACATCACACATTGGGGCTTGTCATGGATGTGGGGAGAAGAGGGATAGCATTGGGAGATATACTTAATGTAAATGACGAGATAATGGGTGCAGCACACCAACATGGCACATGCATACATATGTAACAAACCTGCACTTTGTGCACATGTACCCTAGAACTTAAAATTTAAAAAAATAAATAAATTTAATTTGGCTAAAGTTTTTCTTTTAGCACCAAGGAATACAGTGCAAATTTAGGTTACAGAAAATGCCTTATCATATTTGTAAACCCCATAGCATTTAGTTTGACATTTTAAAATTTATTTTGACCTGTGAGGAAAGCATCACTGGAAAAAAAAGATCAGATCTATTTTCCAAATTACTGTTTTTTAGCACTGTGACAGGGACATTTCCCAGTCTCTCAAAACACAGAGTTGAGGCAATTGAAATCAATTAATGACAAAGATTGTTATGGGTTGAATTTCTTTTTTCCCCCAGATATATTTGAAAGTTCTAACCTTCAATATCTGTGAATGGGATCTTATTTGGAAATACAGCCTCTGCAGATGCACAAGTTAAGATGAAGTTTTAGAGTCAAACCCAATCTAATATTACTGCTGTCCTTATAAAAAGAAAAAAAAAAACGGACATAGAGACAAACGTGTAGAAAGGTAAGATGGAGTGAAGACAGGGAGAAGGTCATGTACAAATCAAAGAACACCTGAAGCCACCAAAAGCAAGGAGAGGTGCATAGAATAAAAACTTTCCCTCACAGCTCTCAGAAATGACTGACACTGCCGTCACCTACACTTTAGACTTCTAGCCTCTAGAGCTGTAAGAAATAGCACATGTATACATATGTAACAAACCTGCACATTGTGCACATGTACCCTAGAACTTAACGTATAATAATAAAAAAAAAGTAAGTTTCTGTTGCTTAAACCATACATTTTGTTGTTCTTTTTTACGGCAGACCTAGCAAACAAATACATGTATTTAATACAATATTTTAAAAACAAATTTAAATTCAATTTAAATCTGTAAGTTTGCAAAAATATTACTTGGTAAAAACAAAGTAAACAATTTGTATATGTTTGTGCTTCAACTTATATAGAGGAGAATCAAACTAAAATGGTTCTCACTAAGTATATATATTATGTATACATATATACACACTAAGTATATAATAATAAATACATTTAATAACACAAATGTATTAAACGTACATTGAAATAATATAAATATTTTAATAATATAAATGTTTTCATTAAGTATGTATAATGCATATATTAATTTATATATCATATATGTGATATATTAATTTATATATATGATATGCATATTAAGACTAATATAATTATATTACTATATATAAATACATCTATACTATGTATACTTAAACAGTGTACATTACTTATATATACTTATATAATTTAATTTATATGTCACATATAGATTATATGTTGTATATTAATATACCATATATAAATGAGAACATTTATATCATTTAATTGCTTATATTATTTAAATGTACATTAATAAATTTATGTTATTTAAATGTACTTATTTGATATGTTTATATTATTATCTATATACACATATATATACATGAGGGGAGAGAGAGAAGAAGGAGGAGGAAGAAAAAGAGAAGGAAGAGGAGGGGGAAGAGAAGCAGTGAGGAGGTAGAAGAACATAATCCAAATCACTCTCTCCTATTGGTTTATTGTTCACTATCTTCAATTTTTTTCTTCTGTCATTGGTGCTTTCAACAATTTTAATGTGACTAAAATACAACAACATACTATCTTTGATACTACTTATTTATCTTCTATTTGCATACTATAGTGAGCTATGAGATGGTTTTGAAAATTGAAGTTCTGCTCTCTCCATCCTTGAGTTTTTGAAAAACAAAGAAACAGAGGTTAACTTAAATTTGAAGTAAACGATATTAAACAAACAGCAGTCATTGATCTAAGTAACTAATTATCTGTACTACATGTGTCTAGCCCCTGAAAACAGAAAGCAGGCGGATCATTAAGACAAAGGACATAATACAATAACCTATTTGTTGCCTTAATCCTGTCTTATCATACTGATTAACTCATTTTTGCCCTGATGTTCTTCCAGAAATAAGATAAATACTATTCTGTAAATGCCCTCACAGTGCCGAGCTGCATGCATTTCCCTGCTTTTCCTCTATGCCAGCTTCTCTTTGATGCTGAAGCTTAAGGACATTTTGTGCATCTAGGCGTATTAGGTATAAAAGCTTTTAATCACACTAATTCCTCTAACTGTTCCTAATCTATATCTAAGTCTCTCATCTGTTCCTATTCTGACACAGCTGCCGCTGGACCTAAAAAAAATGTTTCTTACGTACTGCTTTAACTGAGCTGAACTCAGAATTTAACTAACACGGATCATTGTTTCTTCCTTTCTATATTTTCCCCTTGACCATAGTGACTACTCACTTATCTATGATGAAGGTTGATTTTTAGATTCTCTCCACACAGTAGACTTCATTAGGCTACTTTAAGTTTCAGTTGGCAAACATTTGGAAAAAATGGACATATGCATACTGCCTTCCGATAGATATTTGTTCATTTTTGTGTTTATTTAAAATTCCTCTCTCCATTGTGGAGATTTAAAATAATTTCCGGAACTCAAGGAATCTTCTTAAACTGTATTTTTTTGTTGTCTCTGTATCATCTCTTTACTCAAAATACTTCCCTCAGATTCTATTTCTGTCTATTCTGAATGACTTTCCTTCTTTTCTTCTCAAGGGTGGTACTCATTCTTCCTTATATCTTTTCCTATCAAAACATATTTTAAAAATATCTTGCTGTTTATCAATTGTAAGGATCCACAGTAAGAAATCGTTTATTATTATTTCATAAATGTAGTTTAATTGTGCGCTGTGAAAAAATGTGAATTCCAGAGATTACATTAAAAGCAAACAACATGCATATTTGCATAGCTCAAGTGACCCCAAAGGAAAGATAATTGGTAGTGAAGAGTAAAATGGTGCTGTATGGGAATATAATAAAAGTAGGGGGCAAATTAAAATTTTAAATAAAGTTATTTATCAAAGGATAATGGTCTTCTGGAAGAATAAGGAGGGCATTACTTTCTTTCTTTCTTTTTTTTTTTAGACAAACTCTTGCTGTGTTGACAGGCTGCAGAGGAGGACATGAGGACATTGCTTTCTCTGAAACACAAAAGAACAACTTGACACACCTGATAAATAGTGCAGAATAACAAATTTTTTAAAAAGTTTATTCAATGATTTAAAACACATTTGCACTCGATTGATTCAGTGTATAAAAATTATTGTGTGGCTATGGTGGATCAGTCCCTATAACAAATAACTGTTATACTAGGCAAAAAATTATCTAAGAATTATCAAAGTACATAAAAAGTCTAGAATATTTTAATAAAGAGATCGTATACATTGATAATCCAATTCTCAATTTCAAGATTGTGGTAATCTTTAGGAGATATAAAGGATGTTGATAATCTAGTGGTTAACTTGTATAGTATATTTGTTTGTTTAAAATTTCTTTCTTCAGAGATTATTTTAAATGTAAACCTTCACATTAACAACACCCTGTAAAATTATATGGACTCATTTCAGATAACAAAAAAGTGTAATTGTGCTCTAAAAATAGACAATAATAATGAATATGACAACATTGAGAATTTTAATACAAGATATTATTTATTAACTGTTTAATTAGAGCTGTGCTATATTTTATATATGACTTATTTTATTTAATCTGCATTACAGCCCTATAAAAATGACATGTTAATTTAAGTTTTAGAAAAAAGAAAAGGAGTTAAGGAGACCAAATAACTTGTGGAGAACAGCCAGGTAATTGTAAGTAGTGAAGTCTTTGTGTTTTGTAGTCTAGCACTGACTGTCTTTAAACCCTCGCTTTTATTCTTTCTTGCAAATGCCTTCCTTTTGTTTTTATTTTACTAATTTTACTTAACTTGATAACTATCTTTCATATGAGTATTGGCTATTTTGGTTCAAGTCCATACTAGTATTTATTTGGAATTGAGATTGTTTCACATGAGGAGAGAGCAGAAAATGGTGGTTCTGAGTAAACTGTGGAATCAGACCTACTTCACTTCATCCTCAATAGTTTAATTCCTACAACAACCTAGAGAAGACATAAGAAAGCCTTATTAGAACCAAGTCAGTAGATTTAAATCATAATTAACTTGCCTAAGATTACATTACCTGTAAATGGCAGACTAGAAATTTAAATAGATGGAATATTCACTCCAAAGACTGTGTTGTAAAACTCTAAGGTATACCCTCTTTTAGAAGAATCTCTATTTTACAGAAAAACTTGGTTAATCAGACTAGAAATACCTTAAATTACATTAAACTGGATTTGCTTTAAGAATACAATAGACAAGAAGGAATTGACTATAAAATGATTGATTTAGGATATGAGTACAATAAATATCCCCTATGTCTTTGGAGTATTACGTTTTTATGCATCATACACCTTTAGATTTCTGAACGAGAGATATTGCACCATGAATTTAATGTAGCACTTTTGAATTACTAAAGTACATTGATATATTTATTTAATTACTCCTGGAAAATAGCAGACTTTACGGTTATTAAAAAATAGACCTAGAAACCACAAGATAATTAATGATAAGATAGATCAATAAATTATGTTTAGAAACATAGAGACTTTATAATTACATGTGAGGGGCATTATCAGATTAAATTTAACTGTTGCATTTCTGGATCTTGAATAAAGTGTGCAAATTAAAGGGGATTTAGAAGGGAAATATATTTATTTAGGAAAAAAGAAAGACAAAAAGTAGATTATCAAAAAATAAGTCAGCCAGATTTTCATGACAGTAAGAGAAAGACTGAGAGAAAGGATATGTGAGAGAAAATGAAAGCGATTATAGAAATAGAGACACATTTAGGTGAACTCTGATAAAAATGTGCAGTGTTTTATATTCTTATAAATAGCACAGTGATGGTAACACAAGTAGCAATACAAAGTTTTGGTGAGTACTTTTGGTGAGATTGCATCTACCTCACTCAAGATTGGAACAAAACTCAAACTGAAGCAATTATCTTGTAATGAAGAAAAATATAAATATGAAAGAACTTGATAAGAAGTTTGGACCACAAAGAATAAGGTCAAAAAGTAGAAAATTGTTGTTATTATTTTTTGAAGTCTGTCTTGAATCATTGGCCTTGAGAGTTCTGGTAACTAATTACCCACCACTTCTTCCATTAACTCTGGTCATGTCAGTGTGGGTGATAGAGCATGTCATTGCATTTTTGTATTGTCTCACTTAATCCGGTCACTGACATAGTAGGAGAAAAGTCTGAGGTCTTCTGGGGAACGTCTGGAGCCTTTTCCTCTACTTCCAATTGCAAGTTGCTCTGATATTAATACAGTCAGATTTTCTGTTGCCTAAAGTTCTCTCCATTGTTAGCATTAATAAAGTTATTTAAATAATGTGTATGTCTCAATTAATGTGTTCCACCACTACAACAAATAAATAAATACATAAAAATAAAGACTCAACATAAAATTAATTCAATGAAACAGAAAGTTAGCTTAATCAGGGGTTCTCATTTCACTGCATTTAAGTTAACTGACTTTTTTCCACTCACCTTTTCCATCCTTCTTTTCTTCTTTTTAAAATTGTTTTACTAAATTTTGAAATTTTATGATAAAATACTTTAAGGTAATAAAATCTGTGTTACGCTATTTAATACTTAGTAAGCAAATCGTATCCCTACTAAATAACTATTTATATAGAATCTTTATAGAAGTTTATCATTCAGAAAAACAGCAATACATTATCTTAATTGACTTTAGTGTTCATGGTTTCCCACATGGAACTTCAGTGTTACATTTTTTGAAAGCCCTGTGCAGATATATATTTGGATTTAATGATGCATCACATTAAAGAACCTTTTGTGGGAGGAGGAGCATAATATTATTAAGTTTTTATAAAGTTTTACAGTAAGAAAGCAATAAATATTCTTTGAATAACATGAGAGCAAACAAAATCTATCAAAAAATATTTAAATATATATTATAAAGGGAGTGATATAATTAAGGTGGTGAAA
This sequence comes from Trachypithecus francoisi, assembly GCF_009764315.1. Taxonomy (NCBI): domain Eukaryota; kingdom Metazoa; phylum Chordata; class Mammalia; order Primates; family Cercopithecidae; genus Trachypithecus; species Trachypithecus francoisi. The sequence goes on from NW_022681465.1 coordinate 61,910,044, forward strand.
TAGAAGCTGCTCATATTGCCCCAAAACTGCAAAAATTCTGCACCCAGCAATAGTTAAAAATCTTTCTTTAGGAGCCTCAGGATTCAGGTAGGAGTTTGTGAACTCTAGTAGAACACAAAATCCTGGAGGGTTGTTTTGAGGGCAACTGACACCTGGGTGGCTGATCCACCAAGGTTGCTCCTGGATTCAAGCACAGAAATGGCCTAGCCTTTCAAGGGACTTGGCTACAGTCCCATTTGGCTTTCAGCCTGCAAGCAAAACCATCTGCTGAGCAGTCTAGAAGGAAGCACGCACACTAGTACCTGACGGAAAGGGTCGTCTGCCCACTGGCAGCAGTGGCACCTGAAAATGGCCCTGTGGCCCTGCTTCAGCCTTCTCGAGCTGAGGTCCCAGCTAAGAGTGGCTTATACAAGGATGCAGAGAGAGACTCAGCCATATCTTGCAGTCTGGGCCTCCCTGATGGGCTCACCAAGCTCTGTCACAGAACATATCCCATGAGGACACAATCTCAACTGTAGCCTCTCTCACTGCAATGAGGAAACTATATCATCTGTGCAGGCACTTGCTGGGAGATATGGACCCCTGTAAGCCAAAAAGACTGTACTCTGCTGCTTTTGCCCCACATTGGACTCCAAGAAGCCCAGTCCCAGCTCCAGCCACTGCCTTGCACCCCTATATGGCAACAGGAGAACTATGTCAATTTTGCACAGACTTACTGAGGGATACATGGCCCTCTGATTTAACAAGACCAGGCTCTCCAGCCTCAGCCCCATAGAAGATCCCAAGAGAGCTCAGTATTAGCTCCAGCTATCTCCAGCGGCGGTTGGGAAATTATCCCGTGTGTACAGAGTTCTCCTGGGAGCTGCATACGCTCTGAGACAATGGAACTGTACTCTCCAGTCTCTGTTCTACAGATTTCGAGGGGGCTCAGTCTCAGCTTCTGCACCTCCTGCTGCAGTCCATCTATGCAAGGACTTACTGGGAGATATGCGCCTGTCTGAGTGAATGTGACAGGCAATCTCCATCCCACAACAAATCTGAAGGAGGCCCTGCCTCATTTCTGGCAATTTCTGTTCTAGTCAAGGAACCATTCTACTATTGCAGAGACCTACTGAGAGGCATGCTTACCTGGGCTACCAGGACAGTCTTCTGAACTCAGGCCCCTGACCAGCATACCCTCCCAGTATCCTGCTTGGGTTTTCCTCTCATACATTTGGGCCACAAAGCTGCATCAACCATAGAGTACTTGCAAGACTTGCGACAGGCCTTGGCTTAGAACATCGTATAGTTCTGAGATGGCTGAAGTGATCACAGGTCCAGGAAACGAAACAGTCAGTCTGCTTAGAAGCCCTGGAGATCCCTCTGAAGAAAAACAGGCACAAACAAAGCCAGACTGCATAGACCAAGATGAATACTGAATCACTCAATGCACACTGATATTGTCACACTTCCACAAGCATCAATGACGTTCAGGGTAGTATGACATCACTAAAATGGACCAAAAAACAAGATGCCAGAGACTGACCCTAAAGTGATGGGGATGTGTGATCTTTCAGACAAAGAATGAAAACTACCTGTTTTAAAGAAGCTCAATGGACTTTAAGAAAACACAATTAATCAATTCAGAAATTAATCACATAAATTTAACAGAGAGATTGAAATAATTTTAAAAATCAAAAAGATTTTCTGGAGCTAAACATTGTAGTAAATGAAATATAGAAGACAAACAAATTGATCACATGGAAGAATGAATCAGTGAGCTTGAAGGTGGACTATTTAAAAATGCATAGTCAAGGGAAAAAAAAGACTGAAAAACGCTTACAGAATTTGTCAAACAATATCAAAAGAGCAAATGTATGCTATTAGAGTTAAAGAGGGATCTGAAAAGCAGAGCATTAAAAAAAAAAAAAAAAAAGACATTAAAAGAAAACTTTCCAAATCTGGAGAAAGATATAACTACCTATGTACAGGAAGGTCAAAGGTCACCAATCAGATGCAACTAAATATGAATACCTCCATACATATAATCAAAATCTCAAAGGTCAAAGACAATGAGAGGATTCTGAAAGCAGCAAAGAAAACAAGCAAATAAAGTATAAGAAATATCCAGTACACCTGGCAGCAGACTTCTCAGCAGAAACCCTGCAGGCTAGGAAGGAGTGGGACATTATATATAGAATGCTTAAGGAAAAACTTTGCCAACTAAGAATATTATAACTGGAAACGCTTTCTTTCAGAATTAAGAGATAAAGACTTTCTCAAAGCTGGGAGAGACTTTCACTACCAGATATGTTCTACAAGTACTGCTAAAGGGAATTCTTAAACCAAAAACAAAGAAAAAAAATTAAAAAAAACAGGATGCTATTGTGATTGTTACACTAATATTGTGAATATAGTGTATAATCACCTATATCTTTACTAGGAAGACTAAAAGATAAAAATAATAATACAACAATTTGTCAAGGTAGGCATTATAAAATGCAAATTGTGACATCAAAAATTTTAAATGTGGGGAAAGAAGAAAAGTAATGCATATGACTTTTGTTAATATGCTTCTTTTTTTGTACTGTGACAAATGTTAAGTTGCTATAAGTTTTAAATAGCTGGTTATAACAATCAGATATTTTTGTAAATCTTTTGGTAATCACAAAGCCAACTTATAATAGATACATTATTTTAAAAAAATTAAAATATAACAACAGAGATAAAGGAAGACAACAATAAATACAGCAAGAAAGCAAGAAAGAATGAAAACAGAAAAGGAATGAAGGAAGGATGGAAGGCAGAAAGGGAGGAAGGAAGGGAAGAAGGAAGGAAGGAAAGAAGGAAGGAAGGGAAGGGGAGGAAGGGGAAGAAAGAAAGAAAGGAAGGAAGAGAAAGAAAGAAAGGAAGAAAGAAAGAAAGGAAGGAAGAAAGAAAGAAAGAGGGAGGGAAGGAAGGAAGAAAAGAAGGAAGGGAAAGAAAAGAAAAGAAAGAGGGAGGGAAGGAGGAATGAAGGGGAGGAAGGGGAGGAGGGAAAGGTAGGAAGGAAGGAAGGAAGAAAGGAAGAAAGGAAGGAAGGAAGGAAAAGAAAAGAAAAGAAAGAAAGAGGGAGGGAGGGAAGGAGGAATGAAGGGGAGGAAGAGGAGGAGGGGAAGGTAGGAAGGAAGGAAGGAGAAAGACAGAGAGGGAAAGAAGAAAGAAAAGAAAGAGGAAAGAAAAGAAAAGAAAGAAAGAAAGGAAGAAAAGAAAGAAAAGAAAGAAAGAAAGAGAGAGAAAGAAGGAAGGAAGGAAAAGAAAAGAAAAGAAAGAGGGAGGGAAGAAGGAATGAAGGGGAAGAAGGGGAGGAGGGGAAGGTAGGAAGGAAAGAAGGAAGGGAGGAAGGAAGGAGAAAGACAGAGAGAGAAAGAGGAAAGAAAAGAAAAAGAAAGAAAGAAAGAAAGAAGAAAGAAAGAAGGAAGGAAGGAAGGAAGGAAGGAAGGAAGGAAGGAAGGAAGGAAGGAAAAGAAAAGAAAAGAAAGAGGGAGGGAAGGAGGAATGAAGGGGAGGAAGGGGAGGAGGGGAAGGAAGGAAGGAAGGAGAAAGACAGAGAGAGAAAGAGGAAAGAAAAGAAAGAGGAAAGAAAAGAAAATGAAAGAAAGAAAGAAAGAAAGGGAAGGATATTATAAAACAACTATAAAACAAGTAGTAAAATGGCAATAGTTAGTGCTTACCAATCAATAACAACAATCAACTGAAGTGGACTAAATTATCTAATTTTAAAAATGGAATAGCTGAATGGATTAAAACACAAGACCCAGTTATATGCTTCTTAATAAAAACTCACTTCAATTATGACTGAAATTAAAGGGATTAAAATAATTACTTGCAAATGAAAACCAAAGAAGAGCAGTCTTTCTATTTTGTCTGATATAAATATAAGCTATAATTATATCAGATAAAATAGATTATAAGTCAAAACTGTAAAAAGAGACAAGGGGGTCATTACATAATGATAAAGTGTTCAATTCAGCAAGAGTATATAATAGTCAATTACATGATTGGACCACCCAAAATATATAGAGCAAATATTAATATATCCAAAGGGAGAGAAAGAGACTGCAATACAATCATAGTAAGGGACTTCAACAGCTTGCTTTTGGCAGTGAATAGATTATCCAGGCAAAAAATCAACAAAGAAACATTGGAGTTAAAGTATACTATAGATCAAATAGACCTAACAGGCATTTTTAGCAGATTTCATCCATCTGTTGCAGAACATAGATTCTATTCATCAGCACATGAACTATTCTGTAGGAAGGCCATCTGTTAGACCACAAAGCAAGTATCAATAAATTCGAAAAAGTCAAAATCTTATCAAGTATCTTGTATAACCACAAGAGAATAATACTAGAAATCCATACTAAGAATTTTGGAAACTGTACAAATACGTGGAAATTTAAAAAGATGTTCCTGAATGAACAATGGATCAATTAAAAAGTTAAGAAGTAAATTAGAAAAAAATTAAACAAATGAACATGAAAATGAAAATATATCAGATTTTCTTGGATACATCAACAGCAGTACTAAGATAGAAGTTTAATAGCAATAAACACATGTATCAAATAAATAGAAAGACTTTAAATAAATGATCAAATTATATACTTCAAGGAACTAGAAAAGCAAGATTAAACCAAATCCAAAAGTAGCAGAAGAAAAGAAATAATAAAGATCAGAGTGGAAATAAATAAAATTGAGATCTAAAACAATAATACAGAAAATTAACAAAATGAAGAGTCTTTTTTTTGAAAAGATAAACCAAATTGACAAACATTTACCTAGACTAAGCAGCAGAGAGAAAACCCAAATAAATAAAGCCAGAGAAACAAAAAAATTATAACTATTACTACATAAGTATGAATGATTATTAAAGATTACCAAGAACAACTTTATGCCAACAAAATGAAAAACCTAGAAGAAGTAGATAAATTTGTAGGCACATACAACCTACCGAGATTGACCCAGGAAGAAATAGAGAAACTGAACCACCAATAATGAGTATCAAATTTGAAGCACAAAGATTCTGCCATCAAAGAAAAGTACATGACCTGCTGGGGTTGCTACTGAATACTACCAAACATTTAAGTAAAAGCCAATACTAATTCTACTCAAACTATTTCAAACAAAATTAAGAGAAGGAAATACTTCCAAACTTATTTTATGAGGCCAGCGTTACCTTGATAACAAACCAGAAAAGGACAGAACAATAGAAAATTACAGGCCAATATCTCCAATTAGAGTATAGATTTAAAAATTCTCAACAAAATAGCAGCAAAACAAATTCAACAGCACTTTAAAAATTTCACTCAACAGCCAGTCATGGTGGCTCACGCCTGTAATCCCAGCACTTTGGGAGGCCGAGGAGGGTAGATCACCTGAGGTCAGTAGTTTGAGACCAGACTGGGCAACATGGTAAGACCCCGTCTCTACTAAACATACAAAAATTAGCTGGGCGTGGTGGTGGGTGCCTGTAATCCCAGCCACTTGAGAGGCTGAGGCAGGAGAATAGCTTGAACCCTGGAGGTGGAGGTTGCAGTGAGCCGAGATGACACCACTACACTCTAGCCTGAACGAGAGTGAAAGTCTATTTCAAAAAAAAACACAAAAAATCCTTTACTCACCATAGTGAAATGGAATTCATCCCAGGGCTGCAAAGATGTTTTAATGTACAGAAATCAATAAACACGACACATCACATCAACAGAATCAAAAATAAAAACCATTTGATCATTTCAGCAGATATTGAAAATGCATTCAATAAAATTCAACACTGCTTCATGACAAAAATCCTCAACTAGCAGGTGTTAAAGAACTATAACTCAACATAATAAAGGCCACATATAACAAACCCACAGCTAATATGATACTAAATGGGGAAAAATTGAAAGCCTTTCCACTAGGATCTGAAAAAAGACAAGAATGTCCAGTTTTATTCAACATAGTACTGGAAGTTCTAGCCAGAGAAATTAGTCAAGATAAAGAAACAAAAGACATCCAAACTGGAAATAAAGAAGTCAAAGTATCTTCATTTGCAGATGACATATTTAGAAAGACATAAAGACTCGAACAAAAAACTCTCAGAGCTGATAAATTCAGTAAAGCTGAAGGATGCAAAATCAACATGCAAAAATCAGTAGTGTTTCTGTATACTGATAGGTTTTATCTGAAATAGAAATCAAGAAAGTATTCCCTTTTATAATAGCTATAAAAATAAAAATACATAGAAACTAAAGAAGTGAAAGAACTCTACAAGAAAAAATTATAAAATATTAATGAAAGAAATTGAAGAGGACATAAAAATGAAAATATATTCTATGTTTACTGGATTTAAACAATCAATATTGTTAAAAGGTCCATACTACACAAAGTGACTTTACAATTCCTATCAATTTGCCAATGACAGTCTTCATAGGAATAAAATAAGTATCCTAAATTTCCTATCAAATCACAAAAGACCCTGAATACTTAAATTAAGCATCAGCAAAAAGAACAAAGGTAGAAGCATCATATCACCTGATTTCAAATTACACTACAAAGCTATAGTAACTGAAACAACATGACACTGTCATAAAAAACAGACATTTAGACCAATGGAACAAAGTAGAGAAATCAAAAATAAATTCACAAATTTACAACCAAATTATTTTCAACGAAGTCACCAAGAACACAAACTGTGGAAAAGAGAGTCTGTTTAAAACATGGTGCTGGAAAAACTGCATATTCATACGCAGAAGAGTGAAATTAGATACCCATCATTCACCATATATAAAAATGAAGTCACAGGGGATAAAGATTTAAATGTAATTCCATAGGGAAATGCTTTTGAACATTGGTCTGGGCAACAATTCTTGGGGTAAGACTTCAAAAGCACAGCCACCGAAAGCAAAAATTAATAAATGTGGTTATATTAAACTAAAAAGCTTCTGCATAGCAAAAGAAACAATTAATACAGTGAAAAGACAACCTACAGAATGGGAGAAGATATTTGTTATTTGACAAGTCATTAATAAACAGAATATATGAGGAACTCAGACAACTCTATAGTAAAAAACCAAAAATCCACACAACAAAAGGCTAAACCTGTATAGACATTTCTCAAAAGATGGCATACAAATGATCAACAGGTATGTAGAAAACATGCTCAACAGCAGCAATTATCAGGGAAATGCAAATCAAAACCACAATGAGATATCATCTCATCGAAGTTAGGATGGCATTTATCCAAGAGACGAAAAAAAAAAAGAAAAAAATGTTGATGAATATGTGGAGAAAAAGAAATACTTGCATACTATTGGTGGGAATATAAAGTAGGACGGCCATTCTGAAAAACCTTTTAGAAGTTCCTCAAATGAAAAATGCAATTGTAATATGTTCCAGCAATTTCACTACTGAGTATACATCCAAAAGAAAGGAAATCAGCATATTGAAGAGATATATGCAATACCATGTTTATTGCAGCACTATTCACAATAGCCACAGTACGGAATCAATGTCAGTGTTCATCAGGGAATAAACAGATAAAGAAAATTTGGTATATATACACGATGGAATATTATTCAGCCAACAAGAAATGTGAAATCCTTCCATTTGCAGCAAAATGAATGAAACTGTAAGTCATTATGTGAAGTGAAATAACCCAGGCACAGAAAGACAAATATTACATGTTCTGACTCATCAGTGAGAGTTAAAAGAGTGTATCTCAAGGAAGGAGAGACCAGAAGGGTGGTCACTAGAGGATGTAAAAGGAAGAGGAGAGGGAGAGGGAAAAGAATTTGGATAAAAGGTACAAAATTACAGTTAGATAGATGGAATCAATTCTACTATTTGATAATACAATAGAGATATTATCAGGAATTATTTGTTGTGTATTTCAAAATAGCTAGAAAAAAGGAATTGTTATGTTTCCAACATAAAGAAAAGATAAACATTTGAAGTGATGACTAGCCCAATCACACTGACTTGATCATTACACATTGTACATGAGTATCAGAATATCACATGCATCTCCAAAATATGTACAACTACCATACCAATTAAATATATATTGCAATTATATATAAGATTTTTTGGTAATTATTCAATTTTATAAATAACTCCATAAATTGTGCCATCAAGAAATAAGTCACCAGGCTCTGCAGCAGACATTAAGCAGCAGCTATACAATACACATCAATAACCATTAGGGAAATTCATATTTTGGCTAGCAAGTTGGAGTATTTGATCTCCAAATCATTAATAATTTAAAGTTTTTTCATTTTTCATTGTAATGTAAATGGGCTTAAAAATAACAACACAACATAGAAACATATTAGTAGGTATACACAGATACAATCTAACAGTGAACTAGTTTTACTGTTAATGATTTAATACACTTTTATTGCTGATTCCTAAAATTAGATTGCAAAACAAATTTATTCGAAAAATTAAAATCTGTTATCTTGTATTTAAAAAGTTACCCTTATAAAATTCAGAGAATCATATTTTCAAAAGAAAATAGATCCTTGAATTTGTATATTGGACTATCCATAGGAAATGGTCTTCTGGTTTATTTTTTCATTGTTTCACATAATTATATTATATATAATATATATTATATAATTATATATATAATTACATAAATATAATTATATTTATATCAAATATATTGTATATGTGTATTGTAATATATAGTATTTATTTTAATTATATATTATATATAGTCTTTGCTTTTATATTTTTATATTGCTTTATTTATTATGTATAAATATAATTATATTTGTATATAACTGAGAAATAGAGATTTTAGAAACTTCAATAAAGTCGTTTTAATTATATGCTCTTACCTTATACTATTTAGATATATTTGTTTGTTATTTTAAATTTTTTGAGCAAATATAGATAGCACTGAAGATCAATATTAATGGGGGACTTACAAGCTTTAATGAACTTAAAATCTAAAACAAATTGGTATTCAACCAGCTAAAATTAATAACAACATAATTAACAAGTAATTAATTTGATGAGCAATTGGCTTTCATGAATACATAAATTAATTTTAGCCTGGAAGCGTATTGACAATGACAAACGTAATTCTTCTTGGAGCATTGTGTATGACAGCAGAGTGTCTACGACCATGCCACATAATACTAAATTATTTGTGGTAGACTGAATTTTTTTGCATGGAAACTTTTCAAGTTATTAAATAAAATCCTTTCCTTTGTAAGAGAAACTTGAACTATCACAATAGATATTTGAAAGGCTGAGTTTCACAGATTGCTGCACAAAGTAAACAAGCAAAAAGATTATTTTAGGCATAGAGATATATTTTACACTTCATGATGAATGATGCCACTGCTGTAGCTTGAATCACCCCAAAGGTATTTCCAAAATTCATGTGTTGAAAATTGTACCCAGTGTAACAGTGTTAAGAGGTGGACACTTTAGAAGTAATTAGGTCGTCAGAGTTCCGCCCTCTTGTCATTATTGTGGGAATGTGTTAGTTATTTTGCAAATCTATTCATGATAAAATTATGAGTGTAGCCCCTTTCCCCACTTTCTCCCCGACACGCACATGTGTACACATTCTCTTGCACTTCTGCCTCCTGCCATTACATAATGTAGCAAGAAGGCCCTTGCCAAATGCTGGCCCCTCAACCCCAGCTTCTAGAACTGTAAGAAATAAATCTCTGTTCTTTGTAATCCAATCTCAGGTATTATTCTGTTATAGCAGCCTAAACTGGACTGATGCCATCCATTGCTGGAAACATTTTGTCTAAAACTTGATAACTAATTCATTGCTTGTTACGCTTGAAATTTACTTATTTATAGCATTTTACTTGAGTGATTTTTATTGTAAGTCCTGCTGAAAGGTAGACTGAATGTGACACAAGTTATGTGTCATAACCAGAATTCAGCTTAAGAATCATGGACAATAAAAGCATCTTATAGGACTATTGGAAAATATAATATGGATTGTTTTAAAGAGTCTAGAAAAATCTAATATAACGTAGCCTAAAAAGTCCTTGTGACTTTTTCCCATTAATGCTTGAGAAACCGTTTACTCTTCTGATAATTGGCCAAACCAATGAGGTAGCATCTATTTGGGCAGTACATTTCTTTCTCAAATATGACCTTACATGAGCTAGTTCTGTTTCGTAAGTTGATACATCTTGCATATAAATATGTACTTTGGAAGTTATGCTATAGACCAAAGAGTGAGAGTAAAAAGTACCATTTAAGTGTATGCATATTTATTTGGAATTTAGAAAGAAAAAAAGAAAGAGTATGTGGAATTCAACCCAGCAATCTCATTACTGGGTGTATAGGCAAAAGAATATAAATCATTCTATTATAAAGATGCATGCATTTGAATGTTCCTTGCAGCACTATTCACAATAGCAAAGTCATAGAATCAACCTAATGCCCATCAGTGATAGACTGGATAAAGAAAACATGGTATCTATACATTAGGGAATATTATGCAGCCATAAAAAGAATGAGATTGTGTCCTTTGAAGGGACATGGATGGAGTTGAAGGCCATTATCCTTAGCAAACTAATGCAGAAACAGAAAATCAAATATTGCATGTTCTCATGTATAACTGGGAACTAAGTGATGAGAACACATGGACACACAGAGAGTAACAACACACACTGAGGCCTATAGAGGGTGAAGGGTGGGAGGAAGAAGAGGATTAGAAAAAATAACTGATGAGTACTAGGCTTATTCTCTGGGTGACAGAATAATCTCCACAACAAACCTCCCTGACACAATTTTACCTCGATAACAAGCATGCGTACGTACCCCTGAATGTAAAAGTTAAAAAAAAAAAAAAAAAAAAAAAAAGGGTGGAAAGGAAAGGCCTTAGCTTTTATATATATATATATATATATATATAATATATATATATATATGGTTCCTGGCTGGGAAATACAAGGGAAATTTTTCAGTTGCCTCTTAATTTAATAGATTTCTGTTGTTTTCTATAGGTATAATTGCTATAGTTACCTAAAACTTGACCTTATTTATGAATGTTATCTTATTGTTTATTACTTTGTTGAATTTAGAAAAAAATCAATATACAATGAATTCTGGCAAGTGTTTAATGCCAAGAAAAAATATATATAATTTTTATTTCTGTTTTTCATACAAATTTAAAAAATAAAACTGTAAAGTAAATGTAGAAATTACTAATTAACTGTTTCATTTCCTGATATTTTTCTGCTTATTTTGTAAATTTGTATGTATTATTTCTAGTTTCATGAATTTTAATGATATGTTTATTTTACTTAAATTTTAATTTCATGCATTTTCTTTATCATCTCAACAAAACTTTCAATTTTACATAATCAGAATGAAGGGAATTACCAGCTAAAACAGAATCTTTGGGAGGATTAATTTAGCTTTGTAAAGTCAAATCCTTTGAAATGACCTTTTTGTTGAATTGGGAGAATTAGTGACTTTTTCTCGTGAGTTATACAAATAGCAAAAATAAACAAACCGAAAAAAAGTTCTAAATAAGAATGCTTGCTAATCTAAACAGGACGACAGTGGAGATGAAGGGTAAATTTGAGCATAGGATAAATTTATCTTATACAATGACATTTATAGAAGTTATTTAGTACAAAGTCAATCATCACTTCAATAGGGATGTTCAGGAAGTTTATGATTGATGGATTCAGATTTATGTGAACCTGAGCATTGCTATTCAATGCCAGTTGAATACTGATTCATTCGGTTTAGTTATCATTAATTGAAGAACATCATTGGCAAATGTTTAGGATAACTTATAACATTATTTTGTTATAATTCATGTACATATTTATCCAAAATCATCTTAGATACAGCCATCCTTTTCTGGGTCACTAAGATAGATCATCATTAAAAGTTTGAAAATCACCACTATTTCCTCAAGGCAGTGATAGAGCAGAGGGCGTTTGCAATGCAAGCTTTTAATCATTATATTTTTGTTGCTGCCCCTATTTGAGGTAAGTGAAAAGCCACCAATTCACCTTCAGCTCCACTGTTGACAGTTTTCTCACACCATGACTTTACTGAGACGTAACCTGCAGTTGCCAGGATGGCCCTAATGCCATGAAGCATTGTCAAATTTAGCTCACTGACCTCATTGGCAGAAAATTACTAGACTGGTGTGACCATATTATAAAATATTGAAGATAAAAAGTTTATCACCCACACTTTTCTCACTTACAATAATCATTTGAAAACACCTCTCATTTAAGTGTGTAGATTTCTGACTTGAAGTTAACTAACACCTCTCCTGACATGAACTAATCTTTTAAACGTCTCTCAAGGTTTGGTTCTAAGAACTACTGACAATTTACATTTTTTTTTCCCTGGGTAACATCATTAGTATACCATCTATATTATAGATTCTATATTCTTTAAACCATTATATTTACATATTCAAGCCCAATTGTTTTTCATAAGTTCATGCTCGTATGTCATACTGCCTATTTATCACTTTGATAGTTCACAATCAGAGAAACATTATAACATGTTAGAAGCTTGCTCACTTATATCTCCTCTACCTTCTCACTCTCCCAGCATTGTGTATAATTACATCCCTGTCTGCATACTTACCAAAGCCAGAAACTAGGAGCATTCCATTTGAAAATGTTTTTAAAACCAATATATTTAATAGCTCAAAATGTTCTGTTGATCCTTTTTTCAAATACATGTTTATATGCTTGTTACTCTCTTCAACCTTTGACCATTCTCAAATGCTTTGCAATGTCATACAAACCTATGAGGCATTTACCTCTGGGGCAGCATCTGGTGAGGCGCACCCTCTTATGAAGATCACTTTAGATACAGTGGCCTTCTAAATGGCCCTAGAAAATTTTATGCTGGTTTATACTAAGCATGTCTGTCCCTTTGGCCTTGATACAAATTTATGTAGTTCTTTTATTCTGGCTCCTTCCCATCTTTGATATATTTGATGCTGTCATTTAAAAGGTCTTTCCTGAACCCCTTGAACCATTACTTTTTACCCATTACTACTTATTTCCTTCTTAGCTCTTATCACATGTATTATTATTTTTTCTTTTCTACTTTCTTTATAATCAATCATATATAATTTAAATTTGGTAATAAAATATACTTAACTGTTTTACACTGTAATCCAAAACATAGGGCTGAAACATAAGAGATTCTTTTTTTTTTTTTTTGAGATGGAGTCTGGCTCTGTCGCCCAGGCTGGAGTGCAGTGGCGTGATCTCAGCTCACTGCAAGCTCCGCCTCCCAGGTTCACGCCATTATCCTGCCTCAGCCTCCCGAGTAACTGGGACTACAGGCGCCTGCCACCACGCCTGGCTATTTTTTTTGTATTTTTAGTAGAGACGGAGTTTCACCTTGTTAGCCAAGATGGTTTCGTTCTCCTGACCTCGTGATCCACCCACTTCCGCCTTCCAAAGTGCTAGGATTACAGGCATGAGCCATCACGCCCGGCAAGAGATTCTAATAAATACCAGGTGAATAAAACAGCAAAGTGTATCATATTATTTATTTTTTTAAAGGCTTTTGAGTTTTTATAAAATTACATAGTAAAAAATGGTAGATTGTAGAAAACAGAGTTAATTGTTCAACACCTCCTACTCCTCATTCCTTTCCCCAGAAATCAGAACTTTTAGTATTTTTAGTTCTTCCAATGTTTGGTTCCAGGTCTCTAAATTCTATGTATGCTGTAGCTATTATTTCAAGTGTCTACATTAGATATTGACCACTTTCTGCTGCGGTGAGTGAGGATTTTCTCATGAACTCATATCCCTTCAATCTTCATTTCCTAACTGCTTTCATTGCTGGTTCATCACTACTTTCACTTTCTTTAGTGGACATACAAATTTAATCTTCAAAACAACCTCCATGAAGAATAGGCTGACTTCTGACCATTCCGTTTTTAACATTTATTTTCAACATTTATGTTTTCACTATTTTGTTCATTTCAACTCTCCTCTTTTTCCCTCCAAACTCTGTTCACTATACTTTTAAATTCAAAATGAAAAATAATGTTTAATTTCCAGTTTATAATAATATATGATAATACAATTTTAATGCTAAATGATAATGGCTACATTAATATTAGAATTAAATATTGTATGTGCTGATGATATGGTAGAATACAATTCCTTCTCTGAGATCCCAATTTCATAACCCAGAGGCCAGTAAAAAAAATATAATCATGATAAAAAGTCCAATGTCTTTCTGTTATTCTCTCTCTTTCTCTGACTCTCTTTTTTTCCTCTCTTTCACACACATGTGCACACACATACACACACACACACATGCACACGCACACTTACCTTCTTATCCACTCACCTCTTCTTCCAAATTAGACCATGGTTTGGTTGACTTCCTATTTTTAACATTACTTTCTTGTATAATTTTTGTTGCCTTTTCTGCTAGAGTAATGATTGCTGCCATTATATTGATTGATTACATGATATCTCTTTCTTATATCATTATTTTCACCTAAAGTGTGAATTATACCAAAAAATCTATAATCTGCCTTTTTTGCCTTTTCTTTTCTTTTTACCTCTTTCAAAGACCCTGTACTTCCTCTTCTTTTTTATTGTGGTTGCTTTCCATTTCGTCTCCTCCTCTGTCTACCTGAAACTCCTGTCTCTTCTCTTGTGGATCAGTCACTGTATTCTATATTCTGTGTCTTCTTTTTAAAATTTTTTGTACTTTAATATTTGCTGGATTAGATACATTATCAAATAAGTTCTAAAAAGTGAATATGTTGGGCATAGCCATACAGACAGAGAGACAGAGACAGAGAGATGTATGTGTGTGTTATGTGTGTGTAATGACTGTCAGTGGGTGTATATGTATAAATATATTGAGAGAGATGGGGAGGAAAGAGGGAGAGATCTATTAGTCACTAGCAAAGAGTAGAGTACCAGTTGAAAAACACAAAAAGAATCTAATAAGTGATTGACGATGAAGAAAGATTTATATAGAGAAAAACGATTATAAAGAATGTGGTGTTCATGAAAAACTAGAAAAGCGGAAATAGAGAACATTGAACTAGACTGTGGTTAGTCAATTCAACTTAGTTCACAGAAAGGGGTGAGCTGTGATGGAAATTGTGGATGTGGCACTGGTAAGAGTTACTAGTAGATCTCTGTTGCATCCTGCAAGTAATCATATTTTACCTTAGATACTGTCAAGCCTATTTGATCCTTTTCTTTCAATTATTTATGGGTTTGGTCTGAGTTCTTGCTTTCCTTATTGCTAATGTCCTAGAATGATACCCTCATTATGTCAGTTAATCTTAATGAATATTGCTCTTCAAAATCAAAAGAAATTTCACTTATCTAGGTGGAGAGTGTGAGAAAGTGAAAGATAAATGTTTAAGTTTCTATCATGTTTCTAATTTGACATGTAAAGAGCTTGGAATTTGCCATTCCTATCCTCACAAGTAAAAATAATGAATGAACTAAAAATCAACTTCTTTTCTTACATCCATCAGATAATTGAAGTCACAGGGCAAACTGCCTATCCTAAAATTGAAGAAACAGACAGGCAGATAACAAGAATAATACCTTACCTCAGTAGAAGCCTAGGAACAGAAGCCCACAGATAGATAATAACTTAGGGAGTCTTAAGCTGTAATTGACAAATTGATGGAAGCTCAATGTAGAAGAGTTTGAGAGTAAAATACTCCAAGGGGTCCTAGACTCGGGGAAACTTTTACACTTTCCAGAGTTTTACCCCTAAGGAGCCCTACTGCTTCGCACCATAAAGATGGAAGATAAACACCATCCTGATTTCAGTGCAGAGAGGGGAAATATATTTTTGGATATGCTCAGAGCTCTCTGTTATCCTTTACAGGGCCTACCCTTAAGTGAAACTATTTCACTGGAGCCTAACTCTACCGGGCTTTACCAAAGCCTCACCGAGGTGGAAGAAAAAGAACTATTCATCTCCAGTTCTCTCTGTCCTTCCACATGGGTGAAGAGAAATAGCCAACTCAGCCTCATTAAAAGACTTAAGACCTAATCATAGAATTATAGAAGGCTTCTCTCTGCCAACACCTTCCGACCACATCCATAGTGTTCCTTATAATTATGAGCTATTACAGTTAAAATAACCTGCAAGCCTCAGAATCTATTTAGGGAGTCTCTAGGAAAACCCCAAAACAACAGGGGAGACAACAACAAGCATACTAGAGGAAATTTTAGCCTCGACGCTAAAGCTTAAGCAGAATGCAAGCAAAGCTGACTCTTAGCCACAGAAATATAAAATTAAAGGCCAACATACCTCACTGCCTTTCACCCAATACATCATGTCCAACCTTCAACAGAAGAATGTAAGACATTCTCTTTTGTGTGGTTAAAATAAGAAGGTGATCAAAGTATGATTTCACCAATCAAATGTTTTGTTTCCATACAAAGATATTTTTAGAATTGTTTTTCACAATACTTACAGACAAGGAGAGAATAAGAAAATGATAACAAATCTCACAGGGAATACACCTGACAGAGTACATTAAACACATAGTGAATGACTTCCAATTTAGCTTAGAGTCCAGTGTTAAAGGCTAGTTGCTAAATTACAATGGAAGCAGTCCTCTGTGCATGTACAATGTAATGGAAGTTTGAGGCACACCAGGGTCTCATTCTGTTGCTCAGGCTGGAGTGCAGTGGTGCAATCACAGCTCACTGCAACCTCGACCTCCTTGGCTCAAGTGATCTTCCCATCTCAGCTTCCATAGTAGCTGGGACCACAGGCACATTCCACCACACTCAGCCATTTTTTCGTATGTTTTGTAGAGACAGGGTTTCACCATATTTCCGAGGCTGGTCTCAAGTGATTCTCCCACCTAGGCCTTTCAAAGTCACCACACCCAGCCAAGGCACACCTTTCTACGTGATGGGTTAACCATCACAGTGGAGATTCACAACAAAGCCCAAGGTCTTTAATGCTAGGGAGCAGTGCCATGGGATATGGGCAAGGCTTTGGAGAAAAACTTACCGGCAGGCAGAGAGTAGGCCTGCCATAGTGTACATTCTCAAATTGTATGTCAAAATATTGGTAGTATATGTGTTTGAAAGTTCACTACTTGAAGCCAATGGTCTGATAAGGTGTGATGTAACATTTTCATGGGGAGAGAGATTAAAACTATGTTTTCTCTTCTTTTTTTCTTTTTTCTTTTTTTTGAGATGGAGTCTGGTTCTCTCACCCAGGCTGGAGTGCAGTGGAGTGATCTCAGCTCACTGCAAGCTCCGCCTCCAAGGTTCACTCCATTCTCCTCCATCGGCCTCCGGAGTAGCTGGGACTACAGGTGCCCGCCACCACGACTGGCTAATTTTTTGTATTTTTAGTAGAGAAGGGGTTTCACCGACTTAGTCAGGATAGTCTTGATCTCCTGATCTCGTGATCTGCCCGTCTCGGCCTCTCAAAGTACTGGGATTACAGGCGTGAGCCACCACGCCCGGCAGATTACAACTGTATTTTTTAGCACATCAAGTCATGTGGTCTCTCATTTAGCAAACTCTGTAACTGTTTGGAATCACTTCAGTGCTATATGACACATGCTAAAAGGCATGTAATCTAAATTTGGTAATGAAATATATTATTAAACATAATGAAATGTTATTAGCAAATTCCGAGAAGATCTAAAAGTCTGAAATCATTAGTCTAAGGCATGCTGAGAAGAACTGCTAAAGTTGAAACTAATGATAGAGGATTAATCTAGGTTGTTGAAGAATCTACCCTGTTGAGTATGAATTTTATTCTATAGTTAAGGGTATGTGGTTTTTTTAATGTATTTTTAAATACGCATTTTACATGCTAACCCTATAGTGTCAGAAAGAGCAATTATGACTCAGAAAGAGCAATTATGACTCTCATTTGACATATATCTTTTTTTTAACATACTGAATTTATATTTTTCTATAGATATAAAATCTTCCAATTTTTTTTATCTGTAATCTATGGGATGTGAGAATAAAAGGAACTAGCGTTGTTAAGCTCACAAATTAGCTTCTATGGATATTTACAATATGCTTTCCATATTTTTCACTTTAAAGCAACATTCTAGTTAAGAATTAAGAGGGATACGACTTATTCCCTGCAAAATAGCCTATATATTATTTAATATAAAATATAAAGATAAATGTCCTTTTCTAACAAAAGTTTTTGGAAATACGACATTGGCAAAGAATAGTAAACTGTACAGTGCTAATATAAATTCAAACACATGCACACACATTACCACTTACTACATATCTTGGTGATCTGAGATATGTGGTCTTCAAACTTTAAATTTATTATTGTTATTTTTATTTTATTAACAGTGAAATTATATTAATAGCAGCCTTATTAATCATAACATTAGAAATTATATAGTTTGAACATAAACAAAATAATTTCAATAATTTCATGGATTCTTACAAATAATCAATGAGATGCAGACATCACTGACAAAGAAGGATTAGTACATTATTTTATTGGAAGTCACACAAGCACCAACTAACTTTCCTTTCTCATCTGCAAATGTAAGGCTCCTAGAAGTTTGTGGCAGAAAGAATAATTATACAGTTTCCTGTACAGAAGTGGTAGACAGAAAGAGAATGAAAAGTCTCTTTTCTGTTGGTTCACTTCTTGGAAACAATCAAAATAATAAAAAACTATAGTAGGTCATTTTTTTTTCCCTTTTTAAAAGAATTACACATGTACACATAAGTCCTACAAGCAAGAGCATGCATTATACAAGAATAGTGACCATTAGAACTTTTTTTTCAGGTTTACATTTATATTTTACTGACAGGGAAGAGAAGAGCTGTAAATGCTTTCTACAACTCTTTTGTGTACTGACGGAATTTTCTATTCTATTTTCAGTGATGATAGAGAAATAAGTTTTCTTTCAAATATTTATCATTTATGTTGTTCTTACTAAAAATGCTCAGTCTATTTAGCAGTATTCTATTTTGTTTGTGAGAATGAGCTGTGAGTTGTTCGAAGTTATCCTTATAGTCAAGGTTGGAATAAGATTTTGTAACGCCAAAGTTTGCGATATATAATGCCTTCACGTTAACATCTTATTTCATACTGTTATAAATTTAAATAATACTTTATTCATTTAGAATTAATTCTGCTTTTCATAGTCTTTGAATGCTGAAAAAAGAAAAACAACTCATTATTTTTACTGCATTGAAATTTGACTCTGGAAACATTTATATTCATACAAAAAAATTTTATTTAAATATATCTCTGTTTTTTGTTTCATAATGTAAAGATATAGTTTATGATGATAAAGAAAATGAAGACAATTTAAAACATAATTGTAGAATCCAAATGAATAGAAACCTCTGTGGGTTAAGTTTTCAATAGAATAGATGGATGAATAAGTAGATATAGATAGAATTTGATTAAGTGGGAATTTGGTGTTTTTTGTTTATATGAGTGAATGTTGGAAAACATAGAAGATTGGCAGAAATGAAAGTACAAGAATCTGTCCAAGAATTTTACAGAATACCAAGTAAGATATTACAGTGGCTTGCCTAGGAAAGTGCCTCTGGATGTAAAAGTAATTATAGAGATCTTTAATATGTATATTAAAGAGTGAAAGGACAGGACTTACTGATTGATTAGGTGTGCTTCACAGAGTGAGAGAAGGAGGAGATATGAAGGAGTATTCAAAAATTTTAACATAAGCCATACAATAAATGAGTGACATGGAGGGCATAAGTAGGTATGTTTGTTGAGAGATGTATTTATTTTTGAGCATTTTGTGCTTTCATGACAAAAGTTGGACTGTCTTGTGTGTAAATATATATACCTATATGTTTGATTGTTTTATAGATAATTCTAGAGTAGGAAAAAAGGACAGAGTTAGAAATTTAACTTGAAACCGTTGGAGTGCATGAGTTTACTGAGGGAAAGTGTGTTGAATGATAAGAATTTGGGAAAAACAGACAAACAACAACTATGAAAACTTAGGGATCAGGTATAGCAAGAAGAATCTGCATGGTTAATTGAGAGATGTAGTTTTAAAATAAGTAGAGCATGGAAACATAAAACCTAAATAAAGCCTGTGCTCTAAAATAAAGGGGAAGTTAACAGTGTTAAATGATTCTTAAAATATATGCAAGGTAAGGATTAAAAATGCTATATTTTATTTAGGGATTTTTGAGACCTTGCCATGGAAAGATTTATTGGAGTGCTGGGTTAAATTTCAGTTCTTAGTGTGCAAAGAAATGAATGGGAAATGATGTAATGTGAGTGAATAAACATACTTATTTTTAAATGAGACATAAAAGCAGCTGGAGTGTGATATTTTATTAAGTCACACGTGCGCTTGTGTTTGTGTATGTATGTGCATGTTTGTGTGTGTGTGTGTATGCTTCATGCTTGTTTGCTTTATCACATTAAAAGTGATAAGAACTAAGAAACAAAAGACTGAGAAAGCACGAACAATCAACAAAATAAGATACCCGAGAAAGTCAAATGAAACAAATCAGCTCCATGTCAGCAAAGATATTTTCTTCCCCAGATTTCCACACTGCAGAATATTTTAGTCTTTAATATTTTAATGTGCATTTTCAAACACCAAGAAGAGAAAGCACTGAGGTCACATCTAAGTCAGAACTTCCTTTCCAAAAGCTGTTTCCCTCCTACCCAACAGTATTATTAAACCAACACAGAATAAGCAATGGAAGGCTATTTTGCCAAATAGCAAAAGTGCATTGGCTGTGTTTTACTAAGAAAAACTACAGTATGTTTTCATTTCTAGGTTTATACTTAGCTTGGAAATATGTGTCTTCTGTAAAGGAAATTGATAATTGAATAAAAAGTCTACATTAATATTTCCATCTCAAACCATACAATGTGCTCGTGGAATCAAATGACAGCATGGCCTGCTTAATTTACATGGATTTCTCTCTTTTTCTCATAGTAAATATAATAAGAAAAATTTCAATAAGAACAATACCATATGATTCTACTGTAGTATAATATGCAACATTCTCCAAATTACTTATTTATTACATAACACTTTTTACATATTACAGAACTTCATTTTACCTAAGTCAGGGCATACATGTTCTCATTCAAAATGGAATAAAGTACATAATATATTCTCTTGAACACTGTACAGAATGTGAAGGACATTCTAGCACATTAGTCACTGTAGAAACTACTAGAAACAAGTGAGTGATTTGTTTTTCTCACTCTTGCAGACAGCAAAAGTAAATAGAGCCAGGCACAGTGGCTCATACCTGTAATCCCAGCACTTTGGGAGGACGAGATGGGCTGATCACCTCAGGTCAGGAGTTCAAAAACAGCCTGGTTAACATGGCAAAGCCTTGTCTCTACTAAAAATACAAAAATTAGCCATGCACGGTGGTGTGCACCTGTAATCCCAGCTACTCAGGAGGCTGAGGTAGGAGAATCACTTAAACTGTGAGGCAGAGTTTGCAGTGAGCCTAGATCGTGCCACTGCACCCCAGCATGAATGACAAAGTGAAAATCCATCTCAAATAAATAAATAAAGTAGTAATGCCATTTTCAACACAGGTACTGAAAACCTGATAGAAAGCATTGGACATACAAAATGTAGGTATCTAAAAACATAATTTTCTTATTGGGTGCTCTGATTTTACTTCTGTTAATCTCTGCCAGTGATGACTGGAAATGATTCACTAGGGTGAATCTTTTTTTCCACTAATGCACATAAGTCTAGTATGATATTATCAAAATGGATAATAAGCCTATGTACAGTGGATGTGTCTGTGAGAGCTGATTCCCATTGAGATAAGCACTTTGAAGTTAGCTCAATATGAGTTTTCTTTGTTCTCTTTGATAGAATTATAAACTAAAGGATCACATAAGATTATCATTCCTAACTATCTGTATCCTAAGACGCAGATTGAATGATGTATTCAAGAATTCTAACCATACGCACAAAATGCCAAAAAGAGGAGATACTAGAATAAATGTGAAACAACTATTTTAGGAGAATAAATTATTCATCACTATTCTTTATAATAAGCTCACCGAATTTTGTGCCTTTGAAACAGCTACAATACAATTTTTTTTGTGAGCATATGTATTTTTTAATAAGAAAAACATAACCCATAGAAATGATAGCCAAAAAGGGCAGCATGGATTAGAAAACAGACATCACTCTTACTCGAGTAAGTTGGTAAAATGTATAAAGGAACTCAAGAGAAATACAGTAATAATTTAACCTGTGTTATGAGTCTCTGGATGCAGATTTCCCATGAATGCATTGGTTATATCTAGAGTTTTAAAAAATGTAAGGGCTTCCATAATGCTTCCCTTAGTTTGGCATAGCATGTAGGCTTTGGGTGGCATGAAAAGGTTCTTATACTGAGTTCCTGTGCACTATATAAGAGAAATCAAGTTTAGAACAAAGATAATACCTTTCTTTTTTGTAAATGTACATATTCGTCTACTGGTTCAAAGGTAAGTATTAAGATAATGTTGTCTAAAATGGGAAATGGTAATAGGAAATGTGTATAAAGAACAAAACAGATTCTTTACAACAATTCAGGTGGTAAATAAGGCTAATGTCTTCAGCATCTTCAAGGAGTAGACTTCCTACAAATCAATTTGATGAAGAAAAAAGTTATTTATCTTAGAACTTTATACAACCAAAAAGGTCATATGGTGGGTAGGCATAAGCTACTTCTGAGTGTCAAAGTAACTATAGTTTTAGTCTCTCTGCTAAGCAAGTTTTCTGCATTATCTTTAATTGCACCAATGGGTATGATCCAGAGTGCCTTGTTCTACTGCAAAGAGTTTCAGGATGCTTTTCTCATGAGGGCTTAATCAATATAAGAAATTCCCCATGAAGATAAACCAGACCAAAACAACATGAACTAATTTCTCCTTCATCTATCCAGTAAATCTACTGCGATAATAAGAACTGACCCATGTGTTTGTGGGTTATGAGTAATTAAAAATGACTTAATCGAGATTAAGAATACCTAATGAGGATTAAGAAGTCACTCATGCTGAAAAAATATATGCCAAATCAGGAAGAAATTATAATTTATTATCGTTGAACCTTAGTTGATTTTTTTTTTTTTTTTTTGAGACGGAGTCTCGTTCTGTCACCCAGGCTGGAGTGCAGTGGTGCGATCTCGTCTCACTGCAAGTTCTGCCTCCTGGGTTCACGCCTCAGCCTCCCGAGTAGCTGGGACTACAGGCGACCGCCACCACGCCCAGCTAATTTTTTGTACTTTTAGTAGAGACGAGGTTTCACTGTGTTAGCCAGGATGGTCTCGATCTCCTGACCTCATGATCCACCCGCCTCGGCCCCCCAAAGTGCTGGAATTACAGACGTGAGCCACCACGCCCGGCTGAATTTTTATTTGTTACAGGGGAATAAGGATTTTGAGGGTGAGGGGGACTCTTGATATACACTACTTCTTTGCAGAGCTCTGGCACAAGTTAGAATTGTATAAGAACACCAAGACAATGGTAAAATAAATTGAACAGATTCTATCAATATTTAGGAATCTAATAATTTATCTAACGTCTTTAATTATGCTGTGCCAATATCTTACACTCTTTATCTTTTGATATCCTTAAATCATAATCCAAATTATTTTGAGATTCTACTATATTCTAGACACTTTACTATGTGAATAAACCTCAATACTTCTTTAGTAGTCGGGGAAGTTTAAAGTAAAAAGATTATTATCACCTACAAGCACAAATAACAAAAGTGCAGGGAATGAAGCATGAACACTAGAGTATTCGGTATTTGAAATTTATCTTCAAAGGGGGATTTCTAATTTAACCCACATTACAGAGTGAACACATGAATGAATAAGACAGTTAAAACAGCACATCATTTATATAGAGTAAATAACATTTTTTCTTTATTTTTTTCCTGTTTATATTTTAGTGATTCATGTAAAAGTAAGTTGAATGGAAGCTGGGTTCTTCCAGTAAACTGTTTTTTAAGAAGTGACTCTGGTTTGAGACTTTTTGAAGGTTATAGACTGTGGATAACTTAGGCATCTGTTGATGGTTATTATTGTGAGTTAATATGGGAATAAGTATAATTTAATTAAACAGAATGACAAAAAAAATAACGGACATTTAAGGAGAATGGATTGACTCATTAATGATTTTGTGGCATAGCAAATAGACATAGGGAGATACAAAGAATCACAGTGATTTTCCAAATCAGATTTAAACTTCCAGTGAAAAATGAAGCTGTCTTTCTAGCTTGTAGTGATTTGTAGTTTCTATATAGAATTCAAATTATTTATTTTGAATTTATAAATTTGCATCTCCATACATAAGGTACAAGGAAAATACAAAACCATTACCTAGAAGATAGTGTGGATAAATAAAGTAAAAACACTTTCACAGGCATTTAAATAAATAGATGACATTTTCTTCATCAAAGTTCACAAGAATGTGGAACATAATTCTATGTCAAGTCCTTAGATGATTTGAAGGAATTAGAAATAATGTAAGGGCAAAAATATAAAGTGTTATACAAGCCATTGATTTTGCAAAGGGGAAAGCAGGACTGCTGAGGCACAGTCACATGTGGGATGATATCTTCCCAGAGGCAGTCTAAGGGCAGGAGAAAACATTGTCCCTATTAATAGAAATTCATAGTTGTTGTCACTTAAGGAGCAATTATATGTACATGGAAATGTTCCCCTAGGTGAGAGAATGGTGCTGTCAGAAACATTTTTTCTATGATCATGCAGCATACTTGCATTATTGACTCATCCATGTGAAATTCAAATGAAAGACTGCATTAAAGGATGTGAATTCATAGATGTGCTTGTCATTTAAGATTAAATATTTAGGAAAGTCTGTTTACTTGTATATTTGGGCATTGTATTTCTTGCAGATAACTTGAAATAATTCACCTAAAACAAGAAATTAGTAAAAACGAGGACTGGATATAAGAACATCCTTAGAGAGAACTGTTGGAACTGGAAATATCACAGATACTGGTCTTAAGATTTTTACAACCTTCTCTTACTTAGAAATAATGTTTCAATTTAAAAGCATAACAGAGGTAATATAGGACTTTCTTATATCCTTCACCTAGCTTTCACTACTGTCGAAACCTATGCTTTGGAACATATTTCTTTGGATTTGTTCTATTTGAGGTTTACTTAGCTTCTTCATTTTGTTTATATGTGTATATGTTTTGCCAGTTATCAAAACTTATTAATTATGTTTTGTGCAATTACAAACTCTATTTAGATTTTCCTGATTTTCCCACTAATGTCTTTTCTTCTCTCCAGGATACAATCCAGGATATTGCATTGCATTTAGATAACATGTTTCCTTAGGTTCCTTTCCTCTATGACAGTTTGTTTATTGTTTTTTTCTCCATGACCTTTTGAAGAGTACTGTACAGGTAATTTACAGAACATTCTTCTACTTAAATATGTGTGAATACCACAAAGTGGAATGCCTTCTTATCCCATTGTATTAGGAGGTACTAGATATCGTGTGCAAATCACTAAGTTCAGCCACACTCAAGAGGGGGAAAAAAAATCAAGCCTCATTTCTGAACATGTGTTAAAAACACCATAGTAATCCAATATTTTGAGGGAAACACTTTGAATCTCTGAAACTTCTGATTCTCTTTAAAGTTTTTAACTATGAATTTTAACATTGATCAGCCTTCAATGCTGTAGTGTTCTCATGATGATTTTCCTTTTAACCTAGTTTTTTATATTTATGAATCAGAATTCTCTTATAAGGAAGGTTTTCACCTTCTCTTCAATTTATTTATTAAATTCTTTATATCAGTTTGAATTATTTGATGTTTATATTTGTGTAATCAGATGGCCACAAATTATCTTAGTTTACATTCTTTTGAGGTTGTCTTGAATTATCCTTTAGTCTTAAAGGCTTTTTTTTTTTTTTGGCCTGATGTAAAATTCTGAATTGACAGTTTTATTCCTTTAGGATTTGAATAGTACTGTGTCCTTTACTTCTTATCTCCCTGGTTTTTAATAATAATTCTATGATCATTTCTATCGTTTTTCTCTTCTACATATCATGCCTTTTTTGTCTCTCTGGTTTCAAGATTTTTTTCTGTGTCTTTATTTTTCAGTAGTTTTGTTACAGGTGGGTCTTTGTTCTTAGAGCTCCCAAGATAGTGGCAGGCCGCTCCCAAGGTGGCAGCAAGCCTTTTGTTCTCTGACCTGGGGTTCTTGGCCTCACAGATTCCAAGGAATGGAACCTTGGGCCACGCGGTGAGTGTTAGAGCTCTGTTAGAAGCTGTGGGTCACGGAAGAGAATCATGGAATCCAGTGACTAGTGTTCAGCTCAATTAGGACGAACCCGGGCACTTAGCCACACAGAAACAATGGTGAGCCTTTAGCCTGATCGGGAGTGGCAATGGGGACCGCCTTGCTGGATCAGAAATGCAGAGGACACCCTTCCAGATCTGGGGGGGTGGAAGTCAATGGCTGGTCTGGAACGGCGGTGAACAGCAGTGGTGGTCGGCGAGCTAAACAGCTCGAGCCATAATAAACACGGACCAGAAGAGTGTACAGTTGCAAGATTTAATAGAGTGAAACCAGAGCTCCCATACGACGGTTGTCCCTCCCTGCTCAAATGCCTGGGTTTATATCCCCCATCATTGTCCACACCCCCTCCCACATGCCCCACTCCCCCCGCACTCTGTGCTCTCAGGCAATATATGATTTGACTATTTCTTTACCTCCTGCTGTCAGCCTAATTTGTATTTTAGTGAGCCCTCTTTACTACCTGATTGGTCAGGTGTGAGCTGAGTTAGCAGCCCTGTGTTTACAGGTGGGTGCGTTCACCTTCCCCAGCTAGGCCTAGGAAATCCAGCTAGTTCTGTCTCTCCTCTTGATTATAACGTCTCTTGTCCTATACTTCTTTGGACTTATCCAGTTTGAGGTTTACTCAGCTTGATTTTTTTGTTATGCAGGTTTGTGTATTTTTGTAAGTTTTTAGATATTTTCAGCCATTATTTCTTTTTTTTTTTTTTTTTTTTTGTTTTTTTTTTTTTTTGAGACGGAGTCTCGCTCTGTCGCCCAGGCTGGAGTGCTGTGGCCGGATCTCGGCTCACTGCAAGCTCCGTCTCCCGGGTTCACGCCATTCTCCTGCCTCAGCCTCCCGAGCAGCTGGGACTACAGGCGCCCACCATCTCGCCCGGCTAGTTTTTTGTATTTTTTAGTAGAGACGGGGTTTCACCGTGTTAGCCAGGATGGTCTCGATCTCCTGACCTCGTGATCCACCCGACTCGGCCTCCCAAAGTGCTGGGATTACAGGCTTGAGCCACCGCGCCCGGCCTTCAGCCATTATTTCTTTACATACTTTTTCAGCTTCATTCTCCTCCTTTTCTTCTAGGATTTCAGTGACATAAACGTTTTAGTTTTTGCTATATTCCCACAGGCCCCTGAGGCTTTGTTGACTGCTTTTATTCTATTTTCTCTTTGTTTAGATTGGTTGATTTCTAAAATTCTATCTCTATATTTACAGATTCATTCTTCTATCTCCCCTTTTATCCCATACAGTGATTGTTTCTGCCACCTCTATATATATTCTCAGGGTAGATTTTTTTTCTTTTTTTCTGTTTCTTTCCACCTACTTTCTCTGCAGTGAGTTTCCACCAATGCCTGAAGAATACATTCATTGTTGTTGTTATTCCAGTATATTAAGGTTTTTGTTCCATATGGGAAAGACGAGAGATAGATCTGGAAGGATTTCTGCAGTGCCTGTGCCTCCTACCTGAGTCGACACCACACAGGAATGGTTTCTAAGGATTCTGCCTGATCTTCCATGTGAGCACCTGGCAGGGTTCCAGGAGGAACAGCCTGCAAGTGCAAGACTAAGAAATTCCTTTTTGTCTCTGGTCAGCTGTAGTTTCACACTCTCATGTGAACTCATACTTAGCCTTTTGCAACTCATTTATATTTCCCAGTTGAATCTACTAACTAGATGTTATGACATTGAAAGGTGTCTATTCAAGAAAAGCAAAGGCCTAGATTCTCTCTCTCTCCTCAAGGAGAGAGATTTTAGGTAAGTTGCTTGACCTTCAGTTCTCTGATGGTTTCAAGAAAAGTCATTAATTAACAGTTGTATAGCTTTTTTATCTTGCTCTAAGGTGGGAGCAACACTCCAGCTCTTTCCAAATCCAATTTGAAAGCTGAAAAGTGGTTCTCTTTGAGGCACTTAAACCAGAGCAACTCCATCTTAAACAGGAGCTGGGTAAAATGAGGCTGAAACCTTCTGGACTGCATTCCCAGACGGTTAAGGCATTCTAAGTCACAGGATGAGACAGGAGGTCAACACAAAATACAGGTCACAAAGACCTCATTCATAAAACAGATTGCAGTAAAGGAGCCTGTCAAAACCCACCAAAATCAAAATGGCCATGAGAGTGACCTCTGGTTGTCCTCATTGCTACACTCTCACCAGCACCATGACAGTTTACAAATGTCATGGCAATGTCAGGAAGTTACCCTAGATGGTCTAAAAAGGGGAGGCATGAATAATCCACCTCTTGTTTAGCATATCATCAAAAAATAACCATATACATGGGCAACCAGCGGCCCTCAAGGCTGCTAGGTCTATGGAGTAGCCATTCTCTTTTTCTTTTACTTTCTAAATAAACTTGCTTTCACTTTGAATGGCAGACTTGCCCTGAATTCTTTCTTGTGTGAAATCCAAGAACCCTCTCTTGTGGTCTGGATAGGGACCCCCTTCTGGTAATAGTTCCACTTTCAGATCAGCATTTTAAAAGGCTATTATGAAGGATGTTCTTATCCTTAGAAAAAGATTTTTAAAAAGCTATAGGAACTATAGCAAAGGATTGTAAAGCAAAAATATAAAAACGTGTAATCTGCTATCTCTTCCCAAAGACATCTCCTTAATACTTTGCAAGTTAAATAAAATGATCAGGAGAGTTATTTTCTTTTTTGTTTTACATAAAATTCTAAAATTCAAATGACCAACTTGAAGAAAATTTTATGGGAAATTCTATTAAATTGGTTTAAGCAGAATAAGAGTGCATTGGATTCAATTATTCTCCACCTGGAGCAAGCATTTTTGACAGATTGATCAAAACAGTAGGATAGAAATTGATAGTAGATTTTTCACAAATTGAAAAAAAGTAAAATGCACATTAAGGTGACTGGGTAACTTCTGTATGGATAATACTATTACATACATACAAAATTGAATAGAATCATTCAATTGGATGAATTAGAATTAATTATACCATGTCTTATTTAATTATAATATAGCATTTCAGCATGCTTATAGCATAATGTTCCTTAGATCTGATGAAATATAAACCAGTAGATGAAACAGTGATTTAGTTAACTTAACCAATGTTATCTCCCTAAGCAATTGTAGAATTGTTTTCACTCTTTATCAAACACATTCTTCCTCAAATACAATATTGGCAATTACAGTGCATGCATGAAAATGTCTGTGCATTGTACTAGTGCCAATGAGTAATCTCCTGTTTGGGGCTATAAACATTCCAGTTCAGCTGTTCAATGCATGTTTATATAAGCTCACATCTTCCCACTCAACAAAATTTCTAAAAGAGCACAGCTCAGTGAAAAATTGAAGAGAGAATGATGAGTGAAAAACAAGTCTATTCTTAACAAGCTATAATCAAATCATTACAAGAAGTTCTATTCTTTATTTTGCATTTGGTATGATAGTCCTTCAAGTGAAAGAAAAAGAATAGGGAAAAAAGTTGAAATATAATGTTACAATTCAAATTGAAATTCTATGTATCTTAAAAATAGATGCTGAGTCACAAAAAGGAAAGTTATTAACAACATTTTCAAATGGTTCTGTAAGATGTTTTGTTTCCAGATACGAGTTACACAGGAATTATTGTCAGCAAACATTTATTAGGTGCCATACCTTGAAAATCACCATAATTTATTTAGCAGGTAACATGTTACATAGACTTCTAAACCCAATATTCAAGAACACAAATGTTAAGTTGGATATTAAAAACAAACACTGTCAAGAAAAGTATAGACAACTTCTACCAAATCACTTATTTTGATGAGTTAAATTTG
The DNA here is from genome assembly GCF_009764315.1 of Trachypithecus francoisi. Taxonomy (NCBI): domain Eukaryota; kingdom Metazoa; phylum Chordata; class Mammalia; order Primates; family Cercopithecidae; genus Trachypithecus; species Trachypithecus francoisi. The sequence goes on from NW_022681465.1 coordinate 61,940,103, forward strand.
AGGTATTTTGGTCACCAAATTCTGTTTTTGTGTATTTGTTAGAAATTAGTGGATGTTGAGAAGCATTATGGGACAGAATGTGGGACAGGAAGGAAAGAGGCTTTTGATCAATGATTAGAAACTGCCCCACTAAGGGATAGGAGGTGACAGGAGTTGTATTGTATACTTAAAGATGACCATATGTTTTGTTGGCAACAAACTTAGATTATACCTGTTGTCTTAAATTCCCATTCCAATTTTTTCAGGTTTTTTTTTTTTTTAATAACAAGATACTCTTTCTTTTCTTCCTTAACACTTTCCATGTGCAAAATAATGTACACTTCCTTTCCATGAACAAATTGTGCATTTAATGAAAACTTAACTATTATATTTAAATTTCCCAATATATAAGATGAATAGATAACATGAATAAAATGTTTGTCTATGTTCACAACCATGATGGAAGCTGTAGGAATGGCCTTGACCACTGGAAAACCAGAAGACATAACTCTATTGAGGAAATGGTAATAGTTATTTTAAAAAGATTATCTCCAAGGAAGAGGAATTATCACAGTGCTTGTAAAAGAATTCTTTGCATATCACTTTTTGAAGTCTGTCTTCCCATTTAGATGAAATGACTACTATTTTAAAGTGATTTTACTCATATCTGAAGTTTTCTTTTGCACATAGGCAGAGTGGAAAAATGGGTGTCAGCGTATTATCTCCATAAGCTAAAATTTAGATTTGTTTTTAAATCTTCGCTTCAACTGTAGTTGTTTATTCTCCTTTTACTGCCAGCTATTGATCAGATTTAGAAGTGTTTGACTGCTGGATTTTGGTTGTATTTGGTTCAATACCAGTTGAAAATATTTAGTAAAATATTCTACCATTAAGAGAGTTAGCAACAACAGCTTTTGAAGCTTTTTGTAAATTGCAGCTATTGAAAACAAATATTTCAAAAGAAAGCTACTTAGAATTTTCCTTTCAGAAGCAAAAAAGAACCTGAAAACATTAAATAAGGTGAACCGAAACACTGTGCATGGTTTAATTTTGAAGTTTGAATATCTTTTTTTTTTTTTTTTGAGACGGAGTTTCACTCTGCACCCAGGCCGGAGTGCAGTGGCATCATCTCGGCTCAGTGCAACCTCTGCTTCCTGGGTTCAAGCAATTCTCCTGCTTCAGCCTCCTGAGTAGCTGGGATTACAGGCACCCGCCACCATGCTGGCTAATTTTTTGTATTTTTTAGTAGAGACAGAGTTTCTCCATGTTGGCCAGGCTGGTCTTGAACTTCTGACCTCAGGTGATCCACTCACCTCAGCCTCTCAAAGTGTTGGGATTACAGGCATGAGCCACTGCACCTGTAATTTGAAGTTTTGAATTCAGCCGCACCTCAAGTTTGAATATCTTAACTTGTTGGAAAAATGCTTTTATAGAACACACGTTTTTAAATTGGGTCAATGAATATTCTTGAACCTAAATGGAGTAAATCTGAAAAGAGCTTTCACTTTTAAGTCTACAAACTCTGGAAAAAATATTGTTAATAATCATAAGTAAGGGGAGCCTATAAAACAAGTTGTGTGTCATAAAATGTTTATGGAAAAAGATACTGTAAATGAAAGAAAAAATGCACCATCTGTGAAAATGCTAGAGCTTAAGTATTTACACATTAAAATGCAAAAAGAACGCTTTAAGAAAATACTTCATTAGTAGAATTTGTTTTTAGTTCAACATTTTAAGATAAATTACTCTTTCAATAAAAAACATGGTTTAAATAAAAGACTATCTTAATTTCAAATTTTGCAATAATAAAATACAATTTTGAAGAGGTTACTGGCACTTTTATAAAAAATAAACTAATATTGAAAATAAATGTATAAAAATATAATTATTAGAAACAATTAGAACCTAAGAAACTAATTCATTTAATAATATGTAGAGTACTTTCTCTATTCATTTGTAATTTGTTGCTCACAAAATAAAAATAAAATTTTTAAAAAATCTTGTTTTACTATACTGATTAGGTTATATCTGTTTTAGAAACAATTTTATTTTTGAAAATATAGTAATATAAATACTACACCCTCCACAGTAATAATCATGGTAAAAATGAAATATTTCAACATTAGATCATTTTATTTAATTTTGTTTTCCCTTTCACTCTCAAAAGTGTCTCTGTTTAGATGATAAGCTATGTAATCAATCACATATCAGTTAATCTTCCTTTAGACTTTTACTTTCACCATCAGGATGGGAATGGAAAGAGAGATTGCAGGAGTTCACCATGTTTCTATTTTAATTGCCTGAGTCATCTGGGATGCTTCTGTGCATTCTGAATGCTTTGTGGAAAGCACACTTGAGTAAAAGAAGGTAATGGTCGTGAGTGAGAATCAACATGATATAGATGAAAAATGCTGTGATGAAGCTACTCTATCACACCATGACTGCTTTGGTACCGCATTGGCTGTAGCCTGAGTCAAACATTTACAGGTTCATTTGTTGTTGGAGGAGTAACTCATTTCAAAGTAAGGGAACAGTGGACTTTTCTGCAAGTTAAGGACCAAAATATGTTCAGATTTTACTATGTAAAGATGTATGAATTGAAAAACAAGAGTAACTGCAGGTCAGGTAAGAGAGAAGTAATCAGAAAATATCCTTCTTTGTATGATAAAACTGAGCACCCATTGTGTGCCAGGTAGTACATAAAAGTTGTGAAGTAATTACAGTCTCTACTACATTGAGTATATTTTAGAGACAGATATTGAAATGACAGTAAGGTATTTAATAAGTAAATAAGAATTTATGATATATGTAACAATCAAAGAAGGGTAGGGAATAAAAATATTTATGAACACAGTAATCTTATTACAGTGGGATTTATTTAAAAACAAAAGAAAATAGAAACTTATCATAGAAAAATCTAAGTAAGAAACTGGATTCTCAATAACCCAGGTTTTGAGTTATGGTGATATATTTTTGGCTAAGGTTGGCTACAGATCTGAGATTTTCATGGGAGCATGAAAGACCTTATGAGAGTCTTCAATCAGAACAGCATGCGCCTATGTTCCCAAGGACCTGCTAATCATAAGCAATATTTCAAGGCTTAGATCTATCACACTAGCATTAAAGAATTTACATACTTACCTCTCAGATTCCATCTCTGAGAGGAATATCTAAGCTTTGGTATTCCTGGCTAAGTCCAGACATACAAATCACGAAGGAGATTCTTGATAAATTGGTAATAGAGCAGAGTATGATCTCCATGCATAAGTGTCTCTCAGATCTTACAAAGGGAAGTAGATTTATAGACTTGCAAATATGTGAGAGGCACAATAGAAAAATATGCTCACAGATAACAAGAAATCAAATACATTGTTCATAAGCTGCTTGGAAGAACAAGGTTTTTCTTTGAAAAATCCTGGAAAGAGCTGAATCAGAGATAATAACATGTTCATCTGAGAATACGGCTTAGAGAGCTTCATGTCCCTGCAAAGGAGACATATCCTATAAGAAAGCAGAAAATCAGCAAGGGACGACAGCAACTGCTGAGAGGTAATTAAATATATAGAGGATAGGGGCAAGAAGATTTCCAGCTAAAGCCCTCTTTCTCTGAAACTTCAGCTGGAATTTCTGACTTCTTACCAAGTCAGGGAATGATCGAACATCACTAATTGAACAGAAGAGAGCACATTGCATCCGGTTTAGGGTATCAGTGGGAGAACAACCCAATTCTGCAAAGGTAAATAAATGAGTAAAGAATTCTAAGGCATGAACAAAGAATAAACAAAGAGAATTTGCAGAAGAACCTGATTAATTCCAAAGAATGAAAGGCAGATACTCATTTTGTTACACAAGGTAGGTCTCAAGACAGAGAATCAGACAAATTTCCTTCCTAAGAGAAATCCTCAGATAATATGTGTTCATCACAGTTTTTTGTTTGAACATCTTGGAGTTAGCTGGCCACTCTTGGTTAAAATTAGGAGGCTGTGGAACTGAGTATGTGAGAGAATTTATTTTCAAAATTTTTAGACTGAAATGTGACAGGGAATAGACACACAAAGGAGAGAGATATTTTAAATGCAATTCCTGTTCAAGGAGCTTCATGCAGCACTCAGTTTTTAATGCATAATCTACAGGGGGAAAAAAAAAAACCACATTCGTACGTCCTATCTGCTTAATCAATTCACTCATGAAGTCCACTGCAAGGCTGCAAGAAGATCCATCCAAAAACAATCACACATTTGAAAATACTTAGGAAAAGTGCTTGACCGTAAGAGAAATCGTATATTTCCCAGATAATACTTGGGTACTAAACAATTATCTTTTAAAAATGTAAACACAATTGAGTAATTACACCTTCTGTCCATTGCAAAGAAGGTGAAGGTCACAGTGCGTGAAATAATAAAAGAATGTTAGTGTGCATGATAAAATGTTTTAGGTTGATAGCTCAAGAAAGTTATCTCCAAGATAGAAACATTTAGGCCGGGCGCGGTGGCTCAAGCCTGTAATCCCAGCACTTTGGGAGGCCGAGACGGGCGGATCACGAGGTCAGGAGATCGAGACCATCCTGGCTAACACGGTGAAACCCCATCTCTACTAAAAAAATATATATAAAAAACTAGCCGGGCGAGGTGGCGGGCGCCTGTAGTCCCAGCTACTCGTGAGGCTGAGGCAGGAGAATGGCGTAAACCCGGGAGGCGGAGCTTGCAGTGAGCTGAGATCCGGCCACTGTACTCCAGCCCGGGAGACAGAGCGGGACTCCGTTTCAAAAAAAAAAAAAAAAGAAAGAAACATTTAAGCAGAAATCTGAGCAACAAGTAGAACTTAATTATGAGAAGTATAGTAGAAGCATGATTCTTCTGCCTAACAGAATAAAGGAAGAGGCTGGGTTAAGAAATGATTTTATCTACTCTAAGAAATGATCGAGGTCAACATGGCAGTTACCTGGAGCCCAAGGAATAAAGCCCTGTGAGAACCTAGAGAACTGGTAGGTTCTAAGATACAGTCATACAGGCTTTTCAGGCCATGTGGTTAGTTAATTATTTGTTTTTCTGTTTGTAATATATTTAAAGATTTTTTTAAAGACGTAGTGTCTTACAGTTTTACTACAGTGTGTCTAGATGTGTGGATTTATTTAAGTTAATTGCCTTTGGCTCTCAATGGTCTTTTAAAATTAAAGGGAGATGCTAATCTTAATGCCAGGGCAATTCTCAGCAATTACCCTCAATAACAGCTTGTGTGCCATTGTCTCTATGCTCTTTCTCAGAAACGCCTATTAATTGTTTGATGGAGTTTCTCAATCGCCCATCCAGGGATTTATACTTGGCTTTTTATTCTATTCTTTTATTTTTTTCCCTTTGGTAACTTAGAGTGAATTCTTGAGTATAACTAGTTGATCAATTCTCTGTGACTATTACTAGATCAGAGCGTATCTAATTTAGGAAGCCTGAGTTTCCACTTTTGTTTTTTCCTGTGGCGATCATAATATCTTCCTTTACAAGGAATTTAATTTGGTTCATTTACCTTTTTTAGTATATGTGCTGCTGAAGCGAGCATGGTTCATTTACCTTTGTATCATTTCCTGATTTCTATCTCTATTTGCTTTTTTAAACACTTTACTTACTTTTTTTTCTTTTTAAGAAATATAAATTTACTTTCTTTAAAAACATTTTCGGCCGGGCGAGGTGGTTCACGCCTGTAATCCCAGCACTTTGGGAGTCCCAGACAGGTGGATCACGAGGTCAAGCGATTGAGACCATCCTGGCCAAACCCTATCTCCACTAAAAATACAAAAATTTTCTGTGCGTGGTGGTGGGTGCCTGCAGTCCCATCTATTGGGGAGGCTGAGGCAGGAGAATCGTTTGAACCTGGGAGGCGGAGGTTGCAGTGATCAGAGATGGCGCCACTGCCCTCCAGCCTGGGCTACAGAACAAGATTCTGTCTCAAAAACAGACAAACAGACCGACAAACAAACAAAATTTCCATCCAGGGTGTGGCGGCATGCCTGTAATCCTAGGTATTTAGGAGGCTGAGGCTGGGGGGTGTCTTGAAGCCAGGCATTTAACCTACACGAGCTATGATGATGCCTGTGAATAGCCACTGCACTCCAGCCTAGGCAACATAGTGAGACCTCATCTCTTAAAAAAAAAAAAAAAAAAGTATGTACATTCTATTGTTGAATTGATCTATCAGTTACCTTATTTAATAAATAAAAACCATTATTTTATCTCGTTTTCTTTGAAATCTTTGTCAGCTTATTATTCACTATAAAAGGTTTGGGTTTCCACAATGGGTGTTTGGGGGGGTGCTGTTACTTTTTAAAATCTGTGCTCACTTATTCCCAACCCATTATTTTATGGTTGCCTTTCCCCAATCCTGGGCCCCTCAACTTGGGGTTGTTGTTCAGAGGAAACTAGGGAGAGATCATGCCTCGAGCAGCCTAGCCCGATACAAAGTGGAATGGTTATCATTTTTCCTCTCACTATCACAGGGAAGAAATATATAAAAGCCACAGCTATAGGGCTCAGTTTCTGATGCTTTACAGTCTTTGTTCCTGGGTGCAGAAGGGCCAATTCAGTGAGTAGTTTAGCGCTGCTAGCCTGGTTTTGATTTCCTGCAATGCGTGGCCACCAGAAATAAAACTCAACACCTATTTCTGCAAGAGAAATTAGGCAGACTCACAGTTTTAGCTTTTGTTTCCTAACAGTAATTTGAAAAGTTTATCTGATTTTTTAGTATGCCCATAGTCACAAATATAATACAATATGAATTTAAATCATTTTATGTTAGGGAATACTTAATCCAAATTACATTTTTGAAAAGATCACTCCTTCAGTTGTGTCCAGAATGGATTGGTGGTGCTGAAAGTGAAAGCAATAGTAAAACTATGGGAAAGAGAGGTAACCACAGTGACGTATTTGGACATAAAGAATTAAAATAATAATGCGAACCATGTTAAGGATAACTTACCTCACAGTATAAAGTGACAATACTTATTACAAGATTATTCATTATTAATAGAAATAGCAATGAATGTAAAGGAAATCCATACCCTTTAATTAATTCCTCTCATTTTTATTCATCTTTTTTTAGGCCTCAACATAGATCATTTTTCACCCTCCCTTTGTAGAATTTCATGTTTATGTTGATTTATTTCATTTTTATATTCTCTGACTTTTTTGTCTGTAGGTTAATAATCATATTTTTGTGTCATAACAGTCTTTTCTTATTTTCTCAAAAGTAGAATAATGTCCATTTTTATTCCAGTAATAATATTTCTGCCATTAAATAGAATTTGTCATGAAGGCACAAAATGCTCAAAAATAAATACATCTTTCAAAAGACGTACTAATCTACTTATGCCCTCCATGTCACTTATTCCCCCACTCATTTATTGTGTGGCTTATGTTAAAAGTTTTGAATACTCCTTGATATCTCCTCTTTCTCTCACTCTGTGAAGCACACCTAATCAATCAGTAAGTCCTGTCATTTCACTCTTTAATATACATATTAAAGACCTCTAGTCACTTTCCTAGGCCAGCCACTGTAATATCTTACTTGAAATTCTGTAAAATTCTTGGACAGATCCTTGTACTTTCATGTCTGCCAATCTCCCATATTTTTCAACATTCACTCATACAAACAAAAAACACCAAATCCCCACTTACTCAAATTCTGTCTATATCTACTTATTCATCCATCTATTTTTTTGAAAACTTGACCCACAGAGGTTACTATTCATTTGGCTTCTACAGTTATGTTTTAAATTGTCTTCATTTTCTTTTTGTCTTTAGGTTAATAATCATATTGTTGTGTCATAAGAGTCTTTTCTTATTTTCTCAAAAGCACAATAATGTAGTCCAATTTTATTCCAGCAATAAAATTTCTGCCATTAAATAGAATTTAAAATACATTCTGTCTATAAACTGTAATATTGCTGAGTATAAAACAAAATTCAAAACAAAAGGGAAATGAAACTATAGATTAGTCTAAGGAAATTCTATGACTTCCTTGAATTTCCTTTTGCCTTTAAAGATTTGATACTCATTCATCCCTATAGTTCAGATACTTTGCCTGCACATAGAAAAATAACCCGTCTTGCTTTTTAAACTTATATTAATTTTAAACAATCCAAAAACAAAAGGTAAAAGAGCTGCACTGTGACATATTTTCTATGAAAACAACAATTTTCTCAATTGACATTATTATTCAGTCATTTAGAATTTTCAAGGCAATGAAGATATTGAAAATGTCCAAAATTAAAGAGACATAAGAGGAGTCTGAAAAAATTGGCGTACACACTTTTCAGGAAAACACCCCATGAGCATAATCTAGATCTCACTGCCATGGTCATGGTTATTTAAGGAGTGGCATTACATATACCCTCAAAAAGCACTGGAATAGTACAGTATAATGAACATCTCACAGGTCACAAGAGTAACTTTATTTAATTTACCAAAGAAAGTAGCTTTTCAATGAAGAGTTTTAAGACATTTAAAAATTCTTAGCTGAAAAATCAATACTACTTTTTATAATTGTTCTGTGAGGTGGTTAAAATTATAATTATTCTGGACATGCAATACTAACTACAAAATATCTAAATGCCATCACACATCTGTGAAAAAAATTTTTGAATAATATTTCACTTAGAGATATAAATATTTACTCAAATATTTTAAAGTCTACAGTTATCTCAAAATTTACAAAATTGTAAGTTAATTTGTCATTGACTCTCCTCCTCCTGTTCCCCTCACCATTTCATCTTGCATTTCTACATCTTTTTCAACAAGATCATTTTCGTTGGGACAAAGAGACATAAATTTATACTCTCTTTACAGTAACAACTTTGCTTGTTACTCTGCCCTCCTACCTTCCTGATGGCATTTGCCAAGGCTTAACACAGAGCTTTTCTATTTGTATATCTGCCCTTCACAGAACATAAACCACGTGTGGCAATCTCAGATCAAAAGCCTACTGCTGGTAGTGGAAAACTTTGCTGATTGTAATTGAACTTCCTTCTTCCCAGAAACTGTGAAACCAGCCCTCTCCCCCACCAAGCTTAGGAGGAACTTTAAATTTCAAAGTTAAGGTAGAATTTTCTCTGTGTACATGGCTATGCTGAATATATCTGAAATTTTTGCTATTTTGTCAACTTATGTTCACGTAGTTCTTATTTTTTTAATTGAATGATAATTTATAATTTCTGTAATGGCATATAATTTATTCTTTTCTGACAAATGGGCTTTTTTCTTAATGATTAGTGTACATTTCATAATTCTTTTATTTTTCACCTACTCATTTTTTCCCCTTTTAAAACTGCATTTAAATTTACAGGTGTTATGCTTAAAAGAAAGATAAATTATTTCTTCCTTGTCATTGAATTAGTTCTCTATAATTATTTAACTTCATTCATATTCATTTACATGTGATGTATTTTTATTTCCACTAATTAAAATGCCGGAAATCACACAGATTAATATGAAAGCATGAATGCACCACTGGAATTGACCAATAATTTTGTGATGTTTATTCACAGCTATATTTTAAAAATAAGCATAATATTGCAAATACAGATGAAGTGTTCTAGAAATCTATCCAGAGAGAGACAATAAATATTACAAGTTGTTTACATTAGGCAATAATTTTCTACATATTGTGATAAGTAGAATAATGTTCCCACCCAAAAATGCCAGACCCAAATCTGTAGAATCTATGGCTAGATCATGTTGCATGGTAAAGGTGAAATAAGGATGTAGATGGAAATAAGTTTGCTAATTAGATGATTAGCTTAATTTAGGAAGATTGTCTTTGGGTTATCCTAGTGGGCCCACTGCAATCACATATGTCCTTTAAAGTAAGAGTGAGGCAGAAGAGGAGTTGGATAGAGTTTTTGAAGACGCTATACTGCAGGCTTTAAAGATGGAGGAAAAGACCATAAGCCAAGAAAATTGGCAGCTTTTAGAAGTTTGAAAAGGCAAAGAACTAAATTCTCTCTTAGGGCTTCCAGCAAGGAATGCAGCTTTGCCAACACTGAATTAAGGACAATGAGATTTCTAACCTATAGAATTATTATAGTATATTTGTGTTGTTTTAGTCCACTAAGTTTGTGCTAATGTTTTATAGCAGCACCACTAGGAAACTAAAACAAATACACATCCACTATAAATGCATGTTTTCAAAAACCATTAATTGTATTTTTATATAATTACATTTTACAGTTTATCTATTTCCTTTACCTACAAATCATATTGCCTGATTATATTCAGAAGTCTTGTCTTCAGCTGCCTTCATTAGACTGAGTATGACCAATATGATGTGAGTAAAAGCAACTTACACCACCTAAGATGAAGCCTATTGAAAAGATCACAGAAAATCTTCTACACTCTCTATCCATTTACTGACTGAATACAGAGGAGTAGGAGATCCTAAAAGCTGGAGAACCCCATGATCAAAGGAGACCTGATACTTGAGTGACTGTGTGGAACACAGCCTCTACTCTTTTTTTTTACTGCTGACACGTAACAGTCAACTGTGACATGACCGAAATTCTATGATAAGTTGCTGACATTTCACATTGTTTAATCCTTGTTACTCTTTCTCCTACCTTCTCAAAGGTAGTTCCCTAGTCAGCATGACTTGAAAAGTATAATGTCCAATTCTAACTAAAATTTTTGAGATTTTCTTTCCATACAGCACTGTATTTGATACTTATTGATGAGGTTATATAAAAATTTAATTACTTATTTCAATTACTAGCAAGACATCATTGTAATAATAAACTATGATGTAACATATTTATCCATTTGAGTAGTAGTTTTGGGAAGATATACACACGCAAACACATATATATGATATATGGATATATAGTAACTGTAGTTTGGAAATCTATATTCACACACAAAAAGAGGGATAGACATGCATGAAATAGTTTGGGAATATATACACACACACACATATATACACATATATATATACAAACACACGTATGTATACACACACACATATATATACACACACACATATATACACACATATATACACACACACATATATATACACACATATACACACACACATATATACACACATATATATACACACACACATATATACACATATATATATACAAACACACATATATATACACACACACATATATACACACATATATATACACACACACATATATATAAGAACTTTGCAAAATTCTGAAACAACCACACTATCACTGACAATGTATCCCAAAACTAATAAAATGGATAAATAATTTTTAAAAGTTGGTAATAATACAGCTTTTTGGAGATTTAGCCAAATTGCTCTCCGATTTTTTCTTAAATACTATCAAAACTGAAATCATTACCAACAATGTAAAGGATCTCAAGTTGCACCTATCCTTGTAATTATAGGGTATTGTCAGAAAAATAATAACATAGGTATAAAATATAAAGTTTCATCCCCAGTTTGTTTTTGATTGCCATGACTATTAGATTAGCAGGGTGGGGTTATTTTGGCACTTTATTGCCTTTGTAGATCTCATTGCTCTCGACTGCCTGTTAGAATTTTGTGAAAACATATTTAAAATCTCAGTTAAATTATCACTCATTATTATGAACTTTGTCATATGGCTACACTTGATTCAAAGTGGGAAACTGATAGTTAGCTTGTATTTTTCTCCCCCAAGTAAAAACTAAGCTATATTACAGTGAGAAAAGGACAAGGGGAGATTGGATGAATAGTAGTGGTCTCTATCTTCACCCATTTTTATAATTTTAAGTTGTCTATAAGCTTTAAAAGTAGGTGCAGATATATGGAGAGTTGCCTCCAAATTTATCTTTTAGCTCATTAAAAAAAAAAAAACTACTTTCTTCTATCCTATTGTAAGATACTTGCTCTAAAATTTTTATAAATGTATTGCATTTTTTAAATTTAAAAGTAACATTCATTCTGATTCAGAAATTTACTCTACTTGGTTTTGTTCATGAATATGAAGGAAAAATCTATCTTTTAAAATATGGATAGCATGCTGTTTAATCACCATTTATTAGCTCTTTCCTTCTTAGTTTTTTTTTTATAGTTTATCTGTCAAATACTATATTAATGTGCATTTGGTTTAAAATAATGATTTTATATAGCTATTAGGGTTTATACGAGTGTTAGAAGACTTGGGGAGTGCAGTTTGGGGAGACTCAAAAAAGTCAGGGAAGCTGTATCTGCAAGTTAAAGAAGCAGATACTAGACACTTTTATTAAAGGATTATCAGTTGTAGTTCTCCTAAGGTCGTCATAGGAACCTGCAAGCAATTCTCAGGATTCTTTGTTTCTTTCAGCTATCTCAAGCTACAGCTTAAAAGTTATTTGTAAATCACTGTCAAGAAGTTACCATGAATCACAAGTCTGCACATTCCAGATATCTCTAGCCTCATCTGCTTGGTATGGAATCTGAAACTCATCCCAGAATAGCAGAAGGAAGGGAATTCTAGGAAATACTTCTAGGACATACGGTACCAGCTTTTTCTCTTTTCTGCAGTTCAGAAGGAAGACAATAGAAGTAAGAAAAGGGTTGTTTACAGCAGAAATTCAACATAGATGCCACGTTTCCACTTCTGACATATATAGACGTTGTATTTCTTTATATATTATATATTTTATATTTACATATAATATGTGCTATTAGATATGTAATATGAAATCTTTCTAGTTGCCTCTGGAGAACAGCCCCAAGTTGTAGGGCTCAGAGTTGGGGAAGACAACTATATGTAAAAAAATGTGAATATATTCTTGATAGTACTGAGACAGAGATGCGAATCCAAAAGAATTGTTATAGAAAAGGCTAAATTTAAATGTTGCTGATTTTGAAGATGGAGGGAGCTGTCAATAGGTCAATGTATATGGGAGAAAATGTTCAAGAAATAGAAAAGAATAAGAAAATGGATTTTCCCTTAGAGCTCTAGAAAGAAACACAGTAATTTTGACACTTTGCTTTTTGGCCAAAGATACTGTTGCAATTTTTATAATTTATAAATGTAAGATAATAAATTTGTGTGGTTAAAGCCTCCAAGTTTGTAGTAATTAGAGAAGCAATGAAAAAGATTTAATATTTTTATGACTCCATTTTTGGAAAATGGATAATTTATGTAGTTATTCATATATTTCATATTTCTGGCAGCAGTACTTTTAATTTTTTTTCTACAAAAAGAGTTTAGTTCATCTTTTGAAAATATTTACTCTCAGATAATTTAAAATTTTGTTACTACTTCTCCTAACTTGCTCTTGGTGACAGATATACAGACTATTGCATTTAAATGCACAATTCTCTAGAATTCCTACTGAAATAAAAATGGGAACACTAGTGTATATTAATACAAGCCTTCATTGGAAGATCCTTATGTGGTTGAAGATTCTTCCTCAAATTCTTAGCTTGTAAATATATATATAACATATATCCTTAAGTTTTGTTAATTTTAATGAAATTATTACTTACATTAGTTCACAAAATAATATTTTGTGATTTTCTTTCTTAAACTTTCAATGTAGTGAATAACACATACAATTTTTATACTTGAAGTCTTGGAGAAAAAAATAATAGTTATTGTTTATTATTTTGTACCTGTTTCTTAATTCAAGTTACTTATATTTATTTGAGAAGTTTGCATACTTGTACATGAGATAGATGTGTGCATTATATTTTGGTGTACCAGCACATATGGATAAAATAAATTCTGAGTTTTGTAAAAAAACTGTTACAAGCATATTGCTGACATTTAATGAAACTATTTTTAAAAAATTTAATGTTGTTTAGAACAAAACGTATAAAGCTACAAAAAACACTTATTTAGTTTTATTTTCCTCCTCTTCTACTCTTGTTGCATGTACTCTCATACCCATTCAGTATGAACTGAATAGAGCTAGATTATCACATAGCATGCACCTACTGAGGATACGCAGTTTTCCTTGCCTTGCAAAGAGTCATGCAAAACAAATATGCGATCAATGTTACCTGTATTTCTTCAATATTGCAGAAAATCTTCAACTTAAAATGTTAACAGTGACAAATCTTAGAGAGTTGCATATATTCACATTTCACTATTGTACATAAAGAAATGTAGCTCTCTAAGGACCATACTTGTTTGAATTCTGTAATGTAAGATCTGACAACACAGATTTGCTGCTTGGCTTATATATGCTATTAAACACTCCAATATGGCAAATGTATACTCAGAGAGATTATTCTCAGAGCAGGGCAGATAGTGTCATTATGGCTATTTTTTTAAGACAAATCTAACAGCCTAGATAGAGGGAAATGTGTAAAAAACATTTTCAATATCAATCTCAATTCAAAATTCACTTCAAAACTGAGTGAGTGGAAGTTCAATGGAAATTACATTAATGAGATGACAAATAGAACTAATTTTTTTGGTTTTATCCTTTTGCCTAACTTATCGTATCTTTTAACTTAACATATATAATGCTTTCAATGCTACCACATTGAAATAGCTGCACAGAGGATCATCAGAGTATATTAGCATCGATTTTATTATTTGAAATTAATGTCGACGAGAAGAGTCAAACTCTGTAACATATTTTAAGAGATTTATTCTAAGCCAAATATGAGTGAACACGGCTCATGACACAGCTCTCAGGAGGTCCTGAGAACATGTGCCCAAGGTGGTTGGAGTGCAGCTTGGTATTACAGATTTTAAGGAGGCATGAGACAATGAAACATCAATCAAATACATTTAAGGAATACATTGGTTTGTTTCAGAAAGGCGGGGAACTTGAAAGTGGGTAGGCTCCCAGGCTATAGGTAAATTTAAACAGTTTCCTGGTTGAACAATGGTGTTTTGTCTGAGAATCTGGGATCAATAGAAAGAAAATGTTCAGGTTAAGATAAAAATTGTGGAGACAAAGGCTCTTTTGAAGTCTCATAATGACTGCCCTTAGAAGCATGAGATGACAAGTGTTTCCTATCAGACCCTTTCAAAGGTGCTAGACTCTCAGTTAATCTATTCAGAACCGGAGGGGCCTGTAAGGAAAAGATCTGGCTGTATTAATAGAGATTCTTTACAGATGTGAATTTCCCCCACAAAGGGAGGCTTGCAGGACCATTTCAAAATGTGACCAAAAAAACACATGTTTGGGTGTGAAATATTTTTGTTTTCTTCCTTGTCTTGTAATGCTACGTCAGAGTCAGCCTGGAAATAAGTCATGATATACAAGGTTAAATAAGATCCATCTGATGAAAATTTATGGTTTGTAGGACATGGATCCCCCGACCCCTTAGATGGGCATTTGGGCGAGATAAAAAAAAAATCAGGGTTTAGGCCTCATTAGGAATAGAAAGACATGATTACCTTGACTACTTAATATATCTAACCATTTTTATTTTAGTAACCTGGACTATGGATCACATAGCAATTTTTGATTTAATATAAAGTCAATTAAAATCAAGACAAAATTCCATTTGATTGAAGTAATTTGGCAGCAGATTCAAAGTTAGAGTAGCCATTTGTATGTTGCTTTGCATACCAAGAAATATGAATTGTTGCCAATAGTATTTTTTGTCTTTTCAATATTTCCAAAGGCTGACACCAATCCATATTTTTGCAAACATATGTATCTACAAGGCCTTCATAATGAAATTTAAGCCATTCAATTTTTTCTTCTCTTCTGTATTGTGCAAATAATTATCATCATCTATTCCACTGAGTCAGAAAATAAATCCGGAAGGTCACGTGGTAGTGCATACGGGACAAATAAGCAAGCAGAAAAACAAACTAATATGTAAAATGGAAAGGCCAGGTGCTGAATTGCCTCACGTGGTTTCTTTTTTTATTTATTTCAAAATAAATGTACAAGAAAGTGTGTGTCTGTGTTTGCAAAGAAATACGTTATAAATGGATATTTAAATTTTAATTACTAAATTTAAATTAACAGAGCAAAGGAAATTGTTCATGTTTATTCTAACCTTAATCATGTTATTCTTTTCTTGCTCTAGGTCTGTTTAAAATTATTCATTTAACAACATTTTTTAAGTGGCAAATATTAGCCCAGCACTTGGGAGAGATACATCAGTGAACAAAGCAGACGAGATCCATGTCTGCAGAGATTTTATTATATAAAAGTATGTGGAGCTGGGCACGATGGCTTACGCCTGTAATCTCAGCACTTCAGGAGGCTGAGCTCCTAGTCGGAGTTTACATTTTATCTTTTAGGTGTGTATAACCTCAACTGTCATTCCCTCAACTAATAAAAATTTATTTCACTTACCGCCCTTGGCACCTCTCTCCTCCTTTTACCAACCCCCCCAACAACCCCCAAAGATAGTACCCACAATACCCATTACTCCATTTATGTAGCTTAACACATCCAAAGCAAGACACTGAAAAAAAAAGTTCACTTGAGGTCAGGAGTTTGAGACCAGCCTGGCCAACACGGTGAAACCCCATCTCTACTAAAAATACAAAATTAGCCACGTGTAGTGGCGCATGCCTGTGGTCCCAGTTACTTGGGAGGCTGAGGCAGGAGAATCGCTTGAACCCAGGAGGCAGAGGTTGCAGTGAACCGAGATGGTGCCACTGCACTCCAGCCTGGGTGACAGAGTGAGACTCTGTCAAAAAAAAAAAAAAAAAGTATGCGGGAAAAACAAAGACAAGCAAACATGGTAAGTAATTAAGTTATGTATACATTATAAAATAAACATTTTTTTAAAAAAGCAAAAGTAAGGGGCTGCAGAAAATTGGGAGGGGAGGGATTGGTTTGTGGTGTTAGCTGGGTTGTTCAGGATAGCATTAAGAAGTTGACAAAGATTCAAAAAGATGAAGGTATTAATTAAGGAGCTGTTTCAAAAAACATTCCAGGCAGATGGAATATCTTGTGCAAAATCACTGAGAGAAACATACCTGGCCACTTCACAGAACAGCAAGTGGGCCAAGGTTGTTGGCGAAGGTGGACAAAATCAAGATGGCTCACACCTGTAATCCCAGCACTTTGGGAGGATCCCATGAGATCAGGAGGTCGAGACCAGCCTGACCAACATGGAGAAACCTCATCTCTACTAAAAATACAAAATTAGCAGGGCATGGTGGCACATGCCTGTAATCCTAGTCACTTGGGAGGCTAAGGCAGGAGAATTGCTTGAACCTGGGAGGCAGAGGTTGAGGTAAGCCAAGAATGCTCCATTACATTCTAGCCTGGGCAAGAAGCGCAAAACTCCATCTCAAAAAAAAAAAAAAAAAAAAAAAAAAAAAACGAAGAAGAAAAAGAAGAAAATGAGGTTAACTGGTAAACAGAGAGCAGAATATGGGGTCTTTACAGATAAATGTAAGAACTTTAATTTTTATGACATTAAATGGAAAGTCTTTGCAAAGTACTAAGCAGAGAATAAGATTAACAGAATGCTGCACTAATCTAGTGGAAATTGTGATGGTGTTGGAAAGGGGTATAGCATCGGGGAGAATGAGAATTGTTCAGTATCTGGATAAATTTTGAAGAAAATATTTCTGGGGATTGAAGTGTGAGGTGGTAGACAAAAAGAAGAGCAAAGAATTATTTCAAGTTTTTGTCCTGAGCAACTGGGAAGATGGATTTGCCAGAAATTTAATGGGGAATCAATACATGGTAATTGAGATAATGAGACCACAGCCATGAGGACATGAGACGACGACAGAGTGACTGTAGAAGAGAAAAGTAGATCAACGCTTCACCTTCCTTCTTTCCAACATTAAAAACATGAAAGAGAAGCAAAGACACCCGCAAAGGAGACAAAAAAGGATAAGGCAGTGACATTAGAGGAAAGCCAAAATATGTTACTGTCCTAAAAACCAAGGAAAGTGTTTTAGGAAGGAGGGAGCGATCACCTGTGCCCAAATCAGCAAATAGGTTACCTAAGATGAGACTGAGAAATCAGGGAATTTAGCAGTTGGAGGTTATTAGTGATGCAGTGAGGAAAAAACATCTGTTGGATATAAAAGAGAGAAGTAGAGTGAACAAATATGATCTTTTCTTTTTGTCAGTTTGGTACAAAGAAATAGGAGAGTGGTTGGAAACAAAAATTGATCAAGATTACATATATATATATATACACACACACACACTCGCACACACACATATACATATATATATATATAGGCCGGATGCAGTGGCTCACACCTGTAATCCCAGCACTTCGGGAAGCCGAGGCAGGCAGATCACGAGGTCAGTAGATCGAGACCATCCTGGCTAACATGGTACTCTACTAAAAATACAAAAAAATTAGCCGGGCATGATGGCAGGTGCTTGTAGTCCCAGCTACTCGGGAGGTTGAGGCAGGAGAATGGCGTGAACCCGGGAGGCGGAGCTTTCAGTGAGCCGAGATCATGCCACTGCACTCCAGCCTGAGCGACAGTGTCTCAAAAAAAAAAAAAAAAAGATATATAAAAGATATATATATATATATATTTAACATGGGACAAATAAAAGCATGTTTTTATGTTAACAAATTTAATTTCGTACAGAGCAAAACATTGACAGTTAATCTGGGTATATTTGGTAATTGAATTTCAGTTCTAACTCAGGCAGTTTCGTAGGTGAAGAAGAAAATGCCATTAGTTAAGAAAAGGAAGAGGAGGTTCAGGGGATTGATAAGGAAGAAGTTGTGAAATAGACATCCGGCAGCATCTGGGAGTATTTGTATTGAAGAAAGTCAGTAGGATTGACTGGTAGCCTTAAGGGCCCACTTGAGGTTTGTGGTCCTCTGTGTAATGTGGGACCAGCTATAAATGCAAAGTAGAATGTGTCTGCATTCAGCCTTACCTGCTGCATAGATATGGGCATGGAGTAGGCAGATAATTGTATTTAACTAAGGTTGAAGTTTTGCACAGTAGAAATGAGGAAGTAAACAAGGGTTGAGTGAGCAAGTGTGCAGTGAATACAGTAATTATACTGACTGACAATGGCATTTAATCTAGGAAAGAAGAAGAATGAGGATTTCAGTGAGGTGGGGGATGCAGGAAGAAGGGAGGAAGGATGCAAGAACAGCAAGGGTCAGCAAGCTATGGCTTGCAGATACATTCAGACTGTCATCCGATTTAGTAAATAATGCGTAATTGATACAGTCACACTCTTTTGTTTAAGCATTGTGTGTAATTATTCTTACTCTACAATGGCAAAGGCCATATTACCCAAAGAGACTAAAATGTTTGCTACCTCGACCCAGGGCCCACATTATGATTTTTGTGAACCTCAGGATTTTTAAATTTCGTAGCTCCTCTCTCTCTCTCTCCATAATGATAAATAGATATACAGATGTAACTATGTATCTACAGGTATATATACAGATAGATATCTATAGGTCTATATAGACAGATGATTTTTAAGTCTGCTCTCTGTTTCCATAAAATAGCTCTCTGTCTCAGTAAAATACATTATTTATATTTCTGGATTTATAATACCTGTCTATCTATCTATCTATCTACCTATCTGTCAATCTATCTATTTATGTTTCTGAGAGCCTCTGCTTACTGGACCTCATGGATAAGTCTAGTCATTTATAGAAAATGTTTGCCAAACCCAAACCCTAGAAGATATGTTCAATTATATACATATATATGTGTATATTTAAGACACACACACACATATACATGTATATATTTAACACATATATATGTACATAATTAGAACCAGGGTTCCAGAAAAAATAAGCAGGAAATATAGAAACTGAGAGAGGAGCATGAATGAAATAAAAATGTTTAAGGTTTAAAAGAATTATTTTCTACCTATAGCACTATTTGCTTGAACTACATCAAAACAGAATTCTGCATTTTCCTACAACTGGCTCTGACCAACTGTGATGCTAAAGAGCTATGAACTTCCATCACGTCTGCTCCATTCTATTTGCCAAAATGGGTCACAAATCCAGCCGAGATTCAAGACGTAGAGAAGCAGATTCCATGTCTTTAGGGAGAAGAACTGAAGAATCACACTGCTCAGGATTCAGAAACAGACAGCAGTGACTATTGAGGCATTTTCTTTTGCCCCATATTTCTTCTCCAGCTTGCACTTTGAAGCAAGATTGATCTAGGAATTCTGGTAAATATCCCGAAATTATTTCTTGAGAATTCCTTAAGGAAATCAACCAAACCAGATAATTCTGGAGTTAAGATCACTATTGACACTTCTCAACTGCATATCATATGGTCAACCAATTTTTAATACCCTATTTTAAATATGAGCACATAGCTAAGAATTGCCAGACATCTGAATCTAAGAAAGGTCCACAGAACAACAACAACAACAACAAAAAAAAACAGAAACAAGAAATTTTGATAAAAATTATTGCACAGGGAAAGGAAACCCTTAAAAAATGCTAACAACTTTGTATATATTACTAATCAATTATGTTTATTTATAAATAATCACACAAATTTAATATCCATAATATATCATTGTGTACACATACACACATAAAATAGTGCCATAGTAGTAAATGCAAATCTTAGAATATACCTATTTCAAAATTAACCCTAATTACCTCCTCAGAACTTCAGTATCATGATTTTTAAGTTAGATTTCCCACAAATGCTGTCTTAGGCATTGAGGGAGTGATCTTCGTCTTTTTAGCTTGATATACTGTGCTTCCCACACTTGTGCTTCCCACACTTTTCCTTCCCCTTGCTGTGAGATAAATTGTGAGACATTTACATTAAATTCAAAGTAACTATTAATATTTTAAGGGAAAGAATTCATGCCCTAGACCTAATCACATAGTGAGTGTGGTTAAGGAAACCAGCAGATCTTAGAAAGTTTTTCCCCTGCAGAATCCCACATGAGTGTACTCACCCAGTAACTGGAGTAGAAGAAAGACATTTAACATGTGTTGAATTTTCTTTTTTTTTTTTTTTTTTTTTTTTTGAGACGGAGTCTCGCTCTGCCACCCAGGCTGGAGTGCAATGGCCGGATCTCAGCTCACTGCAAGCTCCGCCTCCCGGGTTTACGCTATTCTCCTGCCTCAGCCTCCCGAGTAGCTGGGACTACAGGCGCCCGCTACCTCGCCCGGCTAGTTTTTTTGTATTCTTTTAGTAGAGACGAGGTTTCACCGTGTTAGCCAGGATGGTCTCGATCTCCTGACCTCGTGATCCGCCCGTCTCGGCCTCCCAAAGTGCTGGGATTAAGAGGAGCAACATAAATGAAACATATGAAAACTGCAGATTTGAAACTTGGGGTACACAAATATACTTCACTGCTTTCTCAAAGCCATAATAGGCAAAACTATGGTTGCCCAAAGCACTGCTGGCCAAAGATTCTTATGCATGTAAATTAGAATTGATTGTTCTTTTTGATAAGTGAGTGGAAGGCTTGTGGGCCTGGGTTAATGAGGGATGCTCTTTGAATAAGTAAAATTTCGGCTGAGTGCTTACAGAAGACAAGAATGTGGAATGGAAAAGATGCACGGATTATTTTGTTCCAAATGTCAAGGACAATTTAAGTAAAGGAATGGAGGTGGGAGAAGGCACTGTTTGGATGAACGGAGGCAAGATGGTGCACTTCCGGGTTCTTCATCCCCCCCCCCCCCCCCCCAGCTTTTCCCGGGGGCGCGAAAATGCAGCCTGCGCCAGGGGACGGTGCAGACCAACTGGGCATGCGCCAGGTGACGTCAATCCAAAGAGACCAAGATTTACCTGGTCGCACCTGCGGAACGCCCCCCCACACGCCCGTGCCCCGCCTATTGCCCTCCCACTCCTAGAAAAGCCGCTCCGGAGGGACGCCACGCGCGGCCTTCTCACAGCCCCACTCCTGTCGGGATGTCGGGGACTGTGGGAACTCCCTCCGAGAGCCCCACCGGGGGACTCTGTGGGACTTCTTTGCCGGAGGCCGACAGACCTCTTCCCCACACCTTAGGTGACCAAAATAAACTTGCAGTTTTGCTCCTACACTTGCCTAGTCGCTGTTTCTTTTGTGCCTGCTCTGGCGGTCTTAGAAAAACAAATCAGTTGGTGCCCAACCCGGGAGGAGAACCCTCCTCAGGGCCCCCAGGGTCTGGGGAGCCTCCTCCTCGTTCCACGCCTCAGAGGGACCAGGACCTGAGACCCGCTTCCCTCACTCTCACGGCCTCTCTGGGGTAAGTGCCCTTGTCTCCTCTTTACCTCCCTCGGCCAAAATCCTGCGCAGGTCCGAGGTCCATTTGGAGCCACCAAGTGGCTCGGGAGACCCGTTCAGGGCTGAGACGTCCGCCTGAAGGTAATCTCCACTTTGGCTCCATGAGCCTCCAGTCTGTCTCTGCTGGTTCCAAAGGACGCTTTGAAGCCAGGCAGGGATCCATTTCCATTTCCATTGTGTCCATTGTGCCGGTAAAGAGGAAACAAATGGGAAACCCCCCAGTCCAAATTTCCAAAGAGCACCCCCTTAGGGTGCCTCCTAGCCAATTTTAAAACCTTACAGCTCAAACAAGACCTTAGGAGGAAGCGGTTAATTTTCCTTTCCACTGTGGCGTGATGGAACTCAGCAATTTCTGCCAGTGTCTAGGCAAGTGGTCTGAAATTAATTACATACAAGGCTTTTGGGCCTTATGCTCTCGTCCCGACCTGCCCTATACTCCTCCTTCTCTCCCCACTCTCTCCAACCCCTCCCTTCCTGCCCAGACTCCTCCTTCCTCCTCCTTATCTACTAGTAATCCACTCGGTCCCGTGCCTCCTTCCGGGCCCCCAACAGGCTGTCTTGAGTCCCCTATCTCTGCCCACACCCTCCTACAGTGTTAGCACCTTTGCGAGAGGTGGCTGGGGCGGAGGGGGTAGTCAGAGTACATGTCCCTTTTTCATTGGTTGATCTTTCCAAAATTGAGAAGCCTTTAGGTGATTTCTCAGCTAATCCCACCATCTACATAAAGGAATTTAGATACCTTTGTCAGGCCTATGACTTAACTTGGCATAACCTCCAGGTTATCCTAACCTCTACCCTAAACTGACTGAGGTTCTAACCCAGTATACCCGGTTAGATCCGGCCTCCCCCACAGGGGCCACCATTTTGGTGTCTTATTTCATTTCTCAATCAGCTCCTGACATTTGTAAAAAACTTCAAAAGGTAGAGGATGGTCCTCAGACACCAATACAAGACCTGGTTAAATTAGCCTTTAAGGTCTATAACTCCAGAGAGGAGACGGCAGGCTCGCCTTGAACAGAAGTTACAGCTCCTAGCAGCGGCTTTACAGCCCAGTCGTAACCCCAGGCCAGAGAGTACATACTCCGCAGACTCCAAGGCTACGAAAGGAGCCTGCTATAAGTGCGGCAAGGCAGGACACTATCCAACAGGTGTCCGCAAGGTCCCCGAGCCCCAACGCAGCCTTGCTATAAGTGCAAGGCATCAGGACATTGGACCAGTGAATGTCCTAACCCACGTCCACCAGCAGCCCCCTGCCCTGCTTGCTAGCAGGGAGGACACTGGAAGTCTGATTGCCCCACCCTGAGAACAGGTGCTGCGTCTCCACGTGACCCCCTTTCCCAGGATCCTGGGAGCTCCTTCCAGTTCCTACATCTGGACGACGACGACAACTGAAGGTGCCGAGACTCGGGGACCCCCATCACCCTCGCCGAGTCGCGGGTAACTCTCCTGGTAGCGGGTAAGACAATTAATTTTTTAATCAACAGCGAGGCTACCTATTCTGTTTTGCCGTCCTTCTCTGGACCTAGCCTTCCATCCAATATCTCTGTAGTAGGAGTAAGCGGAAAGCCATCCACTCCACAAAAACTCCACTCCTTAATTGCTGCCTGGCCAACAACTACTCTGCGCACTCGTTCCTCATTCCCAGCTAAAAAGGGCCCCTACTGAAAGCAATCAGTGGAAATCAGTTTGGCTTTTCCCCACTCGCCTCAAACTTACTAAATTTTCTTAACTATCACATACTCCTCAACCTTGCTGGGACCTTCCTTCTGGGTTTTGCCCCTATTCCAACAAATGCTTCCATTCCTCATTCCTATACTAATACTGTGCCTTATTTTATTCTTCATCCGTGCGTCCAAATGCCAACCATGGGCCCCGACCTTAACGATGCCCCTTAACGGCAGGAAGTAGCCAGACAGACCACGGCGCCCCTTATCACTATTACCAATAAAAGGTTGGAATGTTTGGATGAACGGAGGCAAGATGGTGCACTTCCGGGTTCTTCATCCCCCGCCCCCCCCAGCTTTTCCCGCCCGCGCGAAAATGCAGCCGGCGCCCGGGAAGGTGCAGACCAACTGGGCATGCGCCAGGTGACGTCAATCCAAAGAGACCAAGATTTACCTGGTCGCACCTGCGGAACGCCCCCCCACACGCCCGTGCCCCGCCTATTGCCCTCCCACTCCTAGAAAAGCCGCTCCGGAGGGACACCACGCGCGGCCTTCTCACAGCCCCACTCCTGTCGGGATGTCGGGACTGTGGGAACTCCCTCCGAGAGCCCCACCGGGGGACTCTGTCGGCCTTCTTTGCTGGAGGCCGACAGACCTCTTCCCCACACCTTAGGTGACCGAAATAAACTTGCAGTTTTGCTCCTACACTTGCCTAGTCGCTGTTTCTTTTGTGCCCGCTCTGGTGGTCTTAGAAAAACAAATCAGGCACAATATGTGAAACGAATGAAAACTAGGTTTGTCTAGGTATAATATAAGGTGTAGGCAGGAAAGTTTTATAATCTAGCTTGTAGTAGTTAGATGAGTGAGCAGAAAATAATGCTGCAAAGATTTGTTCTTGACCTTCATGAAGGCCTATGGCACCTACCTGCATATATTTTAGTAAATAATGAACTCATATTCACAATGATAATGATATTTTATATTGTACAGTGCTTCTAAATATATAATATTTGAAAATACAGACTTTTAGTTGACTATGACCCTTATAGCAATCCTGTAGTATACAAAAGTCAGATGTTTTTAAATTCACTTGCATACTCACTTAATTAGTTCTCCTAACATTTACTGAGCATCTTCTATGTACCTTGCCCCATTTTATGCTCTGGAAAAAACAGTATGAATGAGACACCTCTCTTATTTAAAAGAACAGTAGATTGAAAAGAAAAACAATCTTTGATGAGAGATAAACATACAAACAATTGTCTGTGTTCTAGGAGCCTAATACATTTTGCTGAATGCATGGGTAAACATATAAGCTAAAATTTTAATTTTCACCATTTTAAATTGACATTCTATAATTCAAAGCACACTATATACATAATATCCAAAAACCTCCACGTTATCCCTGTAAATGATGGGAAGATTACAACATAGGTAGCAAAACCTATGTGCAGGAATAATTTCTTATTTTAACTGTGCATATAGTCATAGCCTTCTCAATTATCTTAGAAAATGCTTAAAAGAGGGGCTTAATGTTTGAGTATTATTAATTATTACTTCTGGAGGGGTTGATAATATCTTGCAGAAGACAAGACTTATTAAACATAAAATGTCATTGAATTCAGCAGATGGCTTTGCTAGTGATATATTAAAAGGTACTGTTTAAATGACAGTATTTCACATTTTATTTGTATACAAGATTAAAAAAATAAGGCAATACACACATAGAAAATTAACCAGACAAAATAAAACCTAATTTGATCAGATCATTGTTCATATGAAAATGGAAAAGTAGAGAATATTCAAGCTGCAACAAGTAAACTACACAGACAGGTTTATATTTAGACTGTCATGTTTAGAAATTCTGTTGATTTTATTTATACTTTTATTCGATTTCAGAATTTGTAAAAGAGGTTTTCACATTACATTTAGTTCTCAAATATATTGTTTCTGTAGAGCAGGGGAGTAAATTAGGAACAGGATTCACTGAATTAAACATGAGTAGAGTTCTGTAAATTTGGAGATTTACTGTAATGTAAAATGTTAGATATTGACATTTTGAGCAACAAAATTCTTGTGGACTTCAAAGGTAAGTACTTAAAAAATCTTAATCATTTTGTTCTTGTCGGCTCTGTATGTACTGAAACATGGAGCTTTTGGTACAGTAGTAAGTAACTCAGACCATTCAGTGCTAGGATACTTTCTCTGAAGATAAAGACCTGACCGTGAGAACAGTTCTCTATGATAAACTTTACTGAATTAACTTTAACAAATACAGGTTTCCAGATCATTCCTGGAATCAGTCTCCAAGTAGTGCATGCATATGCCAGGGAAATCATTGTATAGTTCTAGGTCTTCATCTGGGTTGTGGATATGGTGAATTAGTCAAAGCTATTCCAATAGTTCTTAAATTTATCTTCCTTAATCCTGGAAAGCCTGCGAAGCCTGCGAAGCCTGAGTCATGCTCATGTACTCAGACATGATTCTATTGTTTTCTAAACGATGAATAATTAACAAAATGAGGCGGATGTCTCCAGGCCCTATCCTCTTGTAAAATGAATGAAAGAAGGATATCACAAAGCAGTCTGAAAACGGCATAGTACTGTCAGAGGCGTTTGAACCAGAGCAATTCCATCTTGAATGGGGGCTGGGTGAAATAAGTCTGAGACCTACTGGGCTGCATTCCCAGGTTAGGCATTCTTACAGACAGGATGAGACAGGAGGTCAGTATAGGTCATACAGACCTTCAAGATAAAACAAGTTGCAATAAAGAAGCCAGCGAAAAACCACCAAAACCAAGATGGCGACGAGAGTGACCTCCTCATTGATCCCAAGAGTGGGTCATCCTTACTGCTCATTATGCACTAATTATAATGCATTCGCATTAAAAGACACTCCCACAAGCACCATGACAGGTTATAGATCCCATTGCAATGTCCAGAAGTTACCCTATATGGTCTAAACTGGGAAGGAATCCTCATTCGGGGTATTGCCTACCTGTGTCCCAGAAAACTGGTGAATAATCCACTCCATGTTTAGCATATAATCAAGAAATAGGCTGGGCGTGGTGGCTCACGCTTGTAATCCCAGCACTTTGGGAGGCCGAGGTGGGCGGATCACGAGGTCAGGAGATCGAGACCACAGTGAAACCTCGTCTCTACTAAAAATACAAAAAATTACCCGTGCGTGGTGGCAGGCGCCTGTAGTCCCAGCTACTCAGGCGGCTGAGGCAGGAGAATGGCGTAAAACTTCCAGTGAGCCAAGGTCGATATCGCGCCACTGCACTCCAGCCTGGGCTACAGAGTGAGACATTGTCTCAAAAAAAAAAAAAAAAAAAAAAAAAAAAAAAAGGCCGGGCGCGGTGGCTCAAGCCTGTAATCCCAGCACTTTGGGAGGCCGAGACGGGCGGATCACGAGGTCAGGAGATCGAGACCATCCTGGCTAACCCGGTGAAACCCCGTCTCTACTAAAAATACAAAAACTAGCCGGGCGAGGTGGCCGGCGCCTATAGTCCCAGCTACTCGGGAGGCTGAGGCAGGAGAATGGCGGGAACCCGGGAGGCGGAGCTTGCAGTGAGCTGAGATCTGGCCACTGCACTCCAGTCCGGGCGACAGAGCGAGACTCTGCCTCAAAAAAAAAAAAAAAAAAAAACAATAAGTAGCTTGAAGCCAGCAGCTCAAGCCACTGCTCTGTCTATGGAGTAGCCATTTTTTTAGTCCTCTACTTTCTTATAAACTTGTTTTCACTTTACTTCATGAATTAACCCCGAGTTCTTTCTCGCTCAAGATCCCAGAACCCTCTCTTGGGGTCTGGATGAAGACCCCTTTCCAGTAACAGCGCTAGAAACAACAGAAATCCCTGAGAACATAAACACATTGAAAATCCTTATCATATGCCTGTCATGTTATATTTTTTACATACTTCTCATCATTTTATGCTCTCTATATAAGCAGGCCTTCTTATTATCTCACTTTGAAAGTTCAAGTACAGTCCAAAATCACACTTAGAGTAAATGACAAAGAAATGAACACAGACTTGCTGAAGTTAAAAATACACTGTAATAGGGAAAATAGAACACAATATCCATTTTACATATACTCAAAGAAAACAATATAATAAATTATTATCTAATAGTTATTTATACTTTGCTGTTTTTGAAAGCTACACCTTACCACTTTTGTTCACCTGGTGCTTTTGATAAATATCAGAATTTCTCAATCTTGGATATGGTGACATTAGGGATTATATTTATTTTTAAGCTTTAAGAAATACTTCATAAACATTTTAGAAAGGATCAAAAATTGCCTTGTGAAACCTATCAAATATGTAAACAGAATTCTTCCCCAAAACGCATGTATTTCTATATGCATAAAACCCTGAAAAAATATATATGTATGTATATATATGTGTGTATATAGATAGATAGATATGTAGATAGAATCCTATATTTCAGGGTGTGTGTGTGTATGTGTGTATAAATATATATATATATCACAAATTTATGACAAATTCTTGAATCCTATATATATGTGTATATAGACAGATACAATGAAACCTTGAATCATATATATACACACACACACACACACACACACACACACACAGGATTTTTAAGAACAACATAGGAACAACAGCTTATAGAGAGCCACGGCATGTAATTTTTAAAAAATTTGGCATTTACTTTTTTCACTTTTGCTTTTAGATCACCTATGTAAGCCTTATAAGAAATAAGTAGCAGATAATTTTTTTTCATCTTTTTAATACAAATTATGTTCTCATTGTTTATTGCCAATATACCATTATATATGTTTTATTATATAGTCTACATGCGAAGACCACTAATTAAGTACATGAATAACACATTAAAAAGTAAAAATGCCAAACAAGATTATAAGATTTTGAACAGAGGCCTCAGAACTGTGTCTTCAGTGGTGTCCTAGTAAACATCGTAATCAGTAACTTGGATGAGCATATAGAGAACAAGCTCATATGTTCGTTAAATTTGTGGGTCACTGGAATCTTGAAGGGTTAGAGAATGCATTTCAGAATAATTATATAGGAATGATCTTTATAACCTGTAATGATGGACTGAATTGAACAAATTAAATGTAGTAGAGAGGCGCACATGGAAGATAACATACTTGGATCCAAATTGCAAATGATGTAAGTACTGAATTAGCATCAGCATGTGACAAAAATGTTTAAGTGATTTACAGGACAGTAAATTCAATGTGAGTTAGTCTGTGATGTGACTTTCAAGAACGCTAATCAGGCAAGTTCAGAATAAAATAAGGCGGAACTCAACTGAGTGTGTGTTATTTCTCTTCAGATATTTCTGTTCAGATAATACGTGGGGTATGATTGTTAATTCTGACTACTACCTTTTCAACATGATAATAAGAAATTCTGGGGTATTCTATTTAGGACAGTTTTCACTAAATAATTTAAATATCTTACAAAGAACATTTAAAGGACTGTTATATTCTCAAAAGATATAACCTTTGAGGAAGATTACTTTTCTTCGAGAAGAGAATGGAAAGAGTGAATGTGTTAATTAGACAGTCAGCTTAAGGTAGGGAGATGATGTTTATCAAACTTAAAAAACATCATTTAGAAAAGAAAATGCATTTGTTATTCAGAGTTTGAATTGTTTGAATGAGAACCAGTGGGTGAAAATGACCAAAGAATCTATTTGGCACATATTTGTTTGCTTAACACCTACGATGCGTTATATAACAAAGCTATTCCTTCAGCGCCTGAATGTACACATAGTGTACATATGAAGACATTGCCCTGGCCAGGACAGGTCACATAGTTTAGTGTCTCAAAATAAGAATTAAAAAAAAAAAAAATACCACTTAAGTATTCCATCTAATTTTGACATTTTATGACTCTTTTACTTATAATTTCATCTATCTTAGCAATCATAATTATTTTTACAATCCTAATGATATATTTAAACACCAAGGAATACTTCTTGATGAGTACAGATCCTCATCTGATGATGACTTGCATTGTAAGCAAACAAAAATCAATTTCCTAACTGACCTACAGAGCAACTGAAGACGCCGCTATAGTTGAGATACCAGGCATATTTCTTTGAGAATCCAGTTATTTCCTTCTGTGGCAGAGGTTCTACAGAAAATATTCAGGCTTCAGTGAAAAGATGTGAGCACGTGGTTTGACTCAGCCAGAATGTGAGCACATAGATGCTACTCAGCAGAAAGAGAAAACCTCACCTTTCAATGTGTTTGATAGAAGTCTTTCCAACCAAGAGACTAGCTTTCACATATACCCCCATGATCTGATTCTTGTTAAAGAAAAATATCACACTGGACCATAATTCCACAGAAGTTGTTTTTGTTGCCTACAATAGGGAAGAGGGCACAGACGAAGTACAGGTACCCTGCTTCATGGAGACAAAAAGCTGGAGAGTTGTTAAGAGTTGGGGGGGAGCAGGAAGAGATCATAGGCCTCTTTCTTTGCTGGTTCACCTTAGCCAACGGAAAGTGGAACGTAACCTTTTTTCTATCTGTACGACACAGCCAGTTTAAAACTTGGAGCAATAAGTCCACAGAAGTTCAACTCCTACCCTCCCACAAAGACTGAGAGATAGGGACAGTGCTGTCTTCCTTGACAATGATATTTCAAAGGGATGCTCCCCAAGTGCTTGAGAAAGATATTACTGTGGTATAAAACTGTTAGAAAGCCTTTTAAAAAATCTGAATCTCAAAGGGGCAGAAAAACTTTGCGATGACAAATTTCTAAAGTAAATGCTCAAAGCAAAGGCAGGTCAGGGGACTTCATGCAGGAAGAAGCCTGTCTAAAGTTTAGTCAAGCAGGGGAGCATTTTAAGGCTGTCTTGGTCACCCTGTAAGTCCAGAGAGCTTTCCTATCCTAAGTGGATAGACTTTGTAAGTGTTAGAATCTCTCTGGAAAATAAGACCTCAGAAAGGCCAATATCTTTCTCAAAATGAAAGTTTGCTTAGTTTTCCTTGTGGATTTGAATATTTTATTACTGGTGATTCTTATGCTCCTGAGACAAAGTATACCCAGTAAAGTGGATATAGCAATTTTTCAAGAGAGGTTAGAACAGAACATAGGGAGAATATTCACTTTTCAATATCTGGAGAAAGCTTGTTAAGATTCATTTTAAAGAAAAATAGTGTGAAAGCTAAAATTTTCATTGAATGAAGTGGGAGATACTTTTTGCTTTGAATTTGTTTGTTTTTTAAAGAAAAAATAGAAAAGATTTGGATAACTCATGGCAATTTTTACTGTAAGTGGTGGAGTAATAGGTAGGGCAAGACATAAATGGAGTCTGTCACATGAGCAATGAGAATGTCATTCTGAACCTTGGAATGCAGAGAAACTTGGAGAACTAAGCAGAGAATAGAGAAAATTCATAATTATTATAAATATCCTACTTAGAACTGTAAAAGGAGATGTAATTCTCCCCAAACCCTCAGCTAACCACATGGAAAATAGAAGTGAGATATTCGTAATACCAGATGGGTTCAGGAAAAATAATAAATCAAAACATGTCGACTATCTTATTTAGAATTCTGGCTGGATTGTACATCAAACCATACCTTGGGAGCTTGCGTGGTCATACTTATGTATAAATGGTGGCATGACATGATTAAGCCATGAAAGTCCCCAAGATAACCTCCTATCTCTGCCTGCAAGTGACAAAATGAAAATGCAGATATCTCCAGGCATTTCAACTGTATAATTGCCTAAGTGTTAAAAGGCGCTAGAAGGGAAGAGTCCTGGCGTCAAAATGAGTAGGGTACAGAGTGTGTGGAACTTCAATGAGGAAACTTATCAAGGACTGCAATTATCACCAGTAGTTGTCAGAACAAGACCAAAGGCCAGTTAGGGCCCTTTCTGGCTGGACAGCAGTAGATATGGAGAGCCCTGATGGAAGTTGGGTTTCCTGGAAAACTGTTGCTGAGATTCAAAGTTCCATGTCAGAGGCTCTTTAGGGAATACTGTGACGAGCGTCATCAATGAGGACAGCAACACTGGGCAGAAAGAGACACTGGGCTGAGTGTTGAAACTCAGGGAGTCCTTCAGAAATATATTCACTGAACCAACACATCAATTAGTTTTCATATGCAGGCTGCTTCATGACTTGATAGGTGGTAGCCTTTTTCCACCCAGGGAAATACCTATATTAGGGTTTGATAGCCTTTTCCCCACCCAAATCTCATCTTGAATTCCCACATGTTGTGCGAGGGAGACTGTTGGAAGTAAATGAATCATGGGGCCGGTCTTTCCTGTGCTCTTCTTGTGATAGTGAATAAATCTCACCAGGTCTGATGGTAATTGTAAGGGGGAGGTTTCCTGCACAAGCTTTCTTCTCTGGTCTGCCGCCATGTCAGACATATCTTTCACCTTCCACCATGATTGTGAGGCTTGCCCAGCCAATTGGAACTGTGAGTTCTCCATTAAGCCTCTTTCCTTTGTAAATTGCCTAGTCTTGGGTATGTCTTTATCAGCAACATGAAAATGGATTAATACAGGGTTCATTGTTCAACCTTCAGCATGCACCATCCTCGGAAGTTGGAGAAATATGTGGCTTGGTCCTGAGGAGAGATTAATAGAATCTCCAAGGCCATATCAGGTGGAACAACTCAGCAGAGGCCTTCTAGTTGATAGGCTATTATACAAGATTTCCCCAGGAAACAGAAACCTCTAATAAAGCAAGACAGAGGGGAATTAGGAGATTTATCTTCATTTCTACCAAGTATCTGCTAGCCACTACCAGTCTAGGACCACTTTAAATTAACTTATTTGAGTTATTTTGAGCAGATAATGAGGACTAGAACTACAAGGCTGCAAAAGGTCAGATTATAGTTGCATTTTCATGCAGTCCTTTTATTTTTACACACCCGTGTAGTGTGTGCGTGTGTGTGTAGTTTATTTTTTGTTCATCCTTAACTTCAAGTTGCAACACTTTTGAGTGTCTCAGCTGAATGGCAGGGGTGGGGATGCTCTTGTCTTTGTCTCTAATTTTAGGCAGATCTAGGATCCTTAGCTCTTTCTCTCGTGCCACAGAAAGTCTTGAAATCTCAGCACACATTCCATAGAGCAACAAATGCTCTCAGGGGAATGCTCTTCTTTTTTCTCAATTAGACTTTTTAAAAGTTATTATTTTAGAGTCAGCGGGTACATGCGTAGCTTTGTTACATAGGTATACTGCTTAAAGCTAGGGTTTGGGCTTCTGTGGAACCCATTACCAGAACGATAAACATAGTACACATTGGGTCTTTTTTCCATTTTTCCCTTTTCCCCTCTGCCCCCATTTTGGAGTCCCTGGTGTCTATAGTTTGCATCTTTCTGTCCTTGTGCTCCCACTTTTTTGTTCCCATTTGTTAATGAGAACATGTAGTTTTTGACTTTCTGTTTTGGAGGCACTTCACTTAGGATAGCGTCCTTAAGTCCTATTCATGTTGCTGAAAATCATGTGATTTTTAAATCCTTTTGTGTCTGAGTCGTATTCCATGGTGTATATGTAAGAGTGTGCGTGTGTGTGTGTGTTGTATTCCACGGTGTATATGTAAGAGTGTGCGTGTGTGTATGTGTGTGTGTTGTATTCCATGGTGTATATGTAAGAGTGTGTGTGTATGTGTGTGTGTTATCTCCTTCATTGCTGGAAGCTCAGGTTGATCTCACGACTTTTCTATTGTGAATAGTGCTGTGATAAACACACAAGTGTAGGTGCCTTTTGAGAAAACAATTTATTTTGAGGAGGTAGATACTCAGTAGTAGGATTGTTGGATCAAATGATAGTTCAGTTTTTATTTCTTGAGAAATCTCCATGTTGTTTTCCACGGGGGTTGAACTAATTTACATTCCCACCAATAATGTATAAGCATTTCCCTCTCTCCCAATCCTTGCCAACATGTTATTTTTTGACTGAATAGTACCCATACTGGCTGGTGTGAGATGGTATCCCACCGTGGTTTTAATTTGCGTTTTTCTGATGGTTAGTGATGTTGAGCATTTGTTTTTCATGTTTGTTGTCCACTTGTATGTCTTCTTTTGAGAAATATCTGTTCATATCCTTGGCTTACTTTTTAATGGGTTTGTTTTTTTCTTGTTGATTTGTTTACATTCCTTATAGATTTTGGATATTATTTCTTTGTTGGGTACATAGTACGCAACTATTTTCTTTCTTCTGTAGGTTGTCTGTTCTGTTTATTGTGTCTACGCTTTGCAGAAGTTCTTTAGTTTTTAGCTTTATTAATTCCCATTTGTTGATTTTTGTTTCTGTTGCATTTATCTCTGAGGTCTTAATCATACATTTTTGCCTAGGTCAATATCCAAAAAAGTTTTTCCTAGGTGTTCTTTCAGAATTTTTATAACTTGAAGGCTTCTATTTCAATCTTTAATCCACCTTGAGTTAATTTTTAAATGTGATGAGACATTGCGGGTCCAGTTTTATTCTTCTACATATGACTAGCCAGTTTTCCCAACATCATTTATTGAATAGCTTTCTTTCTTCATTGTTTATTTTTGTTCACTTTGTCAAAGATCAGTTGGTTGTAGGTGTGTGCCTTTATTTCTGGGTTCTCTATTCTGTCCCATTAATCTATGTGTCTGTATCTGTACCTGTACCATGGTGTTTTGGTTACTATAACTTCGTAGTGTAGTTAGGTAGTATGATGCCAACAGATTCTTTTTTTTTTTTTTTTTGGCATTTTGTGCATTGTAGAATTGGTTTTTCTAATTATGTGAAAAATAATTTGGTAATTTGATAGGAATTACATTGACTCTCTAGGTTGCTTTAGGCAATATGGTCATTGTAACAATATTGATTTTTCTAATTCATGAGCATGGAATGTTTTTGTGTTTGTGCTATTTATAATTTCTTTCAGCAGTGTTTTGTAGCTATCCTTGTAGAATTCTTTCACCTCCTTGGTTAAACATATTCCTAGTGTTTTTTTGTTTTGTTTTGTTTTGTTTTGTTTTTTGCTATTGTAAATGGGATTGTAGTCTTGATTGCCTCTCAGTCCGAATGCTGTTGATGCATAGAAATGCTACTGATTTTTGTACATTGATTTTATATCCTGCAACTTTGCTGAAGACATTTATTATTTCTAAGAGTCTTTGGGATGAATCTTTAGGGTTTTCTAGATATAGATAGAATCGTATTATCAGTGGAAAAAGATAAATTGACTTCCTCTTATCCTATTTGGATACATTTTATTTCTTTCTCTTGCCTGATCTATCTGGCTAGGCCTTCTAGTATTAGGTTGAGTAGGAGTGTTGAGAGTAGGCATCCTTATCTTGTTTTAGTTGTTAGAGGGAATGCTTCCAGCTCTTTCCGTTTCAGTATGATGCTGGCTGTGGGTTTGTCACCAATAGCTCTATTATTCTGAGGTGTGTTTCTTTGATGCCTAGTTTGTTTAGGGTTTTAAATAACGAATGGATGCTGGATTTTTTTGAATAGTTTTTCTTCGTGTATTGAATTGATTATATGGTTTTAGTTTTTACTTTTGTTTATGTGGTGAATACATTTATTGATTTTTGTATGTTGAACCATTTTTACACTGCAGGCCAATATTTCTGATGAACATAGGTGAAGAAATTCTCGATTTAACTTTTTTTTTTTTTTAATTTATAGGTTCATACTATATTTTCAGTTCTTCAAGATATTAAAGAATATTTTTCAAAATACCTTCCAGCCTTTTTGTCTTCGTTAAGAGAGCTGATCCAGATTCTTAATACATGTTATAAACATAAAGTGAACACTTTAATAAAATTACATTAAGAAAAATCTAAGCTATTAAAATTACAACATTTTGGAAAATGCCTATTTTCTTTTTTACAAAATGTAAAACATTACTTTGAAATACTCTATGTACTAAAATTATACATCTATATGTGCATATATGGAAAACAAACATTTGAAAAAAAATCCACGGCTTATTTACCTTATTTTATTTATACTCTACCTAGTGTTTACATAGAGCTAATGTCAAATTACAGGTATAGTATAATTTTTATAAATATTACATTTAAAAATAAAAACAGAACAGAGCACAGTTGCTAACACCCATAATTCTAGCACTTTGAGAGGCCCAGGCAGGTCAATCTCTTCAGTCCAGGAGTTCAAGACCAGCCTGGGCAACATGTGAGACCACATCTCCAGAAAAAAAAATGTAAAAATTACCAGATAAGGTGACACTTTCCTGTGGTCCCAGCTACTCCAAAGGGTAAGGTGGGAAAATCATCTGGGACCAGGAGATCGAGGGTACAGTGAGCCATGATCTTGCAACTGCACTCCAGCCTAGGTGACAGAGTGAGACTCTGTCACAAAAAAATAAAGAAACAAAATAAAAACAGTTTCTTATGCTAACTCTAGTGGTTTTATAATATTAAGGACAGTTATGTACTATGGCTCTCTTAAGCCTCCTTGTAAAGCAAATTACACTCTTATACTCAAGACAATTAAAATTTATTGAGGGTTTTTTGGTGATGAATCAGTGGAACTAATTTTAAATCAAAATATTTTTAGAACCCCCTTTTCACAAACAGTAAGTTTTATTTCTAGTAAAATAAAATAAAAAAAAAACACTTTCTTATCAAGTGTACCAATATTATTTTCTTGCTTAATTATGTTGCTAGGAGAGAAAATTATAAATAATGATTAGAAGAACTCATCTTTCTTGAGAAGTGGTCCTGGCAAGTCTTAGAACTTTCCTTTTGTAAATGTATTGATTTCTCACATCAAGACTTTGAAACAGGCACTAGAACACTGAGCAGTAGACAAGAGCTTCTGTTTTGAATCCAGAGATTTTAGTTCAAATGTTCCTCAATGTCCTCCTGCCTGTGTAAACTCAGGTGAGTTAATTAAGTCATTGGCAACTATCAAATATAAGCAGTAATGTATAAATCTCATGTGATTGTACTTAGGGTCACATGAATTGATTTCTAACTCTTTCAGTGCCTGAATGATGTCTGACACATAGTAAGCTCTTAAGAGATACTAAAGATGAAGAAATTGAGGCACTAAAGCTTAATTAGGTTTCTTATGTTACAAAGATATTAAGCCCTACAGAAAGAAGATGTTGTACTCTAAACAGGAAATATGAAGAGAGTTTCATTAAGTAAAAGCAAGTCATGTAAGTGTAGGCAGAGTTTAAGAAAACCATGCAAGAATAAAGCAATATCCCGTGGCATGTAACAGCATATGACCCATAGGCATGGAGGATAAATAGCAGAAACACAGTACTGCTGTCTCACCCTTACTCTATGATTACTTATTCTCAAGGAAGCCAACTCCATTTTTACATTATCACTTTGATGAGCTTTCTTCTGTCTTCTCTTTCAAATATGCTCTCCCTATATGTGCTACTATAATTTTAATGTAGCATGCATTTTACAAGTTTTTGTTATTAGTGGTAGGAAATTTGTCTTGTGTTTATAGCTGTGTTCCCAGAGATTAGAGCAGATTCATATACAAAATATAAACTAAACAATTTGTAAGAACAAATAATCAGTGATGAACCTAGGTTTCCCCACTGCAGTTTTTCATGTGGATAGACTAACTTATGTAAGGATGTGCTGAAATAATTGAGGTAGAAAAAGTTAACATGATACAACACAAACACTGACCATTAAATGTTAATGGCTAATGTACCAAATGGGATGTTTATTTTCTCTATTCAGAATTCTAAAAAAGCAAGCAACTATATTTAATATTTAATTGCATCATTTAATAAACAGCTATATTGCAAGTGAAATTACCACATTATTTATTTATACTACAATATTTCATATCCAAGTTTTGTGAAGCAGGTAGTTTTCTAGACCCTTTAAAGAAACACATTTATACTGGATAAATAGAGTCTCAGGAAAAGATGATATTACTCAACTGAAACAGCTCTGCTTTAATAAATTTAGTGGTGCCTGATTCTTTCAGAATTGTTTGTTTTTCTTTTTGTCGGCAAGCACTAATCTTATTTGAACAGGTGGAAGAATGAAAGACAAAGTGAATGTGTCTCATGGAAAATATTTTGAACACATTATCTAAACTTTACCAGGATTGTTAGTGCTAATTTATAGCATCCGTATGTAATGAATCTCTGTCTTAAATTTTCTTTGTAAAATAAACTTCTTGGTTGTTTACCAAATTTTTAAAAAGAAGTGGTGATTTTTATTACTTTCTTTATTTCCCTTAATGACTAGCACCATATTCTTTTAAATTAGATTTAATATAAGAAATATTCCCATCACTGAATTTTAAGAGTAAGGGACATAGAGAACTGTTTTTAGTTCTCCAGTAGACTGAGAGTTTCCCTCTATCTGAAGTTTTCAGAAAAATACTGTAATGGTGACTAACTTGAAGAATAACTGATAAGAAAGGGCTATGTGTATGAGCAGATGTAGCACTGGAACCCTAGATTTTCCAGTAAATGACACAGAATATTAGTCAGAATAGAAAGAGTTATGTCTGTGATATGGTTCGGCTGTGTCCCCACCCAAATCTCATCTTGAATTGTAGCTCCCACAATTCCCACCTGCCATGGGAGGGACCCAGTGGAAGATAACTGAATCATAGGGGCAGTTTCCCCTATACTTTCCTCATGGTAGTGAATAAGTCTCACCAGATCTGATAGTTTGGTAAAGGGGCATTTCCCTGCACAAGCTTTGTCTTGCCTGCTGTCATATAAGATGTGACTTTGCTCCTCATTTGCCTTCTGCCTTGATTGTGAGGCCCCCTCAGCCACATGGAACTGTGAGTTCATTAAACCTCTTTTTTTTTTTTTTTATAAATTATCCAGTCTCAGGTATGTCTTTATTGTCAGTGTAAGCGCAGGATAATGCAATGTGTATCCGTGCATTTTTGTATGTGTGTGTATATATTTCTATCTACTCAGCATAAATATGTTGATTTAAAAATTCATATATGTATAAATAAATTAGTACCTATTAGTGAAAATAATGCAAATTAACTGAGAATGAAAATTATTTCATAAGGGTTTCTATAATTCAAGAAGATTAATACATGCATTCTAAAATTTAGAATTTCCGACTTCAAGTCCAATAAAATTTTATCAAACCTTGCCACTTTCTCTAATGTTTGTTCCACAGAAAGATGGGTTAAATTAAACATATGTGGTGTTAATCATTTATGCAGTTCCATTTCACACATTTGAAAACCTGCTTCAAGAGATCTGATATGTTTTCTGGCCTTGCCACATGAAGATGGCTTCCAAACACCCAAATAGAGTGAACATAATAAAACAAGAGTTTGACTACCGAATATGGAAATCCATCATTGTCTTTGTGTGAAAGTCAAGATAAATGCAGTGGGCTTCTTAGGAGCCACAAGTCTTTTGCTCAAGAAGCCCCAGTATCCATGTCAAACTTAGAGAGCCCTAATACTTTCATCCAAACTTCTTTCTTCCTCTCCTTCACTGGGTTAGAATTGTATTATGCTCCGAAGACTCACCCAACCTTTTCCTCCAACCTCTTCATTTGCTCTCATAGGTGTTTCTTCTAATACATTTTTGCAAATTTTTGAAATTCTTCCTCAGCAATTGCTTCTTGCAGGATCTGAAGTAACCCATTGCGGGACAATGTTTTTCCTATTTAAGGAGAGATGGACTTGATTAGCCATTAACAGGTAAGATATTACCAGAAAGTTTGGCGTTTTCAATTCTAGTATTTAACTCAACAAACTTAAAACATGGCAAGAGATCAAAAGCCTGAGATTTTTTTATGCAAGCTTTTTACCTTGCTTATACCACAGAAACGTTTGGATGCTTGATACATTTGGTGGTGAATACTGAGTGTCAACTTGATTGGATTGAAGGATGCAAAGTATTGTTCCTGGATGTGTCTGTGTGGGTGTTGCCAAAGGAGATTAACATTTGAGTCACTGGACTGGGAGAGGCAGACGCACCCTCTATCTGGGTGGGCACCATCTAATCAGCTGCCAGAGGAGCTAGAATAAAGCAGACAGAAGAAGCTGGAAGAACCAGACTTGCTGAGTCTTCCGACCTTCATCTTTCTCATGTGCTGGATGCTTCCTGCCCTTGAACATCAGACTCCAAGTTCTTCAGCTTTTGGACTCCTGGACTTGCACC
This sequence comes from Trachypithecus francoisi, assembly GCF_009764315.1. Taxonomy (NCBI): domain Eukaryota; kingdom Metazoa; phylum Chordata; class Mammalia; order Primates; family Cercopithecidae; genus Trachypithecus; species Trachypithecus francoisi. Next base: position 61,979,979 of record NW_022681465.1, read on the forward strand.
AGTGGTTTGCCTTTGGCCATAGACTGAAGGTTGCACTATTGGCTTCCCTACTTTTGAGGTTTTGGGACTCAGACTGGCTTCCTTCCTCCTGAGCTTGCAGATGATCTGTTGTGAGACTTCACCTTGTGATTGTATGAGCCAATACTCCTTAATAAACTCTCTTTCATATATACATCTATCCTATTAGTCCTGTCCCTCTAGAGAACCCTGACTAATACAATATGTTTTTATATTTCTAATAGAAAATATAAAAGTATAGCTTAGGAAATCCCAAATTTGGTGATATCGTCACTGGCCATCATTTTCTGTGAAGAAAATAAAACTCATAGTCAGGGTTGCTGGGAGAACAGTGACCTAGTATAATCCTGAAAATTGACCAGGAATAAACTTTATGTATTTGTTTCCTATCGCTGCTGTAACAAATTACCACCTACTTAGTGGGTAAAAAAACAGGCTAGACATAGTGGCTCACGCTTGAAATCCCAGCACTTTGGGAGGCTAAGGCAGGAGAATGAGTTGAGTCTGTGAGTTTTAGACCAGTCTTGGGAAACATAGTGAGATCCTGACTCTAGAAAATACTAAAAATAAGCCAGCTGCAGCAGGTAGCTGATGTCAGGGTACCATTTGAATGCAGGCATTTGAGGCTGCAGCGAGTTGTGATTGTGCTACTATGCTCCAGCCTGGACAACAGAGTGAGACTCTGTCTCATTGAAAAAAAAAAATCTACATATTTATTACATTACGATTATTGAGATCAGTAAGTAATGACATACAACATCAGTCTTGTTGGACTATAACGAAGGTGTGTGCAGGGTTGGTTCTTTCTGGAATCTCTGCAGGGGAAATCTGTTTCCTTGCCTTTTACACCTTCTGGAGGCTGCTTGCATTTCTGGGCTATAGGCTCCTTCCTCTCATCACTCCACTCAGATTATCCAGGATACTCACCATCCCAAGATCCTCAATTTAATCACACAGGCAAAGTCTTTTTCTATGTAAAGTAATATATTAACTAGTTCTGGGGTTAGGATGTGGACACCCTTTCTTTTCAACCCTTCTAAAACCAGAGAGAAATATTGGATAATAGAAACCATTGTCCAGACATAAGAAGCAGTTTATAAGTAACTTTGTTGTTCTGAGTCAGAAACCTGCAACTCTCCCATAAAATTCATTAATTAGTCTGAGACCATACAAGAAAAAAGGAGTTGCCGCTGATCTTTGAAAAAGAATTTTTTTATGAAATGAAAGGGCAAGTAAAAGTTGAAGAAAAAAAATTAACAAGCTCAAAATTAATCTAGACATAATATATTTATATTAATACTAGCCTCAATTTGTTCTACCAACTATGTTATAAAATCTTTCTGTTTGTTTTTTCTTTCAAATAAGAGGAAAAAAAATTGGTAGCAAGCATGCCTTCCTTTATACTCAAAAGTGAGAGTCCCTGAAGAACTTGCTTTTTCCAAGTTACATATGACAAGCATGAATTCATAATGTTTTTCTCATCTATTTTCTTTAATAAAAATATCTCAGTGTGATGTTCAAGGAAAGGCTGCAAATCTTATATAAAGATATTTCTTTTTAACTCATATCATACAAACAAAATAAATTTAGATAAATGAATTGTCTTGAAAATTGTGATAATGAATAAAACAGAACCTATACCTAAAGAAAAGGAGTAAGGAATTGTTCAGGTTGATTTTTTGGTTGTTGCTGTTATGTTTAGACTATTAATATTTCCCAAGTATACTTTCTACAAAAGAGAAAAGGAGCCTAAGTTTGTGTTATAATTGACAGTAAAGTAATGAGTAAAAATTACCTTAAGTCTATTAAATAAATGTTCTTCATTCTTAGAAAAATATGTGATATCAGTTGAGGGTTAATTTAAAATGCTGTAGTTTAGGCTGGGAATGTGTTCAGAATACTTTAATTTTTAATTCCAATTTTCTATAAAACATATATATTGTAAACGCATACATTATTCTTCAATCACAAAATCAAAGCTATGATTATGTTAGATAGTTTCACACCAATCACTGATAATTATAGTGCATGATAAATTTGCAAAAAGCAAGAAAATATGCCATTATCAGAAAAATTGGTATATTAGAGTTGCAATGGCTTTTAGATCTCAAAATATAAATAATACTTATTTAAATTAAATTGAATTAACATTACATTTACACATACACATATACATATATATATATTTAACTATATAATTCCAATACCTACTTATAACACTTTCTCATTAAGCCAAGTAAACTGGCCTGGACTAAGGCATTAAAACCATCTTCATATATGTATTTATACTTTTTCTCCCTACTTGTTGTGAATATCTAAACTAGAAATTGATACAAGACAAAAAAAAGAGATCTTTATCAATTGAATTGTTAAATATAAATTCATCCTTATTCTATTCTCAACACTAGCTTAGTAATATGGGGCAGATATAAAACCAAATAATCTTGATCTTAAATAAGGTTGTAACTGTGATAAAATCAAAATTATTAACAGTAGTTTATGATATGGCATAGATAGAAAGATACATTTACAAAGTATAGCTGTAGAGAATAACGAACTCTCTATTGTGACGTGAATTAAATAGAAAACATTTTTCTAAGAAGTTAGCACCTTATCTAGGCTTCAAAGATGAAGATGACTTTTCAAAGAAAGTAGAGGTCAAGATTGAGGGGGGTTATTAATGAGAATAAAATTATTATATGCAAATAAGAGAATGTGAAACAGTAAGAAGTTTTGAAATCACATGGTATATTTAAGAAAGTCCAGAAGTTCTGTGATGCTCATGAAAAAGTGCGAGGCAATCTATGGATATAACTGAGAATAGAGAAGAATATGGGATGCAATTAAAAAAATCCTTGAGGCTGGGCGCGGTGGCTCAAGCCTGTAATTGCCCAGCACTTTGGGAGGCCAAGACGGGTGGGTCACGAAGTCAGGAGACCGAGACCATCCTGGCTAACATGGTGAAACCCCGTCTCTACTAAAAAATACAAAAAAAAAACTATCCGGGCGAGGTGGCGGGCGCCTGTAGTCCCAGCTACTCGGGAGGCGGAGGCAGGAGAATGGCGTGAACCCGGGAGGCGGAGCTTGCAGTGAGCTGAGATCCGGCCACTGCACTCCAGCCCGGGCGACAGAGCGAGACTCCGTCTCAAAAAAAAAAAAAAAAAAAAAAACACCTTGCATGTTGCATTAGAGTCTATAGACTTTAGTTTGTATGAAATGGGGATAAATTAAAAGGCGGGAGAGAAAAATGAAACTCTTCTTAATCGTATTAGCATTCAAATGGGAAGAAGTTTGAGAGGGCCTGGCCTAGAGTAATGGTAGACTAGTAAGAATGATATTATTTTGAGTGATAGTAGAAATAAAAGGCAAAAAGCAAGGCAAACTAAATACTAAAATGTAGAAGTGGCAAGACTTGGCAACTATCTATGGCAGGACAGGAAAAATTGTCATTTAATTCTGACTTAGACAGTTCTATAAGGTGGGCTCCTAAGTTGACACTGACAAATTTATTAACAAATAAAATTTAATGAGGGATACGAGAATATCCTGTTCAAAATTTCTAGGTTTGAGGTGACTGTGTTAGCCTAAGTAGAGTTATCAGGAAGGAGTTGGATGTAGCTGATTAGAATTTCATCTAGGCACGTGTTGTAGAATTGAGAGTTTCTACAGCAGGAACATGATTTAAAATTTTACTATATAGTCTTGGGAGAAGAAGAGGAACACTAGTCTTGAATAGTGAGGTGAAACACATTAGAATAGAAAGTGTACAGCAAATATTCCTATGGTTTGCCAAAACAACATTTATTGAATTGATGCTGAGGCGAAATTAAATTACAGCCTGTTAAAAACTAAATTGCAGATAAGATAATGGAGAGATGTGAAGTATAAAAAGTCTTCTAAAAATGAAAACCCAAGGGAGAAAAAAGTATTTTAGTGGGTGTTGTGCTAGAAAGGGAGAATTTTTGCATGGGGTACAGATATGAGCATTTTAATAAACTCAATAGAAAAACAGTACAATAAAGGCTAAGATGTGAGAAATATGAAGGGAAACTGATGGAGCAATTGCTCAGATTAGATAAATGAGGACTTGCTTTCTTTTTAAAGAAGAAAGAAATAGGGCAAAGTTGTATAGAAAGAAGTGAACTTAAGCCTGATGGAGAGCTTCTGGTGACTGGAGGGCTTTGTAATAAAGTGAAATTTCATCTGTTGGTATCTGAGAATGGTAAGCTATTTGAGGATTTTTAAGATAGTATTGTATCTCTTTTGAGGGGAATGGAATAAGGAGCTGAAAACACTTGCGAACCCCAACAATTTGAGATGGGTCTCAGTTAATTCAGAAAGTTTATTTTTCCAAGGCTGAGGATGATACCTGTGAAACAGCCTCAGGAGTTTCTGAAGACACGTACCCAAGGTTGTCAGAGCACAGTTTGATTTTATACATTTCAGAGAGACATGAGACATCAATCAACATATGTAAGATGAACATTGGTTGGGTCTGGAAAGGTGGGACTATTCAAAGCAGAGGTGGGAAGACTTGAAGGGAGAGGGATCTTCCAGGTCATAGGTAGATAGGAGACAAGTGGTTACATTCTTTTGAGTTTCTGATTAGTTTCTCCAAAAGAGGCAATCAGATATGCATTTATTTCAGTGGGAAGAGGGGTGATTTTCAATAGAATGGGATGCAGGTTGGCCCTAAACAGTTACCAGCTTGACTGTTCCCTTTAGCTTAGTGATTTGGGGGCCATGGTATTTAGTTTACTTTCACATTTCCCCCCTTTTCTTTTTAAAAAATCTTTTGGAGAAAGCATTTTAAAAGAAAACGAGACTCTGCTCCAGGTTTTGTCTGATCTTTCATGGCTAGGATGGTTTATTCTTAGATGGGTAGGTCCTCAGTTATTAAGAAAGCTCATTTTTAGCAGGTTGTGAATTCTCATGTCCTATGAAGAGAAAATAGAGGGAGGAAGGGAGAAAAACAACAACAAACAAAAGAACAATCCTGGAAAATGCATATAGACCACACCCTGAAGTTCATACATTAGTAGGCAGATATGAAAGTGGCTTATGTATATAAGTAGGTTGCTGTTATTTTCTTCTGAAACTTAAATTGTTTAGCTTCAGGTCACAGCACATCTTAGTTTTTGGTGACTCCTAATTAGAAAAAAGAAAAAAAAAATCGATAACATCATTTTGAAGAGTTGTAGCTTAGAAAAATTAGAATTTTGTCCAAACTGTAGAAAATAATAAAAATGGAAAAACATTAGGCAAGATTAGAATCTAACAACAGATGTACTACAGTTTTTGAAACATTTTTTTTCTCTTCGGTTTCCCGTTTTTACTAAAGACGAATCATGGTAAGGCTGATTTGCTTTATTCTACTTGGCCTAATTACTTGTATACAGTGCAGCTAGAATAATTATTTTTACATAAGCTTTCAAATTGGCTTTGATGGAACTTTGTTTCATACTAGGAATCTCAGATAAGGTTTTTCTTTGTTTTTTGTTTGTTTGTTTGTTTTTTGACGGAGTCTCACTTTGTCACACAGGCTGAAGTGCAGTGGTGTGATCTCGGCTCACTGCAAACTCTGCCTGCTGAGTTCAGGTCATTCTCCTGCCTCAGCCTCCTGAGAAGCTAGGACTACAGGCGCCCACCACCGTGCCTGGCTAATTTTTTGTATTTTTTAGTAGAGATGGGGTTTCACTGTGTTAGCCAGGATGGTCTCAATCTCCTGACCTCGTGATCCGCCCACCTCAGCCTCCCAAAGTGCTGGGATTACAGGCATGAGCCACCATGCCTGGCCCAGATACGGCTTTTTTAAAGCTGAGTCAAGCCATAGATTTATGCCATCAAATAGCTATGTATTGGGTGAATTTCCTCTGTTCTTAAGATAAACCTAGGGCTTCTGAGCTTTTCAGAAAGTGACATTCTTTACTTCTCACAGGTCAGAAACCTGGTACAGCGACTGTGTACACAGAATATGAGGCCAGTTTTCCCAAGTACTTTATTGGTGCCATAAGGAAAGCACATCATTCCCAGTCAAAACCTTGGTAAAATACCCGGTTTCTCCAATTGCATCCTGTTAGAAATGAAAACAGATTCTTATTGCACTAATGCAAACAACTATATTGCCATCAGTAAGGAGAACTCAGAAACAGCTTCCAAATTCTGGAGAAATTAGGTAGTGAGAAACAAATATGGTCCAAATTTTGTTCATAGGAGTATAGTAAATTATTAAAAGCTGTTAATAGCTTAAAAGTTTTCTTGCCTCTGGAAAAACAAAACAAAGGATCAGCAATGTTTTAAGGAAAAAGTCAAAAATACTACTTTCTTCTTCTACTAATTCAGTTGATGCAGTCAATTCCTATTCTGCTTGATACTCATGACCATTTTAGCTCTCCATGAGAGCTAAAGTAAAATGTTGGGATAAGTGCTATTATTTTATTTTGTAAACTCTATATTTATGATATCTTAATTAATCAAATACTTACAAATGCAATTTATACATATTTTTTCAAGGTTTTAACATAATTTCTATACATATCTTACTTTTTTTATCTGTTCAAATACTCTTTATCTTATCCTTATCTTTAATATTGCCTCTATATTTATTATCACCATAATAAGGTAGATACAAACATTTAGGTGCTGTTAGATTCTTGGGGAAGTTATTTTGTAATAGGTTTAATGTTCGTCAATTCACATGTATCAGATATGCCTATGCAATTGCTATAATCATATTTTGCCTCATATTTTCCCAAAGAAGACATTCATTTCACTCACTGCCATTTTGTAGATTAGCAAATTTAAAGATAATATAATTTTATGTGTTAAGTACTTGGAGAATAATTTATTATGTAGAGTGCTGGTAATTAGGACAATTTATTTCCTGCAGCAGAGTCATGTAATCACATTGTAATTTCATGCCTGCTTTATGTGTTACAACCAAATATCTAATTTCTTCTATTTTTCACAACTTCTATTTTTATCCAATATTTTGATAATAATCTAATTCTCAAAATTGCCTCATAACATGGTGACAACATTTACAAAAATGCTGAAAAATAATCTATATTTAAACATAGGTCTAGATCTGTTTTCTGAACAATTATGCCAATTAAATTGATTATTTTATCACTTTCCATTGGAAAAAAAACATTCCCAGTTTTTCATCCACACACACTGACAAAATGCTACAACGAATTTGACATTCACTTTGAAGGTTTTGTCTACAAGCCCACTCCTAGTTCCAATTACATTAGACCTTCCATATCCTTGGGTTCTGCATCATTGAGTTCACCAACCAACTTCAAATAAAAACATCAAAAATATAATAATTCCACAAAATTCCAAAATCAAAACTTGAATTTGTCTTGTGCTGAGTACAAGACGAGGTTGAAACCACATGAATAAAGTGATGCATAGGTATTGTATTAGGTATGATAAGTAATCTAGAGATGATTTTGTATAAAATCATTTTATATAAAACCTTTGAGCATCCATGGATTTTGGTATCTGCAGTGTTTCTGGAATTATTTCCCCATGAACATGAAAAACTATATTCTTACCATTAGGCAAGTATTTGTTGGGAAGTGAGAGAAAAAGAAAAGAAACTTGCCTAAGTCAAGTTAATATGTGTGTACACTTCAATTATGTTATGATCTAGAATTGTAGGAGAAAATCTTAGTTTCTGTGGCAGGTTATGAAATAACTTCTTCATATTTCTAATATGGCATAGATGGTCTTCCCCTCAAAATTACTAGAATTTTTTTTCCACAAAGAGATTAATACTGCTTATTAGAAAAGCAGATGGAGATAGTTAATGGCACTAACATTTATTTACAAGACCTAAGCTGGGCAGGATCCTTCATTATAACTCATCCAATAAGCTACTGAGTAGCCTATGTTGCCTCCCCATGTGTAGTCTTTCCTAGTATGATTATTTAAAAAACATTTTTTCCCCTCAGCCTCACACTACCATAGAGAACATTTCTATAAAGCACTTTGAGAATAACTAGTTCATTTAGGGCATAGACAATAGACATAAACATTTTTAAAAGGGTGTTCAGTTTTTATTTACAAATTAAAGGTATTTATTTGGAATATAAAAATCAGAAGCTAAGTCAAAGACAAAAATACAGTCACCGAGATGAAAAGAAACAGGATAAGGAGAAAAATCAATAGGAGGTGAGGATGTGCTTAAATTGCAGATGGACATAATGGACACATTTTGCAAATAAACAAGGAAGACAGTGATGAGATTAGTAGCTATTTTAATGTGAAAAAAATTACTTCAGTGTGAAATAACTTCAAGAGACCACAAAGAAAGAAAAACAGAACAAAAATAAAAATAAAACAGCAATGGTAGCTATATCCACCACATAATATATGTTTCTTGCCATCTAGACCCCAGCAGATCAAACAAAGAAGAGTTCCTTGAATGCTTGAATGGTTTCCTTGAAAAGGATGGGTCTTGGTACTCTTTTTTTTTTTTTTTTTTTTTTTTGAGACAGAGTCTCGCTCTGTCGCCCGGGCTGGAGTGCAGTGGCCGGATCTCAGCTCACTGCAAACTCCGCCTCCGGGGTTTACGCCATTCTCCTGCCTCAGCCTCCCGAATAGCTGGGACTACAGGCGCCTGCTACCTCGCCCGGCTAGTTTTTTGTATTTTTTAGTAGAGATGGGGTTTCACCGTGTTAGCCAGGATGGTCTCGATCTCCTGACCTCGTGATCCGCCCGTCTCGGCCTCCCAAAGTGCTGGGATTACAGGCTTGAGCCACCGCGCCTGGCCGGGTCTTGGTACTCTTAATAAGAAGTCTTCACTGTTGGACCAAGACAGCTGATGGCCTGCCTGTGCAATAGAGACGGAAACAGTACTATTCACTAAGTTTCTTATGCCATCCTCCCTCCACTCCTACCACAGAGTGACTCTCCGTAGAGCAAAGTGAATGGACATGGAAGTCTTAGGCACTCAGAACCTCTAGCTTTTCTCCCTAGGCTTCTATCAAGAAAATAAATTGTAAATAGGTGCTGGACTCTATGTCACTTCTTTCCAGACAGCCCTTTGTGCTCTGCTGTCCTTGTACCTCAGTTCACTAGGAATATGCCTAAGGTCTTCATTCAGTCAAGGAACTTCTCACTTTGTTAGGCAGGCACCAGCCTCCTGTCCTGGTAACTGCATGCAGCATGTTTTCAGCTACCAGATACTAAATGGCACTGCAGAGCCACAGCTACAGTCACCAACCTTGAAGGGCAGGAAACTCCCCCACCCTCTGGTCAACATCTCTTAGAAGCAGCAGTGCCTGCAATAGAACAAAACTGGTCTGCGTGAAGGTGAAGATATACCTCAGATATTGCTGATTTCAACACAGACCACCAAAATGAAGTGAATGTCCAATAAAGTGAATACTACAATACAGCAAGTCATACTTTTTTTTTGTTTCATCACGGATATAAAAACTATCTTTATATTATACTCTGGTTTATTAAGTGTGCAATAAGATTATATCTAAAAAGATGCACATGCTATAATTTAAAAATACTTTATTGATAAAATGTTAAAAATCGTTTGAACCATCAAGGAGTAGTAATCTTTCTTGCCGGTAGAGGAGTCTTGCCTGGAAGTTGATGGCTACTCACTAATCAGGTGGTGATTGGTGAAGGTTGGGTGGCTGTGGCAATTTCTTAAAATGAGATGACACAGAAGTTTGCCATAACTGACTTTCCTTTTCACAAAAGATGTTTCTGCAGCATACTATGCTGTTTGATAACATTTGACTCAGCAGAATTTCTTTCAAAATTGGAGTCAATTCTCTCAAACTCTGCCACTGCTTTACTAACTGAGTTTATATAATATTATAAGTACTTTGCGGTCATTTCAAAAATGTTCACAGTATTTTCACCAGGAGTAGCTTTCATCTCAAGAAACCACTGTCTTTGCTCATTCATGAGAAGCAAGTTCTCACCTGTTAAGTGTTATCATGAAATTACAGCAGTAAGTCACTATTTCAGGACCCAGGCCTAATTCTAGTTTTCTTGGCATTTTCACCACATCTGCAGTAACTTCCTCCTGTGGAGTCTTGAACCTCTCAAAGTAATTTATGAAAGTTGCCCTCAACTTTTTCCAAACACTTGTTAGTGTTGATATTTTGACCTCCTCCCAAGAATCATAAATGTTCCTAACGCACTTGGAATGGTAAATATTTTCTAGAAGGTAATCAATTTTGCCCAGATCCATCAGAGAAATTGCAATAAATAGCAGTGATAGAATTACAAAAGGTATTTCTTAAATAATAAGACTCTAAAGTCAAAATGACTTTCTGGCAGAAAACTAGACAAAACTCTGGACATAAATTCAACACTTGGGCAATAGGACCTAACAGACATCTGTAGAATATTCCACACATGAACCACATAATATTAATTCTTCTCATCTGCACATGGAACATATTCTGAGCTAAATCACATGCTCAGCCATAGAGCAAGACTCAATAACTTCTAAAAACAATCAAAATTACACCAACCATACTCTCAGACCACAGTGACATGAAAACAGAAATCAATACTAAGAAGATCTCTCAAGACCACACAATTTCATGGAAAATAAACAGCATGGTTCTAAATAACTTTTGGGTAAGCAATAAAATTAAGGTGGAAATAAAAAATTCTTTGAAATAAAAAAAGCAGAGACACAACATACCCAAATCTCTGGGAGGCAGAAAGAGTAGTGTTAAGAGGAAAATTTATAGTGTTCAAAGCCTGTCTGAAAAAAAAAAAAAAAAAAAAGATCTTAAATTAATTATCTAACATCATAGCTAGAGGAACTGGAAAAATAAGAACAAACTAACTCCAAGGCTAGCAGATGAAAATAAATAACTGAAATCAGAGAACAACTGACAAAAAAAAAAAAGAGAGAGACCTTAAAATTCAATAAATCAACAAAACCAAAAGTTTGTTATTTAAAAAATCAACGAGATCAATAATAGACTGCTAGCTAGGTTAGCAAAAAAGACAGAGAGAGAAATTCAAATAAGCACAATCAGAGACAACAAAGACAACATTACAACTGATTCCACAGAAATACAAAAGATCCATAGAGCTCATAATAAACATCTCTACGTATACAAACTAGAAAATCTAGAGGAAATTCTTGGAAACACATAACCTGTCAAGGTCAAATCAGGAAAAAATTAAAACCCTGAACAGAACAATATTGAGTTCCAAAATTGAATCAGTAATAAGAAAAATAAAAACTAAAAATATATACAGACCACATGGATTACAAACTGAATTCTACAGACATACAAAGAAGAGCTAGTACCAAGTCTACTGAAACTATTTCAAAATATTGAGAAGGAAAGACTTCTCACTAACTCATTCAATGAATGCAACCTCATTCTGATACCAAAACTTTCAAATATGCAATGAAAAAATACCACAATAAGCCAATATCTCTGATTAACATAAACAAAAATCCTCAACAAAATACTAGCAAGCTAAGTCTTGCAGCATATTAAAAAGTTAATTCATCATGACCAAGTAGACTTCATACCTATGATACAAGGTATCAATAAATGTGATTAACTACATAACTATAATTAAAATAAAAAAACTCAATTGATATAAAAAAGCTTTTCATAAAACCCAGCATTCCTTTATGATAAAAACCCTCAGCAAACTAGGCATCAAGGGAACATATCTCAAAACAATAAGATCCAAACACACAGGCAACATCATACTGAATGGATAAAAACTGAAAGCCTTTCCCTTGAGAAGTGGAACAAGACTAGGATTACCTTTCTCACCACTGCTATTCAACATAGCACTAGAAGTCTTAGTCAGGTCAATCAGACAAAAGAAAAGACATCTAAGTTGGAAAACAAAGGAAAAATTTTCTCTCTTCACTGATGATATAATTCTGTACCCAGGGAATCCTAAAGACTCTGTGAAAAAACTACGGGAACTGATAACTTCAGTAATGTTTCAAAATACAAAATCAATGTACAAAAATCAGTAGCATCTCTACAGAACAATAATGTTTAAGCTAAAACCCAAATCAATAATGCAATCCTTTTTACTATAGCCACAAAAGATAAAATACTTAGGAATACATTTAAGCAAGGAGATAAAAGGTCTCCAGAAGAACTACAAAACACTCTAAAAGAAATCATAGATGACACAAACAGATGGAAAAATATTCCATGCTCACGGATTAAAGAATCAATATAATTAAAATGTACATATTGCCCAAAGCAATCTACAGATTCAATGCTATTCCTATCAAACTACCATTATAATTAGAAAAAAATCTAAAATTAATATGGAACCCAAAAGAGAGCCAAATGGCTAAAACACTCCTAAGCAAAAAGAACAAAGCTGTGGGCACCACACTACTCGACTTCAAACCATACCATAAGATTACAGTAACGAAAACAGCCTGGTATTGGTGCAGAAATAGATCAATGGAACAGATCAGAGAATCCAGAAATAAAGCTGCACACCCATAGCCATCTGATTTTCAACAAAGTTAATCCCCCCACCAAAAAAAAAAAATATATATATATGGAAAGAACTCCTTATTCAATAAATGATTCTGTGATAACTAGAAGGTCATATATGGAAGAATAAAACTAAACTTGTTTCTTTCAACACATAGAAATATTAACTCAAGGTGGATTCAATACTTAAATGAAAAACCTTAATCTATAAAAATCCTAGAAGAAAACCTAGGAAACACTATTCTACACATCATCTTTGGAAAATAATTTATGACTAAGTCCTCAAAAGCAGTTGTCACAAAAAACAAAAATTGACGAGTGAAAACTGAATAAACTTACGAGCTTCTATACAGGGAAAAAAAAAAAAAAAAAAAACAAACAAACTATCAGTGGAGAAAGGCAACCTACAGAATAAGAGAAAATATTCACAAGCTAGGCATCTGACAAAGTCTAATATCCAGAATCTTTAAGAAACTTAAGTAATTTAACAACAAAAAAACCCCCATCTCATTAAAAAGTGAGCAAAAGACAGGAACTTGTATGTTCTCTCAAAAGAAAACATACAAGTGGCCAACAAACATGAAAATATGCTTCACATCACAAATTATCAAATAAATGTGAATCAAACCACAATGAGATGCCTTCTCACATCAGACACAATGATTATTATTAAGAAGTCAAAAACAACAGATACTGGTGAGGCTGAAAAAAAAAGGAAATGCTTGTATGCAGTTTGTGGGAATGTAAAGTTCAGTCACTTTGGAACGTGGTTTGCAAATTTCTCAAAGTACTTAAAGCAGAAATTTATTTGATGTATGCTCAGCAATGCCATTATTGGGTATGTATCCAATAGAAAATAAATTATTTTACCAAAACAATACATACACTCTTATGTTCATCACAGCACTATTCAAAGTACCAAAGACATGGAATCAATCTAGGTGCCCATCAGTGGTGTACTGGATATAAAAAAGTGTTGCATATACAACCATGAAAAACTATATAGCCATAAAAATAAAATTATGTCCTTTTCAGCAACCTGGAGGCAGTTAGAGGACATGATCCTAAGCAAATTAATGCAGCAACAGAAAACCAAATAACACATGTTCTAATTTAGAACTGGGTGCTAAATATTGTGTACACATGGACATAGAGATGAAAAGAATAGACACTGGAGACTACTAGAAAAGGGAAGGAGGGAAGTAGGTAATGGCTGAAAGATTAACTATTGGATATTATGCTTACCACCTGGGTGATGGGATCAATCATACTTCAAACCTATGTCATGTAATATACCCAAGTTACGAATCTGTATATGTACCCCCAAAATCTAAAATACAAGTTAAAATTATAAAATTCAAAAAATAGTTTAATTAAAAAATTTAAAGAAAAACAAAAAAAGTGACTCTTTCATGAATAGGCTGAAGAATAAATTCAGTGTTAGCAGGCATAAAAACATTGATCTCCTGTCCATTTCCATCAAAGCCCTTGGGTAATAGGTGAATCGTCAGTGAACAGAAATATTATGGGAGATGTGTTGTTGTTCTTTTTAACAATATATCTCAACAGTGGGCTTAAAATAGTCAGGAAACTATGCTGCAGGCAGAGGTACTCTCATCAAGGCTTTGTTATGCCATTTATAGAGACCAGTCTGAGTAGATGTAGCATAATCCTTAGTTTCACAGATCACCATAACAGATATAATTATAATGAAAAAGTTTATTGTCAAAATGTGACAGAGACATGAAGACAATACATGCTGTTGGAAAAATGGCATTAATAGACATCCACAACATAAGGTTATCACAAACATAAAGCTTGTAAAAATAGGCCGTATCTCCAAAACACAGAAGGCAAACTACAATAAAACGACGTATGCATCAGACACTGTTTATCATGAATGGATCCATTTATTTTTATCTCTTTTAATTCTGTTATGAGTTAATAATTCTATTTTTTACTTAATTGTTTAAAAAGAAAAAATTTTGTTCATATTCCTGAGTGAATTCATTCTTTATAAAGGATAATTTGTTGGTAAATATGCAAATGAGAGGAAATTCTACCTATGTACCTCTCATCTATTTCTCTACTCTCTATATCTATTCTATCTATGTATTTATCTATCATCTATCTGTCATCTAACCTAACTGTATCAATCACATATTGCTATGTTTAAATTCTATGTTTTAATGTTGGACCCCTCCAAAGATCATGTTGAACTTTAATTAGATGTGAAGCCTTTAAGAGGTTATTGAATAAGGAAGGATCTGCCCTTATGAATAGATTAATCTATTCAAGGCTTAATGGATGAAAGGGTTAAAGGACTAATGAGTTCTTATGAGAAAGAGATTGGTTCTTTTATGCGAAATGAGAGACCTGATTTATCATGACTGCCAGTGTGATGCCTTGAGCCACCTGGGCGCTCTTCAGAGTATCACCATCAGCAAGAAGGCCCTCACGAGATGTGGTCCTTCAAAGTTATACTTCTCAACTTCCAAAGCTAAAAGAAATGAATTCATTTACCTAAAATTACCCAGTTTTAAATACTTTGTTATTAGAAACAAAAAGGGAATTTAAATACATATCTATCTTTGTTACTAATACATTGTTATGAGCAGGAACCCTGGAGTTGTAATTCCTAAGTGTGAACCCATGTACAATACATTTTGTTTTGATGTATTTAACAGTTTATTCAATGTCTTGGTTTCCTCAGTTTGAAATGGAGATAATAGCATACCTACCTCATAAATATTTGGGGAGTATTAAATGAGTGAATATGTTTATATATATATAGAATAGCAAACTGTCTCACCCGTATCTAATCATAGATTTGTTCATGTTTTCAAAAATCTAGCTATTGAGAGCATACTTTTTTCTTAATTTGTTTACTACTGTATTCTCAGCGTCTAGAAGAGTAGATAGCACAAAAAGGTGCTCAAAAATATTTTCTACATAAAATAATAATGAAAGTTAATCAAAACATATATGAAGATGAAAACAAGCAGATAGAATAATAATGTATATATTAAAAATATTTCTGTGCTGAACTTAAAAATCAAATGTTCCAGTAAGACTGTTTGTCACAAACTTTAACAGTAATCTGATAATAGTCTTTATTTTAATCAGTTTCATCTTATGTTTCTCATTGCAGTCATGTAATATATTTTACAGTAAAGTAATTTGGTGTCTATAATTTTACAACAGCTATTAAAGTTGCACAGTGAAAAAATGGTCAATAAAGAATATTTTAGTTCTTTTATTCCGTATGAATCAATATTTGTGTGCTTTTTCAGACTCAATCAATACATTCTACTTTTTCCAGAGACCCACGACATCAACTTTATAAATATTTGTCTATCTGTCTGCCTGTCTATGTACAGTCATGTGCTGCAAAATGAACTTTCAGTCAACAAGAGACCACATATATGATGGTGTATCCATAAGATGATGGTGTAGCTGCAAAATTCTTATTGCCTATTAATGACTACATTTTTAATTATTATTATAGAATGTACTTCTACGTGTAAAAGAAGTTTACTATAAAACAGCCTCAGGCACGTATTTCAGGAGATGTTCCAAAAGAAAACATTGTTACCATAAGAAATGACAGCTCCCAGTGTGTTGAAGATCCCTGAAGATGTTTCAGTGGGACAAGATGTGGAGGTGAAAGACAATGATATTGATGATCCTGATCCTATGTAGGTATAGGTTAATTTTGTGTTTGTGTCTTTGTTTTTAACAAAAATATTTAAGAAGTAAAAAGAAAAAACCTTATAGAACAAGGTTAAAAAGAAAGATAATAATTTTGTACAGCTTTACAATGTGTTTGTGTTTTAAGCTAAGTATTATTACAAAAGAGTCAAAGAGATAAAAAAGTTAAAAAGTTTATAAAGAAAATAAGCTATAGTAAGTCTAGGTTAATTTATTATTATAGAATGAGAAATACAGCCAAGATGGCTGACTGACTAGAAGCAGTGGCAGTCAAACAGCATGCAAATCCTACACCTGAAACCAAGGTATCCAGTTTCTATCATCAGGTGGTTTGCGTGACCCATGGAGAGCAAGGAAAAGCAGGATGGTGTTTCAGCCTACCTGAGAACCTCATGGGGCAAGGGGAGTCCCCACCCCCAGCCAAGAGAGGCAGTGAGTGAACATGCTACCAAGCCTGGGAATCTGTGCTTTTTCCACGGATCTGTACAACCCACAGATCAGAAGCCCACTTGTGACAGATCATTGAGACAGAAAATTAACGAGGATATCCAGGACTTGAATTCAGCTCTGGATCAAGTGGAACTAATAGGCATCTACAGAACTCTCCATCCCAAAACAACAGAATATACATTCTTCTCAATTACCCTAAAATTGATCACATAATTGGAAGTAAAACACTCCTCTGCAAATGCAAAACAACAGAAATTGTAACAAACATTCTCCCAGACCATGGTGCAATCAAATCAGAACTCAAGATTAAGAAAATCACCAAAAACCTCACAAGTATGTGGAAATTGACCAACCTGCTCCTGAATGACTCCTGGGTAAATAATGCAATTAGAGCAGAAATCAAGAAATTATTTGAAACCAATGAGAACAAAGAGACAATGTACCAGAGTCTCTGGGACACAGCTAAAGCCATGTTAAGAGGGAGAGTTATAGCTCTAAATGACCACATCAGATAGTTAGAAAGATCCCAGATCAATACTGTAACATCACAACTAAAAGAACCACAGATACAAGAGCAAACAAATCCAAAAGCTAGCAGAAGACAAGAAATAATTAAAATCACGGAACTGAAGGAGATAGAGACACAGAAAATCCTTCAAAAAAATCAATAAATCCAGGAGCGATTTTTTTGAAAAAAATTAATAAAATAGGTAGACAACCAGCTAGACTAATAAGGATGAAAAGAGAGAAGAATCAAATAGACACAATAAAAATGATAAAGGGGATATCACCACTTACCTCAAAGAAATACAAGTAACCATCAGAGAATACTATAAACACCTATATGCAAGTAAACAAGAAAATCTAGAAACACTTCTATGCAAGTAAACTAAAAATAGATAAATTCCTGAACACATACACCCTCCCAAGACTAAACTAGAAAATATTTGAATCTTTGAATAGTCCAATAATACATTCTAAAATTGAGGCAGTAATAAATAGCCCACCAACCAAAAAAAAAAAAAAAAAAACCCACGACCAGATGGATTCACAGCCACATGTTTCCAGAGGTACAAAGAGGAGCTGGCACCATTCTTCTGAAACTATTCCAAACAATTAAAAAGGAAGGACTTCTCCCTAACTTATTTTGTGGGGCCAGCATTATTCTGATACTAAAACTTTGCAGAGATACAACAACAACAACAACAACAAAAAACATCAGGCCAATTTCCTTAATGAACATCAATGTGAAAATCCTCAATAAAATCCTGGCAAACTGAATCCAGAAGCACATCCCTTATGAACAAGTTGGCTTCATCCCTGGGATGCAAGACTGGTTCAACATATGCAAATCAATAAATGTAGTTCATCACATAAACAGAACTAATGACAAAACCCACATGATTATCTCAATAGATGCAGAAAAGACCTTTGGTAAAATTCAACATCCCTTCATGTTAAAAACTTTCAACAAACTAGGTGTTGATGGAACACATCTCAAAATAATAATCATTTATGACAAACCCACAGCCAACATCATACTGAATGAGCATATGCTGGAAGCATTCCCTTTGAAAACTGGCACAAGACAAGTATGCCTTCTATCACTACTTCTATTCAACATAGTATTGGAAGTTCTGTCCAGGGCAATCTGACAAGAGAAAGAAATAAAGGGTATTCAAATAGGAAGAGAGGAAGTAAATTGTCTCTGTTTGCAGATGACATGCTTTTATATCTGGAAAAGCCCATCATCTCAGTCCCAAAGCTCCTGAAGCTGATAATCAACTTCAGCAAAGTCTCAGGATACAAAACCAATGTGCAAAAATCACAAGCATTCCTGCACATTAACAATAGATGAGCAGAGACCAAATCATAAATGAACTCCCATTCAAAATTTTTAAAGAACAAAATACCCAGGAATACAGCTAACAAGGGAAGTGAACAACCTCTTCAAGGAGAACTACAAGCCACTGCTCAAGAAAATAAGAGTAGACACAAATGAATGGAAACACATTCCATCCTCGTGAATAGGATGATTCAATATCGTAAAAATGGTCACACGGCCAAAAGTATTTTACAGATTCAATGCTATTCCCACCAAAACACCACTGACATTCTTCACAGAATTAGAAGAAACTACTTTAAAATTTATATGAAACATAAAAGAGCTTGTGCAGTCAAGGCAATCCTAAGAAAAAAGAACAAAGCTGAAGGCACCTTGCTACCTGACTTCAAACTATACTACAAGGCTACTGTAACCAAAGCAGTATGGTTCTGGTACAAAAAATAAACAAATAGACCAGTGTAACAGAATAGAGGTTTCAGAAACAACACTGCACATCTACAACTATCTGATTTTTGATAAACCTGAAAAAAATAAGCAATAGGGAAATAATTCCCTATTTAATAAATGGTAATGGGGAAACTGGCTAGCCATATGCAGAAACTGAAACTGGGCCCCCTCCTTTCACCTTATACAAAAATTAATTAAATACTTACATGTAAAAACCCAAAGCCATATAAACCCCAGAAGAAAATCTAGGCAATACTATTCAGGACATAGGGATAGGCAACAATTTTATGATTAAATCATCAAAAACAATTGCAACAAAGGCAAAAATTGACAAATGGGATTTAATTAAACTACAGAGCTTTGGTTTAAAAAAAAAAGAAAGTATCATCAGAGCGAACAAGTAACCTACAGAATGGGAGAAAAGGTTTGCAATCTACCCATCCTACAAATGTCTAACATCCAGAATTTACAAGAAACTTTTAAACAAATTCACAAAAAAAAAAAAAAGTGGGCAAAAAACATGAACAAACACCTCTCAAAAGAAGACATTTATCCAGCCAGTAAACATACTAAGAAGAGCTAAGCATCACTGATTATTAGAGAAATGCAAATCAAAACCACAATGAGATACTATCTCATGCCAGTCAGAATGGTGATTTTTAAAAAGTCAAGAAACAGCAGATGCTGATGAGGCTGTTGAGAAATAGGAATGCTTTTACACTCTTGGTGGGAATGTAAATTAGTTCAACCATTGTGGAAGACAATGTGATGATTCCTCAAAAATCTAAAACCTGAAATACCATTTGAACCAGTAATCCTATTACTGGGTATCTACTCCAAAGGAATATTAATCATTCTATTATAAGGATACATACACACATGTGTTCATTGCAGCACTATTCACAATAGCAAAGACATAGAATGAACCCAAGCTCTTATCAATGATAGACTGGATAAAGAAAATGTGGTACATATACACCATAGAACACTATGCAGCCATAAAAAGGAGTAAGATTATGTCCTTTTTAGGAACATGGATGAAGCTGGAAGCCATCATCCTCAGCAAACTAACACAGGAATAGAAACCCAAACACCACATGTTCTCACTCAAAATGGGAAGCTGAACAATGAGAACACATTAATATAGGAAGGGGAACAGCACACCCCAAGGCCTGTTGGAGGGGTCGTGGTGAGGCAGATCATCAGGATAAACAGCTAATGCATGCAGGACTTAATACCTAGGTGATGGGTTTATAGGTGCAGCAAACCACCATGGCACATGTATACCTATGTAAAAAACCTGCATATTCTGCACATGTATCCTGGAAATTAAAATGCAATGCAGTTTAAATTAAAAAAGAGTAATGCATACATTTAGTGTAGCCTGTGTACAGTGTTTAGAAAGTCTACAGTAGTGTACAATAATGTCCCAGACCTCATTCACTTGCCTCTCTCATTCATTGACTCACCTAGAGCAACTTCCAATCCTGCAAGCTCCATTTATTGTAAGTGTCCCATACAGGTGTACTACATTTTATCTTTTACATAGTATTTTGATTGTACCTTTTCTATGTCTGAATATGCTTAGTTACACAAATACTGACTATTGTGTTAAAATTGCCAAAGTAGTTAGTAAGTAACATGCTGTACAGTTTGTAGCCTAGGAGCAATAGGCTATCCCATATTGGTGGGTAGTAGGCTATGTCATCTAGATTTGTGTAAATACTCGCTACAATGTTTACACAATGATAAACTTGCCTCATGACACATTTCTTAGAATGTATTCTGTAATTAAGTAATGAATGACAGTCTACATAATTTAAAAATATTTTATTCTTATTTTAGACACATCATTTCTTTCCCATATTTTAGCCAAATATATATTATATGAATGTAATTAAATGTATCCATTTGTTTGGCATAATTGCAGTTTTATAGAGTTGCAAAAATATTGAGTAACAAATTCAGATCTTCACCCATTAAAGACATCCTTAGCTACTACTCAATATGCAATTATTCTTTCTAAATTGTCCAGTCACAGAATGATTCTACCCCTAATATAAGTACCTTGAGAGTTAGAAAATTACAGCTCACATATTTACAGATCCTTATAAAAGATTTATGTGTTGGAGAGCCTCGGGATACATAAATAATATAAATGGACATTGTTATTTGAAACCAATCATTTGTTTATGGACATTCATCTAATTTTTGAGTCTAGACTGAAGCACAGATTATTTTTCTCATGTTGGTTTTCAAAAAAACTGTCAAATATCAAAGCAAGTATAATAATTTGTGTATTACTGACATTTGACTTATAATATGCTAATATTTTAAATATTTCAAGCAATAAAATAATAAATGAAACTATAATTTTATGTTTGTTTATATTATAAATATATATGATACAATAGGAATTACTTATGAATCTTTTAAAATAGATTACATGTTAGAAAATATTTTAGGTTAAATTTCCCACTTAGCAGTAAAGACCACTGGCAATATTATTATCAAAAACATGACAGAATAAAGAAAGAATTACAGGATGTGGTTTCTTTTCTTCTTAAGTGCAGTTTTAAGTTCACAGCAAAATTAAGAAGGTACAGAGATTGCTCATATCCTTGCCCACACATGCATCATCTTTAGCATTATCAGCTTCCCCTACCAGACTGTACCTTTGTTACAACTAATGAATCTAACTAACACATCATTATTACTCAAAGTTCATCATTTACGTTAGGGTTCACTTTTGGTGCTGTATGTGCTATGTCTTTGCATAGATGCATAATGACATGTATCCACCATTATAGTATCATACAGAGTGGTTTCACTGTCCTAAGAATCTTCTGTGCTCCACTTAGTCATCTATCCTTCCGTATCACCCCTGGGAACCACTAATTTATTTCTGTCTCCTTAGTTTTGCCTGTTAAAGGATGTCATAGAATTGAATCACACACTGTGTACTATTTTAAATTGGCTTCTTTCACTCACTAGTATGCTTCTTTTTTCTTTATCTCTTTCTATGGTTTGATGTTTAATTTCTTTTTAGTGCTATACAATATGCTATTGTTTGGATGCACTGCCTTTTACTGAAAGGCATCTCAATGCTTCGGAGTTTTAGAAATTATTAATAAAATTGCTATAAACATCCATATGTAGGTTTTTGTGTGGGAATAAGTTTTCAACTCATTTGCGTAAATGCCAGGAAGAATGATTGCTAAGTTATATGGTAAGAGGCTGTTTCATTTTGTAAATAAATACCAGTCTTCTATCATTTTACATTCTCACCACCAGTTTTTGAGAGTTTTGTTGTTCTACATCCTTGTGAACATTAGGTATTGTCAATGTTCTGGATTGCGGCGATTAGAGTTATCTCATTGTTTTACTTTGCATTTTCTTGATGATCTATGATTGTGAGCATCTTTTTATATGCTTATTTACCATCTGAGTCTTCTTAGGTGAGGTATCTGATATGCCTTTGGCCCATTTAAAAAATCTTATTGTGCTCTCATTGTAGAGTTTTAAGATTCTTTGTACATTTTGGGTGTCAGTCCTTTAAAAGATAAGTAATTTTGTGTCAAATATTCCCTCCAAGTCAGTGGATTATATGTTCATTATCTTGACAATGTATTTTACAAAGCAGAAATTTCTAATTTTAATCAAGTTTACTTTATCAATTATTTCATTCATAGATTTCACTTTTGTGATTGCATTTAAAAAGTCCTAACCCAACCCAAGAGCACATAGATTTTATCCTATATTATCATGGAAGAGTTTTATACTTTTATATTTTACGTAAAAGGTCATATATTTTACATAAAAGGTCTGTGATACACTTTCAGTTAAGGTTCATGAAGGGTATAAGGTCTAGGTTCTTTTTGTTTCATGTGAATGTCCAGTTTTTACAACATCATTTTTTGAAAAACTATCTTTTCTCCATTGCATTGCTTTTGTTTATTAGTCAAAATCATTGGACTATGTGTATGTGAATCTATTTCCTATAGTTTTTTCCATCAGTTCATTTGCCTTTTTTTTAATGAATACCACACTATCTTCATTGCTGTAGCTTTAAATACATCTTGAAGTTGAGTAGTGCCAGTCCTTCAGCTTCGTTCTTCTCCTTCAATATTGTGTTGTCTGTTCTGGATCTTTTGCATCTCTGTATAAACTTTAGAATTAGTTGGTCTTAACTGCAGAGTAACTTTCTGGGATTGTGATTGGTATTGCAATGAATCTATAGATCAAGCTTGGAAGCACTGACATGTTGATAATATTAAGTCTTGCTTTCCATGAACATAGAATATATTTCCATTTATTTAGTTTTTTGATAACTTTTGTGAGAGTTTTGGAATTTTTCTTTATTGTATCTTATACATATTTTGTAACATGTTTGCTTAAGTATTTTTATTTTGGGGAATGCTAATAGATGATAATGTCATATGTGAACAAAAACAACTTTATTCTTTTATCCCAAACTGTATATATTTTATTTATTTTTACCTTATTTCATTACTAAGACTTCAGCATGATGTTGAAAATCAGTGGTGAAAGAGGATATCCTTGACTTATTCTTGATCTTAGCAAGAAAGATTCAAGTTCCTCACTATTAAATATAAGGTTAGCTATAGGTTTCTTATAGTTTTTGTTTTTTAATCAACTTGAGGATGTTTCCTTGTATTTCTATTTTTGAGAGATTTTACATAAATGGGAATTGGATTTTGTCAAACGATTTTTTTCCATCTATTAATATGATCATGTGCTTTTTCTTATTTTGCCTACTGATTTGATGGATTACATTAACTGATTTTTTGAATGTGGAACCAACCATGCATACCTGAGATAAATCCCACCTGGTTGTGGTAGATAGATCTTTTTATATATTTTTGTGTTTCATTTGCTAATATTTCCTTTTTAAAAACAGAATGGATTTTTAGGACTCTGCAGATTTTTACTTTATATAGTTGAGATCATCTTATATATGATTTTAACAGGGGACAACATGACACTCTTTACAAGTTTTATAAGTAAGTTGTTATGTCCACTAACTTTTCTTTAAGGCTTTTTCATCTATGTTCATGAGAGATATTGGTCAATAGTTTTGTTTTGTTTTTTCTTTTAATGGCTTTTCTGGATTTGGTATTAGGGTAATGCTGCCTTCACTGAATGAATTGGAAAGTACTCCTTACACTTTTCTCTTCTGAGAGAGATTGAAGAGAATTGGTATTGTTTCTTTCTTAAATGTTTGATAGAAATCACTGGTGAACTCGTCTGGTTCTGATGTTTCCTTTTTCAGAAGGTTATTAAATATTGATTTAATTTCTTTAATAGAGGCCTATTTGGATTATCTACTTATTTTTATGTATTTTGACAGAGTGTGCCTTTTAAGAAATTGTTCTGTTTTGGCCAGGCATGGTTGCTCATGCCTGTAATCCCAGCACTTTGGGAGGCCGAGACGGGAGGATAACGAGGTCAAGAGATTGAGAACATCCTGGCCAACATGGTGAAATCCCGTCTCTACTAAAATTGCAAAAATTTGCCGGGCGTGTTGGGGAGCGCCTGTAACCCCAGCTACTTGGGAAACTGAAATAAGAGAATCTCTTGAACCCTGGAGGCAGAGATTTCAGTGAGCCGAGATACTGCCATTGCACTCCAGCCTGGGTGACAAGAGCGAAACTCCATCTAAACAACAACAAACAAACAAACAACAACAACAACAACAAAATTTGGTCTGTTTCAAATAGTTTGTGGGTATGTAATTGTTCATAATATTTCTTTGTAACTTTGTATTTTTATAGATTTAGAGGTACGAATTCAGTTGGGTTAGATGAATATATTGCATAGTGGTGAAGTCTGGGCTTTTAATATAGCCATTACTCAAAGAGTATACATTCTATCCATTAGCTAGTATTTCATTTCTTCCTTCCCTTCCACCCTTCCACACTTTAGAGTCTCCAGTGTCTATTAGTCCATACTGTATGTCCATGTGTACCTACTGTTTAGCTCTTACTTTCAGGTGAGAAAGAGAAGTTATTGATTTTCTGCTTCTGAGGCATTTCACTTAGGATAATGATATCCAGTGCCATCCATGTTGCTGCAAAAGACATAATGTTATATTTTGTTATGGGTAAACAGTATTTTTGTGTGTGTGTGTGTGTGTGTGTGTGTATCACATTTCTTGTCCAATCATCTGTTGATAGACAGGTTGATTCCATGATTTTTGCTATTGTGAATAGTGATGAGATAAATATGTAAGTGCAGATGTCTTTTGACATAATGGTTTCTTTTCCTGAGTGTAGAAACCCAGTAGTGGAATTGCTGAATCAAATGGTAATTCTATTTTACTTATTTGAGAAATATCCATACTGTTTTTCATAGAGGTTATACTAATTTACATTCCCACAAATATGTATAAGTATTTCATTTTCTTTGGTTTTTCACGAATATCAGTTGTTTCTTGACTTCTTAATAATGGCTATTCTGAGTAGTGTAAGATGATTTCTCATTGTGGTTTTAATTTGCATTTCTCTGATAATTAGTGATGTTGGGCATTTTTTCATGTTTGTTGACTGCTCTGTGTCTTCTTTTGAGACATGTCTGTTCATATTCTTTGCCTTTTTAATAAGGTTATTTGTTTTATTTCTTGTTGAGTTACTGAGTTCTTTATCAGATGCATTATTGGAAAATAATTTCTCCCATGTAACATCATTTTAATGACTATATAATTCAAAATGGCCCCTTTTCATTTTTGATACTAGGAATTTGTTTTTCTCTCTTTTCTTCATAGTGAACCTGACTACAGGCTCAGTGATTTTATGGATCTTTCCTAAGAGCCAGCTTTTGGCTTTCTTAGTTTTCTGTATGATTTTCTGTTTTCAATTTAGTTGATTTCTGCTTTAATTCTTATCATTTGTTCTCTTCTACTTACTTTGAGTTTAACTTGCTCTTCTTTTTCTAATTTCCTAGAGTAGAAGCACAGGTAATTGATTTTAGATTCAATGCTATATATTTCCTTCTAAGCACTGCTTTTACTGCATCCCACTAATTTTGTTAAGTCATGTTTTGTTATTATTTAGTTCACTTTTTAAGTGTGGTGCTGAGTGAAAGGCAACTTAAACTGTTTATATTCAATCAGAACAACTAGAAGGGAGGAAGAGTGAGAATTTAAAAAAAAATTAAGTTAGAAAATACAATATAGTCTTTATTTATGTAAATAATACTACTCTCATTAACCGTCACCACTCTATCTCCTCCCTTGCTACCTTTCCCAACCCCTGGTAACCATCATTCTAACATTGTAGTATCTCTGATATAGTTTGGATATTTGTCTTCATTCAAATCTCATGTTTAATTGCAATCTCCAGTGTTGGAGGCTGGTCCTGGCGGGAGGTGTTTGGGACATGGGAGCTGATCACTTATAGCTTGGTACTGTCTTCATGATAGCGAGTTCTCAAGATATCTGATTGTTTACGTATATGGCATCTCCCCCCACCCATTCTCTCTTCTTCCTGCTTTTGCCAGGTGAAGTGCTTGCTCCTCCTTCACCTCCCACCATAAATAAAAACTTCCTGAGATCTTCCCATAAGCAGAGGCTGCCACTGTGCTTCCCGTAAAACCTGCCGAAATGTGAGTCAATTAAATTTATTTTCTTATTAATTACCAGTCACAGATATTTCTTTATAGCAATGCAAGAATCACCTATAGAATCTCCATGAGTTTATTTTTTTTCAGTTTTAGCTCCCACAGATGAGTGAGAACATGAAAGTGTTTTTTTTTTTTTTTGTATGCTTGACTTATATTTCACTTAATATAATTTCCTTCTGTTTCTTTCATATTGTTGCAAATGACAGGATTTCATTAATTTTACAGTTGAATAATACTTCATTGTATAATGTACCATATTTTCTTCATCCTTCCATCCAGCGATGAGCACTTAGGTGGATTCCAAATCTTAGTATTATGAATAGTGTTGCCATAAGAGAGCTGCACTGTTATGAATAGTGCAGATAGCTCTTTGACATACTGATTTCTTTATTTAGGATATATACCTAGCAGTGAGATTGCTAGATTATATGGTAGTTCTATTTTTAGTTTTTTGAGGAACCTCCATAATGTTCTCCTTAGTGACTGTATGACCATTTTAACAGGGTGAGATGACATCTCCTTGTCATTTTGATTTGCATTTCTTTGATAATGTTCTTTGATGATTAGTAATGTTGAACATTTTCTTTTCAGAGAGCTATTGTCTGTCTATCTGCATATCTTCTTTTTAAAAATTTGTGTTTAGATCTTTTGCCCATTTAAAAGATCTGATTAGATAGAATGAAAATTGAGGTGTTAGCTATCCTAATTACCCTAATTTTATTGTTCTACATTATATGTTGGTCTCAAAATATCACATGTATCCCATAAATATATACACTTATATTTATTTATCTGTACTCACAATAATTTAAAATAAAAAAATGATATTTCTCTCTGGATACCCTGCTTATCAGATTTTTGTTTTTATTTTGTTAAAACCATAAAATGTTTTGCAAAGAAGTTTAAAGAACTACTGAGAAACTTTTGAAAACACTTTCAATCATTTCTAAACCAAAGGAGCACTCTAATAATTAAATAAACTGAGCAAAAATAAAAATGAGCAGAAAAATGAATCTTAACAAGTAAGCATACTTCTTTATACTCTAAATAAAATTCTAGAACACTGCGATATAGTATCAAGCAGAAAGGGTGCATCTGGGAATTTCAAATAAGTATTTTCTAAAGGTGGTAAAAATTATTTCCTCATTGTACCACTGGCCACATGCATGATACTGAATGAAAAACTTCAACTTTTTGACTTATGGATTTTAATTAAGTAATTTGAAGGACTGAGCAAATTTGTTATTTAATTCTAAAGCTATCTCTGACCGTTCATATTGGTTTCTTAGAGGTATTCTAAGGGCTCTGAGAGGCACTGGGAAATTACAGAATAGACAAATTTACTTTAGGCTTCATCTTCCACAGTTTTTCAGCTAGAACAGCACTTTTTGAACTTTGAATTGCTTTTTAATATGTTGAAATTTTGTGTTAGATGTCACTTTCATGACGTTTTCCAGACTTTAAAGACAAATGGTTCAGAAAATGTTGGACCGACTATTCTCTAAAATTCAGGTTTTTTTTTTTGATAAGAAGCTCATGCTTATTTTCTACATATTTAAAATATTTTCTAAACAGATATTTTAATAAACAATTAGTAGAACTCTTAGTGATATTTGGAAATAAATAATCTCATGTCTTAGGAATTATATATATTTAAATTAAATATATTTAAATTTAAATTAAATTTATATATAAATATATAAACATCTATATATGTAAAGTTAATATTCACATGGTGTCGATATTTAAATTAATATACATTTAAATTTACAGGTATAAATTCATTAACATGTATTAAGTTTACACAATAATATATGTGTATTAATATTTAAATTCATACATATAAATTCACATGTATATACATGCATCTATATGTAAATATAAATACATTTAAGCATGTAAATGTATAAATATAAATATATTATTTACATGTTACATATAATATAGTAATTAGATACAAATATAGTGCATATATATTTATATGTATATAAATGTATATATATATGTTTATAAATATACAGGTAATTTATATATAAACACATGTATGTATATAAATGCATGTGTATTTGCATTTATATATTTAAATTTATATAAAATTGGGTAAGAGATCTTTATATATACATATGTATAAATTTATGTAGAAATTTAATCACTTCTCCTAAAAACATTTTGTTTTCACATCAATAAGACACTAAACTCATGCAAATAACACAAAGCTTCATGCATCAACTATATTTTTCTCCAACTAGAAATATATCTGTAATGTAAAGAATGCAATTCCAGTAATTAAATAAAAACGACTCCCCAGAAGAAATATGAGTTTTTCAATGTAACATATTATATGAAAATCCAGAATTACATCCACAATTTAACTTGTAGTAATTCACATCATAAATTTGACTTAACAAATGGTTTATGTCCCCTGTAAAATAGAATACATTTTACATAGTTGAGTTAAATGTGTCGATTTTCATTTATATAACTATGTATTGAACATAAGAAATATATTTCTTAAATTTGTAATAATTGTAGAAATCGATACTGCTAAAAGAAAAATGGAATTAGGCCAATTTTTATTAATTATTTTGTTTTTGGGTTTGTGTCTGGCATATATCTGCTACTATTCTGTTGTTTTGTTTGTACTTTTACAAAAGGTCATAGCATGACCAAATTTATTTAATTTTAATACTATATGAATTATAAATGTTTTTCATTAAGATTAGTACCTTTCTTGTTACACAGTCATCTCTTGGTCTCTGCAGGGTATTGGCTCCAGGAACTCTTAAGTTTACCAAAATCCAAGAGTACCCAAGTCAGTAATATAAAATAGCATTGTATTTGCATATTACCTTCAAATATCCTCCATATACTTTAAATCACCTCTAGATTACTTATAATACCTAATACAATATAAATCATATGTAAATCGTTATACTGTATTCTTGTCTTTTGTATTATTTGTTAATGTTGTACTCATTTCTTTTAAATTTTTGATTATGTCTGATGCATGATTAGTTGAATCCACAGATGCAAAAGCCACGTGTAGAAAGGGTCAAATGTATATGAAAAAAAGTTTCAGGTTTAAAGCCTTGTAACTGCTCTTCTATATTTTATTCTAGAAGCTTTATAGTTTGATCTTCGACTTTCAGATATGCAATCTCATTGCGATTCATTTGTAAGAATGTAGTGAAGTAGAAGTTAAATTTTATGGCTTTTTTTTCATAAGACCAGGCATTTGACTTAGAATCATTTACTGAAAACATTCAACTCCCTTTTCTATCAAGTGTCCAGATATGTTTGAATCTTTTAGCTTTTTCTTGGCACTCACTATCTTGCTCAGTTTCTTTATTTGCTATCCTTGCACCTTGCTCTTATTGGTGAGATTTGTCTCTATCTTATTTTGATCTATTGATGACCTATAAGGTGGCGGGCGCCTGTAGTCCCAGCTGCTCGGGAGGCTGAGGCAGGAGAATGGCGTGAACCCGGGAGGCGGAGCTTGCAGTGAGCTGAGATCCGGCCACTGCACTCTAGTCCGGGCGACAGAGTGAGACACCGCCTCAAAAAAAAAAAAAAAGAAATATAGATATTATTTTATTATCTATTTTATGCAATCACATTGTTGAACACCCTAATGATGTAATTTTCCGGAGAACTGTGCTGCTGTTTGCAATGGTGATATTATTTTCTCATCCTTTGCAGCATTCATGACCATGCATATGTGTGTGTACATGTGTTATTATTTTGGCTAGAAAATTGACATCAACGTTACCACCAGTGGTGATGGCACACAAGTATAGACATTTTATTATCTTGAATGTAAATACAGCTATTGTAATTATTGTGTATGATATTGAATTTATCATGAAAATTCTATTTCTAGGAAATAATATTTTTAAACAAAGTAGTAGTGAACATAATTAAGGACGATACTAAAAAGATAATTACAAAGTAATCTTAAGAGTGCTTATTTTTGTGAACATTATTACACTTCCTGATCCTCTTGAAATTATACAACAATAAATTGACATGTGGTTCACTTCTTCATGGGTACATGATGGTGTACTTTATTTGTAACATAGTAAATGCTTCAATGCTATTTGATATGCATGTTTGCTTATTTTTGTTTCTGCTTATATTTATATATATTTATATATTATCTTGGATTAGTGGCTGTGACTAAATTGGTAGAATATATTTAGAGTATATAGATAATTTTGTTCCTAAATATTTCTCTTTTTTTCATCATAAACTCAACAAAATACATATGCAAATTAAATGTACCAGCTTAACTAGTGTATGATTGGAGGAAAACAGGCAATGGAAGATCAACTCCTGTTTTAAATATAATAATCTGTGGTAGCTGGAAAATTGGAAACATATCCTAATATTTTGGATAAGAGAGCCAGTGAACGGGCAGAGTGTAAGTCTGAGTAATGTGTTAGGACCACTGGGGTGAATCGTATTCTTTAGTTCAAATAATATAATGAAAATAGACTCACTGAATGTCTCCAAACAAGAACTAATAAATAGAACTGTTTTCCTTTAAAAAATGTGCTGTATTGAGACAGCTGAAATATGCAGCCATATATGATAGTGTTAGAGAAACTGAATGTAAAATATCTTAAAACCCTCCGTTGTCTAAGTGTCTTACTTTGGAAAAGCCATTTACTCTCTATAAAAATTAAATTCCCTTATAGGTGTAAGAGATAACATACTAGTAACATTACAGAATTTTGTAAAGATTAAATGATACAATCTTAGTAAAATTTACAATGTATTTCCTGCTGCCTAGTATAAGCTTAATAAATGCTAGCCATTATATGTGTTTTTGTTATTTTGCTGTCCTTAAAGTTACAGCCATTCAAATCTGCAGCCACTGAAGAGGACATTAAAATCCTAAAATAGGTAGATTACTTTGCAAAGAGTGTTTTATACACCAGCAAAAATATGAGTCAATTTTGAATTTTCTTACCTCTGATTTGCTAACACTGTTTATAGTTAACATAGTTCAATGCTAAATTATTGCATCGGAAGGAAAGCAAATAATATTTAAATTATTCAAATTTTTGACTAAGCTGGCAATAATAATTCATTCTAACTTTCTGATCAGTAACTGGAAAGGAAAGGGGCAGAAATGCATCACTCACTGAATATTTTACAATCCATTTACATAAATATTGGTGAAATGAATGATATTTTAAAAGAGCACACAACTCTACATCCAATAAAATATGCTACTCTCATTATTATCAACAAGACAGGTTCTAAAAATGTTGGCAGATCTATACATTTAGGTTAGTAATATTCAGTTATTCACTTTTATGCTTATATAAATATATCAAGCATAGAAATATGTATTTGTGAATGTGCTGTAATTTATTTTTAAAGCATATATTGAGAAAAGGAATGATTTCTTGCACAATGGCAAAAAAACAAACAGGAAATTATATGTTCACATGATTACATGCCTATATAATTTATTCTAAGTGCATGAATATTGGATTAAATTCTACTTCAAAATCATAAAACCCATTGTCATAGTTATATGTAGTGATAATATTACACTGACAAAGACTCACAAGGAACTGATTTTAGAATGTTCACGACTAGTGTGTGCTACAGAACTAGCTGAATCAGTGGCTGCAGGAAGAATATGCTAAATTTACGGAGGCTATCATTGAGTTTATAAAGAAATTACTGAATAAAATTTGATTAAAAAATCAAACTGTACATCATTTGTTGTTCTATTTAAATAGGTAGTTTTGGTGTCTGGAAAGATTTGTAAGTTTGTTTTTTGTTTTTTTTTTTTTTAAACAAATACTTGATAAGCCACTTCTGAGTTGAAGATAGATTAGAAAACTTAAGTTAAAAAAATAAAGAAGTCAAAGCAAAATGAAAAGTAAATTAACAGAGAAGTTGCTGTCATTTATCATACCTTAATAGAAAAATCCTCTCTCCTGCAGAATTTAGTAGTCCATCATCTTCAGTAATCACCTTTGTAGTTTTGAATGCTAGTAGCTTCTTCATTTCAGAATAGTCACATCAATCACCTTCTAAAGATTTCTAGTCAGTGGAGTTAATAAGAATTGTGCACATCACTTGATGATTTAGGAGAGGTGAAGAAGAAACCTGTGATGATACAGCAGTCAGAGACATTATGAGTGAATCGCTGTTTGAGTAAAATTTCAGGAAAATGTCACAAAAATATTTTTTAAGTTCAAACTGAGGGATTTGTTACTGCAGTTTGACATAAAAGGTTTTGAATCAGTTATGTCTGTTCCAGTTAAAGTAACTTCAAAAAAAATAAAAATGTTTATGGTTTGTGTAAGTTTGCAGAATTAAAGGTATTTGGTCATTGCAATTACTTTTTTAAATTATCTGCCTAATATCTATTTTATATATAGGGCTGTAAACAAGAACTTACAGAGTTTTTTGTACAATACAGACCAAAATAAGTGTTTCTCTAATTCAATGTGGTAAAATACATAAACTGTATAACATATTCTTAAAGTTTACATAAAATTCTAGTCCATGCCTGTATTTATAGAGCTCCAGCTGTCAAAACTCAAGGAAAATATCATAAAGTGGAATCATATAAAAATCATATAAAAGAAGGTGATAATACACTTTAAAGATTGTTTACACACACAAATGATGACAATTATAAATAGTATCACATTTTATCTAATAAAAGTTGAAGTGTTTTAAAATATATGTAAACTTAAAAAATCCTAAGGCCATTAAAATGACATTCAAACATTAAATACATAGAAAGAATGTTTAGTTTAAATAAAATGCAAATGCTAGTGTATAAAGATAACATGCATTAAATAAAACAGTGGCACCGCCATCACAAAGTAGCTTAGCTTATAAATAATAAATAAATCCTATATAAGGTGCTGGTAAATGCTGTAAAAAAATGAAAAAGGTAAATTAAAAGATATATACATTTATAAATATACATACTCTTATATCTGTATGTCTATATATGTGAAGCTATATCTGTATAGGCATTTATACACCTATTCTAAAAAGCTGATTGATTTCCAAATTAAAATTTATATTTTATAAACATATAGAAAATATAAACAAAATGTAAATTAAAAATCTTCATAATCCCACCAAATACAAACAGCATTTTCATTTTGTGTTTCTGTATAGTATAAGAGATCATACAGCTACAGTATTTACAATAATACATTTTCAATGACTTGATGATACATGATCTTCTCTAAGGTCCATAATGGATTTAATCAACTTTGAGTTTGTCACCCTACTACCCCCAAAACATTTAACATACCATTATTTTTATATTTACACCTTGTGCAAATCCTGTCACATTTCTGTCAGTTCTTAATGTTAGGTTTATAATAAAAACAAATATATATGATTCAAATACAGTGAAATACCTTGACCTCATTAAATGCTCTTGGAAAGTGCATTACTTAAAGTAAAGGTATCATAGAAAATATCTTTCTCTTAAATGTTAATGCCTCTACCAATAAAGTAGTTCATAAAACCATTTTAGGCAGATACAAAGTCCCCCTCTTTTTTGTTTTAAAGTAATATATCCTTAATTATACAGAAAGTTTTATATTATTTTATGTACAAATCACTTTATATTTTTCCTTTCATGTGTTTTTATATATTATATTGAAGCTTAATACTGCAATAAAAAGTCTAAAAAACATAGCTGCAGTACTTGAAGCCACTTCCTCATTGCAACCCAAAGGAAACATACCTGTGTGATGATAACCCAGATCAAGATTTAGGATGTTACTGGCACCCACAAACCTCACTAGTACTTACTAACAGTTCATTACTTCCCCAAAAATTTAACTAATATTCTCACTTGTATTATTTGTAGTAGGGGAGTAATGATTCCCAAATTGTATAATTAACATACAATTATATATTAATATAATTATATATAACATGTATATTCCATTAATTCTGTTTCTCTAGAGAACCCTGACTAATACAGATTTTGGTACCAGGTGTGGTTCCAAAGGAACAGACTATTAAGGATGAAATTATTTCATTGGTTATGGAGTGTCTGGAGTTGGCTGCTTAATATGATTAGACCCCGAAATGCTAAGGACTCTACTTCTAATAGTATGAAGAACACTGATAGTCCTTGGCAGAAATTGTTTAGAGAAAATAAATGCAATTGACACTCCTGATTCAGTGCTAGTGAGAGGCAAGGAGTTTAGTGACTCCATGTACAATACTCTGACCATATGTGGAGAACTAAGGAATATAATGAAGCTGGTTGGTTGTTCCTAAGTGAAAGAAAATGGTGAACTCAGGGATTCTATCTCCTAGCTTCAGAAGCTGATGCTGAGCCTCAAATCTGTAAGATTGCCCTGAGTGAGAGTCTTATTTCCTGTAGAGAAAGAGCTGGAATTGCGGAAAAACAGACACAAACTCTAATCATGCTAGTGACTGACCGACAACAAAAGGTGCAGGCACAGCCTCGCCAGGGGTCTACTGTTAAAAGGAGGGCATTCATTGAAAAGAATGGGACCCTGTAACTTGGAATGGGGACAGGTGGGAGGACTCTGGTGAAGCTGAGGACACTGAGCTTGTAAACTCTGACAAACCGTTTTTGCCAGAAGAAACAACTTACCCATCCCCAGCAGTGGCAACGTCTCCCTGGCCCAGGCTACCATCAGCCTTTCCACCTTTGTCTGAGGAGATAAACCCTGCGTTGCCTGAGGCAACACTGATGGCCTGTCCTGAGGCAGTTGCCAGGCAAAATAATGTTGATTCTCCTCAGGTGCCACCATCAATACCCCTGTTTGCTTCTAGACCTATAATCCAGCTAAAGTCCTGGTGGGCTCCTAGAAGTGAGGCTGAGAGTATGACCCATGAGGAGGTGCACTGTACTCAAAAAGAACTGCTTGAGTTTTCTAATTTATATAAACAGAAATCTGAAGAAAAGGCATGGGAATGAATATTATTAAGGATGTGAAATAATGGAAGATGGAACATAGAGTTGAATCAAGCTGAATTTATTGATTTGGGCTCACCAAATAGGGACTCTGCATTTAATGTTGCAGCTTGGGGAGTTCAAAAAGGTTCTAAAAGTTTATTTGCTTGATTAGCTACAATATGGATTAAAAGGTGGCCCACAGTGAGCAAGCTGAAAATGCTTGTTCTCCCTTGGTTTAATGTTGAGGAAGGAATCCAAAGGCTTAGGGAGATTGCGATGGTGGAGTGGATTAGTCACTTTAGACCTACTCATCGCAGCTGGGAGGGTCCAGAAGACATACCTTTGACCAATGCCTCACAAAATAGATTTGTGAATGCAGCACCTGCATCTTTGAAGAGCCCTGTAATTGCTCTTCTCTGTATGTCAGATCTAATGGTGGGAACTGCTGTCACTCAACTACAAAATTTAAATGCAATGGGAATAATTGGATCCTGACGTGGCAGGGGCCAAGTGGCAGCATTCAGTCACCAAAGGCAAAGTGGGTGTAGCTACTGTAATGGATGGTGGAGGCAAAGCAGCAATCAGAACAGTCTAACTCATGTGGAACTCTGGCATTGACTAATTAATCACGGTGTTCCTAGAAGTGAAATTGATAGGAAGCCTACTGCATTCCTACTTAATTTATGCAAGCAGGAAACTTCTAAGTCAAATGAATAAAAGGCTAATTTGAATTAAATAGAAAGACAGAATCACTGCCCCGCAAACAATTTCCAGACTTGGGCCAGTTTACAGACCCAGAACCACTGAGTGTCAGGGATGGAGGTTACGCATGGGCTCAGCAAGATGGGCTTCCACTCACTAAGGCTGACCTGGCAACAGCCACTGCTGAATGCCCAATTTGCCAGCAGCAGAGGTCAATACTGAACCCTCAATATGGCACCATTCCTCAGGGTGAACTGCCCGCTACCTGGTGGCAGGTTGATTATATTGGATCTCTTCCATCATGGAAAGGGCATAGGTTTGTCCTCACTGGAACAGACACTCCAGATATGGGTTTGCCCATTTTGCATGCAATGCTTCTGCCAAGACTACCATCCATGGACTCATGGAAATGCCTTATGTACCATCACGATATTCCACACAGCATTGCATCTGACCAAAGCACTCATATTACAGCTAAAGAAATGCGTCGGTGGGCTCACGCTCATGGAATTCACTCGTTTTACTATGTTCCCCATCATCCTGAAGCAGCTGGATTGAAAGAATGGTGGAATGGCCTTTTGAAGTCACAATTGCAATGCCAACTAGATGACAATACTTTGCAGGGCTGGGACACAGATCTCAAGAAGGCAATGTGTGATCTGAATCAGCATCCAACATATGGTACTCTTTCTCCCATAGCGAGGATTTATGGGTATGGAAATCAAGGGGTGGAAGTGGCACCACTC
This sequence comes from Trachypithecus francoisi, assembly GCF_009764315.1. NCBI lineage: Eukaryota > Metazoa > Chordata > Mammalia > Primates > Cercopithecidae > Trachypithecus > Trachypithecus francoisi. The sequence goes on from NW_022681465.1 coordinate 62,016,963, forward strand.
ACCATCTCCCACAGTGATCCACTAGCAAAATTTGTGCTTCTTGTTCCTAAGACATTACGTTCTGCTGGCCTAGAGGTCTTAGTTCCAGAGGGAGAAACGCTGACATCAGGAGACACAACAATGATTCCATTAAACTGGAAGTTAAGATTGTCACCTGGACACTTTGGGCTCCTCCTACCTTTAAGTCAACAGGCTAAGAAGGGAGTTACAGTGTTGGCTGGGGTGATTAACCCAGCCTAACAAGATGAAATCAATCTACTACTCCACAATGGAGGTAAGGAAGAGTATGCATGGAATATAGGAGATCCATTACGATGTCTCTTAGTATTATCATGCCCTGTGATTAATGTCAATGGGACAATACAACAGCCCAATCCAGGCAGGACTAAAAATGACACAGACGCTTCAGGAAGGAAGGTTCTGGTCACTCCCTTAGGGAAAAAAACCACTACCTACTGAGGTGTTTGCTGAAGGCAACAGGAATACAGAATGGGTAGTAGAAGAAGGTAGTCATCAATACCAGCTATTACCATGTGACTAGCTGCAGAAATGAGGAATGTAATTATCATAAGTATTTCCTCCTTCTTTTGTTAAAAGCTGGTTTGGGCATGTATACACTTGTACTAAGAAAATGTATTCATTTTATTTGCTTTTTCTTTATCACATGACATAATATTTATTGACTTTACATCACCATTTAAGTATTGTTAATAGTGTTTGGTTTGGGGATTGGTGCGTTTTGGTTGTGCAGAGGATAGTTGTATTATGTTAGGTATAATTCTGACTTTATTATTGTCTTCATTTGAAGATTATGTGTGATTTCAGGAGATGTGTATGGGTTCAAGTTGACAAGGGGTGGGCTTGTGATGGTTAACACTGAGTGTCAACTTGATTGGATTGAAGGATACAAAGTATTGATTCTGGGTGTGTCTGTGAAGGTGTTGCCAAAGAGGTTTAACATTTGAGTCAGTAGTCTGGGAAAGGCAGACCCACCCTTAATCTGGGTGGGCACAATCTAATCAGCTGCCAGCATGGCTAGAATATAAGCAGGCAGAAAAATGTGAAATAGAGAGACTGGTCTAGCCTCCCAGCCTACGTCTTTCTCCCATGGTAGATGCTTCCTACACTTGAACAGCAGACCCCAGGTTGTTTGCTCTCCTGCTCCTCAGCCTGCAGATGGCCTATTGTGGGACCTTGTGAGCGTGTGAGTTAATACTTCATAAACTGCTCTTTATATAAATATCTATTCCATTAATTCTGTCCCTCTACAGAGCCCTAATACACGGTGCTTGTAGTTTTGGAAAAATTACAAATAATGATACTTTGGACATTATTGCACATGCATATTAGAGAAAAATCAAAGGACAGATAGGTAGACAAAAATGCATACATAAACACATATATATGTGAGATTGTTTATATATGACATACATTTAATTTAAGGGACATTTTCACAAGCTTTTGCAAGTGATTGTACCAATTTACTCTTCCACAGTCAATGAACAAAATCTTAGGTGTTCCACATCTTCTAATATTTAATATTGTTTGTCACTGTCATTTATTTATTTACTTATTTGCCTGTTTGTTTATTTCATTTTAGCCATTCCATTGTGAATGTGGTAGACTATCACTGTAGTTTCTGTTTGCATTTCTCTGACCATTTTGTTCTGCATAAAACCATGTATAGGAATGCAGTGGTATCTAGGTTACCTTACTGCTTTTTAAAATTGTATTTTGCTGATATATAATGATGCTGAACATCTATCTCTGTGATTATTTGCTATCATGTATTTTATTTGACAAAGCATCTTGTTTGATCTTTTGCCTATTGTTAATTTTTTTAATTATTAAATTTTAAGGGTTCTTTGTATATTTTCTGGATATAAGTCCTTTGTCAGATTATGTGTGTTACAATTATTCACTCTAGAACTTGGCTCACATTTCTGTTGTTTTAGACATCTTCCACAGACAAAATTTTTAATTTTGATAAAGTCTAATTTGTCATTTAAAAAGGTTATGAATCACGTAAATTTATTGCTAAGCCCAAGTTCATGCAAGTTTTCGTGTGTGTGTGTGTGTGTGTGTGTGTGTGTGTGTGTGTGTGTTTTCCTTCTAGAAATCTTATAGTTTGTTTTACATGTAGGTCTATGGTCTAATCTGAGTCAGTTTTTGGATAAGTTGTAATGTATGTGACAAAGATCTTTTTTTTTGTTTTTGTTGTCTTTTGCATTCAGACATCTTGTTATTCAGCATAATTTGTTGAAGAGTCTGTCCATTCTCCATTGAATTGCTTTTGCATCTTAATCAAAAGTAAATTGACCATATCTCTATGATTTTCTTTTTGAGCTCTTATTTTCTCTCATAACAAATGCTGGTCGAATTTTATATATTTCTTAAATATTTGGATGCATTCATTTGTCAACTGTGTGTCTAAGTTTTTGCCCATTTGTTTATTAGATAATATGTTTTTCAAATGTATTTTCTTTAATACTATAAATTTCTAGGAATTCCATTTTTAGATAATTCTTTACTCTTTTTATTAATGTTAACTTATTTTTAGTTAATATATTCATAAGCTGAATATATTATCTATTTTTAGTTTACTTTTTATTTTGTTTTACTTTATTTTTTACTTTCTTGATATAAATGCTATGTTGATTTATCTTTAATATTTTTACACTATTGACTTTTTTCTGAATATAGTTTTTTAAATTATATTTCCACCAAATTTTCTGTGTCTTCACTAAGCTTTAGCAGGTTTAATCTGTACTCTGTACTATCTTCATTTGGCAGGTTTTATTTTAATTGTTACCATGCTTTTCCCAGCTTCCCTAAATTTTTGCATATTCTCAGAATTGTTTTTATAACACTAATCCTTGAAGAATATTTTTCTGCTTCTGAAATTTTAGTTTCCTCAGATTTATACTTTATCCGAGTCTCTTTAAACACGTAGACACTTTCAACTACATATCATTTATTTCCCCTTGTCATTAAATATTTTGTCTCCAGGGAATTATGCATCTTAAAGATGTGCTGCCACCAAAAGTCTGACATGAAATTTCCCTTTCTCAGTATTTTCATAATGTACTATGCAGCAGTTGTTAATTAATATAGCACATCTTATTAAAATTACAGATTGATTTGTCTTCTTTCCTTCACTCACTCATAAAATTTTTAAGGACATAAACTAAGTTTTTTTCTTTTGATCCCTAGAAGATACTCGACATTTTGTCATAGAGTTTACTGTATTATCTATCTATCTATCTATCTATCTATCTATCTATCTATCTATCTATCTCAATATCTATTATCTGTCTACAAAAAGAAACATTTTTAACACATTTTCTGTACCTTTTTTGTTTTATTCCCTCAGGGAAAATCTCCCCTACTCATTTACAGCAGGTTATTTTCACAGATCTTGCAAATGCATATGAGTTACTCAGTAGAGAGTGAATTAAATACAAAGAAAAATCAATGAAGCTCTGAAATAACTTTTAAAGAAATGATACACCTTAAAGTTGATGCAAACGGCAAATGTGGAATAGTTGCTTTCATGTCATGCTGGTAGATATGACATTGTAAAGGTTTTAGAGTCAAGTGGTCTAGGGATTACATGTGGGCTTTTAATCACATTAGAACATAACTTTGAACATATTTCCGGATTCCTCTAAATCAATTTGCTCATCTTTAAAATGTATGATTATATGGTAATTTTAAAGGCGGTATTGCATGACAAGATAATATATGTTACAAGCTAAGATCAATATAGATTTTAAGACAAATAATAAATGGCATCTGTAATTGTTGTATTGCTAACACTACTTTTATCATTTTTACTACCAAGATTATCTCATAGTTCTGACTTAAGGATATAGTTATGGTATTCATTATAAAATCTACAGTAATATGTTTTATATGGTTTAGGCATGTATTGAAGAGCCTCACAGATTTCTAGATCTATGAGCAATCCTTAGCATTCCTCACCATTGGCATGCATATTAAGGACAATAAATTGAATAGCCCACACTTAATTTTTGACTACTAACACCTGGTAACTTTAAACTCCCTGACCATGCCATCTAGTTCATTGCCTTTAGCATATTCTTTTTGGAAGACAAATGTTTACTGAGTGTGTACTAAATCCTAGGTGTGAATTAAACGGTGTTGAACAAAAAATGGTACTTATACTCGGAAAAGAGACAACAAACAAGTTAATAAATACCTCGTTGATAATGCTAACCATGAAGAATAAAAACGAAGTGTTATCATGAAAGAGGCAGTTTATGGGGGGGGGGCTGAGTCATAACTATCAATAAAGTCATCTTAGATAAGAAGACAGTTGAACAAAGAGCTAAATAAAGTGAGACAACAATGACTCCCATATAGAGAGGGTGAGAATGTTCCAGGACAAGAAATAGCAAGACCTAAAATGCACGATGGGTGTGTTTGAAAAGTCAAAGAAGTACAAAGAAGGCTGAGTTGGAAAAGGTGTGTGGATGAATAAGAATGGAAGGTGATGAGGTCAGAGATGATAACAGGAGTGTTTGGTAACTATATTCTGTATAGCCATATACAGCATAATGAAGACTTCTAATGTTTTGTTGAGTGAAATTTAAACCATTGGGAGAATATGAGTAGAAAAGTCCAACAGTCTTACTTCAGTTTTAAAAGTATCACTTTGGCTGATGAGTAAAGACTATAATTTCAACAGGCAAAAGTAGAAGCAGTGAGACCAGCTTGGAAGTCGGTACTATTTTCTGAGTGATGAGTAATGGTGACTTGAAATAGAATGACAGAATAAACATTTCAGAGCTTAGTTGTATCTATTTCAAATACTAAGCCAAGAGAAATTGCTAGCAGATTGATCATGGAGGGATGTAAAAAAAAAAAAAAAAAAAAGACCAACGAATACAATTAAATTTTAATCTGTGCACTTGGCATAATTGAGTTACTATTCAGAGAAAGGGAGAAGTTTGGGAAAAGACACTACTTTTCTTCATATAGAAATAAAAAATTTAGTTTTGCACAAATTTAATTTGAAATGCCCTATCAGATTTATAATTGGTAAACACCACTTTAAGTTAATCCATTAAAAAGAGAAACGTTTTATTTTTATGGAGACTGTATCTTCTTACCCTGAAAAATAAACCTTGATATATTTTATTTCATTTATAGTCAGTAAAATTATATTTCATGTTTCCTGAAAAAACATATGCAAGTGTTGATTTTTAAAGAAGTAATAACATAAAAGCATCGACCTCATAGTTGTCTTTTGCATTACATTTGAAGTGTATTATTTATTTAAAAGTTAGCACTTTGTGAATTTCTGTTGGTATTTAATCCATTCTCTAGTGAAGAGATAAACGCATATGCATTTCCATTGTTTACTTCTTTTATAGTTTCCTAGTCAAATACTACCAGATCCTCACATGTCAATAGCTTTGTGTGAGATTTGAGAAACTTATCATGATTTCTAAGAAATCTTTCATCTCTTGCAAATCTTACAATCTCATTTCAGAAGTAATTGCATTATTTCATTGCATTGTATTTTTTGCTGTGGATGCTTAGAAAAAAGGTGAGGCTAATAAATTGAGATGGTAGGCTAGTACAAAGGCAAATGATAAATATAGGCTAGTTTTATGAGGACTAAATTTATTAGTAAATAATTTTATTTTGTGAGATCTCTGATGTCACTGAAGTGCATAGCAAGGTTTCTCCATATAACATAAACAGACGTTTTTCTTCGTAGGCTGACCATCCTGTTAAGGAGAGTGATCCAAGTAAGCTTTACTCTGTAATAACAAGAAAACACAGAGCATCCTCTGCACCAGCAGCATAGTAACTCACAGTATTGGAAACCTTTTCCCAATTATACAGGAATGTCCTTTAGGCAGAGGATGACTCATAACTTTCTACGGGTAGACATGCTCTACATTAGGATTGCCAGAGATTGTCATGTTTCCCTGATTTACACGCTATTTGAATAATTTTCCCTCATTCAATCTAATTTATCAGTTCACAGCCCCGCTTTTATCTCATACCTTCATATAATCTGGCCAAGTTCAAACCCAACATTTTTATCTGCCTCTGTAATCACCTACTCATGGAAGAGCAGTTTTCTACTTTTGAAAAAATACATATTGACTGGGCCCGGTGGCTCATGACTGTAATACTAGCACTTTGGGGGGCCGAGGCAGGTGGATCACGAAGTCAGGAGATCGAGATCATCCTGGCTAACACGGTGAAACCCCGTCTCTACTAAAAACACAAAAAATAAGCCGGGCGTGGTGGCGGGCGCCTGTAGTCCCATCTACTCCGGAGGCTGAGGCAGGAGAATGTCGTGAACCCGGGAGGTAGAGCTTACAGTGAGCTGAGATCGCCCCACTGGACTCCAGCCTGGGGGACAGAGCGAGACTCCGTTAAAAAAAAAAGAAAGAAAGAAAGAAAGAAAACATATATAGTATCCATTTATTGGTTGATGCACACTTAGGCTGATTCCATATCTTGGTCATTGTGAGTAGTGCTACAATGAACACGGAAATGCAAATATCTCTTCGATACACTAATTTCCTTTCTTTTGGATATATATTATTAGTAGGATTGCTGGACCATATAACATATATATATATATTCTTTTTTATGAGAAACTTTCTTCGGTATTGTACTCATTTCCATTTCCACCAACAGTATATAAATACTTCCCTTTCTTTTCACCCTCAGGAGCTAAAAAAATAATTGATGTCATGGAGGTAGTGAACACAATCATTGTAACCAGAGGCTAGGAAAGTTAGTGGGGAGGGGGCATTAACAGATTTAGTTAATGAATACAAAAATGCAATTATATGTAAGGAATAATAAGTACTAGTGTTCTGCGAAATAGAGCAATTACAGTTAATCATTATTGTATGTTTTACAATGGCGAGAAACTTTGGACTGCTTCCAACACAAACAAATGATAAATATTTGAGATGACAAATATCCCACTTACCCAAATTTGATTATGATATATCACATACTTGTATCAAAATATCTCATATGCCCTATAAGTATGTACAATTATTATTTATTGCTAAAATTTTTAATGAAAATACATCATGAAGGTTTATTAAACCAGAGACAAATTATTTAAAAATTAAAAGCTGCTTTATGTGGCAGGCCTTCATGAAGGGGAGAGTAGTCATCCACAATAGTAAAATGTTTCATAATTCTTGTAAATTACATACAAAGAAACACAAACACGTACACATACCCATAGTGGTATGCTGGTAAATGTTTACCAACAGACTACACAGGAACAAAAGACATGGTATGTAGCCTTTGCCAATTTCTGTGATATGAAAACTTTTATCACTTCAATTTACAAGTTTCTTCTGTTAGTTTCCTTGAAGTGTGATACGGTTTCAGTAGTTCATATTGAGTTGTCAACCCCAATGTTGGAGGTGGGGCCTGCTGGGAGGCGGTTGGATTACAGGGGTGGATTTCTCAGGGATAGTTTAGCACCATTCTCTTAGTGCTGTTCTTGTCATCGTGAGTAAGTTCTTATGAGATCTGTTTGTTTAAAAGTGTGCAGCACCTACCCCCGTATTCTCTCTTGCTTCTGCTCCTGCCATGTAAGAAGCTTTCTCTCCTTTTGCTTTATCCCATAACTGGAAATTTCTTGAGGCCTCCTTGGAAGCAGAAAGTACTGTGTTTCCTTTACAGCCTGCAGAACTGTGAGCCAATTAAATATCTTTTCTTTATAAGTTACTCAGTCTCAGATATGACATTATAGCAGTGCAAGAATGAACTAATATAAGCTACCATAACAAAGTACCACAAACTGGGTGGCTTGAAAAACAGAAATGTATTGTCTTACACTTCTTGAGTCTTTAAAGTCCAAAATCAAGGCATAGCCAGAGTTGATTCCTCCTGATGGAAAGATCTGTTTCTGGTCTTTCTCTTTGGGCTTGTAGATGGTCATCTTCTCCTTTAGTTCTCTTCACATCATCTCTCTATACGTGTCTCTGGGTCCAGATGTTTCATTTTTATAAGGACACCAGTCCTATTGGATTAGGGTTCACCCTAATAACTTCATTGTAACTTGAATTATTCTTCAAAGACACTACCACTAATAAGGTCACATTGTGAAGTACTGGTGTTAGGACTTAATGTGTAAATTTGGGGGGAACACAAGTCAACTCATAACACTGTCTATGCAATGTATCTAAACATTGAATTGGGAAGAGATTAATAGTAATATGTAATTACTAGTCTCTCCACCATTTTGATACAGTAGACAAAAAAACTCAAGAACATAGATAAGGTTAAATTTAGTAAAATAATTAGAAAACAATAGGTTGTATTTATTACCTTAATTTTTGATACATTTTTTATACATATGTTAATTTTTAATAATGCCTATGTTTAACAATCAACTTACAAAATTCTTGGAAATTTAAATATATGCTCTTGAGAGCCAAGATCAGTCATTCTCAAGAAAAGTATGTGCAGTTTTTTATGTTTAATGCAAACATAAATTTTAAGCTTTTATGCCCACTTAATTCCTACCTTCTCTCCGATCACTTCTTTACTAAACACTAAAAAAAACTTATGCATACAGATTTTTATTAATAGTTTGCTTGTCTATTGGTGGTAATTTTTAAATTGTGTTTTATTTAAGTCAATGCCCTTGTATATAGGACATTGTACTTAAGAATACAGATGAGTCATTTCCAGTAAAAGTACATACAATCACTCACTGTTTAATGCCGACATAAATTCTAAGTTTTTATGCCCACTTAATTTCTACCTTCTTTCAGATTACTTATATAATAAACACTAAAACATTTTTATTATGTATGTATATTTTTATGAATAGTTTGCCAGTATATTGATGGTAATTTTTAAGTTATGCTTCATTTGAATCAAATGCTTTTCTATTTGCAACTGCTGTCCTCATTTATACTCAGTGAAATTTGTATTTGTTAATATAACATAGACTAGAATAGACAAGATACATGATGAAAACTTAAAATTCTAATACTAATTTTTTAATATACTAAACTATGGTGATTCTTAACTCTCATATTATAGGTGTTTTAAAGTATAAGAATGTTAAAAAAATTACCTGCATAAATATTAACATATTCATACATACTCAAACTTATAAATATAATTTGAATGAGTTTATAGATAATTCATAGCCAATGTCTTTTTTTTATTATTATTTATTTTATTTATTTATTTTTTTGAGACGGAATCTCGCTCTGTCACCCAGGCTGGAGTGCAGTGGCCGAATCTCAGCTCACTGCAAGCTCCGCCTCCCGGGTTCACGCCATTCTCCTGCCTCAGCCTCCCGAGTAGCTGGGACTACAGGCGCCCGCCACCTCACCCGGCTAGTTTTTTGTATTTTTAGTAGAGACGGGGTTTCACCGGGTTAGCCAGGATGATCTCGATCTCCTGACCTCATGATCCGCCCGTCTCGGCCTCCCAAAGTGCTGGGATTACAGACTTGAGCCACCGTGCCCAGCCTCATAGCCAATTTCAAGGTGACAGTTACTAGCACCTTTTAAAACACTGAATGTAACACATATAGAAAATAATTGTCTATCCAGTAATATTCTCCTTGGATAATCACACTTATAGGTTAACCAGGTTCGCCAATATTGTGAAATCCCATCTCTACTAAAAACACAAAAATCATCTGGGTGTGATGGTGGGCACCTGTAATCCCAACTACTAGGGAGGCTGAGGCAGGAGAATCACTTGAACTCGGCAGGCAAAGGTTGCAGTGAGCCGAGATCATGCCACCGCACTCCAGCCTGAGCGACTGAGAGAGACTCTGTCTCAAAAAAAAAAAAAAAAAAAAGCTAAATATTATTCTTATAAAAGATTAGCAGAATGTAAGGAAAATTTACATGCTTCTTAAATAGCCATGTGCTACAGAAATTATCATTAGGCTTATACTTTTATATCAAGAGTGCAATGACAGTTATTTCTTTAAAACTCTATAGAACTAAATTGTTTGTGTATTAAGAATGTTTCCTGTTAATTATTTTATTAGTTTTAAAAAATTCAGTGAATACTGTAACACAGATTTTATTTGTATGCCTATGCATGCAAAATTTTAAAAAATTAAATGATTTAAACAACTTTTCTGTTAATACAGAGGTAAATTGTTAACCATTTTTAATTCATATACTTAGTTTGTATGCTATGATTACTAAGCAATAGTTTTAAGAAATGAAAGGCATAATTAATAGTTCTAGTTTTTAAAAATAAATAAGCCCTTTTTTTAAATCTACATATGATCATGGGAGTTTTAACCTTTCTCTTTTTAGTTTCCATGAAGCATTTCTAAGCGATGTCTTATTTTTTTTCTATCATGACTTTCAGCCCCCTAGGATTAACTCCATGACATCTACCATTTGGATTACTGAAACAGTCTTTTAACAGAATTAATTGTCTCATGCATGTAATGCTCCAATACAATATAAAAACATCTTTCAAATTAATCTTACTACATTTTATATCTGACTACATAACTGTTCTGCTCAAAAAGTCTTCAGTGGACTCCCAATTGCCTTTTTCTTCAACAGAATCTCTGGATGAGCTTGGAAACTTCAATTAAAATATGACACAAAATTACATTTGCCAACATTTACTAGAAATGATTTACTGAGAGCATATTTTATGATGCATTATGTCATACATTTGAGATTACACAGATAAACTACACAATATCTTATTTTAAATGGAACATAATCTAATAATACACATAGCAAAGTCAATCTGATATGGAAAAATATAGGTGTGCTAACAGAGTAGAAAAAAAAAAAAAAACTACATTGAGAAAAAACCTCATGTGGAAAGTATTATCTAGTAGAATGTATTCTCCCCAGTGTATTGAGCCTAACCAGAATGCCTTCCAGAGCTGAGGTTGTGTCAACTGATTGTTTCAGCTAACATGGGATATATTTTGTACTGCCTTTTCTAATTGGTTAATTTCTTTCATAGGGATAACGTTCCATATGGTGACTATAAATAGTGAAATACGTCTTTTGGAAACTCTGGTAAGAAATTAAATGTAGCCTCATTTCAGGGAGACCTCCCCAGTCCTCTGAGAGCAACATGATCTAATATTTTCTTAAATACCTCAACAACTTATATGACCATTCCTAACAGAGCCATTATCATTATAGAAGGGAAAGGATAAGGTTGGATACACAACTGAGGACATTTCCAAGCAAAGTTTTGAAGGAGTGGCTTTGTTTCTCTTTTCTGCTTATACTAAATATGAAGGAAGGAGAAGCATTGAGATAATAAACAAAAGGGAAATAGAACTTCATAATTTTGAAAATTGTCAGCTTGTGCAGAATGCAAAAGATGATAAAATTAGGGGGTTCATTGTCAGGAAAGTGTGCTTTGCAGAGAAAGCCCAGGTTGGGGCTGGACATTTGTTTAGTGTCTTGACAGGATCAAAAGATCAGAATTTTCTTTTACACAGAGGTTTATTTGAAGAAGTAAACATGACTCAGTAACTAAACATTGAAATATTTACATATATTAAATGGTCTTCAAATATTGCAGATATTAATATATATGTACATATATTACACACATATGTACATACACAATGAAGTATTATATGAAAAAATGCTCAATATCACTAATCATCAGAGAAATGCAAATTGAAACCAAAATGAGATATTATCTCACATTGGTTAGAATAGCTATTATCAAAAAGACAGAAGATAAAAAGTGTCAGTGAGCATATGGATAAAAGGGAACAACCTTTGCACACTGTTGGTAGAAATGCAAATTAGTACAGCCAGGGAAGTTCCTCAAAAATTTAAAAATAGAACTACCATATGATCCAAACATCTCACTACTGGGTACACATACAAAGGAAATGGGTCAGTAGTAGAAGAGATATCTGCACTCCAATATTTCTTGCAGCATTATTCACAATAGTCAAGATATGAATGCACACTAAGTGTCCGTCAGTGGATGGGAGGACATCATGTTTAGTGAAATAAGGCAGACATAGAAAGACAAATATCACATAGTCTCACTTACATGCACAATTTAAAAATGTTGAACTCACAAAAGCAGAGAGTAAAATGGTGATTACCAGGAGCTTGAGTTTGGGGATATAGGGTGAAAAGTTAGAGGAGAGGTTGGTCAAAATATGCAAAATTTCAGTTAGGTGGGAGTAACAAATTTGAAAGCGCTATTGTACAAGATGGTGCTATAGTTAATAACAATATATTGCATTCTCAAACATTTCTGAAAGTAGATTTGAAGTTCTCACTACACATACACACAAACACACACACACACACACACACACACCACATATGTAACTTCAGCGTAACCATTTCCCAGTGTAAATACATTCCAAACATTTGTACACAGTAAATACATGTAGCTATTATTTATCAATTTTAAATATATTTAAAAGAAAAATTATGTATGAAAAGATAAAACTAAATTTTCTGGAAATAAATGACTACAATTAAATTGTCTTTTGTGTATTCACAGGCATGTACAGTTATCATGATAGTTATTATTGGAATATTTTCATTATCTCAGAATAAACCCTTTACCTCTCTGTTATTACCCCATTCACTCTCTTGTTCCCATGCTTAGGCATCCACTAATATGTTTTATTTCTATATAGGTTACCCTATTCTGCACTTTCATATCAGTGGACTCATACAATTTTTGAACTTTTGCGACTAGCGTTTTCTGTTTAGCATAATGTCTTAAAGGCTGTTCCAAGTTGTAGCATGTATCAGCTCTTCATTTCCTTGTGTGGCTGAATAATATTCCATTTTATGAATATATGATACTTTATTGCTTCATTTTTGATGAATAGAAAATTGTTGTAAATAGCTTTGTTCAATATTTAATTTTCTTATGTCTACAGTTGTGATTCAAAGTAAAATTCCATTAAGCAATTTAATATAATCTAATATTTTATAAAATTTCTAGGTTGATATGTGTTGGTTGTTTCATTTGCTTTTATATTTTACTTCATACTGGATCTGAATTCATTTTGCCATAGGCTGTTACAATTATCCTGATAGATATGATTTTTCATAATTTTCTTTACTGTTTGATCCTTAGAGCTTTCCATTTTTCACATGAATGATTTTCATTTTACTATTTCAAATAATGTATATAGTATCATAAAATTATGTATTGCTATATTTAGACAAACACATGGTATATTTTTAAGTATAAATTATTTTTGTCTTAAATATATTTTCATATCTGGTTAAATATATATTTCCCTCTCTTCTCTCTTTCAAAAGTATTGTTTTTTGTCATATGTATAAAATTTATAATTGCATTACCAATTTTAAAATCATCTTTAAATGTTGCTTTCCGTTGTTTGACAACATCAAACTTTGGAGAAGGTTTAGATCTTTTTCACCACACCACTACTATTGTGTAGCTTTTGGTTACTCAAAGCTCATTTTTAACATTCCAGTTGTATAGTTTTATGACATTTAGGTTATAGAATTTCATTGTAAAGAGTATTTCAAGACTTTATTTTTTTCTATCATTAATTCAATATTTTTTGATATTTAGTTGTTCTTGGATATATAAGTTGCTATCATATATTTAGATTATAACTCTTTCTTTACCAAACTCTTATTAATTGTAATTTTCTTAGTTTTTCTAGATGTTATGTTATTATTTTATGTCTTACTGTTTTAATAACTAAATTGGTCTTCAAATATTACATACTTTAAATGTTTCTGTTGAATATTTTATATGAATCAATTGAATAATATTACATTTGTAAATTAATAAAGTGTCTTCATAGGCTTCTGCTACCAAAGACAGCCTCTATACCTTTGCAAGATTCATCATCCTCATGTGTTCTGAAATTTTCTGTCATAAAATGTCTAGGGGAATCTGGGAAAACAGCAGAGTAGGAAGCATGAGAAATCGGTCTTCCCACCTACACAATAGCGTGGACAAAATCAGTCTGTCTGATGTAACTATTTTGGAATTCTGGAATCTATTAAAGGCTTGAAACTTCCAAAGAAGGAGCTGTGGTAATTTTGGTCAATTTAAGCTCTTCGCACAGTATTAGTTCCCCAGCCCTGTGACAGGTAGCTGTGAACTTGTTCCTGGAGAAACTTGCGCACAACTTACGGGAGCCAGGAAGGACAAAAAGAATTCTGTTTTCCTCCTCTAAATATTGAAGTACTGTGCACTGACCTTTGACTGCTGCTTTTTTTTTTTTTTTTTTTTAATCACAGAGGTACAGAGAGATAGGCAGCCACTGTTTCTGCACCTTTTATCACTGTTACTGTTTGTCACCCTCCAGCCTGAAATGACTTCCTGAGGATTTAAAGAAGCAGCATCATTTTTCTTTCCTTCATTTCTCTCTCTCTCTCTCTCACTCTCTCTGTCTCTCTCTCTCTCTCGGAGTGGAGGTGGAGTCAGACATTAAAGACTAGGACATTCAAAAGCAATGAAATGTACAAAGGAAATTAGAATGTGACTACATATGCTCAGGGAAAGGTATGAACCCAGAAAAAACTGAGAAGCATAAATTTACACCACAGGCTGATATTTGACATATAGACCCTACAACAATCAATAAACAAAAACAATAAAGATAATAACAAAAAACAACAATCCCTGGGGAAAGAGAGTGGTAAATTTCAGAGTTACCACGTTATTAGATTCAAATGTCAGTTTTCAACAAAAAAATTACAAGACATTAAAAATTATAAGAGAGAGCCAGGCATGCTGGCTCACGCCTGCAATCCTAGCACTTCAAGAGGCTGAGATGGGTAGAGCACTTGAGTTTGAAACCAGCCTGGGCAAACATGGTACAAACCTGTCTCTACCAAAAATATAAAAAGTAACCGGTCTCATAACACAGTCTCTGAATTAATTAATTAAAAATAAAATAATTAAAAATACAAAAAAGACAGAAAACTATGACCATTGAAAGAAAAGCAATCAATTAACGTAACTGTTTCTGATAATGATTTTTTTTTTTAATTGACAAGAGGGATCTAAAGACAGATTCAAGTAGACAGAGGAAAGAACCAGCAAAATCAAAGATATTACAATAAAAATTATTGAGGTAGAAGAACAACAAAAAAGAGAATACTGAAGAAGTGAACACATCCTAAGGGACATGTGGGACATCATCAAGAGGAATAAATACTCATTGAGGTAATGCTAGAATGGGAAGAGAAAAAGAACAGGGCAGACAAACTATCTGAAAAAATAATGGCTGAAAACTTTTCAAATTTTATGAAAGATGAATATAAACATCCCAGATGCTCAACAAACTTTAAGTAAGATGATCTCAAAGAGACTCACACTGTAACACATTATAATACAACATTGGAAAGACAAAGACAATGAGAGAATCTTGAAAGCAGTAAGAGAGAAACAACTAGTCACGTACAAGAGATCTTCAATAAGATTATCAGTAGATTTCTCATCACAAACTTTGGAGGATAGAAGGCAGTGGGCCAACATATTCAAAAATACTAAAAAAAAAAAAAAAAAACTGTCAACCAACATTTGATGTCTCACAAAAGTGAGAGAGAAATTAAGACATTTTCAGTTAATTAAAAAAGGAGTTTGTTGCCACTATAGCTGACCTGAAAAATATGCTCTGGGGAATTCTACAGGATAAAATGAGAAGAAACTAGACAGTAACTCAAATCCATATGAAGAAATGCAAATATCAGTAAAAGCAAATATAGGGGCAATTATAAATGTTAGTAATATTATAACAAGGACCTGTAACTGTACATTCTTGTTTTCTACATGATTGAAGAAACTAATACATTTTAAGAGAACAATTATTAGTTTAAAAGTTAGTGTGTTTTTATTTTCATTTTATAGGGATGGGGCTCGCTATGTTACCCAGGTTGGTCTTGAAAGTTGGGCTCAACCTGGGTAACATAGCGAGCCCCATCCCTACAAAATGAAAATAAAAACACACTAACTTTTAAACTAATAATTGTTCTCTCATACAGCCAACAGACACATGAAAAAATGCTCATCATAACTCGCCATCAGAGAAACGCAAATCAAAACCAAAATGAGATACCATCTCACACCACTTAGAACGGCAATCATTAAAAAGTCAGGAAACAACAGGTGTTGGAGAGGATGTGGAGAAATAGGAACACTTTTACACTGTTGGTGGGATTGTAAACTAGTTCAACCATTGTGGAAAACAGTATGGCAATTCTTCAAGGATCTAGAACTAGATGTACCATATGACCCAGCCATCCCACTACTGGGTATATACCCAAAGGATTATAAAGCATGCTGCTATAAAGACACATGCACACGTATGTTTATTGTGGCACTATTCACAATAGCAAAGACTTGGAATCAACCCAAATGTCCATCAGTGACAGACTGGATGAAGAAAATGTGGCACATATACACCATGGAATACTATGCACCCATAAAAAAGGAGGAGTTTGCGTCCTTTGTAGGGACATGGATGCAGCTGGAAACCATCATTCTTAGCAAACTATCACAAGAACAGAAAACCAAACACCGCACGTTCTCACTCATAGGTGGGAACTGAACAATGAGATCACTTGGACTCGGGAAGGGGAACATCACATACTGGGGCCTATCATGGGTGGGGAGGGGGGAGGGATTGCATTGGGGAGTTATACATGATATAAATGATGACTTGATGGGTGCTGATGAGTTGATGGGTGCAGCACACCAACATGGCACAAGTATACATATGTAACAACCTGCACGTTATGCACATGTACCCTAGAACTTAAAGTATAATTAAAAAAAAAAAAATGAAAGAAAGTTGGGCTCAAGTGGTTCTCCTATGTTAGCCTTCCAAAGTTCTGAGATTATAGGTGTGAGCCAACATGCTTGGCCTTAAAAGCTATTGTAATTTTTAACTCTGGTTAGTTACTCTAGATTTTGTTTTCTATATAATTTAAAAGATAATGCATTTAAGATAATTACTACTTTATGTTTTTGGAAATACAACATATAAAGAAGTAATTTTGTGTCATCAACAACCAAAAGAGGTAGGACTAGAGTTGTTGAAGGAGAATAATTTTTGTGTTACTGAAGTTAAGCTGATGTACCTTTAAGGCAGAGTAGTATAACTTTTAGGAATATAGAGTTTCAATTTTATAAGATAAAAAGAGTTTGGAGCTGGAAGGTGATCAATAATGGTCACCTAATCCTATGAATGTATTTAATGACAGCGGACTGGAAATTTAAAAATAGTTAAGGGGGCAAATTTTATGTTATGCACATTTTTTGACAAAAAAAGTTGGAAAAATTAATAGTGTACCCAATTAAAAAGTGGGGCAGGATGTAAAGACATTTTTTTTAAAAAGTTATACAATTGACAAAAATAAAAAATAAAAAAAATCTCAATATCATTATACTTCAAATAATGGAAGAAATATCAATACCAAATAATACCATTATGGAACTTCAGATCAAAAGAACAATAAAAATCCACTGCACAGCCACTAGCATGGAAATAATTTAAAATACATATAATATGCATTAGGGCGTAGAGAAATCAAAACCTTCATATAGTATTAGAAATAAAAAATGATGCAGTCATTCAGAAAGCAGTCTGGCAGTTCTTTTAAAAGGTGACCATAAAGTTGCCATGTAATATAGCACTCCCTCCAGTAGGTATGCAACTAAGGGAAATGATAAAATACAAAGCATTTACATGAATGTTCATAGTATTATTCGTAACAAAAGGTCAGAACATCCTAAACGCTATCAACTGATGAACGCATAAATAATATATAGTACTCTCATACAATGGAAAAGTATTCTACCTTAAGAAGAAATGAATAATTGATACATGCTACAATCATGGATAAACTTTGAAAGCTTTATGCTAAATGAAAGAAGCTACACGTAAATAACCACATATTGGATGATTCCATTTATATGTTCTTGAATGGGCAAACATTATTCTGTTTATATTTTCTGAAATAGGCAAATCCTTAGAGAATAAAAGTAGAGTAGTGGTTGTGTAGAACTGGGGAAAAGGAGAATGGAAAATGTTCATGGATACAGATTGTCTTTTAGGGTGATGAAAGTGTTCTAAAACCATGGCGATGCTTGTACAACTTTGAATATACTAAAAATTATTGATTAAATAATGGATGGTTGTATGACATGTGAATTATATCTCAATCAAGATGTTTTTAAAAATTAAAATGAACATGTTTCAGATTTATGCTTTATTCCACAGAACACAGTTCTTAAGGATATTAGTAATTGAGCAAACCAATTAAAATATCTGAATTTAGCAAAGTCAAACAGCCTTTTTATGGTAGGGCTCATCAGAACTATTAAAATTCTAATGTGTACTACGATCCCTGTGGATTTTATGTGGGAAGTAAAAATAATTATTGACCTTGAAGCATTTTATTGTGTACTTCTGCTGTTAACAACTGGTTGTACTTAATTCAGGGAATAATCCTTGGACAACGGTATTCTACGACTGGTCTTTTCTTTCCTAGTCTAGTATAATGTGCACAACTTTTCTTGTTCTTCTTTTAAGGGTCATTTTATATTTGAAAAAGATTATTAGATTACATATTTTCACTGGTTCAACTTAAGCCTTTAAATTATGCACAAATTGATTACTTCCTTATAAACTGCTCTCTCATCTAGATGGATGTATATTAATGAAAATCTATAGGCACAGATATAAATAAAGTGATGCTCTTTAGCAAAACCAGAACAAGCCACTTGAAGAATGTTATATATAATATATTAAGAATATTGCATCTGATCAATGATATGCTCTGAAGTTTAGCTGGCCTTTAAAATAGTTTCATATATTCATAATATACTTTTATACATATGAGTATTATATAAATTAAATTGACATTTAACATTTTATATTCTTGAAGGAAGGACATTATGCTTGATACGAAGATACCTTTAAAATGGAGCGAGATATAATTTATATATATCCAAAAGCTATAATTGCATTTTTTAATGTGGTAAGAACACTTAATATGAGATTGCCCCTCTTAAATTTTTAAGAGCACAATACAGTATTATTATCTATAGGCTCCATGTTATGCAGTAGATTTCTAGGATTTATTCATCCTGCATTACTAGAATGTTGCACCCTTTAAATAGCATCTCACCAAATTCCCCTCATCCCAGTCCCTGGCAAGCACCAATGAACATTGGGTAATTTTTTTTTATCAATGAAAGCAACATTAATGGCTAATCTTGTCACTTCCTGGATTGACTTGATCAGTTTCACAGACAGTATTCTCATCTAGGTCTTGTATTTGACCTATATGCTCCCTAAGATTTCTTCTTCTAAATTCATATTACTTATATCTAAAGTAAGTTAAAAAAATAATTTGCCTGGCCAGATGTGGTGACACCTGTAATCCCAGCACTTTGGGAGGCTGAGGCAGATAGGTCACCAGGTCAGGAGTTTGAGACAGCCTGACCAATAGGGTGAAATTGCCATTTCTACTAAAAATACAAAAATTAGCCAGGCATGGTGGTGTGTACCTGTAGTCCCAGCTACTTGGGAGGCTAAGGCAGAAGAATCACTTGAACCCAGGAGGCAGAGGTTGCAGTGAGCTGAGATCGTGCCACTGTACTCCAGCCTGGGTGACAGAGAGAGACTCTATCTCAAAAAATAAAAAAAAATGCCTGTCACTATATTTATGCATATACCAAATTAAATTGTATTATAATGTGAAAATTTGCTTTAAAATATGCTCTACTCTTTAAACTGTGATTTTAGGAATTTAATATTGGCAATATTTGAATAATGCAAATAGTTAAGTCAGCTCCTATTTCTATGACTGTTTCTGGTTCTATTTATTGTAGAAAAAGAAAGAAAAAAAATAACTTTCCTTCACTGAATATCACATTAAAAACTAACCACAAAGGGCATTCAGTTTTGTTGCCGTGGGAGCATCTGGCATCTGCTCTGCTTGGATAATCCTGGGAATTGAAACTTTCAGCTGCCAAATGAGTTCCTTAAAACTTTTTGGGCCTTGGTGGCTATAATTTTAATGATGATCAACTGTCATTTTTATACAGAGAATTTCATTACAAGATAGTGAACTTATTTTTTATAGTGAACTTTTTTAAAGCACTAATAAGGTAGATTTTGAAGCAATTATTACACAATGCCAAATCAGTAATTTAAAAACAATAAAAAAGTTTTTAGCATCAGGTTCCATTTTTATTGTGGTTAAAAAATATGTAAATGCACTTGGTTGTTTAGGTGTATTCTGAGTGGTTATGTATAAAGAAAAACTAAGTGTTTAAGTTTCATTTGACTCTGTCTTGTTTGCCTCACATTATAGTATTTCAATCATGAATATATATTTTTGAAGTGAGTTTTTCTATGTCTTTTTATAATTCAAAGTTCTAGTGTCATATGTTTGGCTTTCTCACCATTGTAGTTAGAGAGGTCAACACATGCAAAATATGCGACCATGCACAATGACACAGACTCTCCTTGGTTTCTCTTGGTACACGTTTAATTTCTGTTAGAATAATTCTGCTATGTTTTAAGTTGGGAAATTTACAGTACTCATAGGCATTTCTACTTCTAGGAAGAACTTTTAGGCAGTGATTTAGCTTATTGTGAAACTGGGATAAGAATGCTTCTTCTGTGCTTTGTCTCTAGCCTCCTTTGCCTACATTCATGTATCCGTATTGAGTAAATAATGAATCATCACTCTTTTACATTGAAACAATTGTGGTTTAGGTATAATGATTGATAAGAAGAGGGAAAACTGAATTTCAGCCTTCTCTTTCTCCCTTTGCTGAGGTTGTATGTATGGTGTACAAACTGCCTAGCTGTAGGCTGTTGTTTGGCTTCCAGTCTTGCTGTCTAATTGCCTTAATATCTGATGTTTGCTCCTGGATATCCTTTATCACTGATAGTGAATTTCCATCACACTTCTCAATGGCCAATGATCCCAAAGTTCTTCTTATGGCTTGCTATTATACAAGCCATAACATATATATGTTATTATATACACTTTACCAATTATATCTGGAATTGTATTGTATTTAAAAAGAAGGGTAAATGAAGCTAACTCATAGTCAGCTACCTAAACCTTTAGATTTCTTCATTTATGTATTTTTTGCCTAGAGGGTCACTTTTACTAAAAGATTTGTGCCATTCTTTTCTTACTCATTCTTCTCTTATTCATCTACTATCATAATGTGGTCTCACATTTATTCTAAATTCACTGGGAAACGTTAATTGTATTCAATAACATTTTAGAAGGTACTTATACTGACAAATTGCCCTCAAACTTTAGATTGAAAAAACATAGTAGTATGGGACAAGGGGGAAAGAAACTTTATTTCTTCAATTTTTTCAAAATGTCTTTCCTTTAAAAAGTTATTCAGGATGAATTTCTACTCTTTCATCTGATATGCTAATCTGAGTGTTCATTACAGAATATTGTTTATGTACTTTAAAAACTACTTGGGAAGCATTACATGACAGCTGTCTTCTTAATATCCTCACAGAAATTAGTTCTTCTATTTCAGGAAACTATCCCAGTGATCCCAATATGGCTCCCTAAATAAATATGCAAATCTGTTTCAGAATCATCCACAGACAGTATATTATAGATGTCTGTGATTCAAAGTACTTGCTTGCTAAAATATATACCTTTACACAAATGATAATATGCAAATGGATTTAACTTGATATGATTAAAGCAATTAAAACTAATGATGCAATAAAAATAAAAGACAGGTAGATAGACACATATGCAAAACTTATTCACAGTAGTAACGATTCTGCAATTAAATTTTTCTCAATAAAGTTAACACTTTTCATTAAAGAACTCATACAATTTACTAATTTAAATATTTATGTTATAAAATAAACATCTGCTTGTAATAAAGTTCATTTTTACCATTTTAACATTAGTCATTGACCGAGAAAATTCTCGCCTGAAATGAATGAAAGCAAAATTGTGGAAAAAATTAACAATTAACAATGTCACAATTACCATTTTTGAATAATGCTTGAAGATGTTATTATGTATAATCATTTGTATAAATTATTACTATAATAAGCACAAATGCTTTGTTGTAAGTATAATTTTAATTTATTTAAATTAAAGAATATAACTTATGAAACAATACATGAAATTTTTCTTTAATTAATAATTCCTATTTAGGTGAAAAATGAAATATCCTCTAAGTTAGTGCTTTTATGGCTTTTTGTTGCAAATGATCAGTATACATATCACTAGCAGTTCCTTTGTAGATTACATATTGCATATGTCAATAAAATGTGTAGATTACATACTGCATATGTCAAAATTTATATTTCATTTAGAAATGACAATATCTGATTATACTTATGTATAAATTTCAGTTAAACTTTTGCCTCCTGGTCAGAGTAGTTCTACATAAAACCCCTCACTTTACAAAGTTATAGGACCATTTAAAATCAGCATTCTGACATATTATTTTAACGTTGCTCTGTTTTCATTTTTAAATGACATTTTAACATAGCAACAACAAATATAACACTGCTGAAATACAATTATTTAAAGCTCTTTATTGTGATCCATTTCCCATTTTTATCTTAAAATACAATGTAGTGATGAGTGTTATAAAACTTTATGCATTTAAAAATAATTAATGTAGAGTAATTGTTAGGACATTAAAGCAATAAATACTCTGTTTTAAATAAACAATATTATCAGTTATATTTAGGAAATAAAATTCATAAATAAAAATGTATCAGAAGAAAATCATGATTCACAATGTATGTAAATGCCATTTATGATAACTAAAGGCAGTTGTAATTAATGCATTACATTGTCAATGACAAGATTTGACAAAAATATTTTAAAAGTACAAGTGGTATAATAGCACAGACATTTTGTGAAGCATTATATTAATTTTTAGGTAAATAAGATTGCAGTTTTTTATATGCATGTTAGAACTTGATATGATTAACTTGATATGATTAAATATCCAGTTGTATCAATACTAGAAAGAAATAGTGTCCAAATTGTAGGTCTGAGAGGTTTCAAACCACTTAAAAATGGGAGAGAACATTTTGATATAATTTAGTGTAAGTTGAGGTACCCTATTAATCTTCCCAAATCCAGTGAATTCATTGGTTTTTAAAACTATAAAGAACAAATAGATATCTTTTTGTTTAATCAAATATGCTACTATAAATATAAGTAATTTATAATATGATTAATATTTCATATAATAATATCAATTATCAGTTAAATAGAAATGCATTCAAATTTCCATTAAAAATGTCAAATACAAGTAGAAAATACTACAAAAGAAAAAATAAAATAATTTTGTATAAACATACGTACTGCAACATTATCTAAATGTTTCTTTCACCTTAAATAATACATATATTTTCATAAAAGAGTTCATGTAAAATGTGTTCCCTATGGATGTTTGAACCATTTTGCAGAATATCTTCTTTAATTCTATTTGTCAATGTTAGTTATTTTTTAATAGGAGAAGGAAAGCCATAACACATCACAAAATTAGCATATACTTACATTTTTCGCTAATATTTATTAATTGAGGGTTCAAATATTAATATAACTTAAAGATGATAAGATTTCATCAAGAACCAATGCAGTTATTATTTTAAAAGTATTTTTCTTATTAACAAGTACTATATGTATTTTATTTATTGAAAAGACTATCAAAAGTAGAGATGTATAAACAAAATAATAGTGGTAATCTCTTTCCCAGATAATCACCACTAATTTTCTCCATAGTTCCTTTAATGCTTTATTTACTTGTGTATGTGTATTTTGTTAATTTATATAAAAATGCAATGTTAATACAATTTGCCCCCTCACAAAAAGGGGTGCATTCCATAATCATCAAATATTTTGATACTGATCTCTTAATGGTTTTATTAAATTTCTAGACTTTTATTTCAAGATGTGTTTGTTCTTTTAAATAGTGCCTTTCTAACATAATTTGATGCAAAATATTTTAGTAAGAGTAAAATTCTGAGACTTTCAATACTATCCACCATTTTTATATGATTTCTTGCTAAATTATATACACATGAATTCTTAGATACTTGCTATATAGAGAAAGATACAAAATATGGCACGTATGTGAACTCTGACCTACTCCACTATTTCTTCATCAATGGCAAATGCACAATACCTTAATGTAGAGAAGAAAGAACAGGAGATTTCTTAGTATTCACTATAAAGAAGTAACTAATTCAGTGTCCTATCTTGATCAGGTTGCTTCTTCAGGAACTATTAAAATATATTTTATAGGAAAACTGTATATTAGATGTATCATAAAAGCATAACCTCTTATTTACTTAGGCCCATGCAAATTTTAATGAAACTGCTTTAATAATGCAACATGTCCTATGTTTGATACATTTTAGAATTTTTAATGGAACCTCAAATTATTTCATATTGAGTTTCAAGTTCCAGATAAATAGCATAATTTTTGTGATTCACATTGTAATAAGAATCTTACTTTTTCCAGGTAAAATGGCATGCATTTTGAGGATAAAATGCTAAGATAGTTTTTATTTGCGTTTATTTCTCATTAGGTAACTTTTTTCTTCTGTCACTGCAAATGAAACTATAAAAAGCATTTAGAACATCTTCATCTGTCAAAAAAACCTATATGTACTAGATGAGTACTTTTTAAATGGTGATTTGCATATGAATCGCCCAGGGATCTTGTTAAAATGCATTATTTGTAGGTCTAGAGTGGAGATCTGTGATTCCACTTTTCCAACAAGCTCTCAGGTGACGCTGAAGCTGCCTGTACACAGAGAACTTTGAATATCAATTGTCCTCAGGAAAGAATCCCTCAATGGCTAGTCCTGATAAGTTTATAACCTTCATAACAGATGTGTCTATATAATCTGCATATGTCTCTAAAGAAAATGAACTTCGAATCCAAAGGCAGTTTAAGTAATTGTGTCTATACATACCGTTATTTTACTATCTGAAATGGTATGGTATTTCCAGCCACCTCCACCATTACAACAGATTGATCGATGCCATCTATTCTACAGAGTCCTCTATTTCTCTCCCTCTTCTGCCCTGTCCTCCTGCTAAATGCAAACGAAAAACTGAGATAAAGAAGACTTACAAATTTGAACTTCAGTGTTTCCACTTTTCATTCTTATTTTACAGTAGATTCATGAGTCCATAAATGAACATTTTGTTCTCCCCCATTTTAATTTAACTTTTGTTCTCCTCTGATGTAAACGTTAATTGTTTAAGTACTCTAGTTTTATGACAATTACTGTTTTCAGTTCACTTCAGTGTATGTTTTCACTCATATATTTTAGATGTATTCAGTAAGGAGTTTGTCCGCAGTATATATCCGAAATACGTATTACTTTAGAAACAGTATTTTATTTTAGGGTGAGTTATAGCATACACTATTTAGGAGGATAGCTTGTTTATTTATTTATTTATTCTTATAATTTGGTTTGTAAGTATAAGGAGTACTGCTTTCTTCATAATTAAAAGTAATTTTTAAAATATTATAGATATCATGTGCAGATTTATTTTAGTGAAACCACAACCATATTAGCAAGGCAGTCAACCTAAATTTACTCTATAATTTCTGAAAAGAAATTCCTCATTACGAATAGCTTCTTTCAGAGAAGCTGTAATTTTACATAGATTACTATTTTTATCTATGTCCAACTTAATTTCTTTTTTTTTTTTTTTTTTTTGAGACGGAGTCTCGCTCTGTCGCCCAGGCTAGAGAGTAGTGGCCGGATCTCAGCTCACAGCAAGCTCAGCCTCCTGGGTTTACGCCATTCTCCTGCCTCATCCTTCCGAGTAGCTGGGACTACAGGCATCCGCCACCACGCCTGGCTAGTGTATTTCTTTTTTTTTTTTTTTGTATTTTTTAATAGAGACGGGGTTTCACCGGCTTAGCCAGGATGGTCTCAATCTCCTGACCTCGTGATCCGCCCGTCTCGGCCTCCCAAAACTCTGCGATTACAGGCTTGAGCCACTGCACCCGGCCTGTCCAATTTAATTTCTACTAATTAAAAAATACTAGTTTCAAAGATTTATTTGCAGAAGAAATGCCAGTTTTTACTAAGCAATAATATTTGTAGCAAACAAATGCTCTTTTGAACATCTCTAAACACTTATTTATCTCTTGGCATAGTACTGCTCTAGAAGGACTCAATTAACAGTTCTTTAATAATTGAAAGAATAAAACTCATGAAGAATGAGAATATAGATTCTATTGTTACTACCTATGTTATCTTGACTCATAAATGAGTTTAGGTTAAGCTTTCCAATTTATGTTATAATACACCAACTCACATGACAAACAAGAGAGAAAATGCAGGAACCTATATTGAAAGATTTTGGAACTGCAATGTCTACTTACATTTTTCAATGTGTGGATTCGTGCTATAGTTTCAGTTACACAGTATGTGTGTGTGTGTGTGTGTTTATATATTATGATGCTTTATTTCCACTATGCGTTCATTTATTAATTTATATAGTATGATGACAAAAATAAAAGAGGATAACTTAAATGGAATGCAACAAAGTATTTTCGTGGATGCAAATTATCGTGTTGTCATGCAGCAGTTAGAGTGATTCTCAGTGCCTGATGTATCTTTATACCTTCCAATTCAGGCGCACTAAATAACTACCATGCTAGTATTATCAAATAAATTTATTTACTATAAAATTGTTAATCAGTTGATTATAATCATAAGAGCAATGTTAACATGTTTTAATTAATTAACAATATATAGAAGGCATGGACCTAATCTATATGAATCTTGACTCTGAATTAGGTACTAATCTTATCCTTCTTTTATGGATGACAGACTAAGTAACTTGCCCAAGGTCAAGGAATTAGAAAGTGGCAGAGTTGAGACACAAAACCAGACAGTCTGGCTACCGTGTTTTCTTAATCACTACCTTATCTTGCTTTTGACTGCTATCCTTCCATGTCCTAGGCACTCTGACACCTATTTTAAATGCAGTATATTACTAAGGTTCTCTATTTTCCTACTGTTATCCTTACGTGTGGCAAACCTAACTTGCTTATTCCTGTGTAGCCAGTGAAAAATAGAGCCAAGTCTCAGTCACAAAACAGTCTGTGACTAAATCTAATTTGTCTAATTGTGTACTACACTATCCACTCTCTGTGTTCAGTCACTATACTTAATTTAGTTCCAAATGAATGCGACGGGTTATAAGCACTTAAATTTAACAGAGGTGAAACTCACCCTTCTGAAGATTTATGGGGCGCAAAGATAATTAGATGAAAGCCAAATAATAGATTAGATAGATAAATAGAGAGGAGAGAGAAAAAGACACCCAAATAGCTCAAGTGAAAATAAACCAAATGATGCTGGATGACTCACATTAACAATAAATAAAATCAACATATATATCATTCTTAGGGATGAAGATATAAATAGTTTGGGTAATCCTGAAAATCATACTTGAAATTTGGAAGGTAATAGAGTAAGAAACAAATTTAAAACTAAGAAATTGAGTAGAATATTCTGTAGACAGCAGGCACACATGCTTAATTCAAAAGATCACAGACTTTGAAGCTAAAATAAACCAGAGATATCGTTTCTTTTTAAAGTGTTACACATGTATTTATAAATGTATGATGATTTGGTTTGGGGAAGATTAATTATGACTATGAATTGAAAGAAACAAGCACAGTGCTAGGGATGTAGTCAGTACAGTATTTCTTTGGGTTTCCTTCATTACAGATTCTTGGTGGTGAGCACTATTTTCTTGGCATACAATAATTTTCTTTTTCCTTATTCTTGAAGGGTATTTTTAATAGATGTAGATGATGATGTCCATAGGGGTATTGATGTATCAAATAGTTCATTCCACTGTCATCGTTGAGGCAGTAGAAAACTTATAGATGACTTTTATTACTGCTCTCTGAAGGTAACATTTCTTTCACTTTAATCATAAGATTTTCATTTTGAATGTGGTCCCTGTTATTTAGATTTGGTAAAATTTTTATTTGTCCTGATTACATTGAGATTCCTATATTTATAAATTGAGTTCTTCACCACTTCTGAAAAATCCTGATCAATGTTCTCTTCAAAGATTGCTCAGGTCCCATTTTCTGTCTCCAGTTTTCTGGACACCAATTAAACAATTATTAGACCTTCTCTCTTTATCCTATGTCTCTGACCTTATTTTACATATTCTATTTTTTTCTCCAGATTATACTCTAGATATCTTTGAACATATTTTCTGGTTCAACAGCTTTGTATTCTTGACAAAAACAGATTGAACGTTACAATATATTGATATTTTGAAGACATTATTCTGCTTGTCGGTTTTCAGCTCCCACTGCAGTTCCCCTCAGTTACTACCTCCCTCACATGGCCATTCTACCTTTTGTGTTATTTGTATCTTCTAGAAAAGACCAGATAATGCCTTCTTTCAGAGCGTTTTTATGTAAATATATCTGTTCTGCAAGATATAGTTTTACAGAACTTAAGGTGTATATTCTACTTAATTTTATGATAATCAGAGGACCTAGCAGAACAATGTATTTGAAAGTGGATTGCTTACCCTTAACATTTTTTTTGTTTGTTTTAACTTTGAAGATAAAAGTATTTTGAGTTGAGAAGAGTTTCAATAATTTTTGTTGGCATACATTTAAAATTTAATAATGGAAGTTTTGATAAAATATAATTAAATGTTTACTTACAAATTTTACATTTTATAAAGTATGGAAAGTTGTGTTAAAACTTGGAAGGAGTAAACAAATAAACTTGGAAATAGTAAATAAATATCAGTTAAAAATTAGTGGTAAGGTACGAAAAGTAAAATGCATTTAAAAATATGTAGTTCATTCTCAGCTTAGCTTCAAAAGTGAGAATGAGATATTTTTAACTGATAAAAATTAATGGTAAGATAAGAAAAGTGGAATGCATTTAAAATTTTTTCACTGATAAAAATTTCTGTACAGTCCAAAGCAAGGATTTGGTTATATATATGATATCTCTATTTAAAAAAATACCAATAGTTTACAGTATCCTCCAATTTTACTTATTTATTTATTTTTACTTCTTTGTAGTGCTCCAAACAATCTGCAGATGGGTACAGATAGGTTTGGGAAACAAGTTGAATGAGAATTTTTTTTTTTTTTTTTTTTTTGCGCTATTTAGATTTCCTTTGCAGGTTTATTTCACCACAAGAGGCAGGTATAATGTTTTCATATTTGCCTGCATTATTTTAATATGCATATTTTACTTTTTAATAAAATATAGTATTTATTAAATAACCCAGAAAATACTTATTAGATGCATATATTTACAGCACAAAAAAATACATTTCCTATATATTTTTCCAATTTATAGCAACATGTGGTGCAATATTTATTTGAAAAAAATTCGGACACAAAAACATTGTCACAGAATGTGCAGAAATAGTCACAAATGAATATTATGTAAACAGCAAATCATAATACAAGTTTATGATGAAACGTTTTTCAAAATTCTCTCATTCCTTTTCTTTCATATCGAACATTTCAATCACTCCAGGAATATTATGGAGATGTGAAGATATTTGGAAGGAATACTTTTATATTGTGATATTAGTGGAATGGTATTAAAATTATGGTAATAGCAATGGGCTGAGGAAGACTTGTAAATGAGACAATTAGAAAATTTTAGATAATAAAATATATTTTAAAGTTTCTGAAATTTTATTTTATTTTATTTTTGAGACGGAGTCTCGCGCTGTCACCTGGGCTGGAGTGCAGTGGCCGGATCTCAGCTCACTGCAAGCTCCGCCTCCCAGGTTTACGCCATTCTCCTGCCTCAGCCTCCCGTGTAGCTGGGACTACAGGCGCCCGCCACCTCGCCCAGCTAGTTTTTTGTATTTTTTAGTAGAGACGGGGTTTCACCGTGTTAGCCAGGATGGTCTCGATCTCCTGACCTCGTAATCCGCCCCCCGTCTCGGCCTCCCGAAGTGCTGGGATTACAGGCTTGAGCCACCGCGCCCGGCCTAAAGTTTCTGAAATTTTAAATAGTCTATAGAGGTCAGCATTGCTCTCTCTTCTGGAATTAATAAGCCAAGACAGGAATAAAAGTTAATCTGTTGAAACACAAAATGCTACTCTTTCTACATCGCACTGTTGGAAAGCCATGTCCACATATACAACCAAACAAATGAGACCACATACTAGTAATGCGAGAATTTTAGCCCACATTTAATATCAGTATAACTCTCTTCTCCAGTCATCTATGCAAATGCCCACAACCACTGCACTCCTAAAAATAACAGTGAAAACATTATCTATTTATACTAACCACGTGGTCAGATCCAAACTATCTACAAGATTAGGAACAAGGTCAGAAGAAAAGCTGTGAGAAACATTCCTGCGAGCATAATTTCTGGTATATATCGGGTCTTTCAAATAGAACACCAAGAAAGCCAACTCCCTATCACCTACTACAGGAGCTGAAGAGATTTCTCATTGTCGGTAAAAGGAAATTAAAAATTTCTCTGGGATATTGCTACAATCTCTTTGTCAATGACCCTGAGGCACTCATCAAATAGTTCATGCTTACTATGAGGTTTTTGCATGTATTATATGAACTGATGTCATCTTCAAAAACCTCCTTCCAATTTATGGCCACTTTAAATAACATTCTCTATGTAATCCTCTATTTATCTCTTATTACATGTTTCTGTTAGACACTTTACCTATTCTGATGGCTTCAACTATCAACCTTTCTCAGATGAATCATAACTGATCTCCAGTCCTATCCGTTTTCTGATAAAGCAATTTTACATTGCAACTGGTTACTGAGCATCTACTTCTGTGCACGATAGACACTAAAGAACAAACACATTCCAGACAATACACTTTTTTTTTTTTTTTTTTTTTTGAAACAGAGTCTTGCTCTGTTGCCCAGACTGGAGTGCAATGGCGTGATGTCGGCTCACTGCAAGCTCCGCCTCCCGGGTTCATGCCATTCTCCTGCCTCAGCCTCCCAAGTGAGTAGCTGGGACTGCAGGAGCCCACCACCATGCCTGGCTAATTTTGTGTGTGTGTGTGTGTGGTGTGTGTGTGTGTGTGTGTGTGTTTAGTGGAGACGGGGTTTCACCGTGTTAGCCAGGATGGTCTAGATCTCCTGACCTCGTGATCCACGCGTCTCAGCCTCCCAAAGTGCTGGGTGTAGACAGGCCTGAGCCACCGTGCCCAACCACAATATACATTATTTTTACTCTATTTTCTTGCTGTGTGCTTTATTTCAGCTAATGGTGTTACTATCTTTACTAAAACTCAAATCTTTAGTAGTTTTTTTTTTTTTTTTTAGACGGAGTATCGCTCTGTCGCCAGGCTGGAGTGCAGTGGCGCAATCTCAGCTCACTCCAACCTCCGCCTATCGGATTCAAACGATTTTCCTGCCTCAGCCTCTTGAATAGCTAGGATTACAGGCGCTCACCACCACGCCCAACTAATATTTGTATTTTTAGTAGAGATGGGGTTTCACCACGTTATTCAGGATGGTCTGGAAGTCCTGACCTCATGATCCACCCACCTTGGCCTCCCAGAGTGCTGAAATTACAGCTGTGAGCCTATCTTTTTTATTAATCATATATATAGTGCCATATAGCAAAGCAATGTCTCATCATAATTTAAAAATAGCTTCTAGTTTTGTTCTCCATCTAGTTATCAATCTCCTTCAGATTATTTGTAATTTCATGGCCCTGGCTTCCCTTGGAGTTTGTAGAATTAGTGTCTTCACTGGTCTATCTGTCTGACATTTCCGTCATCTCTGATCTCCTTAAACGGTGCCACTTAATTTAACTTCTTAAAATAATATTATTAACACCTGCTACCAAAATTCTGTCTTTTTTTAAAAATCAGAAACACATATATCTGGGGCCAAAGTCTAGACCAGTATAAATAATATAATATTTTTTCTAGATAAGTGCCATTTTTGCTTACATATTCTATACCTATTTGCAGTACACAATATTACATAACCATCTACTGTTTAAAATGAAACACAATCTTGTCATTTTCCTATATTAACATTCCCTCACCCTTAACTTAGAGCAGATAGTTATGATCAGAAAATACCTGAAAGAACATTATTTTGCAACAATGTAAAGAATGTTACGAGGGGAAAAAAAAAAAAAAGAAAGCTGACTTTCCGAGAGGCACACTGACAGACCCAAGTTAAAATGATAGATAAAGAAAATTTATTCCCTGGGTGATCACATTTTCTCCATCTGCTGCATTATATTACAAACCTGCTTAATTTGCTTTTCAAATGCTAGCTAACAGTTGGTCTAAAGTTTTCATATTTCCTTTTCGTGGTCCAAAATGTGTATGTTGCCATTTACACTGAATTATCTATTTGAAATAATAAAAATTCAATCACACAATGCCGAACTATATTAATAATTTCTACATTATATTGTAAATAGGTGTTAATTTTATATGATTTATCTAGATTAATATAACAAAACAAAACACATTGTTGTCCCTTCATTCAGGCTTTAGGTAAAGTAGACCAAAAATATATAATTGCCATATAATGTGTATAAATA
Source organism: Trachypithecus francoisi (assembly GCF_009764315.1). Taxonomy (NCBI): domain Eukaryota; kingdom Metazoa; phylum Chordata; class Mammalia; order Primates; family Cercopithecidae; genus Trachypithecus; species Trachypithecus francoisi. Next base: position 62,049,560 of record NW_022681465.1, read on the forward strand.
TTTTAAATGTGCCATGATCAAAGTTAATATTATTAATGTATCAAACTTCACAAAGATTTGATAAAAACTTTGCATGAAATCAGATATTTTTAAGGATTTTTTGTTCAACAAGAAGATACACAATAAAGTAATTCAATGTGTTTTAAAATATGTCTTTGCCTTTTTTAAAACTTTGATCTTAGGCAAAAATGTTAACAGTGTTTTTCAGATTTTAAAATGTTCATGCATTATGAATTATAGACACTTGTTAGAAATGCCTTTTTTATGTCTTTCCTAGATTTTCTAACATATATAAAGTTAATAATAATTTCATAAAATATGCTAGTGATTCGTAAGCTGAGCAGATGTTATGATTCTAAGACCTTTCCAAGCTACTTCAGTGGAACATACCTCCAGTATTAATAATTGCTATAGCAGACACTCATATTATGTACCAATAATTTTATAGCATTTTATAGTAGTTATATTTTCTTGAAAATAGTAAGTTTGAATATGCATTTGTTAAATATAAAAATAGATGATATAAATTTAACTTCTTGGAAGTTCTGAAAATATCTGTGGTATTGGAAGCCAAATTTGCTTGAATCTCGAGCTTTGAACAATTCACTTACTGAATCATTGGCCCTGAAAAAGGACCTTTGGCCCACACCATGTGATGCCAGAAGCCATTGCCCCAGCCCTGGGGACTTTGTTTATCTAGATTTGAAAAAGAGGATCTGCTGTGCAGAGGCAATAAAGGTTCAATTGACATACAGACTAAGGTGGGATATAGAAATCTCCTGTTGGGACATGCTTAGATAAGGTTAAACACAGTTTCTCTATTTGTTTCTCATATAGTACAGATGTCTCTTTTTCATCCTGCAGTTTCTGCTGCCCTGAATTATTCTTGTTCACAAAGCTGAGTTGGGGTGGTCCCTCTCTTCCAGCAGTGCCATTATGATTAAATGAACAGTATTCTGTTTTTCAAAGTTGTTACTTCACATACAGAGATTCAACAATTTAAATAAAACTGTTTTTCTCCAGTGCTTTCTGTGTAATGGCTTCTACCAGTTACTTATTAATTCAGGAATAGATTTTTCCATCTCCCTGGGCTACAATTTTAACCTGCATTTGTGGGTTTTTTAAATCAAATGTTTCTCTCTGCTCCCTTTTGCATTTCCCAGTTCTAGCACTTCAGAGAAGAGATTTAGCCTCAGTCAATATGCTTTAAAAGTCAATATCTGTAAGTGTTAGACTGACACAGGATCTTAGTTCAGCTTTCAAAGAATTCTTTTCTATTCAATTGTTACGGCAGATAAGAAGGATAACAATTGGAAGCCTTGCTAAGAAGCTAGGACCAGTATAGAGCTGCTATGTAGGTATTTAAAACATCTAGATTATCTGGGTATCTGGGTTGCATGGAATAAGTCACAGAACTAGTGGCTTCCATGGGCAGAGAAAAAATAAAAATACAGTAAGATCACAAGCTGCAAGCACACCAGGTGGAAGAGTCATTTCTTAACATGAGGTAAAAGTTTAGCATGTTACAAAATGAGAATGAAACCCTCCCAGAACACTAACGTTAGCTTGGACTTAGGTGAAGATAATTATGCTTACTCCAAATTATACTTTTCCTGTTTAGGTGGTTAATAGTCTCAAGACCTGAGATTTTACGTAAGTGTAGGGAAATATGTCACAAGTTAAATCACACAAATCTCACAGGAGTCAGCCCAAACATCGTATCTTTCAGAAAAAAATTCTCTTGTTCTAAAAGAGTAGGTTATGTTTATTATTTGGTTTCATATCACACTGTGTATATTATTACTATCTCATTTATCACTTATTAATTTAGTATCTGGCATTCAGTAAAACACATCAGGAAATATGTATAATATGAAGGCATAAATGAATATACTGGTATCTTAATGTCAAGGAAGGAATAGTTGAAAAAATTAATGGATGAAAGTGTTACATGTTGCAAAAAAATTTTTGTAGGTTTTGTTAATTAGGAGGCTTTAGCTAACCTTAGTGAAATAATTTTAATGAAGTAAGGAAAACATAGCCTAAATTTAAATAGTAAAGAAAAGGTAATAACCTGGAAAAATGAGCATAGACTACTCCTTCCAGAGACACAAATATAAAGAAAAGAAGAAAGTTATGTGATAATTAGGGAAGGATATTTGGTGGATCAAAGAACAAGTTCAGAGGAAGAGAAATGTTAATGAAATAAGCATACTAGGAAATTGATTAATTTCCTGTGTCATCCAACAGGGAATATGACACCAAATGCAGGTGGTAGTGGTAATTAGCTTTTATCTGCGGTCAGATTCTCTGGAAGCAAGGACCTAGGAAAAGGATTTATGCGCAAGTGATTCATTAAGAAAATGTTCTTGGAGAAACAGTAAAGGGAGTTAAAAAAGCAAGGTAGAAGAAAAGTTCAAGAAGTTTGTAATTTCAAGTGAAGTCGCAGCCTCATCCTAATTCTGTAAAAAACTCAAAAATGAAAATTACACATCAGTATATCTCTTACTTCTGGAAAGGTGACTGTGCTTTCACACTCCTGTGTCAGTGAGTCATTGGCTAGAGACTACCCTGGGAGGGCATAAAATCCCAGGGGAGAGCACTTTCAGTAGTGCATGGTTTCAGAGGCCCACATTAAGAGCAAAGCTTCTGTGGGACAAGAGCACAGAAAGGGAAAGGGAATCTGAGAGAATCTTCTGTGCAGAAACCTGACAGTAACAGCTACAGCTTTGGATAGAAGCGGTTTGACATTTTTTCCTTTGATACAGAAGACAAAAATAGAGTTCAACATATTAAGTTTTTTAGGAATGCAAGAACTTAATGCGGTTAGTTTCAAATGGCTTCTGTTTTCTCATGGAGGTAGGATGTGACTTCATCTGCTATAGCAAGGGTGGTTTAAGTATTTTAAGAAGATCAGAGGAAAGGCTCAAACCATAGTAAAATATATAAGAAGAATAGCTCCTAATACATACACACACACACACACACACAGAGAGAGAGAGAGAGAGAGAGAGAGAGAGAGAGAGAGAGAGAGACTGAGAGAGAGAGAGATTTACTAAAACTGCAAAATCCAGAGCTTGCAATAGGCAATTCTGAAATAAGACTTTATCAACACAATAAGGCTGGATCCCCTTCAGAGGGATAGCATACTGAATGAAACGAAAATAAAAATTCATATATGTCTAGAGTGCTAATCTGTTAATTTTCAGTAAAAATATAAGTATTACATGGATAACACATCTTTTTGTCATAGTGTCTATTGAAATTTTATCTCGCTTCCATATCTTTTGAGGAGTCCAAGTTATAATCAGAGGGGTTTAAAGTGGTCAGATGGTTTTGCAGATGGGCTTATAATACTTGAAGTACTTAGTTGGCTATTGCTAATGATTATAGCTGAGATTTGCCTTTTGTTCTTCTTCCATGAGTAACCAACCCTTCCCAAACTTCGGGGTGTCACTCCTTACTGACATTTATTAATATGTTTAATTATGTTTCACTTAAGTTTAACTCAGCAGGTGACATTCAGCCTTTTTTCAGATGACTTTGAATAACTGTGTTTCCACTCACTAATGTTGGTTTCTGAAGTTTAATTTTCATGGCAATAATTTCAAGAAGAGACTTGTAAAGGAAAACACTAGCAAAGTGAAACATAATTGATATAGTAAGTTTCTAGTTGCAACAGTTGGAGGAAAACACAAAATTCGACATCTCACTACATATTTACATTTGTAAATTATTTCACAGAAATGATTAATAGCATTTTTACTATGAAATTTAAAGGCAATGTCATTTACCGAGTGTAGTAGAAATCAATGCAGGGTTGGAATTGTTTTGTGAGAAATGGAAACAAAAGACTGAAAAAAATGTACACGGGTAATAAACTGAGTAAACTTAAGAACTTAACTCAAGAGTGTGCCTGGAAACATGACTGAGCAAGTTTTGGATGTAGGACAGGGCAGGGGAAATAAGTATGCCTGGAACAGGTCATCTAAAAAGTGAAAAACGACCTGAATAGGCAAATTCATGACTCCAGGAAAACAAAAAATTGACATTGAACAAAATAATGTTTTAATGTTTTATGGAACTACAATTTGAAGTACAGGTGAAGTTTTTATAAAAGAACAGGTGGGATGCGGTTGATGAATAGGGAAGAATGATGAGATAGAAGGATAATAGGACTCAAGATTTCAGAGTTGTTAAAAGTAGGAACAGACCTGTGTGTTAAGGGTAATTGTCTGAATGAATTAAAGAGGAAAATGATTGCTTCCTTAAAAGTTGATGTTGGCCGGGCGCGGTGGCTCAAGCCTGTAATCCCAGCACTTTGGGAGGCCGAGACGGGTGGATCACGAGGTCAGGAGATCGAGACCATCCTGGCTAACACGGTGAAACCCCGTCTCTACTAAAAATACAAAAACTAGCTGGGCGAGGTGGCGGGCGCCTGTAGTCCCAGCTACTCGGGAGGCTGAGGGAGGAGAATGGCGGGAACCCGGGAGGCGGAGCTTGCAGTGAGCTGAGATCCGGCCACTGCACTCCAGTCCGGGAGACAGAGCGAGACTCCGCCTCAAAAAAAAAAAAAAAAAAAGTTGATGTTAAACTATGCGTATATGAATACCAGGAAATACTACTCAGTTATAAGAAGTAAAATATTTCTGATACATGCAACAACCTGGATGAATCCCTACAAAATTATACTGAGTAAAAAATGTCACTAATATAAGATTACATATTTTATAGTTCCATTTATATGACAGTCTTGAAATGACATAATTATAGAAACAGAAAAGAGAGCACTTGTTGCCAAGGATTAAAGGCAAGAATAATGAATGGGGAGGCTGGAAAGGATGTGGACCTGGCTGAAGCATTATTGCTTAAAAATAATTAAATGTAGTTGAAAAAAAATGGTTTTCAACACCCACAGGTCAACTAGAAGCATACTAAACACTTTCTTCGTCTTTTTATCTGGTAAGATAAATTATAGATAAAGAAATATCCTTCACTCATGGATGCTTCAAAGAAATTCATATTATGCTAAGAGAGCAAGAAGACAGCAAATAATAATAACAATAATTGACAATGCTCAGTGATGAAATGAAGGAATTGTTTTAATGTAAAGAGAGCCAGACATCAGAGAAGAGATTGAGACATAAGTCAGTTATGGACGTTTCATTTCATGATGGGGATGACGTGTGGTGAAAGAGGAAAGATGTATGACTCTGCCTGTATAAAAGAGTCTAATGGCCATTTCATCAACATCTGATTACATCAGCCCTAGTCCCCACAGAAATTTCCATCTCTGTCAAACTTGCAATGATGAAGAAAACTGACTGATTGAGACAAGTGGGAATTACAGTAAAAACAGTGTTATAATTAGAGATTACTAAAGGGTTTCTTATGGTGTAAAATGAGTCATCAAAATGCAAGGAAATTAGAGGATTGATATGTAGATTATGGGGCCACCTGCTGAAAAGTATAGATTTATTTTCTTTATCATGGATGCATATACTCTTCGAGATTTGGTATTGTAAAACCTCTTAAATTTTTATATGAATGCACACATACACACATTTACAGATCATGAAAATGACTTTGTACTTAAAGTATCTTCACCCTTAAAAACAAATGAGTCATCATCTTGATCCTCTGTATTACAGTACATTTGAGTCAGTTTCAATAATTAAGGTGATCAAAATGTAACTTTGATAAAATAGTTGCATCACATTAAAATAATAAACATTTTTAATAATTGGTATATTAAACTGGAATTCACATTATAAAAAGACATGCACGTGTGTGTGTAAGTTAATATGCATTATACATGGTCACATATACTACAGATTTGATCTATACATGTATACACACATAAAGTATTCTTTTTCAATTTTCTTTGAACCAATCATTACTGTGCCAAAATAAAAGGTAAGCTTTACCCTTCAAGAAAATTGGGAAGACAATGTTTTCTATCATGAATCTCTACAACTCCCCCCACCATATGCGATATTTGCACAAGGTGATTTTCTAGTTTCAAAGGACTGGTCCTCTTTATTTTCTCTGGGTTGCTGGAGAGGAAACCCAAGTGTGGTCCCTTTGGGATCTTCCAATCCCTCTACTGCTACTGTAAGTGACAGAATATATAATGCTACCTCTGGCCATGTTGAAAGTCCAGTATAGATACAGAAACTTAGGCAGTCTAAAGGTATCCCCTGCTTTCTGCGACAGTCACTTTTGGTGCTTGAAATTTCTGTTATTGATGAAAACAATCACTTATTCTGATGACAACCATGGAATAAATTTCCTCTTGTCAAAATTAGTATTTGAGGTTACATTTTTCTATTTCACTTATATTATTTCTGTGATGATCAAGTAAATTGTGTCAATAAAGGCACAGCATTTTTCAAAGGGTGAAAGAAAAGCCATTTTCTGTGTTTAGAAGTAGTAAACAATATTTGCCACCAAATGTTGCTTTGTTGTTAAACACGTTTTTCTCAAAAGTAGTTAAAGTTGTAAATATATTTATCCATGACAGACAAGCATATGGTTATCTTGCTGAAAGGAAATAAACAGCTGTTATACCCTAAAGTTATAAATATGTTGGGAAGTACCACTATTTTGGGATTATATAGATGAGGAGTATTATAACTTCTAACTAACTGATATTGCTGTATTTAATTGAATACTTGTCATGATTGGATAAACCTCTAACAATCATAAAGATTTTAGTTATAGTTATAGTATTTTCATTAAAAATAAAATTAATTCTATTATTTTAATGCAATATATAATATCAACCTAAGGTATGGAAAGTTATAGGAAAAGAAATTTGAAAATTGCAAGGAAAGCAACTTTTGAAATACATCATTTTGGTGGAGTATGTCTGTTTGTAGAAAGCAAAGTAGAAACCCAGATGTGTCTTTTTATGCCTGTCATTTCCAGCGCTTCCTGTACTTAAACTATGATTTATCACTTTTCACCATCTCTTTGCACTCAAACTCTGGAAATGTGCATTGAGCATACAATAACAATTATTTCTATTCTTTCTTCATACATTCAATTTTCCCTGACTCTTTTAATTTTTCAGCCTAATTAATCTTAAGTTTTGTTGATGGATTTATAAAAAAATATATTTTTAAATGAATATTTTCATGACCTGATGGGCCTAAGGTTGCAGGATGTCTTTCAATTATAAATGTAAAATTCAATTAATTTTTATATAAAAAGATTAGCATATAATTTAAGTCTCATATTGACTTTAAAAAATATCTATATTCAATTTATTGAAGTTTCCTCAACTCTAAAGTTTAATTTTCACATGGTAAAAATTAAATATAAAAACTAAATTAACATTATATAGTGCTTATAATATCATGCTTATTCAATAATGACTTGATATAACATTCAAAGCTGTAGGTCAAAAGTTAAATTTAAATACCATAATTTTAGTACTATACCTCAGGATATTAAATATAATCATAAAAGACTTGAACTATGCATACAAAATAGCCAACAACAGATTATTTCTATTCTTTAAATTACTATGTACAATTTGTATTCTGTTGTATAAGCTACTTCTGGATTAGACTGAAATCCATCTAAAATATGTTATAGAATATGTAAGAATAGGTTATAGAATATGTAAGTTTTAAATAGGTTATAGAATATGTAAGTTTTAAAATGTTCACTAAGAATAATAAGATATATATTAAAATAGCCAGTAATTATTAATTGTTATTTTCTCATGTTTTCATTTACTCCATTGCTTACTGACCCTTCAGGCACATAAAATAGGATTTAATTTCCTACTTGGTGCATAGTACTTAATATTAGATAATCAATTAGTTATAAATAGAAAACCTATGAAAATTAATGTTGATTTAAAACCGTTATTGATAATGTAACAAGAAATTCATTGAATAAAAGGTTAACTTTTATTAATGTCTTCTAGATGGATCTGTGCTTTAATGCTGAATGTGCAACATCAGCAACAGGATTCAGAGAAATCACACAACTTGCTTTAATTATTTTTTATTTGTAAACTAAGGAAGAGCACTGTTGGGAAAGTCTCATTGTGTATTTATGTGAAGACCTTTTATAGTTTCTAATATGTATTTTAAAAATAATTATAAATATTTTGCAAGTAACAGATTCCTGTAATTACTGTATACATTGTGCATGAAATAGGAAACACTAGTACTACTTGAAAAATACCAAAATATTGATTTTGACATATACTGATAATATGATTGACTAGATGTATATTATACTCATATTTAAAAGTAGCATCAATTGCTCAATGGTTACTAATATGAACCTGAAAGATTAAATGGGTTCAAATTGATAACCATGAACAATTTACTTAATCTCTTGATCTTGGTTTCTCGATCTATATAAAATTGACATAGTAATTATATTTACAGTATTTGATTATCTTAAGGTATACTTTAAGTATATAAAAATATGCATACTGTTAATATTTTATATATAGATATTTATGGAATGAATATACTATTTTTTATTCTATGTGTTATTTCTCAAAATATGACTATTCTTGATGATTCAAAAGAATCCTTCTCAGAGAAATTTGAAGTGAAAATATGGGTTAGTGCCTTTTAAAACCTGAAGTAACTGTCTTTGATCGATATAAGTCTAGAGAATAGATATTGAAACAGCAAATGGATGTACTGTTGTTTTCACTACAAATGGATCATAGAAGAGATTTTGCAGAATAACACTCAACTGACGAGATCCCAGCAAGTACATATAAATTCCCTTCAGCATTTCTGATGTCAGTGTGAAGTCTGCTTAAGTGCACAATTTCATGGTTGACTAGTCATTGTCCTTGGTTGAATTTATTTGCAGTGATGGTAAAAAGATCTTTGGTTTTCTAGTTGCTGCTCAACAGCCATAAATCTATACGGAAAATACCAATTCCGATGAGGTCTTAAACTTTGGATTACACATGTATCTTTAAGGCAAGAGTGCAACAATTCTAAATGCATCAATGTTGCATAATAGGACTTGCAAATTAGCTTTTCCGTCAGGAGAGACTAATTCTTCATTCAAATAATTGCTTTTAAAATAAATAAAATGTTTATCTATGCACCACAGAAATAAACATTATAAAACTAAAATTAACTTCTTCACATTGAGGACTTAAAAATGTCTAGGCCAGGTTTGTTCAAGATGAAAAGTTTTAAACTATTTATTTATTTATTTATTTATTTATTTAAGATGGAGTCTCACTCAGCCGCCCAGGTCGGAGAGCAGTGGTACAATCTCGGCTCACTGCAACCATCCTCTCCCAGGTTTCAGCGATTCTGCCGTCTCAGCCTCCCACGTAGCTGGAATTACTGGCACTCGCCATCATGCCCGTCTAATTTTTGTGTTTTAGTAGAGACTCGGTTTCACCATGTTGGCCAAGATGAATCTATTTATTTTTATTGTTTTTCAGAATCAGAGTTTGACAAAAGATACAGATATTCTTGGAGTTATGTTACATATCTTGATCCTTCCTGATAGGTACTAAGAGTACAAAAACATTCAAGGACTATGATATTAGAATACATGAAGATTAAAGAAATCAAAACACCTAAATCAATTTACATATTTGATGTAAAAATTAGGAAATTAGTTATTTGACCCCACCTCAAACTGTGCTTCTTCCTGATTTTTTTGTGTAGTTAACCCCATCAGAAGAAGTTAACTCCTGCACATTTATATTAATAACTAGGTATTTTTATGCTTATCTCTGAAAAATATACAGACTACTTTTTACAGGGAATTTTTATCTCTCAGAAAATGAGTGTCAGTAATAATTATGACTATTTCTCCACATGTGCAAGCTTGATAAATGATTTGAAGGCAGAGATTATGTTAAAAATGCAATTCAAATATAAATATTTGATAATAGTGTTTTCCGGAGCGCAGACTAGAGCAGCCTGTTCATTGCTCTTGTAGTGATGTTTATAAGAACAAATTGAGGCTCATATCTGAATTACTGTATTAGTTACCTATTGCTACATAACAAATTACTCCAAACTTAGTGGAGTATCTTATAGTTTATCAAACTGTTATCTCATAGTTTTAGTAGATTAGAAATAAGGAGTGTGCATTAGTTGAGTATTTGTTCAAGTATTTAATGTGGTTGCAGTTAACATACCGGCAAAAGCTACTGTAGGTCTGAAGGTGTAAAGCTTTGAAAGATGCTCTGCCTAAGTGGTTCACTCAGGTAGCTCTGGGCAGGAAGCCACAGCTTTGGTCTATTGGCCATTGGCAACCTCAATTCTTTGTCATGCAGGTTTCTCCATAGGCTGCTAAAATATCTTCATGTCATGATAGCTATCTTCCTTGACAGTAACTGCTATGAAACAGAGAGCAAAGAGAAAGCCACAGTGGTGTCTATGACCCTGGATGCCTAAGTTACAGATCATCACTTCTGCCTTATACTATTCATTAGAAGTAAGTAACTATGTTAAGCCCACACCCAAGGAGAGGGGAATTAGGTTTTACCTCTTGGTATTCGAAGTATCAAACCATGTGTGGCCATGTAAAACCCAACCCAGTTCGCACTCTAGCGGCAGACTATATTTATTCCATATGCAAAATACATTCACCCCCTCCCAAAGGCCCCACAAATTTTATCCTATTACAGAATCAGCTAGAACTTCAGGATATTGCCATCTAACTCAGTTCCATGTGTAGATGGAACTCATCAGGTGTCGTTCCTTAAGTACATCCTGATTGCATTTCCTCTTGATCTAAAGACTAGTGAATTCAAGATATATATATATTTTTCCCCTTCATATAACCCGCATGCAATGGTGGACAGATCTAGAATAACACACAGATAACTCTTCAAAAAGAGAAAAACAGAAGATACACAGTAGTCACACTCTATTCAGCACATATCATATGCTCTATGCATATATACAGAATATAATATGCTGTATACACACACATAAGTGTGTGTATGTGTATCACAGATCAAAATAATAAACCTAAAAGCATAAATTTTCTAGAAGAAAGGATATAAAAAGTATTTGAAATCTTCATTAGGCAATTTTTTTTAAAACTATGGCACCAAATGCATGATCTATAAAGTACAAATTTGATAAATTGACTATCAATATTAACATCTCTTGAAAGCCTTCAGCTAAGAGAAAATATTTGCAAACTACAAGTTTTATTTAAAAATGTGTATCTTTAATATACAAAAACCTCGATAACTAAACAGTTTAAAAAACAAGGAGTGGGTGGATCACCTGAGGTCAGGAGTTCAAGACCAGCCTGGCCACATTGGTGAAACCCTGTTTCTACAAAACACAAAAATTAGCCAGGAATGATGGTGGGTGCCTGTAATCCCAGCTACTCGGGAGGCATTAGAATCGCTTGAGCTGAGGAGGTGGAGGTTGCAGTGAGCTGAGATGGCGCCATTGCACTCCAGCCCAGGCAGCACAGTGAGACTCAAAAAAAAAAAAAAAAAAAAAAAACTCAAAAAAGAAAAGAGAGAGAGAGAAATAGTATGAATATTAATAAACATACGAAAGGCTGTTGGATATCATTATTCTTAATCATATATTTGATTCATAAATCATAAGCAAGGTGATATATCAGCAAATCTGTATTAAAGTGGCTATGTTTAAAAAAACGGTATAATTAAGTGCTTTCTTCATAATTGCCACAAACTGGAGAGAACCTGAAGTCTATTAACTGATGAACGAAAGAATAGCCAGTTATACAATGGAGCATTGCTCAACAATAGAAATGAAGTAACTACTGGTATATGCAAAAGGACGAGTCAAGCACAAATGCATTATACGAAGTGAAAAAAACTAGAGAAAATATCATTTACTCTGTGACCAACTTTATATGACATTCCAGAAAAGGCCAAACTGGAGGAACAAAAACCAGGTCAGTTGCAAATGGCTGTGGTTAGGGGCATTGTTGTCTGCAAAGTGTAGACAACAATCTTGTGTAAATTGTTAAGATATTTTGGAGTAATCGAAGTTTTCTAAATCTTTATATTGATTTTAATTATATTAATGTAGATTGTCTTCAAAATGTATATAACTGCATACTAATATTAATTTGAAAATGCATGAATTATTTCTTAACAGTTAAAATAAATAATAAAGATGGAAAAATTACTGAAAAACTGTTCTCATTTTCTAAACTGAATAAATCCGTTAGATCATACTTAACGGGGGAAGAGCTTGGTTCCAGTGAATTAAAAAAAAAAAAAACAAAACTACAAATGTTAAAGCTGCACTCACCTACGAAAGGGCCGATAATATTTTGTGTGAATTACTCATGGAAACTATAATACTACAGTATTATCAAGGATCTATTTTTATATGGAATTTCTTATTGTGCCTGTCCACAAGACTTAGAGTCAAACAAATATTTATACATGACAAATACTCATGTTTTTTAGTTATCAAAACTCTAATATTTTCATCCTTAAATTATTCTGGACCAATTTTCCACCAAACTTTGATCAGCTATTTTTCTACCTGTTTCCCTCTTTAGGGTGGGTAACCGTTGAAATTTCTATTTCATTTAAAATGAAAGAAGCCTACTCTATAAATTGTTAAGGGCAATGTATTCTGAGGATACTTCTCAAGTGAAGGATTCTCTTTATTGTGCAACCTTCATAACAGTGAATGGGAAAATGTATGTTTTCTAGCTCCTTCTCTGCTTATATAAAGAATCTGTTTTAAGAACTTCCTTCCCTCCACTCTTACTTGTATGTTCATGGAACTGAGTATTTTGCAGCTACAGTAAATTTTCCTTGAAGTAACAGAAAAATATTCAAGTAGTTGAACTCTGATGTTGGGGGAAAAGAAAAAAAAAGAAATACTGTTTAAAAAAAAAGAACCATCCTAATCTTCTTGGTCATAAACCAAAGAAGTAAACAAGTTACCACAGAAGAGATTTCATGCCCAACAATCGGTTAAAGCTTGGCGTCACACTCAGACTTTTGAAATCCAGCCAAATGAGCATTTGTTCTCCTCCAGTACCCATGCTGAAAGTCAGCCAGTTCCTTAACTTGATCTTAAAAGTCTGTCAAAATCCTGAACCTTTCTAGATTCTAAAAACCATTAAATTCCTTAACTCCTTAGACTCAGGGAGCTTGTTTTCTATAGTACAATTCTTCCTATTTAGTAGCACATTCAGATTTCTTTCAAATATATACCTGTAATGGTCCCTTCCCTCAACATCAACCCACAGTGTTTGAAGACAGTCTTCAACAAATAACTAGCCCAAACTCGTAAGTGAGTAGCTAGAGAATTACTACAAAGCAACTAATCATAATATAGCTTTTAGTTAAAGTAATGGTTTAGACTATGGCTTTAGCATATCAAAGGAGAAAAAATAACTAAAATCATCAAGTAGTAGAACAGCCTGAAGGAGAAAAAACTATACAGTAGAAAAGTCACCAAAGAGTAAGCATTTGGTCAAAAGAATATTACAGTCACTTAAAGAATATTTTAACATTTTGATTATTCCAGTCCCTCGGCCAGATTTGGGACCTGCCTCCATCTTTTATGTAGTTCAGATAGCATAAAGTGTGAATCAGTGCCTGATAACATAATAATGATACTATGGTCAGGTTCTGCCTGACTCTTGGGCACATTCTTGAAATTATTCTTCTTCAGTTTCCAGTTGTAAGTTATCATGCATCATTTGGTTACACAACACATCATACTCTTTTTTTTTATGGACCCGCACATGCATTTTCGCTCATCATTCACTGAAGATGTTACATATTTTACAATTTTATTTATGTTAATGAATTTTTTCCAAGTCAAATGTTATTCAATCTTCAAATAATCTTCATCCACTTCTTGTTTTCTCTTCCCCTCTTATACCTCTTGTGAATCTTATTCACTTTAAAATCCCTTAAATGACAGCTCCTAGACTGGTAAAGGCATCCATTGCTGGGAGGGTGGTACACCCCAACTCCAAGAGAAGGAAGTTCTTATGCTGGGTAATCATCACCTGGCTGTTCATTTGTGTGCCTTAAGTAAGTGTGTTGCAGTCTCTGAACTCTGAGCCATTCTTGTAAATTATTATTGAATTTGAGGAGGAGGAGGTTGTGGAAACCCCCAGTTTATAACTGGTCAGTCAGAAGTACAATAGACACAGCTCTTGCAACTGGCTTCTAAAAGTGGGAAAGTGGGTGAGGGGGCAGTCTTGTGAGATTTAATTCTTTAGCGGTGAGGTCTGTGCTAACTATGGGTAGCTAGTATTATAACTGATTTAAGTGTTGAATACCCAGTTGATGTCTGGAGAATCAGTCAACTGGTTGTTGCTGCTAAAAATCTCACAGAACAAAGTCCACATAAACTATCAAAATGATTACAAAGATGGAATTATTCTTATGACTAAAATAAGTTTTAAACAAAAAAAATACTATGGGTTTAATTTTATTTCCTACTTTCTATTCTAATTTTGTTTTGAAACCTCCAAGAGTTTTCTATTTCTTACCTTCCTAAAATTGCTGCCATCTTGATATATGCGAAACTAAACAGAGAAAAAGCTAAAATGATGAGTAATGGGCTGTGCAAGATTCAGGTGGTGAATGATTGATTATTGTCAAGTATGGTAAGTAGTTTCAAAATCCAATGTATATAAGCTAGATGCATAATATTGAGAAGATTTTTGTTATTAACTTTATCATATATTATGTTTCATAATTCTTGAGAATATAAGTATTGCATAGATGATTGCATAGATGATTCTTGACATTTAATACATTTTGCAAAACTAATGCATTATGTGACTTTCTTATAAGCTGACATCACCTCACTCATTATTCTGTCACTTTGTATATTGACATTATATGAAAATACATTGGTATTATTTGATATCTAGGCATTATTAAAATTTTATTGTAACTAGTAATACCATCTATAGGTTGCCTTAAATAAGGAACTAAGTCTGTCTATACAGTTAGGATAATCAATCCAGGACAATTGGCAGTATTACTTTACTGGAATACCTTACAGTTCCTTTTTTTTAAAAATTTTTTGAAAAAACTGTGGGTGGGAGCATGAAAAGAGCTACCAGTGCTCATCAATTGCTAAAACACAAGTATCTGGTAATAATAGGTGACTATCAGAGATGATTAACTATTTAACTCCTTTTCTATCTGGTTTATTTATTTATCTATCTATCTATCTATCTATCTATCTATCTATCTATCTATCTATCTATTGAGACATAGTCTCACTCTGTCACCCTGGTTGAAGTGCAGTGGCATGATCTCAGCTCACTGCAACTTTCACCTCCCAGGTTGAAAGCATACTTCTGCCTCAGCCTGCCAAGTAGCTGGGATGACAGGCAGGTGCCACCATTTCCAGTTAATTTTTGTATTTTTGGTAGAGAGGTGATTTCACCGTTTTGGCCAGGATGGTCTGGAACTCCTGGCCTCAAATGATCCCTCTGCTTCGGCCTCCCAAAGTGGTGGGATTACAGGCGTGAGCCATTGCACCTGGCCTTCTATCTGGTTCTTGCATGCTGATATGATCTTTCTGTTTTTGTCAGTTTCTAAGATTCTAGGAGCCTATCGCTTTCACATACTACAGGAAAAAAATGCATCAGATAATTTAGATCTCTAAACAGAAATATATATAAAGGAGCCAGGCGTGGTGGCTCACTCCTGTAATCCCAGCACTTTGGGAGGCTGAGACGGGCGGATCATGAGGTCAGGAGTATGAGACCAGCTGGTCCAACATGGTGAAACCCCGTCTGTACTGAAAATACAAAAATTAACTGGGCGTGATGGTGCACGCCTGAGAATCACTTGAACCCGGGAGGTGGAGGTTTCACTGAGCTGAGATCACGCCATTGTACTTCAGCCTGAGTGACAGAGTGAGACTCCTTCTCAAAAAAAAAATAATAATAAAAATAAAAAAAATTTTTTAAAGAAACACACATAAAGGAAGAAGCAATTTCTGTGTGTATGCATTTCATATTTGTTATGTATGCTTAAAATACTTTATATTTACCATTAATTTGAATACATATCCCTTTATTTACATGTTGTATTATTTTCCCCTGTGAATTTTCAAGGTAAAAATCTCATTCATAAATGCCATGTTAAAAATATCACTACAGCATCAACTTGTTTCAATTAATAATCATTATCAATATATTTCCTTTTTTTTTCCCCTGCTCCTGGATATTATACTTTTTTGTTTTTTTAAATTAGAAATTCTATTGGGAAAATCACATTTTCAAAGGCTACATATTTATTTAAATTGTCTTGCAGATTTATAAGAGCCAATTTACTTCAATTTAAATTTCAAAACACATATTTTTCATCTAGTTTTTTTCACTGCTTTTTTTTAGTTAATTAGCATTGCTACATTAAGGTACTGCTTCAATCATTTAAGAAGGCTCTAAAGAGGACATTTTTGAAAACTTGGTGTGGTTGACTTAATATTTGGAACCAGTAATTACAAAATCATGCTTAAAAAATAATACATATTTAGGCCTCCAAGTAATTTTGGGGAAATTTCCAGAACTAAAGCATTTACAGATATGGGCTACATAACTCAGGTAGGTATGACAAAAACCTTTGTTTGAGGGAATGTTTGTGCTACAAAGGAATTATCATTAAACATTAAATTCCAAAAATGATGGAACCCTAAAACTGAAGTCAAATGCTATTATAAGGATTAACTTATTGTGTGAGAGTATTACTTTCTCTCTCTGTATCTCCATTTCTTTTTTGGGTAAATTGGAGGAGACATTGACATTCTCTAAACTTAAGAAGCAAAATTTGAATATAAATACAATCTGTGTGATACTCTGTGTTTTCTGGAAAAAATCAAAATGGGCTTTTTTGGTGGTTAATATGAACTCAAATTATTATGGTGAGATATGAAACAACTACTTTATCATATGTAAATTCGAGTGTCAAAGATTGGAAAGATAAGCTAACTACCAAGTTCGGCAACTTAATTGTGAAAGTTTTGCATTTTTTAGAATATAATCTAGTTGAAACAGCTTTCTGTTTATAAGGAATTTAGAGAAATATTCACATTTCATTTCTTTGGACTGTCAGTCTGAACTTGCAAATCAAAAGAAATTCTGAAAGTAGAGTTTGATTGTCTAAAACCAAGTATTTGAAATTATGGAAATACACCTCCAAAGAAATGAAGGAGAAATCATAATGAAGCTGCTTTCTCCTTTGAATATATTCTTCTAAAATGTTACAAAATAGAATATATAATAGCTTAAAATATTCTTATTTAAAGTTGAAAAATTCTGCTACCTCAAGTAATCAGAAAACTTTACACTAACTTTCTGTATAAATTTTTCAGTAAAAATGGATAATGTTCATCTTGACCAAAGCAAGAAAATATGACAAATTACTTCATAAACAGATAACATATTTTTTCTCAAAACAAACTGATGATACGTCAGAGCTTACGTTGAATTTGTGCAAATTTGACATTTCTGATGAAACTGTTATTTAATTATATAACTTATTCAAAGAACTCAAAAGTTAAAGATTATATATCATCTGATAGTAATTAGCAATCATTGCTCGATTTCATTCCAATTTTTATACGGATAAAAAATACAAGAAATTAAAAGAAAGAAACATGTTACTAAAATACTGAAACTAAAAATAAGAGCTAGCCATTTACCAACATCTCAGGGACATGGGGACAATTTCTCATGATTGCAACATCACTGCCATTGACATTTTTCTGGAATGTGCATGCTATACTGTTTATTGGATGAATGCATAGATGGTTATACAAGGGTTAGGAGAAAAATTTTATTTACCCTACATTCTTTCTTAAATCGAAAACCTGAGGGATAAACTAATTGAGAAAATGAGAATATCTGTCATGATATTATAAAAAATGAATTTTTACTGGGTGAAATGCTCGTCTCTCTTCCTCATTCAGTCCCCAGCTATGATAACACTTAATCAGCCTAATCATTGCAAATGCCCTCGGAAGATCTAACTTCCATTATTCAAGGGAAGTTTGTTTAAAGATGATAATTCATTATGTCTAGGGATACACAGTACCCTCAAGCAAATTATTTAATGGGCCAAGAAGAGCCATTGGAATAGATAATTGGTAAATTTATAAATCATGTGTTATACTTTTACAACCAATTATAAACAGCATCTAACAGTGTTTGGTGTTTAAGACAGTCTGAAAGATAGCGGAAGAGATCACAAATATTATTTGAATAATACTCTCTATAATTTAAAGTCTTGAAAATATTCCTAAATTTAACCCTATCTATACAAATTTAAAAGTAGTAAAGCAGCTCTACATCTTTTGAAAAGTTTGAAAAAAAAATCTTAAAAATGAAAGAAATGCCAGCCAGTTATATTTTATTTCTACAAATTAAAAGCAATTTTAATTACAGGCATTTTTTAAAAAAGGATTGTGAGTTAGTTAACCAAAGGCTGCCGTTCCTCTGACATGCTTTAGAGGAAATGCACACACACTCACACACACACATACACACATGAATGTTCACATGCACACAGCACATACATTGGTTGTATTCTGATGAATTAATTGAAGGAAAAAAAGAAACTTATCTATACTGCATGCTTCCTAGGGACAGTGATGAAAAAAATCAACAGAGGAAGAAAATCTCATTTTCTATGGTTATTATGATCTTAAACTGTGATTGCCATTGGTTATGCTTCTTTATCTCCTAAGAAATTTATTATAAAAATTTCATGCGCACAGTAAAGTTGAAATAATTTTATAATAAATAACCACATACACATTACTAGATCTACAGTAAATACATTATTAAGCTTATCACATACATATTCATCTGTCTACCCCACTATGCATCCGTCATTTGTCTTACTATGCTACCCATTTAAAAATTAATTGTTGATATCAGAACACTTACTCCAAAACAATTCATTATACATGTGATTAACTAAAGTTTGTTTCTATAGACAATTTTTAAAGCAGAAATGTAAAGACAATGAAATGCAAAAATGTAAGTATCACATTAAGTTCTGACAAATATACACATTCGTATAATCCTAAAGCTTATCAAGATGTGAAACATTGGCAATACCCCAGAAAATCCTGTTAGTTTCTTTCTACCCCTAAACACAGAAGCAGTCACTACTCTGACTTTTTCCTCCACACAATAGTTTTTCCTGTTTTAGAATTTCATATAAATGGGCTCATGAATTATATCTTCTCTGCGTATAGCTTTGTTCATTTTAGCATATTTTTGGAGACTTATTCATGTTGTGAATTAGAACTCTCTTTTTGTTATTTTTTATTTTTCTAATTTTTGAAAACCAAATTGTATTGTGGACATTTAATGTATAGAAAGTGATGCCATGTGACACATACAAGCAGTAAAATGGCTAGTATAATAAGCAAATTAATGTATCTATCACCTCACATAGTTACCTTACCAATATTTTGTTTTGTTTTGTAGAAAGAGCAGATAATTAACAACTGCCAGCCAGTTATACTCTTCCCCCCCCCCCACAAATTAGAAGCCATTTTAAGTGCATGCATTTTTTTTAAGTGTTGTAACTAAGTTTACTAGGGGTTGTCATTCATCTGACATACCTTAGAAGAAACACACACACACACACAAGAATGTGCCTGTTCATAATCCATTATATAGATATATGTGTTCCATTGTGTAAATATGTTAGATTTTTCTTATCCATTCCATATACTGAGTTTTGCCTGATATTAAGAAAGCTGCTATTAAAATTCTTGAACAATTTTTAGAGTGTGTGTCTCCATTAATCTAGAATAAACATTAAATGTGAAATTCTGGAGTCATGGAATAGTGTTTACTTTTTTAAAAATATGAAACTGTCAGAAAATTTTATGACTATTGTTATAATAGTCAATAATTGTGTTGCTCCAGATTCTCACCAACATTTTGCATTCTCAGACTTTAGAATGTTTGTTACGGAGGTGGAAGTACACTGAGGCCGCATTATTGCTTAATTTGTAACTCCAGGGTGAAAAATTGTTTTGAATACTTCGGTATATGTGTACTTTATTTTATATTCATATATCTTTTTTGTGAACTGTCTGTTAAAGTTTCTCATTGCTATTATGGCGGTGGAGTGTTATTGTTATTTGTAGCTGAAATAGCAATCCTCTGTAAGATATACGTTTTGAAAATATATTTTATAATCTGTGGATATCCTTTCAATTGAGATAACATTATTTTGGATTTTTTTTGTATTTTGAAATAATCTTATTTATAGCTTTTTAATTTATGAAGTAAAAAAAGCTTTTGCATATCACTAAATTGCAAAGATCATTTATAATGTTTTAAATTATAATTTTAGCTGACATAATCCAATTTATGATATATATCAAATTAATATTTATATATGTTGTAAGTTAGGATTCCAAGTTTACTTTGGTTACATATAGCTATCCAACTGTTCTAGCATCATTTCTTGAAGACTCTTTTTCCATTGGTTAGCTTGGACAAAATTAAAAATACATACAACGAATATAATGATGGTTGAACTGTGGGTGTACTTATGGCCTTTTTATTTTACTATATTTTTCCATTTGTCAAGCTTTATGACAATATTACTCTCTTTATTTTAGCTTTATATTAAGTATAGAAATTATGTAATGTGACTTAACCAAATTTGTTTATTTTAAACAAGATTGCTTTCTATCTTCTATATTCTTTACATTTCCACATGTATTTCAGAATCAACCAATCAATATCTACCAAAAAAATGATTAGAATATTATCAGATTACAGTATCTATACATCTAATTTGGAAACAATAGCATAATAATTTTCCACCACAAAAATAAGATAAATGAGAACACGTTCTCTCTCAATTTATTTGGTCTTTTTTTTTATCAACAATATTTCATAGCTTGCAAGTATAAATATCTTGCATATATTTGGTTAAATGTTTTTCTAATTGTTTTAAATGTTATTATAATCAAGAGTTTTACATTTTTACTTTATAATGGGTTGCCATGAATGTTTTAAATGTTGTTGAACTGACTCTGAGCAAGATAGAATCACAGATCTAGATTTATCATCCCATTGGAAATAATTTTTAAATAAAAATCTTCCATATTTAATAACAACTATACACCCACATATTTAAAAATGCTATGCTTCATTCCTCCCAAATTAAGAATACTACACCAATATACGTTAAAATGACCTATGACTGTGTTGCAATGGAGTTTCTTCAGGAAAAAAGAACAGATGGGTTAAATGCAGAAAGCACCTTAGAAGACTTTCGTTGTAAAGAAAAACAGTAGAAAGGATTAGCAGAAGGTTGTATGTACTTTAAAAAACGTTTATATTCCTTTTATTCATGTTTATTATTACATGTTTTTTATATCTATAACCCAAAGAATAAAGAGGGTAAACATTTGATGCTGGTTAGAAAGAGGCTAATTTCAGTAATAGAGAATAGAATGTTGTGCACAAAAGGAGAGTGAGTGTAAATGGGCTGTGTCCCATGACAGGGCGGAAAGCAGGGCAGTGTACAGGAAAACAGATGGATAATTGCAGAGGTGGCAGGGGCTCTTCAGTTTTTCTATTTTGTCAATGAATCAAAAGAAGATTGTGAAAAGAGGATGTAGATAAGATGTAGAATTTTGATAAGATAGAGAAATTTTAATAGTTGATAAGGAAAGTGGAGGAATAAATAGGTTTTGTAAAAATAGTAGATGGCAAGTTTTCTTTCTTGTTAACTTTTATTTTAATGATAGGGGTATATGAGCAGGTTTGTTATATAGGTAAATACATGTCATGGGAGTTTGTTGTGTAGACTGTCTTATCACTCAGGCATTAAGCCTACTATCCATTAGTTATTTTTTCTGAATCATCTCCCTCCTCCCATCCTCTACCCTCAGGTGCACCCCAGTGTGTACTGGTCTCCTCTATGTGTCCATGTGTTCACATCATTTATCTCCCACTTAAAAGTGAGAACATATGGTATTTTGTTTTCTGTTTCTGCATTAGTTTGCTAAGGATAATGGCTTCCTGCTCCATTCATGTTACTGCAAAGGACATGATCTCATTATTTTTTATGTCTGCATAGTATGCCATGGTGTGTACGTACCACAATTTCTTTATCCAGCCTATCATCGATGGATATTTAGGTTGATTTCATGTTTTTGCTATTGTGAATTGTGCTACAATTGAACATACATATGCATGTGTCTTTATAACAGAATGATTTATATTCCTTTGGGTATATACCCAGGAATGGGATTGCTGGGTCAAACGGCATTTCTGTCTTTAGGTCTTCGAGGAATCACCACGCTGCTTTTCACATGGTTAAACTAATTTACACTCCCACGAAGAGTGGAAAAGTGTTCCTATTTCTCCACATTCTCTCCAGTGTCTGTTGTTTCCTGGCTTTTTAATGATAGCCATTTTAACTGGCTTGAGATGGTATCTCATTGTGGTTTTGATTTGCATATCTCTAATAACCAGTGATGATGAGCTCTTTTCCATGTGAGAAGTGGCTGCTCATGTCCTTTGGCCATTTTTTATGTGGTTGTTTGTTCTTTTTTTCCGCAACCTCACCAGCATCTGTTTTTTTTTATTTTAATAACAGCCATTTTGACTAGTGAGAGATGGTATCTCATTGTGGTTTTGATGTGTATTTCTCTAATGATCATGACATTGAGCTTTTCTTCATATGCTTGTTGGCCACATGTATTTTTTGTTTGTTTGTTTGTTTGTTTTAAATGTGTCTGTTCATATTCTTTGCCCACTTTTTAATGGAGATTTTTTTTATTGGAAATTTGTTTAAGTTCTTTATAGATGCTGGATATTAGACCTTTGTCAAATACATAGTTTGCAAATTTGTTTCTCTTTCTGTAGGTTGTCTGTTTACTTTGTTGATAGTTTCCTTTGCTGTGCAGAAGCTCTTCAGTTTAATTACACTACATTTGTCAGTTTTCACTTTTTTTGCAATTGCTTTTTGTGTCTTGATCATAAAATCTTTGCCCATTCCTTTGTCCAGAATAGTATCGCCTTGGTTGTCTTTCTGAATTTTTATAGTTTTCAGTTTTACATTTAAGTCTTTAAACCATTGTGAGTTAACTTTTGTGTATGATGTAAGGAAGGAGTTCAATTTCAATTTCCTGTATATGGCTAGCCAGTTATGCCAGTATCCTTCATTGAATAGAACGTCCTTTCGTCGTTGCTTGTTTTTCTTTAATTTGTAGAAAATCAGACAGTTGTAGGTGTGTGGCTTTATCTCTGGCCTCTCTATTCTGTTCCATTGGTCTATATATCTGGTTTTTGTGTCATTTGCGTACTGCTTTGGTTACTGTAGCGCTGTAGTATGGTTTCAAGTTGCGTTGTGTGATGCCTCCTGATTTGTTCTTTTTGCTTAGGATTGCCTTGGCTATTCAGGCTCTCTTTTTGGTTCCATATGAATATGAAAATATTGTTTTCTAGTTTTGTAAAAATGTCATCGGTAGTTTAATATAAATAGTATTAAATATGTAAATTGCTTTGGGCAGTATGGTCATTTTAAAAATATTGATTCTTCGTATCCATGAGCATGGAATGTTTTTTTTTGTTTTTTTTTGTTTTTTTTTTTTGTGCCGTATCTGATTTCATTGAGCAGTGTTTTGTAGTTCTCCTTTTAGAGATCTTTTACCATCCTGGCTAGCTGTATTCCTAGGTATTTTGTTCTTTCTGTGGCAACTATGAATGGCATTGTGTTCCTCATTTGACTGTCAGCTTGACTGCTGTTGGTGAATAAGTATGCTAGTGACTTTTATACATTGATTTTGTATCCTGAGACTTTACTGAATTTGTTAATCAACTTAAGGAGCTTTGTGGCCAAGATTATAAGGTTTCTTGATGTAGAATCATGTCGTCTGCAAAGAAGAATATTTTGAATTCCTTTTTTCTAATTTGAATGTCCTTTATTTCTTTTTCTGACCTAATTTCTCTGCCCAGGACTGCCAATACTATGTTAAATAGGAGTGGTAAGAGAGGACATTCTTGTCTTGCACCGGTTTTCAAGTGGGATACTTCTAGATTTTGTTCACTCAGTATGAGAGTTATGGATTTGTCATATGTGGATTGTTATGTTGAGGTAAATTCCTTCAACACTTAGTATTTTGAGAGTTTTTTGTTTAACATAAGGAGGTGCTGAATTTTATCAAATGCCTTTTCTGCATCTATTGAGATAATAATGAGGTTTTTGTTTTTAGTTCTATTTATGTGATGAATCACATGTATTGATTTGCGTATGTTGAACCAACCTTGTTTCCCAGGAATAAAGCCTACTTGGTCATGGTGGAAAAGCTTTTTTATGTGCTGCTGTATTTGTTTTACAGATATTTTGTTGAGGATATTTGCATCAATATTCATCAGGGATATTGGCCTGAAGTTTTCTTTTCTGTTGTTGTGTTTCTGTCAAGTTTTGGTATCAGGATGATGCTGGCTCCTAGAATGACTTAGAGAGGAATACCTCCTCCTACCATCTCTTCTTTGTACATCTAGTAAAATTTAGCTATGAATCTGTCTGGTCCTGGGTTTTCATTGGTTGGTAGGCTATTTATTACTGATTCAGGTTTGGATCTCATTATTTGTCTGTTCAGGGATTTATATTTTTTCTGGCTCAGTCTTGGGAGGATGTATGCATTCACAAATGCATTCATTCCTTCTAGATTATCTAGTTTATATGCATAGATGTGTTCATAATATTCTCTGATGTTTACTTGTATTTCTGTGGGGTCACTGGTGTTACACCCTTAAGTCATTTCTAATTGTGTTTATTTTGGATCTTCTCTCTTTTCTTTTTTATTAGTCTAGGTATCAATCTACTTATTTTATTATTTTTTTTCAAAAATCCAATTCCTGGATTTGTTAATCTTTTGAATAGGTTTTCACGTCTCAATCTCTTTCAGTTCAGCTCTAATTTGAGTAATTTTTTATCTTGTCCTTGCTTTGGGGTTGATTTCTTCTTGGTTCTCTAGTTATATTAGTTGTGATGTTAAGTTTTAAAGTTAAATTTTAGCCTTATGATGTGGGTATTTACTTCTATAAATGATCTGAATTTACCACTATTTTGTTTCACTGACTCTATTAATTTGTCTTTCTTTTCTGTGTATGGGCCATATTTTATTGTTTCTTTGCATGCCTTGTAAATGTTTTGTTGAGAACCAAACCTTTTAAGTAATATACTGTGGTAACTCTAAATACGATTCTCTTCCCGTCCCATGAGTTTCTCACTGTAGCTGCATTTTGTAGCTTTATTATTCATTTGTTTAGTGACTTCCTCAGTGAATTTAATAAACTCCATTTTTTTTTTTTTTTTTTTAACATGTATGATCTTTCAAGCCTCTATTCTCTCAGTTTAGTAGTTAGCTAATGTTTGGACAGAGAATTTCTTAAGTGTCCAGAACTAAAAATTCTTTCAGTCTTTGTATATATCTCGTCGGTGGCAAGGAATAGCTGACTCTGTCCTAGCTTTCACTTTTGGCTTCTGTGTCAAGTGTCAAGGTCACCTAGACCTGAGAGCTTAGGGCCTTCTCTTATGTTTCTTGACATGCACACAGCCCTGACCATACATGTGGCCCGATAGATTCCTAGGAATATATTTGAGCATTTCAAAACCTTTACAGACATCTTATTTCCCAGTCTTTTCTCCAAAGCTTTGCCTAAGGCTTCAGCAATGTAATTAGCCAGTAAGTATTTTTTGCAAATGTTCATCTGGTCCTGGAAAGAGCTTTGCCTCTGAAGCTAGTTCCCAGTTAGGCAAAATAAAGACAGGCCCTTTAAGCCAATCTTCCAGGAACCACCAGATGGGTCAAAATGTATAAATTAAGATTCTTTATGAATGAAGTATTTTGTCTACTGTATGCCTTACATTACAAAGAATGTACACTGTTATTTTCATGGATACGGCTGAGCAAGAGAGTAAAGGATGGTCCTTGGGTGAGTTAAAATATCACAAAGTTTTATATCATTACTAAGAGTTAGCAGTTTTCAAAATTAACATTCTCTGGAATGCTGCAATTCTTTGGATAATTTCCAGAGTTCTGAAAAAGTTGATTTTTGATAGTTTTGGCCTTTTTCCTTGCTTTCATGGAAGAGCAGTATTTGGAGGTCCTTACGCTACAATCTTTGCTTATTTCATAATTCAATTGATTTTTGAATAAGAATGCCAAGACTATTAATTGGGTAAAAGTATAATCTTTTTAACAACTGTTACTGGGAAAACAGCCTGCAAATGTCCTCATGCAAAATAATCAAGTTGGAGCTCTGGCAGTGGGCGATGGCTCACGCCTGTCATCCAGAAATTTGGGAGGCCAAGGCAAGTGGATCACCTGAGGTCAAGAGTTCAAGACCAGCCTGGCCAACATGGTGAAACCCTGTCTCTACTAAAAATACAAAAATTAGCCGGACGTGGTGGCAGGTGCCTCTAATCCCAGCTCCTAGGGGGGCCAAGGCAGGAGAATCACTTGAACTCAGGAGGCAGAGGTTGCAGTGAGCCGAGATCGCACCATTGCACTCCAACCTGGGCAACAAGAGGGAGACTTCATCTCAAAAAAATATAATAATAATAATTTAAAAAAAAAAGTGGCCGGGCGCGGTGGCTCAAGCCTGTAATCCCAGCACTTTGGGAGGCCGAGACGGGCGGATCACGAGGTCAGGAGATCGAGACCATCCTGGCTAACACGGTGAAACCCCGTCTCTACTAAAAAATACAAAAAAAAAAACTAGCCGGGTGAGGTGGCGGGCGCCTGTAGTCCCAACTACTCGGGAGGCTGAGGCAGGAGAATGGCTTAAACCCGGGAGGCGGAGCTTGCAGTGAGCTGAGATCCGGCCACTGCACTCCAGCCTGGGCGACAGAGCGAGACTCCGTCTCAAATAAATAAATAAATAAATAAATAAATAAATAAATAAATAAATAGAGTTAGATTTCCTTCTCATGCCATATACACAAATTAACTCAAAATGTATCATAGATATAAAAGTAAGAGTTAAAACTATAAAAGTTTTAGGAGAAAATATAGAGATAAACTTTTTGTGTCCTTGAGCTAGGCAAAGTTTTCTTAAACATGACATTTAATGCACAAGCAAGAAAAGATAAATAAGTACATATATTAGGCTGGTCTACATTACGTTTTTGGGCCTCAAAAGTTACCATCAAGAACTTGAAAGACAACCAAAGAGTAGGTAACAATGTTGCAAAATTATGTATTTGATAAGGAATTTGAATTCAGAATATAAAAAATAATTTTTAAATTTTAATAATGAGACATACCATAACACCATTTAAAAGTGGTAACAGACCTGAAAAAACATTTTTTTCCAAAACAGATATACAAGTTACCAATAAGCATATTAAAACAGTCACAGCATAATTAAGCAGGGAAATGCAAATCAAAACCACAATGAAATGCTATTTAATATTTATTCAGATGGCTGTAATAAAAAATAATAAAAAGTGTTTGTGTGGATGTGGAGAAAATGGAGCTCTCCTACATTGCTGGTGGGACTGAAAAAGAGTTTATTCACTTTGGAAAAGTGTTGGTAGTTCCCCCAAAGGTTAAACACAGAGATGATATGCCATCTAGAAATTTCACTTAGATATATACTGATATGATTCGGTTCTGTGTCCCCACCCAAATCTCATCACGAATTGTAATCCCCACGTGTAAGGTGAGGTACCTGGTGGGAGGGATCGATTGGATCATGAGGGTGGATTTCTCCCATGCTGTTCTCATGATAGCGAGTTCTCATGAAAGCTGATGGTTCTAAAGTGTGGCACTTCCCCCATGGCTCTCTGTCTGTCTCCTGCCACAATGTAACACATGCCTTCTTCCCCTTCACCTTCCGCTATAGGTGACCTGAAGTCTCCCAATCATGTGGAACTGTGACTCAATTAAACCACTTTTCTTTATAACTTGCCCAGTTTCACGTAGTTCGTTACAGCAGTGTGAAAATGGACTAATACATATAGCAAATATAAGTAAAACATATATCCACAAAAAAACTTGTATACAATGCTCAGAGTATCATTGCTTATAGTAGTCAATTACTATCAACAATCCAGTTTCTAGCAACTGATAAATTGATGGAAAAATATGGTATATCCATACAAGAGAATACCACTCAGCCATAAAAAGGTGTGAGCATTGTTAATGATATAACGTAGATGAACCTCAAAAACTTTATGCTAAGTGAAAGAAGCCAGGTATAAAAGATCACATAATGCTCAATTTCATTTATATGAAATTTATGAAATGTATAGACAAATCCATAGAAACAAATTAGATTATTGTCTGTCTAGTGTTGCAGAGTTGGGGTAAAATGGGGAATAACTGCTAATTAGGTCTGAAATATATATATTTTTTAATGTCATAAAATTGTTCTAAAAGTGAATGTGGTGAATTGCACGTCTCTGTGAATATACTACGTAATATTCAGTTGTACATTTTAAGGGGAATTGTATACTACGTGATAACTAAGTAAAATGTCATGCAGTAAAAGTCTGCAATGTCAATGTCATGCAAATAAAAAATCTGCAGAAATGTGCAGATTCAGGTATTTGCAATTGTTGATCTTTATCCTGAAGGCACTTCCCCTGTGTAATACCATTGCTAGCTTTCTTTTAGCTGTTATATTTCCACTAAGTTCCCTTCAGCAAGTAGCCTTCTTTGACCATCCTATTGAAAAAAAAAAAAAAATGCTCCACCTCTTGCCACTACTCTAGCCTTTCTTATGATACTTTAATTTCATTTTCATTTTCGTTACCTGATATTATATCAAATATTTGTTTCCCGTCTCCCCACCCCCTATTTTAAAACTACCATGGAAACTTTATTTGTAGAAATCACAATAGTGCCTGACATTTAAGAGGCAATCAATAGACATGTTTATATAATAAATAAATTAATAGAAGTTATAAGAGTATGGACATTAATTTGACTAAAACATTTATTTATTTATTTATTTGTTTATTTATTTATTTATTTTTGAGAAGGAGTTTCGCTCTTGTTGCCCAGGCTGGAGTACAATAGCAGGATCTTGACTCACTCTGCCTCCCAGGTTCAAGTGATTCTTCTGCCTCAGTCTCCCGAGTAGCTGGAATTGCAGGAATGCGCCACCACACCCAGTTAATTTTGTATTTTTAGCAGAGACGTGGTTTCTCCATGTTGGTCAGGCTGGTCTCGAACTCCCTACCTCAGGTTTTCGGACCGCCTCGGTTTCCCAAAGTGCTGGAATTACAGGCATGAGCCACCACACCTGGCCAAAATATTTAATTTATATATACTATATATGCATGCATACAATACATACACACTTGTGTTTATGTGTGTATATGTGTTTGTGTATCTTGAAATAATGTGAATATGTACTGAATTTCTGTGCTGAATTAAAGTGTTCTGGGACAAATGAAAATAATACTCAAAACTAAGTTTAGTTTTTAAATCTGCAATTTGTTTAATTGCAAAAAACTAATTCATGTATACATTTACATTGTATTGTAGTTATACAGAATATATAGAATATAAAGATTTCTTCAACATAAATCTCTTTGTTCTCTTGACTTTAATATTGTTGTTGCTTACTGTTCCTTTAAGAAGAGAAAAATGACAACATTGATTGAATGTCTTAAAAGCAAGCTATGTCTGCATGCACTAGTCACATGTCTAAAACAATTTACGTCTAAAACGATTAAATGCACATGTGACTAGTGAAGACATATTAGGAAACTGATACTAATATCAACTGACATGATGCTCTTGGAATCTCTCTCATACTATAATGCTTGTAGTAGTTGACCACAACTAGGACATTCATTTGTATATATCATACTTCTGATTGTTTAGCAATATAAAGAAGTGTCTTTTTTCATATTTGGGCTTTATTTATGAATTTTTAATAATCTGTTTGTGTTTGATGTTGATGGATGTGTTTGAATAACTTTGTTTTATGAAGATTGTTGATGTTAATAAACAATTTTCAAGTGTGATAAGTCTTAACAACCATTTTGTTCATCTTTTCATTCAAATGCAAAACTCAGTTGTACCAATATCTTTTAATTGCTTGGCATAAAGTAACAAACATCTGCTCACACACAAGGTGATTCTGAATTAGTAACCAAATAAATAATGCTTTGTATTTTCAGATGCCACATGATTCAGCAGGTTGAATATATCTGTGTTATATACCAAAAGACCACATTTTTATTAGAAATTGGCATACTGCTATCAAAAGTACTGTTTGTGCTCTTGAATGAAGAAAAAAATTTTTTTTAAATTTGTATCTACACACACGCACACATATAATACATTCATAGAATGCCATGTGTGGGGGAATTTGCTATATTGCTAACAGCTATGTTTGTGAAAGTAAAGATTCCATAGCATGTAAGTTTAGAAATCAAAATGTTTTCTAGGTAGGTTTTGAAAATATGACTTGCAAATGTTTGCACAAGTTAGTTGACTTCTCTTATCATTACAGACTTGTTTTATAGCAGCTGATCATGAGAAAGAAAGACTTCAATTTAGTTAAGCATGTTTTCTTCTTCAGCATGTATTATTCATAATAAAGAACACTCTTCAGATGAAGTGATTTCAATGTGTTATATAATACAGCAAAGCTTTAAAGAAAGTCTTGATGCATTGGTATTAGGCTTTTTTATGAATAGAAATGGATATCTAACATAAAGTCTAGCTTAACGATAAGAATTGAAATCTTTGGTGAAACTGCTGTTATTGAAACTTTTACCTAGAATTTACTACAGTTATGAGTAAGCATCATATACTAAGATATACTCATATTCTGATAATGTAATATAATATTCCAGCTAGAGATGGAAGAGCATAAACCAAAAAAAAAGTGGTTCTAATGTAAGAAACATAAACCAGAGAGAATAAATCATCAGCCATATTTTCAGAGCTTTTTATCCAAAGCACCCTTTTTCTTTTGTTGAAATTGAGATTATTATTGGTTTATTTTGATCATGCCAGCTTTGTGATAAGGATCTCTTCAATTTAAATTATTCTTTAGTAAATGAAAGACTATGCTGCCTATGTAATATATTCAGAAACCGCAGCAAACATTGTAAAATATTGATAAGCTATAAATATTTGTATTTATAACTAGTAGTTAATTTATTTTCATGAAAAATATTTTGTGATTGACTTTGCTACTTAAATTTCTTAGGTTTTAACTGAATTGTAATTACACACGTATTAATACAGAAGGCCAATATTTTATACCTATTAAATTAACCAATTGTAGCAATAATCTTAAAGTAAAAGAGCTTACAGTATATTTCTCTAAGATACTGTTTTGTAGAAAATGCAATAGAACATGTTTGAAATCATCAGCTTATTTGCCCTTTGGAGCTAATATAAAAAAAGTAGAAGTATAGGTTTATCACTTGAGTTTATCATATTATTTGAGGTAATACTGATTTTAAAAATCTAATTATTCAATGGTAGAAGCAATGAATAAGTTAAATTTTCTTTATTGTTATTCATGTTTGTTAAAATAAAAACTATAAAATTTGTTTAGGAAAATGAAAATGTATATAATAAAATACAAAGCAAACAGGATGTTCTTAGATTGCCTTACTAAGTAGACTAAAAATGTCTTTTCTTTCTTCAGGACACAGGCTTTAACCTTAGGGACTGTTTAACTGTAGTTTTGCATTTTCACATGGGTAATTTACTTTAAATATGCTTGCTCTGAGTTAAAGCAGTATTTATAAATATTATAGAGTTTTATTTTATATTTCTTGGCTGAATAAATGTTTCTACTATAGGATATAGAATATACAATTGGGCATAGTATGAATACACTCCAAACTATCATGTGTTTTTGTGGTGAAATTCGTCATCAAAGTGATGAGTATTCATAATTTTTGTAATAGCCTGCATTAGAAATTTATTTGCACTAGCCCCTCTTTGTCATTTTCTACACCAAATAATATCCGGCTTTTCTGGTTAAACCGCTGCCTTTCTTGTTTATGAACGTATCAGTTTCCTATGGTTGCTATAATCATTTATCCCATACTAGGTGGATTAAATCAATATAAATATATCCTCTCACAGAGGCTAGATGTTCACAGTCCAAAATCTGGCAGGATTGTGTTCCTTTAGGTGACCTGGAAGAGACTCCATTCCCTACCTCTTCCAGTTTTTGGTAGCTGCCAGAATGGCATTCCTCAACTTGTACGTATATCACTCCAACCTCTGCCTCCATCTGTACATTGCCTTCCTTTCTGTGTGTCTTCTCTGAACTTCCTCTGCCTCTCTCTCATAAGGATATCTGTGATTGCATTTATACCTCACCACAAGAATCCGGAAAAAGCTCTTACTGTCAAAAGACATAATTTGATCACATCTTTTATTATATAAGGCAATAGTCATCC
Organism: Trachypithecus francoisi; assembly: GCF_009764315.1. Classification (NCBI taxonomy): domain Eukaryota; kingdom Metazoa; phylum Chordata; class Mammalia; order Primates; family Cercopithecidae; genus Trachypithecus; species Trachypithecus francoisi. The sequence goes on from NW_022681465.1 coordinate 62,081,961, forward strand.
TTCCGTCATAGTATGTGATATTTTCTGAGACTCTAATAAAGACTTTTTTTTTTCTTGGAGGAGAGCACCATTTAGCCTCTATGATGACCAATTTTATTTTCCAACATGTGCTTGGAGGGCATTATATCAGGACCTATCTACTGTTATGCACAGGCTAAACTAACCAAATGCACTAACCAGTGTATTAGGTAATTCATGCTTTACTGAACAGTTAAAAATTTGCCTGCAATTTGCAAACACAGAAATCACTACCTTAACATAATTCCTTTCACTTCATAACAGTATCATTCTGCAATGCCTATTCCTTCCACCTTTACTACATTTTATGCTGTGGAAAGATGCCAAATTCTCTATGCTCAAATACAACATCTACAGAACATGACAAGGAATGGATTAGCTCTCTGCAGTTTTTATAGCAACTATCACAACTTCGGTGGTTTCAAAAAACAGAAATTTATTTTCCATAGTTCAAGTAGCCAGGTGTTCAAAATCAACACACTCCCTCCAGAACCTATGGGAGAGAATCTGTTCCCTACTTTACCTTCTCTAGTTTCATCCTGTCACCAAGTAAGAAGTGTCTTTCACCTTGTGCTATGAGGCCTCCTCAGCCACATGGAACTGTGAGTCCATTAAACAAACTTGTTTTTCTTTATAAATTACCCAGTCTTGGATATGTCTTTATCAGAAGCACACAAACACACTAATACAGCAATGTTAATGATACTGATTCTTCAAATCCATGAGCATGGAATGTTTTCCCATTTACTGTTGCCATCTCGGATTTCTTTCTGCAGTGTGCTGTAGATCACCTTGTAGAGATCTTTCACTTCCTTGGTTAGCAGTATCTCTAGGTATTTCATTGTCTTTGTGGTTATTATAAGTAGGATTGTGTTCTTGATTTGATCCTCAGCTTGGATGTTGTTGGTGTATAGAAATGCTACTGGCTTTTATACTTTGATTTTGCATCCTGAAACCTCACTACATTATTTATCAGTTCTAGTAGCGTTTTGGCAAAGTTCTCAGGATTTTCTAGGTATAGAATCATATAACTGGCAAAAATAAATAGTCTGACTTCTTCCTTTCCTTTCTGGGTGCCTTCTATTTCTTTCTGTTATCTGATTGCTATGGTTAGCAATTCCAGGAGTATATTGAATAGGAATGGTGAGCGGGGCATCCTTGTCTTGTTCCAGTTCCCAAAGAAAATAATTCCAGTGTTTATCCATTCAGTATGATGTTGTCTCTGGGTTTGTCATAAATGGATATTATTATTTTGAGGTACGATCTTCCATATCTAGTCACTCAAGTTTTTTTTTTATTATTATGAATGGATGTTGGATATCATTGAAAGCTTTCTTTGCATCTATTGAGATGATCATATAGTTTTTGTATTTAATTTGGTTTAGATGGTGAATATTTATTGATTCATATATGTTTTACCAGCCTTGCATCCTAGGAATAAATCCTGCTTTATTGTAGTATATTTACTCTTTCATATACTACATTCAGTGTGCTAGTGTTTTGCTAAGAATTTTTGTGCTGGTGTTCTTCAGGAATATTGGCCTGAAGTTTTCTTTTTTTGTTGTGTCTGCCAGATTTTGGTATTACACTGATGCTGGCTTCATAGAAAGAATGACAGAAAAGCCACTCCTCCACAGCTTTTGGAATATTTTCAGTAGGATTGGTAACATTTCTTTGTATATCTGGCAGAATTCAGCTGTGAATTCATCTGCTTCAGGACCTTTTTTGGTTGGTAGAATTTTTATTACTGATTCAATTTCAGAGCTCAATATTAGTCTACTCAGTGTCTGAATCCCTTTCTGATTAAATCTTGGGAGCCTGTTTTTGGAAACTACCCATTTTCTCTAAGTTTTCTATTATGTGTGCCTAGAGTTATTCACAGTATTCCGAGGATCTTTTGTATTTCTGTGGCATCAGTTATAATGTCATGTTTATCATGTATGATTGTACTTATTTGGATCTTCTCTTTTTTGTGAGTCTGTGTAGGTGTCTTTTAATCTTGTTTATTTTTTGAAACAACAACTCATGGTATTACTGATCTTTTCTATGGATTTTTGCATCTCAATTTCATTCAGTTCTTCCTTAATTTTAGTTATTTTCTTCTGCTAGCTCTTAGGTTGTTTATTTTTTTTTTTTCCTAGTTCTTATAGGTACAAAATTAAATTACTAATTTGAGATATTTCTAACTCTCAATCAAGGCATTTTAGGGCTCTAAACTCTCCTCTTAATACTGCTTTAGCTGCATCACAGAGGTTTGGGTAGGTTATGTCTCTATTAATTCAAATAATTTTTTGATTTCTGCTTTAATTTCAAGGGTCATCCATGAGTTATTCTAGAGGAAATATTTTAATTTTCATGAATTTGTGTATTTTTGAGAGATCTTCTTGATATTCATTTATATACATTATATTATATATATATAGTGTACTTTTGAGCGATCTTGATATTCATTTATATATATTTATATATATTCATTATATAAATATATATTATATATATTTATATATACATCATATATTTATATATATTCATTTATATACACACACACACACACACATATATATATATATTTTGAGACAGTCTTGCTCTGCCCCAGGCTGGAGTGCAGTGGCACAATCTCAGCTCGCTGCAACTTCTGCCTCCTGGGTTCACACCATTCTCCTGCTTCAGCCTCCCAAGTCTCTGGGACTATAGGTGCTCGCTACTACACCCGGCTAATTTTTTGTATTCTTTAGTAGAGACAGGGCTTCACTGTGTTAGCCAGGATGATCTCGATCTCCTGACCTCGTAATCCGCCCATCTCGGCCTCCTAAAGTGCTGGGACTACAGGCGTGAGCCACCGCGCCCAGCTGATATTCATATATATATATATATATATATATATTTTTTTTTTTTTTTTTTTTTTTTTTTTTGAGCCAGAGTCTTGCTCTGCCGCCCGGGCTGGAGTGCAATGGCCAGATCTCAGCTCACTGCAAACTCCACCTCCCGGGTTTACGCCATTCTCCTGCCTCAGCCTCCAGAGTAGCTGGGACTACAGGCGCCCGCCACCTCACCCGGCTAGTTTTTTGTATTTTTAGTAGAGACGGGGTTTCACCGTGTTAGCCAGGATGGTCTCGATCTCCTGACCTCGTGATCCGCCCCTCTTGGCTTCCCAAAGTGCTGGGATTACAGGCTTGAGCCACCGCGCCCGGCCTCATTTATATTTTTAATGCACGGTGGTTTGAGAGTGTGCTAGCTGTGATTCAAATTGTTTTGAATTTGTTGAGACTTTCTATGAACAAGAAAGTGGTCAATCTTAGAATATATTCTATGCAGAGATGAGAAGAATGTATATTCTGTGGATGTCGAGAGGAGTGTTCTGTAGACATCTACTAGGTCTATTTGCTCAGGTGTCAAATCTAAGTCCAGAATTTCTTTGTCAGTTTTCTGCCTCAATGATATATCTGGCACTACCAGTGGTGTGTTGAAATCTCCCACTCACTGATATTTGTGGTTATCTAAGTATTTTTATAGGCCAAGAATACTTGTTTTATGAATCTGGATGTACCAGTGTTGGGTGCATAGAAATTTAAGTATTTAGGCTAGTTACATAAAAGTGTTCTTGTTGGATTGTACCCTTTACATTATTGAACTTTCATTTTTGTCCATCTTTAATTTTTGTTATTCTAAAATATGTTTTATATTATTTAAGAATAGTGACTCCTGCTCTTTTTGTTTCCCATTTACATGGCATATCTCCATACCTATATTTTGGACATGGGGGTGTCAATATATAAATTTTCTTGAAGATTACAGATAGTTGCATCTTATATTTTTATTCACCTTGCCACTCTATGTCTTTTAAGTGGGATAGATTTAGTATTGATATGTGACATTTTGATGATGTCATTTTATTATTAGCTTGTGTTATATTGGTTTGATTGTGTAATTGCTTTATAGCACCTGTGGCCTATGTGCTTATGTGTGATTTCGTTTTGTTGTTGTGTTTTGTAGCAGATGTTGTTCTTTCAATTCTATGTTTAGAGCTTCTTTTAGGACCTCTTGTAAGCCTTGTCTGTTTGTATTGTATTCCCTCAGCATTTTTCTGTCTGAAAAGAATGGTACTTCTCCTTCACTTATGAAGGTTGGTTTGGAAGGATATAAAATTCTTGGTTGGATTTTTTTTTTATAAGACAATGAAAATAGATCCCCATTCTCTTCTTCCTTGTAAGGGTTCTGCTGAGAGGTCTGCTGCCAGCCTGATTAGGTTCCCTCTGTATGCGACACTTCTCTCTAACTGCCTTTAGGATTCTTTCTCTTGAATTGACTTTTTAAAATCTGACGGCTATGTGCCTTGGGTAGGGTCATCTTGTATAGTATCTCACTGGGGTTCTCTATATTTCTTGGATTTTCATGTCAACTTATCTACCTAAATTAGAAAATTTTTTGTGGACTACATCCTCAAATATATTTTTTCAAGTTGTTTATTCTCTCTTCTTATCTCTCAGGAATGGCAATAAATCATGGATTTGGTATCTTATTCTCATATTTATTCCAGATTTTGTTTTCACTTTCTTAATTCATTTTCTGATTTTCTTTGACTGGGTTGATTTGAAGAACTGGTCTTTGATGCTGGCAAGTCTGTGGAGAAAAAGGAATGCCTATACATGATTGGTGGGAATGTGAATTAGTTCAGTCATTGTGGAAAGTAGTTTAGAGATATTTCAAATAACTGCCATTTGATTTAATAATCCAATTACTGGGTATATACCCAAAGGAAAATAGATCATTCTACCAAATAGACACATGTACTCATTCATTTAAAACTGCACTACTCACAAATAGCAAAAACATGGAATCAACCTAGGTGCACATCAACAGATTAAATAAAGAAAATGTGATAGGTACATATATACTATGAAATATTACACAGACATAAAAAAAGATATAATATACTTTATAGCAACATGGATAGCGCTGGAGGTCATTATCCTAAGTAAACTCAGTAACAGATAAGCAAAGCCTGAACATTCCCACTTTAAGTAGGAGCTAAACATTGAGTAACTGCAGACATAAATATGGAACCAATAGATACTGCAAGCTACTAGAGTGGGGAGGAAGGGAGAGCATGGGTTGAAACACTACCTACTGAGCACTATGCTCAATACTTTAGTGCAACATATCCATGGAACAGACCTGCACATATACTCCCTGTAGCTAAAATGAAAGTTGAGGAAAAATAAGAGAGTTCAAATAAACATATGACTTAGCAGAAAAAAAAAAAAAAAAGAAAAAAATGACTTTCTACACTAACATTTGAAAACCTACAACTGTTAGAGATTTAGGGCACACAAAAAAATTATTCTTTACAATATCCAATTTTCATTTTAATATCTTATGCATTTTTTTCTGACAGCCAAATTTTGGTTTCAAAGAAGTCTAACCTTCGCTTTTTTTTTTTTTTTTTTTTTAACAGCAGCCTAATTAATCTTAGTTTTGGATGGGATATTATTAGTTGTTTTGAAGGTATTCATTTTATTTATTGAAAATGTATACTCCTTTCCCAGCATTATTTCTCTGTAATTGAGGGTTTGTTATATTTATTTTTCCTTCATACTATTGGCTTATCTCAAATAAAAAAAATTGTATCTGAAATTATCTTCTAATATTTACAAATAGGGGCATAGACTGAGATATGTTGTTTGCTTGCATATATTTCCTTAATCTAAATAAAACTTTTTGCTTCTCTGACAATGATTAAAGGAGCTCTACCAATAATGAATAAAGGGTGTACAAGTTTAGGTTGATTCTAAGGTTATGTGAGAACAGTGCCTTCTTGGAGTGGAGATAGCCATTTCTGTGGGCAAGGTATCCAGGGTTTTTGCTTAGGTTCCAGGTTCTACGCTGGTGTCTCCAAAGGCAATTTTCTTCAGTATCTAGATGGGGGTGAACAGAATTTTTCAAAGGAGAAAAATATTGAAACAAGCTGCTTAGTAAAACAGGTACAGAAATACAGCTGTTTCACGGTCCTTAAAACATCTATCCTAAGAGTCTCAGGACCACTTCCATAAGACAAATAACAACCAACAAGAAATGAAAACAACACAAAATTGTACTGTCTCTCTACTTCTCATCTTGGAGCTAATCAGATAATGACCTGAAGATAGAGGGCTCATTTCTTTTTCAAGACTGGCAGGGGGAAGGCAGGGACTCCTTTGCTTATACAAAAGAGCAGATTTCTGTTCCACTGAATTTAATTATCTCTACAATCATTATCATATGCATTTTATTTCAAGAAACACTTACACATGTAGGTGATGTGGCCTCTATGATTTTTCAACAGTGAAATTCATGGTAATTTTTAGAATTACTTATTCAGTTTTTTAATGAGATTCTGGTACTAGGAATAATAATCACCTATGTTCAATCAACCATTTTGATTACAAATAACCGCTGATTTCTAAGGGAAGTCAAAACCACAAAAAAAAAAGTTTACCATAATGATAAGGGAAATAACACTACTTCATAGAAATTGTCTGAACAAACCTTACCAGCTTTTAACAAGTTTTTGTAATACAAAATTATTTTCAGTTTTACTGGACTGTTTTCTCAATTGCTAATAATTCTTTTAATAGGTAAAGTTTACTTTTTATTACTTAAAATTTGTAGTACTCATGATTTTATGTACTTGCCTAAACAGGCAGAGAAATAATGATTCTTGGTTTAATTTGTATTTGTTTGGTGATATAAAGTCGGAACTCCAGAAAATGAGAAAGCAAACAGACAGCCCATGATAGCTTTTATTCTATAGATATGCACATAAATTTTTAAATTCTTTTTCATATTTTAAAAGTTGAAGATTTTATTTCATATGGGGATTTCTAGCTTCTTTTAAAAATAAATTCAACTTATTTGGCAATAGTGGATAAAGTACAATTGTTATGTGAGAAAGATGGCTGGAGCTAACAAAAGGTTATTCTTCGAAAATGGCATCTGCTTTCCAATTTGCCTGAAACTTTAGGACTCTCTATTAAAGACCAAACTGTATATTTTCACAGCAAAATGTAACTCATTTCTACCCATTGTGTTGTATCTGACTTTATTAGGACTTTGAATTTAAAATATTTCCTTAGTAAAACAAGATGAAGGAAATGATTGTACTGCTACCAATATATTCTCCTATATTGTTTATATACAAGAATATATCTATGCATTTGTGTGTACATCTATATGAGAATACATCTTTGCATTTCTTCCTCATGAGGAAAGGGCAAAAAGAAGACAAGACCGATAAGCAGAAGAAATACTTTGCTTTTAGTGTAGTAGTGTTAATTCACATTATATTCCAATATTGCTATATAGAACAGCAATAAAATTAGCAAAGTGACGTTGTTCTCTGCATGCTATTTTTAAGTATTACTGAAAATTACTTTTCTTGTGGAATTGACTGTCAATTAGTAACCACCAGACGGTAGCCATCTTCTTAGTTTTCCATTTTTACTAGAAATAATTCTCATATAGTGCTGCTCCTTTAACAAGCACCTTTACCATGCGAGACGCCTATAAAAGTAATTAAATTTGATAGTCTCACTGCTTTTAAGCAAAGCCATATGGTGTACTTAGATTGCAAATTCTAATAGAAGTCAATGAGATTTTATGTAGAAAATACTTTTGAAAATGTAGCTGTGTAATCAAATATATATACAATGCACCACTTTCATCTTGACAGAAGTATCACCCAATGCCTTTTCTCATTGTCTTTTTCATGCATACTCTAGAGCATTATAGCCAAAGTATGTCTTGCCATGAAAAATAACTTTAAAATTAATGATAATAGTTGCTTGTGTATGTCCAATAGGTCTTTTTTATTACCCCTCTATCTAAATTTTAATATTGCAATAATTCCTGGAACTGTGTCTTGGATTACAAGAGCAGTATGTAACTGAGACATGACCCAATTCATTCATATTTTTTGTTCTATTATGCACTATGAAATGAAAGCTCCATAAAAAAAGCCGTACATGTAGTGTGAAAAAGCAAAGAAACAGGCATAGCCATAGCCTTACTAGCTTTTCTTATTTTAAATCAATATTCAGAGAGTTTTGTGTCCTCAATGCAGGTTGAGAGAGAGAGAGAGAGAGAGAAACAGAGAGAGAGAGACAGAGAGAGAGAGAAACAGAGAGCTAGAGAGAGAGAAAATGACTCACTAAGAAATGTAAATTAAGCCAGGCACTGTGGCTCATGCCTGTAATCCCAGCACTTTGGGAGGCCAAGGCGGGTGGATCACGAGGTCAGGAGATGAGACCATCCTGGCTAACACGATGAAATCCCGTCTGTACTAAAAGTACAAAAAATGATCGTGGCGTGGTGGCGGGTGCCTGTAGTCCCAGCTACTCCCGGAGACTGAGGCAAGAGAATAGCGTGAACCCGAGAGGCGGAGCTTGCAGTGAGCCGAGACGGCGCCACTGCACTCCAGCCTGGGCGACAGAGAGAGACTCTGTCTCAAAAAAAAAGAAAAAAAAAAAAAAAAAAGAAAGAAATGTAAATTAATAGAACTATAGAAGGAAGAAGATAATGTGTCTTGTCAACCTCTGGGTTGGATTTATTGGATTTAGAATACATTGGGTTTGGGTGTTTTTTTTTTTTTTTTTTTTTTAACCTACTCTGGCAAAGGGTGAATGTTATAAAGCTAGACAAGATTTCAAGGCAGACGAAGTGATGAAAATATGAGAAAGGTATTATCTATTCAAACCTCTTTGTGGGTTGAGATTCTGTTTTTAAAAACAGTTAAGCACTCCTCACAGGGTTACTGAGTTCTAATACTATTTGAAAAGCCTTATAATTAATGATAAGCTCTCAGAGATGACAGAAGTTACTACAGTGACCCAGAAGGATTAAGTTTTCTTAATTCTAATTGTTAGATGTCCTAAGGACAGCTATGTGTGCTGAATGCCTGTGCTAAAAATAATCTTAAGTATACTCATCTTCCATTTCAGGTAAAGTGTATGCCAGTACAGCCATTATGGAAAACAGTATGGAAGTTACTCAAAAAATTAGAAATAGGACTACCATATAATCTAGCAATCTCACTTCTGAGTATATATTCAAAGAAAATACAGTCAGTATTTCAAAGAGACGTCTTTACTCCTATGTTCATTGCAGCATTATTCAAAATAGTCAAAATACATAAAGATAATGAAAACAGTCTAAGTGTCCATCAACAGTGTGACAGTATATGTACAATAGAATACTATTCAGACTTTAAAAAGAAGAAAATTCTGTGTGACAACGTAGATAAATCTGGAGGATATTGTACTAAGTGAAATAAGCTAGGCACATAAAGACAAATACTTCATGATCTCTCTTATATAGAGAATCTAAAAAACTCAAACTCATTGAAGTAGAGAGTAGAATGATTATTAGCAGGGCCTTCAGGGGGTGGGACAAATTGAGGGGATATTTGTCAAAATGTACAAAGTTTCAGTTGGACAAAAGGAATAAGTTCTAGAGACCTATTATACAGCATGGTGAGTATAGTTAATAACAATGTATGGTATATTTAAAAATTGCTAATAGAGTAAAATTTACATGTTTTCACCACCAAAAAATGATGTTTGTGAGGTGATTGATTAATTAGCTTTATCTCCACAATGTGTACATATATGAAAACATTGCATTTTACCCTACAAGTATATTGACATACAAAATTGTATCAATTAAAAACATACAGATATCCAACTGAAGATATTTTAAAACATAAGTTACTGTGCTTCCAAAAACTAAATGAGAACAAATTTCCTAAAATAAAAATTTGGATTTATTTCACATACAAATAATACAATTGCATTGAGGGGGAGTATTCAAAGTTTAAAAACTTTGCATCGACTAATAGTAAAACTGACTTCCCAGTCACATTTGACAATAGCATTAACATATATGAAGATATGATGTTATACCTATGCACAAAAACAAATTGGCTATAGTGAAATACATTATTTAATACACTTTATATGTTGTTATATGTAAACACTATCAGTATTGCAAAAAAGCTTCAAGAATGAAAATAACAATTGGCTGCATAATATCCCAAGTTCATTGATTATTGAATTTCTCTGTTTAATCTGTTTGTTCTTTAATGTGTATTTTAAAATAAACCTTTAAATTCACAGAAAATTTGCAAAATTAATACAAAGAGTTTCCATATAACTACCCCAATTTTATTCTATTAATAACATATATTAGTATGGTATGTTTGTCATAATGAAAAAATATTGGTACATTATTATTGATTAAAGATCTGTATTAGTCCACTCTTGCACTGCTATAAAGAAATTCCTGAGGCTGGGTGATTTATAAAGAAAAGAGGTTTAATTGGCTCATGGTTCTATAGGATGTACAGGAAGCATGGTTGGGGAGGCCTCAGGAAGCTTACAATTGTTGTTGAAGGCAAAAGGGATGCAGGCACATCTTACGTGGCAGAAGCAGGAGGAGGAGAGTGAAGCAGGAGGTGCCACTCACTTTTAAACAACCAGATCTTCTGAGAACTCATTCAGTATCTGGAGAACAGTAAGGGGGAAATCCACCCCAGAGATCCAATCACCTTCCGCTTCCAACCTTGGGGATTACCATTAGATATGAGATGTGTGTGAGGACACAAATCCAAACCGTATCAAGGTGATTCCTAATGTATTAAGTTTTCCTTAGTTTTTACCTAATATACTTCTTTTCTGCCCTGATGGTATCATACAGGAAACAATATTATGCTTAGTTATCTTGTTTCCTCAGGATTCTTGTGGCTGTGGTAGTTTCTCAGGTGTTCCTAGTTTTAATGATCTTGACAGCTATAAGGAATATTTGTCAGGTATTTTATACAACGTCTCTTAATTGGGGATATGCCCTTATGTCTTTCTCATTATTACAAAAGAGTCATGTATTTTTGAGAGAAAAAAATCCCGGAAATAAAATGTCATTCTTATTATTTTATATCAAGGATATATGCCATCAACATGATTTATTGCTATTGTTAATCTTGCTCATCTGACTGAGGTGGTATTTGCTGGGTTCTTTGATTGTACATATTTTCTTTGTCTTTTTTCCATACTGTGTCATGTGCATCCGTGTGAAGAGACCGCCAAACAGGCTTTGTGTGAGTAACATGGCTGTTTATTTCACCTGGGTGCAGGTGGGCTGAGTCCGAAAAGAGAGTTAGCAAAGGGAGATAAGGGCGGGGCCGTTTTATAGGATTTGGGTAGGTAAAGGAAAATTACAGTGAAAATGGGGTTGCTCTCTGGCAGACAGGAGTGGGAGTCACAGTAGGTGCTCAGTGGGGGAGCTTTTTGAGCCAGGATGAACCAGGAAAAGGAATTTTACAAGATAATGTCATCGCTTAAGGTAAGGACCGGCCATTTTCACTTCTTTTGTGGTAGAATGTCATCGGTTAAGGCGAGGCAGGGCATTTGCACTTCTTTTGCGATTCTTCAGTGTTACTTCAGGCCATCTGGGCATATACGTGCAACTCACAGGGGATGCGATGGCTCGACTTCGGCTCAGAGGCCTGACATTCCTGCCTTCTTATATTAATAAGAAAAATAAAACAAAATAGTATGAAGTGTTGGGGCAGCGAAAATTTTTTGGGGGTGGTGTGGAGAGAGAATGGGCAGTGTTTCTCAGGGCTGCTTCAAGCGGGATTAGGGGAGGCGTGGGAACCTAGAGTGGGAGAGATTCAGCTAAAGGAAGATTTTGTGGTAAGGGGTGATATTGTGGGGTCATTAGAGGAAACATTTGTTGTATAGAATGATTGGTGATGGCCTGTATACGGTTTTGGATGAATTGAGAGACTAAACGGAAAATAAAAGGTTCGAATAAAACAAGGAGAAAAATGGGTATTAAAGGACTAAGAATTGGGAGGGCCCAGGACGTCCAATTAGAGAGTGCCCAAGGGGGTTCAGCGTAATTACTTGCTTGGTTGGCAAGGTTTTGGGCTCTATCCTTGACTTTTTTTATGTTGTCATATACCAGGCCAGATTAATTTAGGTAAAAACAACACTCTTCATTTAAGGATATACAGAGTTCTCCTTTTTCAGCAGTGAGTAAGTCAAGGCCTCAGCGGTTTTGGAGGACAACTGCAGCTAAAGAGTCAACTTGAGCCTGGAGGACTGATAAAGTTTGTGATATGTCTGTGATGCTAGCTGAGAAGTCATTAGACAGGCTACGGAAGGTCATGACAGAGGTTGAAATGCCTGCTATTCTAATACCGAGAGCAATAGTGGAGAGAGAAAGTACTAAACCGACCAGCAAGAGAATTAGTGGAATAACTGTTTTTTGTCATGTCGGTGTCATGAGGGGAACAGGGACCTCTTCGGTCCCATTTGCAAATTGAATTTTGGTAGTAAGGAAAACTAGTGTGCATGTGCCTGTCCAATTAGCAGGTAGACACATGTAGGTAGAGGATCCACGGAGGAAGAAGAGACCCTGTGCCAGGCAAAACTGGCCAAACCGAGGAATTGTGTCTGACAGAAGGGAAGAAATGACCACGGTGGCCTTCTCAGACCCTGTGGGAAAGGCCTCTACTTATCCAGTGAAAGTGTCTACCTAGACTAAGAGGTATTTTAGTTTTCTGACTCGGGGCATGTGGGTAAAGTCAATTTGCCAGTCCTGGGCAGGGGCAAATCCCCCAAGCTTGATGTGTAGGAAAGGGAGGGGTCCTGAACAATCCCCGAGGGGTAGTAGAATAGCAGATGGAACACTGAGAAGTGATTTCCTTGAGGATAGATTTCCGTGATGGAAAGGAAATGAGAGGTTCTGAGAGATGGGCTAGCGGCTTGTAACCTACATGGAAGAGGTTATGAAATGACCACAGAATAGAATGGGCCTGTGAGGCTGGAAGGAGATATTTTCCTGGGTCTAAGAACCATTTGTCTTGTGTGGGAAGAGATTGATAGGTGGAAGTTTCAGCCGGGGGAGTAGGTGGGAGTGGCCGATATGAAGCAGGAAAACTGCCATGAGGAATAGAAGTTGGAACACTAGCTGCTTTTTTATCTAACTTATCAGCATAAGCATTGTCCTGAGTGATGGATGGAGGGAGAAAATAGATTTTGGAAGTTATGAGAACTGTAGAGAGTTGAGCATAGTTTGTGATTTTTAGGGCCTCTAATAGTATTAAAGCAGTGGCAGCCACTGCGCGCAGACATGAGGGCTAGGCTAAAACAGTAAGGTCAAGTTGTTTGGACAGAAAGGCTACAGTATGCGTTCCCGGCTCTTGTGTAATAATTCTGTCTGCACTAACCATGCCTAGGAAGGAAAGGAGTTGTTGTTTTTTAGAAGGGATTGGGGTTTGGGAGATTAGCCAGACACGATCAGCAGGGAGAGTAAGTGTGTATTTATGAGAATTATGCCGAGATAGATAACAGATGAGGAAGAAATTTGGGCTTAACTGAAGTAATGCGGGCTATCTGTGAAGCCCTGAAGCAGTACAGCCTAGGTAATTTGCTGAGCCTGATGGGTGTCAGGGTCGGTCCAAGTGAAAGTGAAGAGAGGCTGGGATGAAGGGTGTAAAGGAATAGTAAAGAAAGTATGTTTGAGATCGAGAGGCAAGACAATTTGGTTGATAAGGTGCAGAGATCTTGAATTAATCTCTAAGGCTTGTCTGGTTTTAGGACAGGTAAAAGGGGAATTGTAAGAGGAGTTTACAGGCTTTAAAAGGCCATGTTGTAGCATGCAAGTGATAACAGGCTTTAATCCTTTTAAAGCGGCTGCAGGATGGGATATTGGTGTTGAGCGAGGTAAGGGTTATTAGGTTTTAATGAGATAGTAAGGGGTGCATGATCAGTCGCCAAGGAGGGAGTAGAGGTATCTTATACTTGTGGGTTAAGGTGGGGGGATATGAGGAGAAGATGTGAAGGCGGCTTTGAACTGGGGCAAAAGGCAGCAATGAGGTGTGGCTGTAGCCTAGGAATAGTCAGGGAAGGAGATAATTTAGTCAAAATGTCTCAGCCTAATAAGGGAACTGGGCAGGTGGAGATAACTAAAGAGGAGTGCATAAAAGAATGTTGTCCAAGTTGCCACCAGAGTTGGGGAGTTTTAAGAGGTTTAGCAGCCTGGCCGTCAATACCCACAACAGTTATGGAGGCAAGGGAAACAGGCCCTTGAAAAGAAGGTAGCCTCCATATTGATTAAGAAGGGGACAGACTTACCCTCCACTGTAAGAGTTACCCAAAGCGTCTGTGATGGTCCAGGAGGCTTCTGAGGCGATGTGGCAGCATTGATCTTTAGCCACTAAGCTGAGAATATCTGGGAAGGAGTCAGTCAGAGAGCCCTGGGCCAGAGCTCCAGGGGCTCTGGGAGTGGCTGCTGGGAGAGTTGGACAGTCTGATTTCCAGTAGGGTCCTGTACAGGTGGGACACGGCTTAGGAGGAATCCCAGGCTGCCGGCATTCCTTGGCCCAGTGGCCAGATTTCCGGCACTTATAGCAAGCTCCTGGGGGAGGAGGTTCTGGAGGAACCCCTGGCAGCTGCGGTTCAGGCATTTGGAGTTGTGTGCTGGAGATGTGGCTGGGGTTTGTCTCACAGTGGAGGCAAGGAATTGCAACTCAGAAATAAGTTGCTACTTGGCTGCCTCTACTCTGTTATTGTACACCTTGAAGGCGAGGTTCATTAAGTCCTGTTGTGGGGTTTGAGGGCCGGAATTTAAAATTTTTGGGGTTTATTTAATGTCCGGAGCAGATTGGGTAATAAAATAAAATGCATATTAAGAATAAGACGGCCTTCTGACCTTTCAGGGTCTAGGGCTGAAAAGCGTCTCATTTTAAGGGTTGCTGCTAAATAGGCCATGAACTGGGCTAAGTTTTTATATTTGATAAAAAAGAGCCCAAATGCTAACTGATTTGGGAGAGGTAAAATAAAGAAAAAGGAAGATTAACCTTGACTATGCCTTTAGCTCTATCCACTTTTTTAAGAGGAAATTTCTGGGCAGGTGGGGGAGGGCTACTCGTGGAATGAAACTGTAAGCCAGACCGGGTGAGGAGGGGAGGTAATAAAAGGATTATAGGGTGGGGGAGCAGAGACTGAGGAAAGATTGGGACCTAGCTCAGCCTGGCGAGGAGGGGAGAGGTCAGATGGGTCTGTAGAAAGGAAGATTAGAAAGACTCAGTGATGCTTGGGGTTGGGACTGAGGGGACAGGCGGTAGGGAAAAAAGGAAGATTTGGGATGAGTTGTATGGGAACAGAGACGAGGGAGGGACCGATGTATAAAAGAATGTCTGGACGTCAGGCACCTCAGATTGTCTGCCCATTTTATGACAATTATTTAGATCTCGTAGGATGGAGAAATCTAAATGGAAAAATTACTTGTGATTCTTCAGTTACTTCAGGCCATCTGGGTGTATACGTGCAAGTTCCAGGGGATGCGATGGCTTGGCTTCGGCTCAGAGGCCTGACATACTCTTTGCAAGAAAATTATTATGTGCTACCCATGCTGAAGAAATGGAGAGCAGTTCTCTACCCCCTCGAAAACAGGATATCTATATAAATTATTTGTAATATTTTTGCAAAAGATAATGTCCATGCTCTTACATTTATTCACTTATTTATTTGTGTCATTGTGGACACGTGAATATTTTATTCTTTGGGTCATAATCTAATGCTAATTTATTTATTTTGCTGCTCAAAGTTTTCTAGCTTTAGCCTTAGAAAACTCATTTAATTGGGTCCTTTGTCCCTTTCACATAACCACATTGTGTGTGTGTGTGTGCGTGCACGCGCATGTTTATGTTTCAAACACTTTCTTACTTTCTATAATTGTATGATACTTCAGGCTCATCTTAAATAGTCACTGTCCGAACCCTAAAAGCTGCCATTTCTTCAGCTTTACTGGTTTCCTCTAATACTGAAGAATAATATTAGAATCAAGATCTGGTGCTAGATGTCTTCATTGCTACTAGGATGTCTCTGGTTATATGCTCACTCCACTGGCAAACAAGGGAATATATGTGTCTAGAGTAACCCTTGTATGGCCACATAGCTATATACACATATCTGTAAGTATTTGTATATGTAATATCTGTATCTGTGTTATTCAAATGTGAGTTTGCATAACGCCTTCAACTCAATTTCATGACCAAATGTGTTATTTTAGCTTTATCCCCTTGTTTTCTGTGACGTCTCCCTCCAAAAATGAGAACTCAGACTCACATAACTTGATATCTGTTTACTTAATTTAATTATATTACATTAGAGTGTAATGGCAAAAACCGCAATTACTTTTGCACCAATGTAATATGAACATGTATGGTGGTTTCATAATCATTAATACATACCCCTAAATATGTGCCTTTTAAAAAATATAATGCATCAAACTATTTGTTTAAATAGTCTTTGAAATGATTGGAAAACCAGGTAATAGTAAACAAACATATACATATTAAACATGTTTGATATAACCATTTATGTTAGATTGTATATAAGATGGAGCTGTCTTATATGTGCTAGGCCATCTCTATGCTTATTTAAAGTTCCAAATTTTCCTCATAACACCCAGAGCCAGTTATTTTATATTATTTATGTATGTGGTGGCTTCTGTCTGTTTTAAAGGGTGATGCAACCGGCTTGGCTTTGTAACAAGTGAAATATAAAAAGACACTGCTGAGCCCTTTTGCTTAAGCTCTTGTGAAACTAAGATTTCTTGCACGTATCTTGCTGGTTATAATCAGGATAAGTGTGTCCCGGGGAGCTGTGCTTGGGAGTCTATTAGTCCCAACTACTTATCTGAGCTTTTTATACTTCCCAAATCCTTTGTCTTTATGAAAGCTCTATATAATATGCTTTATATGAGTATGCTTTGTTGAGTTTTGTTATTCAATCATAGGACCCTGTGACAAAAATGCACTTGAATACCTAAGGAAGGATTTATTACAAAAACTTTAGTCTCATGCAGAACTCAGACATTTGCATACCTGGGACCCAGGAGAAAATCGAACTAAGAGTGTGATGACCATGATAAATTCCTACTTTTCTTTATTCTTTCTTTGTAATTATGCATCTCATTTATCATATTTCTTTAAATTTTGTCATTTTCTGACTCTTTAAACCCCTTGGTAAGAAGAAAACAAACTATCTTAACTTGTTCATAAATTTCCCCAAGACAAACTCTTATTCATTTCCATTAACTCTTCCTAAACATGCATCACTTCTCAACAAAACACTGTGTTTATACTGCACCAAAATATTTTTTATAACACTGTGTCCAAGTGTGAAAGGAGTAGGAAATGAAATTGTCATTGGCCTAACTGGGATCAAGTGATCATAAATAAGCAACTCTGTCCAACATCAGAATGAAATTTATTTCACTGGAACCTCGGCAACAGATTAAATGTAAAGGAATGGGGGAAACTAAATAAACCCAAGTATTTATGCTATATTGTTTTAATGACATGAGTAACACAAATTTTCTTATGCTTTTCACTTATAATTCACATTTTTTAAGTTTTTCATATGTTCTAAGTCTATCTTGAATTTCTTTTCATTGGAACATTTTCTCAATTAAAATATAAGGTTACATGAAAATGATGACTGTAATGTTAACAAAATATGTGATCCTAAAATATGTTTGCATATTGTAAAAATTTATTTCCAAAATTTCTCAATTGTATATTATGAAACAAAAACTTTTAAATACTTTTTCACTGTATTTAAATTTAGGAAGTCACTTCAATTTCACTTTAGTCTGCCTTTACTTCATTTTGTTTTATATTTGATTACTTTTAAGTTTTAAAATGCTTAAGATGCAAATTTCAAGTTAGCTAATGTCTATGTTTCTTTTACATCATGTTATCAGATGATAATATCTCTATTTTTTCTTCTGTACAAATTCATAGGTGATATTTCTATCTATATCTTAATTATACTATAATAGTAAATTGAGTATTAATTTTTAATCTAAATATTGAAAGGTCACATTCTATTGTTTGTATTTTTTTTTTTTTTTTTGAGACGGAGTCTTGCTCTGTCGCCCGAACTCTGGAGTGCAGTGGCCGGATCTCAGCTCACTGCAAGCTCCGCCTCCCAGGTTCACTCCATTCTCCTGCCTCAGCCTCCGGAGTAGCTGGGACTACAGGCGCCCGCCACCTCGCCCGGCTAGTTTTTTGTGTTTTTTTTTAGTAGAGACAGGGTTTCGCCGTGTTAGCCAGGATGGTCTCGATCTCCTGACCTCGTGATCCGCCCGTCTCGGCCTCCCAAAGTGCTGGGATTACAGGCTTGAGTCACCGCGCCCGGCCTATTGTTTGTATTTTTATATATTTTTTGTTTTATTTTTCTTTCTTTTCTAAACATGGTACATGTGTTCCTAAAATGTCTGTATTATAGTTTTTCCTTATTAGGGTCATACTTATGATAAGAGTTGGGACAGAACATTTCTTTCCTGTTCAGTGTTTTTATTACAACAAACCTAATAAAAACTTTCGACGAGTCTTAAATATCTTAGCTTCTTAATAAATAGAGTAATGCTATAGTAGAAAAAAAATATCAAACATAGACTAAAGACCTTAAATTCTTCTGACTGAGGTGTGTATGGTTAAGATATGTGTTTTTTAAATTATGAAGAGATGGAAAAAAGAAGGGATAGACTTAATATTTGTGTTTCTCCCAAAATTTACATGTTAAGTTTCAATGCTCAATATGATGGCATTTGAAAGTGGCAGCGTCTTTGGGAGGTAATTAAGTTTGTGTGAGGTCTTGAAGATGGAGTTTTCAGGATGGGATCAGTGCCCTTACAAAGAGAAATTAAAACTCTCTCACTCTCACTGTCTCTCCTTTCCCCCCTCTCATGTGAGAACATACCAAACAAGATAATCTGCAAGCCAGGAAGAGGATCTCAACCAATAACTCAACCATGCTGAAAGCCTTATCTCAGACTTCTAGCCGCTAGAACTGTGAAAAGTAACGTTTCAATCTATGACATTTTGTTATAGAAGCTTGAGTTGACTATGACAGAAGGACATCATCATGCTTCAGATGGAATTTTGTAACATCAAGGGCAGAATGACGACTGATTAGTTTTTCTATTCCTTCTTTGGACTGATTTAAAACACAAATCCAGTGCTCATTGTGGCTGCTTTCTCTTTTCACACATACTATGAGGTGGTGGTGTGCAGTGCTGGGATTGTCATTAGCTTCAATTCACTGTAATTGTTTTTCGATCCCATTTAAAGCAGACAATAGCTGTAATAACGATGCATGAAGCTCTTGTTTCTGACACCCTTACCAACTACATGTTATTTCCCATGCGTTGTGTGGATTCCTATAAAACTATTGCTCTAGCTGCTTTGTTTTGTTTGTTTGTTTGTTTGTTTTTTGTTTTTTGTTTTTCATGTTTTATTAACCTCTCTTCTGAACTTATGGCCCCTCTTTTTCCAGTCACTAGTTGGGTTCTTATATCCTGGAGTTGCTCTCATATTTGAGATGCTTCATCAAATTGCATACATGTGAGAAAACATCAGAATGGTGTCTTCGAGGGCAGTGCAAATATTCAAATAGGGGTACAGAAAAAGACAAGGACTTTATATTCTGTGTTTTTCTTTATGAGTCACTGCAGTTAGCTAGATGGAAGGTTTCATGTTGAACTCATGTTCCTTGGTAGCCCAAAGCATAGTCAACCAAGAAAAAAATCACATATAACCTTAGTGTTCATTTCATTATTACTGCTTACAAAAACATTTATGTATTACAGAAAGGGTGGTTTTAAGGTAAGAAGGATGGTGTTATTTTGTTGCATGGAAAATGTGTTTATCAAAACTGTCTATATATTCAACCAATCACATATTTTATTTTAACCCCAGAAAAATACATAAATGAGTAAAATTTGCAATGCAATAATGCTTTCATATAATTTTTAAATTTAAAAATATTTTATGTGATTTATGAGTATTCATTACAGTAAAATTATATGTTCATTAACAATAATCATAGCCATTTGACTGTATATTTTTTACATGGTCACAATAAATGCATCTAATATGGGTATCATATGCTTTATATGCTATCACACAACCCTGTAGGGCACTCAAGAGTAAGGAGCAAAGAATGATCTATCTATGAAAGTTCACCTTAACTTAATGTATTTGTAGAGATAATTAGAATACTGGATCTGTTCATTAACATTTCAAATCTCATTTAAATGTAAATTGTAATATTCTCTTTTTCTGCAACACTAGGTAGTTAGTGTCTTTCATGAGTAATAAGTAATTTGTTCCCCATTAGGTACAAGAATGGATAAAGAGATAAATCAAAATCTGATGAGAGTCACAATTAGAATTGTAACCTACTTGGTAGAGAGAATAAAAAAAATTGTTTTCACTATTTTTCATTATTAAAAATAAAACAAATTCATATTTCAACAGCTTTAGTATTAATTAGTTTCGTTTGTGGTATTTGTAATGAATACATGTAACTGAAAATATCTGTGTTAGATTTTATGAAAAATTAGACTTAATTTTATAGTATCTTTTTCATGGTAACTCAGATTTTAAAAACCTGAAATACAACTTTTTGCTTATTAAATAGGTTGAAAGTAGGAAATCATTAAAAATTTAAGTAGTATAAACTACATACAAAATGTCCTCCTAATATCATTTCACTGAAGAAATAGATTTTTAGAATTCATTTAAATAAGAAACTAGTTTATTTTCAATAAACTGATCTCTGTGTTCATCAGCCTTGCTTTACCCCTACCTACCCCTTTATTTTTATCTAGTAACCTTTTTACAGTGGTTACAACAATGGTAGTACTAATGGTAACTATAATGGTAGTTATCTTTTTACAATGTTCTTTTAAAAAGTGTTTTCTTAATCAATTAAAAGTGTTTCTGATAAAAACTTATACAAAATGTATTAAAAGTTTTAATAAATTTAATTAAAAGTTAAATTAAAATTAATCTTTTATAATTAAAATTATATTTTTTCTATGTGTTATATATATGTTAAAATGTGTGTGAACAAGTGTATACGTTGAATATGGTATGAAACTCACTGAAAATTTAGTATATTGTTAATACTTTATATATTATACAAATTTATCATTGCCTTTGATATCCAATTAACAGTCAGTAACTTTTGTCTCGCCTACAGAGTTTTAAAGGAAGGCAACACAGTTGCCTTAAGTTGGTTAAGAGTGTATACTCAGGAATTAGACTAGGATCAAATTTTAGTTTAGTGACTTTGTTCATGTGATTTATTCTCTCTCTACTTTAGTTATTTCATCAGGAAAGGAATAACATGGATCTACATGCTGTATAGAGTTGTTGCAATGATAAATTTAGTGTAGTAAATTACTTTGAACATGTTTAGTGTGCAATAAATATTATTTTATAATGTTTCAACAACTCAATATTATTTAAAATGCATAAACTCTTGTATGAGTAAATCTCCTATCTAGTTTTCTTTTATGGGTAGACAGTTATCATATTAACTTTCAGAATTATTTATTGCTCTAGCTAGCAGTCTAGATCTTAGCATGATTTATGCTATGGTATGAATAAATGTGTCTCCTCAAAATTCATGTTTTGAACATCTAACCCCCCAATGTGATGGTATTAGAATGTGAATTCTTTAATTGATAATTAGGCCATGTGGATGAAGGCATCATAAATGGGATTAGTATCCTTATAAAAGAGGCCCGAGAGAGCTTTCTTGCCCCTTCTACCATGTGACATTAAAATGAGAAGACAGCCATCTATAAGGAAGTGGCCCTCACCAGACACTGAATCTGCTGTCACCCTAATCCTGGACTTCTACACTCCAGAATAGTGAGAAATAGATTTCTGTTGTTTATAAGCCACCTAATCCATGACATTTTATTATATAGTCTGAAAATACTGATAAAGGCTGATTACCAAATTAATATCATATTTCTGCTACCCTTCTTGCCTGTCTTTACTTGCCTTTCAAAAATAAGGGTTCCTCCTGATCAGTACTGTTTGCAGTTATTATCTATGTCAGGCTAGGACTGAAATAGAGACAACAATACACATTATGGGAAAACAATCACATTATCCCCTTATCCACAGCTTTGGATACTTTTAGCATGGTGCCCAAACTGGCTGAAACAAATGATAATCCTATCGGTATTTTAGCTATATCCTCTTTTGAAGATGAAGTATTATCTGACAAAGCCATTAGTGTAAAATACATGACTATCATTTTATTATTTCTTATATTTATTATGTTTTATGTTTTATATTTGATGAACTTCAATTATGCCAAAACTTTTATGGAAATCCTGTATTGCTTACGTATAAAGTGCTCTGAAAAAAATAATTGAACTCTAATAAACAAGACATATATGAATAAACATAACTATAAACTTTATAATTTTATCAGTATAAAAGGCTATTTTTTAATTTTGCATTTTCATATTTTCCCATTTAATGTAGCAACACAATAGCCTCATAAAAGACCATAAAATATATATTGATCATTTTGAAATAAATTGTTATTTCTCCTAATTCCTACTCCTACTCCAGAGCCATTTTCAAAGGAGCATTTTTTTGAACATTTCATGATAACAATTACACTTAATTTTGTTTGTCTTTATTCCATGTTCAGAATACTATGAGAGAGACTTGACATTGTGATCGTGGATTCAGCTTTTTGTAATATTGATCAGCAAAATATGTAAATTAAACTAAAGGTAGAGCATTCAGATTGTACTTAGCTGTTAGAATTCAGTACTCTGAGCTTCCTGTACTTAGCTGTTAGAATTAAGTACTCTGAGCCTCCTGTACTTAGCTGTTAGAATTAAATACTCTGAGCCTCCTGACTGAAGACATAGAGCAGCTCAAGAAAGAGTGTACAGGACCTAGATAATAAGCACAGTGCAAAGATGTGTGGTAAATCAGTGATATAGCTTATATAAGTTGAAATTGTTTCTGTCTTCTTTAGTTCATCTTTTGCAGTCAAATGTTCACCATGTTGATGAGGGGTCAAGAAACTGTACTTGAGATGTTATAATAACTCCCTTATCTGCTATTTATACTTTCAGGTTAGATGACTTTTGGGTACTTTTGTGAATTCAGAACATGGGATCAACTGATATCATCAGGGATCATGTAGTGAATGGATGACAGTGAGGATATTGAGGCAAAAATTCCCCCACCCTACAGGTAAATTTTTAAAAGGTATTTTGGATTAAAAGAGGGCCAGGCACATTGGTGCACCCCTACAATCCTAGTACTTTAGGAGGTCAAGGTAGGAGGATCCCTTGAGGCCAGAAGTTCAAGAGCAGTCTGGGCAACATAGCAAGATGCCAATGCCAGAAAAATTAAAAATAATTAGCCACGCATGTTGGCACATCCTGACGTCCTAGCTACCTGGCAGGCTGAGGCAAGAGAAAAGCTTGAACCCAGGAGTTCAAGGCTGTAGTAAGCTATGATCATGCCACTTGCAATAGTCAGCATTCTCCAGAGGAACAGCACTAGTAGGATAGATGTATATGTGAAAGAGAGTTTATTAGGAGTATTGACTCACATGATCAAAAGACGAAGTCTCACAATAGGCCATCTGCAAGCTGAGGAGCAAGGAAATCAGTATGAGTCCCAAGACCTCAAAAGTAGGGAAGCCAATAGTGCAGCTTTCAGTCTGTGACTAAAGGCCTGACAGTCCCTGGAAAACCACTGGTGTAGGTCCAAGGGTCCAAAAGCTAAAGAATTTGGAGTCCAATGTTCAAGAGCAGGAAGAATCCAGCATGTGAGAAAGATGAAGGCTGGAAAACTCAGTCAGTCCAGTCCTTCCACGTTCTTCTGCCTACTTTTATTCTAGCCACACTGGCAGCTGATTGCTTTGTGCTCACCCAGATTCAGGGTCCTTCTGCCTCTCCCAGTCCACTGACTCAAATGTTAATCTCCTTTGGCAACACCCTCACAGACACACCCAGGAACAATACTTTGCACCCTTCAATCCAATCAAGTTGACACTCAGTATTAACCATCACACCACTACAATCAACCTGGGTGACAGAGAAAGACCCAATCTCTTAAAAAAATAAAAATGTGATGAGTATGTATGCACTGGCAATGTTTATGTTGGGATGGTTGCCACCTCATTCAAATTTTGAACAAGTGAAAGTTTTGTGGCATGTGACAGATTTTATCAACGGTATTTAGATGAGTAATATGATCCTTATTTAAATGTCTAAGCTAATAGAAAAAAGAAGCCAAAGTGAAACAGAAATGACACATGGTCCTATTACATTTCTGTTATAGGAAGCATTGGCCAAGTGAAGCCAGGGAGGATGGAAGCTCTAATCACATTACCTTAGGATCAGTCTTGGAAACAAAACCTGGCTCACATTATCATCCTAATGTTTCTGTGAAGACTTGGAAAACATCATAATCATAGTGTTTACCCCATGAGGCATTTAGTAACAAAAATTACAGCTTTGTAGGCTGAATAGAGGAATAAAAACTCTACTGAAATTGAGGACTATAATGTAAAATAATTAAAATGTTTCAAGAGAAATAGCAGAAGACACTTGAAAAATCTGCTTTTAGTCAAACCTATCATTTCTAGTTTTACAGAAAAATATATTTTATATTCAAATTTACTCTTATGAATCATTAGATTTAATGATTGTGGATCTAGTAACTTTATTTTTATTATTCTATTATCAGTTGCTTATTATGGTAAGTACTAGCTGATCAGTAACTAGGTGTGATATCCAACATTTATTAATGCATGAATTATGCTTAACAAATTAGCACAAACAGTGCTTAGAATAACACATGTTTAACATGTTTGTTATCTTCCAGATTAAGGAATCTGGCCATTGCTTAACTGGGTTTTCTAGGGTCTCTTGCAAGGCTGTGATCAAGATGTCAACTATAGACAGAGTCTCATCCAAATGCTCAAGTGGGGAAGGATTGACTTCCAATCTCATGTGGATGTTAACAAATTCGGTCCTCAAGGAATATAGGACTCAATCCCTCAGTACTTGTTTGCTTTCAATAGAGGCTGCCTTCAGTTTCTTGCCCTGTGCACCATTCCAACACATGAAGCTTTATCAAAGTCTATAAATCGAAAAAGCAACAGAGATAGTCTACTAGCGAGACAGTAGTCACAATTACCTACAACTTCATCACATTAGAGATACTCCCTTACTTTTACCATATTCTCTTGTTTGTAATTACATCATTAGGGCCTTACTTTTAATCATGATCATAGCTCACTACCGGCGGAAGAGATCAAAAAGGATGTGAAGAAAATGAGAATAATTAGGGGGAATCTTAGAAGCTGCCATTCCAAGTGATAACTGAAATGTGCTAGCTTTCCCTCTCTTTGAGTGAGCAAAAATTACATTAAACAAGTCAATATATGAAAGATAATTTATACTCTTTTCTTTACCATCAAAGAACATGTTTGTTAACCTGGTTTGGAATGCTGTAAACATCATCTGCATTAGATTTGTTATATAATAGTCACTATAGACATTTATCGAACCTTGTCTTCTTTACTGAAAACAGAGTGCATGTTTGAGATAGGGGTATTTTCGCTGGATGTTTCTTATGTGGCTTTTATTTGGAAGAGAGGGAGAAGAGAGCATACAAGTCACAGTGGTAGATATAATTTTTTAATTACTTCACATTGGATATATAGGTGAGAAAACATTTTGAAAATGTCTCAAAAAAGAACAAGGTAAGAAAATAAAGAAATCCTCAGCCTCTGTGTAATTTTAAAAAAGATGACTGGATTGAGTAGAATTTTCTGCAGGTTCTTAAAAACAGGGATCAATATAAATGAAACAAATGAAGTTGTGTTAAGGAAACTAAGGGTGTAGATGTTGTCATTATTTAAAATGTTGATATTTGCTTTATTGTGAATTTTTAAATTAATATATTAATATTGCTGAATTTATTGTCTTTCTGTGCTTATATTTTGCATTACTGGAAGCCTAATCTTGGCCCCAGATCACTTTCTTTACTAAGTCAGAAGAGGAATAAAAATTCCTATGTATAAATCAAGTTAAAAAAAAACAAAACACCAAATGTGGTCAGTTTATCCCAATAAAGATAAATTTAAAATATTGATGTAGAGGAAGAATTAAAATATATTCTGCTGAAATGTGGCGACAAACTCACCTTGGACATAAATACGATGGAGAAAAAAATCAGTGTCTCAAAAACTAGGATTATTTACCTACAGCCTCAGCAAAAGATGACTGGCTGTCTACCACTCTCAGACTTGAGTGGCAACAATTATTCTGTGGGTTGTTGAATACAGATTCTCAACACAGTTATACTCATTATGACCATGAAGGGACACATTCAGAACTGACAGTGAGATTGGGAAGTTACACAGATGCTGTGATTGAAAGTGGCCAGTAACAGTGAAACTACAACTAGAACATGAGAAGTCAACAGTAACACTGCTCATGATACCTGAGCCCCAAATCATAATTGGAATAGGTTCATGTGATGTAGCAATTAGAAATACTGCTGTTGTTGCTTGAATGTAAATTAATCAGAAGACATTCTTTAAGAACTAGATACGTGAAACTGGAACCACTGAGACTTTCTCAGACATTTTGTGTGGTGACTATTAAGCTATATGTATTCCCAGAAAGCACCAGAGAGGTTCAACCTTTAGTAAAGAAATGATAAAACAAAACAACAACAACAACAACAAACAAACAAACAAACAAACAAAAAAACCAGGGTGTTTTATAGCAATTGACTAAATCCGTAAAGGTCCAAGTTGGCCGGAGGATATCATGAAAACGGAAGATTGAATCAACGAGTGTTCAGGTAAAATTAACAGAACCAGACATTAACTCTAAATCAAAGAGCTTTCCCAGGCCAGAACATACAAGTAAATTATGGTTGATTTAAGTAATGCCTTATCTTTCATCCGCAAAACAGAAAGGAGTTTAGTTCAATTGCTTTATGTGGAAAGGTGTGAAATATAAATATAGGAGTATTCATAGAAGAGATTTGCTACATTGATTAAGAGTGGACTGGATCATTATACTGATGATACTGTGATTGAGGAAAAATAAGAAGTAGCAATAAGAGCAGTGCTGTCACTGGGGAAAGCATGTGTTTGGCATGTTTCAGTCTCTTGCTGCCTTCTTGGGTCAGGTTCTCAGTTGCCTTCTGCCTCCACCTCAGCTCAGTCACTGTTACCACATCCAGCCCCTGGAGAAGGCCTGGGTACAAGCACAGGAAAGTGAGCATTAGGCATGTGGTGTCCCACCCACTAAGTCATGGTATGGGGAGCTGAGGGTCTGTGAAGGTGTGCACTGAACACTTGAGTATCCCTGTGCCCAAAGGAGTATGACATTAAATATCAAATATAGAACGTCATGATGGATCAAGAGACAGTGGTAAAAATAGGTAAAATGTTTTCCTGTTTTTTTTAAAGAGGCCCCAAATGTTCCTTGTAACTGTGCTCCACCATCTATTCAGCCACCCTTAAATAAGAGGTTTGCTAAGAATAGTTATTCACATAACATATAGGGGTTGATAGTTATATCCTTCAAACGGTTAATTCAGAGACCAGTAACCACCATGAAACTTTAGGAAATCACTAAATTATGCCACTAGACATATCCCCACAAGCACTGAAAAACAAATCATCGTGTTTGAAGAGTCCCACAAATAAAGTGACGCACAAAATGTAATAGGCTTACTTGTGTTCTGAAGGGCACACAGTCTGTTTGAAATGTACGTCTTACCTTTGCTTAAAGTGAGTGACCAGAAAAAAATGATCTAAATAGAGACTTGAGAAGCATAAGGACTGACAAAAGCTTGCTAACAGCACAGGGAAATGGGTCCATATATGGTATATTGGTTAATATTGAGTGTCAACTTGATTGGATTGAAGGATACACAGTATTGTTCCTGGGTGTGTCTATGAGAGTGTTCCCAAAGGAGATGAGCATTCAACTGAGTGGACTGGGAGAGGCACACCGACTCTGAATCTGGGTGGGCACCTTCTAATCAGCCAGCTCAGATACCATAAAAGCAGGCAGAGAAACATGGAAGGACTAGACTGGCTTAGTCTTTCAGCCTACATCTTTCTCCCATGCAGGATGCTTCCTGTTTTCAAATATCGTACTCTGGATTTTTCAGCTTTGGGACTCTTGGACTTTCAACCAAAGACTGAAGGCTACACTGTTGGCTTTCTTACTTTTGAAGTTTTGGGACTCAGACTGGGTTCCTTGCTTCTCAGCTTGCAGAGGGCCTATTGTAGGATCTTACTTTGTGATCTTGTGAGTCAATACTCTTTAACCAATTCCCCTTTATATGTACATCTATCCATTAGTTTTGTCCCTCTAGAGAACCCTGAATAATACATACGGTATATTTGATATCAGAAGTATCTGCTGTACTGTATGCCAGATCTTCTTTGCTCCTTTGAATGCACCAAAAGTAAATGTGAATGAATCTCAATAAAAAACATTGAAAGGGCTATGATGAGAATGAGGATACTTAATCTGGTGTTGATAATGTTTTGTCGCCATACTAGATTTCCGAAAGGGCTGATTGTGAGAAGCATTATGACAAACACAAACTGATATGTTTTTAGTAGTAGAATAGGCATGATTTTTATGACTTCACTCAATTGCATTAAAATGGAAAATGTGTTGCTGTATGTGGGAGGGAAGTTAGCGGTGTAGATACTCTGTAATCAGTAAATCTCTCTGTTATGTGCATTATGTAGACAATTTCTCTACAGTTGACTAGTGATTTTCTTCACAATGTTAGGCTTACAGGTTTGTTCCTGTTTGTAGAACTGCACAGTGTCAACTAACTCAGTAGAAGATAATAATTTTTATCAGTAATGTATTTATATTTTGGGGACTAATATTGCCTACATTAAGCAATATGTACTTTACCTTTTATTCCTTATATAATAACATGCACCAATGGATATTCTGTGTTTATTAAGTGTTTTTCAGAATAATGATGCAATTAATGGAGTCTTTCTTTTAAATAACACTTTTGGAAAGAATATTTTATGTTTATGTAAATTACTGTGAATTTAGAATGTTTTAGGTGTTTAGTTCCTGAAGCAGAATATATGTGATGCATGAAATGTACATTTTAAGGGCAAATACATATTGTAAATTGTCATATTATTAGCAGTGGGATACCACAGAAGAAATCGTGAACCATGATTCACAAAGTTGTACTATAGTGATGTTTTGTCATTCATTCTTGTATGTCCTTGTGAATATCACCTAAGCTCTCTGAACCTCAGTTTTCACAGTTATAAAACAAAAGTGATGGACTGGGTTGCTGTCAATGTCTTCTGAAAACATTCTATGCCAACTGTAAGCAGCCTAAATAAACGCTTGATATATTGATTGTAATAATACCAGGGTTTTTTTTTTTTTTCACCTCTTACAATTAACTACATTTTATTTATTTATTTTTCTTTCACATTATTTTATACATCCATTGCTATGACAATTTAGAAACATGAAAACTATAAATTATAAACAAATTCATAGAAAGAAAAGTATTAAAACAGACTAAAAATGATATAGCATATATTACTAGACCTATAAAATTAATTAAAAATCATCATGTAAAGAACATTACAGATCCAGATGATGTAACTTATGCATTCTACTAATTTTTTTATAATTTCAACTTTTATAACAGATTCATTTTTTTTTTTAATCAGGGAGTATATGTGTAGATTCGTTAGCTGAGCATATTGCATAATGCTGAGATTTGGAATATGAATAATCTCATTACTCAGGTACTGAGCATAGTACCTAATAGTCAGTTTTTCAACCCTTGCTCTTTCCACTCTCTCCCCCAAGTAGTTCCCAGCGTCTATTGTTGCCATGAGTATCCATTGTTCAGCTCTCACTTATAGGTGAGAACATGTGTTATTTGGTTTTCTGATCCTGCATTAGTTTGCTTAGAATAATGGCCTCTAACTGCATCTGTTGTTGGTGTATAAGATATGCTACTGATTTTTGTATATTAATTTTGTATCCTGAAACTTTACTGATGTTGTTTATTAGTTCCAAGAGTCTTTTGACGGAGTCTTTAAGGTTTTCTAGGTATAGAATCATATCATCAATGAAGAGAAATAGTTTGATTTCTTCTTTTCTTATTTGGATGTCTTCTATTTCTTTCTTTTGATGATTTATCTGGCTAGCACTTCCAGGACTATGTTGAATAGCAGTGACGAGAGTGGGCATCCTTGACTTTTTCCAGAGTTCAAGAGGAATGCTTCCAGTTTTCATCCATTTGGTATAATGCTAGATGTAGGCCTGTCATAGATAATTCTTATTATGTTGAGGTATGTTCCTTTGATGGGTAGTTTGTTGAGGCTTTTTATCATTAAGGGATGCTGGATTTTATTGAAAACTTTTTTCATGTTTATTGACATGATCACATGGTTTTACTTTCCAATTCTGTTTATGTGGTGAACCTTGTTGAGTTGTGTGTGTTGAACTAGCATTGCCACCCAGCAATAAGGCCTACTTGATTGTGGTATATTAACTTTTTGATATACTGCTTCACTGAGTGTGCTAGTATTTGTGTTAAGAATTTTTGTGGAATACACAGGAATATTGGCCTGTCATCTTTTATTTGTTTTCATTGGGTCTGCCAGATATTTCTATTAGGCTGATGCTGCTTCATAGAATGAGTTAGGGAGGAATCCTTCTCCTTTGATTTTTGGGAATAGTTTCAATAGGACTGGTACCAGTTCTTATTTGTACATCTAGAAAAAGTAACTGTTAGTCCACCTTGTCTGGGCCTTTTTTCATTGGTATGTTTTTTTTTCTTTACTGACTCAAGTTTAGAACTCAATATTAGTCTGTTCAGAGTTTCAATTTCTTCTTGATTCAAATTTGGGAGATTTTGTGTTTCCAAAAACGTATCCATATTATCTAGATTTTCTAGTTTGTGGGCATAGAGGTATTCATAATATTCTCTGATTTTTTTTTTTTTTGTATTTATAAGGTATCAGTTGTAATGTCACCATTGTTATTTCTGATAGTGCTTATTTGGATCTTCTTTTTTTGTCTTTGTTCATCTAGCTAGCAGTCTTTTGGTCTTGTTTAAACTTTCAAGGAATCAACATTTGTTTACACTGATTTTTGGTATGGATATTTGAGTCTTGATTTCATTCAGTTTTGCTTTCATTTTAGATATTTCATTTCTTCTGCTAGCTTTTGGGATACTTTGCTCTTGTTTTCCCAGTTCTTCTAGGTGTGATGTTAGATCAAATTAATGAATTTGAGATATTTCTAACTTTTTGAGATAGCTGCTTAGCACTGTAAACTTTCCTTTTAACACTGATTTTGGTGCATCTCAGAGATTGGGGTATGTTGTGTGTCTGTTTTCATTTATTTCAATTTCTTTTTACTTCTGTCTTAATTTTATTGTTTACCCAACAGTCATTCAGGAACAAGTTGTTTAATTTCCATGTAATTGTGTCATTTTGAGAGACATCCTTGATATTATTTTTATTTTTTATTCCACTGTTGTCCAAGAATATAGCTGGTGTGGTTTTAATTTAATTTGATTTAATTAATTAATTAATTTACTTATTATTATATTTTAAGTTCTGGGATATATGTGAAGAACGTGCAAGTTTGTTACATAGGTATACACATGCCATGGTGGTTTGCTGCACCCATCAACCTGTCATCTATGTTAGGTATTTCTCCTAATGCTATCCTCTTGTAGCCCCCCACCCCACAACAGGTCCCAGTGTGTGATGTTCCCCTCCCTGAGTCCACATGTTCTAATTGTTCAACTCCCACTTATGAGTGAGAACACGTGGTGTTTGGTTTTCTGTTTTTGTGTTAGTTTGCTCAGTATGATGCTTCCAGCTTCATCCATGTCCCTGCATAGGACATGTACTAATAATTTTTTATGGCTGCATAGTATTCCATGGTGTATATGTGCCACATTTTCTCTATCCAGATAGGCATTTGGGTTGGTTCCAAGTCCTTGCTATTATGAAGAGTGCTGCAATAAACATATGTGTGCATGTGAGTTTATAGTAGAATAATTTTTAACCCTTTGGGTATATATCCAGTAATGGGATTGCTGGGTCAAATTGTATTTCTAGGTCTAGATCCTTGAGGAATTGGCACACTATCTTCCACAATGGTTGAACTAATTTACACTCCCACAAACAGTGTAAAAGTGTTCCTGTTTCCCCACATCCACTCCAACATCTGTTGTTTCCTGACTTTTTAATGATCACCATTCTAACTGGCATGAGATGGTATCACATTGTGGTTTTGATTTGCATTTCTCTAATGAACATTGATGATGAGCTTTTTTTCATATGTTTGTTGGCTGCATAAATGTGTTCTTTTGAGAAGTGTCTGTTCATATCCTTTGCCCACTTTTTGATGAGGTTGTTTGCTTTCTTTCTTGTAAATTTGTTTAAGTTCTTTATAGATTCTGTATATTAGCCCTTTGTCAGATGGACAGATTGCAAACATTTCCTCCCATTCTGTAAGTTGCCTGTTCACTCTGATGATAGTTTATTTTGTTGTGTAGAAGATCTTTAGTTTAATTAGATCCAATTTGCCAATTTTGACTTTTGTTGCAAATGCTTTTGGTGTTTTAGTCATGAATTATTTGCCCACGATTATGTCCTGAATGGTTTTGCCTAGGTTTTCTTCTAGGGTTTTTATGATTTTAGGTCTGACTTTGAAGTCTTTAATCCATCTTGAGTTAATTTTCATATAAGATGTAAGGAAGGGGTTCAGTTTCAGTTTTCTGCACATGGCTAGCCAGCTTTCCCAACACCATTTATTAAATAGGGACTCATTTCCCCATTACTTCTATTTCTTATGTTTGTCGAAGATCAGATGATTGTAGATGTGTGGGTCTTTTTGTGAGGTCTCAGTTCTGTTCCATGAATCTATATATCTTTTTGGTACCAATACCATGTTGTTTTGGTTACTGTAGCCTTGTAGTATAGTTTGAAGTCAGGTAGCATGATGGCTCCAGCTTTGTTCTTTTTGCTTAGGATTATCTAGGCTATACGGGCTCTTTTTTGATTCCATATAAAATTTAAACTAGTTGTTTTTTCTAATTCTGTGAAGAAAGTCAGTGGTAGCTTGATGCACACAGCATTGAATCTATAAATTACTTTGGGCAGTTTGGCCATTTTTACAATATTGTTTCCTTGTATCCATGACCATGGAATATTTTTCCATTTGTTTGTGTCTTCTCTTATTTCTTTGAGCAGTGGTTTGCAGTTCTCCTTGAAGAGGTCCTTCACATCCCTTGATCTTTTTTTGGTTCCATGTAAAATTTAAACTAGTTTTTTTTTTTTTTAAATTCTGTGAAGAAAGTCAATAGTAGCTTGATGGAGATAGCATTGAATCTATAAATTACTTTGGGCAGTTTGGCCATTTTCACAATATTGTTTCTTCCTATCCTTGATCATGGAATGTTTTTCCATTTGTTTATGTCTTCTCTTATTTCCTTGAGCAGTGGCTTGTAGTTCTCCTTGAATAGGTCCTTCACATCTCTTGTAATTTGTATTCCTAGGTATTTTATTATCTTTGCAGCAATTGTGAATGGGAGTTCACTCATGATTTGGCTCTCTGTTTGTCTATTTTTGGTGTATAGAAATGCTTGTGACTTTTGCACATCGATTTTGTATCCTGATAATTTGCTGAAGTTGCTTATCAGGTTCAGGAGATTTGGGGCTGAGATGATGGGGTTTTCTAAATATACAATCATGTCATCTGCAAACAGACACAATTTGACTTCCTCTCTTACTATCTGAATACCCTTTATTTCTTTCTCTTGCCTTATTGGCCTGGCTATAACTTCCAATACTATGCTGAATGAATAGGAGAAGAGAGAGAGGGCATCCTTGTCTTGTGCCAGTTTTCAAAGGGAATGCTCTCAGCTTTTGCCCATTCAGTATGATATTGGCTGTGGGTTTGTCATAAATAACTCTTAGTATTTTGAGATATGTTCCATCCATACCTAGCTAGATTATTGAAAGTTTTTAGCACAAAGTGGTGTTGAATTTTATTGAAGGCCTTTTCTGCATCTATTGAAATAATCATGTGGTTTTTGTCATTTATTTTGTTTATGTGATGGATTACTCTATTGATTTGCATATATTGAACCACCCTTGCATCCCAGGGATGAAGCCAAGTTGATCATGATGGATAAGCTTTTTGATGTGCTGTTGGATCCTTTAAAGACAAGCAAATGTTGAGAGATATTGTCACAACCACGGCCTGCCTTACAAGAGCTCCTGAAGGAAGCACTAAATATGGAAAGGAAAAACCGGTATCAGTCACTGCAAAAAACATAACAAATTGTAAAGACCATCGACACTATGAAGAAACTGCATCAACTAACAGACAAAATTACCAGCTAGCACCATAATGACAGGATCAAATTGACACAGAACAATATTAACCTTAAATGTAAATGGGCTAAATGCCCCAATTAAAAGACACAGACTGGCAAATTGGATAAAGAGTCAAGACCCCTCAGTGTGCTGTATTCAGGAGACCCCTGTCACATGCAAAGACATACATAGGCTCAAAAAAAAGGGATGAAGGACTACTTACCAAGCAAATGGAAAGCAAAAAAATTGCGGGGGTTGCAATCCTTGTCTCTGATGAAACAGACTTTAAACCAGCAAAGATCAAAAAAGGCAAAGAAGGGCATTACATAATGGTAAAGGGATCAATGCAACAAGAAGAGCTAACTATCCTAAACATATATGCAGCCAATACAGAAGAACGTAGATTCATAAAGCAAGTTCTTAGAGACCTACAAAGAGATTTAGACTCCCACAAAATAATAGTGGGAGACCTTATTACCCCACTGTTAATATTAGACAGATTGAGACAAAAAATTTATGAGGATATTCAGGACTTGAACTCAACTCTGCATCAAATGAACCTAATAGATATCTACACAACTCTCCACCCCAAATCAACAGAATATACATTCTTCTCAGCACCACATCACACTTATTTTAAAATTGACCACATAATTTCAAGTAAAACATTCCTCAGCAAATGCAAAAGAATGGAAATCATAACAAGCAGTTTCTCAGACCACACTGCAATCAAATTAGAACTCAGGATTAAGAAAATCACTCAAGACTGCACAAATACATGGAAACTGAACAATCTGCTCCCGAATGACTACTGGGTAAATAAGAAAATTGAGGCAGAAATAAATAAGTTATATGAAACCAATGAGAAAAAAGACACAATGTATCAGAATCTCTGGGATACAGCTAAAACAGTGTTTAGAGGGAAATTTACAGCGCTAAATGTCCACAGGAGAAAGCAGGAAAGATCTAAAATCGACACCCTAACATCACAATTAAAAGAACTAGAGAGGCAAGAGCAAACAAATTCAAAAGCTAGCAGAAGACAAAAAATAACTAAGATCAGAGCAGAACTGAACCAGATAGAGACATGAAAAAACCTTCAAAAAAAAAATCAATGAATCCAGGAGCAAAAATAGACTGCTAGCCAGACTAATAAAGAAGAAAAGAGAGAAGGATCAAATAGACACAATAATAAATGAAAAAGGGGAGATCACCACTAATCCCACAGAAATACTAACTACCATCGAAGAATACTATAAACATCTCTATGCAAACAAACTAGAAAATTAGAAGAAGTGGATAAATCCCTGGACACATAGACCCTCCCAAGACTAAGCCAGGAAGAAGTTGAATCCCTGAATAGACCAATAACAAGCTCTGAAATTGAGGCAGTAATTAATACCCTACCAACCAAAAAAAGTCCAGGACCAGATAGACTCACAGCTGAATTCTACCAGAGGTACAAACAGGAGCTGGTACCATCCCATCAGAAATTATTCCAAACAACAGAAAAGAGGGACTGCTCCCTAACTCATTTCATGAGGCCAGCATCATCCTGATACCAAAACCTGGCAAAGATATGACAAAAAAATAAAATCTCAGGTCAATATTCCTGATGAACACCAATGTGAAAACCCTCAATAAAATACTAGCAAACTCTGACTTTAATTTTTTTATATTTACTGAGATCTTTCATGGCCAAGCATGTGGAATATGTTCCCCATGCAGATAAGAAGAATGTACATTCTATGGTTAATGGGTGGAGCACTCCTTAGACATCATTCCTTGCCCACATGTCAAATTTAAGTATGTAGTTTCTTTGTTAGTTTTCTTAGTTTTAAAAAAGAATGGAAACAAATTTTCTTAAGACTTCAAGTACACACCTACATAAACATTAAAATCACTAACGGTGTTTTACAATAAACTTGCACTACCATTTAAACTGGATAATTTAAACTCAAATAAATATTTATGTAAAAAGACAGACTTGCCGGTTTTTATTTCTTTTAGAAATTTACTTGTATACATTTTAAAATCTAATGTTTAGCCTTAGGAGGATAACATTACCTGTTTCACCATCTGTTAGGGACTATACTGTAAGTATAACTCTGATTGTTGTTGGAAAGAACAGCATGCAATCATACCTGTGAATTTGTAATGTGTAATAAACATTAAAGTATACTGATTCTTTGATTTTCTTTTCTCAGAAGTTATCACATAAAATGCTAGTTTTGCTGTTGGACACACATTTCCACACCTAAATTCATTTTATTTTTATTTCTTTGTGAAAATGCCCCCAAAAATAAAAAATATACATATACTAACAAATGAGGTGCCATTACATACCAATACAAAGCTAAGTGAATTATACTTATAAGACTTCTGTTGTGAATTTGGCATGGGTACATAGCCAAATATAAAATTTAGCCTTTTGAAGAATAATCATTTTGTAGTTACTGTTCAATATCCTTGGAAGCAGAAGGGAAGCATGCTATTTAAACAAGGAGAAAGAGGTTTGTATATTTACCCACCAAATAATCTGTAAATAAAGATTAGAGAGCCTGTGGACTGACACTTCTCATGTAAAAGAATATCGAGTTTTTCCATATTAATTAAGTAAATTCACTGGTGAAAGATACTCATTTTCTGGTGAAAGACCCTCTTCATAAGCACATCTTTCTAAATCAGTGTTTTTGTTCAGATATATAAACCGGTAACCTGTTTCTTAGATTGCTTTCACTAACAGTCCACATTTGTTCCAAGTGTTAATATAGTCTAGCCACCAGTGTGAACTTTTCTCTAATTTCTTTCCAGAAGTTTTATTCTGAACTTTCCAAAAATCTTAGGAACCATCAAATTCATTGACATTTGAGTTGCCCTTATCATAATACTCTTTGAGTTTAAAAAGGGATCATCAACAAATCACAAAACCAGTGACTGATTTCACTATACCTTTGTTTTTCGTTTTGGTGCTTATGCTAGGGTTCTGATTTTGTACTTTCTAAACTAAAACGATCATAACATGATGCTATTTTTTTCTATTCATATTTTGTTGACAGTTATAGTTAAACATCTGCTTCTTGGTTGGCAAAGTGCCATTAGTTGCTAAGTTTCTCTCCTCCAAAATGACACTATTTTCTTTGCCTGATTCTTTTGTACAGCAAGAGTCTTTTGGTTACTCATTCTGTCCATCAATATATAGAACTAATTTTAGGTGCCAAGTAAAAGTAACTTATACATTGGGAGAAAACTGAAAGATTTTTATGAGGTTTGAGGTACTGGGTGGCTATGTGGTAATGTTAGCATGTAACTAGTTATTTTTGACATGTTTATTGATATTGTATTTTATTCTTAATATTCGAATCAGTCATGTGAAACCATAAAATTTGTTCATTTTAGAAATGCTTAACACAAGGCTTATTTATGATAGTGTGGACTGGATAGTTTCTGGAACTATCAACAACGCAGAGCTTTAACCACCAAGGATCTGAAGGGGTAAGAGGGAGGGGGGCAAGAATGTTACCATAACACAAAGAGAGAACTGCACAAAGAGAGCCTCCGTGTGAGCCGTGAATTTTTATCAAAGCACAGCACCAGAGTGCAATAAGCCTTCAAAGAGGGAGCTGAAATAAACATACCAACTTCATTCACCTTCCTCCCTTCCTTGTCCTGTTGGTATTCCACTTTGGACATCGCTCACCAGGGAAGAAAAAAAGAGGGAGTCTTTTGATTTAGTCAAGATATGTCAGCCTTGGGAACAAAAGTGAAGGTAGATTAATGGAAGTTACCTAATCCTGTTTTGCACAGTAACATCTACCATTGTCCTCTCTTCAGTTAAAAAATTGTGTAAAAGAGGACATAAAGAGGCCTATGGGCTACCAAATTATTCTGGTATCATGGTAATATGGTCATATATCCACATGTAAATTAAAATGTTACCTACCACTGTACTCTTAATATAGGAGACAGGTATAGGTCAGTGCAATTAATATCATAGCCGCTTCTACTGTCCTCAATTCTGTAATTGCTCATTAGCTTACATTGGCAATTACTGTTGCTTCCTTCAACTGATATTATTTTCATATTCCCTTTATGTTCTACTAGCATTTTACCTAACATGACTTTTTAGCTTGTAGAGTGACTCATACCTTTATCTCTGCAGGAGTTTAGTCCCTGATGATTTGGTTTTTATTGCCACAGTTATCCATTGGTCAGGATTATTGAGCAAGAAAAGTAGGCACCCCAATTAATTCTCAAGATTTCAAATGATATTCTCTGTTTCTGTAATGTCCAGCAGCAATCTACTTTACCACTGGTAATTAGAATTCCCTGGTCAGTGTCACTCATCATCTCTGCTCATTCAACCAGCAATAGGAGGCCAAATATACACAGTCCATTCTCAATTTGAGATTTAATGAAGTTGTTACTATGTTTCCTGTTGGAAGCATTTCTTTGGCCACTGGTGACTCTCAATCAAGTGAGCCCCAAATCATGGCACAAAAAGAAAAGAAATGTCTCCAAGGGGCTATTTTGCTCATGGTGATCAAAATATTGCTGGTTGCATTCATTGTTGTCATCCTGTGACAAAATCGGTACCATAAGCTGGCTTCTGGTTTAAAGTAATTATTGAAGTCATTTTCTGAGATAACTGGCCAAGTATTCAGGGTGTTATTTCCCAGTTGATGTGGTAATTGACTCTTCAGTCAGGCATTTCACTGCTCTATCAAACCAGCTGACCCTAGGATTAATTATTTCTTTAGGCATGAATCCATGACTATAGTGCAAAACTGGTTGTCTAGAAAGAAGAGATAATTTGTGGAATAAAGCTGGTACAGGTGAAATATTATGCAGGTCTATGAATGTTGGTGCTGGCCACAGCAGTATAGCCAAATAATGCAAATCTATTCCCTCAATATGTCTATCCAATGTTGAGAAAGCATTGACTGTCCATGATGAAAAGTGTTTAGTATAATTACTCTGCTACTGAGAGCTGTCTGATTGCCATTTACTCCACCACCTCCACGGAATGGTGCCACATCTGGAGTTATATGTCAACCTCAGCAGCAGCAGGCATTCAGCTGTGATGACAATAGTATCAGGGTGGGTGAGTGAACGTTCATATTGCTGAGCCCAGCTTTGATCTTGATCATTGCCATCATGAGTGCTTGGCACAGAGACCCTTTGAACAGAGGAAAGGGGCTAACTGGCATTTACAAGTTGGTCTACACATCCTCCTCGTTATTTAGATCTCCTTCCATAGAGATAAATATATTCATGTGGACATCAAAGAAAAAAAATATCTTCATACTTTGTCACTAACTTTTTAATTTTGTTACTCCAGATCTGTAAACCACAAGCCAAACTATTGGTCTTTACACAGGAATGACTGAATATAAATAACACATCATGCAGAGTAATCAGGAAATCAGGCCACGTGGATTTGTCTTTTCTTTCTATAACCATAGATAATATTCCATGGGGGCGTACAATATTTTTTTAAGGTGAGATGAGAAAGCAGCAGAGGTATGGACTGAATTGTGTCCTCTACAACTCATAGGTTGAAACTCTAATCCCCAAAGCCTCAGAAAGTGACTGTATTTAAATTCGGCCTTTAAGGAGGAAATTAAGTTAAAATGAAGTCGTTAGAGTAGAATCCAGTCTGACTGGTGCCTTTATAAGAAAAGGAACCTAGGAAACACGAAGAGATACCAGGAATGCACAGGCATGGGCACAGGACCATGTGAGGACACAGGGAGAATTTGGTTCTCTGCAAGCCAAGAAAAGAAACATCAGAAAATTTGTGGATATGTTGATCTCAGAATTCCCAGTCTCCAGTTCTATAGCAAAATAAATGTACCTGATACAAGGCACCCAGTCTGTGGTGTTTTCTTAGGCAGCACTAGAAAGCTAATCTGAGTAGAAAAAGGTATCAGGGAAATCTGAAGCAGTGCATGTCATCTGAACCTATGCGTACTGGTCATCCATTTAATATGTTCATTTTAAAATTGAATCTTTCAGTTCACATTGTATTTTATGGATCAAGGAAACAATTAACCTCCAGCTCAAGATAGATTGCTCAGGTCAAATATTATCTTGGTGCAACTATAGTTATGGTTATTAAGCTCAGTTAAAATGCAGGTTCAAGCCAAACTCTTTTTCAAATACAGTAGCTGGCCCCGTCTTTCACAATAAATCTTATTTTGTTATTTGTATTCTGTTTTTTAATGTGTGGGTGTTTTCCACGTTGTGCATACCTGTAGTTTATTTATATTGCTATAAAACACATCTTTATGTTAGTAAATTATCATTTCTTTAATAATAAATAGACATATAGGTGGTTTGCAACTTTAGAGTACTGCTGACCATGTTATTAAGTACATACTTCTACATATTTCCTGTTTCACTTGTGCATGCATTCACATTGGATACGGAAATGGTTTGGCTCTGTGTCTGCCCCAAAATCTCATCTTATAGCTCCCATGATTCCCAGGTGCTGTGGGAAGGACCTAGTGGGAGGTAATCAAATCATGGGGGTGGTATTTCCCAGACTGTTCTCATGATAGTGAATGGTCCTTATGAGATCTGATGGTTTTAAAAACAGGAGTGTCTCTGCTTTCCTTTTTCCTGCTGCCATACACATAAGATGTGACTTGCTCCTTTTGCCTTCCACCATGATTGTGAGGCCTCCCAAGCCATGTGGAACTGCAAATCCAATAAACCTGTTTCTTTTGTAAGTTTCCCAGTCTCAGGTATATCTTTATTATCAGCATGAAAACAGAATAATTCAGTGAATTGGTACCAGTAGAGAGTGACATTTCTGAAAAGATACCCAAAAATCTGGAAACAACTTTGGAACTGGATAACAGGCAAAATTTGGAGCAGTTTAGAGGGCTCAGAAGAAAACAGGAAAATGTGGGATAGTTTGAAACATCCTAAAGACTTGTTGAATGGCTTTGACAAAAATGCTGATATTAACATAAACAATAAGGTCCAGGCTGAGGTGGTCTTAAAAGGAGATGAGGAACTTGTTGGGAACTGGTGTAAATGTGACTCTTGCTATGTTTTAGCAAAGAGACTGGCAGCATTTTGCCCCTGCCCTAGAGATTTGTGGAACTTTGAACTTGAGAGAGATGATTTAGAGTACCTAGTGGAAAAAAAAATTCTAAGCAGCAAAGCATTCAAGAAGTGACTTGGGTGCTGTTAAGGGCATTCTGTTTTAAAAGGGAAACAGCATAAAAGTTGAGAAAATTTGCAGCCTGCCTATGCAGTAGAAAAGAAAAATCCCTTTTATGAGGAGAAATTCAAGCCAACTGCAGGAATTTGCATAAGTATCAAGGAGGCTAATGTTAATCCCCAAGATCATGAGGAAAATGTCTCCAGGCCCTGTCAGAGACCTTCACAGCAGCCCCTCCCATCACAGGCCTGGAGTCCCAGAAGAAAAAGTGGTTTTGTGGGCCAGGCCCAGGGTCCCTGTGCTGTGTATAGCCAAGGGACTTGGCGCCCTGCATCCTGGCTGCTCCAGTGGTGTCTGAAAGGGGCCAACATAGAGCTCATACTATGGCTTTAATACAGAAGTTATTAAGAAATTATTTTCAGACAGTTAGAAAAGGTAAAAGAGTTCTCGGTGGAATTTCCTTCTAATAAAAAGCAGTCTCAAACCATTTCTTCTCTAACACAAAGCAATGGGAAGAGTAAAGCATAGATATGCAAATTAGAAGCTTATATATGTAAATGCCAGCATATATACCCGGAAACCAGGTACATTCAATAAGGTAGTTCTTGCTCTCTTTACCTTGTCACCATATGTACAGGTATCATGGCAGCTGCCAGGTAAAACCATGTGTGCAGGCATCATGGTGACTGCCAGGAAGAGGCCACACTTGCATAATAAAGGGTAGGGTGGGAGGACCAGTCATTTCACGGGGTATATAAATGGCACACCTGGTCGAACCAATCCCCAGGACCCTATGTAAATCAACCACCACCTCAAGCCACTGTACAAAATTGATTGCCTCCCACTGCAAACTGGAAACCCTCCCTTGGGCAACCCACTTTCTCAGCATGAGGAGGCTTTTTCTGTCTCTCTTCTGCTTTGTCTATTAAACTTACTGCTCTTAAACTCACTCCTTGTGTGTGTCCATGTCCTGAATTCTTTCTCAACCAACACAAAGAACCAAGGTATATACACCCCAGACAACAGAGCCATTTCACTTGGGTGCTCATCAGGGATTGGGATCAGAACAGAAAATAGAAACATCAGACTGTTGCCTATGGAGCAAACCTCAAATCTGTCCTTTAATCTCAAGACTCTCTTCAAATCAGTTTACCTTTCATGGTGTTCCTAGCCATCATGCGAGGCTGGGAGAAGTCCTGGGGCAACTGGGGACTTCTGGACAGGGCTCACCTTGGCATTATTCAAAGGCT
Source organism: Trachypithecus francoisi (assembly GCF_009764315.1). Classification (NCBI taxonomy): domain Eukaryota; kingdom Metazoa; phylum Chordata; class Mammalia; order Primates; family Cercopithecidae; genus Trachypithecus; species Trachypithecus francoisi. The sequence continues at coordinate 62,124,734 of NW_022681465.1, forward strand.
TCTGGACTGAACCCAGCCTCTGACAGCCCATCGGGGGTTGGTAATTGGTCTCCAGCTATCCTGTTGCAAAATGTTTCTTTATTTTGTATCTGCGGTTGCTATGTGTCTGTGTGTACAATGCGTGGGAAATTTTACAGTTCAGGGAAACCGTTCTGTTAGGAAAGATCAGCAAATGCTATAATAACTCAGTGAGTGTCGCTCTCTCAACCGTTTCCCTGGTGAGCTCATGGCATTTCTAACCCAACATCGCCACCTAGTGGAAATAGACATCCTCTTCATGTGGTGCATTGTGCGTCCTTTACCTTAACACTGCAGCTTCCCAATTCCCCTCTTTTTGCACTGCTAGAAAAGCCCCATCTATGAACAGGAAAGCTCTGTTTTCAACAATTAGGAGTAAAATATCCTCTGCAGTCAAATGTTAGTGCCAAAACTGTCCCAAAAGCAGGAAAAATCACCATTGGGTCTCTACGTTCATTTAAGATACCTATTCTGTCTCCAATTAGAACAGTACTTAATTAGGAAGGGGATTATAAGTTCAGAAGTTAACCAGAACCATTTTTTTAAGGGTAAATGTTTTACCCGGGCCATAATAGCAGACAATTTAGCACATTGCCTCCATTAAAGAAGGCTCGCCTAAAGAGGACAGTGTTTTTGGTGATCCATTTTTTGGGGAGCCAGGCAGATCACACAGGCAGATATACCAAGGCTGGGTGAGTAAAACGTGGTTAATCCTATCACTTAGTTCAGCGGGCTCCATGGCTTAGAGGACCACGCCTACAACCATGGGAGGCACATTTAACATGGTGGCGGGACCCAGGAACCAAAGAGAAAGAGGGGACGCTTCCACTCTCTTCCCCTCCATCCTGGGTCACAATGAAAGAAGGGGAGACTAAAAGGATGCTTTTATTCTTACTTCTTTTTCTGATGGGTAACACACGATTTTCAGCTTGTACCCCTCTGGAGTGCACTCTGAAACACCGAAATTTTTTTAACCTTAGGACTTTGGAGATAAAAGCAACCAATTATTTATTTATTTATTTATTTATTTATTTATTTTGCTTAAGGGCATGGTATTTTTACTAAATCTTTGCAAGCGTTGTAAAATCAACCCAGCTTTTTTAACAGGCATATCAGGCAGGGCTATAGAGAATGATTCCCCAGAATTAGAAAAGCAATTTCCAGGGGAAATATTTAAGAATTTCTCTTATTTGGGGCCACCTAAAATTCCTTTCTCATTACAGGACTTTAGGTAAATAAAGGAAGTCTTGGGTCAATTTTCTGGCAACCCCAATAGGTATATAGAAGCTTTCCAGAATTTAACTCAGGTGTTTCACCTTACATGGAAGGACGTTATGCTGCTGCTAAACCAAATCCTAACAGTATCTGAAAAGCAGGCAACTCTGCAGACAGCAGATAATTTCAGAGATGAGCAATATCACCTATAATACATCAAAAGGGAATAAAGAAGAAATAGCAAAAACATCATTCCCAATAGGAAGGGAAGTAGTTCCTCTTGATAAGCCTGACTGGGACCCCAATAACTCTGCAGATGAATAGAAAAGGAAGCACTTTTTAATACACATTCTAAAGGACCTATGAATAACTAAAGTCATACCTTGTAATTCCTCTAAACTGTCTATAACAGACAAAAAGCCAGAAAAGAATCCTGCAGCCTTTAGGGAAAGACTGAGAGTGGCACTAATAGAGCACTCCTCCTTATCCCCTGATAAGGGACAGCTCATTCTAAAGGATAAGTTTATTACACAGGTAGCTCCTGATATTAGAAGGAAACTACAGAAGCAAGTAGTAGGACCATATAGTAGCTTACAGAACCTCCTGAAGGTGGACACTTCGGTCTTTTATAATGGGGACAAGGAGGAGGCACAAAAGAAAGAGAGAAAGCTCAGGAGAAGGACAAAGTCTCTAGTAGCTGCTTTAAAGGCTTGCAAAGTCCAGGATCTCTGAAGTGTATCCACTGGTCACTCTCAGTGTGCCAAGCCAGGGCATTTTAGAAAGAGTGACAAAACAGCAAGAGGAAACCACCTTGACCCTGTCCAGCCTGTGGTAGAGACCACTGGAGGATCAAACTGCACCCAGATGTGGAGGTTATCAGGGTCAAAACCTAAGCTATATAAAGAAGGTTATAAAGAAAGATATTTTATATAGGAAAGGATAAGAAAGGATCTTGTATGTTAAATTCTTGTCCTAAAAAGAAATGACTGGTTGTTTAAAGGGCGGATGTTTTGGACAGGTCAGGAAGCTTAAGTATGTTGCAAGAGGGATGAGAAAGTCATAAAATAACAATTAAAGGAAAGAAATTCCCAATATTAACACTAAAGTTATTTTAGCCACTAAATAATATTTTTCCCAATCATATCACAAGTTATGAAAATGGCCTAAACCTAAAATTATTCCCTGCTGCCAAATCAAAGTGGAAAGGAGTATGTTACTTTTATATTAAAAATTCTGGTAATGTACAACGCCATCTAGTGGAGACAAACGGTATTACAATCCATTAGTGTAACAGGTATCACACTCAACTGTCATAGCTGGGGTCTATAGGACCTCCACTAACCGTGGTAATCTTAATACCCATATTCTAATCATATATTTTAAACGTTTTTATAAAATTTATCTCTTTTCACCTAGAAGCAATCAAACTCCATATGGTGCTGCAAACAGAGCCACACATAAACATGCCATTTTTCCGAGAACCCCTACATCAACCTCAGGAGAAGCCCCAACTGCTGTCCCCCCAACAAGACGCCCCTTTTCAGCAGGAAGTAGCTAGAAAGAATTGTTGTCCAACACTGTCTGACAGCAGTTAGTGTTATGTCTCCTGAAGGGGGAAATAATACAGGAGTTATTAAGAAATTATTTGTAGGCAGCTAGAAAGGGTAAGAGAGTCCTTGGTGGAATTTTCCTTTAATAAAGAGAAGCCCCAAATCATTTCATCTCTAACAGAAAGCAGCCTGAAGAGTCAGGCATAGATATGCAAACTAGAAGCTTTTATATGTAAATGCTGGCAGCTGTACCTGGAAACCAGCTAAACTCAATATGCTGCTTCCTGCTCTGTTTACCTTGTCACCACCTGTGTGCCAGTATCATGCAAGTAAAACCATGTGTGTAATCATTATGGAAACCAAAGCTAGAGGCCACATTTGCATAATAAAAGACTAGGGTGGAGGGCCAGTCTTTTTGTGGGCTATATAAACGGCACACCTTGTCAAACAAATCCTCTGGACCCTATGTATATCATAGGGTCTCCTCAAACCTCTGTACAAAATCAATGGCATCCCACCACAAACTAGAGACCCCCTCTTGAGCGACCCACTTCCTCAGCATGAGGAAGCTTTTCTTTCTCTCTCTTTTTGTCTATTTAGCTTTCCACTCCTAAAAACACGCCTTGTGCATATGCATGTCCTGAATTCTTTCTCGACCAAGACAAAGAACCATTTTATATACTCCAGACAATGGAGCCATTTCAGCTTCAGAAGGTGGAAGCCTCAAGCCTTGGGAGCTTCCATGTGACATTGAGCTTGTGAGTGCACAGAAGTCAAGAATTGAGGTTTAGAAACCTCTGCCTAGATTTCAGAAGATGTGTGAAAATGTCTGGATGCCCAGGCAGAAATTTGCTGTAGGGGTGGGGTCCTCATGGACCCCACTGCTAGGGCAGTGGAGAAGGGAAACGTGAGGTGGGTCCCTCACACAGAGTCCCTGCTGGGGCACTGCCTAGTGGAGCTGGGAGAAGAGGGCCACTGTCCTACAGACCCCAGTATGGTATATCCACTGACAGCTTGCACCTTGCACCTGGAAAAGCTGCAGACACTCAATGCCAGCCCATGGAGGCAGTAGGGAGGGAGGGTGTACCCTGAAAAGTCACAGATGCAGAGCTGTCCAAGATTATGGGTACCTACCTTTTGCATCAGCATGACCTGGATGTGAACCATGAAGTCACAGGAGATCATTTTGGAGCTTTACAATTTGACTGCCCAAATGAATTTTGGACTTGCATGGGACCTGTAGCCCTGTTGTTTTCTCCAATGTCTACCATTTGAAATGGCTGTATTTATCCGATGCCTGTATCTCCATTGTATCTAGGAAGTAACAAACTTGCTCTTTATTTTACAGGCTCATAGGTGGAAGGGATTTGTCTTGGATCAGATTTTGGTCTGCGGACTTTTGAGTTAATGCTGAAGTGAGTTAAGACTTTGGGGGGGGGGGCGCGGTGGCTCAAGCCTGTAATCCCAGCACTTTGGGAGGCCGAGACGGGCGGATCACGAGGTCAGGAGATCGAGACCATCCTGGCGAACACAGTGATACCCCGTCTCTACTAAAAATACAAAAAAACTAGCCGGGCGAGGTGGCGGGCGCCTGTAGTCCCAGCTACTCGGGAGGCTGAGGCAGGAGAATGGCATAAACCCGGGAGGCGGAGCTTGCAGTGAGCTGAGATCCGGCCACTGCACTCTAGCCCGGGCAACAGAGCAAGACTCCGTCTCAAAAAAAAAAAAAAAAAAAAAAAAAAAAAGACTTTGGGGGACTGTTGAGAAGGCATACTTGGTTTTAAAATGTGAAGATATGAGATTTGGGAGGGGCCGGGGATGGAATGATATGGTATGGTTCTGTGTCCTCAACCAAGTTTCATCTTGTAGCTCCCATAATTCCCACATATTGTGAGTGGGACCTGGTGGGGAGATAACTGAATCATGGAGGTGGATCTTTGCTATGCTGTTCTCATGATAGTGAATGGGTCTTACAAGATATGATGGTTTTAAAGTGGAGTTTTTCTGCACAAGCTCTTCTTTTGCCTGTGGCCATCCATGTAAGATGTGACTTGCTCCTCTTTGCCTTCTGCCATGATTGTGAGACCTCCTCAGCCATGTGGTACTGTAAGTCCAATAAACCTCTTTATTTTGTACATTTTCCAGTCTCAGATATGTCTTTATCAGCAATGGGAAAATAAAATAACACAGATACATACACTATATGTGGAATTGCTGGGTCACAGAGAGCTAGTATTTTCACTGTCATAAATATGGCCAAACAATTTCCCCAAAATATATACAATAATATAAAATCCTGCTAGCAGGCTGAGGGTTATTAACGGTTTTTGTTATTCTACCTTCCTTCCAGTACTTCAATTTTCAATCAATTAATTTTAGACATTCTGTTGCTTATTGATTTCTTCTTGTAGCTTTAATTTGCATTTACTTAATAAATGAAATTAAACACCTTATCATATGATCACTTGGCCATTAGATAGTCTCTTTTGTGACATGCCTATTAACTTATTTTGCCAATCTTATTACTTTTGTGTTAACTTTTTAATGTTTATTAGTTATGTGGGTCACAAACATCTTCTTCCCTCTGCAATTTCTCTATTTTGTCTCATAATTTAAATACATCTGCATAAGCACAATGTTGAGAAATATTGATGTAAATAACAGAAAAGCCATGTTTGTTTAAAGTGATTTGTCACCGATTTGGAGCTCACAGTGGTGAAGGGAAATAGGAGAGAAGGCTCAAGTGTCACCTCAATATTTCCAATTATTTAAAACGCAAATATATCCAAATATATCCCGAAGAAAAATAAAGAAGAAATAAAGAAATAAAGAAAGACAAAGGGAGAGGGAGGCAGAAAGCAAGAAAGAGAGAAAGAAAGAAGGAAGGAAGGAAGGAAGGAAGGAAGGAAGGAAGGAAGGAAGGAAGGAAAGAAGAAAGAAAGAAAGAAAGAAAGAAAGAAAGAAAGAAAGAAAGAAAGAAAGAGAGAGAAAGAGGGAAGGAGAGGGAGGGAGAGAAAGAGGGAAGGAAAGGGAGGAAGGAAGAAGGGAGATAATGAGAGAAAGCAGGAGAGAGAGGAGGAACGAAACAGAGAAAAATGGAAAGGAAGACAGAAGAAAATGGAAAGGGGAAAGATGAAAAAGGGAAAGGAATGGAGAGAAGTAGAGAGAAAAGGAAAGGACACGGATATATTTCCTTCATAACTCAGTAAATGGTTCTAAAGTTATCCCAGTTACTCAAGCCCAAATCCTAAGAGGTCAACAGTGTTTCTTCTCTTTCCTTTATCTTTCACATGTAGGCATGTACAATTGTTCTGCTTTCATATACAATCCACAAGTAATATCTCTACTTTCAAAACATCAGGAAAAAAAAGGCCAATGTGGCTGAGTATAGTAAGAACAAAATGGTATTATAAAGATTAACAGACATTGGTTTTGTCTGGTTTTGTTGACTGTCATGTTTCAAGGCACAAATTTAGAATGTATTCTAATAGAAAAAATAAGTTGTTCTTATAGACAGGAAACTTAGCTAAAATGTTACCTTCTTTGAATAGCTTCCTTAAAACTACAATGCAACATACCCATCTTTCCAAATCAACCTAGCTGTCACTTTCTCTCATATCACTGTGTTTTTTTCTGCATGGCACTCATAACTACATGAGTAGTTTGACTCTGTGTATATTTTTCTGTTACCTATGAAACTCCATGAGAACAGAGATTTGTATTTCTTTTACACCTGCTTTTCTAATACAAAGAAAGTCACTGACATAAAGTGAGAACTCAACATATTTGTAGAATTTGTATTTGTATAGTCTGATACAACTATATGTCTAGAATTTGGGGAAAGGAGGAAGTAGATTCATTATGGTGTTTATTTCTCTTAGTTTGCATCAATCACAAAAATTAAAAATTGAGAATTTTTTATTACTTTTTATCTCTACCAAAATATACATGTGTTTTAGCACCATGACTAGCAGGAAGAGAGAGTTACACAGAATAAATTTCCATAATTCTAGCTATCATGAGATTAATGGAAACCATATAGGGTAATATCCAAGATTGAAAACATAAGGTACAATCTTATTTAATGTAAAAATGTTTTCACAGAAACTTATTGAGTAGCTGATTGTGTAAGGTTTTTAATCAAATAAAAATAGTCACATTACTAATGGCTGGACATAAAGCAGATGGTCATGTTCATAGCTACCATATTATCTCAGCAATCTGTAAACCACTGCTTTTATGAGAGTGAACTATTACTTTAATTTTGGTCAACATCTGTGATTTTCGCGTTGAGAATAACCTGGCAATAAAAAGAACAATGGTGCATACCAGGGGTGCTCGATTGCTTTGTAAAATTTTTCTCACATGGCATATTTAAAATAAAGCAAGATGATTGCACTTTTATTAATGCGACAGACTGACAATGGGATTGGGATGTTCACAGCTTTCATCTTTGGTTATGTTATTTCCAAGTACCCAATTATCTTTTACTGTATATGGAATTGAAAGGTACTACTTGTATTTAGAAGAAGGGAAATGAGACACATTAACAGTGAATATAACATTCATTTTGTGAATGTGTATACTTTCTCTTCCAGTCTTCGCATGTTTATAAAGTTATATGTTCCAAATAGGCATTCAAACATCAGAGTAATAAGGTTACAATTTCATGGAGAAAGAGACAGATACAACTCCCAGAGAACTGGAATTGACCTCACAAAGTTATCTAATAATTAATCACAGTTGTTCTTTCTCATTTCTTAGAATGGGCTAGACCCGCTTATTAAATAATATTTCCCAGACATCCAGGTCACTGTTACTCTTCAGCTTTCTCTGCTAACACCTGTTACCCATTTGTAAAGTTACTTCTTAATCTGAGTTTCTTTAAATTTCCATACAAACTTTTATTACAGCAGGCATATCAACTTATACCATAGTATTATATATTTTAGCTGCTCATTTTTTCTGTTATACTGTAAGGTCTTTGATGGTAGGAATTAAGTTTATTCATGTTTAAGATGGTAGGTTTTAGTCTATTATAACAGGGATTTTGGAGCCATATGGTCTCAGATGCCCTTGAGTTGAGCTTTCAAGATAGGAGCAATATGCCATTGAGCAAACTATGTTCTTTATTTCTCCGTTTCTCATTTGTAAAAGGGAACAGTAAGAGACTGGAATTTTGGGGATGTAATTAGGGTTAAATTAGTTAATATTCTATCTCTTCTTAGTTTTATACCAAGTTCTCCCTACAGTGTCTGCTATTTAGTTAGAATTAATTGGCTATTTGTATCTTTATCACTGAAATCCCATGGCAAATTTCAACCTTATGAAATTCCACTGCTTGGCATAAATAGATGCTCAGTAATTATTTGTTCATTTAATGAAGGCATCAACAAATGAATAGTAAAAAAAAAAATAGTATACCCTCTCTCTCAAGGAAAATTAGATTAAGCAAAATTAATTCACAGTTTAATTTTCTAAATTAAGAAAGGGACTAATATCAATAAATCTTCTACATGGTCCACAAAATTCTACATGTAACACTTCATTTTGTCAGTAAAGGGACTCATTAAGTAACTCAATTATATTTGGTGGGCAGCAGCCAAAATAATTTAAATTAAGGTTGTCTAAATGAAATCCATAATGCACTTTATATTTTGTGGAGTGTTCATTACTGGAATCTTCATTTTATACTGGTGGAAAACATTATGCAGTAATGAAGAGTCACTTTAACTGGTTGAAGGAATCACACAGATGCTAGAAAAATCTAAAATTTTTATTCTAAGAAGCAGTAATTAATCCAACATTCTTTTCCTTCTTGGTAGCTCCAATGCCCAGGTGCTCCTCTTGCAAAATTTAGGTCTGCACAGTACAGAAGATAAGTGAGGACCAGACAGGACAGAATTAGGGCCAAGTCAAAGTGAAAATGACATAACTGGAAAGAGCTAATAAGGATGAAGATAACCAAAGTATCTAAAATCTTTGATTAACGGGCACAAAATCATCCATTTATTTAGCAAATACTTATTGAGCTCCCTTTATGTAGTAGGTACTCTTTAGGGTACTAATCTTAGCTGTGGGCAAACAGTACAATATACATAAATATGAGAGGCCAAGTGCATGAATAAGAGATGGGAATTCCTAGGGATACTTCACAGAAAATTAACATTTAAGCAGAGATATAAAGGATATAAGATACAACAAGGGGAAAGGATAACATCTGAGCTTTAGAATAAGTTATTTGGGGATTAGTTGAGAAAGTGCAAAAAACATGAAGTGGCAGCGTGCCAGGGTGAAGGATAAAGAGCGAGGAGTCTCTGTTGGAGTGGAGAGAAGGAATGAGAAGTATTAGAAAATGAGACTAGAGAGTGTAAGGCAAATACTATAGAGTTGTTTTTTCTTTCTTTCTTTTTTTCCCCAAGACACTGGTAAGATGCTGACTTTTATTCTGAGTGAATTGATAATATGTTAAACAGTTCTGAGCAGCAAAATAACTCACACTTTTGCACAATATTCTGATCTTCTCTGTTGAGAATGGACTGTAAGGAGGTGGGAGAGAGTGACATCAGAGGCAATAATCAGTCTTAGAGGATTAGTGGGGTTAGTGTGTGTATCAGAATGACACCAATGAGGATTGGGAGGAACCTGCCACACTGTTGAAGACACCAATGGGACACTCATTGAGAAACTCTTTAGCAAATGCAAGAAGGGACCCAGAAGACTCACCAGTATATTTATATCTTTACTTATAAATAAGATAGGCATCGAGTTTTTTTTCTATTTATTATTTTTAGATTGATTATAAATATTAACATTTTACTATCAGATAAAAAAGAATGAAGGTTTGTTCTTTCCTTACTTTTGCTGTATGGCAATATAAGCTGTGCTTACAAACATGGATGCTGCTGAAAGACAGTCCTTGGCATTTACTGCATTGAGTCCGTGTTGATCATTGGTTCAACCTCTCTATATCCTTTTTTGTTAAATAGGAAAATATCGTAGTTTATGGGAGTTTGTGATGATTCGATGAGATAATATTTGGAAAGTAGCATGTATGTATTAACTACTTGATAAATACAAACTAGCACTGTTATTTAAAATATTCAATTATTCAGTAATTATTGAATTATTTCAAGTAATCCTGATGAGAGTTGATGGAGTATGGCCCAAGTATTAGCAATGGAAGTGACAGTGGTAAAAATTTTGTATGTTTTGTTTTATATACATAATCTATATATATTATATATATAATATATTTTATATATATATAATATATACACGCACACACATAGACCATATGTATGAATTCTTTGATTTTACTTTTGTTGTTTATATTTGTTTTTACACCATATTTTTCTTTATATGTGGTTACTATCGTTTTCTTTTTTTGTGCATTTTCTCTCTTGGTATTTGAATGATTTGTATGCAATAATGAAACAGCATCCATTAATTCTTTAATTTAGAGTGTTGTTAATAATTACAACTTTCTAAATCTCCTCTCTCCATGTTTGTTTTGGTACATTCTGTGAAAAAGGTCAATATGCTTTTTAAAAACTGTTTATAAGTCTGATAGTTTTTCTTTTCTTTCATAAAGGATTCTTGCCTTCTGTTTTGTAACCATATATTTCATGATTAACTAATACTTTGTTTTTTTCATAGTGTGTAATCAACTTTATGATCACAGTTTATTTAGATTTTGAGTTAGTATTTTGATTTGAGTCTCTATTGCTTGAGGTTTTAAATTTTTTCTAAAGCCTTTTACATAGATATTAATTGATCCTTGAATATATATGATTCTAGTACATTTACAAGTGAATGTCTATTTGAATAAGTATAGTATTCTTGAGTAAAACTACTTTACTTTTCTTATTTTTTCTTCTCGCTTATTGCATTTCATTCAGTCTCTAGTACATACAATTGGTATTTGTTTTCATACCATTTTTCTCTTGAGTATCTCAATTGATAAATAATAAATTATATTATTTGTAGCTATCACATGTGTTATGTGAGATATTTAATTACTTTGAATTATAAACTAATTTATCTAAACAGTTTAAAATATACATGTAACTATAGTTTAAATGTGTCCCCTCCAAAATTCAAGTGTTGCCAATGTGATAGCATTAAGAGGTGGGACATTTAAGAATTGATTATGCCAGGAGGGTTTCTTGTTAATGAAACCAAAAGCTATATAAAAGATGCTGCACGCAGAGTTTGACTAACTTGCTCTTCAGCTCTTTTGCCTGTGGGGACATAGTGTTCTGCTCTTTCAAAGGATACAACCTCACCAGACAATTGAAACTGTGGGGGTCTTAATCGTGAACTTCTCAGCCTTCAGAACTGTGAGAAATAAACATCTGTTCTTTTTAAATTACCCAGTCTCAGATATTTTGTTATAGCAGCACAAAATGGACTAAGATACATGTCATCTCAGAGGAGAAATAAAGGAGAAAATAGTTGAGCAGATGCAGTGGGGTCATATGTGTATATATTTGAATCATAAGGAGAGAAAAGAAGTTTAATTAAGCCAAAGTTACTTCCAATTGTAGAGGAAAGTATAACAAATATTAGAAGGGGCACAAATTCCTATGTATCTACCACACAATGCTTTACTGAAATAGGATAAGTTCATAGCACAGGCTGTTCCATGAAATACCTGTCAGGTTGCTTTTGTGAAAGCTGAAGTTGTTTAATGAATCTATTTACTGAGTTTATGTTTCCTATATACATCTTTGTATATAGTTTCTACTAAGGAAGCAAGAGATTTACAAAACGCATTAAGTAGAAGTGTAATGCCCTTTTGTGAGATTATCACAATAAAATCTAACTTCTCTTGAGAGAAGTTGGCCTCGAAGTACATAAATACAAATAAAAAAAAGGAACGATATAAAGAAAACTTTCATGTAAATCTTTACAAACTTCCCCAGCAGAAGGCAGGATACTACTAACAGTGCCATGTGCAGAATGTTCGTATGTAGCACACACACACACACACACACACACACACACACACAGAATCTGTGGTCTCAGTAGAGCAAAGTAATTCGCATTGACTCTAGATAAAAGTCTTCCTCACAGATGGGGATGATAACTTCAATGAAGCACCTTCACTGTTGGAAACTCTGACCTTCTAGTCACTGGCCAGATTGTTTATAAACACATAATTAAAAAAAAATCTTCATAAACCAACAAAATCATTAGTGCTATAATGCCTTTTCATTTATAGATAATTTTGGGATCTATCTAGAGAAAAATAGAAGAAATGAAGCTATAATATTAATCAATTATAATCAATATATTTTCAGCATGCTCATCATTCTTTATAGTTTTAAATGCACTGTTATCTATTTCTCGTTCTTCAATAGGTAAAATTATCCATCATTCTTTGTATTGTGACAATCTTTCACTTAATTTGCCATTTAACTTTAAATTTTGTCATAGGGTTTTTCATTCTCTAAAGATGGACTTTTCCTTTTTGCTGAGATTATGAGTCTTTTAGAAATATAAACATATACAATAGCTTATATTTTCAAAAATGTACCTACTTTGTGATATATGCAAATATTTATTTTCTCATGCTGAATAAGATAAAAGTTTAAAATACTGTGAGTTAAAAAAGCAGATCAATCTTAGCTAATATTCTAGGGGGAAAATATAATAACTTTGACATTTTAATTGAGTTCCTGAAAAAAGAATAGAATTGGAAAGTAGAAGATGTAGTTAGGGTATATAAAGAGCAAGTTGCTGCAAAAGCAAGGTAAAAAGTGCTGCATGTCACATATTTGACTAGGTTTTACAAAGTGGTTAGGAAAATTGTGACACGTATGTTCAAGAAAGGAAAATACATGGAGTCCATGAAATCTAGAAGAATGATAACAAGAGATAGTTCTCTTAAGGGGGTGGCAGTGAGAATGAAAAGAGAAAATGAATGTTGCAAACATGAGAGTGAGATGATGAAGAGAGTGTGTGTATACACTGGGGAGTCAGAGGAGATAGTTATAGACTCACAGTCATTGTGAAAAATGATAAGGCAGCCAGAAAAGGAGGACTGTTTGGAAAAAAAAGAAGAAATTAAACTTTTTTAACCATTAAATATATTTATTTTAAAAAATCTAATATTTTGCTTATCTTTTACCAAAAACAAAGCCTCATACATGTGGTTGAGAGAAAGGTTTGCCTGGGGAGACGAGACATCTATTGATCAATCAATTGATCAGTCTATTTATTTTGCTATCTTGTTTGCGTATAGGTATACGTGAAACGGGGATAATGCAGGGTAGAGAGAATAATGAGGTCTGTAAGGTGTAAGGTTTTATGTAATTCACAAGGGAGATCCACCTTGATAAAGTTAAATTTGAGCAGAGATCTAAAGGGAGTGAGGTAGCAATACATGATCATTGGGAGGAAAAATACACTAAACGGAATGAGCAAACATTAAGGGCCTGGTGTGGGAATAAATGTACTTGATGAATTCCATTAGCTGCAATGAAGCCATAGTGGCTGGGCCAAAATGAATGAAAGCAAGAGTGCTTTAAGAAACGAGGTTAGAGACTGGGCGCAGTGGCTCACGCCTATAATCCTACCACTCTGGGAGGCCGAGGCGGGCGGATTGCCTGAGCTCAGGCGTTTGAGACGAGCCTGAGCAACATAGGAAACCCACCTCTACTAAAATACAGAAGAAATTAGCCGGGTGTGGGGGCTTGCGCCTGTAATCCCAGCTACTCCGGAAGCTGAAGCAGGAGAATTGCTTAAACCCGGAAAGCGGAGGTTGCAGTGAGCTGACATTGCGCCACTGCACTCCAACCTGGGCGACAGAGCAAGACTCCGTCTCCACAGGAAAAAAAAAAAAAAAAAAAAAAAAAGGAGATTAGAGAGGAAATCTACAAGCTGGTCTTCGAAAGCGTTGACAAATCTATGGACATTACTCTACATAAGATTAAAAGCCACAGCAAGGACTTAGAAGAACAGTAATATATTACTAATTTTTAGCAGGATTACTCTGCCTTGGTTTAGAGAATTGACTCTCAAGAAGTGAAGACTGGAAGCCAGGGGAGAGGCCAGGAGATATTACAATTGCCTAGGTGCAATATAACTGGCATCTTGGACCTGCATAATTGCCTGTACAAGATAGTGAAAGAAACCAGAATCGGTACATAAATTCAGGGTGGAGGAGGGAAGACTTTCTGAGAGGAGCTATACAATTTGGAAGAATGATGTCGCAATTTCCTGATGTGAAAAAGATGGAAAGGAATAGGGTTATATTGGAAAATCAAGAGTTTTGCTTAAAACATATCAAATGTGAGATGACTATTAAACATATAAATGAAAGTCAAAAGCACACTTGTATATGAGTCTGAAATTCAGGAGAAATTTTAGGGATAACACAAATTACTGACTGTGCCAGGAATAAGATGTATTAAAGCTGTGAAACTTAACTGGTTCATAATTATGTTTAGTTTTGAATGCTTATTTTAATTGTCTTTCACCATAACTCATCTCTCCTGTTTTCTTGTTCCTTTCTGACACCAGTAGCTCTTCCTATTTATTAAGTAATTTCTATTGTATCACAAAACTTTCCCCAACTCATAATATATAAACAAATATATAATCATATATACTGGACAATCGTTCTCTCTTGTTTTAAGGGGATTTCATTATGTAAACTTTACTCACTTTATAACAAGCTTGTTCAACTCATGGGCCTCCAGCTGCATGTGGCCCAGGACAGTTTGAATATGGCCCAACACAAATTCATAAGCTTTCTTAAAACATTGTGGGATTTTGTGTGTGTGATTTTTTTTTTTTCAACCTCATCAGCTATCATTAGTGTTAGTGTACTTTACACGTGGCCCAGGACAATTCTTCTTTTTACGATGTGGTCCAGGGAACTCAAATGGATAACACGATTGACAACTTCCTATTTGCTCCAACTACGCAATGTTTTCATAATATTCCATGGTATGCATTAACCATTATTTATGAATGTATTCAATTATCATATTGATTGATATAAAATATATTTCTATTAGCTTTTGTATTTTTCAAACTTTTATAAGAAGACTATAATGTTTCATATTTCTTCTATAGATCTGTGAGATTACACTTCTTCATTTCTACCCCATTTCCGCCAGTGCAGTTTTCGTTATTTTTAAATTTTTTGTTATTACTTTTATGATTGCATATTCCATTGTTACTCTAATTATACATTTTTTATCTAAAGACATTTTCTCTTTTTTGAATTGCTCCAAAAGCAAGAAAATTTTCTCATATGTAATGCATTCCTTATGTATTGGTGGACTTATTGCCTTACCTGAATTTCCCAGTGTCTTTTTATCTACTTTTGTATTTCTCAGTGTATTGTTCTCAGGCCCTGTCTTGCTAAAATGTTCACTTCCTCAGTGGTGGTCCTTTATTAGTTGGAACCTGTGAATGTTCAAAGTTCAAAGTTTATTGCAGGTATATCCTTTTGCAAATGATTAATGTTAATTGCCTTTTGCATTTGTTTTGCTTGTTTTGTGAACCTCATGAGTTGCTTGGGCTTATCCTTGGAGTTATCATTCTACCTTGAGCATTGTTCTATAACATGAAAGCTATTTTTGTGTGTGTGGGTGAAGATGGCAGGTGAGAGTGAGGAGGGAGCTATAATAGTATTACTTTTCTCATCTTTATAGATATTATATATTACTTCCTACATAACATTTTCCTGGACACATTAGAAATATTACTCTTTGAACACATACATACTTTAAACAGAGGTAACACAGATGAATGGTTATACAATTAAACTCTGCATCAGAAAGACACATAGTTTGGTTCTAGGCTGTGTGCATTCTGAAGAAACATATAGTGAGCTTTCTAACATATAATAAGAGCCCATTCCATAACAATAGTAGTAGTAATAATAATAACATCAACTGTAATAACTACAAATTAACTATAGGAAAGCAGATGATAAAGCAAAGTGATAACAGCTGATCAAAAAGATAATCATAAGAACATTGACAGAAAGAAAGGATAGCATCATACATCCATTTGTGATATGATATTAAATACTATGGCCAAATTCAAGATTTTCTGGACAAAGAAAGAAACTTATATGTATATTTTAAAATTTCTTTATGAATGATGATGCTTCTGGTTGGTTTTATATATTTCTTAAGTAGCCAATTAAAATGTGATTTAGCTGAAATTTGCAATCATTTTAGTCATTTAAATTATTAGTGTTCCAGCTATAACATTCACTAAAGCTTGGTTAGCAGTTGCAGTAGTTACTTGTTTTTTATAGATGAGAAAATGACCCAATGATTTCCTGTCTCAAATGGTCACGTATCTGTCAAGAATTCAATGTCTAACTCATAAATACAATGTTTCACAATGCTTGGAAAATATTTGTTTTTTTATTGGTGACATATAAAATATCATTGATAGTGGTAGAGACTTTTATATTCCTGTAAAGCCTTAGAAAAAAACACTTTATTTTGCCAGATTACACTGTTAGTACTTTGCCTTTAATGTCATTTACATAACATATGATTTCATGTCACTATAACTAATACTTCCAGAGTTTATGTTTAATCTTATGTTAAATCAAATAACTCCATAATTTTGAACATTTTTATTAGAGACAGTTTCTCCTTTTATGCCAAAATATTTCTTCATGCATTCACACATTTTATAATGTATTGACTCTTCTGTTTACCTCAAATCCATATAAATGGTAAAATAATCACCTCCTGCTTTAGAGATTGTCACTGGCATATTGTAGCACTCTAAAGTACAAAGTAATCATTAGGATGCTGATGTTTGCATTATTTCTATAAGTAATGAATGACTTAAGTGAACAGTAAATGTACACTTATTATACGTGCAGGTATGGATTGAACGTACACCTATTATAGTGCAGATATGGATTGAAATACGCTGACATAATTTACTAGAGACTCTTCTCACTGGAGGATGGCAGAACAGGACTCTCTAGTGATTGTGCCCCGTAGAAACATCAATTTGAACAATTATTCACATGAGAAGATACCTTCACGTGACATAAGAAAACCAGTTGAGAGATCACAATACCTGGTTTTAGCAAAATAATAAGAAAGGATGCATTGGAGAGGGTAGGAAGAACGGTATCTCATTGCCTTTACCATCTCTCCCCCATCCCCAAGCTGTGAAGTGTGGAGAAAGACGCCATCTGCTTAAGGGAAGGAGAAGAAAGTATGTGTCAACTTTGCTTTGAAGCCCAGCAACAGTCCCACCACAGAAAAGCACAACACCAGAAAAATCCCCGTGGCCCCTGATTCCAAGTTTGTGTCTATGGATGAAAGTTCTAGACCTTCCCTGGCACCAGCAGGGAATCCACCACCCCAGCAATTTGAACCTGTGTCCCAGCATGCTTCACTACCATCTGACTAAAATAGTCTCAGGACCCCAAAACATTCTAGTCGCTGGAAAGCCATGGTGTCCATAGACTTTGGGTGAGCTCTTGCACTCTGGTGATCTGGGAGGCTATGAGCTTTAGATATAACTTAGCACAGCATCAACTGTGGTAGCCACAAGTATGCCTGCATCACAACTTCCAACCCCAGGCAGCACAGAGATGAGAAAGAGATTTTCTGCCTAGGAGAATAAGAGAAAATTGAGTAAGGGACTCTGCCTTGGAACACAGGGGACACCCCTAGGTGTAGTCTTTTCCAGGTACATCTGGATCAGGGACCACAGAGACTGTGAGACAGTTTTAGCAAACTTGGGCTTAGTTTGCTAAAACTAAGCAAACTAAGCAACAAGGCCCTCTGTTGCTATATGGCTGTAATAATCACAGGGTTAGAAACCCTAACAGTCAGAATCCATTGATTCTTGGAAAGTCCTCTGAAGAAGTAAGGGTACAAGCAGGCCATACAGTGAAGACTGGGATAAATATCCAGTTCCTTAAAGTCCAGACATCAGCAGGCATCCACAACCATCAAGAATAATCAAGAAAAAAAAAAAAAAGCAATAAAGGGAAATTTTAAACATAACAAACAAACAAACAAAAAAAGAAATTAGACATCATTGCTTTTAAAATTTGAGTTAGTGTTTAATGAAGTATTCAATTAAATTATGCTAATCAGCACATATATATTCCATGCACACTGATATGGAATATGTAGTCTTTTGTTCCTACTTCCTACTCTCTGGTACAATCCAAAAAGTGATGGATGAAATATAATTATGTAAAGTAATGATGATTACTTATCACTCTTATTATCCTCAGTGGCAATGAAATAATTAGCAACTATAATCCCAAAATCTTATCCAAGTGTATTTTATAAATTTGATATACTTATCTTTTCCATAAGCTCTTGAGGCACTTATCATTTTATGACAGGAAATGTTTATTACAGATATATTAGGTGCATAACACTAAAAAAGTTATTTTACATTCTCCATTGTGAAATAAATTTAGAAACTTACAAAGATTGTGTAATATTTCAGAAAATACTGACATTAAAAATGTAATATCCTTTCAGTTTTCCAATTAGCTTACCTTTTCAGGTTCTTATTATTGATATATTTGAGATTTTAAAAGTATTTTCATTTAAAATATTATTGTAATCAGACTGCTGAGAGGGCCATTTATTGCTGTACTTTATATATACTCTGTCAAGTTTACTTCATTACTTGAATTTTTCAGCATGTCTTTATGTAATGCATTTACCAAAGATTTTCTGTTTTACCACTATGGAATGTGCCCTGTGTTGGATGCTGGGAGGAATAATTCAACAGGGAATGGAAGAAAACATAGCTGGATACACAGATACACAGAATGTATATAAGGCCAATTGCTGATGTTCTCAAGTGTTGAGAAGTGAAAGCTTTATACCATAGTGTAAGATAACATTGGTACATTTAATAAACACTGTCATTAGAAATTTGAAAAAAAAAAAGAATAATCAAGAAAATACAACCTCACCAAATACACTAAATAGCATACCAGTGATTGACCCCGGAGCGATATAGATGTGTGGTCTCTCAGACAGAGAATTCAAAATAGCTGTTTAAGGAAGATATACAAAGCTTATAAAATAAAAATAAAAAACACAGAGAACAATTCAGAAATTCATCACAGAAATTTAACAAATAGATTGAAATATTTTTAAATTAAAACAAAAATTCTGGAGCTAAAACTGAAGTTAAAAGACTGAAGAATGCATTAGAGGGTCACAACAGCAGACTGATCAAACAGAAGAAAGGATCAGTGAGCTCAGAGACAGGCTATTTGAAAATACACAATCAGAATAAAAAAAAAAGAAAAAATAAGAAAAAAATAGCTGACAGGATCTATGAAATTTATCAAAGAATAAGTGTGTTATTGGCATTCAAGAAGATGTAGAGAACTAGAAAGAGGGAGAAAGCTTATGTGAAGGAATAATAATAGAAAACTTTCCAAACTTAAAGAAAAGTATATTAGCATGTTCTCATGCTGCTAATAAAAACATAACTGAAAATGAGTAGTTTATAAAGAAAAAGAGGTTTGATGTACTCACAGTTCCACATGGCTGGGGAGGCCTCACAATCATGGCAGAAAACAAAGGAGGAGCAAACGCATGTCTTAACATGGCAGCAGGCAAGAGAGAGTGTGCAGGGGAATTGTCCTTTATAAAACCATCAGATCTTGTGAGACTTATTCACTATCACAAGAACAGCATGGACAAAAACTCCATGATTCAATTACCTCCCACCAGGTTCTTTTAACAATACGTGGGGATTATGGGAGACACAATTCAAGATGGCATTTAGATGGGGACACAGCCAACAATATCAAAAGTTACAAATATGCAAGTACAGAAAGGTCAAAGGTCGCTAAGCACATTCAACTCAAATGAAACTACCTTCAGGCATATAATGATGGAATTAAAAGGTCAAGAACAAAGAAGGGATCCTAAAAGCAGCAAGGAAAAAAAAAAAAAAGAAGCAAATACCTTATAAAGGAGTTACAATACACCTGGCAGTAGATTTCTTCGTGGAAACTATACAGGCCACGTGGGAGTGACATGACATTTTTAACATTCTTAAAGAAAAAAACTGCCAATCAAAAATACTATAGGCATCAAAACTGTTCTTCAGGCATAAATTGGAGATAAAGATTTTCTCAGACAAACAAGAGTTGAGAAAATTCATCACCACTAAACTTGTACTAAAGAAACGCTGGGGAGATTTATTCGATCTGAAAGAAAAGAGTGCAAAACCTAACAAGAAAACATCTGAAGGGATAAAACTCACTGGTAAAAGTAATTATATAGATGTTCAGAATGCTGAAATACTGCAATTGTGGTGTGTGGATAACTCAAATTAGTATGAAGACTGAAAGACAAAACTATTAAAAATAATAGTAACTATAACAATTTGTCAAGAGATTGGCAATATAAAAAGATATAAATTGAGACATCAAAAAGTCAAAATGTGGGGAAAATGTAGTTCAAGTACAGAGTTTCTTAGACTTTTGTTGATTTTATTTGTGATTAAAGTTAAGTTGTCATCTGCTTAAAACAACTTGTTATAGCTGTAAGATGATTGTGTAAGCCCTGTGGTAACCACAAAATCCATAATAGATATACTAAAAATAAAAAGCAAGCAATCAAAATACTCTACCAGAGAAAATCACTTAACCACAAAGGAAGAAAGAATTTACAAAATAACCCGAAAACAAGTTAACAATGATAGTCATAAGTTCTTACCTATCAGTAATACCTTAATGCAAACAGACTAAATTTCTCATTAAAAATACATCAAGTTGCTCCATACATTTTTTAAAGTACCCAACTATGTGCTGCCTGCAAGAAACTTACTTCACCTATAAAGACACACATACTGAAACTGAAGAGATGAAAAAGATACTTTCTACAAATGAAAACCAAAAAAGAGCAGGCATAGCTATACTTAGATAAAAATATACTTTATGTAAAAATGACAATAAAAGAGACAGCTATTAGATAGTGATAAAGGATTAAATATATTGGGTAAATATAACAATTGTAAATATATATGCACCTAAGACTGGAGCACTTAAATGTATAAAACACATATTAATAGATATAAATAAAGTTGACTTCAATACAATAATAGTAGGAGACTTTAAAACCCTACTTTCAGCAATGGACAAGTCAGTCAGCCTGAAAATTAACAAACAAACAAACAAACAAACAGAAAAAGAAACTTGAGCTGCACTCTAGGCCAAATAGACCTAACAGACATTTATAGAACATTCTATCCAACAGCTGTGGATTACACATTCTTCTCAATAGCAAATGGAAAATTCCTCAGCATAGACGATATGTTTAGGCCACAAAACAAGTCATAACATATTTTTTTAAAAGTAAAATCATATTAAGTATTTTTCTAACTACTCTGGAATACAAGTAGAAATCATTTGGAAACTATACAAATACGTGGAAATTAAACAACATTCTTAGGAGCAAGTAATGGGTCAATGAAAGAATTCAAAAGAAAATTTAAAAATTCTTTCATACAAATGACAATTTAAACACCATATAGCGAAACCTAAAGAATACAAAAAAATGCAGTTCTGAGAGAAGTTTATAGTAACAAATGTGTGTCAGGAAAAGAGTAGAGAAATCTCAAATAAGTAACCTGTTATCAAGGAACCAGAAAAACAAGAACAATCTAACCCCAAAATTAGTAGAAGGAAAGAAATAATAAATATCCAAGTAGAAATATTTGGGGCCTATAAGAAACAATTAGAAAGATTATCAAACAAAGAGTTTGTTTTTTGAAAAGATAAAAAAAACAATAAATTTAGCTAGATTAACTAAACAAGAGTGAAGACTCTCAAATAAAATAAGAAAAAGGAGATATTACAACTAATACCACAGAAATACAAGAATTATAAGAGAACATTACAAAACAAGTATATGTTAACAAATTGTAAAACCTAGAAGAAATGAATACATTGCTGGACACATAAAATTTACCAAGATTAAATTATCATCAAATAGAAAACCTAATCAGGCCCATAAGAAGTCAATAAAATATCTCCCGTAAAAGAAAAGCCCAAGATCTGAGGGCTTCGCTTCCTAATTATACCAAATATTTGGAGAACTAATACCAATTATATTTACTGAAATTATTCCAACAAATTGAAGATGAGAGAAAATGTCCAAATTTAATCTAGGAGGCCAGTATTACTCTGATACCAAAACCAGACAAAAACACATACTCACAAAAAATAATAGGCCAATATCCCTGATAAATATAGATGCAAAAATTCTCAACAAAATACTAGCAAACCAAATTCAATCAAAAAAATAATTCATCATAATAAAGCCGGATTTTTTACCTAGAGAGGGAAGAATAGTTCAATTTACCAAAGACAGTAAACATGATACATGACATTAACAGAATCAAAGAAAAAATCCATGATTACCTCAATAGAGGCTGAAAAAATCTCTGATAAAACCTAACATCCTTTTGTGATATAAACTCTTGAAAAATTGAGTATAGAAGAAACATACCTCAATGTAATATAGGCGATATAAACACACAGTTAACATTCCTTTTTATTTTGACATGTTGAAATCACACATCATAAGTTTCTTACACATATTCTTCTTTATTGCTTGCTTCTCTCTAATTAAAAAATATGGGATTCTTACGAACAAATCTTTGTTCATTACTTTGGCTCTTAATGCAACACTTCTGCATTCTCAAGTTTATTGAATAAATGAGGTAGTTAATTAATGCAGAAACTATCACTAAGTCAGTAGGTCCTTCTACTCTCTTTAAGAAAGTTAAATAACAGTAATGTTAAGCAGTATTTATCCTTGAAAAACTTGACATACTTCATCAGTGCACAAATACTGTCTATCAACTGTAAGAAACTTTCCTTAGGATAAATGTGAGATATTTCTTATTTAATATAATTACAATATAATTTCATATTCATTGAAGAAAATCAAGATTACCTTAATTTTATTTTAAGTAATCAGTGAATTTAACTGATAATGCAAAAATATAAAACTTTTAAACTAAAAATAATTTATAATTTAATAGTACTTTATAAATTGGTTTTAATACTTATTACTGTAATTTTATGAGGCACCTATAACAAACATTTTTACAATAATCAACTACATTACACTATTAACTAAGGATGGCTAACAAATCTGGATTTGCTATGCTGGTTAGCATAGCAAATGCTATCAATAATCTTATGTTGAGTACAAAATTGTGGAAAATAATTTCAGTAGCACGACAGCATATCTTAGTGAACAATAATGCCCATTTCATTCGGACAAATTATCCAGCATCTGTGGTTTAAAGTTCCATGATCTCAGTGAAAATCTCACCCTTCAGCACCTTTGCGTCTATAAGTTTAAATTAATATTTATTGCCCTTCTAGAAAAATGAGTAATCCAATAGAGATAGACAGTTTTGGTACGAGACAAAATGTAGTCTTGACCTAGAATTGGTTTTAACCTAATTATTTTAGGAATATTACTTTTCTTATCTCTGAATGTGTTTGCTGACTCTCTTGACTTCTCCCTTAAATCATTAAGGTTTTCATGAAAGTAACTAGAGACTTTATAATCTGGATAAATGTTATAATTTAATTTTATGTTTAGAAACAAAACTGCCCCAGGTCCCAAATTTTCAATACAAGTTTTAAAAGAAACCACTTTTTTTTTTTTTTTTTTTCAGGAACTACACAAAATAATTCCCAAAAGTTTTCTCTTTAAAGCTAGTTTTCCTGGAGCCCTTTATATGTGATTAAATATTGAAGTCAATAAAACATCTTGGGAGGTAAAAAAGTACATATAGTTTAGGAGTTGGATGGTGCTGATCTTTGTTGCCTTATCTCTAATGCGAGCTGTGTTTAAGAACAGTGACCGATGTTTCTATCCACTAATAGCCACTGTCTATTAGCAGGTATCATAACCCTCTCTTCTCAAATATGTCCTCTTGATTTACCAAATATGCCATGCTGAACTTTACTCTGCCTCTTTGCTATGTCCTCTTGTTCTGTTTTCTCTCAAATCAACTTTTTGTTCTCTGTCTCCTATAAATTTAGTTTTGGTTGCTTTTCATCGACACTGACATTCTTTAGGGAAATTATTCTTGTGGCTTTCACATAACTTTTGCTAATGCTTCACACACTTATCAGTTCTGCTCTTTTACCAGAAGATAAACCCCATACACACGCAATACACTAATTCGGTCCACGATTTTAATAGTTTATTCACAGATGACATATTCAGGCAAAAGGACTGTCCAAAGGCATTGTGCAGGGAATGAAAACCCCCACCATGAAGAAAAGTGTGGCATCCCATCAATGATCACCGGTCACTCCTCAACAGAACTTCACAGCTTTCAATCACCTACGCACAATACTGACAGTACAGATTCTATGGCATAATATTGAGAGTGCAGATTTTATGAAATTACATGATTTTTTCAGCTTGCACTTATGTGATACAATTCTGTTTCTGCAATGATTTGAAAATTTTCCAAATCATGATAAACAGCATTTTAGACTAACTCTTGGAATGACATCCCTTGTTAATATAGTCTATATCTGGATATAAAACATAACTTTATATCTCAGATGTTATTTATTTTAGGAGATACTGGCCACTTTTTGGCAGCATTGCTTTTCTTATAGAATTCTAAAACAAAAGTGTTTTGAAATTAGAGTGAGTAGTGCATACTTTGTTC
The DNA here is from genome assembly GCF_009764315.1 of Trachypithecus francoisi. Taxonomy (NCBI): domain Eukaryota; kingdom Metazoa; phylum Chordata; class Mammalia; order Primates; family Cercopithecidae; genus Trachypithecus; species Trachypithecus francoisi. Next base: position 62,149,225 of record NW_022681465.1, read on the forward strand.
ACTAAAAGAATCTGCATAATGGTAAGCAAACTGTATGTTGTTTTTGGAATAGAATATTTATTTGATTTAAGTCTGTGAAAGCAAAAGATTTTTAGAAATGATTACCTGTGGTATTTCTATTATGTAAAATGGCACTAGTCACAAATAAGTTATTCAATATGTATGTTAAATAAATGAATGAGTGGTTAATTAATTAAGGAATCAGGGAATTCATTTTCTGATATTTGTCATCTTTTACCACACTGATTATTCAATCTTACCTTATCTCCTTGCAGCTCCTAAGTCACCTCTTTCAAGAAGTAAAATGGGATTACCTGGTCCTCAAATACTGATAACTCTTCTATCTGTGGAAGGCTATATTTCCATAAATTTCAGGTCCTCAAATACTGATAACTCTTCTATCTGTGAAAGACTGTATTTACATAAATCAGTCCCAATTAACCCAAAATCAGTCCTATATATTATGAAAGGTTTATGTAGCTCACACTCCACTTTCAGGAACCTTTTACTTCTGCACCTATTTCTCATAGAAACTTTTCCTCCAAGATTACCTAATTTCATTACTGAATGAAAATTACTAGTTATGAAGACAATTTCAAATCTTTAACTTAACTAGAATAGTATCTCAATGGTATTGGTTGGAATAATTTTAACATAACATGAAATTCACTCCAAATGAGTAGGCATTTAAAAAATGCTTCAAATGGCCCATAAGGTTAAAATTTATATTCATACACTTTGTACCTGGGCAAGATCTGCGGGTTCAGGGAACTGTTGAACTTCGCTTTGCAGTTCCAACAAGTTTGAATATTTTTCCTAACCTACAAGATTTAGCATGGATACAGAACTACAATTATAATGTTTAATATTCTAATTAAAATCACATTTTTTTTCCCATGAGAAAATCCCTGTGTATCATATGTAACATTACCAGTGAGATCTTTAAATCCCTTTGAGTACTCAAAAAACTAAATATTACTTGGAACTGAAGATTGTCATTAATAGAGCAATCCTTAAAAAATTCAAAAATCCATATTCACTCACTTACCAAATTAGTTTATATATTGAAATCCAAATTGTGTTACTGATTTTGCATCCAAAGAGTACTTTAGTTTTTCCCTAAATCAATCATATTTTCTTTAAGTTTTACCTCAATCCACAGGAGAGAAAGACTTTCATCAATCGTTATGTTTCTCCAGTTTCTAATCAATTCCAATAGAAAAGTCAACTATCGGTAGGCATATAGCGGTTTCTCATTGTTAATTTGTATTTTCTTAGAAACTAAGGTTGTTAATCATCTTCATTTTACTTGGGTAACTATATTGTACTGGATCACTAAATCAAACGACAGGTATATGTTCACATTGCATGGAAAGTTGTTATATTTTGTGCAAACGATTTGCATCCCATTAGCAGTGTATGAGAGTTGCAGTTGCTCTACATCCTATACAACACTTGCTATGATCAGCCTATTTAATTTTAGCCATTCTAATAGATGCGAACATTTGTATATCACTTTTGACTTAATTTGAATACTTTTTACTACTAATATTGCCAATAGCATTTTATGTGTGTATTTGACATTCATATACCTTAATTAGTAACTCTTTGAATTATTTGTCCTGTGTTTAAATTAATGGTTTTCTTATTATTGAATTTTATGAGTTATTTATATATTCATGATACAAACATTATTCAGACATGTACTTTGCTGTTTTTTAAATTGATGATTGAATTCTTGATGCTTTTAGTAGTATATTTCAAATGGTAATTTTTATTTTGATGAAATCCATTTTACAACTTTTTAATCAGGATATTTTGAGGTTTTTTTGATTTTTATTTTTGCTTTGTTGTTTGTATTATATCTAAGAAATGTTTGCGGGCCGGGCGCGGTGGCTCAAGCCTGTAATCCCAGCACTTTGGGAGGCCGAGACGGGCGGATCACGAGGTCAGGTGATCAAGACCATCCTGGCTAACACAGTGAAACCCCGTCTCTACTAAAAAATACAAAAAAACTAGCCGGGCAAGGTGGCGGGCGCCTGTAGTCCCAGCTAGTCGGGAGGCTGAGGCAGGAGAATGGCGTGAACCCGGGAGGCGGAGCTTGTAGTGAGCTGAGATCTGGCCACTGCACTCCAGCCTGGGCGACAGAGCAAGACTCCGTCTCAAAAAAAAAAAAAAAAAAAAAAAGAAATGTTTGCCTAATACAAGGTCACAATTATTTTCTCTTATATTTTTCTCTAGAAGTTAAACAGCTCTAAATTTTCTCACTTAAGTCTATGATAAGTGAGCTAATTATATGAGATACAAATTATGAATTAAAGTTTAATTTAGATCAAATAAATATCTAATTGTGCTAGAACCATGTTTTGAAATGATTGTCCTTTCTTTAAGTAGATTGAATTTGCAATTTGGTGAGAATCAGTTGATCTTATATCTGTTAGTCTATCTGTGAACATTTTATTTTTTCCATTTATATATTTGTCTACTATGATGTTAATACCATACTGTCTTGATGAATATAACTTAATAATTAACATGAAGTCAAACAATATACATGCTCCAATTTTGTTATTCTTTGAGCTGATTCATTTATTCTATGTTCTTAGCACTTCCATATGATTTCAGAAATAGTTTCTCAATTTATAATAAATAAAAAATAGCCTGCTTGCTAGGATCATGATGAGAACAGCATTGAACTGACAGATTGCTTTGGAGAGAATTGGCATTTCAAGTACGATGAGTCTTTTGATTAGGAACACAATACAGCAATCTTCTATTTTAGATCTGCCTTAATTTTACTCAGCAATATTTTCTCTTTTTTGTTTGCCTTTTGAGTATACACTAATTACGCTTATTCTTAGTCAGACTTATCCTTAAGAGTGTGTGTGTGTATATATGTGTATATATACACTTAAATATATATACTCTCTCTATAGATACATATACACACACATATATATACACATACACACACACACACAGAGAAAGAGAGAGAGAGAGAGTGAGAGAGAAGCTCTTGTTCTATTGCCTAGGCTGACCTCAAATTTCTGGGCTCAAGCAATCCTCCTACATCAGCCTCCAAACTAGCTGAGACTACAAATGTGCAGAGCACCACTCCGAGCTAAATAGAACATAATTGTACTAGTGTTTCTAATTATATATTTTATTTCCATTTTTAAATGTTCTTTGCAATAAATTTTAGTTTTATCTTGATCCCATTCCCTATTAACATGATAAACAACATTATATTTATTGGCATTTTTGTAGATTTGACAAATGTTTCTATTTAGTTTATATAAATACTCTGTGAATAAAGTTGGTATTACTTCTTCATTTCCAATCTGTATGTATTTTTTTCCTTTTTTCTTGCTTTACCTTGAGACGGGGTATAAATGGGGAAAAGGCAAATTACTTCAATACCTAACTTTCTCTTTCTTTCTACTTAATGTCTCAAGTGGTTACTAGCCTGATATTCTTTCCATCTGTAGGAGTCAATCTATTTCATTTTTATTTAATGTTTAAATTTAGTCTCCTAAAAATTTTAATAAATACACCAATGTAAAAAAAGGTAATACTTTTTTTTCTTACTGCAGAGATTCAATATCCACATTATATGCTGAAAAATTGACCTGGGAACCCTCAGGAAAATGTTACTTTTCACCACTTTTGTGGGATTCTTTATCTCTTCTTGCATACATATAAAAGTTATGTTCCATCCTGGATCTTAGTGGCTTTTCCCATAATTTGAGAAAAAGACTAAGCTTTTGGTAAAGTAAGGGAAAAGAAAAATGCAAACGCTTTGAACATAGGAGTAATAAGATAGCTAAAGCGTCTGTGTCATAATACATCCTGGGATGAATCTGAGATCGTACAGGCTAAGCAGACTTAGAACATGTCAGGTTTAGCAATCATTATAAAGAGTTGAAGTTACATTTTTATCGGGGAGATGGCTTTGAGAATTTTAAATGAAGACAAATATAGATTCGAATTTATGTTAACATTTCAGTTCTAAGACTTGATGAAGAACGGATATCAGAGCAGCAACAATGAGAGCAGGGAGATCAGAACTAAGCTATTGGAAGAGACGGTGAACTGGCTATTGCCACAGTAATAGAATTGAAGAGAAAAAGATTAATAATTCTTTTAATGATGAAACCAAATGCATTTACTGATCAATTAGATGTAGAATGTAGGCAAAAGTGGGAAATTATGGGTAAATTTTGAACTTTGGATGAAACATTGAATGGCTGATGATACTACTTACTGACGTGGAAGAGAGCTATGCATGAGTTAGATCTAGAAGAAAGGACAAGATTATGGTTTTAATGTGTTAGGTTTCAAATACTAAATTAGAAATGCAAGTGAAGGGATTATGAATGAAACTGATTAAAAATTAAAGTGCAAGATAGAGGATATAGTTATAAATCTGGACATTGAAAAAATGGGATTTGATAATATTGAGAAAAAAACCTAAATAGAGAATAGGGAGTTACACCAGGCTTTCATCATCAATAACAGGCCTGTATAACAAAATAAGAAGGAGAGGTCAGTATGTCAGAAAACCCAAGTAAAGAAAATACCTTCTACATTAAATGTCACTGATAGATAATATACAATGAGGTCAAGGGAGTATTTATTTTGTGGCAATACTGAGCTACTGGACGACTTTTCTAAGAATGAGTTTAGTAGCATGATAGAGAAATAAGTCATTCTTGGGTAGGTGAAATATTGTCTGATGAAAAAATACTTTCTCGCTGGTTTCTAAATGCTTTTATTTATCGTTATTTATGTTAAATATGTCTTCCTCAGTTTGTCAATACTTTGAAAATTCCTTTATTTCTAAATATTGTTTGATCAATTATTGGTATTTATTTTAGTAAATTGTCATAATCTGAAGAATTGCAATTATTGGAGCCTATGGAATCAAATTTGATACATCAAAACAAGGGCTAACAAACCCTTGGTATATGTCTTGCCAGACTGGCCTCGAACTCCTGACCACAGGTGATCCACCCGCCTAGGCCTCCCAGAGTGCTAGGATCACAGGCATGAGCCACCATGCCTGGCCCACCAATGACTATTTTTGAAAGGGTATATAATGCCCATATTGACTTGGGTATACCTGATTTTTTAAATTATTCATTGCTGAGGTATAATTTAGAATATTAGATGAACACAGGTTGAATGAAGATGTAGCCAATCAATGGTTATGAGCAATTAACATTGTGTAAATGAACAGCAACAACAACAAAACAAACTAATTTAACATTAGAAAAATTAGAATAGAATTACTAGGAAGCAAAACAACATTAATTACATTATATTCTGTTGTGTTCTGCAATAAATCATGAGAACTGATGCTCCTAGCCAATGCACACTTAAAAATATTAAATATTTCAATTTTAATTATGAAAGTAATAACCTTTTGATATTATTATCAACATTTTTGACATGCTTTTTTGTATACTTAGGAACTGAGTATACTATTCACAACGGAGAGAATGCATTATCACAATGCTGTTTTTCATCCTGTACTCAGATGCCTCCAATTTCCTCCCACAAAAATACTTTGCTTTGCTATTTACAGCAGCTAATAAGGCAGTCAATAAGATCGGGATTAATTCTGGGAATTAAAGTTTGGGAGTAATATAAGGGATTTTGCAGCTGCCACTGTGTAGTCCTTTATATAATTATAACTTTAATTTTGCTCTGCATTTCAGAACAAGGACTTTTTGTTTTGTTTTGTTTTGTTTTGTTTTTTGTTTTACTAAATTATAAGAACTAAAAACAGTCCAGTTTTGACAAGTCATGTTATTATATTCTTATAGTCTCTTTCTGCAATCTATTCTTTAACATCAGGGAGAATTGAGTGTACTGGTCCTTTGGGAGGCTGTTTTATGATTCTTTTGTGTCTAAAAGAAATTATGAATAGTGTTTTCCTCATTTCTTTCATTTTCAACTACATTTCATAAGGCTGGATAAGCATAATTTTTTTCCAGCTGTTTCTATGACTGCTTATTTTTTTAAGCACAGCGTATGCAGCACTGATTTCTAATTCATAGAAAATTCAGTGTGCATTGTTCTTACTCAGTATGCATATTACTAAAACAGACTAAATTGGTTTTAGAAAGTTTAGGTACTTAAAACTCTGATGATGTGTGTGAGCCTGTGTTAATCATTAAGATAAAGGAAAATGCAATTTTGCAAATGTTTTCTTTTAATTTTCTGCATTAGTCCTTCTTTAAAAAACTTTTATGGATAAGGATAGTTTGTTTTCTTAAAACAACAAAAATTAAGTAGTCCTTAGTTGTACAGAATAGATTTGCACTGTGGTCACGATAAGAAGAAAGTTTAAAAAATACAATTTATTATGTAAAAGTTTGGCATTTTTGAAAAATTATTATTAAAGTCACAGAAATAATAATTATGTTGATATTTGTGATGCTATTGGCACAAACTTCCAGTTCCATTAAGTCAGTTTAAAATAAATTTGTTTGCCTTTAGAAAGTGAAAATCTTAGATTATTTCTTATTTTATTTTCCTTGAGAAAGTAGTATACACAATATACAAGAGGACTTTAATCACTAATAATAATCACTAATAATTTAATTGAAGTTTTATCAGTTTTTACCCAGTATACTATTCCTATTACTCCCACATTGGTTTGACTTCTCATTATTTTTGAATGTTCTCATGTCCTCATGTGTTCTCCACGTTTCCTCCTCCATTTTTTAATTTAAATAACTTGAATTTGAGAATGTGGTAAGAATTATTTCTCATTACGATGAAGTGAGATAATCCATTCAAGACAATTGGTTTAATATTAACATATCATAGTCATTATATAAAATGTTGCTAATATTATGTTGAATTTTCCTTCTTGACTTCTATCTGAATAATAGTTCTCCGTGCTGGACTTCAATCTATATTTTAATAACATTACAAGATTCTCTAGCTAACTTCAATCAGAAAATTTTGTGGAATGAATTAGGTTCAACAATGTATTTCTAGATTATCAAATACATGGAGACATAAACTAAGAAGAGCCCCATAATTAACCTTGGAAGGTCTATGTTCTTGAAATCTAATGTACACCACAAAATCTCGATTAGTTTCTTTGTGGTTCCTTGCTTTTAATTTTAAAAAATGTGAGAAAGAACCAGTAGAGCGGGAGAGTTTGAATATATTATATTTTAAGAGAAATTAAAACATAATTGTTAGTAATGAAATCTAAAACACTGGGGTAGATATTTGAACAAAAATAGGATTATCTTTTTTACTAAGTGAATTAGAAATAACTTTGTATAATTTGTAAAAATGAGTAAATTTCAATCAGATTATTACTATTTTGTAGGTATGTAACAGTAAAAACAGGAATTGGAAATATTCATGGATATCCAGAGAAAATTAATAGATTATTTGGAGTGGCAATAATCTAGTTATAATGAATCCACTCATACGTCCACACTGGTAGTTGTCTGACTTTCTCTAGCAGCACCAGGTTACTCTGCTTTAAGAATAAACAAAACAGAAAGTTGAATTCATTCAGGAACTGAACTTGTTCAAGTTGTGAAACAAAAGGAAAGAGTGGTTAGAGTTTGGATTAATGGAAAGATATTTCTGAAATGATAGACCAAGAAATCTGAGATTAATGATGAGAGACCTGAAGCAAATGAATGTATGTAGTGAAAGTGGAGTAGTCTGAACAAGGTTGTAGAACAGTTGAAGTGGAAAAATTGAGTGGAAACAGATTGAAAGCTAAATGTTTATATGTAGAGTGGAATGTTTCCAAGAGCAAACATGTCTTGAAGATGGAAGCAAGACAACTGGTAAAATCCAAGTTATGACTTTTGGTATGTTTTCTTATTTGAATCTTGGGGAAAAATCTTTATGCATGAAAAAATTGAATATTGAAAAGATCTGAGTTTTACAGGTTATCCCGTGTATACTGAAATCACCAGGATAAAACATGCAAAAGAAAGTAATGTTTTAAATCAAGTGGCAAAGCTTTATCTTGTTCTCTCCCTCTTTCTTTCTTTCATTTCTGTTCTTTAATTATCTATTAGTGCTATTTAATAAATGAGAAAAAGTTCCCCCATAGGTTGGTAGAGAATGATAACATACTTGCCTTCACTGATAAACTGTAGAAATCTCAACATATCTATTATTAGGAAAAAATGGATGCCAAAAGTCTATTTGAGTAAATGAGGATCACACAGTTTATCAAGCCTCCCTCCTGCACTGCGAATCATAGGGATATAGGAAACAAACAGCCATCACAAGAAAGCCCTCAATGAAAAGTGCCATCAAGTTTGCAGATTGGTTTATAGGTGAAAGAAGAGGAGGTAGAGAGTGTACCTAGAACAATTGAGATCACAAGGAAGATTGCTTACCTGATGTTCACATAGTAAAGTCTGAGAGCTGAAGAGATGTGAGGAGATCAATAGTGGGATGTGCTGGCCGATTAAGGTTTTGGCTGATGAAAGGAAGGTGATTATCAGAGAAACTTAGCCCTAAAGCTCACTTTGAGGAAAGATAGCTCTGACCCAATGCAAAGTTCCATTGGCGAGAGTCATGGCAGATCCATGTATAAGATACACAAGCAAAATAGAACAGAATCATGTGATCTGTAGCTACTTTTTCCCCATACTCCAGAAGAGAGCTTAAAGTAGTAGAAAGAATAAGGGATTTGACATCCTACTCACCGTGATTACAATCTCAGTTCTTGCATATATTATGAGTATGGGTTTACAGGTTACTGTGAGGATTAGAAATACTGTATAGTTCTTGCATATATTATGAGTATGGGTTTACAGGTTACTGTGAGGATTAGAAATACTGTATAAATAGTATTTGTTTATTGAAGATATTATTCTTCTTCTCTTTTTCCTGGATTCTGAGGAAATCTGTGTGTTGTGGAAACCAGATAGCTTGATGCTATACCAGCTCTGCAAACTGAACTCTCAGACATTGATGAGCCAGTGGAAACAATAGCCTGTAACTTTTCTAATTTTCAAAACTCTGTACCTATCTCCTGCTAATCACAGGAAATCTGTATTTTTCTTAAATTATTTCTCATGTTTGCCCTGAACACGTAGTACAAATTCTTTACATCTGCAGAATTGCAAAAGCTACTTTTGTAACTACTAAAATTATTGCATTAAAATGATTTTTCTCTGACTTAATAAGCACATATAATAATTATTTCTGAATGAATCTTCTGAATCCAGAATCGTTTGTTTATACGTTCTGTATATATGTGGTCCCTAAATTTTAATACTGACCAAACATCTGAGGTGCTTCCTTAAAATACAAATAGCTAGACCAAACTCCAGAGACTCAGATGCAGGAAATCTGGGTTTGGTGCGTGGAATCTGTAACTTTTACAACATCACAGATAATTCTAGTGTAATCTGTCTATGGAATATATTTTGAGAAACTGAGTCCTCAGCTTACTGTAATTCTAAAGGCAAATTGAAAAGGCCATCTTTTCTCTAGCTTTGAGAGAAACAAATTTATTGATTCAACTAATTATCCTAAACTTTAAGATGGTATTAATTCTTTCCATCTATGTGCATGAGATGGCTTTCTATTTGTTTTTGTCCTCTTCAGTTTCTTTTATCTGTGTTTTATAGTTTCCCTTTACGGAAATCTTTCACCTCCTTAGTTAAATTTAATCCCAAGTATTTTATTTACTTTTTATATGGCTATTTTAAATAAGATTGCTTTCTTATTGAGCATGATTTCTTATTCAGCTACTTTGCAATTAGTGTATAGAAGCAATACTGATTATTTTATCAGTTAATTTTGTGTCCTGCAACTTTACTGAATTTGTTTATCAGTTTTGAGAGATTTCTGGCACAGTCTAAGTTTTTCTATACATAAGAGCATGTCGTCTGTAAAGAGGAAAGATTTGCCTTCATCTTTTCCAATTTGGATGCCCTTTATTTCTTTCTCTTGCCTAATTTACCTGGCTAGGATTTCTAGTATTATATTGAATAAGAGTGGTGAAAGGCATGAATGCAAACCAGATCCCAATGAGATGTCATCTTACCCTGTTTAGAATGGCTATTGTCAAAAAGACAAAAGCTAATGAATGCTGGCAAGGATGAAGAACAATGGGAATTCCTATTCACTGTTGATAGAAATGTAAATTAGAATAACAATTATGGAAAACAATATTGAGATTTCTTTTAAAAAACTAAAAATAGAACTATTATACAATCTAGCAATCCCACTGCTAGGTATTTATCCAAAGGAAAGGAAATTAGTATATCAAAGGATATGTGCACCCCCATGTTTATCACAGCACTATTAACAATAGCTAAGATATGGATTTAACCTAAATGTCTATCAATGAATAAATGAATTAAGAAAATGTGGTATTTGGTTTGCTGTCCTTGCGATAGTTTGCTCAGAATGATGGTTTCCAGCTTCTTAGGTGGGAATTGAACAATGAGAACACTTGGACACAAGGTGGGGAACATCACACACTGGGGTCTGTCGTGGGGTGGGGGGAGGGGGAAGGGATAAGCTTTAGGAGATATATCTAATGTAAATGATGAGTTAATGGGTGCAGCACACTAACATGGCATATGTGTACATATGTAACAAACCTGCACATTGTGCACGTGTACCCTAGAACTTAAAGTATAATTTTTAAAAAATGTGTTATATATGCTCAATGGAATACTATTCAGCCATAAAAATTAATGAAATGCCATCATTCATGACAACATAGGTAAACCTGTAGAGTATTTTAGATAAAACAGGTTAGGCACAGAAATATAAATGCTGCGTGTTCTCACTCATATGTATGAACTAAAAAAGCCCGAGGAAAGTTAGGGGAGGGAAATAATCAGGACAAGGGAGGATATGGAGAGGCTGATTAACAGATAGAAAATTATAGCTAGATAGGAGAAATGAGGTCTAGTGATCTGCAGCACTTCAGAGTACACGTGGTTATGTATAATTTATTTTATATCTTCAAAAAGCTAGAAAAGAGTATATTGAATGTTTGTAACACAAAGAGATAATATGTATTTGAGGTAATAGAAACGCTAATTATTATAATTTTATTATTTCACATTGTATACATGTATCAAAATATTACTCTATATTTTATAAATATGTACCATAATTACATGTCAACTAAAAATTAAAAAGGAAAAATTAATTGTATTATTAAACCTAAATTCTAAAACAATTATTTACTTCCTAAGTTCTGAAAATTGCTCCTGGTTATTGGTACCTCATAAATGTATATAGCTAAGCAATCATGGAAAACAAAGTTCATAAATTCTCCTAAGAGTTTTGTGTTATCTTATTATAAACTACATGTTCTCAAGAAAAATCACCAGGAGCTATAATATGATGAGCAATATTTTTTTCCAAAGAAGTCCAAAAAAGACAGCTAAGAGAAAATCAATAGTATCTTAAATGTGTCAAGATAAGGGAAGATTTATAGCACAAATTCAATTATATAGAGACTGCCTATTTTAGTCTAAAGTCTCTGAAATTGTTTAAACATGTCCATCAGTAAATTAAAATTTACACAACAATAGCCATTTTGTGTTCAAAGATAACAGAAAATGACTTTTTATATTAAATGATGCATAATTAGGACTATAGATAATAATGAGTTCTGGTGTATATATAGAGAAATGAAAATATAAAAACATATGCTTGCCAGTGAGATTAAAAGTTGACATATTATCACCTTGTTGGTAGGACTTAAGGTTCACTTAAAGGAAATGCACCTATTTCTTTGTGGGAGGCACATATGGGAACTAAACTGCTTGGGGTCAAAATCCAGCTCTACTTTTTTCTCGCTCTTTAACTTTGGTCAAGGTCCTTTACTCAGCATCTTTTGCCCCATTCCACCTTCTGTGTTTGCCTATCTCCTGGAATTATTAATATGACATAAAAATAGTGATTAAAGTGGCTTCATTCATTCAGGCTACTGTAATAGAATGCTGTTGGTAGCTAAAGATAAATTTATTTCTCACAGTTCTGGAGGCTGAGAAGTCCAAAACCAAAGCACTGGTAGATCTGGCGTTTGGTGAGGGGCAGCTTCCACATTCATGGAGGAACACATTTTTTTTTTCTTTTTTTTTTGCACTGTGTTCCCACATATTAGAAGAGTTGAGAGAGGTTTCTAGGCCCCCTTTACAACTTTACTTCACAAAGGCCCCCCTTCCTAATACCATCACATTATGAGTTAGTATTTAACCACCTGAAGTTTTATGGAACACAAACATTCAGTCTGTTGCATAAAGTAAGTCTAATTATTCGGTTAGGGACTCGAGTAAAAGAGGTGACATTGTATTTTGGATCTTGAAAGAGTTGTTTTCCTCTGAGGTGGTGGTACTTATTTCAGGGAGTCAAGGATTAACATCAAAATAAGTTTGTGTCATGACCTCCTGTTGAAAGGTAAAAATTTAACTGGGCAAGGTCATGCTCATCTATAGTCCCAGCTACTTAGGAGACTGAGGTAGGAGAACCACTTGAGCCCAGGGTTTGAGGCTGCAGTAAGCTTGCATCATGCCACTGCACTTCAGCCTTGGTGACAGAGCAAGATCATTTCACAAAAACAAAAACAAACAAACAAAAAAGTCAAAATGTTGTTGTTTGTTTTGATTATTTTATATTTTTGGTTTCTCTTTATGCTTGTCATATGGGGACAAACAATTAAAGGCTGCATGCAAATAGTGCAATTCCCATTAGCTAACTATCAAGTGATGCAGTAATGTCTTATATAGCCATGCGGTTTTTTAAGGTTGTGCTATGTGCGGGGGTGGGGGTGGGGGTGGGGGTGGGGAAGGAACTTAAAGGGAAGTATTCTTCATTCATTAACTTTTATCTTGAAAACTATGTAGCAGGAATAAGATTTCATTATAAAGTTTTATCTTGTGGTCAGTGACAAAGAGATCAGTAACCCAGGACGTAGCCAGCAATGGTTGAGGGGTATGGGAAATAGAGTAGTAACTACTAAATTACTGTACAATGACTGGGAACAAAAGCCTACCTTTATTGAGTGTATTAGGGCAGTTGTTTTCAAACAATACTAAAATATTAGACTCTTTTTTTATGCTTTCTAAAATTGCAATTCTTGGACCATGGATCAAGCAAAGGATCATCTTTGAGAGAAAGTCTGAGGAATCATATTTCAAAAACATTGGTCCCTCCCAGTCTCTGCTCTCAATGCAACTCATACAAAATCTTTCTTCTTTGTCTCCTGTCTGTTCCTTCAGTCTCCACCCCAAGCTCTGAGTCCTTTCAATCCTCCTTTTCTATGGACTCATCTGACCTCTCCCCTTCTCCCCAGACTGCTCCTCGCCAGGCCAAGCCAGGTTCCAATTCTTCCTCAGCCTCTGCTCCCCTACCCTATAATTTTTCTATCACTTCCCCTCCTCATACCTAGTCTGGCTTACAATTTCATTCCACAACCAGCCCTCCCCTTTTTGCCCAATAATTTCCTCTTAAAGTGGTGGCTGGAGCTAAAGGCATAGTCAAGGTGAACGCTCCTTTTTTCTTTATCCAGCCTCTCCCAAATCAGTTAGCATTTAGGCTCTTTTTCATCAAATGTAAAAACCCCATCCAGTTCATGGCCCATTTGGCAACAACGCTTAGACGCTTTACTGCCCCAGACCTGGAGAGGCCAGAAGTCTGTCTTATCCTCAATATGCACTTTGTTACCCAATCCACTCCCGACATTAGAAAAAACTCCAGAAATTAGATTCCGGCCCTCAAACACCACAACAGGACCTAATTAACCTCGCCTTCAAGGTGTATAATAACAGAGTAGAGGCAGCCAAGTAGCAATGTACTTCTGAGTTGCAATTCCTTGCCTCCACTGTGAGACAAACCACAGACACATCTCCAGCACACAAGAACTCCAAATGTCTTAACCGCAGTGGCCAGGCATTCCTCCAGGACCACCTGCCCCAGGATCTTGTTCCAAGTGCCGGAAATCTGGCCACTGGGCCAAGGACTGCCTGCAGTCCAGGATTCCTCCCTAAGCCATGTCCCATCCGTGTGGGACCCCACTGGAAATCGGGACTGTTCAACTCACCTGGCAGCCACTCCCAGACCCCTGGAACTCTGGCCCAAGGCTCTCTGGCTGACTCCTTCCCAGATCTTCTCGGCTTAGTGACTGAAGATCAACGCTGCCACATCGCCTCAGAAGGCCCCTAGACCATCACGGATGCCGAGCTTTGGGTAGCTCTCACAGTGGAGGGTAAATCCATACCCTTCTTAATCAATATGGAGGCTACCCACTCCACATTACCTTCTTTTCAAGGGCTGGTTCCCTTGCCGCCATAACTGTTGTGGGTATTGACGGCCAGGCTTCTAAACCTCTTAAAACTCTCCAACTCTGGTGCCAACTTGGACAATATTATTTTATATGCTCCTTTTTCGTTATCCCCACTTGACCAGTTCCTTTATTAGGTCGAGACATTTTAACTAAATTGTCTGCCTCCCATGACTGTTCCTGGGCTTCAGCCACACCTCATTGCTGTCCTTTTCAAACCCAGGTCAAAGCCTCCTTCGCATCCTCCCCTTGCATCTCCCCACCTTAATCCACAGGTATGGGACACCTCTATTCCCTCCCTGGCAATCAATCACATGCCCATTACTATCCCATTAAAACCTAATCACCCTTACCCCGCTCAATGCCAATATCCTACCCACAGCACGCTTTAAAAGGATTAAAGCCTGTTATCACTTGCCTGTTACAGCGTAGCCTTTTAAAGCCTATAAACTCTCCTTACAATTCCCCCATTTTACCTGTCCAAAAACCGGACAAGTCTTACAGGTTAGTTCAGGATCTGCGTCTTATCAACCAAATTGTCTTGCCTATCCACCCTGTGGGCCAAACCCATATACTCTCCTATCTTCAATACCTCCCTCCACAACCCATTATTCTGTTCTGGATCTCAAACAGGCTTTCTTTACTGTTCCTTTGCACCCTTCATCCCAGCCTCTCTTTGCTTTCACTTGGACTGACCCTGACACCCATCAGGCTCAGCAAATTACCTGGGCTGTACTGCTGCAAGGCTTCACAGACAGCCCCCATTATTACTTCAGTCAAGCCCAAATTTCTTCCTCATCTGTTACCTATCTTGGTGTAATTCTCATGAAAACACACGTGCTCTACCTGCTGGTTGTGTCAGGCTAATCTCCCAAACCCCAATCCCTTCTACCAAACAACAAGTCCTTTCCTTCCTAGGCTTGGTTAGGTACTTCTGCCTTTGGATACCTAGTTTTATCATCCTGACTAAACCATTATATAAACTCACAAAAGCAAACCTAGCTGAGCCCACAGATCCTAAATCCTTTTGCCACTCTTTTCTGTTCCTTAAAAACAGCCCTAGAAGCTGCCCCCACACTAGCTCTCCCTAACTCATCCCAACCCTTTTTTGTTACACACAGCCAAAGTGCAGGGCTGTGCAGTCAGAATTCTTACACAAGAGCTGGAACTGCACCCTGTAGCCTTTTTATCCAGACAATTTGATCTTACTATTTTAGCATAGCCTTCATGTCTGTGTGTGGCAGCTGCCACTGCTTTAATACTTTTAGAGGCCCTCAAAATCACAAGCTATGTTCCACTTACTCTCTACAGTTCTCATAACTTCCAAAATCTATTTTCCTCTTCACACTTGATGCGTATATTTTCTGCCCCCCAGCTCCTTCAGCTGTACTCACTCTTTGTTGAATCTCCCACAGTTACCATTGTTCCTGGCCTGGACTTCCATCCAGCCTCCCACATAATTCCTGATACCACACCTGACCCCCATGACTGTATCTCTCTGATACACTTAGCATTCACTCCATTTCTCTATATTTCCTTCTTCCCATTTCTTACCCTGATCACACCTGGTTTGTTGATGGCAGTTCTCACAGGCCTAATTGTCACACAACAGCAAAGGCAGGCTATGCTATAATATCTTCCGCATCTACCATTGAGGCTACTGCTCTGCCCCCCTCCACTACCTCTCAGCAAGCCGAACTCATTGCCTTAACTCGAGCCTTCACTCTTGCAAAGGAATTATGCGTCAATATTTATACTGACTTTAAATAAGCCTTCCATATCCTGCACCACCATGCTGTTATAAAGGCTGAAAGAAGTTTCCTCACTATGCAAGAGTCCTCCATCATTAACATCTCTTTAATAAAAACTCTTCTCAAGGCCACTTTACTTCCAAAGGAAGCTGGAGTCATTCATTGCAAGAGCCATCAAAAGGCATCAGATCCCATCGCTCAGGGAAACGCTTATGCTGATAAGGTAGCTAAAGAAGCAGCTTAGAGTTCCAACTTCTGTCCCTCTCGGCCAGTTTTTCTCCTTCTCATCTGGCCACTCCCACTTACTCCCCCACTGAAACTTCCATCTATCAATCTCTTCTCACACAAGGCAAAAGGTTCTTGAACCAAGGAAAAATATCTCCTTCCAGCCTCAGAAGCCCATTCTATTCTGTCGTCATTTCATAACCTCTTCCATGTAGGTTATAAGCCGCTAGCCTGCCTCTTAGAACCTCTCATTTCCTTTCCATCATGGAAATCTATCCTCAAGGAAATCACTTCTCAGTGTTCCATTTGCTATTCTACTACTCCTCAGGGACTGTTCAGGCCCCCTCCCTTCCCTACACATCAAGTTCGGTGATTTGCCCCTGCCCAGGACTGGCAAATTGACTTTACTCACACGCCTCGAGTCAGGAAACTAAAATACCTCTTGGTCTGGATAGACACTTTCACTGGATGGGTAGAGGCCTTTCCCACAGGATCTGAGAAGGCCACCATGGCCATTTCTTCCCTTCTGTCAGACATAATTCCTCCATTTGGCCTTCCCACCTCTATACAGTCTGATAACAGATTGGCCTTTACTAGTCAAATCATCCAAACCCTTTCTCAGTCTCTTGGTATTCAGTGAAACCTTCATACCCCTTACCGTTCTCCCATCTCTATACAGTCTGATAATGGATTGACCTTCATTAGTCAAATCACCCCAGCCATTTCTCAGGCTCTTGGTATTTAGTGGCTCCTGGTTTTACCTCGAATTGCCACCTTTAAATCTCTCTTGAAGTGGATAGATCTTCAGTGGCAAGGTATCCTCCAATACTTTCACCCTGGTGAAGTCCTATTCTTTACTTTTATACTCACTCTAATTCTGGTTCCCGTTCTTATGCCACCTTCTACCTCTCCCCAGCTATCTATACCACATTATCAAACTCACTGTCTCCTAGCTGTTTCTAATCCTTCTTTAACAACAATCGATAGTTTTGAGTTTCTCTTTCTTCCAAAATCGCTGAGGCCCTGACTTACTGCTAAAAAAAGGGGGGGGGGGACTCTATATTTTTAAATGAAGAGTGTTGTTTCTACTTAAATAAATCTGGCCCAGTATATGACAACATAAAAAAAAAATACTCAAGGATAGAGCCCAAAAACTCTCCAACCAAGCAAATAAGTACGCTGAATCCCCTTGGACACTCTGTAATTGGATGTCCTGGGTACTCCCAATTCTTAGTCCTTTAATTCCCGTTTTTCTCCTTATGTGGACCTTGTGTCTTTCATTTAGTTTCCCAATTCATACAAAACTGCATCCAGGCCATCACCAATCATTCTATACAACAAATGCTCCTTCTAACAACCCTACAATATCTCCCCTTACTCCAAAATCTTTCTTCAGTTGAATCTCTCTGTAGATTTCCACACCGCCCCAATCCCGCTCGAAGCAGCCCTGAGAAACATCACCCATTCTCTCTCCATAACACCCCCAAAATTTTTCACCGTTCCAACACTTCATTATTTTGTTTTGCTTTTCTTATTAATATAAGAAGACAGGAATGTCAGTCCTCTGAGCCCAGGCTAAGCCATCATATCCCCTGTGACCTGCACGTGTACATCCAGATGGCCTGAAGCAACTGAAGACCCACAAAAGAAGTGAAAATAGACTTAACTGATGACATTCCACTATTGTGATTTGTTTCTGCCCCACTCTAATTGATCAATGTACTTTATAATTTCCCCCACCCTTAAGAAGATTCTTTGTAATCTCCCCCACCCTTAAGAACGTTCTTTGTAATTCTCCCCAGCATTGAGAATGTACTTCATGAGATCCACCCACTGCCCACAAAACATTGCTCCTAACTCCACCGTCTATCCCAAAACCTTTAAGAACTAATGATAATCCCACCATGCTTGCTGACTGTCTTTTCGGACTCAGCCCACCTGCACCCAGGTGAAATAAACAGCCTTGTTGCTCACACAAAGCCTGTTTGGTGGTCGCTTGACATGGACGCATGAGACAACTTTTAGTATTTCAGTCTGACTTTCTAAACTAAAACCTACAAAACAAATAGTACCAGATAAATGCCTGCTATTTTGAAATACTATTTTTAAAATTTGGTTACAAAAAGAGTTGACATCATTTTAAGTTATGAAAATACAGAATGTGTCACTGATTGCCAGTTGTTGTTCAGATCCAGCCTTAGTCAGATTTATTTGAAGAAAAAGATTATGATTTTATCAAAGTTGGATGTTTTTCCAAGCACTTTTTTTACTAATTATTTTTGGAATTTCAGGGAGTCAGGAGCATTTGAATTCACTTATAAAGGGATTAAGAATGAGATGGAAACATCTGCTCCTGTCAACATTGTTATTTTTCCTGAGTCCCAATTTTAAATAGAGCAGTTTTTGTTGTTATTTCAAAAGAATTAGTGCCCAAGCAAATTAAAGATATATTTATTAATAACTTACATATGTATTGTACATGTGGCAATAGATAATCATAGGACAATACAGAAATCTAGAACAATGTTAAGAAAGTAACTCTGTTCCTAAAAGAACTGGCAAAAAAGTAGATATAATCATGCTAGATAATTGTGTTTCCCTTTTAAAATAAAAGCTGCATGCAACTACAAAATTCCCTTACTTTCCTTGAGACAAAGTTTACAGTGTTTCTGAAGCACTCGATTGATAATTAGCTTCCATTTTTATGTGTACTTTTTTAGAAATAATCATTTGCCAAGTTCTGGTGATTAAAACGTACATTTTCAAATCTCCAATAGAATACTGTAGAAAATGTGATTTTTAGGAGGAAAGATCCTAAGCCAGGAGGCTAAGGTTCAAATCCCAACCTATTTCAAAAATATAACAGGGCAAGTTACTTAACCTCTCTATTCCTGATTTCACTCAATATGTTATAAAAATGAGATAATAATCCATATTGCATAGAGCTTTTTTGAGCATATAATTAATACATGTAAAGCATAGAGAACACAATATTTTTACTTATGAAGCATTCACATTGACATTTCCCTAAAGTCTTCAATTAAAATTTCGCCCTTTGAGATTTTATTCTCTCCCTTGCTCTCCTGTTCTCTCTGTGCATATATCTCTGTGTGTATGCATACATATGCATACATATATATTATCTTTTCATATGTTATATATGCATACATTAGATATGTATCTTTTTATGTGTACACACACATTTTTTT
This sequence comes from Trachypithecus francoisi, assembly GCF_009764315.1. Taxonomy (NCBI): domain Eukaryota; kingdom Metazoa; phylum Chordata; class Mammalia; order Primates; family Cercopithecidae; genus Trachypithecus; species Trachypithecus francoisi. The sequence continues at coordinate 62,168,724 of NW_022681465.1, forward strand.
TCTTTTGTAGAGTTTCTTTTCATCCCTCTCATATACATAAATATTTTTAGCTTCCTTTTTTTTCCCCTAAATTAGAATTCCTAGTTATCAAAAAAAAATTAGAAAGTCTGGATTAGGGAGAAACTTTACTCAAAAAGACTATTTGTATTAGTTCTTTTTCATGCTGTGGATAAAGACATACCCAAGACTGAGAAATTTACAAAGAAAGAGGTTTAATTGTCTCACAGTTCCACACGACTGAGGAAGCCTCACAATCATGGCAGAAGGCAAGGAGGAGCAAGTCATGTTTTACATAGATGGTAGCAGGCGTAGAGCAAGCTTGTGTAGGGAAACTCCATCATATAAAGCCATCAGATCTCATGAAACTTATTCACTATCATGAGAACAGCATAGGAAAGACCTGTACCCATGGTTCAGTTACCTACCACCAGGTCCCTCCCATAACACAGGGAAATTAGAGATGAGATTTGGATGGGGAAACAGTAGAAAAATATTCCACCCCTGGTCCCTCCCAAATCTCATGTGCTCACATTTCAAAACCCACCATGCCTTCCCAACAGTCCCCCAAATTCTTAACTCATTTCAGCATTAACTCAAAAGTTCACAGTCCATACATACCCTCATTTGAAACAAGGCAAGTCCCTTCTGCCTAGGAGCCTGTAAAATCAAAAGTAAGTTAGTTACGTCTTAGATATAATGGAAGTACAGGCATTGGGTAAATACAGCCCTTCCAAATGGGAGAAATTGGCCAGAACAAAGGAACTATAGGCCCCATGCAAGTCCAAAATCAGTGGAGCAGTCAAATCTTAAAACTCCAAAATGATCTGCTTTGACTCCAGGTCAAAGCATTCACATTCAGGTCATGCTGACGCAAGAAGTGGACTCCCACAGCCTTGGGAAGCTCCAACCTTCTAGCTTTGCAGGATATAGACCACTCCCGGCTGCTTTCAGGGACTGGCATTGAGCATCTGTAGATTTTCAAGGTGCACAGTGCAAGCTGTCAGTGCATCTACCAATCTGGGGTTTGGACGACGGTGGCCCTCTTCTCACAGCTCCACTAGGAACTATGTGGTGGCTCTGACTCCACATTTCTCTCCTGCACAACCATGGCAGACGTTCTCCATGAGGGCTCTGTGTCTGCAACAAACTTCTTCCTGGACATCCAGGCATTTCCATATAGCTTCTGAACTCTAGGCGGAGGTTCTCAAATCCCAATTATTAACTTCTGTGCACTGGCAGGCTCAAGACCATGTGGAAGCTGCCAAAGCTTGAGGCTTTCACCCTTAAAGCCACAGCCCATGCTCTATGTTGGCCCCTTTTAGCCAAGACTTGAGTGGCTGGGATGCAGGGCACCATGTCCATAGGCTACACACAGCAGGGGGATCCTGGACCTGGCCCACAAAACCACTTTTTCCTCCTAGGTATCTGGGCCTGCAATGGGAGGGGCTGCCATGAAGACCTCTGATATGCCCTTGAGATATTTTCTTCATCGTCTTGGGGGATTAACATTCAGCCCCTCATTACTTATGCTAATTTCTGCAGCCAGCTTGGATTTCTTCTCAGAAAATCGGATTTTCTTTTCTATTGCATTGTCAGGCTGCATTTTTTTTTGAACTTTTATGCTGTGTTTCCCTTATAAAATGGAATGACTTTAACAGCATCTAAATCACCTCTTAAATGCTTTGCTGAGTAGAAATTTCTTCCACCAGATACCCTAAATCATCTCTCTCAAGCTCAAAGTTCCACATATCTCTAGGGCAGAGGCAAAATGCTGCCAGTCTCTTTACTAAAACATCGTAAGAGTCACCATTGCTCCAGTTCTCAACAAACTCCTTATTTCCATGTGAGATCATCTCAGCCTGGACTTTATCGTCCATATCGCTATCAGCATTTTGGGCAAAGCCATTCAACAAGTCTCTAGGAAGTACCAAACTTTCTGACATTTTCCTGTCTTCTTCTGAGCCCTCCAAACTTTTCCAACTCTTGCCTGTTACCCAGTTCTAAAGTCACTTCCAAATTTTCAGGTATCTACAGCAGCACCTCACTGTACTGGTACCAGTTTACTTTATTAGTCCATTTTCATGCCTCTCATCTTAATCATACCCAAGACTGGACAATTTAATAAAGAAATAAGTTTAATGGGCTTACAGTTCCACATGATTGAGGAAGCCTCAAAATCATGGTGGAAGGCAAGTAGGAGCAAGTCGCATCTTATATGGATGGTGGCACGCAAAAGAGAGCTTGTGTGGGGAAATCACACCGTATAAAGCCGTCAAATCTCATGAGACTTATTCACTATCATGAGAACAGCAGAGGAAAGACTTGCCCCCATGATTCCATTACCTCCCACTGGGTCCCTCCCCCAACACCTAGGAATTCAAGATGAGATTTGGGTGGGGATACAGCCAAACCATTTCACTATCACAATACAGAGAATCCTCTGACCACAAGATCTACAAAGTTTCAAAATCATACCAAATAAATACTTTTCTTGTATAAGCAGGGCTTTCAGGAACTTTGTAGGAAATTTTATAGTTGGTACAGGTGAACAGATGGCATTATCAGGGATGCCTAACAGAATCCTCCACCATTGTATTTAAATTGTTTCTCAGGATGAGCTGGAAAGGGTGAACGTTCTGCAACATAGTTTTTGCTCAAGCTGAGGGGCAAACCAAAGTCTAGGTACATGTGGGAAGAAGAAATGCCTGACTAAATTTTGCTCAAGGCAAGCCAATAGATAAGTAATGGGCAATTGCGAGTAGTTGGCTATGACCTACAATCTATCTCTCCTCTGCTGGTCAATAATCAGTAGATCCCTACTTCAAAATGAAAAGTATTGAGATACTCAACAATTATTATTCATTGTAGATTCAACAGAAATATAAATAGTTTATCACTAAAGAGACAAAGAATTGGAGATACAATTTTGAATAATAGTGTAAGAATGAAGGCTTTTTATTTGATTTTTAAATCCCTTAAGGGTAAAATGTCTTCAGAATTTGAAAAGAGGTATGGGAAGTAAAGGAATACCAGCATAATACCATTAATTTTATATAATTTTAAATTGTACTTGGCACTGCAATTTACTAAAGAAAGATTTTTTTTTCTGCAAATACTTCTATCTTAGAATAAAAAAGTGAACAATAATGCTTTCAGTTACATGACAGTTAAAATATTTTTTCCCAAAGGAATAATTTCAATTTATGAAGACTTCTCTTTTTGATCATTGTTAATAGAGCCAATATATTTAATGTTTGCTAGTACACTTAACTTTTACGATATCCAACATTTCTTTCAGATAAATGAAGGATTTGATCTATTATGTTTTAGCAGATATGGCTTATATATTGGTGATTTGAATTCAATTATAATTAATGTGTAAATATATATTCATTTACATATATGCATGCATAAATAGGCTTAGAATGTTTAAGTACTTAATGTATATTACATAGAAGTGATACAGCTAATGGGAAGGCAAGAAACATTTGCTCAGTGACACTGTGAAAATTACTTAATTCTATGGCAATAAGAAAAATTTAGTGTGTATAAGCACACACCTACTCATGCAAATAAACTAGTATGATTCCAAAATGTCAAAATGTTAGCATTTTTATATCTGAGTTCTGAAATTAAGGCTAATTAGTATTTTTTGAAGTTTTCTTAAGTGTTTATTTGTATCAAGAGAATAAACAAGTATAATTCATTAATCTTATGATGGAGTTATGAATCACACCTAATTATGTGGAATTCTGACTTTTTAACTTTATTCAGTTATATTAACACTGGTACATTTATGGTTAGAAAATTGTAATATACATAGATAGGTACATGGATGGATAATAGATATAAAAATACATATATAGACAGGTTTTTATGTTACACAAAACTAGTATTGGAAATATTTTGTATTGCATCTTCAATATTAACTTTTTTTCTCAATCAATTAGTATAATAATTCTATGAAGTAGGTATAATATTTTGTGTGTTACATATAAACAGATGTAGTGCCATGTTCATATTCAAATGTCTATAAAGTAGAATGTTGCCCAGAATTTTCTGACTACTAATATTCGTACATTTTATTTTGATTATGAACTGCTTTAAACAGTGATTATAAAAATTACCTGTGGTAATTAAAATACATATTCCTGGACTAAATATTACAGTCTTTGAATCAAAGCTTCAAGAAAGTACCTAGAATATCATTTTAGCATGCACCTTGGGTAGTGAACAAATCAGAGAAACAAAATCAGCAAAAGGATATATATATGGGTATATATACATACATATGTATATATACACATACGTATGTATATATACATATGTATATATACACATACGTATGTATATATACATGTGTATATGTATGTATATATTTGTGCATGTGTGTGTGTGTATATGTGTGTATGTGTGTGTGTACATATATATATATATAGAGAGAGAGAGAGAGAGAGAGAGAGAGAGAGATTATGAAGAATTGATTCATGCAATTATAGAGGTAGAGAAGTCCCGTGACCTGCTATCTGCAAACCGCCAGTGATGTAATTTAGACCGAGTCTGAAGGCCTGAGAACCAGAGGAGTTGATGGTGTAAATCCCAGTATGAGGGCAGAATACCAATGTCCTGGCTCAAGCAGTGAGACAGAAGGGGCAAGTTCTCTCTTCCAATGCCTTTTGTTCTATTCAGGCCTTCAACAGGATGATGCCAATCCACACTAGCGAGAGAAGTCGACTTTTCTGAACTCACCAATTAAATGAAAATGAAAATATCATCCACAAACGCCATCACAAACACAGCCGGAAATAATGTTTAGCCAAATATCTGTCCCCAATCTCTCTGACCCACACAAGTTGACACTTAAAATTAACCAGCAGAGCTAATTTTTTTTTAATTCACAGTGAGTGAATGTGCAAAATGATATGTAAACCATTTTATATTTTTTCTTTAATAATTTTATAGAAAACTAACTAAACTGGAAATGTAACTCAACATTCTTTCACAATTATTTTTTAAAATTGTGTATGTTTAGAATGGATTTTGCACAAGACATTGTGCTAAACCAAACACTACTTAATACCTATTTTCACACTCAGTCATATATCAAGAGGTTATATCTCTTATTATGCTCTTTAATGGAGTAAATTACTTAAAAAAAGACATGCAGCCATTAAGCAGAAGAGGCAGTATTTATTTGTAAAATCAAACAATCTGCAACATCCAGATTTGACTGTAATCTCTATTTTATAGTATACAACTTCTCTTGTTAGTTATGTAACTCTATCATCATTATAAAGATTTTTTTCTATTTTTTCCAAATTTAATATTGATTATTTCTATATACCTTAGGATATAATTCAGTGCGATATACTTAAATAGCACTACACCTTCACAACTTAAAAAAGTCAAGTTATCTTTCTTTGTATAAAATTGAACAGAGCTCAAGAGTCTCACCTTTGGTTATTTTCTTCTCATCTAGCACTACTATTCTAGGCTTCTCCAGAAAATTTTATTTGTCTGAGATTATCTATATTACCAAATCTGCTATTTAAGATCTGTGCCTGTTGAGAGCTTGAGTGTGCGTTATTTATTAAATAATTTTAAAATGACAAAAACTATCATAAAAACCAGTATCCCTAGATTCCATCTAACACAATCTCAGATAAGTCTGTCACCCCGATTAATTTTAATACTCTAATTCTTGGAATATTTGAATAGAGAGAAGGAAAACATTAAGTATCTATTTGTGTATCCATATATACATATATCCATTTAAATATAAGCAAATATGATATACATATGCAGAAATAAATATGCATATGCACATGCATGCATACATGGATGAATGAATGAATAGACAGATAAATATCTTATTATATTTTTTGTACTGTTTTCTCATGGACTTTTCTAGCCAATGAGAACTAATAGAAAAACTACATTTTTTTTCAATCAGTGATTGTAATACATTATGTTTAAAATGCTCTCAGCACTTCCATGAGTTTAGAATGAGTAATAACACATTTTATTTACAATTTCTGACTTTTTGTTATTTGTTTTCATTTTATCTAACGGTTTTTACTCAGTGGCTGATACAAAGTGGCAATTAATAATAAGATTATCAAAATGAAATTATTACCACAATGAAACACAGAAAATATGTTTTATTCAATGTTTCAAGCAAAGAAGTGTTCAGGAGAATAGAAGGTAAAAATCATCATACAGTAGGTAGAAGTTTTTTAATATTACAAACAGTTTGAGAAGCAACACCGAAACCTGGGAAAATTAACTAATAAACATAGGAGCACACAATAGAAGCAAAATGTTCTGAATGCATGAATTGACTTTGGGATAATTAAATAGATGGAAGATCTATACCACTTACAAAATGTTGATACTGCATCTCAGTGAAAATGACATAATGTAACTTCTAGAATTCCTGTTCCACTTCCAAACTCAAAAGGGTTATGCATGTGTGTAGTTTTTAATACATAAGATTTTAAAGGTATCATTAGTCTTAAGATAAGCAAGATCTAAGTACACAAATGCACACAGACACATAAATTTGTATTCATATATTTGCATATATTTATTTTCACATTCCTTTGTGATGCACATTATTATGCCTGTTTCATACTTGAATAGGCTAGATTTTAAAAAGTGTGATTGATTTTGTCCATCTAAATAGCTTTTCTGGGGCATTTCCACCTGATGATCAGTGTTTAGACGGCATGAGTTTCTAACGGTTAGCATTTCTCAAATCATGTTTCATATAATGTAATCTTTGCACAGGGTTAATACTTATCGGAATAAAATCATTCCATAGTTAAATAAGTCTGAGAAATATTAAACAATATTAGATGGATTTTGTTAATTAAATATTCCCCAGAGGTATTCATACAATCAAGTCTATTGTCATAGTCCTATTTGTACACAGAACACTAAAATGAAAAATAACAAACATAAACTCAGTCTTAAAATACTCCCCGACAAAATAATAATGATGAATTTAACTTAAAATGAACACTGCAAAAATACTAACATATGTTTTAAAGTTCTTCAGAGGATATCTGTGTACATATTGATTAACAGCTTACTTCATGATGAACGTGATCCAAATTTATATTATTTTTTAAATCCTTGTGATTAAGCACGTTTTTGTAATGAAGTTTACAACTTTAGAATAGTTTAGATATATGGGAAAATGGGAAAAGTGATACAATTCCTTCCTGAATAACTCTTACTCAGTTATTCAGTTTCCCCTATTATTAAAATCTCACATCACTATGTTTCATTTATCTCCATTAGTGAAGTAGCATTGATACATTGTTCTCAACTGAAATCCATCCCCTTTAACATACCTCCCTTAAGCTTATCTGTATGTTTCCTCTTTGTTTTGAGCATATCTTCATGTTCTGGAACTACCAGATGCTACGGGGTTATGTTGTATATTTTCTGCCCTGGTTTTACACTGGATTTTGAAATGGTATTCATTTGTTCTAAAAAAGCTTGCATGGGGAGAAAAAAAAATAAAATAAAATAAAATAAAATAAAATAAAATAAAATAAACACAGAGAGAATTTATTTGTATTCAGTTTGAATTTGATCCTGAGAGTATTCCTTGTCTTCTCCCTCTTTGCTAAAGCAGAATGTGAACCTAAGAGTCATCTAAAAACATTTATATTAATGGGAAGAGGTGTTGTGGTTTTTACCTATTTCAGTCTACTGGTAAATGAAAAACGTCTGTCAGGAACTCAGGAGGGAGATTTGGATTTATTCTGAGAAAACTAAGCAGGCTGGCAGCTTTACTTCTACAATCTCTACAGAGGTTTGCAGCATATCTGAATTTGAAGGAAAAAAAAATCCCAGAATGTTAAGCTATATTTTCAAAATGATTCCTACAGATGTCAAAGTACTGTCTCTCTAATTTTACCTTCATTATGCAATGCCTTCAGGCTCAGGCTGTGTAACTTTTCTATGAAGCACTTAATCTCTACTCAGGCCCCTTAGGAAGATGTAATAGCAATCAGTAAATAACAGGGCAGAGGCTGTTGATTACTATTGAATAAACCAAAATGCTTTCCATACATTGCAAACTAAAAATGGATCACTCTCATCACTTATCTTTTCTTAATGACATTTTAAAGTCTAAGGGCCTTATTAATCAATGCTTTTATATAATGTTTTCCAAAGGTGTGCATGTACCTTGCTTAGAAAACAGAAGAGAGGTAGATAAAATGAGAGTCTTCTGAGGAAATTAAATTAGATCAGTATTCATAAACATTAGGCACTTGATAAAGAATTTTTTGGAAAAACAAGGATGCTAAAAGGAGAGGCAATAAAAAGACAAAAAGAAAACGAATTTAAAAAATTAAACAGTTTTTAATAGCTATTTTGATTTCTACAAGTTTTTGAAATTAAAATTTTGAAAAAGTCATTCATTCAGGACATTGTCAAGGATGCTTAAGGCCAAGTGTTTAAACTGCACTTACATGACTACAGAATGTATATTTTCCTCACGGTACAGAAAAACCCTAACAATTGACAATTTTGTAACATTTTAGACAAAAACAATAGCATTTAGCTGTTATTTGCAAAGTGGAATGATTAGATTTTCACTTTTAGTGCAGAGTGCATATGACCTCATTAAAATAATCATTGTATTTACAGAAAAATTTGAAAGATAATTTAAATATATTGAGTGAAAATTGAGAAATGAATACTTGCTCAAAAGGTTTCATTTACAATGTTGGTATTTTTCCACAGCTTTATGGAGGAATAATTGGAAACAATTAAATGACACATAATTAAATCGTGCAATTTGAGATGTTTCAAAAGTTATACACACCCATGAAGCCATCAACACAATCAAGATGCTGAGAGTACCTCTCAGGCTTTTATTAGTTTGCTAGGGCTGTTGTAACAAACTTCCTAAGACTGGGTGGTTTAAATATCAGAAATGTATTTTCTCATGGTTCTGGAGGATAGAAGTTCAAGATCAAAATCTCAGCAGGGTTAGTTTCTTCTGAGGCCTCTCTCCTTGGCTTGCAGATGGCAGCCTTCTCTCAGATTCTTCAATTTTTCTTTCTTTGTGTGTAAATCTGTGTCCTAATGTATTAGTCAGGGTTCTCTAGAGAAACAGAACTAATAGGATATATATATTCCAAAGGGAAGTTGATTAAGGAGTATTAACCGACACGATCACAAAATCCCACAATAGGCTGTCTACAAGCTGAAGAGCAAGACAGCCAGTCCGAGTCCCAAAGCTGAAGAACGTGGAGTCTGATGTTCACGGGCAGGAAACATCCAGCATGGGAGAAGAATGTAGACTGGCAGGATAAGTCAGTCTAGCCTTGCCATGTTTTTCTTCCTGCTTTATATCCTGGCCATGCTGGCACCTGATTAGATGGTGCTCACCCAGATTAAGGGTGGGTCTGCCTTTCCCAGCCCACTGACTCAAATGTTAATCTCCTTTGGCAACACCCTCACAGACACACCCAGGACCAATATTTTGCATCCTTTATTTAATCAAATTGACACTCAGTATTAGCCATCACACTTAATCTCACCTTTTTATAAGATTACTGTCATATTTCATTAGGATCTGACCTTATAACCTAACTTTAACTTCATCACCTTTTTTTTTTTTTTTTTTTTGAATTGGGGCCTTGCTCTGTTGCCCTGCTGAAGTGGCATGATCTCAGCTCACTGCAACCTCCGCCTCCTGGGTTCAAACGATGCTCCTGCCTCAGTCTCCCAAGTAGTTGGGATTACAGGTGTGTGCCACCACTCCTGGCTAATTTTTTATTTTTAGTAGATATGGGATTTTGTCATGTTGGCCAGGCTGGTCTTGAGTTCCTCTGTAATCTCAGCACTTTGGGAGGTTGAGGCAAGCGGATCACCTCTTTAAAGATTATCTACACACAGACACATTTTTAGTCACTGGGGGTTAGAACTTCAACATATGGGGGCTGGGTGACGTGGCTCACGCCTGTAATCCCAGCACTTTGGGATGTGAGACAGGTGGATCAGGAGTTTAAGATCAGCCTGGCCAACTTACTGAAACCCCGTCTCTACTAAATGAAACTTAGCCAGGGGTGGTGGTGCGCTCCTGTAATCCCAACTACTCAGGAGGCTGAGGCAGGAGAATGGCTTGAACCAGGGAGGCGCAGGTTACAGTGAGCCAAGATTGTGCCATGGCACTCCAGCCTGGGCAACAAGAGTGAGACTCTATCACAAAAAAAAAGAGAGAGAGAGAACTTCAATTTAGGAATTTTGGGGGGTATTATTAAACCCAAAGCAATGCTCAAGATCCCCTTGAAAACTCTCTGGCTGTATCCCCTTCCCAACCCATTCACTTCTCTCCACAGATAATCACTTACCTATTTCCTGAAACTATAGAAGAACTTTCATGTTTAAAAATTTGTGTTTATGAAATAATGCAATATATACTCTTTGTTGACTTCTTTTATGAAACCTAATGATTTTGTGATTCATCCAAGTTGCTATTAATTTGTATTGTTTTAAATACTATTTAGTTTGTTTATCTATTCAACTGTTAGTGGACGTTTTGCGTTATTTACGAATTTGGTTCATTAAAAAATAAAGCTTCTATAATCTTTCACATACAGTTTTTATAGGGACATATATTTTTCTTTCTCTTGAGTAAACACCTAAGAGTGAAATCGTTAAATCAAAAGGAAGGTATATGTTTAACTTTTTAAAGAAACATTAAGATAGTTTTTTAAAATGGTTTACTATTTTACATTCCAGAAAATAGTATGTGAGAGTTTCAATTTCTCCACATCTCCACTTGATATAGTTCTTTAAATTTTAGATATTCTGATAGATTTATACAGGTATCTTATTTCTCTAATGATCAATGATTTTGAGCATATGCTCATTTGCATTATCTTCTTTGGTAAACTATATTTTCAAATACTTTGCCCATTTCTTTATCAGGTTGTTTACCTACTCTTGAGTTTAATTAGATTTTAATATATGCTAATTACATGTCTCTTGTTATATATTCCACTTGGAAATATTTTCCTTATTTTGTGGCTTGTCTTTTTATTTACTTAAATATATTTTTTCCAGATAACAGAAGTTATAATTTTAGTAAAGTCCTTTTTTTTAATGTTCTTTATTGGATTGTGCTTCTCACGCCATATCTAAAAAATATTTTCCAAGCCCAAGATTACAAACAAACATTTTGCATATGTTTATTTTAGTAGTTTTATAGCTTTAGGTTTATATGTAGGTCTATTACCCATTTTGTTTGGCAATTAAAATTTCTGACATCTAAGTATAGTAGTATTTCCAATGAATGAGCTAGATTTGAACAATACAAACAATTCTCATTAGGTTTTTTCAAAGGAAAGCTGAGGACTTCTGTAATCGGTTTCTCACTTTGATGTCTCCCATGACACTAGATCTTATAGTCAACTGCCTGATGCAATTATAAATTGTTTATCCTTCAGGCTCCTCAAAGCCATTATATTTGAAATATAATTTACCACGTTGTTCTTTCACTTCCTCTACAAACCTGTTTCTGTTGTAGTTTCAATATCTATTGATGTTGCCATCATCGATATTGCTATTCAAATTAGGTATGGGATTTGTCTAATTTTCTCATTTTCTTTTTTCATCACTAACCCTTATCAAATAGCCAATTTGATAAATGAAAAGTAGATTAACAATCATTTTATCTGATTGAAAAGTGTTATTTTGGTGCGTTTTATTTAAAACAGATAATTTCAAGTAGTAAATACTTTTTGTTTCAAGAGATCTTTCTTTTTTGCTCATGTATGCTTTCCTAGTTTTAAAACTTATGCTTACTTTACACTTTTGCTGATTATCTTCAATTTCAAAATAATCTTACAAAGATATTTGACAGCATCCTAACAGTCTTCCAGTTGTCTCTGCTACGAATGAAAAACATGTGTGGGGGAAAGGCAATATGGCCAACTAGACCCAGCCAGGTGAAATAGCTCCCGTGAAGGGACCAAGACAACTGGTATGCAGCTAACAGATCTTCAGAGGGAAGGCACCTCCATGAATGGATGGAGGGAAGACACAGAAGTTGAGCTAAAGGGGGAGAAAGCTGGGAGCTGTACATGGAGTTACCACACACCAGGACTTGTTTTCCTCCCCAGTGGCTCCAGGGAAATGGGTGAGTTGAATTGGCAAGGAGCAATTTTCTCCTGTCACAGGCCTCTGGAACCTCAGGAGGAGGGGACCCCTTGGCCACCAGAGAAACTCAAGTTGACAGGGAGAGCTGTTTAGAGAAGTGCTAGGGGCAACAAGCCACCCTACCCCACCAACCATCATTGTAGACAGAGCTTTGGTGGACACAGATCCAGCCAGTGCTGTTTCTGCCCTTGCCCTGCCCTTCACTAACACTGCCCAAAGAACTGTGAATCCTTCCCCTGCCCTGAGTGACCACTCCTGCTTGTGAGGAACAGAAAAGGGACCCAGACCTGTATCCACCAGCACCCTGCTGTTAAGCCAACACCACCTCTAGCACAACTGTGTACACAGTCACCAGCAGAGGTTCCCTGCTCCTGCCAGCTGCATTGCCTCCACCACTGTGGTGACAGTCTACAGGGAGACATGCACCTCAGCACACACTAACACTCTACCACAGCTGCTGCTACAAGGTCAAATCCTGCTGTTATGGCATTATGAAATACTTTGTCTGAGACCACCCATTGAAATAAAGTGATCCGTGGTCTGGGAGCACCCTGCCCCAACCCAGTACAGTGAATTCCTAACATTGAGAAGCCAGAAAACAAATTCAGGTCCTAATATAAGTTCCCTAGAGTTAGAACATGCAGTCCAGGAGTTGGGATCTGAGTGTCAACCCCCTAAAATCTTCTAGAAATGAAGGCATTCAGCAGAATCCACCTTATACCATAATCAAGATTTCAAGGTAATCAAATGGGATAAAAGAAAAAAAGAAAGCATCCAAAGGTCAGCAGCTTCAAAGACTGAAGGTAGATAAGCCCATAAACATGAAAAGGAATCAGTGCAAAAACTCTGACAACTCAAAAAGCCGGAGTACCATCTTTCCTTCAGATAATACCTCTCCAGCAAGGGCTCTGAAACAGGCTGAAATGGCTGAAATGACAGAAATATAATTAAGAATATGGCTAAGAATAAAGACTGAACTACAGGAGTACATTAAAACCCAATCCAAAGAAGCTAAATGTCCTAGTAAAACAATACAGGAGCTGACAGACAAATAGCCCGTATGGAAAATAATGTAACCAATCTGATGCAGCTGAAAGACAAACTACAAGAATTTCACAATGGAATCATAAGTTTTAATAGCAGAATAGACCAAATGAAGAAAGGAAGCAGAGAGCTTGAATACAGACTTTCTGAAATAATATAGTCAGACAAGAATAGAGAAAAAATAATGAATTAACAAAAGCTCCGAGACACATGGGATTATATAAAGTGATTGAATCTATGACTCCCTGGTGTCTCTGAAAAATATGAGGAGAATGGAAGCAAGTTGGAAAATATATTCCAGGATATCATCCATGAGAACTTCCCCAACCTAGCTAGAAAGGCCAACATTTAAATTCAGCAAACGCAGAGAACCCCAGTAAGATACTTCATGAGACGATTGTTCCCAAGACAGATAATCATCATATTCTCCAAGGTGGAAATGAATGAAAAATGTTAAAGGCAGCTAGAGAGAAAGGTCTGGTCACCTACAAAGGGAAATGTATGAGACCAACAGGAGATCTCTCAGTAGAAATTCTGTAAGGCAGAAGACATTGGGGATCAATATTCAACATTCCTAAAGAAAAGAAATTTTCAACCCAGGATTTCATATCCAGCCAAACTAAGCTTCATAAGCAAAAGACAAACAAGATGCTTTTCAAAGGAACAAATATTGAGGGAATTCACTGCCACTACACCTGACTTACAAGATCTCTAAAAGAAGAACTAAATATGGAAAGGAAAGACTATTACCAGTCACCACAAAACACACTGAAGCACACAGACCATTGACACTATGAAGCAACTGCATAAACAACTCTGCCAAATAATTAACTAACATTGTGATGACAGGATAAAATCCACACATATCAATATTTATCTTGAATGTAAATTGGCTAAAAGCCCCAATTAAAAGACACAGAGTGGCAAGCTAGATAAAGCACCACGATCCATTGGTATGCTGTCTTCAAGAGACCCATCTCACATGCAGTGGCATAGATAGACTCAAAATAAAGGAATTAAGAAAAATCCACCCAGCAAATGGAAAATAGAAAAAAGCAGAAGTTGAAATTATAATTTTAGACAAAACAGACTTTAAACTGACAAAGATCAAAAAAGAAAAATAAGAGTATTCCACAATGGTAAAGGATTCAAATTAATAAGAAGACCTATGTACTATGTTTTTAATACTCTCAAATATATTGAAAAATACTAACTAGCTTCTTAGCCTAGATATTATTTCCTCCGGGTCATTCGTTTTCTTTGTTCATTTCTGTCCTTGTTCACAATAATGTGCTACACAGTATTTGGAAAGTGTCACTTCACCAGAGTGATACTTGATTTGTTTGATTTTTGTTAGTAGCACACTTTTGAAAATCAAATCTTGAACCAATATTTAAAAAAATATGGCTAACTCATTGTCACATCTTTTTAAGATTACTGAATGAATTTCCAGTGGCAACAGATACATATGTATATAACATTTGAAATAGTTAATAAATTATAATGATTCATAGCACATATATGATATTTTAACAAGATATTTTAATTGAGGTGCATTAAAAATCAAATTAAAATTTGCAATTCCAGCTTGTGTGTTAACTTTACAATTTTATATCATTTTGATATTTCACCACAAGTTGAAGAACTACCTGTAACTGGTGTCCTCAGGGAGGAAGAAGATGCAAAGTTTGATTTCCTGAGGCAAGTATGTTTAATCTCACTCATGATTGAGTTTCTTAGTAATTTTTGTGACATATACTTAAAATTGGAAGGAGAGTTTATTCTTTTCTCATTAAGATTTCAATCATCAATGTTTCTCTAAGGCTTTTGTTTCTGGCATGTACTAGGACAATCATTAAAACAACCACTGGAAAATAATCAATAAAAATCCTTGGAGAGAATTTTTCTGTATTGTAGATACCTTTGCTTCTTCTAATATAATTATATTTTATAATATAACTGATATATCATTCAATTATATAATGCTAATATCTATATATGAGTAAATATGTGTGTGTATGTGTTTGTGGACTTACTTTTATTTAATTGCAAAAATACATATATGACACTATTTGGATTATGTTGGGTTTAGGGCAAGACTTTCTAAACACTATATTAATGGAAGAATAGAATATTTTAAAAATCCCATTTTGACCACCCAATTATTTTTAAAATTAAAAATAAAAGTCAGATAGAAACTACAACTACACTTCTATACAAAGATAGATTAATAAGAAGAAAACAAATCTGTATTAGCTTCCAATTAGTTATTTTTTAAAAAAGTCTAATTGCATTAGACTTCTTACAATTAGACTACATGCTTTATAATGAGTAAATAATTTTAGGAATTTTTATATAAGGAAAACATGTATCTAAGCCACTCCTTTAAAATGGAAATGTGTAGTAATATGCCAACAATTCTTAGTATCCAACAGAAATGCAACCTATCATTTTCAGTGTCTACTCATAAAGTTTATGCAAAACATATCAAAAGGATATCTAAGATAAGTATTATGTAATTTGCTGAGTTTGATGGCCAAAGGAAATATATTATTTATCTATTGCTGCATTATTCTAAAACTTACTAGCTTAAACAATGCACATTGATTTCATAGTTTCTGAATGTTGACAGCAGTGAGTTCCTCTTGGGTTGTTTGGCCTGGGGCCTCAGTTCACATTCTGTTGACTGGAGCCTGCACTTCATTCCTCACTACATGAACGTTTTGCACATGGCAGCTCCCAAGAAGGCAATACAAACAGTCTAATAGGAAGGCAGAAGTCACAATGTTTTGTATCCTAATCACAGAAATGATGTCTCATCACCCTTGCTAGATTCTACTGGTTGGCAGCAATGTAAAGAATGGGTTAGAATTTATAAATTGAGGGACTTGGTCATTTCCATATTTTGACACAAGATACCTTTTATTGGCTTTTATTTTATTTTCAGTACATGTTTGCATGGGAAAATTAGATCCACTTAAGTGGTTTATTAAAAACAAACTTAAGTAACTGAATCAGATATTTGAAGGGTGTGATTTTCTAGTCAATCACATACTTTAGTAAACTGTTAACTTCTACTACTGAAAACATTAAAACTTGGGAAATCATTGCCCTCACAGGGCATAATAATTTCTATTTAGCTTCCAGTTCCAAAGTGATTTCTACCCTTATCCACCATTCCCCACAGTCATAAAATAGGAAAGTGATCTGAGCCTTGAAGTGAAATAAGCTCAATTCAAAGCGTGACATCTATATTATGGCATATAATAAAATGGCAACAAGGTCATATCTTTGCTATCAATTCTGTTAGTTTTAGCTTTCAAAGTGTATTGAAAAGCTTTACAATTTTCAGACTGATCTATTTAAAACATATTTTAAAAATCTGGATATTTATTTAAAAATGGAGAAGAGATTTTAGTAATAAGATGGATGTATTCTGCGAAGGGTAGAGAAATGAAAAACACAGCATTTGGTTAAGTTTATAGAAAATTAGTGATCTTTTAAAAGAAATAAACCAGATTAATATAGTAAGGTGTTAATGATTACAAAGAATTTTATTATAGAAAATGAAGGAATATATTGCTGTAACTTGATTAAGTAAAAAAATGTTAGCAACAGTTGAGCATTGTAGGTTTTGTTTGAAACTTTTCCACAGAGATATAATTTTAATTCAATGCATCTTTTAAAAATAATGATAGAAAAAAATTATAAAGCATAAAAATTAATGATTAAGTACATTAAAATATTCGGTTTATTATCTAAGCTTAAAGGCATTTCATTATATTGTAACTTTATAAGACTATCTAGGCCGGGCGCGGTGGCTCAAGCCTGTAATCCCAGCACTTTGGGAGGCCGAGACGGGCGGATCACGAGGTCAGGAGATCGAGACCATCCTGGCTAACCCAGTGAAACCCTGTCTCTACTAAAAAATACAAAAAATTAGCCGGGCGAGGTGGCGGGCACCTGTAGTCCCAGCTACTCGGGAGGCTGAGGCAGGAGAATGGCGTAAACCCGGGAGGCGGAGCTTGCAGTGAGCTGAGATCGGGCCACTGCACTCCAGCCTGGGCGACAGAGCAAGACTCCGTCTCAAAAAAAAAAAAAAAAAGACTATCTAGCTTAGCATATTATTAGAATTTACAGATTAGAATATATTTTTTCTTTTCAAAATATACCTCATTCGTAAATCATTCTTTGAGGCCAATATCACCCTGATACCAAAGTAGACCTGACAGAAAAGAAAAACTACAAACCAATATCTCTCATGAACATAGATGCAAAAATCTTCAACAAGATATTAGCTAATTGAATACAAAAATGTTTACAGTTATACACCATGAACAAATGTGATTTGTTTGAAAGTATATGAGCCCTTTGACTCTCCATATAAACTTTAGCATAAGTTTTTCAATATGCGCAAAATAACCTGGTGGCATTTTTATTAAGATTGTATTGAATCTATATTTCAAATTGAGAAAAACTGACATGACAATATTGAGTCTTTGTATTCATACACATGGAATATCTCTCTCTGTATATGCACATAGATGTGTGTATATATATCTCTTTTATATATGTTAGAGTTTTATAGTTTTCCTAATATAGATATTGCACATATTTTATTAGATTTATACAAAAGTGTTTCATTTTTGTGTCAATATAAGTGGTAGTGGGTTCTCAATTTCAAATTCCAATTTTTTATTGTTAGTGTATACGAAAATTAATTTTGTGTATTAACCTTATATCCTGTAGTCTTGCTAAAATCATTTATTAGTTTCAGATATTTTTAGTCTCTACATAAGCAATCATAATTTATAAACATAAACAATTTAATTTTTCTTCCCAATTTGCACACAGTACAGAACCAACAGGATAGATAGAGATGTATTGGAGGGAATTTATTAGGAAAATTGAATCACGAAATTATGGATTCTGAGAAGTCCTATTATAAATTGCGTGCAAGCTGGAGAGTCAAGGAAGGTGGTTATGTAGTTCAGTCCAAGTCTGAAGGCCTCAGAACAGGGGAAGCTGATGGCATAACTCTCAGTCTAAAGCCAAAGGCCTGAGAAACTTGGAGGCTGCTGGTGCACCACTGGAGTATAAAGGTTGCAGAACCCGAAGTTCTGATGTCCAAGGGCAAGAAAAGTAGGATGTCCTAGCTTGAGAAAAGAAAGAGGTAATTCACCTTTCCTTGACTTTTTATTCTATCTGGGCCCTCAGCTGATTGAATAGTGCCTGCCCGCATTGGGTGATGATGGCTCGTCCTTATTCAGTCCATTGATTCAAATGCTGATCTTTTCTGGTAATACCCTCACTGACATACCCAGAAGTAATGCTTCACCAGCTATCTGGTCAAGTTAACATCTAAAATTAACCATCATGCACATTTTTACTTCTTTTCTTTGTCTTATTGCATTAGCTAGGATGTCTAGTATAATGTTAAATAGGCGTGGTGAGAGTCAATATCCTTGCCTTATTCTTGATTTCACTAAGAAAGTGTCAAATTTCTTATTGTGTATGCTATAGGTTTTGTACATGCTCTTTATCAAGTTGAGGTAGCTCTTCTCTATTCTTAGTTTGCTAAGAACTTTTGTCATAAATGGGCATTGGATTTTAACAAATGATTATTCTGAATCTATCTGTATGATCATATGATTTTTCTCCATTAGCCTATTGATGTGAGGATTTTTGAATGTTGAACCAGTCTCATATACTTTCAAACAAATCACATTTGGTCATGGTGTATAACTGTTATTAGAATTTACAGATTAGAATATAGCCAACACAATAGTGAAAAAAACAAAAAGAAAGAAAGCTAGAGGATGAACACTACCTGGTGTCAAGATTCATTCTATAGTGACAATAATCAAGACCATGTGGTATTGGCCAAAGGACAGGCAAACAGATCAATGAAACAGAATAGAGAGCCCAGTAACAGATGCGTAAAAATTTAGTTAACTGATCTTAGACAAAGGAGCAAATTCAATTTAATAGAGAAAAGACAGTCTTTTCAACAATCAGTACTGAAACAATTGGACATTCACATGCAAAATATAAATATAAATAAAGTTCTTACATCTTTCCCCAAAATAATCTCAAAATAGATCATAGACCTAAATGTAAAATACAAAAATATAAAACATCTGAAAGAAACACAGAAGAAATCTAGGCAACCTTTGGTTTGGCAATCCAAGGTGACTCAAAATATCAAATGCTGTATGTCCACACTTTGATAAAATTATATGGGATGACACTGGGGCTTGAACTATGTTCAGAAATTATTTGTATATAATAATCAGTGTGATTACATGATTCTGAAATGAGGCATAGGAAAACAATATGAACTAAAGAGATAAAATCAAAGATTCTTAGGCATTATCTTAGTCATTTGTGAAGAAGATGCAGGTGACAAAACCAAATATAATGCTGTTACCAAAAATTTCATTAAGAAAATTCATTAATTTCTTAATTCCATTAAGGAAATTCATAATATTCATCTATTGATACTATGTTGCATTTATAAACAATTATAGGGTTTTAAGTTTTGAACTAAAATTCTTTGATTGAAGCAATCCTTCATATAAAGTACCAATGTATCTGAAAATGTTATAGAAATTATTATATCATTATTATCATCAGACTCATTATCACCTTCCTTCTCATCATAGCTAATATTTGGAGAGAGAGAGAGAAGACTTAATTATAATAAATATTCATTTGTTGATAAAAAATGCAGTACAAGTCACAAGTCTCAACCTTTTCTTAAACTGCAGGTATAAACTTTCCATACTTAGTTGTTATTATGACTATATTTTGTTTTCTTTTGCAGTAATTTAATTGTAATGATGACATATTGTCTCAAAACTAGTAAGTAATAAGGGGTACCAGGTTCCAATTTTCAATGTCAGAATCTGAGGGGAGCTAACAGTGACAAAGCTTTTACTTAGGAACAGGTTGGGAGTAGTCCATTCATATGGCTTATACAGGTAGCTGGATTAGATGGCTAATGGGATTTACATGATCCTTACCTGCTAAGTTTCCTTAAAACTTCTCATTCCACCATCTCTTTCACAGTTCCAGGTTCACTCTGTGGGCTCATATCTGATTCCAATTAACTTAAAACAAATAACTTTGATATATTTGAGAAATAAAGAGAACACAAAGTGATCAGCGTTTAGACTTGCCTTCTTGCACAGCCGTGGGGCCACAGTTCCCTGAGGCAAAGCTACAGGCAGAATTTAATAGAAGAAAATAAATTTGAAAATGCGTAGCAGAGGGTTGGGTGCAGACTCATGCTTGTAATCCAAGCACTTTGGGAGGCCAAGGCAGGTGGATCACCTGAGGTCAGGAGTCCAAGACCAGCATGGCCAACATGGGGAAGGCCCGTCTCTACTAAAAATGCAAAAATTAACCAGGTATGGTGGCATAGGCCTGTAATCCCAGCTACTCGGGAGGCTGAGGCATGAGACTCACTTGAACCCAGGAGGCAGAGCAAGACTCTGTCTCAAAACACACACAAAAAAAGTGTGTATCAGAGGCTTGAGATACTGCCTGAAAAATATTCGGAATGGGAGAAGTACAAAGCCCTGATGCTTGGGATAAAGAGCGGAAGAAAAGATTGCTACAAAAGGGATCCTGTGTATAAATTTTAATGGTTTAAATAATTGCATTCATGACTTACTGAGTAAAAATATAAGGTACTTTGATCATCCTCTAAATGTATTACCAATGAAAATAGCCAGTTTTTAAGAAACAGTAATCTACACTTTCAAAGTCTCCTCTTAGGTCAAATATTGCCAGGTACCATTTCCTGCATCATGTGGCCTCTTCAATAACATATTTCTAAATATTTTTGCATGTTTTGCTGTGTGTAATGCTACTGCACATATAATTGCACTAGTATTATAATATAGGACAATTCAATTAAAGTGTTTGTTCAACCTAGACTTTTGATTTATGAGCCTCAATAGGTCACCTTCTTTATTCACTGAGCAATATATGACATGAACCAAATCTCTCTTAATCCTTATAGAGAGACTGAAATAAATCATAAATGTCCCGCAGAAGCTCTGTCAGTGAATCTAATGAAAAACTGAAGTAAAACATTTGAGTTGATTCCATCTCTTTCCTAGACTTTTTCCTTTTTATTATTTTCTAAGAATTTTCTTTTATTGGGAAGGAACTTCTAGAGATGTGGACAAGATCAACTGCTGTACCTGACTTTTCACAAAAATGTCCTAAGGGTGACTTTGTAGCTTTGAGTAAGAAAGAAATAATTGATCACTCTTAAACAAATTATTTATTACTTGTAATTTAAGTAATCAATTTAAATTGATAACTATCCCTGGAAAATAAATCACTTGTTAATCATTATTTTAAAAGTAGTAAGTCAGGCCAGGTGCAGTGGCTTACACCTGTAATCTCAGCACTTTGGGAGGCCGATGCAGGTGGATCATGAGGTCAGGAGATCGAGACCACCCTGGCAAACATGGTGAAACCCCGTCTCTGCTAAAATACAAAAAAATTAGCCGGGCATGGCGGCGCGTGCCTGCAGTCCCAGCTACTTGGGAGGCTGAGGCAGGAGAATCACTTGAACCCCGAAGGTGGAGGTTGTAGTGAGCTGAGATGGCACCACTGCACTCCAGTCTTGCAACAGAGCAAGACTCAGTCTAAAAAAATAAAAATAAATAATAATTTAAAAAATGTAGTAAGTCTTCAGGCACTGTGGCTTGACGCCTGTAATCTCAGTACTCTGGGAGGCCGAGGTGGGTAGATCACCTGAGGTCAGGAGTTCATGACCAGCCTGGCCAACATGGTGACACCCTGTCTCCACTAAAAAATACAAAAGATTAGTTGAGTGCGGTGGCGTACACCTGTAATCTCAGCTACTTGGGAGACTGAGACATGAGAATTGCTTGAACTTGAGAGTCAGAGGTTGCAATGAGCCCACATGATGCCACTGTGCTCCCTCCTGGGCAATAGAGTGAGACATTGTCTCAGAACAAACAATTTGTTGTTATTTTTTCTTATTTTAGGTAGTAAGCATTTGAAATAATATAAACAAGAAAATAAACTGACACATAACCTGATCCCCAGAGATACATGCTAATATTTCAGGGTATATCCTCCTAGTGTTTCTTCTTTGCATATGTAAATAGATATTTCTTCCAAATGGAAAATATATACAATATATACTTTTCTACTCTGATTTTTAAATCTTTTTTTTTTTAACTTTTAGGTTCAGGTGTACATATGCGTGTTTGTTGTATAGGTAAATTCCGTGTCACAGGGGTTCGGTAAACAAATTATTTCTCACCCAGATAATAAGCATAGTACCGCACAGGTAGTTTTTCAGTCTTCACTCTCACACCCTCTATCCTCAAGTAGGCCCCAGTGTCTGTTGTTCCCTTCTTTGTGTTCTTATGTCTAAACTCAGTGTTTAGCCCCCATTTATAAGTGAGAACATGTGGTATTTGGTTTTCTGTTCCTATGTTAGTTTGCTTAGGATAATAGCCTCCAGCTTCATCCATGTTGCTGCCAAGGACTTGATATCATTTTTTTAAATGACTGTTTCACATTTCAAGGTATATATGTACCATATTTTCTTTATCCAGTTTACCATTGATGGGTGTATAGGTTGATCCTATGTCTTTGTAAAGGAATTTCTTGTGACAAAAAATACAATACACCCTGATAGTGAAGGTTGAAGTTCTCATTCCAAAGGAAGAGGAGTTAACTGGTAAATGTCATCGGATACATCCCTACCTTTAATTTTTTCTTCAGGAAAAGAAGAAAATACTGCTGGAAGGAAGAGACAAATACAGCTCTAAAAAACTTTGCTAGTAACATGGTTTCTGGCTCTGAAGCAGGCCTCTTTTCTCTGCCTCATCTATCCATTGGAATTTTGACAAAAGCATTTTTGTGATGATGTTAGAAGTTTGGCACAGAAGGAGAACTCAAAAATCTAGTGGGCTATTTTGTGAAAATTACCAAAATGGATTATATTTGAGACTATAGACTATGGTTTAACATCTGTGAGGCATGATCTTAGAACACAGGACCATCTTTAAACAGGTGTTTCAACTCAATGTGCCTATCCTCGTAGGTGGATATGATCTATGTCCCTTAATGTGCGAGAAGATACATATGTTCTACAAAGACTTCTAAAAGATAAAAAATCTGAAAAGTAGAAACTTCAAAATTCTCATAGGTATATGTGGGACATTGTGCTTTTGCTGTGTGTAAAAGTCTCTCTAGAAATGTAAACCAAAAGTGTCAATAACGCAGAAAGTCTACCAGTGCTGGCATTTTAGCAGTTTACCTGTGAAAATTTCTATTGCTTTTTTATCCCTAAAGTCAGGTTTATGCAGTAGCTTCTAACAACTTTAATATATGAAACATGATTATTTTTCAATAATTTTTTGGGGTGGTTTACTATTATTATTTATTATAAATATTACAATGATTATTATTGTTACACAGAAGTGTTCAGCATTAGGAAATTTAGACATTATCAAGTGAAATGCTTGTTTTGAAGCTAGACTTGTGTGTGTATGTGTGTTTAATAAGCATCTATTCTATTTCTTTCAACAATACTCAACAATACTATGCATCTGCTTAATATAAAATATGTTAAAACATTGAAGATGCTCTAACGTTAATGAAAAATAAATGTGTTTATGTACAGATAGAAAGATGCATAAATGTTGCTAAAACAAAAATATGCCCTAGAGTTCTCAACTACCTTCCCTAAATTCAGGGAATATGCTCAATCTTGGCATAGTTAAGGAGTAGCATAAAGAATTGCCAACACATAGAAAGAGTAGGGCCAAACAGTTAATATGCATAGAATAAAAATAGCATTTCTGAAAAATAATTTGTCCAAATATATGATTTAGTTTTGTAAATCTTGAATAAAGTGTGATTAATGAGCTACCCAAGTTTTGTTATCAGTAATGCTTTAGCTAAACTAGAAATTTAACTTTATCCCAAATTGGAAATGTTTATATATCAACAATTCATTATTCTTACATCTTTCCTGGTTTTGGTTTAATGTTCCATCAAGAGTAAGATGGTTAATTATCTACTTTTCTTTTTGTTCAAAGTTAGGTATCAATTCACCAACTTAATAAATCACTTTCTGGCATTACTAATAATTATGTGGCTGATAATATTAAATGGAAACACGTGTACTCCTGCATGTAACAATTAAAATTGTTAGTATCAGCTGAATTTATCAGAGAATTAGACATACCTGTCTTCAGGCAGAACTCTCTGTGAGTATCTGAGGAAATACAAGTTTTTACTCCTTGGAATATTAACCATGCTTTTAATTTACATGTAAATATTTTCTCATTTCTATACATCTTTTAAAATTAGTTAACAAAAATTAGTTTGGCATACTTTGTGCAATGACTGTTATCATGTATTGCTTTCATTTTCATTGTCTACTTAAGTTCTTAGTAAAAAAGTCTGACAAAAAGTAGATTTTTAACACCGAGTAAGAAAAATGTGGGAAGAATTAAAGCCAAGAAACACTATCTTCAAATAATGCTTGTAATAATATATCAAAATTTATGATTTACATAGTTCTTTTTTTTTTTTTTTTTTTTTTTTTTGAGACAAAGTCTCGCTCTGTCGCCCAGGCTGGAGTGCAGTGGCGCTATCACTTGCAAGCTCCGCCTCCCGGGTTCACGCCATTCTCCTGCCTCAGCCTCCAGAGTAGCTGGAACCATAGGCGCCCTCCACACCTGGCTGATTTTTTGTATTTTTTAGTAGAGAGTTTCACCATGTTAGCCAGGATAGTCTTAATCTCCTGACTTCGTGATCTGTCCGCCTCGGCCACCCAAAGCGCTGGAATTATAGGCGCACCCGACCATAGTTATTCTTTTAAAGTTTGACTTTTTACAGTTTTGAGATATTATTCACCTATATAACAAGTGAACAAATTAAAGTGCTTTAATTTCAATAGTTCAGTGTATTAAGACATGTACGACCATTACCACAGCCACTGTTAGAAAACATTCATCATCCCCAAAAGAATCCTCGTGTCATTTAGCTATCACTTATTTTTGCCCCCAGTCCTGCAGACTGAAGTAACCCCTAATCTAGTTTAAGTTGCAATAGATTTGCCTTTTCAGCACGTTTCATATTAAATTAATCTTTTGATATGTGGTCTCATGATTGTGTTTTACTCAGCGTAATATTTCAAAGGTTCTTATGTATTCTACTATGCGTCAGTACTTCATTTCTTTCAATGAACAAATAGTATTCTATTGAACTAATATACATACTTATTTATTCATTCATCATTAATGGACATTTGAGTTTTTTCTTTTAGTTTAAGTAATGTTACTATGAATATGTGTGTATTGCTGGATCATGCTATTACTATATTTAATCCGTTTGAGGAATTCTCAGACTGTTTTACAAAGTAACTATACCATTTTATATTTCTACCAGGATGTTTGAGGGATCTGATTTTGCCACATCCTTCTCAATATTTTTTTTTTTTATTTTTTATTTTTTGAGATGGAGTCTCGCTCTGTCGCCCAGGCTGGAGTGCAGTGGCCGGATCTCAGTTCACTGCAAGCTCCGCCTGCCGAGTTCATGCCATTCTCCTGCCTCAGCGTCTGGAGTAGCTGGGACTATCAGCGCCCGCCACCTCGCCCTGCTAGTTTTTTGTATTTGTTAGTAGAGATGGGGTTTCACCGTGTGAGCCAGGATGGTCTCGTGATCTGCCCGTCTTGGCCAAATCTGAGGTCACAAAAATTAAAGTATAAGTTTTCTTTTAAACATTTTATAGTTTTTGTTATATTTTGGTGTTTGATCCATTTTGAGTCATTTTTTGTATATAGTGCTAGTTAAGAGTCCAACTTCACTCTTTAGCATGTGGGTGTCCAGTCACCCAATAACTATTTGCTAAATTTGTTAAAAAAAATTATTCCTGCACAGAATGGTTCTACACCCTTGTCTAAATCAACCAGACACATGTTGGTTTGTTTCTGGACTCTCAATTCTATTGCATTGATCTTTATGTCTCCCTTTACATGAGTACAATACCATCTTGATTACTGTTACCTTGTAGTAAGTTTGGAAATCAAAAAGAAAGAGTTTTTCCCATTTGTTTTTCTTTTTCAAAATTGTGTTGACTATTTAGGGTCCCTTGCTATTTCACATGAATTTTAAAATTACTTGTTAATTTCTATGGCCGGCTGTGATTCTGATCAGGATTTTATTGAACCTACAAATTCATTTGCTATTTTAAGAATATTAAGTCTTTTGATCCATAAACTCAGGATGTTTATTTTAACCTATTTAGGACTTTTAAAATTTATTTCGATGATGTTTTGTCATATTTGGAATATAATTTTTTCACTTTTTATGAAATTTGTTTCTAATTATTATTTTTTGATGCTATTTTAAATAAAATAATTTTCCTGATTTCATTTGAATTATTCATCCCAGGTGTGTAGAAATACAATTGACTTTTGTATAGTGATGTTATATTTTGCAACGTTGTTACAGATATTTATTCATTCTAATTATTTTTAACAGATTCCTTAGAATTTTCTATGTACAATGTAATGTCATCTTCATATAGACATAGTTCTACTTCTTTCACAAAACAGAAGTCTTGTATTTCTTTATTGCTTCCTAATTCCTATGTCTAAACTCACATGTACAATATTGAATAGATGTGGTGGGAGTGGACATCCTTGTTTTTATTGTCATCTTAGAGAGAATATATCCCATCCTTGACCATTAGTATGATTGTAGCTGTGAATTTTTTACAAATGACAATGATCAGGTTGAGGATGTTCTCTTCTCCTCTTAGTTATTGAATGTTTTTATCATGAAAGAGAGTTGGATTTTCTGAAATACATTTTCTGAGTTGACTGAGACGGTATGTGCTGTGAGTGTATATTATATTGACATAATATTAATGGCAATGGTGGTCCATCTGGAGTGGTCACTGAGAGGTCACCAGCTGCAGCAGGGGAGGCATGGCTGGGGCTACATGTTCTACAGAGCCGGCAGGGGCTGACAGGGGCTGGGAACGGGTGATCACAGTGGGAGTCTCACCCACCACTGAGTTGGTGGGGCAGGAACCCCCACTCCCAGGTGCAGCTGCAGCTGCCCCGCTGTGGCTCTGGACATAGGCTCCCCTGCACTCTAGAGGCCCAGGAAGCCTCATGCCACTGCAGGTTTTAAAGTGCCTGCTTCCGTTCCTTGACCTCTCCCCACTCCCAGTGCCCACTCTGTGATGGAGCAAAGTTGTGGACGTGTCCAATAGCTGAGCCCAGGTCCTGTCACCACATCCCCAGTGTGCACATTCTTGTCCCATGCCACCTCAAGCCCCCTCCAGAAACTGCCGCTGAGGCTAAAACTTTGGGGACCGATGAGCATGGTAGGGAGGTCATGGGGCTGAGGGCAGCTGGACTTAGGCCTGTGGGTGTACCTCAGCACGGACTTGAAGCCTGGAGGCTGGACTGCCAGTTCCAGACGGAGTCCAGGGCCTGGAGTAAGAACTTCATTGATGTCTTTCAGCTGGTCGTATGGTGCTTTTTCCCGCCCACCCATGGCCACCCGTGGACCAGTGTGCATTCACTGCTTCCCTTCTGAGCCCATAAAAACCCCAAGACTCAAACAAATTCAGAGACTTTTGAAGAAAACCTGTCTGTGGCTAAGAGCTACCCACTTTGGGTCTCCTGTCTGCTGAGAGCTATTCGGTTGCTCAATAGCGCTTCTCTCCACGTTGCTCGTCCGCCAGTTGTCCACCTAACCTCATTCTTCCTGGATACAGGACAAGAGAACCACCGAACAGCTAGAGTGAAAGGAGCGGTAATGCTTTCCTGGCCGGCTCACCAAGCTGTGGGTGGCGACATGTTCCTGGATTGTGTGAGTGAAGAGTGGCAACCTTTTGGGGGCTCACACTTTGAGATGCCCTGAGCCAGAGCTGCTGTAACATTATAGCCCTCCTGCCTTCCACTGGAACCAGGAAGCCACCCCACAGAACAGCAGCAGCGCTGGGATAGCCCAGGTGCCACGGGCCAGAGTGAAGAAGGACAGCAGTACTGAAAGAGCTGTAACATAAATGGGCTGAAACACATCCCCCCTCCCTACTCACCAAGCTGCAAGTGGCAAGGAGAGAGGACCTAAAGCCTTTCCCGGGGCTGAGACCTTGGGGATCTATGCAGGGCTGTGACACATTGTAACACCCTCGTTGGGGCTCTGTGGTTTCTGTTATTTCCAAGTTTTGGGGAGCCACCACGTTCCCCACTGGGCACAGTGGAATCCATTTACGGTTTGCCTGATTCAGCAGCGGCCTGGCATGGAGCTGGCTCCTGTGCCGGGGCGTGGAGCTTCCTACCCTGCTGCAGCTAGCATGCCTGGTGGTGTACAGTGGATGGACACCCATGCTTGCTTGCTCACACACCCCTCACTACTCCTGCGCCTGGCTCACCCTTGACCGGCATGGGATCCAAGCTGGTGGTGTGAGCCGAGCACAGCCTGCCCTACCAAGTGGGTGGAAGAAGCCCAGCGGGCACGAGCAAAACTCAAGCAGCGGCACCGCCGGCCACAGAGGTTTCCATCTGGTAAGTAGACACCCTAAGGATCCTGTAACGTTTTGTTTTTTTTCATGTTACACGAACTTACATTCCTGAGAAATATCTCACTTGATCATAGAGCGTAGTTATTTTTGTGTGTTGCTGAATTCAGTTTGGCAGTATTCTGCTGAAGATTTTAGGTTGATGTTCATGAAGGATATAGGTCAGAAGTTTTTTTTGGTATACTTGTTTTTTTGTATGAGGTTATATTGGCCTCATCGAATGAGTGGGACAGTGTTCCTTACTCATAATTTTCATAAGATTTTGTAAAGGATTGGTATTAATTCTTCCTTAATTGTCTGATAAAAATTTACCTATGAAGTGATATAGACCTGGGCTTTTCTTTGTGGATATTTATTATTACTAATTCAGTTTCTTTAACTGGCTATAAGTATATTTAGATCTTTTTTTCTTGAGCCAGTTATTGTAGTTTGTGTTTTTCTAGGACTTCGCCAATTTCATCTAAATTGTCTAATTTATTTGTATGCAATTGTGCCTAATATTGTTATAATTATTTGTTATGCTTATGGATTTTGAAAATTCTTCATTATTTTACAATCATGAATGTAAACTGATTTATATTATATATAAATAAGCATAAATATAAATAACCATCTTTTGGATCAGATAATCAAACAACATAAAAATAAGCATTTTCTCCTTTTAACAGATAATGAGGTATAATACATTTATAGATTCAAGAATAATAAACCATCCTTTTAATTTTGAGATAAATAAAAATGTATGGTGTTTTATGTTTACATATGTTGGGGATTTTTTTATACTGATTTTTTTTTAAATTTTAGGGTTTTTTTTCTATATATTTGTGAATTAAATGGTCCTATGATTTTTCTTTCTTCTAGTATCTTTATCTGGTTTTAGTTTCAATGTTACACATGTCCCAGAATGAATTGTATATAATTGCCTTTATTTCTATTCTGCAAGAATTTGTATATACATGAGATTATAAGGTCTGGACAGGTAGTAGAAAGCACTGTAAACATTTCTGTGCCAGTGCCTTAATTTGTGATAAAACTGTGCCTGGTAGTCCCAATAAAGTCCCTTCCCCTTTGATTAGTCTTAAAATGCAATTTTCGTAAAACTACTAAATACGTGCCCAATGTTTTAGGCTGTGAGATGTATTGTTAAAAGTGATGTCAAATATCAGAGTTATTCCTTTGAGATTTTCTTTCTCTCCAATATTTTGCCCTTCAAGTTCTCTCTATCCACGTAGCTTTCCAATGCCTTCACGGAGATATTTTGTAATACATTTCCCAAAATTTCTTTTTATTATCGTCAGGAGGGTTCATCTAAATCAAGTTAATTTGACATTGATAGAGATAGAATATCTGATAAGTGTTTGTATATATTTTCACATATGAAAGCATTTTATCCATATTTTGTTAATTTCTACCTTATTTTAATTATGGTAGAAAATTATAATGAATTAACTTTTGAGATTTGCATAATTTTTACTTTTTGAAATTATTTTATATGTACTTATAGAAGAATTACGTATATTAGGTGAAGCTTCTTAACCATTTATCGGTTAATAAATGGATATTCTATAGCCCTTCCTTTTTGGTGGGGATGTCAAATTATTTTACTAGGAATTGGTTTCTGTTGTCTGTCTTGTGGTTCTGTTTTTTTATTGATTCTACTTTATTTTCATGTGAGTTCTGTATAGTCTTTTTTTCTTTTACAACAATGCATATTGCCAGACAGAGGTGATGAACTGATTCAGAAGAAGAGAGAGAAAGGAGAGAGAGGATTGGTCTTTGCTAATAGCTCCCCAGTATTTCTGGAGATCACTATGTTCTATCTTATTTGTTCCAATGCCTCTTTTTGACTCATCACTGTATGATGGGAAGTTGGATAATCTAATGGCCTCGGTTTGTTTTACCTTGCAAGAGAAGAACTGAAGAGGGAGTAGGACTGAGAATGAGACACAGCAGGGTTGGGGGTGAGGAGTGTTTTTTCTAGATATGTTAGACACTGTATGTTTACACATTTGCTCTTTGAAAAAAAACACCCAAATAGTGTGTGAATAAGTTATTTTCTTTAACATGTATGTTTAAAAGAGAATAAACTCAGAACACCAGAAATATAAGAAACAAGCTATCTCAAATGTGAAATATTTTTTACTCTTCCAATTAAAGTGGTGCCATGAACGCTGTGCCTATTGCGTTACTTCTTCATGAAGGAGTCATTTTTATTCCATTCTTAAGTGCTATTTAAAGAGTTATGTCTTTTTGTTAACTGTGCAGGTTGTCAGTAACAGGAAAGTGTTTTTTCCTTCAACCTGATTAGAGGAAAAGGTACACCCAGTATGGCTTGTCTTTATTTCCAATTTGCTCATAAAATTTTATTTTATGACATTGATAGCTTTCATTTTTGTACGCCTCAGAACCCTGATCAAACCGTTTCAATCTTTTCTTCCATGATTCATATCTGTCTTTGTTATAGTGGCATTTTTGTGTTTTTCATCTCAACACTACTGCTTTTGCCCATTTTAAAACTTTTCAGGAGTTCTTTACTAAGTATATTAAAACTGCATGTGAAAATTTAAGCAGAAATAAAACCTTATTTCATGGTCTATTAATATAAAAGTAAATAAACTTTTTTTTTTTTTTTACTAAAAAACTTTATTATTAAACACTACTAAGTTAATTACATTTATTTACAGACCACACTTGGGGATTTACAAGTGTAGATTCTCACATTCCCATTTTCTGATCAGTCTCCAGCATTGAAAGTTACATTCCTAACTCCATTTCCTCTTTGAATTACGACTCTATTTTTCTGTTAACATTTTCGGCAATTTTGCTGTAAGCATTAGCCCATATAAACTATTTCCAAAGTCTTTCATTCTATTACCTGATCCCCACAAATGTCTCGTATGCCTCTGTATTACTACCTTCACTAGCTAGACCTAATATTCTTAGTTCATTTCTTGGTAGCATTTACCATTGTTCATTATTCCTTCATGGAGGCACTTTTCTTTGGATTCTCTATGTGATCACAGGCTCCTTTATTTTTACCCTATTTTGTACTATTCCTGACTTCTTTGCTGGATTTTTACTTCTTTCCCTGACTTCGTGATTTAAAATGCCTCAGGATCAAACTTTGATCTTCTTTGTTCTCTTTTCTGGCTCCTTTAATGATCTCATCCGATGTAATGACTTTAAATACTATCTTTATGCCAAAGACTTTGAAATTCACATCTCTAGCTGAAAACTCTCTCACAAATTCCACACATGATTTCAACTGCATACTCATTACAGCTACTTGGATGTCTAGTAGACACCTCAAATTAAACATGAACAAAACTAGACTGCTGATTCTCTCCCCAAAACTTGCTTTACCCACACTTTTCCTTGTATCTATTCATGAAAACATGATCCTTTCGGTGTTCTGGTCTAAGAGCTTTTATTCATCTTGACTCCTCTTTCTCCCTCATGTTACATTCAACCACCAGGAAACACTGGTGGCTTCAAAATACATTCAGAGACATACATGGACCACTTCCCATACTTTCATATTAATAGCTTCCATCTTTGTTCAAGTCACAACTGTATCTCTCCTGAATTACTACAGTAGCTTCCTAATATATTCTTTACTTCCATCCTTAGCCCCTACAGATTATTCTCAGCCAAAGAAAACTACAGTGATTCTTCCAGTTCAAGGTTGCAGGTAGTAAGAAGCTATCCCAGCAGCTCAGAGCACAGGACAGGAACTCATGCTGGACAGGACTCTGTCCCAGCACAGGACACACTCACTCTCACACCCACACCCACACTCACTCAAATTGGGACCATTTAGACACACCAATTCACTTAATGTGCACGTCTCTGGAATGTGAGAGGAAATCAGAGTACCTGGAGAAAAGCCACTCAGACACAGGGAGGCTTTGCAAACATCACATGGACAGTGCCTTAGGCCAAGAATCGATATATTTTTTTTTCTCTCATCAACATTGTAACCAAACGTCGTTGAATGAAATCATGTTTATTAGAGGACCTGCTGTAATTGGAATCATATCATACTTAGTTTGTTTAGATTGGCTTGTTTCATATAGCAATGTACATTTAAGATTCTTCCATGTCTTTGCATAGCTTGTTAGCTCATTGTATTTTCTGAATGTACCTTGTTTATCCATTCACCTGTTGAAGGATATTTCAGTTGCTTCCAAGTTTTGACAATTAAAAATAAAGTTACTATGAAAAAGATGCAATTTTATCACTCAAAATTTATCAGTGGCTTCAATTTCATTCAGCATAAAAGCTAAATACCTTATACTGGTCAATAAGACTCTACCTAATTATGTCACTTCATTGCCATTCTGACTGTATTTCTTACTGTTTCTCCTTTCATTTTCTCTGCTCTAACGACATCGGTGTTCTTATTCCTTGAGCATGCTGGTTATGCTAGCTTCATACTTCTTTTGCTCAGTCCTGCTGATGACTAGGATAGTCTTCTCTCTGGTATTTCTATAGTTAATATAATCATTTTCTTCCAATATTTATTTAAGCATTACCTTTTTATTTTAGTTACACAGAGCCCTCAACTTCCCTTTATTTTACTGCACTGCTTTTTTCACATATATTACTTACTCTAGCATAAAATATCATCACTCTTTTATTATTTCAATTTTAAAATGGTCTTTCTCATTTTTTTCATGCCCTTAAAGTAAACTGAATATGGACAAGTCTTATTCCTGTTTTCACTACCTAATACATTGTATATATTCAGTATACACTCCTCTCAAATGGTACGAAAGGGTATGTGATTGAACGATCACTAATTTTGCTATCCTTTTGTTATTGATATTGTCAAACAAAAATAAAAATAAATATAATGTGTACTATGCATTATTCAATGATACAATAAAGAATAATGCATATGATAGATTAAACAGTGGTTTTACATCAAGGATTTGGATCCCATATCTGTTCTACCAATATATGTGAAATTTGGACAGATACATTAAAGTCACAGTTGTTGTATAAAGTATATTTACTGAAATGTATGAGTTTTAAAATTTCAAGATTCTAAAGATTGCATCCAAGATTGTTGATAAGATTTCAAAAGACACAGCTGTGGAACCAAAATAAATTCTACACACAAGTGAAAAAGTGCATGTTTGTGCATTGATTGTGAGTTTGTTTTGGGATACATAAATGATTACAACACAGTGGTTCAGTGACGGTTCTGGAATCAGAATACACGAGTTTTAAATTTATCCTGCAGAAATGAAGTGGCCTGTGGCTAGTTACATAAACTTTGAAATTCTCAATTCCTTTATCTATAAAATGGAGTTCTTGCGGTGCTCATCTATGGGTTTACAACAAGGATTAAATAAGATAAACAGTGCTATAGAATCTTGTTCCACACATGATAAGCATTCAATAAATGTTTTATATTATAGAACATTGTGTTATTCAGTGTTACGCAGAGAAATAGAACAAATAGGAGAAAAAGAACCAACAAAACCTGATATATAGATATCTATGTGTGTGTACGTAAGTATATATCGATATCTATATTTTAGGTTTTGTTGTGTGTACTTGTGTGGATGGGTGGGTGTGTGTATACATAGATAGATAGAGAGACAGATAGATAGATACATACATACATAGACAGAGAGATAGGTAGATTTCTTATAAGAATTGGCTCATGATATTATGGAGACGGGAAATTCCACCGTCTACCGTATGCAAGATAGAGAACTAAGAAACCTGGTGGTATAATTCAGTGTGTGTCCAAAGGCTCTGGAACCAGGAGTGCTGATGTTAGAGAGAGAGGGGGGATGAATTCAACCTTCCTTGCGTTTGTGTCCTATTGTGGCCCTCAATGGATTGGGTGATGTCCACTCACACTGATTAGACAATTTCTTTCTCAGTCTACTGATTAAAATGCTGTTCTCTTCAAGAATAACTTCTCAAGTACACCCACAAATAGTTTACTAGCTACCTGGGCCTCCCTTAGAGAGTCAAGTTGACACATACAATTAACCATCATAGACATACAGATAAATTTTAGAAAAGATTACTACACCCAGTATGTTTAAGATCCACATGTGAGAATTCTTTCAGGGTGTACAAGGCATCAAGATTTATTACGCTGCAAGAGTTGGCATTCAGTCAAAATATTTTAATGAATAGAAAAGATTAGTGAAGTACAGTGTGGTCAAATCAAATCTTTGTTTATTTTAAGCAAAATCTACTGTACCAACCCAACATTAACTGAGCAGTTATTAAGATATATGTATATTTTTACATTTTTGCTCCTAAATGTGAGACATATACTTGAACTGATTCCCATCCTAGTAAAAGGCTATATTTCAACTGATATGAGTAAAAACTCACGATGTCAAATTTAGTAACTGTATTTCATTTTGTTCTTTTGAGTGTTTCAAGGGGTTTTCCAAGATAATGTTGACTATAAATGGATTTACTCCATGTGCTCTCTTCCAAATATAACTCAATATTTTATACTTAGAAATGTATTTTGTGGTGAGCCAGATGGATCTGTAAACAGATGTTAAAATAAAATATTATAATTAAAATAGAAATAAAGAATAGAAAAGCTCTATTCTCTAATTGCATTGAATGGAGGAAGTTTTCTATTAAAGTAGCCTGAAGGGGAGGTGATTAGGATTACATTAAGAAGAAGGAAGTCAAAATATTAAATAATGCACAATCAAGAAAAAAATCAATATAATACATTATGTAAATTGAGCATACTAGAGAAAAGCAAGGTGAAATAAAGTCTCAGATCAGGTTATTAGTGACTATCTTACAAATATTAAAATTAGTATCTCAAGAACATTTATTTTTAAAATGTTCAATATGTTGGTCATCACATCATTTTTCCATGTTAAACCTCATTTTCCTTTTTATCATAATTTGTCTTTCAATGGTAATGTGCAAACTTCATTCTATATAAAATCTGTCCCTGGGCTGCTTGGGCAAAGAAGAGGTTCACAAGTTTTTAAAAAATGCTAGAAGTCAAAACTTGTTTACTCAAAGATCATTTCTTATATAACTTCCTTTCAAAATAAGCTTCACATTTTAAGAGATGACAAAGTCTATTAATGGCTATGAAACTAAATATTCTACATACCAGTAAAATGCAGTACCTTTTATATTTTTCTTCTATATGAGGAATATAAAACATGAATATTGTTTTAAAGGTGAGTTGCAAGTGAATGTTTTTTGATCTCTTGAATTTTAAAATTTATTTGCTTTTATAACATAGTTATTTTTAAGAAGTTCTTGTCATTGTACTCCATACACGTTTTTATTTTAAACAATGTCATAATAGACATGCAGTCTATTAAATAGTTGTAATACTTGTTAGATAATCTGTATCACAGAATTTTAACTTTTACATCTTAAAACTAATTCTGCCTATATGGTATTATACTTACATAATATTATAACCACTTTGGGCATGCTAACAAGGCTAATGAGAAAATATAAAAGTATTTGTAGCTTACCATAAACTAAGCAAAATAAATGGCAATGTACTTAGATTGTAAGCTTTATCCTTCTTAGAAATAAAATAAACTTATAAAGCTAAAACATATATATGCACTTTCTTGAATAAAGAAGGAACTCTACAGATGATACATTTGCTAAAATTCTGGAAAATTCCTTGAATGGCAAATTCATTATATGGAATGCTGTAATAGTGAATGCTATTAAATGGGACACTGATTGTAAAATGTGCCACTGTGAAATCACTCTGATTTGTAAATGTTAAAATAAATGAAGAATATTTTGTATAACCTCAATAAGTACTCATGTATTTTTATACATGTAATATGTCTAAATATTGCCCCAAATTTATTTTTCGATAGAGAAATGTAAGAGTTAGAAGTTCTGATTTGCCTTTTGAACAATGATGCACTATAAGAGATGATTCTAACAAGAAGAATCACAGTGAATATTCTTAATGCAATAATATGCTTAATATGTTCTCCCCTCTGCAAAAAACGCAATAAGATAAACTTGAAAGGAAATGTGGTTATTAATCATGCAGTAATACACAATTGATCACTCAGCATAAAGCTATCTTTCAACATGAAATTGTTTTATATGTTTACCACGGTTTAAATAGCAGAGATCAAATTTTAACTAGCAGAGATATTTAAACAAATAGTTGAGAAGATATATTTTATTTCTAGAAATATAATTATTATATGTATCTTTGTCTCTATACTATCTATCCATGTTTATATGTGTATGTGCATGTGTGTGCATATGTAAGCCTGTGTGTGTCCCCATATAGCATTTCAGGCTGGTGTGGGGCTCACAGGAGCAGGAAAATTCTGGTTTCAAATTAAAAACTCCAATGATATGAAAAGTAAAGCTCGGCATCAGAATTTTGAGTCAACAGCCGGATATTTTAGGTAATGGTAGTAGCTAATCCTTGGGACAAAATGATTTTCAGACATCAATTTATCCTGGATGCATCTAAGTAAGTGCAAAGTAACTAAGTTTCTTATCAGGCTGGAAATAGATAACATCACCAGAGTTGTTGGAATTTCAGTCTTCTAATTTCAGAAATTACACTCCCTCTATTAAATTCCATTGTTCTTCTCTAACATTCTGTTTTTGTTTGTTTGTTTGTTTGTTTGTTTTGAGACAGTCTCGCTCTGTCACCCAGGCTGGAGTGCAGTGGCACAATCTCAGCTCATGGCACTCTCTGCCTCCCAGGTTCAAGCAATTCTCCTGCTTCAACCTCCTGAGTATCTAGGATTACAGGCATGTGCCACAATGCCCAGCTAATTTTGTATTTTTAGGAGAGATGGGGGTTTCTCCACGTTGGTCAGACTGGTCTCGAACTCTTGACCTCAGGTGATCTGCCCGCCTTGGCCTCCCAAAGTGCTGGGATTACAGGCATGAGCCACCGTGCCCAGCCTGTTCTTTTCTAACATTCTTAGAACTCCTGAATTTAAGAAACTTAAAATCAAATATAAATACTGTCCATCTCATTTAGTACTATCCCATCTAACCCTTAGTTAATAGATAGGGCCAATAAACTTAATAATTCCAATTAGTAATCTATTACCGACATGTCAATATATTCCATAAAGCAATTACTAATATAT
This sequence comes from Trachypithecus francoisi, assembly GCF_009764315.1. Classification (NCBI taxonomy): domain Eukaryota; kingdom Metazoa; phylum Chordata; class Mammalia; order Primates; family Cercopithecidae; genus Trachypithecus; species Trachypithecus francoisi. Next base: position 62,206,683 of record NW_022681465.1, read on the forward strand.
CAATATTCTATAGTGTTTTAATGTTATTCATTCATTCATCTCACAAAATCTACTAAGAAGCTGTTATAGGTCAAAGCACTTTACTAGACCCCAGGACTAAAAAGAAGAAAATGTCGGCCAGGCGCGGTGGCTCAAGCCTGTAATCCCAGCACTTTGGAAGGCCGAGACGGGCGGATCACAAGGTCAGGAGATCGAGACCATCCTGGCTAACATGGTGAAACCCCGTCTCTACTAAAAAATACAAAAAACTAGCCGGGCGAGGTGGCGGCGCCTGTAGTCCCAGCTACTCGGGAGGCTGAGGCAGGAGAATGGCGTAAACCCGGGAGGCGGAGCTTGCAGTGAGCTGAGATCCGGCCACTGCACTCCAGCCTGGGCGACAGAGCGAGACTCGGTCTCAAATAAAAAAAAAAAAAAAAAAAAAGAAGAAAATGTCATTGGTACCTGACTATTAGGAATCATGGTTCAGTTTTTTAAGTGACCATCATCCTACTGAACTCCACATTATTCAGGTGTTTTACTATTTTATCCTATGTACTGTTATTAGTAGTGGCTCATAGCCAAAATTTGTTCACAGCCAAAATTCAGATCACATGAGGTTTAAACAGTCAGATAGTCATTAATTTATGATTGTTGTGTCCTTAGATTACTATTTGAAACAATTTACCAAATCAGCTGGACTCTATGGTAACACATACATACCAGTAGATGGTAACATATATATACCAGTATTACAGCTAAGATGAAGGAAAGTAAGTTTGTCTTTTCGTTAAATGATTTGTTAAATAAGTGTTTAAGCCATTTGTACCTGTATACTTAAACAGATTTCTTGCTACTCAACTCAGTTGTATGATTTTATCTCTGAACATGAGCTTCCTAATTTTAAATGAAGAAATGTTACAATGTTCCTTCCCAGGATTATTATGATAAACAGTTAAGAGATTATATAAAAATGTTTTGGTTTATAAAGTTATACAAATTACTACTTATGCAAAAGCAGTTGTTAATTCAAATTTGATATCTTAATTTACACACCCCAAAATATACCTTAAGGGGTAAGGACAAATTGAAATTGACTTATTATTTACGAATTGCCTTAGAGAATAGATTAAATTTAAAAAAGAATTATTCTTGTAAGCAAAGTATTCTCTGTTCCCTAGTCTTCAGAATACTGTCTGAATATGTGTCATATTAATAGATATTAATAAATAAAATATTTATTTTAACATTTCTGGCAAAGCCACAAATTTATTCACACTGCATTAAGCTGTTGAGAGAAAAGTGTATTTTCTGACTCCATTTAAAGCTTTCTGGTTCTTCATTAGCTCTCACCAGATATAGATGAAGGGAGAAATAGACATTTAAAATTATCTTATGTTATTACTTAAGAGTGCATATTGAATTTATGAAATAATGTTTAGCAATGATCAGGGTGAGCATGTTTGTGATGTTTGTTGAATTTATATTTTAACTTATGTATCTGATATTTTGGTATTATATTTTGAACATTCATTCATGCTTTTACTCCTTAGGCAATGCTTACTGTCTATGAACTATCAACTTTAAACATATAATAATGATGATTGTCATTATTTATAACTTTGTAATAATAGTAATTACAATAGAGTTTGTTTTTCTCTTTTTCTTTAATCTTTACAATTAAGTTTCAGTATCAGAGATATTTTAGATATATTGACAAGTTTGAGAATATTTACATGTTCTATGTTTTGAATCTTATTAAGTAGCTTAGAAAATATATATATATTTATTGGATGATTGATGAAATGTAACCACTCAAAAAATTTAGACCATCATATGATTTGGGTGTCCCCCTCCAAACTCATCTTGAATTGTAGCTCCCATAATTCTTCCATGTTGTGGGTGGAGGAGGGAACTGATGGGAGATAATTAAATTAAATCGTGGGGACAATTTCTACCACACTGTTCTCATGGTAGTGAGTAAGTCTCAAGGGATCTGACAGTATGTGTGTGTGTGTATGTATGTATGTATGTATGTATTTATTTATTTATTTATTTTGAGATGGGGTCTCGCTCTCTTGCCCAGGCTGGAGTGCAGTGGCAGGATCTCGGCTCACTGCAAGCTCCACCTCCCGGGTTCACGCCATTCTCCTGCCTCAGCCTCCCGAGTAGCTGGGACTACAGGTGCCCGCCACCAACCCTGGCTAATTTTTTTTTTTTAATCTTTAGTAGAGACAGGGTTTCACTGTGTTAGCCACGATGGTCTGGATCTCTTGACCTCATGATCTGCCCGCCTTGGCCTCCCAAAGTGCTGGGATTGCAGGCGTGAGCCACCGCGTCCGCACGATCTGATGGTTTTATAAGGGGTTTCGCTTTTCACTTGGCTCTCATTCTCTCTTGCCTGCCCCCACGGAAGATGTGACTTTGTTTCTTCTTTGCCTTCCACCATGATTGTTAAGTCCTCCCCAGCCACGTGAAACTGTGAATCCGTTAAACCTCTTTTTCTTTATAAATTACCCAGTCTCTGTTATGTCTTTATCAGCTTGAAAACAGACTAATACAGACCAGAACACAATTTTGAAGTTTTTTTAAATCTGTTCTCAAATATCATATTTTTATTGATTTATTTTTATTTGATAGTGTATACCTTTAAAAAAAAATCTAGGGAAACTGCATTTTCCCCATCAGAAATTTTCAAGCATACTTAAAAGTCAGTGTATATTTCTGGTGAAAAAGTGACCTTATAACTATCGTAAAATCATATCTGTATTGTTTAAATATTTTCTTGAACAGTTTATTTCTTGTTGTTTGATAGATTTCTTTAAAGCTACACTTTTCCCTCTAAATAGTACTTCACCTGCATCTTACTAATTTTATCATATGTGAACAAATTTTAATGTCTTTCAAATTGTATAACATCTTATAATTTGAAAAAACATTTCTTACTGTTTACTTTTTTGGATGTTGCTTAGTGATATTTCTGGCATACTTTCCTAAATTAATTAAATATTTTAAATAATATTCATTTGTGTAAATGTATTGAAGTTTTGCCAGCTACTAGGTGTCAATTTTATTAAAAACCTATATCTGCTTATAATGAATTTATTCTCTGTACATTAACAATTTTTTAAGTTATGTTATTCCAATCTTTTATAATTTTCTTACCTTTTTATGCATTAATATACCATGAGGTTATTATAAGATATTAAATTATAATTATTTCTGTATCTATAGCTCCCTGTAATTTTATCAATTGCATATATTTATTATGTTTTATTGAGATGTTAATTCCTTTACATGTATAAACATTCTCTTGATTCCCATCTGAAATTCTACTATATCTAATATGATTTACCACCTCATTCTGGTTTTTAGGTATATGTATTTATTGCCCATTTATTTCCAACAATACTTTTTTCTGTTGTTTGCAATGTGCCTTTTACAGACAATGTATTACTTGACTTTCTTTGTTATTTTCATCATCTTATCTGAAATAATTTATCTTCCAGTTATTAAGTATAACCATTACATTTTTTCCTAAAATACTCTTTTATCTCTTTATTTAAAATAAGTTTGTTTCATTTTCTCACTTTTGTTAATTTATATGCATATCATTTTATTTTGCTTCTTTAAAATGTGTTCATATTTTGTTTGCTTATTTGTTTTTCAGAGAAAGGATCTTGATGCATCATCCAGGCTGGAGTGCAGTTGTGCAACCACAGCTCACTACACCCTTGAACTCCTGGGCTCAAAGGATCCTCACACCTCAGACTCCTGAGTATCTGGGACTACAAGTGTGCATCACAATGCCCAGCTAATTTAAAAAATATTTTGTATAGGCCGGGCATGGTGGCTCACACCTGTAATCCCAACACTTTGGGAGGCCGAGGTGGGTGCATCAGAGGTCAGAAGATAGAGACCATCCTGGCTAACACATGGTGAAACCCCGTCTACACACACACACACACACACACACACACACATACAATTAGCCAGGCATTGTGGCAGGTACCTGTAATCCCAGCTACTTGGGAGGCTGAGGCAGGAGAATGGCGTGAACCTGTGAACTCAGCTTGCAGTAAGCTGAGATCACGCCACTACACTCCAGCCTGGGTGACAGAGCGAAGACTCTGTTTCAAAACAAAAACAAAAACAAAAACAAATGAACAAACAGGAAACCTTTTGTGTAGACAGGGTCTCACTAGATTGCGCAGGGCAGTCTTGAACTCTCAACTTCAAGCAATGATCTTGTCTCAGTCTCCCAAAATGGTGGAATTACAGGCGTGAGCCACCATCCCCAGCCACCATTTTGTTTTCATTTCTCTGACAAGCACCATTAGCTGATAACTCAATTTTCTTATCAGTGTCAAACGTTTACCAATATCTATATTTTCTGCAGAAAAAACGTTTTCTACCCCTATAATCTATTGTTCTTTCTGTCCTCCTTTCATTGGTCCAATATTGGTTTCATCTGAAATACTGTATGCTGATTTCTGTTTGTACATTTATTGTTTGGTCATTCAACAAATCCAGCCATCAATAGATATTTTATTACAATTGTATTTTGATTAGACTTGCACTTCCATGGTGGGACTGGTGGTTTATTTTCAATGTCTTGTTGCTTCTAACTTGGATTAATTAATCTTCTTGCTGGGAAATCCCCAAAGTAATTTCAAGGTCGATCTTTTTGTAGCAAGTTTCCTGAGTTTCTCAATGCCTGAAGACATCTGTAATTCATTCTCTTATTTAACTGAGACCTTAGATGAGAGGTGAATTTTTTTTTTTTAATTTTCCATAAAGGGTAAGAGAGCAAATATTTTAGGCCTTTCCGACCATTTGGTTTCTCTCTTAATTACTTAACACTGCTTTTATAACAGAAAAGCATCCACAGACAGAATATTAATATCTAAGCATGAATGAGTATGTGCCAATAAAATTTTATATACAAAATAGGAAGCAGGATGGATTTGCTCTGCAGGCCATAGTTTGCTGACACTTGGATTGGATTTAAATCAAATTCTGTCTTCACCTTATGTTGATGTTTACAGATTTCGTTACTTTGTCTTTATTCACCAGTTGTATATTTGATAGATTTCAATTTACAGATTGTTCTTCTATGAATGATATTCTCTTCTCTCCAAGAAATTTTAGAATTTCCTCTTTTTTTAATCCTCTAAACTTCACAATGTGTGTCCAGCAGTCTAGATATGGCTTCTCTACTTTTTATTTATTGGTACTGTTGTTGTCTTGTCTATTTTGTTAGACACTGAATATTTTCAATCTGTGTTTAGTTTACTATTTCTACAAATATTGCCTCTTTCCTATTTATACTAGGCCTCTTTCTAGTTATTGATGCTTCTAATCTGGTTTTCTCATTTTTCTGTCATCTTATCCATTTTTATGTATATCTCTTGGATGAATTTTTCACTGATTTCCAGTGCACCACTTGTTTGTTACTGTATTATTCTGCCATTCACTTTTAACATTGGTTTCTTTAGTTTAACACTCATGTTTTTCATATTTCTAATGTCTTCTTGTCAGTCTGAATATATTGTTTATGTTCTTTAAAAGTTTACTTTTTTGCCCATTAATTATCTTGCTCTATGCTAGAGTTTTCTATTTGTTGATTCTCCCCTATTGGTCTTTTTCCTCCAAGGTGTCTCACTGTATTTGCTTGTGATTTTCTCTTTTTTTCTTCATCTTTGGGTGTCTCTACTGCTGTGGCTAGGTAAACTTACCATGCCATACTGCTAGGCTTTGGATGTGTCTCTCAAATTTCATGTGTTGGAAACTTAATCCTCAAACTCCTATTTTGATTGGCGGTAGGGTCTTTGGTAGGTAATTAGGATAAGATAAGGTCACCAGGGTGGATCCTCATGATGAGATGGGTGGTTTACAAGAAGAGAAAGAGAGACCTGAGGTGACTTGCCCTTGCCCTCTCACCATGCATGCCCTCCACCAAGTTTTGACACAGCAAGAAGTCCCTGCCCAGACGTCAGCATCATGCTCGTAGGCTTCCTAGTCTCCTTAACCATGAGGTTAAATAACTTTTATTCTTTGCAAATTACTCAGTCTGTGGTATTCTGTTATTGCAACAGAAAACAGACTAATATGCATACTTTGTGTTTTCTCAGGTAAGATACAAGATGGTAAATATGGCGGACTTCAGAAGAATTTCTTCTTGCAACCTGGGGCACATGTGTCTCGTCTTCCCTCCACTCCACCTCTGGCCATGGTTGACTACCCCATTCATTTCTGAACCTATTCCCTTATCATTTTTTATATCTGTGGGACTCTAGTCTTTTGTGTCATTACCACAGGAGACAAAGAGAGGAAGTTCAGAGATATTAGCCTGCCATATTGTTTTGAGGAAACAATTCTGGCTACACATGGGAGGAATTTCCAAATAAAATTAATACTGCCATCTATTAATCTTTGGTATTAATTAGAACTGTGCTACAGTTTATATATTACTATGGTTTGAATGATGATGGCTCCTCTATGGTTCATGTTGAACCTTGATTCCTATTGCGCCACTATTAAGAGGTATGTCCTCTAGAAGGTAATTGAGTCATGAGGGCCCTGCCTTCATGAATGGCATTAGATGCCCTTATAAAATGGCTTGACAGAGGGAGTTTGCTTCTTTTTTGCCTCTTCTGTCCCTTCTATGATGTGAGGAAACAGTGATCTTCCCCTTGTAAGGAAGCAGCAACAAGGTTCCATCTTGGGAGGAGACCGCAGTTCTCACTAGACACCCAGTGTATTGGTGCCTTGATCTACCTAGCTTGAGAGATTTGAAAAATAAATTTCTATTATTTATAAATTATCCAGTAGTAGGTATTTTGTTTCAGCAGCATAAAGGGAGCATGACGTGTGATTTAAACTTATGAGATTAACTGAAAAACAAGAAGCATGCAATAACATGCAGATATGGCTTTAGGAGAGCTTTATTTAAAGCATAGAAATGCTGTTGTGAGCGAGCTGTGTTTATTTTCCAGAGCACCCTAGTTGCCTACTTGGGGAATTGGTTTCATCCTATGCAAGATCAAAAAGTAGATTTGATTACAAATTATCTGACACTTGTTGGTTACTAAGAAATGTTTACTATTGTATGACACAAAGATTTTACAGATAATTTTGAAAAGAAGCATTCTTTTCTCAGAGCAGAAGCTTCCATGTTTTTAAAATCTGTGTTTCTATAAACTGTGTAAATGAAGATTATCAAGGGACAGGAGTCTTAATCCTTTGAGGCCATTTTTGTCTCCAGGCTCTTTGGAATGTAATATGGAAAATACTTTGGATTTGAATTAACTTAGGGATAATAGGTGCCTAGCCCCTCACAGAGAAATTATTTGAATGTTCTTGAAAGTTAGCATTCTTTCTTTCAACAGCTTCACTTTATTATAAATACTTTATAATATTTTGAGTAGATTAAAATAATTGAATTAAAGTGACATATAAGCTGGTAAAACAATAAAATGATTTTCCTTGATACAACCTCTTCCTATTTCATCTGCAAATAATATTTAAAGTATTCTTCACCTTTTTAAAAAGTAGTTATTTCAAACATTCCAAACCTCCTTTGAGGTTAGTTACCTTTCCTCCCCCCTCAGTTCAACAGCCCGAAGAATACCAATTAAACATATTATAAAACTATTTAATTTTGTATCAGCCCACTAACATCACACTTGTGAAAGTATAAGTTGCAATAATTTTTATTAACTTAAATTTGGGAGAACAAAGTGTTTGCACTGATATTATTGGTTTTTCTTTCTTTCTATAATGAAATTAGTCTAGTAGCTCTTGAGTTTCTATGATTTTGGAAGGCCTAACACAAGGATAGACTTGTATTAACTTTGACCTAAGAGACATACAAAATTGTAAATTACTCAATCACAAGTAAATTTTCAGAACAACATTAAAAATTGTATCCACATTAATTTTTAAATAATGTTCCAAGTACTTATAATAGCATACATACTAGTAACATTAAACTTCTACTGGTATTCAATATTTGATCATCTTCTACTAGTCACCAAGAGTGAATACCATTGTAATTGATCTATATAATTGCCTGATAAAATTATCATATATTTTTGGCTTAGAATTTTAGTACAAATCTAGTCATCTTGTCTTTCTTATATACTTAATTGTAAACCAAAATGCATTACTGCATGCTTTTTTATACTGATGGCTAAGTAATTTATGCAGGTAATTAAAGAAGTGCTTCAATTTTCATTACATCCTTAAGAGTACTCTCTTTTCAATCTAGATTAAGCTTAATAGAGTCATTTGGATGCCCTTTTCACTGATTTGGAGTTTTGTTTGCAAACGAATTGGTCTTATAAAACTTATTGACTTACTTTCAGCCTATTTCCTCATTTTATTATCTATTAAAATATTGTCAGTGCCATAACAAGCTTACTTAAATAACTCCTCATTAGAATCAAAGGTTTCCTACCCTTCTTATATAATAGTGAAAAAAATTAGGTATAAAGACTTACTGAATATAGACATTGTTATCCTAGGCATTAAAATACAAATTTTAAAAATTAAAAATACAATCACGGACATTTTCGTTATTGCCTTCCTGTTATTTGGTAGACTAAACCATTTATATAAAACATATGTTCTCCTAGTCAGACTATGAATGATACTGATGTTATAATAAAGAAACTATAATACAATTTATTTATACTGAAGTAAGCCATTTTGGTTTATTTTGTTTATTTAGTTGTTTTGTGTACCTCTCATATAGATTTAATAGTTATCCTTGGACAATATTATTTTCCTTCTAGGGTACCTTCTACACGTTGTTGTTTCCTTCTAGGGCACATATAGAGAAATAAAAAAATAAACATTTTTTTCTGAAATAGAAAAACTATTATAGTACCCTGAATTAAAATTACCAAATGGAATTGAACTCTATTTAAGCCATAGCATAGAATATAGCTCTACACTATTTATTTGAGTCAAAATACGCAATAAAATTGGAAAGATAGGTGGAAATTCTGGTTAGAGATGATATTCAACACCATTGTACTTTATTTGAAAAGAAGTTTTATGTTTCAAGTTATATATGCTTCAGCTTCAGCTTTACCCATCACCTTTACCATGTCATATATTTTGGCTTTCCCTGCTTATTTGGTAATTTGATATGAAAATGTAACAATTCCTGGGTATTCATTGCTTCGCTTCTTTACTTAGCCCCCAATGAGAAGTCGGCTGTATACAGAAAAGGGTCATCTACAAGATTTACTATTCAATATCTTAGACGATTTTTCTTTAATAGACTTTTTAAAAATAAATAAATGGAAGCAAAGATTTCACTCAATTTAACTAATTATTTCAAATATATGAGCAAGTATATGTGTCAGGTGCTGAATGTATTAATAATTCAAACACAGATCCTGCCCTTGTGGATATTTTCATCAATTACCGGGGATTATCACAGTATTCTGAGTGTCAATCACCAGAAGTTTGCCTTGTTTAAGTTTTTTAAAACTTATCCATCTGTTAAAAAATCATATCATTAGAGATCCTCACAAATTATTTTTTTATTGGTTTTCACATTTATCTCAATGTGATTACACATGTAATATAGACAATGCTAAATGTTATCTGCTAAATGTATATTCTTCAAATACATTAGTAGTTCTGCAAATATATAGGCATTTTTTAAAAAGAAAATCTCTTAGATAGTCAATAAAATTCTAGAAGATCTAGTAAAAATATTGAAATCTGTTGTGCAAATATAATATAAATATTAAATTAAATATATTACTACAAATAAATTTAGTAAATAAGTAAAAGACAAAAAAATTCTACATGCTATTTTTGCTAGATCTTAAAGTCTACTCTAAATATCTTATGGTTATCTAAATTTAGAATTAATGTAAATTATGACTACTAGCATTTATGAATTGTCATATTTATATATTGAGTCAACATTTTTGGCAATATAAATAAAACAATTTTATTTAGAAAAGAGTTCAAATTGTGTTGGCTAAAAAAAAGTCATGACACATATACTCATTACATCATTTAAATTACTGAAATCATCATTTTACTTTTATAGAAGTATACAATATTCATTTTTGAAAGACAGTAATTTAGAATGAGATCATAAAGTGAATGAAATGAGACAATCAGAAAGTTAATATCAAATAGGTTTTGAGGTTAAGCTCAATGACTGATTTTTTTCAAATGTTTACTTTGTAATTGTACATGTTGTACTATCTCATACAATGTTTGATTTATTCCAAAGTTGTTTGGTCCTGAAACAATAATAAGGTGACGAATGTAACCTTGAGACCACATCTTATTGAATGAGAAAAAAAAAATTATATTTCAAATATTTGATTCGATTCTTTTTTGTTCGAACTTTCCAGGAGAGAGCTCAGAGTCCAGACGCAGTTTTCGAGAATCATACTCCAGATGTGAAAGTTCAGGGTTATCCTATTCTTTGAACACTGTAATATAGAGAAACTACTTCTAGCACTGCATGGGAGATGCCACTGTTCTTGATTGATTTGTCTAGGCTTCATTTGCCAACTATAAAGAATGTACAACCATCTGGATTTATGCTAATCTTTTTGACATGCGAACATCTATTTATGAAGTTTCCTCAATTTGCTAGCAATAGAGACCATTCTAGCATTCATTATTGCTAAATTTCAGTCAATGAATAACTCCTTTGTATTAATTTATTCTATCTTATTTTGAAGACATAAGTCAGTCAATAAATATCCTTTTAAAAAGTTTGGAAGGATTAATGAATCCTCTATTTAACAAAAATATCTTACTCAAAAGTTTGTTTTTATAAAACTGCATGTGATTAAAATCTCAGGATTGTCATAATTTCTTATCCCTTCCTTTATCACCTGCAAGATTTTCATGAAAATTTGACACATTTTTACATTATCCCCAAATGAAAAGCTCTTAGGCCGGGATATTTAACACTAGGCAAAAATTGCATTTATTTTATTCCCTCAGTCAGACTTTTAAAAAAGTTTTTGACTTTGACATAATTGAAATTTTACTAGAATTTCAGTTGGTACAATATCTCCTTACTTGCCTCTTATACTATTATAGATGCTATGAAAAGGAATAATAGGGAAAGTGACAGTGGCTCACTTTAGGTGATGAATTATATTTTTATTCACCTCAAACTATCATTTGTTTCTGAAGGTTAGACATTATTCTCTATGTCTACATGTCTGACTGACAGAAGTATATTCATGAGCATGTAAAAAAGCACACTCATCTCCTACCTGTTTTATTTTTCTCCTTCCTGACCAGTAAAGAACCATGCCAAGCCACTATAAATTAGCTAATAAAGGGAAGCTATGACAACATTTTATAGGTAGAGGTAACTCATGCCTCTCTTTTTATTCTCTGCATAATACACTAAGTAACAGCTTTACATAAGAACAAAGGGATGGGAAAGTTGCTGCTAAAAGCACATAGTATTTGATATTTGTCATAGAGAAAAGAAATATATTTAAATGCTAAATATGACAGGCTTGTAAAAAATGGAAGATATTTTTATCAGTGACATATATTTATTATAGTACTAATTTTTTTCTGTCAAAATAAATAAAATCCCATTTTATTTAGTAGTTTTAAATGTTACTTTCTAAGAATTTTTTTAATAGGAAGATTTTTGTTGGATTCTAGTTATGGGTGACTAATTTGCTCAATTCTGTTTTCTTTTTTTGCATCAGTATATAGACAAACATTCCAAATATTTACCTGAATTCAACTTTTAAAAATAATTTATTGAACCTTCTATTTAGCTCTTTCTGGTTCAGAGGGTCCCAGCTGAAATAACTGTAGATGTAACAAAATTTTTATAATATATTCATGTAACAGAATTCTTAAATAGACTTCAGCTGTGTGTTATAAAAATATAAATTTTATTTGTAACTGAACAGGTTGGACATCTTGATCTAGCAAAAAAAAAAAAAAAAATACGTTAAATGCCTCTCATGTATCTTTCATTTTTCTCTTTTTTTTGTTCTCTGCACATGTTTTAAAGAACTAGATTAAAATGACCAAAGTTCTCCATGTATCCATTTTCACAATTTCTTGTTTGCCTATTGAAAGAAAAAAATAAGGTGAAGCTTATGTGCCATTGTGATTTAAATTATACACAGATATTTTAGATAAAGGTAAGAGTTGAAGAGCTCAAAAATAGCATTTTATGAAATATTAGAAAGACCTGGCCAGGCGCGGTGGCTCACGCCTGTAATCCCAGCCCGGTGGGAGGCCGAGGCGGGCAGATCACAAGGTTATGAGATCGAGACCATCCTGCCTAATATGGTGAAACCATGTTTCTACTAAAAATACAAAAAAAATAGCGGGGCGTGGTGGTGGGCGCCTGCAGGACCAGCTACTCTGGAGGCTGAGGCAGGAGAAAAGTGTGAACCCAGAAGGCGGAGCTTGCAGTGAGTCGAGATCACGCCACTGCACTCAGGCCTGGGCGACAGCGCAAGACTCCGTCAATAAAACAAGGAAGGGAAGGGGAAGGGGAAGAGAAGGGGAAGGAAAGGGAAGGGGAAGGGGAAGGGGACGGGACGGGACGGGGACAGGACCGGACGTGACGGGGAGGGGAGGGGAGGGGAGGGAAGAGGAAGGGGAAGGGGAAGGAAAGGGAAAAGAGAGGAAGGAGAGGAAGCAGAAGAAGAAAGGAAAGAAAGGAAAAATAAAGGAAAGAGAAAAGAAAGACCTGTATTTGTAAAGGCAAGGCAGTGGCAAGGGTAAATTAAAGCGAACATAATAATACTCTTACATGAATCAATCATTAACCAGCCATTTGGGGAGAAAGTGAGTAAGGGTCACTTCAGAATATTTTAAAGAGCGAACTCCGTGCAAGACTACCATAAAACTATGAGGTAATCCACTTACACCATGAAACTATGGTGTGATCCATCCTTTAAAAATAAGATGGAAGGAAGGATAGAGGGAAGAAGTATTTCATTTGTTAATTCACTAAATATTGTCATAGGAAAGATTCAACAGTTAAACCAAAGAAGCGAGAATATGTGCAGTGTAAAGAAAGTGGCTGTCAAATAATAATAATAATAATAGCCCAATCACACCAGCATCTATAAGCGGCCATTTGGGATAAGAACCACCAGAGAAGAGACATGAAATAACTTCTGTACTCCTTGTTCTAAAATTGGTCAGAGGAATCCTGGCATAATTTAATTCTGGAAGAACAATTATCTAACACATCATATTAATATTGAAATAATATAAATGCGTAATATTTACCAACACATACTGTAAAGACAGTCCACAGAATTTTATATTCTTTCTCCAAAAGGGTATTGTTCAAGAAGTATGAATGTATGAGTACTTAACATGTTAAAAAATGTATAATGTAAATGCTCACTAGAGAGAACATCTTTAGAATTACAAATAGTCATGCTTTCCAGTTATTAATAACATTTTAATATTATTCTAGATTATACATCTATAAAACTAAAATAAGAAAAACAATTATTGCATCAAAATTATTTTTGAAGATCAAATATTACAACATTTACATAAAATTAAGTAATTAAGAAAACACAATAAAACTCAAGTAACTAATAACAACATAGAGTTAGGCATAAAAATATTTTTCAAAATCAACTTTTGAATATACCAGACATTAAATTGAAGATACATATCAAAATTAATAAAAGTTACAAGATATATAAAGTAATGATCTTAATGGATAAAACACAACTTCTAAAGATATAAAAGAACCGAAAACATAGATGTGACATTTTCTACAAAGCAACACAATTTGAACATAGTTCTTAATTATTTCTTGCATATTAAATGTTATGCCAAAAATATGAAGGCGGGAAGGTAGGCAAGAGGGTTATTAAATGCAAACTAAAAAACACAAGTTATCTTGGAAAATAAACTGATGAGAGTAGGTAAGAAATCTTTCAAAAGGAAGAATACAAAATAGGAATCTATGAAAAAAATAATTTTCTAAATTAAAATTACAGCAAAATATTCATTTAGATAAAGATACTAACACCCCTATTTACAACAGAAAAATAAAAGTCAATAAAAATATCAAGTAAAGAATTTTAAGTGATCAAGAATTATAAATTAGATAATTAAAGAAATTCAAAACATTTTTAGGATATAAACTTCAACAGATTTTCCAGCTAATTGAGTAATATAATATCTTCCAGAACATATTCAAAATAATCTATGATAATGTAATCAAAAGTGTATATTTCATAACATTTCGCATTTGTAAGAAGCAGCATATTTATAATTGTAATTTTTATAGCTATTCAAAATAATACGTAATGATTGTCTAAATAAATGGGATTATAAAGACCATGAAATGACACTGATACTCATGTAACTCATATGGAAAATAATTGTGCCAATTTATTATATATCAACATGAATTACTTCCTCCAGAAATTTTTATATTGAATAAGAAATAGAAATGTTTTGGAATGTGATTCTATGTGTGCATTTTAAACAGCGGATTTCGAGCCTTAATTATGGCTCAATGATGAGTCATTATATTATCATTACAGTATATCTGCTGGCCTGTTTCATTTTTCTCTAAGTCAATATTCTTTGATGGTACAGAATTTTCCAATCATTAAAGTATAAGTAAAGGGAAATAAAACTCCAACATAAAAGAACTACTTTAAAGTTGCTATCAGAATACAGTCATAACTACAATATAAATTTTGAAAATACCTTTTTATATATTTAAAAGGCAGATATATTTTAAAGGAGAAACTGATTCTTCACCCTATGTAAAAAAAAGGACTTTGTAAATAACATTTTATTATTACTATTGCATATAATTTTATTAATTATAATTGTTTCTATAGCATCTCTTGGGCATCTAAAATATTATAAATACATTGCTAGCCAATGTCCGTTAGTTAATGTAATAAAAGATGTATACAAATATTTTTCAGAGTGACTCAAAAATATTCTCTCAAGAACTCTTGTTATGGTGAATTCTTTGGTTATTTGTCATATTGAAAGAGAATATATATATATATATAAATCTTCTATAATATGTAATATTATATATATATATATAGAGAGAGAGAGAGAGAGAGAGAGAGAGAGAGAGAGCGCCCCAAATGAGACAAAACTAAGACTTCAATAGAAAACCAACCATGATGAAAGAAGATCTTAAATACTCTTGAAAATTACATCAGTCTCTGACAGAGGTTCAGCACCCCCACACTGATTACTTAGGCTTAACAACAAACTCTGATTCATGAGAAGGCATTAATACTTAGTTTAGTTACTCTGCCATTGTATCTACAGTCTTGGGGAAATAATAGCTATGCATTGAAACATGATTGAAACAAAATTTTACCATGTGAGTAAAGAATGGCATGACATTGTATTGTTGGCAAGAATTTGAGCTATTTGTAAAACTTCATCCATTCTGCGTTGCAGAATCATGAAGAGGCATTAGAGAAATGTTTTTAAAAGGATAAACAAACTTGAAAATTCTCTGTCTCATTCTTGAAAACAGAACAACTTAGGACTGAATAAGCAGAAAGGATTCCTGAAATATTCAAGTGATGAGAAGCTGCAATAAAAGAAATCAAAAAGAGCAAGAGTTGTTACTGAGGTCAGTAAAAATTAAAAATATATTACCATGTTAACATTGCCACCAAGCTAAGAGAAGATAAATAAATGAAATATTGATATGTAATAATCATGTACTAACATAATATGGTATGATAATGATACTGTGAATTGTGCATATCTGTATGTATAATTAGAAAGTGAGATAGATATGGAAAGAACACTTAAAAATACGTAAAATTAGTTTTTAAAAGTAATGATTTCCATGTTGATATATTTGAGGCAGTTATTACCTATATATACTTTCTGTTTTCCAGCTTTCTAAATAGTACAACTATGTTACATGTATATCAAAAAATAGCATTATAATATATCACTATCAAGAGAAGTAGGTCTTTAAAAATTAAGGAAAATATATATTATTATATAAACTTTTGAACATTACATTTTCTAATGAGTTGGCATTAATCTGATTTATAGAATATATAATATTTTAAACAGTACATTTTTTATTGCCTATATAGCTAATGCAGACAAATTATTTGATTTAATATGCAATAGCCATTATTTAAATCAAAATAACTATGTCAATTTAAACATATGTGTCATATAATATTATTCAAGTATTGACAAAATAAGATAATTTCTGATAGAACTTTCCATCAAAAGGGTAAATATCAAAATTATTCAATTAAATTGACACTATCCAACAAAAAATCTGACACTTTAAATTTAGGCTTATTTTTGTATACAACCATTTTTTTTTAAGTCATATATTTCTACTTATTTGACATCTTAAATTTGTAATATATTGACCTAGTGGAAATAAAATAAAATGGCTGATTTTTCTTTGATTTATTTTGCCTTTTGAAACTAGTTAAATGATTTGCAACAATGTAAAACATAAACATTGCACATTTTCCTTCATCACCCATTTCCCTAACAGGCAAATCATATACAAGTAGACTAAATTCTATCCCCTAATGTCTTGTGATCTATGGCATTAAGTATAAAATGTCCTTCTAATTACATTGTTGAGCTCTGCTGGAGCCTATTATACTTGTATTTTCCTACAGTGAGTCTTTTAAGATTTAAGAGGTCTATAAGCTTGCTGAAACTTAATGCTTCAGTGCCCCCACTGAGCCTATTTTGGATAAAATTTTAAAAAGAGAAAAAGTAATTCAAATGTAAGTAAAAGGCAGCGTATTGGTGTTCATTTTCAATTAACTCTTCTATTTTTGAGAAATAGAAAGTAACAGTATGAAGAGTATGATCAAAACATATTTAAAAAAATCATTTGAACAATGAATGAATCGAGCACCGAATAATTTTGAGATATGTTTTATTGCCTTTTTACTTTTCCCTTCCAGAAAGATGTAATTACATATAGGGAAAACGGAAAAATACCTGCAATGTCCGGGTTTTCAATTAGAATGTTACAACGATTCTCCATTCCTTTTTTCTGTAAGTAATATTTGAATATTTCATATGCCATTGAAAAAAAGGTTAAATGTTAAGAAAATGCAATTCTTGCTTTACTTTTTTACCTAAATTGGAGAGACATGATCATCAATTAACCTTCAAGCTGAAATTAACTGAGCAAGCACATACTTCTTTAAATGTGTGCCACCTTTAGTAATATTATTTAAATTTTCATGATGAACTGAAAGAAACTATATTTCATAAAAAGAGATTTTTATCTTACTTTCAAGGATATGATATTCTAATAAGAATCTCCTTAAGCCTCTAGATTTTAAAAATTTCCAACAACTACTGGCATGATAGTTATACATATGGACTGAAAAGTATTTAGCACCTAAAAGTTTCAGACTATAATTTGCCAGTCTAAACTCAATAGGAATGTCAATTACTATAGAATAAATAAACTGATAGTCTCTAATTAATTTTATAAAGGCAGAATATGTTTTCTTCAGATTTTCATAAATTATTCTATACAAAATTGAAACATGTCTGTTACTCAAAATGCATGCCTATGAAATCATTAAGGTAAAAATCATCACCTTTTTCAATAAGATGCATTTTTATATAGTCATCTTCTATATTTTAAGTAAAAATGCAGCTACCCTTTCAAAGTGTACATTCTTTGTCTTTTTTGATCTTTGTTGGTTTAAAGTCTATTTTATCTGAGAGTAGGATTGCAACCCCTGCTTTTTCTTTTCTTTTCTTTTTTTTTTTTTTTTTTTTTTTGCTTTCCATTTGCTTGGTAAATATTCCTCCACCCCTTTATTTTGAGTCTATGTGTGTCTTTGCATGTTAGATGGGTCTCTTGATTACAGGAGACTGATGGTTCTTTATTCTTTACCCAATTTGCCAGTCTGTGTCTTTGAATTGGAGCATTTAGCCCATTTACATTTAAGCTTAATATTGTTATGTGTGAATTTGGTCCTAACATCTTGATGCTAGCTGTTTTTAACTCATTTTGCACATTAGTTGATTCAGTTTATTCATAATGTCATTGGTCTTTATGTTTTGGTGTGTATTTGCAGTGGCTGGTACCAGTTTTTCCTTTCCATGTTTAGTGCTTCTTGTGCAAGTCCCCCAGCTCCTTGCACTTCCCGGGTGTCGTGATGCCCCACCCTGCTTCTCGCTCTCTATGGGTTGCACCCACTGCCTGAATCAGTCCCAATGAGATGAACTGGTACCTCAGTTGGAAATGCAGAAATAAACTACCTTCTCCGTTGGTCTTGCTGGGAGCTACAGACTGGAGCTGTTTCTATTTGGCCATGTTGGCTCCTCGCCCTACTGTGTTTAAATTTAAGCACTGTATTTATGCTAACCAAGTGCTCACAATTATTTATTACTTGACTTGATCAAGCTTTAGTCAGACTTCTCTTTTTCCAAAGGCTCCTGAACTTTGGCTCATAGATAAGCTTAATCAGGAAAATATCTTCCCTTAATGGATCATTCTGACTGAAGAAATACATATTTTTCTTTTCAACTATATTTCTCATATGTGCTCAACTCCACTGCTCACCCTCCACCGCCCTAGATCCTCCCAAAAAATCCTGCTAGCTATGCTTAGCTGTCTCTATTTTTAACACTTTTTCCCAATTGTAGTTATCTTTTCTAACAATATCTCTCTTGACCTAAATTCAGATTTGTTTTTACTTGTCACTGATGTTTTGCCTTCATGCAAAATCTCAATATACTTGATAGAATTTGCCACATCTGGTTAAGGATTAATGAATTAAGTGTCAAAATATATAATGAGCTGAATATGTAGTATTTGTCAAAAATAAATAAATGCAATGGGCCATTCAGAAGAATCAGTAAGACTATTCTTAGTTTACACTCAAAAAAGAGTAAAGCCTGGCTACAGGACTATATAATTCCACACTGTGCAACTGGAGAGAAATGGGCTTAAGATAGAAATAAGTGTAATTAAAAGACTGAAAATCCCTATGGAAGAAGCAAGATGAAATGAAATGAAGTAACACCCTTTGTGGTCATAAAATGCATTAGGGAACACGAGGTAAAGATACTAAACAAGTGCTCTTCATGTCTTCTAAAAAAAAGATAAAAATAAATAATAGTGATCTGTGGTCATAAAAACTGAGGTTAGGGAGATATAAATAGTATTTACATATCCAAATTGAATATTGAATATAGTGAAAATATGATAAATATCATGGTTAGGAGGACACTAAGAACAGATTTTTTTTTTTTTTTCCTTTCTGATATCTCAGTTGTGGTACTGCTTTTAGGTGAAAAATAATACAGTTCAATAGCTCTTTCACAGTAATGATACTAAAACTTTTGAAGTGTGTTGGTGGTTTTCAAGTGGAATTATTTTGATACCAGCTTGCATCTTGAAGATTGTAATGGAGAAGTGCATATTAATAAGGAAACTTAAGTAATTATTACTAAGGAGAAATAAGGTTCCATTTTACTTTTAAGAGAGCAGTTATAGCTGAATAAAATCCACTGCCACTATTTATATTCTTCAGACAGAACTACTATTCATTTACTTTGATTTATTGAATTTCTATTGCTTATTCACCTTAAATTACATTTTATTGTTTCCATCTTGAACAGTAATAGTGTCATCAACATGAATGAGTTTCTCACATCAAAAAGTGTGTACCTGCTGCTTTCCATCTGCTTTCCTTCCTCTTTAACCTTGCTGGGACATCTAAAGAGATACATAATAAATCAGGTAAAAGTTCCTACTATAAAGCGTCTTTCATTGTTAAATGCAGGACTCAAAAATATCTAGTTAATTTGCAAATAAGGAAAAAACTTATATTTTTATATTAATGGAAAATCTGCCTCTTATTTTTCCTTTTATTATTGACATTGCAGTATAATACCCAAAGAAATTCCAAAATCATGAGAGCACATCATGATGAACTTTTACAAATGTTGCAAATTTAATAATCTGTTAAAAAAAACTAGGGAAAAAAAGATTATACAGTCAACACATGGTTGCAAGCCCATAAGACATAGTAAAATGTTTGTCTTCTAAAATTTCAGACACTGAATTTACTTATACTTTTGCACTGAAAATTCTTTGAGATATATTATACTTCATTTCAAATTTCCTTAAAGCTTAATCAAAGGTATGCCTGTCTTCACAAGTGCTCTATTTTTAAAGATATAATGCAAAAAAAAAAAAAAGCTTTGTAAATGATACGTCATTTGATTTGAATGGAGCATTTATCCTTGTAGATTTTATTGCTCTGGGAATGAAAGTGAAGAACTATAAAGAATATATGCATACTTTCAAACTTTTATTAATGCATCTAGGGAGTACTCGATCATTTTTTTGCTTTTAAAGACAGATGGAAGTGAGTAGTGATAATGTAACAATTTGCATAGGCAGTTCAATCAGGTAATTCCTCCCACCTATGATTCATTCAGTCGAGCACTTTGAATCTTATGAAAATATATTGTGAATGTAAAAACAAATGCATATATATATATGTGATGCATATTATTTGTATGTACACACAATATTTTCTATATTACTGTACTTGAAAATGCATTTCTCTTCTAATACATATGCAATGTGGGGCAGGTAGAAGTTTCACTCACAAAAGAAATGTTTATTTTCTCAATATACTCAGCCTTGCCCACATTTGTTCAAGTAACTTTGTCCTATCAAAGTCCTAATTGGACTTCTAGCTTTGATTTTGTTTCCCATTAAAGCACTCAAATGCCAAATCTTGGGTCTCTGACAATACCACCAAAACAATTTGTTGATTAAAACAAAGTGGAATTTATTGCTTATCACAATAATTAAGATGAAATGTTGACAGAATCTTAGTAGGATCTCAGAAGGGTATAAGTGCAATATTTTTTAAGTTGGGTGGGGAGTCTTATTTGTCTTTAAATATAAATCTTGAGAGAGTCAAGAGTTTCAAGGTATATTAATTCATTTTCAGACTGCTATAAATAACTGCCCAAGACTGGGTAATTTATAAATGAAAGAGATTTAATTGACTCACAGTTCTACATGACTGGCGAGACTTTGGGAAACTTACAGTCATGGTGGAAGGTGAAGGGGAAGAAAAGTACCTTCTTCACAAGGTGGCAGGAAGGAGATAGGTGAATAAGCAAAGGAGGAGAACCTCTTATGAAACCATCAGATCTATTGAGAACTCACTATCATCAGAACAGTATGGGGGAAACTGCCCCCATGATCCAATCACCTCCAATCAGAACAGCATGAGGGAAACTGCCCCCATGATCCAATCCCTTGACATGTGGGGATCGTATGGATTATGGGAATTCCAATTCAAGATGACATTTTGGGTGGGGACATAGACAAACCATATCACAAGGTTAGGCCTTATGGAAAAGTCTTGTGGAGTCACTGAGCCTAGGTGAACTATCTATTTTTAGTAGTTGAATACTTTCAAAAAGTTTCTGAAACAAGTAGTAAAAGTTAGGTAGAAATATGCATTCCTGAACATATGTTTTCCAGTGTTACATGATCATATTAATGTGAGAAATAGAACAGTAAGATTGGGCTAATGAAGTCATTAAGCTATGAAAGTGTAGATGATTTCATTGTTAGTATCCAGCTTAGTACCAATCACCCTTTGTTGTCATTCTTCAGTTTAAACTGAAGGATAGAACATCAACATCTGGAGAAGTGGTCAGTCCATTTTTCATTTTTTATGAGGTATTATAATCATATTGTATTAGTCCATGTTCATGATGCTGATCAAGACATACCCAAGACTGGGAAGAAAAAGAGGTTTAATTGGATTCACAGTTCCACATGGCTGGGGAGGCCTCAGAATCATGGTGGGAGGTGAAAGACACTTCTTCCATGGTAGTGATAAGAGAAAATGAGGAAGAAGCAGAAGCAGAAAACCCTGATAAACTTATCAGATCTTGTGAGACTTATTCACTATCATGAGAATAGCACTGGAAATACCGGCCCCCATGATTCAGTTGCCTCCCTCTGGGTCCCTCCCACAATATGTGGGAATTCTGGGAGATACAATTCAAGTTGAGATTTGGGTGGGGACACAGCCAAACCACATTATTACACCTCTGCCTCCTTCAAATCTCATATCCTCACATTTGAAAACCAGTCATGCCTTCCCACAGTCTCACAAAGTCTTAACTCATTTCAGCATTAACTTGAAAGTCCACTGTCCAAAGTCTCATTTGAGACAAGGAAATTCCCTTCCACCTATGACCCTGTATAGTCAAAAGCAAGCTAGTTACTTCCTAGATACAATGGGGATTCAGGCATTGGGTAAATACAGCCATTTTCAAATGGGAAAAATTGGCCAAGACAAAGGAGTTACAGGGCCCATGCAAGTCTGAAATCCAGCGGGTCAGTCAAATTGCAAAGCTCCAAAATGATCTCCTTTGACCGCAGGTCTCACCTCCAGGTCACCCCTATGCAAAAGGCGGGTTCCCATGGTCTTGGGCAGCTCAGCCCCTGTGGCTTTGTAGGGTAAAGGCTCCCTCCTGGCTGCTTGCAAGGGCTGGCGTTGAGTGTCTGCAGCTTTACCAGACACACTGTGCAAGTTGTTGGTGGATCTATCATTACGGGGTCTGGAGGATGATGGCACTCTTCTCACAGCTCCACTAGACAGTGCCCCAGTAGGAACTCTGTGTGGGGGCTCTGGCCCCACATTTTCCTTCCACACTGCCCTAGCAGGGATTCTCCATGAGGGCCCTGCCGTGCAGCAAACTTTCTCCTGGGTATCCAGGTTTTTCGATACATCTTCTGAAATCTAGGCAGAGGTTCTCAAATCTCATTTCTTGACTTCTGTGCACCAGCAGGCTCAAGACCACGTGGAAGCTGCCAAAACTTGGGACTTCCACCCCTGAAGCCACAGCCCGAGTTCTTCATTGGCCCCTTTCAGTCATTACTGGAGCAACTGGGACACAGGGCACCAAGTCTCTGGGCTGCAAACAGCACGGGGACCTTGGGACGGACCCATAAAACCACTTTTTCTTTCTGAGCCTCCGAGCTTGTGGTGGGAGGGGCTCCCATGAAAGTCTCTGACATAGCCTGGAGACATTCCACTCCTCCCCCTCACCCACCCCACCCTGCCTCCTGTGGTCTTGGGGATTAACATTAGGCTCCTTGCAAATTTCTGCCACCAGCTTGTATTTCTCCTCAATAAATGGATTTTTCTTTTCTACTGCATTGTCAGGCTGCAAATTTTCTGAACTTTTATGCTCTGGTTCCCTTTTAAAATGGAATGCTTTTGACAGCACCCAAATCACCTGTTGAATGCTTTGCTGCTTAGAAATTTCTTCCACCGGATACCCTAAATCATCTTTCTCAAGTTTAAAGTTCCACAAATCTTTAGGACAGGGGCAAAGTGCCACCAGTCTCATTGCCAAAACACAACAAGAATTGCCTTTGTTCCAGTTCCCAACAAGTTCCTCATCTCCATCTGAGGCCCCCACCGCCTGGACCTTATTTTTCATATTACTATCAGCATTTTTGTCAAAGCCTTTCAACAAGTCTCTAGGATGTTCCAAACTTTACCACACTTTTCTGTCTTCTTCTGAACCCTCCAAACTTTTTCAACCTCTGCCTGTTACACAGATCCAAAGTCACTTCCAAATTTTCAGGTATCTACAGCAATGTCCCACCCTACTGGTACCAATTTACTGTATTAGTCCATTTTTACATACATACCCAAGACTGGGAAGAAAAAGGTTTAATTGAACTTACAGTTCCACATGGTTGAGGAGGTCTCAGAATCATGGCAGAGGGTGAAAGGCACTTCTCCTCAACAGGAGAAATTGAGGAAGAAGCAAAAGTGGAAACCTCTGATAAGCCCATCAGATCTCATGAAAATAATTCACTATCATGAGAATAGCACAGGAAAGAACAGCCTCCATGCTTCAATTACCTCCCCCTGGCTCCCTCCCACAACAGGTGGGAATTCTGGGAGATATTTGGGTGGGGGCACAGCCAAACCGTATCACACACATTAAGTATTTGAGGGTATTTGTTTCAACTCCATGAGTGTCAGATTTTCCAGTTCTTTTACTTGAATGGCCACTTTTTAGATCATTTGACAGGAGATACATGAGAATTTAAAGTTTGGAGATACATGAGAATTTAGTGTTTGGAGATAACACACTTAAACACAGCAAAGTGGAAAATAATAATAATAATAATAAAAGTTATACGAACAGATTCTGTGATTCAGTTTTTAAGCCAAAACTTAATTCCTAAAGTAAGCTGAGTCCCAGTTCCTAAATTGCTGTGAAAACAGATATTAATTCCAATTTAAAGAGCCCACAGAAACATGTGGCACTGTTACCCAAAGTATCTACATTTATGGCTTTTTATTTTTTTCAGATCCTTTTAGAAGATTAAAATCCAAAAGATTTGCGGGGATTGAGTCCAATATTCTTCTCTTTAAACAACACATGCTCCTTCTTGAGAAAGTAATACTATGTTTTGGAGACCTACTCCAAGCAAACTAATGTCCAATTTAATGAATCCTTTGGTCTAAGAGTTCTGTAACCTTGGCAGCTTGACCTAGTTCTCTTGCTATCCTCAGAATATGGCATGTAGTATCCTCCCGACTTTTAAGGCCTGTTTTAAAGAATAAATTGAAGAGGCTTAAGGACAATAGAAAGCAACTAGAATTTCTCTTGAATAGCTAGAGTTGCAGGTTCCTAGATGTCTAGATTATTACCGTGTTTGCTTTGTAAAAAGGGCACATAGAGGTGGAGCCAAATAACACAGGAAATCAACTGATGGTTAATAGAAACTGGTATCAAGGGAAGTTTGGTGGCTCCCATAAGAAAATGTGCACAGACTCATCAGATGAGTTTGATTATTCACTAGCTAAATCTTGAGTAAATTGCAACTTGTTATTAACTCATGCCAGTAAGTGAATAAAGGTGCAAAAAAGAAATTGTAAGAATGTGGGACTTACAGGTAGCAGATGTGTATTAATTATTTAAAACTTTAAGTCAGCCAAAAGAAAGCAAAGTAGCTAGGAAAAAAATATGCATGTATGTTAGAGTGTGACAACATGCCCCTCTAGCCATCTGGATCTTGTTCTCTGGATCTTGAGTGGAAACTATCTACCTCATTCTGTCTATTTGCTTCTCAAAGATTTCTAAGCATCTTCAACCTGAAGGTTTTTATCTTGATAGTCTTCAAGTCATTTGAGGATGGCTTGTGTCTCTACATGACAAACAATGACTCAAGGACAAAGCCCTTGGCATTTTCACTGATGTGATAATTGTGAACCATAATTTGATAAGAGTCTTTCTAGTAGAGTTCAAATTATGTCTTCCCAAGGAACCAGTCGTCCAGAATTTGTTTATGCAGACGTAGTTTAGTATGATGTTGTGAAATGGATGCCAAGATTCAGTGACAGTACTAAATGTATTGCCTGAGAGTGAAAATTTGAGTTGACAATGACATTCTCAGAAACGCTGGGTGGCGTCTAAAGGCTTTTTGTGATTTTTAAAGGCTGTAATAAACCCCAAAAGTTCTGATCTCACTAGAATTAAAAGTAATAGCAATATCATGGGCGATGGAAGTTTAAGGCTCTCTGAAAGCACTGCCAATTTTACTTTCAGAATTTCATTTGTGCTTACTCACTGTCTTTTCCAAAGATCAAGAGGGATCGGTACAGTTAAATTTCTTATTAATTGTCCAGGTTTTAAGTTCTGGTAAAATGGGTGCTTTTGTCATTAGCTATTTTGGAATCTCCTAGGTTTAATTACAAAATCAAGTAATTATTTGTTATTGTTAGGATAACACCTCTCTGGCAAAGAAAAGCTTCAACTAAGTTCAAGAGTAAACAAAAACTGATAAAAACCTATTTAATACATATTGCAGGTAAGTAGTATAAATTCTATTAGGAGATGTTAAAAAAAGAAAAAAACTCAATCCAATGTATAGAAACTTGTCAATATCTCACCTTTACAATGTAACTGGATTTACAATTGCAACATATAAAAAACGCACCAGAGACACTGTCAAAAATTTTAGTCAAGTTTCCAAAAAATATTATTGCTTGAGAACAGTGGATCATTTGTATTTATTGTAGTAAAATACTAAAAGTTCTAATATTATTACATTTATGAACGCTAGCAAAAAAAGAGAGCAGAAAATTATCTCTTGAGGTTTAACATACAATATGCAAGTGTGTACTTAAGTATCTTTCTTGGATCAATAACATATTATAAGCAGTGAGGGTACTGCTTTTTAACATAGCACATACTTTCACAAAATTGTCGGGAAATATCACAATATTTTCTCTGATTTAGGAGGGTGTTTAAGATAGAAAGGTAGGGGAGGATGGAGAGAGAGAGACACCTAGACAAATTATAGTACCAGTATTTGTGGTTGATCTTGAATGGGTTTATATAGAATATTGAAAATTATGAAACATATGTTTTAATTTAATTTCACAGAATTAACATAGGAAGAATGCCTTTATCTCTTTGTGGTAAATTGGATAAACAATAGAGCTCTCAAATTAGTTTTAAGTTAAATATTCTTTGGAGAATGTCAAGACAACTTAAATTATTTCCATTACTTTTACCTTTATAAAATGAAGGAGCAAATCTTTATTACCTGTCAGCCAATACAGGAAAGCAAAAGATATTTTAAGCATAAAATACATCTTAAATTTTATATATTCTGAATTTGAAGCTTGAAAGGAAAAAGCAAGACTTTTTAGGAGAGACACAATAAATTTTGTAAAGGTAAAAGGTAGTTATCAAGAATATTTACAACCACAGTCATAAATAGTAGTAATCATTAGGAATAATTTTGCTAAAATAAGTCAACAGATAATGAACTTAAAGCTTCTAACTGGGATACAAAGAAGAGTCCAACCATTGCTACTGAATCTATTCTAAAAATTGAAGAGAAGAGGCTCCTTACTAACTCATTCAATGAAACTGGCATCAGCCCGATACCAGAATCTGGCAGAGGCACAACAAAAAGAGAAAACCTCAGGCCAAAACCCCTAATGAACATCGATGCAGAAATCCTCAACAAAATATTATCAAGTCAAATTCAGCATCACATCAAAAAGTTAATCCAACACAATTAAGTGGGCTTTGTTCCTGGGATGCAAGGGTGGTTAAACATACACAAATCAATAATGTGATTCACAACACAAATATATTTAAAAATAAAAACTGTATGGTCATCTCAATAGATATAGAGAAAGCTTTCAATAAAATCCAACAACTCTTCGTCATAAAAACACACAAGAGGATAGGCATTGAAATAATATACCTCAAAATAATGGAAGTCATCCATGACAAACCCACAGCCGATATCATACTGAATGGACAAAATCTGGAAGCATTCCCATTGACAACTGGCAGAAGACAAGGAGGCCCACTCTCTCCACTCCTGTTCAACATCTAATAGAAGTCCTCATCAGAGCAATCAGGCAAGAGTAACAAATAAAAGATTTCTAAATTAAAAAAAAATGTGAAGCTATCTCTCTTTGCTGATAATAAGATTCTACACCTAGAAAAATCCTAAAGACTTTATCGGAAAGCTCCTAGAACTGATTAACGACATTAGTAAAGTTTGAAGATACAAAATCAATGTACAAATTCAGTAGCATTTCTGTAAAACAACAACATCCAGGCTAAGAGCCAAATTAAGAACACAATCCAACTTACAACAGCCACAAAGACAATGAAATACTTAGGTCTACAGCTAGCTGCGAAGTTGAAAGATTTCTACAAGGAGAACTACAAAACACTGCTGAAAGATATAAGAGATTACACAAACAAATGGAAAAACATTCTATGCTTATGGATTCGAAGAAACGTTATTGTAATAATGGCCAAATTGCCTAATACAATTTACAGATTCCATGCTATTCTTGTCAAAATAGCAACACCATTCTTCAAGGAATTAGAAAAAATACTATTCTAAGATTCATATGGAACCAAAAAAGAGCCTATATAACCAAAGGAATTCTAAGCAAAAATAAAAAAGCCAGAGGCTTCACACTACCCAACTTCAAACTGTACTATACAGCTACATAAATCAAAACATGTTGGTACTGGTACAAAAACAAATATGTAGACCAATGGAACAGAATAGAAAACTGAAATAAAGCCACTCACCTACAACCATCTGATCTTCAACAAGGATGACAAAAACAAACAACGGAGTATACATTCAATGGACTTTGTATTCAATAAATGGAGCCGGGATAACTGGCGCTTCATATACAGAAGATTAAAGCTGGACCTGTACCTTTCATTATATACAGAAATTAACTGAAAATGGATAAAAAATGTAAACGTAAGACCTTAAACTATAAATACCTTATAAGAAAATCTAGGAAATACTTTTCTCAACATTGGCCTTGGCAAACACTTTTTGTCTAAGTCCCCAAAAGTAATTGCAACAAAAACAAAAAGTGACAACTGGCACCTAATTAAACTAAAGAATGTCTGCACAAGAAAAAAAAACTGTCAACAAAACACATAGATAACCTATAGAATGAAAGAAGGTATTCACAAACTACGTATCTGACAAATGTCTAATATCCAGAATCTACAGGGAACTTAAATCAATAAGCAAAAATAGATTGTCCCATTAAAAAATGGGCAAAAGACATGACCAGAAACTTCTCAAAGGAAGGCACGTAAAACAGCCAACAAACATGTGACAAAATGCTCAGGATCACTAATCATCAGATAAATGCAAATCAAAACTGCAATGAGAAACTCACCATTCAAAATGGCTATTACTAAAAAGTAAAAAAAAAAAAAAAGATTCTGGGAAGTTGTGGAGAAAAGGGAATGTTTATACACTGTTGGAGGTAATGCAAATTAGCCTAGCCACTGTGGAAAGCAGTCTGGAGATTTCTCAAAGAACTTAAAACAGAGCTCCCATTCAAGCCAGCAATCCCATAATGGGGTATGTACCCAAGGAAAAATAGATCATCCTACCAAAAAGACACATGTACTTGTATATTAATTGCTGTGCTATTCACTATAGCAAAGACATAGAATCAACCCAGGTGCCTATCAATGGTAGATTGGATAAAGAAAACTTAGGATATATGCACCATGGAATGCTATTCATTCATCATTTATTTAATTCCATAAAAATAGAATGAAATTATGTCCTTTGCAGCAACATGGATGCAAGTGGAGGCCATAATTCTAAGGAAATTAATGCAGGAACAGAAAACCAAACACTACTGGTTCTCACTTATAAGAGGGAGCTAAACATTGAGTACAAGTGGATATAAACATTGTACAATAGACATTGTGGTCTACTAGAAAAGGAAGGGAGGAAAAGAAGAATGGGTTGAAAAACTACCTATTGGGTACTATGATCACTACATGGGTGATGGGATCCATACACAAAGCCTCGGCATCATACAATATTCCCATGTAACAAACCTGTACATTTACCCCTCATAAATAAAAATTTAATTTTTTAAAAAGCTTCTAACTTTAGTCTGAAATATATTTAATAAATTATGATCTTAACAGACCATAAAAATCTCTTTAAGAAAAAAATATATATATTTCTCATATAGAGTACACATTCCTTGCTTCATATGATACTTTTAAGGAAAATCCAAATATAAATGCATTTTAACAAAGTGAAATGGCTTTTATTTGATTTTGCATAAAAGTAAAAATCTTGAACAGGATATAGACATTTCTGCTTAATTTGATCTGTAGCTGCTTATTCAATCTCCCCTAATACCTTATATATTAGTCAGGATTCCCTAGAGGGACAGAACTGATGGGGTCAATATACTATATATCCTAATATATACACATATATAAAATAGAATATATAATAAAACAGGATATATATGATATATAAGAAATATATCATATATTATATAATATAGTATATATAATATAATAAATGTTATATTTAATATATAACATATAAATATAATATATAATATAATGAATAGTATATATAATATAATAAAACAGGATATATATTATATACCCTATTTTATATATGTATGTATATATATATTCATAAATATATACATATGTAATATATAAAATAGTATATATTATACATAATATAAAATTATTATATATTATATGAAATAATTATATATTTTATATAATTATTGTATATTATATATGGAGTTTTTTTAAGTATTACTGTACATGATCACAAGTTCCCATAATAGGCTATGTGCAAGTTTGAGAAGCAAGGAGAGTTAGTCTGGGTCTCAAAACTAAAGAACTTGGAGTCCGATGCTTGAGGGCAGAAACATCCAGCATGGGAGAAAGATGTAGGCTGGGAGGCTAGGCCAGTCTCGCCTCTTCATGTTTTTCTGCCTGCCTGATATTCACTAACAGCTGATTAGGTTGTGCCCACCAGATTAAAGGTTGGTCTGTCTTCCCCAGCCCACCCACCTTAATGTTAATCTCCTTTGGCGACACCCTCACAGACAGACCCATGATCAATACTTTATATCCTTCAATCCAATTAAGTTGACACTCAGTATTAACCAACATAAGTCTACCTTTTGTCAACTTGAACCCATACACATCTCTTGAGATGATACATGATCTTCAAATAAGGACTTAACAAGGTCATAATTACACATAACATAATACAACTATACTACATACAACCAGAAAATTAAATGCTAATATGAAGTCAATATTTCTTATGTCTCATGATTATAGAAAAGAAAATAAAATGAAGATATTATCTTAGTACAGGTGTATACATGCACAAACACGTTTTTAACAAAAGAAGGAGGAAATACTCATGACAGTTACAGTCCTTGTTTCAGCAGCTGGTCATGTGGTCGTAGCTGGTATTGATGGCCGCCTTCTTTTACTACCTTACTACCCATTCTGTATTCACTTTGCCTTCAGCAAGCACCTCAGGAAATCATAGTTTTTGTTTGTTTGCTTGCTTGTTTGTTTTGTTTTTGTTTTTCCAGGTGAAGTAATCCAAACCTTCATTCCTGAGGGATCTGGACTATTTGTCCTGCCTGGATTGGGCTGTTGTAGTTTCCCATTGACCATAATCACAGGGCAGGGTAATACCGAGCAACACTCTAATGGATCACCTGTATTCCATGCATATGCTTTCTTACCTCCATTATGGAGTAGTAGACTGATTTCAACTTGATAGTCCAGGTCAATCACCCCAGCCAATACTGTAACTCCCTTCTTAGCCTGTTGATTTACAGGTAGGAGGAGCCAAAGTGTCCAGGTGGCAATCTTAACTTCCAATTTAATGGAATCATTATTGTGTCTTGTGGTGGCAGCATTCCTCCCTCTGGAACTAAGATCTCTAGGCCAGCAGAATGTAACTTCACAGGAATAGGAAGCAAACATTTTGCTAGTGGATCACTAGGCGTGGGAGTGAATGGTGCCACTTCTACTTCCATCTCTTGATTCCTGGACTCGTGAATCCTGGCTATGGAAGAAATAGTACCATCTATTGGACACTGATTCAGAGCATATACCGTCTTCTGGAAAACTTTGCCCCAGCTCTGCAAAGTATTGTCATCTAAATGATATTGTAATTGTGATTTCAAAAGGCCATGTCACCATTCTAAGAGTCCAGCTGCTTCAGGATGATGGGGAATATGGTAAGACCATTGAATTTCATGAGCATGAGCCCAATGCCGCACTTCTTTAGCCACAAAGTGAGTTCCTTGGTCAGAGGCAATGCTGTATGGAATACCATGATCGTGTGTAAGGCATTTTGTGTGTCCATGGATGATCGTCTTGGCAGAAGCATTGCGTGTAGGATAGGCAAATCTATATCCAGAGTAGGTGTGTATTCCAGTGAGGACAGATCTCTGCCCTTTCCATGATGGAAGAGGTCCAACATAATCAATCTGCCGCCAGGTAGCTCACTGATCACTCCGAGGAATGGTGCCATATTAAGGGCTCAGTGTTGGTCTCTGCTGCTGGCAAATTGGGCACTCAGCAGTGTCCATAGCCAGTTCAGCCTGGGTGAGTGGAAGTTCATGTTGTTGAGCCCATGACTAACCTCCATCCCTGGCATCATGGCCACTTTGTTCATGAGTCCACTGGGTAATGACAAGGATCGCTGGGGAAAGAGGCCGAGTGGGGTCCACAGAAGTGGTCATGCCATCCACTTGATTATTAAAATACTTCTCTGCTGAGGTCAACCATTGGTGAGTACTCACATAGGATACAAATATCTTCACAGTTTTTGAACACTCATTTTCACTTAGTTACAGAAAAATAATCTGAAACTCTCTGCAAGATATCAAGCTTTTCTCTTTCTAAAAAAAAAAAAGAAAAAAATTCTCAGATATACTAATCTTGTTTTCACCAGTGAAAACTAGAAAAAAGAAAACTGAAATTTTTTGATTATATTTTCCCCTGAGCACACATTTCATTTTATCCTTACAAAATTTCATGTGGCAAAATATAAAAGCATATAATAACATTTTCAAAGACATTTGAAAATTCTTTATTCACTGTAGTTATTTTATAATGCTAAAAATTACAGGTACATTAAAATAACCTATGATTACTAAAGTTTGTTTTTCTCTTTCAAATTTGCCCAGATAGTCACAGAGTATCACTCAATTTTACATTTATATATGATATTAGTGTTAACTCTATAATTCTATTTTTTAGATATACTACTGATGATATACATATCAGTCTGTATTCTAGAGTTGGCAAAATATTTACAGTAAGATGTTCATAAAATAGGTAGACAGTTCAAACAGAACAAAATCCTTTGAATTCATATTTCAACCCAGTTGTTGTATACAAGCCAAAGACCCCAGAAACAAATATATAACCAAACAAAACTGGGTTTCTTACTTGTTGAAGCATTCGAGAAAACATAAGAATGTTTAGTCATTTTTGTAGTGTCTAATACCTTTGCTTCTAGTCTCTAATTTAAAATGATTATGAGTTATTCTGGTTTCTTTGTTCTGTTCTATCTATGTCACAGAGAGTTCTAGTCAGATGTTTATTTTCTGTGAATTGTTAATATCGGTAGGAGAACCACATAACCTACGTTGGAGCAATTAGGCCAGTTACAAGCTGTCATCTATCAGGTACAATTATTTCTTTGTCACTCTTTACCCTCAAAGTAATACTATTACATTAAAGATTAAATACAAAAGTGATTCAATTAAAGCATTAGAACAATAGATATATAAATTTAATTTTAGTATGACAGAAAACCAAATACTTATAAAAATTTAGGACAAATAATTTTGACTACAAAAAAATATCAAAGATGTCTGCAGAGGAAAAAATCATTAAATATTATGTGACAAAATTGATAGAAACATTTGCAGTAGATGTAATAAGAAAATGACTGATTCTTCTAAATAAAAGTTGCTATAAATAAATTAAAATATTATTGGTAATCCAATGACCAATGGATGTGAACTGGCAATCTGTAGAAAAGAAATTATAATTGGCTTACACATATTTTAAAAGATGCTTCTATTCTCATAAAGGAAATCACAAGTTAAAATGACAATAAAACATTGTTTCCAGGTTTTGGTTGGTTGTTAAAGGGTTAGAGGAATAGTCATTCTCGAGATGGTATGCATTTAAATGTATGAAAGCATTAAAATATATTCCAACTGATATAGGAGGGAGGCAGGGAAATGCTGGGTAGAGAAGAATGGGTCTTTGACTAGGGCTTCACCCCCAGGCCTGTGTCCACGGACCTAGGTGTGGACAGATGTTTCTGTTTTCGTGCCCAAATGTTGCATTTTCGATACCACCCTGGCCCATCATGCCCCCATCCTCTTTCTATAAAAACCTGGAGACCATAACAGATAGAGACACAAACAGCAGGATGTCAAAAGAAACACATGGGTGGAAGAATATCTTGAGAGGAGCATGCTGGCAGAAGTACACACCTGCAGACATCAGCAGACACCAGAAGACCATCTACGGTGGAACAACGTGGATGGGAATCTGGCTGGAGCAGTCAGAGGAGAGTCTGGACAATGAGTGGCCCTACTCCGGGGGAATACCACCTTCCCACTCCATCCCCCTTCTGGCTCTCCATCTATCTGCTGAGAGCTTCCACCATTCAGTAAAACTTTGCACTCATTCTCCCAGCCCATGTGTGATCCAATTTTTCTGGTACACTAAGATAAGAACCCGGAAATACAGAAAGCCCTCTGTCATTGCAATTAGGCAGAGGGTGTAACTGAGTTGATGAACACAAGCAACCTGCACACATCAAAACAGCCCCCTGGGTCTTCGGGAGCTGTAAGCATTCACCTCTAGACACTGTCATGGGGTCAGAGCCCCACAACCTGCCCGTCTTCAGTCTTCATGCTCTCCCTAGAGGTTTGAGCAGGGAGACACTGAAGAAATGACAGGGGAACATTATCTGCTTCACAAAGATTAATGAGAAGGGAAGTACAGGCCAGGCGCAGTGGCTCACACCTGTAATCCCAGCACTTTGGGAGGCTGAGGTGGGAGGATCACTTAATGTCAGTAGTTTAAAACCAACCTGGCCAACACAGTGAAAGCCCATCTTCAATAAAAATACGAAAATTAGCCAGGAATGGTGACACACGCTTGTAATCCCAGCTACTTGCGAGGCTGAGGCAAAAGAATCACTTGAACTTGAGAGGCGGAAGTTTCAGTGAGCCAAGATCATGCCACTGCACTCCAGTCTGGGTGACAGAGTGACACTCTGTCTCAAAAAAAAAAACAAAAAAAATAAAAAATAAAAAAAATAAAGAAAAGGGAAGTATATCACCATCACCATAAGAAAATCAAGTGTTATTTCTAATAAATTTCATTTTTTATTGAGATATTATAAAATTCAATGTTATTAATTGTGTATGATGGGCACCTGATTGTTTTATATTTATTTTTCATTATGTAGTACGTTTTCTACATCATTATTTTATGAGAAAATTTAAAATTTTGTTTAAAAAATTTGTTTAAAAAATTGATTTGCTTACAGCTACTGTAATTAATGCATAGTCACTTAAAGGGGTGTGCTGCTGTTACAAAAACCTAAAATATGCAGGATTTTCATTGTTCTTAGGTAGTAGCAATGAGGAAACCTTTGCGAGTCTGGGAAATGGTGACATGCTATTAAAGGGGAAATTAATGCTTCATAATTCTGTCACTTACAATGACATGGAAGTCAAATAAAATTGGACTATATATTAAGTCTGCCGTTCCAAGGGGAGATCATGCTTAAGTGTGTGTTAATTGTTCTAGGCTGAGCTTAGCAAGGCATAAATAGGGGGATTGCAGGCAATAAGAAAAGGGAATCAAGAGAACCCAACTTGTAGAGCTTTGGAAAAGTCAGCTTATCCAGACTTCAAACAGTAGCAAATAAAATATTTTAAATAATTTCAAAAATGACTAATTATATCTTATGCAGAAGTCACTCCTTAAAATTAACCATTTGTCATTGTAAAATTGCAAATTATGTTAAGGTTAAATCCAAAATTTAATATATTTTTCTTGTAATATGTTTTATTTAAAAACTATCAAATATAAATGCCAGCTGTACATTTGCACAAAAGAGATGAAACAGTTCTTTTTCAAGGGATTTTCAGTAAACCCTGAAGACCAGAGCAGCATCTCTGGTTAAAAATTTCAAACAGTCCATGTGTTAGTACTGCATGTGGTGTGATAACTTAGCATATGTAGTGTTTGATGTTTTAATTATAAGATCCAGGTATTAATTAAAGTAAACTTTTTACTTTAAGCTAGTGGAGACATATTGTTATAATATATGTATAGTAACAAACGATTATCTTAGTAACATTTTATCTGCAAACAATTAAATCTTTAAAGGAAGTGGTGTTAATCTATTGAGTATTAAAATATAATATTCCAATCTTCCTTATTCACAATGGTAGCCTCAAACTGCACTGCAAATTTTAATATTTGCCAGCACCTTTTTGTACCTACAAATAATTGCCTGCAGACAAGGTGAAAATATTGTTTTAAACAGAACCTTAATTTTTTGAATGTTCATTATAGTTATGATCCTACTTTGGAGTGAATTTTAAATATTTTTTTGTGGTACAAGTCTGTAGTTATGCTCATGTGGACCAAGGCAGTGATTATCCTGCTAACATTTTATCAAGCATAAGTAACTTTTGTATTTATTTTCAATCACCTATATTTTAATATAATATTATATCTTCAGTATACTAAGTTTCACATCTGCTTCATTTCTCATTCATTGAATAATTGTTCAATACTTTATTGACTTAAAAACATAAATGGATTAGGTAAAGTCAGGTTAATTTTCTCTCTCTTTAACTTATATGTAAGAGAAGAGAAGCAGTGAGATATATGTATTTTAAGTGAATTTATACATGAAGAGGGATAACTATAGACTCATCTTAAATTGCCTGACAATTTATTTTGTATGTTTAAACTGTCAACTAAGAAGAAGGAAAAGACAAGACTGTTAAGCAGTACAACAGGGTGTTGGGTAGGGGATCATTTTCAATATTTTCAAAAGTGAGGCTACAACAGAGACAGCTAGATGTTTCCCTGAGTTATTTTGTAGGTAGGACCCATCAGTAAACTAGGTAAGTTCAGCATTTAAAACATGGATTTCCTACAGGTCCTGTCTGGGAGTTTGTAAGTTATCAGTTAGGGGTACACTAACTAGGGGTTTGTAAGTTATACAGTCATGTGGCATCTTGTCAGAAGGAAGAAGTAAAAGTGGCAAGATTCAAAGAGTTGTAGTGAGTAACATTTACAGTACAGGGTGATAATAATAGAATTTCATAAGAAATGTGTTTCCTAGCAAGAGACAAGTTGGACAAGTTGGGTATGATGAGAGTTTAGGAGGGCCTCAATAGAGTGAGACATAAATAATTAATATCCTTCACTGTTCAATTGACTTGAATAAATATGCAGTGACTGCAATGACTTGAATACAGCATGGAAGTATTTTCTCCACAGATTCCAACTGTTGGTTGTAATATTTGAAGGGTTGCTCTTGGTGTCCGTGCTTTGGGGAAGAATCACTAAGGTGTTTCCAGTTGGTTCATAAACAAAAAGGAAACAGAAAAAGTTAAAAGTAGGATGTTCTAATGCAGGGTTTTTAATAAGACTCTCCTTAAAATGCTCAAAAGAGGAGGAGACTTCTTTAGGACATTGTAGAAGTTTGGGGTGGTCAGGTTTAGAGGGAATATAGAGGCTGAGCCATGACAGATAAATTTGGGGTCCATTGCTCACATTTATTGCAGGGGTCAAAGGAAAACTTCCTCTTTCACCTCAGAAGTTGCTGCAAATAGACGCAAAAGGCAGATTATTTGGGGAAAAAGGCATATAAGCTTGTTAATGTGCACAGAGGAAAAATCACAGAGTGATCACTTCACCACACAATGGGATACAGATGGTTATATATCTTTCTTATTAGGAGAAAGGGGGATAGAGAAGCATTAATGCTTCTAGTGTGGTAGTAAATCATCTCTGGGAGAATTCAATGGGCATGCAGAACACACAGTGACCTAGGACAAAATTTGTTGGGCCCAAAGAGCAGACAATGGTTTGTAACATGTCTTTCCAGGTGGACAGATGGACTTCAGTCTTTGTTCCTGTGATAATAGTTCAGCTAATGAAAACTCAGGGAAGGGATCAGAGGCAATGGTTTTCTTTTTTGGCATGTCCGAGCTTTAGGCAGATAAAGGAACTTTAGAGAACAACTTCATCTTGTGCTTTGGGAGACACAGAGGATTGAGAGGCAGAAGTGGAAAGGGAAGATCAGAGAGACATTGAAAGTTTTCTTCTTCAGTTCAGCATGCCAAAGGGCCATATTTTGGAGTATTGTTTGTTGACCCCCAATACTATCTTGCTAATCCCAAGAATCACTGGAGTTGTCTTTTGGTAATGCAGGTAGGAATAACCAAGATTTCTTTTACTCTTTGAAGATGAATCAAAAGACTCTGTCCTGAAATGTAATGTTCTAAATATTTTACTTATGGAATAGAGAGAGTTGTAGCTTCTTTTTAAAATACTTTATGGAATTTGGTGGATAATTTCTTTAATAGTTAGAGGCTTTTTTCTATGACGGCCTCTAGGGTGGAGAACAAAGTAATGTCCTTCACATATGTGATAAGAAGAGAATGCAAAGGAAATTCCAAATCTGCTATGTCTTCTTTTAAGACTTGGGGAAAGTACATGAGTCTTTCAATATACCCCTGAGGCATTACAGTTCAGATATATTGCTTTCTTTCCCAGGTGAAAGAGAAAGAACAAAACAAAACTGGCTATCTGGATCAACTGGGATGCTAGAAAAAGCACTGCAGAGGTCAGTCAATGAAAACCTGACCATCAGGTGGTATGGTTGGTAGAAATGTGTGTGGATTACTTACAACAGGATGGTGGGGTATTATAACTTCATTGATGTCTATACGGTCTTGGACAAATTTCCAAATCAGGTATTTGAATGTTGTACTGATAGGATTGGTGTATTAAACTGCCTAGTGTATAAAATGATTACCCTTGCTTGAGGTAATCTGCAATAATTGCCTTGATTCCCTGAATGGCTTTCTGGCATGAAGGTATTATTTAGTATTTGGAAGTATTTTTGTTTCATCTATCTGTATTTTAATTGTTGATACTGATGAATGTGATCAATGGCAGTGGTGCACTGGGATCATAGGTTTTCAGGGATAGAGTTGAGTAAGTCCTAAAATGTTTTAATAGGAGAAAGTTCCTCTTTGCGTTCCAGAAATAGAAATATAGGGATAGAGTGTTCAGGGGGTTCCTAGAGGATTCCCTCTTAAGCAGTTTTGTTTTTTCCAATGGTAATGTCATTTTCTGTTTTTGAGAGAAAAAGAAAGTGAGCTCTATGAATTTCAAAAAATCTCAGGCAATTAATGGAAGCTAAGGGATTAAGAGCAACTGGTGAGAAACCTGTAGTTCTGTGACTTGAAAGTCTATAAAAAGAGAATAGTAAATTGTCATCAGTTGATCTGAAATCCCAACTATTTGCATTTTGTTTTCCAAAGAACAGAAAATGTAGTTGAGTTTATTATTGACAATGCGGCCCCTGTATCTATGAGAGTTATAAAGGCTTCCTGTTTAATGATTTCAATTGCACCTGAAGTCATAGTTAAAAGAAAGGGATAAGTCTCCCTGGAAGCATCCCTAGCATTTTGTCTTACAAGAGAAAGGAATAGGGACTTTCTCATGTTATTATCTGAATCACATTTCCCCAAAAAACTGATCAAAATTTAAAGTAAAGGAAAAAATACATATAGGAGTTATTTAAAGATCCTCATCTGGGTAACTTCATATGCATCTACCAAATGAAGAAAACATTTTAAAAAATGTGTTAGGCTATTTTCCAATTAATATTTTGTAATTTTAATGTTTCTATAATTAATATGAAATGTAATCTGAAATTAATAGCAATAATTGATTAGACTATAATATTTGTAGTGATTTCTCATTTAAATTAGGAAAGATATTTAAATGTGACACAAATGGTTCTGATATTTTCCTGGCCTGATATCACAATTAATCTCACTGTGACACATAAAGGTGAGTTTAAGATATTATGTTTTCTATTATAAAAGGTTATTACTTACTAAGTTGAGAAATATTGTACATGCTTTAGGAATACTGTCTAAATGACCTCTCTAGAGTACACATTTTTTTTTCATTTTCCTTACATGCATTTAAAAAAGGTCCTTAAGTTTACATTCATAAAGAGATGTTTAGCCATTTGTATTTATCAACCACAACTTTGTATGACACCAGAGAATGTAATGACAGAGAAATGATTTGAATAATTAATTTTAAACCTCCCACATTATGTGACTCAACATCTGGCAAATTTACAAGAGAAAAACATTAGAGTTTTTATGATAAGTAGTCTTTATTCATTCACTGTAACTAATGTTTATGAGCTGCAATATGGAAACCTGTTCTAGTTCTCTATGCTCCTGCCTTCCCCATGGATAATATTATGGGAATAAAAAGTTTTATGGCTCAATTAGGAAGTAAATGCATGTAGACAAATACATATATAAATAAAATAACAACTTTTTTAGTTTATACAGCTGTCAAATAAGCTTTTTGTATATTGTTTAAGCAACCAGTGTGTTGAATTGATTTGAATAATAAAGAATAAGCTTAAGATAAATTTGGGGTATTAAACATGGATAAAAGAACAGTAAATATATAAAGGCAGAGGGTTGTTCAATTTTTCATAAATAAATTTTAAATACTCATTACATATTTGAAAGACTATCTATAGGTGTGTATATATATACATGTGCATATGTACCTCATAGTAGAAACTACAAAAACACAGCACCATAAAAATAATATCTGGTAAATTTTCTTGAATGAATTTACAGTGGACACATATGCAGCATTCTCAAAAGAAGAATATTTAAAAAATAATCTGATTTACAATATAGTCATTTGTCTTTAAAGTGACATAATTTCTGGAAATATTACCAGGAAGAAGAACGTAGAACATAATTTTACTTTGATTTAGTATAACATACATATCTGAATCTTTGCTTTTTAAACCAATAGATGACTTCATTAATAATTGTAAGTGATACATTACTATAGGAATACGTACTTTTAGAAACATGTTTCTGCAACTGAATATTAAACAGATTAAACAGTGCAGAGGAGGAAATATATTTTTTTCTTTTGGTCTCATAAATTCTTTATTGGACTGGACTCCTGTAACAAAAGACAGATTAACAAGAGATAAACAAGCCTACATTTATTAGTATGCATATTTTCTATGTACAAATGTTCCTCAATTTACAATTGTCTTATGTTCCAATAAACCTATTGTAAGTTTTCAATATCATAAGTCAAAAGTTTTCAACTTATAATGGGTTTATCCAGACATTATTTGTTTCATCAAGAAGCCCCCTGAATACCTATTGTTTTCACACTATCATAAAGTAAAAAAAAAAAATGTAAGTTGTACTATCATACATCAAGGAAATTCTGAATATGGGACACCCCCAGGAAATGAGTAGTTCTCAAAAAGGTAGGTTTGCAAACCAGCTTATATGTCATCTTCAACAACAATAAATTTGTTAAGAAGTAACAAGACAAAGGAAAACGAGTCTTTGGGGTAGCAAATAAAGGGAAGGCAAATAAATGGCACATAATGGCTAGTTAGTAAAGCTTGTTAATGTAGATTCCTCTGGTATCATCTATAGATCTATAAGAGTCTAAAGTTTTCGGCCGGGCGCGGTGGCTCAAGCCTGTAATCCCAGCACTTTGGGAGGCCGAGACGGGTGGATCACGAGGTCAGGAGATCGAGACCATCCTGGCTAATACGGTGAAACCCTGTCTCTACTTAAAAAATACCAAAAACTAGCCGGGCGACGAGGCGGGTGCCTGTAGTCCCAGCTACTCGGGAGGCTGAGGCAGGAGAATGGCGTAAACCCGGGAGGCGGAGCTTGCAGTGAGCTGAGATCCGGCCACTGCACTCCAGCCTGGGTGGCAGAGCAAGACTCCGTCTCAAAAAAAAAAAAAAAGAGTCTAAAGTTTTCTTCAGTGGCTAACCTTTGTTCCGTCTGGTGGAAGCATTTGGTCACAGGGAAAAATATCTTCTGTCTTTGTATATCCATGTCTTCCTTTTAGGCATATAGAAGGATGGCAGAGTTTTTCTCTACCTGCTTCTTTGTAACTGCCTTCACCTCTATAGTCCTTCATATTTAAGGGTGGTGTATTTTATTCTCCCACACTAGTGAATAACCAGAGCATCATATTGGATAGTGACATATACAAACTCTCTGAAATATGTAGGAATGAACAACAGAGCTACTCAGATGAACAGCTAGTCAGGCAACACTGAAAGCTGAAGAAATCAATTAAGTAAAATAATTATGCTTGCTTGTTAAAAATAAGCTAAACCAAAATATTGAAGATTTTACTTTATGATGATGCTTATCGCTTACAATTATCAAAATCTTTTCTTATTTGCATTAACAGTATTAATTTCTCTTAGCAACATTTGATGGAAGTATCGTGGCCTATGTAAGTAAGTTATCTGCTAATCGATTTCATGATCTGTCAAAGATGTTACAATTATTTTAAGTTGAATTTTCCCCTTAAAAATCTGTTATGGAGATCTGTTTCAATATGCCTCATAAACATTCAATCCAGGAAAAGAAAAAAGATAAACTACCAAATCATTATCTTACATTCACTTTCCACACAAATTCATATGATTGCTTTTTTGCTTATGAAATGCACTCAAAATCTATTGTGTTTTTGGAGATTTTTTTTAAAATGAAATTCACACTACATCAAAATAATAAAAGACCTTTGAATAAATAAAATCTATTCCTGAAGTATTTATCTGTCCAACAGATGGAATTTTACGGAAAGGATCTTACTTAAACATTTTAAAGACAGTACTGTGAATATGGTATTGGAGCTCAGAAACACATATCCCAAACCATGGCACTTTGACATGCTGAACTGAAGAAGAATCTTCCCAGGGTCTCTCTGACCTTCACTCCTTCCTCTGGTCTCTCAATGCTGTCTCTCCTAAGGACAGGATAAAATTGTTCTCTAAATTTTCCTTGTCTGTCTAAAGTTCAGATCTGCCAAAGAAGAAAACAATTACCTCTGTTTCCTTCCCTAAATTTTCATTAATTGACTCAGATCACAAAAAGAAAGAGTGTAATCTGTCAACAAACCTGGACAGACTTTTGTCAGAAACCATTGTCTGCTCAGTGTGCCCAACAGACTTTGTCACATGCTATTTTAAGTTCTTCAAACCCATTTAATTCCCCCAAACATCGTTTACTATCACTCTAAAATTATCCACGCTTCCTGAATCCTCTACCCCCTTAGAAAGAGGATATATATGGGTATGTACCCCATTGGGATACTGGGCAATCATTTCATGATTCTCCTCCATGCATACTAATAAATTTGTATGCCATTTCTCCTGTGAATCTGCCTTTTGTGAATTGACATTTCAGCAAAACTTCAGAGCATGAAGTTTTCCCTTGGCCACTACAATGACTTGATTAGACTAAAAATTTAAAATATCACATTAAAATGTTTGTTATAGTACCTGTAATTTTATTTGACATTTTCTCTGAGAAAAGTTATAATTGTTTCTCGGATGTCCTGAATCATGTGATTCAGTGGTTTGAGATCTATTTTGTTTGAAGAAACAGCTAGAAATAATAGCAATAATTACTTACACACAGGTTGATGGATACATAAGCAGATAAGGAAAAAAAGATGCATACTGAACCTGTATTTATCGTATACTTTAAGGTAAAGTACATTTTGTTACTATTTTTATCATAAAATCATGAACTATAATTTCTTTACAAAAACATGCAGTGACCATGATTTATTCATGTCTTGTTCTAAAGAACCATATTATTATTGTACAAGTTGACCAAATTCAAAAACTACAAACATAAGATTAAATAAGATATCATGTCATTATATAAACTGTGAATAATTCAAAACAACATGCATTTCTTTTGTATTCATATAGCAGGAAGTTATTTCCATCTTGAACAAAAGCAACTCAGAATTAAATAAGCACTATTTTTACTACTTCCAGAGAATTATGAAACAGTTGCTGTTATATTAGTGTTTTTCTCACTGCATCATTGCTGCATTTAAAGAACTATGAGACACTTCTTACTATCCCAAACTATCAATGCAACAGTTATAGTCAATTATATGTTTGATCAGTTATTAAAGCTACAAAATAGAGCAAAGTGAAACTTCTGTTGGATTAAAATTAAAATGTGTGTAATACGAAAAGGATCTTAACTTCAATGTTTTTTTCTAATATTTCAGAATTCTTTACATGTTTTTATAAGTAGTTTTGTTTTATGTTTCTCTTATAAGAACTACATATATTGAAAAATGTCCACCTTATGGAAAAGCATATCTATAAAATACAAAGAGCCATATGCTGCTTTTCTTATGAGATTCCTTGTGCTTCTTTTAAATAGTCTTTTTAAAATGCAATAAACCTCATTTTAATATTAATTGTAACACTTGGCACTTAGATAGTGCTTTTCCTCTGAAGAAAACCAAAGCACTTAGCTATGAATAATCTCAGCCATCAACCAGGACAAATATGTAAGGAAGGACTCCATAAATGAAAAGCCAATTTAAACTAGGAAGCGATTTGAATTTATACCCCTTTCAATTGGGCAACAGGAAAAGAATCAATTCTTCACCCATTCTAAAGATTTGCAGCAGAAGATAAAGGTAAATTCCACTACTTGGGTCCTTGTTGTTCAAAAGACATATGAGAAAGAAGGAAGAAGAAGAGTTATACACTAAACCTATGTACATGAAGCTGATAAAATGGATTATAGCATGCCAGACATGGCCAGATTCATTCCAAGGAGCAAAACTTCTTAAGTAATAGGAATTCTAATCAGAAAACCCAGGATCACAGAAGAAAAAAATACAAACACAGACACAGACCCACAGACACACACACACACATAGTACAATTGTTCTACACTTTTTTGTATAAATGGTGGTTAAGTGTACAGTCCTTAATGTCAGAAAGAACTTTGTTTCATTTCTTATTCAGTACATTGCCAGCTTAAAGGCTCTCAGTCTTTATTCCTTCATCTGAAAATTGAGGACAATAACACATTTCTTCCCAGACTTGTAAAATTATAATTAATATAAGGAATATATATGATTTTGTTATAAATAAAGTTTCGGTGCCTCAAAAGAAATAGCACTCGAATATAATTTTTTTTAAATTTATTTTTATTTAGTAGGCTGTGCCCTTACAGATGGATCAATGGTGAGCACACACTTGGACAAGGGAGGGGAAAGTGTTCTTTTCTTTGACGCACGTAGCACCTGCTGCTGTGTCATTCCCTTATTGGCTAGGGTTAGACCGCACAGGCGAAACTAATT
This sequence comes from Trachypithecus francoisi, assembly GCF_009764315.1. Taxonomy (NCBI): domain Eukaryota; kingdom Metazoa; phylum Chordata; class Mammalia; order Primates; family Cercopithecidae; genus Trachypithecus; species Trachypithecus francoisi. The sequence continues at coordinate 62,251,590 of NW_022681465.1, forward strand.
CCTATTATCTGATTTAAAGAGAGTGAAGAGCTGAGTGGTTTGGCAGAAAAAATGGTTGTGGCAGAGCAGGAAATCAGAATAAGTCAGGGTGGAAAGTGAGCAGGTAATCCGAATGAGTCAGGGTGGAGCACGTAATCGAAAAAGGTTGCTTTATCATGAAGTTAAATTAAAAAGTAGAAGGCAAAGAATTGAACACACTGACATACCGATTCTTTGAAGAAAAATTTAAAACTCATATCTAACAATTTTTTAAAAGTGAGTGCTTTGTTCATTGAAAGTATTCAATAAAGGTAAGTGTTATTACTATATTTACACAGATGTAAATTTATAAAAATGTATATATTTCATGTTTACCTGAATTTAATATTCCTAATCAAAACATATATCTTATAGATATTTTAAATAAATATGTGCCTCTTTTTTATTAGAAATAAAATTATTTTAAATGGTTTTATGATCTCCTGCTTGTTATCAATTTGTTTTTATATGTCATTACTTGGAATTTTAAAGTATTCTTTCTAAAACTCAAAATACAGAACACAACTTTCTCTATAAAGTTATCTTTTGCTCACAAAATTATAAACTTAAATTTTATTATATATTAAAATATAAACCTGTCTGTATGCAGGTACTTATATTTGATTATAGTTTAAATTCAACATTCATCTGTAATATCCTTAATAAAATAAGTACTCTCAACTTTTCTAAAGTAATTTAACTTTCAAAATACATTATCAATAGTAAGAAAAAATATTTATGTATAATTTTCTCTGTGAACTAAGAATGTCTTAATGCCAACGAAAGTGTTATAGGAAAGGGGTCCCAATCCAGACCCCCAAAGAGGATTCTTGGATCTCACTCAAGAAATAATTCAGGGCGAGTCTGCAGTGCAAAGCAAAAGCAAGTGTATTAAGAAAATAAAGTGGTGAAAGGACAGCTACTCCATAGGCAGAGCAGGGAGTTCCTGAAAGTAAGAGGAGGAACTCATCCACCCTAGGTACAATGCTTGCATATATGGGTAGATGTGCTCTGCTACAGGGCTTTGTGATAAAGAATTAATTTTCTAAATTACTATATTTTGCAAGAATCAATATTATTATCTTTAAAACAAAATTTGGAATGCCTTTGTTCTCCAGATATTGGGATATTGGAACACTCCCAAGTCTGGGTTTGTTTAGTAAACATTATTTATTTGCTCCCTTAATGATGAACACCTAGAGTCTAGGAATGCCTAACTTTCTGGGAATGTAGCCCAGTCTCAGCCTCATTTTCCTAGTCCTCATTCAAAATGGAGTAGCTCTGGTTCAAATCCCTCTGATGATTAGTATTTCTTTTTCTACTTTAAGTAAAATTATACACACACACACACATATCTTATATAAAATGTTATATGTGTGCATATATATGTATGTGTGTGTATATATATATATATATATGTATAACACTGTAAGTCTCTGACATACATTATTAAGAACAAAAGCTCCCGTTCATTTGTAGAATTTCTTTGAATCTGTAACAGGACCTCAGGATAATTTTATCCTTCCAGTCTTCATGCTAGGTTCTATTCTTTCTCAGTAAGACCATTGACTACATTGCCTTGATTTACCTGACAATTTCATGAAACAATTGTGTATTAACTCCACCTGTATTATCCAGTATTTGACTATCTTCCCAGTTAGCCTGTTCATTCTGATGAAAAAGCCTGTTATTTATCTATTTCATTATGGTATTTTTGTATTATTTGCATTCTACCTTACCTCCTTATGTATCCCTGAATTTACATAGCATCTAGTAACTTTTAAATAACATTTTAATAAAGTCTTTTGCATTCAGAAAAGCACTCATGAAATTTGTGGGAACTATCATTATGAATCAAAAAGTACAAATTGTCATTATTACAGCAATCAATGCCAACTCTAACTTTACTTGGAAGCAACATCTATATTTTTTTCCCCTTATTTCAAAAAACTAACTTTCAAACCAACAATAATACAGTAGACCTTTTTAGTAACTACAATAATTATATTGACTTTAATCCAAGAAAACAACCCTCAGTTTATGCAATTATTTTGACATATTAGATCCCTTTTCACTATTTGTTATGGTTCGAATGTGTCCCCTAAAAAGCATGTGTTGGAAACTTAATTGCTGACACACAAGGTAGGGAAGTGATGCTTAATGAGAGGTGATTAGGCCTGGAGCACAGAGTGAATGAATTAATACAGTCATTGCTGGAGTGGTTTTGTTACAAAAGGGTAAGTTCAGTCCCTTTTCTCTGTCTCTCTCACCCTTTCTTGCCTTTCCACCCTTGATCATGAGATGATACAGCAAGAAGGCCTTTGCCAAGGCCAGCACATTTACCTTGCACTTTCCAGCCTCTAGAATCATGGGTCAATATTTCTGTTCACTGTAAATTCTCCAGTCTGTGGTATTCCATAACAGCAGCACAAAATGAACTGAGACAGTATTGAATCAACTGAATTTATTTACCTGTTTATCAACTAAAGTAATGGAGGAGGCTGACTTTAGCACCCATATCTAAGCTAAATAATAGGGTGTGGACTAGAGAAAGCTGAAGGCCTGAATGTATAAGCATGAAATAGAATGAAACTCTGAATCTTTTAGGTAAATAAAGCTAACTGATGGAAATATCCAGCATAATGACTGCTGTTTTAAGACCAGCACACATTATAATAAAAGTTTGCCATTTTTTCCTTGAAGCTATATCTAGATATCTATTACTGTCAAGTCCTTCATCTTCTACATAAAGAGAAGGAGACTTTAGCCATGAATTTATAATGATTCATCAGATACTGGTACTTAACATCATATGGAAGATTATTCCATTATTTCAGAGATGTTCGTGATTAGATAAACATGATTAGATTAAAAATATGTAGTAGAAGAAACTAATCTGTTTATCATGAAAAATTCTGACTCTGCTTAGGAATCAAAAAGTCCTATTTTGGGGGATAGCGTGCAATGATAAATCAATGGGTTAAATAACAAATCATATTACTTTAGTCTTAAAAATTTTTAAGAATAGGTATGTAATATTTCAATAAATACTTATAGGGCACTAAAGATGTACCAAACTTCTCAGTCATCAAGTAGCACATGATCACTGTTTTTATAACATATATATTTCAATGACTATGTAAATGAGGAGAACATTGTAGCTGGGGAGTGAAATAGAAATATTACTTCTTGAGATAAATATTAAAACATTATTTTGCACCTCTGTTTTCACTTTAGCAGGTATGTAAGCACTGTTTAAATTGAAAATTTCAAGAGACTGCTAATTATTAGTTTAGCAAGTTGAACAGAGTAGATAACATCTATCATCTTTTATATTTTTCTTATTGTGAGGGTATTTGAGGTTAAATATGCACTTAACTATACAACAGCAAAGTAGAGTTGTTCCCAATATTAATGTCTGATATTAAGCTTTTCAGAAGTCTACTAACTCAAGTGGTCTGCAGTTGAATACACTCTAATGCCAGATGGAGTATCAGAAAATGTGTATGAGGCTTTAATTATCTGAAAACCCAAAATGAGCTGCTACTCATGATACCTGGGGATTTTAATGAAGAGCATACATATGTTCTTCTTGCTAATTGAAGATGAGTTTCATTTCAACGAATTTAATCCCCTGGGAATTTAAACACTAACAAAGAGAAAGATTGAAAAGAATTTTAAAAACCGAAAATACACTTTGCTAAAACTCTGCCTTTTGACTTGAAAATTATTGGATGTTTCATATGACAAATAGTTGGGTTGAATATGTAAAATATCTATGATATAGAAGTTTACAAATGTATAAGTGTTATTTTCTTACAGTTAACAATAAAAGTAAAATTCAAATAAAAGGTTAATAATATATGTGAATAAAGTATTAGATCTACAAATTGAAATCAGATTATTAGATGAATTTAAAAATTGAGCTGTCAATAGAACACTAATAATCATTAGTATTGAGAGATAGAAAATTCTTGGATTTGGCCGAGTGTGGTGGCTCAAGCCTGTAATCCCAGCACTTTGGGAGGCCGAGACGGGCGGATCACGAGGTCAGGAGATCGAGACCATCTTGGCTAACACGGTGAGACCCCGACGCTACTAAAAAAATACAAAAAACTAGCCAGGTGTGGTGGCGGGCGCCTGTAGTCTCAGCTACTCGGGAGGCTGAGGCAGGAGAATGGCGTAAACCTGGGAGGCGGAGCTTGTAGTGAGCTGAGATTCGGCCACCGCACTCCAGCCTGGGTGACAGAGCGAGACTCTGTCTCAAAAAAAAAGAGAAAATTATTGGATTTTAGAATAATTGAAGTTTTACTTTGTAAGTAGCCCACATACAAATCATAACAACTTTAAAAGAAGAAAAAAACCATAAGATCCTTTTGAAAATAAAAGCAACACATTGAAATTGAGAGGGCAAGATCAAGGTAAATGCCCTTTAAATACAATAAATATTAGCCATTGCTTTGAAAAGTTGCCATGTTTTAGAACATGGGAAATGCTAAAAGTGAGCTTGAAGTCATGTGATTAATTCAGTCACATTTCTTTGCACAAGTTGTCACAGGAGCAGATCAGTGGCTAATTCAAACATTGCTTTAATAAAACCAATGTAGACAATTCCCTGGGAGTAACCAGAAGTGTGAGTATGAAACACCAAAACAGAAGTTGAAGCAGGACAGAAAAAAGCCTCTGTCAGGGGAAAAAATAAGTGTAATAACTATAAAGATGTTTATGGGGGATGGTGGTGAGTAGCTAGAAGAGAGGGTTGATACCAGACTATGAATATGAAGAAAGGTCTCGGGGTGAGGGCAAACAGCTACTGGCAAGACCTACTCCAGAACCACCCACAGTAGACAGAACAGTGCTGTTCCACCTGGAAGGTGTGTTCTTTATTTTATGCTAGACAATGTACGCCATAACCAGTTGATGCCATCACACATATGTTTGAAGGAACTTTCAACATTCTGATTTCACATTCACCAAAGCTGTCGTTATGATAAGATGACAAACCTTAGAGGTATAATACAGCATCCAATAACTGCAACATGTAATATCAGCCCCCAATTATTGCTCAAGAGAAATGTATACTTCTTTAACAATTTATTCTGAATTTTAGAGTAATATTAAAGTAAGTTAACAGTTGTTTTCAGTCTAGAAAACCATTAATTTATTGCTAAGATGCATGTAGTTCTCAAGCCATAACATGTCTCAAGCACTGTATTTATTTTTATGTATTTATTTATTGAAACATTTTTAAGACCTAAGAGGTAAAAGTGAGATTGGGAGTAGGGGGAATGGGCTTAGAACCTGACATCTGTTACTCATCAGAGAGGAGAAGAAAGTTTTACCTGGCAAGCGAGCCATAGTACTTACTTGGCAAGATATGCAGTACAAGGTAGGCCCCCAAACAGGAGAGGATTGTCTTAGCATATATGTAGAACCTGGAAGCAGATAGTAAAAGACTATCTTGTTTGATGGCTCAGTAAGTGGAAAAGCAACTTGTAGAACTACCCAAAGTTTTGTTGGTCTCTAGCCTCCAAATGGAGATTAAAAGGAACCATCTCATTCTTTGGAATGGAGTCTCAAGCACAATATACACAAAGCAATGATGGAACTCCATTCTTACATTAAGAACTACAAGTCAAGATTTAATTATTAAGATTATGTATTCCACAAGTATTTGGTTTGAAAAATAGGACGAGACAGTTTTGACAGGGCCCTACGCAGAATTTTATTTTATTTTTTATTTTATTTATTTATTTTTTTGAGATGGAGTGTTGCTCTGTTGCCCAGGCTGGAATGCAGTGGTGCAATCTAGGCTCACTGCAAGCTCCGCCTCCCAGGTTCACGCCATTCTCCCGCCTCAGCCTCCCGAATAGCTGGGACTACAGGCGCCCGCCACTGCGCCCGGCTACCTTTTTTTTTTTTTTTTTTTTTAATGTATTTTTAGTAGAGATGGGGTTTCAGCGTGTTAGTCAGGATGATCTCGATCTCCTGACCTCGCGATCCACACACCTCAGCCTCCCAAAAAGTGCTGAGATTACAGGCTTGAGCCACCGTGCCTGGCCAGAACTTTTAAAAATACTGCTTAACTTGGGTTTGGATTTGTTTGTAAAGTTTCAGGGGGTCCAAGTAAATGATGTTGACAAATTGGAAGACAAGAGAAAGAAATCAGGTTGTTAAAATATTGAAAATAGATTTTATCATAATTTTCAGCTCTTTTAGGAGGACTTATTCGAGTTTAGTAGCTAGTCTTCTGAGGGAACAAATGGGTTTATTATTCTAACATTATTATATGGTTAGAGAAAAAACAGAAAATTAAATACTTTTATCTTTAAAACTTTTCTGTTTAGATATTTTGAATCCATGTCCAATTGTTTTATAATTTTGGTTAATGCATATTTATTCTCTGGTAATTGTTTATTTTTCCATCTTTTTGGGAAAATTTTATATATATATGTATGTAACTCGTCTGTCATAAGCTCCTGAATCAATATGCTTTCTTTAAACCAAATGTATGACTTCATGTTTATATAATAAATACATCATTTTAACTTCCAGTAAGGAATATATTATAGATCAGCTAAACTTTACCTAATTTCTAATAAAACTAAACTACCTAATAATCTAATAAAGAAACTTTACCTAATTTCTTTAAGCATATGTATGGAATAAGAATTTTTATTTCATTTGAAATTTTTCTACAACCCTGTGTTTGCCATAAAATTAAAATCACCACTGAATCAACATGAAGACTTTTCAAGGACAAGTAATATGACAATGAAGGAGAAAAAATGAAAATTGTTACAAGGATATATATCCTCCTTTGGCATGGCAATAAAAGTGCTTGCATTGACTTAAATTCCTACTGAATCAACACAGTTTTAATGTCGGCAGCCTCATCTCTGCTATAAACATCACTGAAAAATTCATTCAAAGGTGAAAAAGGTTCTAGAATGACAGTTCAGCTTCCTCCTGGGAGGTCAAGAATTATATCTGGTATTGTGTTTTTTTACTCCTTCCATTGTCTTAAATGAAGCCATTAAGTACAAATTATGAAAATCTTTGCCATAGGACATAGTTATACTCAGGAGTTAGCTCCTGTTGAAACACAAGAGAAATACCGGAAAGTGCCAATTAAAACCTTTACATATATATATATATATATATGTTTAGCTCTGTGATACTGGGGCTGGGAATTTGCTAACTTCATTTCCCAAATGACTTTGCTAACTTCCTGTCAGTTAGGTTCTACCAATCAGTAGCTCTGATGGAAATGGGAAAGTAGGAGAAGATGGGGGTAGGAGTGGGGGGTCAAGTCCTTGCCAGTTAGTCACACTGAGACTGAACCCCAGGTAGGCTCCACTTACACAATGAGCACCCCATTACTCCAAGCATCAAGCTTTAGAGAATTCCATTCCAGTCAATTCTTAAAACATCATTTTTCTTTTGTCTCCTACCAGCCTTAGGGCAACTGGTTTACATAGTTATTGCACTCTGGATTACATTAAAGTTTCTTTTTTTTTTGCCATTTAGCCATTTAACATCAATGTCACCTTTATTTGAAATACCTCTCACAGTTTCTGTTTTCTTAAAGTCTCTCTTTCTGATAAAATACCCAACTCCTTTGCATCTCTCTTCCCTTTTTTCTACTTCCTTGGGAAAACTTAAGAGCCTCATTCAACATACATAGCCATTTATTTCAAGTAGCTAAATCCTACTGAAGAAGCATGAAACTGAGCAGTCTGGGTTAACTTTAAATTTATAATGAAAAATCTCAAATGGGATACTGACAACTGTCCTAAAAATGCGTTCTCATTTTCCTGATATCTAGCATATAATATGATACTTTTTATACACTTCAATTTATCACAGCATTTGCTCTCCCCTTATTCTCTCATAGGTCTTAAATTATTTGGAAATAAAAAATTAAAAATGAATAAATAAATAAATATAAATACAAGGACTCACACAGGGATTGTTTCCACGAACAAATACATCCATTTACCTGTATATCAATCCATCTTCATTTTCAGTTTGGTTTCATTGTAACTCAGGCTAATTTCTCTACTCGTAGTCAGAATCTCATACTTCAGTGTTACTCAAAGACTGCTGAAAATATCTCTTTTTCCTGGATCATCAAGTTCTGTGTGTCTAATCAATAATCATTAGCATAGTTATGTGGTGTTTCCTTCTTTTAAAATATTCTACTTAAACTACAGTTCTTCACAGCCAATGCATTTTTCTTTGCCCCTTTCACAGTAAAACTCCATGATGGTTGTTTAGATTTGCTCTCGTGTCCTCATTTATTTTTCAAAACACTCGTGGTCTGACTGATGCTACCTCTCTATTCAAATTGACGCTAACAAAATCCCCCAAACTTTCACAATGTCAATTCCAAAAACAAATGACGTGTCATGGTCTTTCTCCACTTCTCAGAAACAGGGACTCAGTGACCACTCTGTTGAGAACTCCCACTAATAGTTTTTCTCTACCTCACCGACCATGCCCTCTCATGTCTCCTTTTCTGGTCCTTGCTCTTCGGCACTCACGAAGTTGATATGATCGCTTCTTTGCTCTGTCTCTTCTCTTTCTATGATCTTATCTAGTCCAGTGGTTTTAGCTATCATTTATACATTGATGATACTCTTGTTAGTATCTTGGGGTTACGTATTTTCCCTGTCCCCCAAACTCCTACATACTGCTTATCCTACATTTGGAGAAATTTTTCAGAGACAACTCATAAATCACTTCTCTAGTTGCTCTCTTCTTCCTCTATTTTATGGTATGTATAACTGTGAAAATATCTCATTTATCCATTTCCATCTTATTTACTTAATTCTCAGCACTAGAACATAAGTTCCATAAAAGCAAAGGCATTTCTGCTTTGTTTACTGCTGTGTTACAGTTTCTGAAAAAGTGACTGTCTCGTATCAGTAACACTGTAAATTTGTGTTGAAACAATAAAGGCATGAATAACCCCTGATACATCTTTTGTTACCTGGAAAAGTAACTACTTGTAGAACATATGCACTTTAGCTAATGAAGTTGGAATGCTTACATGACTATTTGAGTGAAGATCTGGTATAGATCAGAATTGTTGCTTAATTGGTATAATGTCTCAGTTATGCAAGATGCATAAGTTCTGGAGATGTACTGTACCACACAATGTCTATAGGCAATAGTATGGTATTGTGCACTTAAAAATGTGCTGAGGATAGATCTCATGTTAAAAGTCCTCATCACATAAACAAAACAAAAACACAGAGGGACACAAAGAAATTGAGAGGTGATAAATATATTTACTACCTTGATTGTGATAGTGATGTTATAGATGTATGCATATATCAAAACTCATCAAATTGTATACATGAACATTCAGTTTTTATGTGTGTACAATTGTAACTCGCTAAGGCTATTTTTAAAGATATAGATAGGAAATACTATTTGCCATTTTTTCCTCTTTTTAGGATGTCTTATTTCTGTATGCTTGGATAAAATGTCAAAGAATATCAGTCATTCAATTGCTAAAATGTCACAAATTATATTTAAATTATACATTTGAAAACATTGTCAGTTAGCCTGATCCTTTCTTACCTAAAAGCATGTGCCCATAAAATTGATAATAATAGCAAACATTTATCAAGGATTTATTGTTGATAAGATAATATAAACTAACTTTAATAAATTATTTCATTGAATACAAACAAAAATATTATGGGATATCATATAATATATAAGATATATATAATAGTTAATTATCAGTTTTACACACACACATAGGCTTAAAGAGATAAATTCACTGGACTACATCATCCAGCTAGTAAGTACAAGGAATTATAGCCTAGGAAAAAGTATATACAGAACCTTCCTAAAGGTTAGTAACTGTTGGAGAATTCCTTTGTTACATTGAATTATTTATTTAATCTTCTATGAAATATTTCCTATATAAGAAATTTCCAAAAGCCCATGGATCCTTCTTATTGTTCATAAAATTTAAATTGTTTTGCTTTCTTTATATCAAATGCCAAATGCAGTTTGCAAAACTGCTTAACATTTCCATTTATTTTACTTTTCCTGTAGAAAGTTTGTGTACTTTAGCATAAGTAATTCTGTCTCTAAACTGACTATTTAAATACTTCATATATTTAGGTTTCCTTCATGAATCTTCAGCATATATTTTAGGTAAAAATTACAACTCAGCTACACAGTGCATTTTATGTTTGGATGTAGATGGAATTTTTATTAAAATTTGGAGTTTGTGCTAAACATTATTTTATTGTAGCAATAAAAGTTCACTAACTTTGATCAGATGACTACACAAATAACCTATTTTAAACTCCCATAGTATGCAAAAGAAACAAGCTTATAAAACCAAGACAATAAAATACTTTAAACAAGAACAAATTCAAGGATAATAGAAAGGAAAGTCACGTGTAAAACAGTTTAAATAATATCATTTTTTCCTTTAAGGACAACATCACAGAGTTGACAAATTTAAAGGAAAGAAATAAATATAAGCTTAATATATATATGTAAAGGCTGGGTCAGAAAAGGGCTATAGAAGCCTTGTGATATGACCCTCTCATTTAACAGCATTGGAGCTTCTGCTCCAGATCCTTAAAGACATGACTCCCGACTTCAAACCCCATTGGCGTTTTTTCAAACTAAAAAATACCTTCTTCTAAGGAATAGAAAATGTATATTTACATGACTACTACGCTAGAAAAAAAATCTAATGCACACGTAATTTACTCTCCTGGTTGGTTTTTATACTTTTACAAACTTAACAGAAAATACAAATTCCATGCTTATGACCTGTGGCCATGATTCAACTCTGCCTGCTGTAACATGAGAGCAGTTGTCTTAGTCAGTTTGGGCTGTAGTAACAAAATACCCTAAACTGGTGGCTCATACACAGAGATTTATTTCTCACAGTTTTGGAGGCTGGGAAGTCCAAAATAAAGGTGCCGACAGATTTGGTATCTCATGAGGGTCCATTTCCAGGTTCATAGATAGCCTCTTCTGGCAGTTTCTTCACATATTGGAAGGAGCAAACAAACTCCCCTGTGCCTGTTCTGTAAGGACACTAATGCCATTCATAAAGGCTTCACCCTCATCACCTTATCACAGCCAGATGCCCTACCTCTTAAAACCATCACATTGTGGATTCGGTTTCAACATATTAGTTTTGGGAGGAAACAAACATTCAGGCCATAGCAGACTCCATAGACTGTACGTAAGTCAATGGGCATCACTGTGTGGCAACAACAGTTTTATAAACTCTGAATTTTAAATTTTGTATCATTTTAATATTTTAAGAAATTTTCTTTTGTAAATTGTTTTTCAACTGTTAGAAAATGTAAAAAGAAATTCATAGTTGTGGTCTGTACGAAGCAGGTAGTAAGTAGTATGGATCTGACTCACAGGCCATACATTGCAGACTTATCTTCTATTTGAGTGAAAACCACCACCACTCTGCATGGCCTACCATAAAGAGGTGTTTTTGTTTTTGTTTTTTAATTTTTGTTCTGTTTTTGTTAAATGTTTAAATAGGCATTTTATTTAAAAAAAGAAGCAAATTACTGATACAGGTATCTTAAAATTTGAAAAAGCATAGCTTATTCTTGAGCTGTAAAAAAATTAATTAATTCCAGTAGACTTTGTATTATATTCTACATCAAGCTTGTTTTGTATGTAACATGTTGGTAACCATTTCATTTTACAGAAATTAGCATGACTGATTATTTCTAATTTCCTTCTAGCTTATGAACTTTCTGAAATTAGAAAACAGGTTTTATCAAATCCAGTGGCATTTCAATATTTAATATGATGTTCTATATCTTGCCACTTAAAATGTGGTCCTCAGGGTAGCCTCAGTATCACCCGGTATCTTATTAGAAATGCAGACAAGCTTAATTAGAATCTTCATTTTAATGAGGGATTCTTATGCACATTATAGATTGAGAATGTCTGTTTTAACATACAATGAACACTTTCATGTTAATAATAAATCATTAAAAATATGTCCTACTATGGTAATGTCCTTAAGTTCTGGGCAGATATGTTTACTTAAAAAAATATGGTAGCCTAATACCCTATAAAGATACTCAAGTATCACACATACCAGGTGATCACACATACCTGGAGCTAATAGTCATTCCTTGAAACCATTTTGTGAAAGAAGGAAAATGTTTAGTCTATATAAATATTGTCATGGGAATTCAGGGAACGAATGTTACCATGTATTCTAAATAATTTAGATAATTAAAAAATTTGAGAGAAACTTTTCTTCATTACTATGTGGTTGACTTCTTGTAATGTCATCTGGATACATTCTGCAAAAAGTAATCTCGAGGATCATGAGAGCTACGGTTACTGTAGACATTGAAATTTTAATTTTTTTAGAAAATATCTTACTAATAATTAAAATTAGCAAATTTTCATTCAAATTATAAAGGTTTTAAGGTCTGCACTTAGACTATCTTTGAATAAATATGATATATTTTACTATTATATTCATAAGTACTTAACGAAAATTGAATCTTTTACTACACATATTTAGTGAGACATAGAGGGGATAATGGCCTTTTCATGAAATTCTCTAGTCCCCTCTGCACCCCCTCCAATTAAATTATTTACCTTTCCTAGGCACTCTCTCCCCAGTACCTCTGCAGAAGTTTCCATAGCTATAAATATCTTCTAGTTATTTATAGGTATTGTAAAATGATGATATTATGTAATAGATTGCATTCAGCAAATTATTCTATTGAGGATGTTAGGCAGATGATCAAAGAATTTGATTTGCGTTAGGCAATTGAATGTTTCCCTAGTTCTCCTAGTAGAAGATGCTGCCTGTAGACTTCATGTGGATATTGAGCTCGTGGACTAAAATAAAGCATGCTAAACGGCAGAGGCAAATACATTCAAATACATTTTTTCTTATATTAGCTTGCATTGTTCTTTTTTTCCAAGAGTCTCTGCTTGTGAAATCACATGTACATTAATTTTTTTAGGTCTTATAAATAAATTTATAAAATAAAACAAACATTTCAGAAAAAATATTATTTAGCTAAAATGAAATTTTATTTTATGTATTTTATTTGCATAAACATAATTACTGAGCACATATTTAGTACCTATTGTAGTAGCACCCCATTATCCATTAGGGATCTGTTCCAAGACCTCAAGTGGATGCCTGAAACTGCAGACAGTATTGAACCCTATATGTAGAGTAGTGTACTATGGTTTTCGATCAAATAATCTAGATGCTACTAAGTCACTAATGGGTAGATGGTGTATACAGAGTGTATACCTGGGACAAAGGGGTGGTTTGCATCCACCTGTGATAAAGCAAGAGGGCTTGTCTGGAGATTTCATCACACTACTCAGAATCGTGTGCAATTTAAAACTAATGAATTATTTCCTGAATTTTCCATTTAATATGTTTGGACCACAGTTGACCATAGGTAACTGAAAATGTGGAAAGCAAAACTGCAAATAGGTGGATATAGCATATTATTGTAGCATAAATAGGTGGATACGTAGCATACTGTATATGCTAGCCATATTCTAGGCTTTGGGGACTTAGTGAAGAAAAAAGATAGAATTCCAGCCATCACTGAGCTCATATTTTTGTGTCTAAATTTAGCTAATCCCTACAATATGACAGGCTGTTTTTCTTACAACCTCATTTTCTTTTTTTTTTTTTTTTTTTTTGAGGAGGAGTCTCGCTCTGTCGCCCGGACTGGAGTGCAGTGGCCAGATCTCAGCTCACTGCAAGCTCCGCCTCCTGGGTTTCCGCCATTCTCCTGCCTCAGCCTCCGAAGCAGCTGGGACTACAGGCGCCCGCCACCTCGCCCGGCTAGTTTTTGTATTTTTAGTAGAGACGGGGTTTCACCGTATTAGCCAGGATGGTCTCGATCTCCTGACCTCGTGATCCGCCCGTCTCGGCCTACACCTCATTTTCTTATAAGATACACTTTTAATCTCCACATTACAAAGAAGATAAACAAGACAGAGGGCTTTAGTAACTATTCAAGATGGAACAGTTAGGTATGGGAAAATTAGTGCTCAACTCATCCATTCAAGGTTGTAGAATTTTTAAAAACGATGCCTTTATTCCCAAATGCACTACCTATAAGGCTTGATTAATGCCTTCTTCCTCAAACTTCAAATTTTGCTGGTATTCCCAAGATATGCATGTCACAGATTTGTTATTTCAAAAAAAAAATCGAATGATTACTCTCTCAATTGACTCTGATTGATGACAACAGTTTTCAGTAAAGATAAGCCAATATATATAAAAAACTATTTGCAGTAAATATGGTTCTTGTAACCATAGAAAAGAGGCACTGTTATTGAATATTATATTTAGAAGTCACAACCTAGAAGAGATAGATGAACAGACAGACTACATGGCCATAAACAACAGATGATGCAATTGGTGTATTATTTTCTAAAAATATAAGCATTTAAAAAAAGAACAAATTTTAGTATCTTTGTATTTACAAATTATGTTCTCGAGGTAAATATTACTCAGTTAATATTCAATGACAAAAAATCAGTAAAGGATCCTCAACAATGGCAAGAGTTCAAATGTTTGAGACTAGTCTAATGCACATGTATGGCTATACTTCATATTAGTTACATATCACATGACCATCAACACCTAAGGCCAATGAGTGGATTGTTTTTGAATATAATTATCCTATCTAAATATATTCAGATGTTGCTTACAGAAGGCAAATTTCTCATAATGCACATTTCTAATCAGTAAAATTAGCTTACAAATTGCATACATTTTCCAGTTTTAGACATAAATTATCTTAGAAAAAGTTTATAATGCTTAATAAAATTATTCTTTATTCAGCATATCAGAGAATTCTCAATTCAAAATATTGTAAATATAATTTGAAGATCAACCTAATAAGGGGCACTTTAATGGGTTATTTTACACTCATTATACCTTTTAGATTTATGAATCTGAACTCAGCTATTATTATGTTTATTTGCCAGTCATTATTTAAAAGTTTTAAATTCTTATTTTACCTGTTCTACTTTTTGGAGATTCTGTATAATCTTATTATTGTTAGTCCTATCTATTTAGATCAATACTAGGAATTCAGCACAGGTGTAATGTATTGCTGCATTCATTAATAAAAAGGGAACATATTCTATCCTTTCAATAAATATGCATTGTTCAGATTAGTGAAGATTTGTATTTTCACATGAGAAAAATCATATTTACTCTTTGTAGTTGTGAGTTTGTTCACATCACAACTTAGATGCATAAGGAAAATATAGGTAATTTATTTCTTTATTACTGACTTAATCTCATTTTATTCAAGGTCAAATTCTGCTGACAGCAGAGAAAGTAAATAAACATTCATAAGGACAAACAAAAACAGTTTTTTCAGCTTTATTGAGGTATAAATAACAAGTAAAAACTGCATATGCTCAAGGTATACACAGTGATGTTTATATATACCTATACAATGTGAAGATTTTCACAGGTAAGCTAATTAGTATGCCCGTCACCTCATGTATTAACGGCTACTTTTTTGGGGGGGTGTATGAGAATACTTGAGATCTAATCTTTTAGCAGTTTTCAAGGATGCAGTACATTCGTATTAACTGTAGTCATCATGCTGTATGTTAAGTCTGCAGAATTTATTCATCTTATATTTGCAAAGTGGAAGCCTTCGCCCAATATCTCCCCATCTCCCCCACACCCCAATTCCTAGTAACAACCCTCTACCCTCCATTTCTATGAATTTAACTTTTTAAACAACTTTAATACCTCAGTCATCTCAAGTTTAAAATCTTTCAATTTGTAAGCATCCATGACATAATAACTCGTCATTGCAAAGTCACTGGAAAGCACGTTATCTGTTTTTGTCTTATTTTGTTCTTAAATGCCACAGGCCAATTTGGCAGAGCCGTGACTCCTATTGACGCACTCTCAGAGTAGTGCCTTTCGTAAAAATACAACACCAACAGAAAGTATTGCAAAGCAAAATTATCATTCTGAAATATAGTTCTCAAAACCTTAAAAAGTAATATAGTAATACATGTGATTCCTCATCAATGAAGTAAATAGCAGAAGCTAGCAGAAGCTCTAATGATTACTCTAACTTTGAAGTAGTGATCATAAAAGATAATTTATGTTTGCAACAATGTAATACAATATAAAAATTTCTATGATTTCCAATGGTGACTAAATTGCAAATATAACTATACTATTGTGTTTTATTGCTTACATTACAAATTAATAGAAATGTTAAATTTCTTTTAGAGATGATTGAAAACACTTATTTTTTTCACACTCAGAATTAGAAATCTCCTAACATCCTCAGCTGAAGATCCCCTATGTAAGGGGATCTTGTTTGACATGTTTTAGTTCTCATTCCAATAATGGTGTTTTAGAAGGCAACATTTAATATTTACTATCCTAAGAACATGGCAAGTGAAGGTGTTAGGCTGGTTTCACTGGCCATCTTTGATTGAGAGCAGCAGGTCTGGGGCTCGTTGGAAACTGCTGCTAGTTTCTGCCCTGGGGTGGTTTTGGCCCTCTCTTGTCATCTACTGATGAAGGCAATGACAGGAGAAGTCATGATCTACACTTTGACGATTTCAGGCTCTTTATATTGCCTTTAGTGACTTGATCCCACTTTAGCTTTCTCTAGAGTTAAGTATCTAAACCACATTTCTTGCTGTGACTCTCCTTTAGTTACCATCCAGGCAAACTGCCCAGAATTTCTTTATCTAACAACAGAGTGAGCTACCCACTACAGTAAACGCATATAGAAAACTCCCAACCATTTAGCTTGTTTTTCTGGGTTTCTTTCACATTGTAAGCAGTTCGTGGAGAGTCAGGAGAAGTGCTGCTCAGAATCACTGTCTCATTTTGTTACATCTTCTTTACTGCATGAAGCCTCAGGACCAATCTGTGAAGCAGTCTTCTAGGTGTTTAAATGGAACATGGCAAACCCAAAACGTCTGAAAAAAATATCAGTATCTCCCTTCCTATAATCCTCTGAACTGCAAAAAACAAAACAAAACAAAAAAAGACCCTTCCCCCCTTTTTTTGACATAATATGATGACAGTTACATCCTATACTAAGTTCCCTCTAGTCTATGGTCTAATAAAAGATTATGATATGGTCAACTCTCCAAGGACTGTCCTGAATATGCTCACACAACCTACAATTATTCAAAACTCGCTCCTTTTTCTTTTTATACCAAATCAAATTATCAAAAGAGTGGGTTTATTATGGAGTTAACATGACATTGACCATTTCATGTTCACCAGTATATATTTTTTCCATTGTAATAAATGTCATTGATTAAATATTAGGAAGACAACAGGCAACAGGATACTGAGGAAAGGAAAATTACAACACAATATGTAAATTCCTATATCATGGCATGTTGGATCATTCTAAAAGTTAAACTGAAACTAAGATTTAAGGAAAGCAATTAAGTTTTCAGAACTTTGATTTTCAGTTGCTTAGTTTATAATAAAGGTTGAACTTTTGGAATCGAAGCAGATGGAAGTCTGTTTGATAGACTCTTCTTATTCTACCATTCCACAGTCATTTGTGCAGATTCTGATGGGTTTGCAGAGCTGTAAGAAGCAACATATATTATGATGTAAATGCCATCATTATGACATATGCTTAAACTTCTGCTGAGAAATAAATAAAATATCTTGAAATGCCTGCTGTTTATCCCAGCTGTTTATTTCTCACAGCCCATAAATGGAAAAGTCACACAGTTAAGCATTTATATGCTGGAGAGGCATTTGGAAATAATTAAAATTCTTCCAGAGACTACTTTCTTTTTGTTCTGAATTGGAATTAACTTATAATTTCAAGAAGAGAGGGCAAGCAAATTAAATGAGAATAAATATTTTTTTTTCCCCTAGGAAAGTGAAGAAAATATCCAGAATTTATTTTTTTCTACCAAATTTCTAATAGTCTAATAAAAAAGTGGGAAGACATATCAGAAGCAAGCATGGGTCACTCAAACTATATGCCTCGCTGCATTTCCAGTGGAGACACAATTACTACTGAGAAACCTGCTCCTGTGAGTAAATTGGGTTGACTGCAATAATTCTGACTTATGTTCACACTAATACATACAAATAAGAGACAGCCAAGGAGTTGCATTTTCCTTATTAAAAAAAAAGTTAAATATCTTATAAAATAAAAGTTAAATGTTCTATAATTATAAACTAATACATATATTTGTGTATAACTATTTTAATAATTACTGTTTAATCATACATGTGCTACAGATATATGACCATTAAATACATTTTGCATTTATTTAACATTAAATTTAAATTTCTTACTGTTTTAGGCACAGCGTGGCAGTATATTTGAGTTTGTTACTATGACAATGGTTAAATGGAACAATAGACTTTTCTCTACCTTCTCATCTTGACTATCGCTAGATTAGATAAAATTCTAACATGATGATAGTACATGCTATTTTAGAGAAGGCTCACATTTAAAAAATGATATCAGATCGTTAATTCCAATTTTTAACACTGTCAAGCTAAAAGGACATGAGAACTTCTAAAACTTTTTGTAATAGATGAACATAATCTAGCAATCAAAACACATCTCATCCTTATTATACAAAATAATTGTAGAGAAAATAATATTTGAATTACTTTTACTGTCAAATTAATCCTACAATTCTATGCTAAGATTTTAAAATTAAAACAATTTTGATCAATCAAATGAAGTTACATACACACACACACACACACACACACACATATATATATACAGGATCCTTTAAGACATAATACATTTAATGACTTCTGTGAATCCATGCATAAGCATCTCTTTTCGTATAGATAAGTAGGTCAACTAATGATGATTTTTAATGTAAAAAAACAAATTTTTTTACCTACGAGTAGGCTTGATGTATATTTTTATGTATATGTGTTGTGGTGACTTTGTCTATGTAAAAAAGTAAAATAATCAGTTTTTAATACAAACATATATCAATTGTTGAATATGAATAACGCGGCCAATAAACATTGACTAAACCTTTGCCTCATTCTTCATGTGATAATAACCTGCATTATTTGTTCATCTTTTTTGAGATTTACACACAGTTTGCCTGAGAAATAAGTTGAGGGAAACTCCTGTTTAAAATTTAACAGTTATGTGGCTCAGAGATTGAAATGTTAAAAAAGATTTAGAACTACTAGTTTTTGTAAAGCTTCTCAATTTTCATAATTAAAAAGTTCACTCACACCATTTTCTTCAGTAATTTATTCTGTTCTTTTCCAGGAAGATGGTCTAAAACAACAATTTGGTGGCAGAACTTAACCTGTGGAAACATATATTTTACATGACAATTCCATATAGATAACACTCTACTTAGTAATCTTGATAGATTCCAAAATTTTTTTTAATATGTGGTGTTTAAGCTGAATGTCCCAACAACTAGGGAAAAAGGTCATTTACACACAAAATTTACAAAGGTTAAAATTTGTGAACACTAGCATATAATCAGTGTCTTCGTTTTTAATAATTTTGTCCTTAGAAGACCTCAAAAACTAAATTTATATCCTCTCTAAAGTAAGAGAAAATTGAGACTGAATCACTTATTATCATAAATATGCTTAAAATATCACTAGAATTTATAGTGTAATCATGAATGTATTCATTTTTTTCAACACTTATGTTAGATAGGCAGTGAAATTTTCCAAAATTTTAGTTATTTAAAATTTATTCTGATCACTGGTGAAACGAATTATGTCAGTCAAGTTCAAGAATATTTTTAGTTTAATAATTTATATTTTTCTATTTACTCCCAGAGTGTTTACTTTTTAATGTATATTTTAATCAATAAATAATTTCTATTTTTATAGTATTATATTTTAGTTGGCATTATATATATTCAGGAAATATATATTTAGAAGTTACAGACCTTAAAAGAAAAATTTAAATCATGAGCTGTGGCAGTATATTTTGGCTTTATCAATGAAAGAGAATTGATTTTATCAGGATACTAACTATAGGGAATATTCTTATGATCTTAATCTTCTTCAAACTTTGTTGAAATTATCTGACCAAGAGTGTTCTCTGTTAACATTTAAATAGTTCCTGCATCTGAACTCCACTTTTTATCCAACACATTTGCCGAAACTGCCATCAGCTTTCACCTAATTGACAAAACTTTAAACACAATATTCACTGAAATAAAAACACTATTCATAAAACAAACTTCATTCTTCACTTTTAGTTTAAGATCATTTTACAATTTCTCATTGCTTTTCAGGTTTAAAAAATGTTTCTTAATATGTCTTTCTAAGGCCTTAAGGTCTAGGGCTAACATATTTCTCCAGCCTCATTCTATACCCCATTATGCCTTCCTTTCTTAGTTCTAGCTGTAGAGGTCCTGTTTCAGATTTGTGGATCCATTTGCCTTTCCATATGTTGCTCCCTCTTTAGATAGTTCTTTTCTCTTATCTCTACCAAGATAAATTTGAATCATTAACTGTCAGAGTCACATTCTCAGTAATAAACATCCTGATCACCATAACCAAATTCAATCTCTGTATTGTACGTTTTTAGAACATGAGGTACTTCCTTTCTTACATTTCATTGTTATACCATAGCACACGTGCATGCCAGTGTGAGATTATGTAATTACTTTCTCCATGACCCAATGGCAAATTCATAAGAAAAGCAAAATTATCTGATTTTCATTAACTTTGATTATCCAACAGACAAGTTGAATAAGAAGAACAGTAACATAGAAAAGAATCTTAAACATCAAAAAATTGGGTAATACAGAATAGAAAACATTTCACAGGAAACCAGCGATTCTAATGACAATGTCATAGTTCAAGAGAAAAAGGTGCCAGGCACGATGGCTCATGCCTGTAATCCCAGAACTTTGGGAAGCTAAGGTGGGCGAATCATGAGGTCAGGAGATCGAGACCATCCTGGCCAACATGATGAAACCCCATCTCTACTAAAAATACAAAAATTAGCTGGGTGTGGTGGCACACTCCTGTAATCCCAGCTACTCAGTAGGCTACGACAGGAGAATCGCTTGAAACTGGGAGGCAGAGGTTGCAGTGACCTGAGATCATACCACTGCCCTCCAGCCTGGTGATAGAGCGAGACTCCCTCCCCCCCACAAAAAAAAGAAAGAAAGAGAAAAAGAAATAGACTCCAACTCTGGTTTGGAGGAGTGGCAAAAAATTGGGGGTCATCTTTAATTCTTTAATTTGCTACAGAATGCTCTCTGTTTAAAAACTCATTAGGTAATTTCCATATGCAAAATATGCTCTGAAGCTTCAAATTTTTATCCAACCATGGCACAAGCTCAGGCCGTCAGCGCAAAATCTCATTATCTAAACCAAGACTTTGTGTGTGAAACTTTGGATACGGAACCTCAGGGGCAGAAATCTGTGACTTAAAAAAAAGTCATGTGAAGTAACCACACACCCAATACACAATGTGAGATAGTGCATGAGTTTTCTGCAGCTGCTGTTACAAACTCCACAAGCTTGGTGGCTTAAAACAACATAAATTCCTTCTTTAACAGCTGTGGAAACTAGAAGCCTGAATTAAGGCAAAGCTATACTCCCTCTGAAGGTTCTAGGGGAGAATTTGTTTCTTGTATCTTCAAGCTTTTGGTGGCTTTCAACATTACTTGGCTTGGCTTGCATCTCCTGTTTCTTACTTTGCATTTCTTTTCCGTGTATGTGTCTGTCTCTCTCATCTTAATCTGCCTCCTGTTTGTAGGACATATGTGATGGCATTTACAACACACGTAGAAATATAATGGAAGTTCCTCCTTTCAAAAGTCTTAATCATGTCATTTGCTATAAGTAACTAATACTACCTTTTTGTCATAAGGAATAATATTCACAGTATTTGGAAATTCAGATGTGGATATATCTTTTTGGAAGCCACCATTAAGGCCAGTAGAGATAGAGAACAATATCTGTAGCAGACATTCTTCCTTTTTTGTTGTTGTTTTAAGAAAATGAATCTGAAAACAGATAGCAACCATTGTTTCACAGCAAGTGTGAAACTGAGTCAGGCACATGTTGCCAATTCCCCTTTCTCCGAGGGAAGGTAATGTTAGGGTCAAGTTCTGATCCTCGGGAATTCCTCTTTTAGGTATTTTGCTCCAATGGCTGGGCACTTAGCTATATGTTATTGTCTATTTTTTTTTTTCAACAAAGAAAAGACTTACACTTCGACTGAGAACTTTTCTAAGCTTATTTCCTATGTTTTGCTGGCCCAACGACGCCTTTATATTTTAAAGTGTCACTGTCCCTTTGAGTCTAAACTAGCAGTTCTTCTGTTTATGCAATTCTGAAAATGCTATACATTTTTTAATCTATGAATCTTATTGGCATTATGTCCTTTAACAAAAGGCATAACAATAAATCTTTTTGCGACAGACCACTGTCTACTTTGGGCTATGTGTCAGGCTACTGAATTACATGCCATTTTGATACTTGGAGTCCTTTTGAATAGTTAAGTGAATTTATAATTCAATTCTTTCATTGTTGATTTTTTAAAGTAAAATGCTTATTAAAGGGGCCTCAGTCTATATTGTTGAGTTTACCTTGATGCTTTACGGTCAGTGCTTTTGATTAGATATCTTCTGATGCCTAGGCCTTTCCTTACACTAGAATTTGTTTTCTTCCTCTGCTAAAGAAGCTGATAATGAGAAATAGTTTCATTTTCCAATCCCACAAAAGTACTCATTTAGATATATTATCTACCTTCCATATTAAATAGTGTTGCAAAACATTCTTCCATATATAATGTGGCCCACCTTATTTTCAGCCCCTAATAACAATATTCTTATTGTCTTTCCAACATTCAATGCCAGTTTTTTTTTTTATAGTGAATGCAAGGTAAAATATCTTAGATTTTTATACAGTAACACCATAACTCTAGCACTATTAACTGTATTTGATAGGATTTGTCCAAGAAAGTAAAGCCAGTATGAATATTATGAAATAAGGAATTCATAATATAAAATCTCAAAAACTGTATCAGAAGCTAGGAAAGTAGGAGAATCCGAAGCAGAAAAATTAGACGAAAAGTTAGTAACAAAACTCAAGGAACATTGGCATAGGTAGGTAAGTTAGTAAGTAACGGAGAATCTAGGACACCAGGTACATATTGCCACTGGAGTGGGGATATGAAGAAGTTGTACAATAGCCTATGGAAATACGTTGCCTCTGTACATTTCTATGGTCATAGCCGAGTATTCAATGGTGAGCTTGGGGCTTCTACGCTCAGCAGGGATGGCAATTAGGAGGAATATCTGACTGTCAACAGAACAGCAAGGCAACCTGAAAACTTTCTGTGTGTCACTACGTCAAATAATAATGATCTTCAGGAAATGATGACTGCTGCTTTAACTCTACCTTCTATGCATCACAAAAAAAAAATAGTTTTTCAGCCATTTGCAATCCAAACAAAGCCACAGGATTCCAATACATTTCCTGTTTAATATGTCAGAAATTAACAGAGCTAGACATTAGCTAAAGCGGTGAGAACAGATTTTATTCAGTAACTACCAACAGTAGGGAAAGAGCTGAGCTGCATTCCAAATTTTGCAGAGGCAACTGGACATTCTAAACGAAAACTGATGGAAGGGAGATAGCAGAGGTTCAGTAGATTCAAAGAAGTGAAAAATTACAAAGGATGGTCAACGTGAATGTGATGAGGCCAGTTGTGTCTACCAGCTGGCAGTTATCAAAGTGAGAATTCCAGCTTCCCACAGAGACTGGTAGATGCCCTGTCTTCCCCACGATTATATTAAAAAGAAAAAAAAAAAAAAAAAATGGCGGCCGGGAGTGGTGACTCACGCCTGTAATCCCAGCACTTTGGGAGGCCGAGGAGGATGGATCATGAGGTTAGGAGATCGAGACCATCCTGGTTAACACAGTGAAACCCCGTCTCTACTAAAAATACAAAAAATCAGCCGGATGTGGTGGCGAGTGCCTGTAGTCCCAGCTACTCCTGAGGCTGAGTCAGAAGAATGGCGTGAACACGGGAGGTGAAGCTTGTAGTAAGCCGAGATGGTGTCACTGCACTCCAGCCTGGGCAACAGAGAGAGACTCCGTCTCAAAAAAGAAAAAAGAAAAAAAAAAAAAGGCTCTTAGACCTTTGAGAGACATATTTCTGAGTTGTAAAAAATATACATTTACAATGGCAAGATGTTTTAAGTAAATGCTCCAGGAAAGAGAGGCCATTTGTCAGGTATCAGCTACAACAAATAAATAGTAAAGTTCCCTGGCAGTGTAGATCTTTCTTAGGCGGACATTTTAATGGAATGCTAGGGTCATCGAGGAACATGGCCGTATGCTGCTAGAAGCCATGCTAGGGTTTGATCAAGTCTCTTGGTCTCGGGATTTGGACAGCGTTGTTGTGTTCTCAGACAAAGCTGATCCAGTACAAACTGGGCTGTCAATTTAAGAAGGTCGTTGCATATTGAGAAATCAATTATATTTCTAAAGGCCAATCACAGTTGGAAAGTTAAATTTTAGGAAATTAAAAAATTTAAAATAACATTCAAGCATGTCAGATATCTTGGAGAATATCTAGAATAAAAGATATCTTTAAATCTTTAAGAGAAAACAAGAAAATATTATTGGATGAATTTAAGACAAACTAAACCAATGGTAGGATGTACCATGTTCATGTAGTTAAAGACTCAGTTTTGTAAGACATCAGTTCTTCCCAACTTGATCTATGGATTCACCTTATTCTGAGTAAAAAATTCAGTAAGCATTTGTTTTTGTAATTTTTCAAATGCTTCTGAAGCATCTATGACTATAGGAATACAGACTAATAGAAAACTAAAGAAAATGTCTTTATTTAAATTATTAGAGACAGGTAAACTTTGGGATATGCTAAATACAAATTAAATGTATTGAATTTTCTTCTGAGTACTCAAAACTCTTAACTTGGGACAGGAGTGGTGGCTCACTCCTGGAATCACAGCACTTTGGGAGGCTGAGAAGGGTGGATAACCTGAGGTCAAGAGTTCAAGACCAGCCTGACCAACATGGTGAATCCCCGTCTCTACTAAAAATACCAAAATCAGTCTGGTGTGGTGGCACATGCCTGTAATCCCAGCTACTCAGGAGGCTGAGGTGGGAGAACTGCTGGAACCGGGGAGGCGGAGTTTGCAGTGAGCTGAGATCATGTCATTGTACTCCAGCATGGATGACACAGTTAGACTCTGTTTCAAAAAAAAAAAAAAAACAACAACACAAACTCTTATCTTTACGTCACTGAATTAAAGTGCTTATATATATGTATATTTCCTCAGATGTTCAGATGTCAAAAAATACATTTTGCTACGAAAATGTGTGATTTCATTAGAGTCTTATATTCCTATTTTACATGAGTGAGAAATAATTCATTCAACAATTCCATTCAATAGCTGTTTAAAAAGTGATATAAATTTGAATGTAAAAGAAGCTCTACATTTGATTTTTGTTTCAATATTTACACTGAAATTGAGCTATCAAAAGATCATGTGTAATCACAAGACTGTGCAATTGCATCTTAGTACAGACTGCATAAATATTAAATAATCTGTAATACAAATTTAGAGCATATATTTATCCCTTGTTTTCTCACTGTTAAAATTGATGAGAAATATATTTTATAGAAAATTTTTTTTTACTTATTGTGGGATAAGAACTTGAATCTAAGTCATGGCATCAAGAAGTTACTTTCTCCATATACTCATAAAAGCCTAATATCAGAAATCCACCAAACACAGCTTCTGAAGGAGGGGTGGGAGTAGGAGAAAGACACAGAAGAGACACAGAAGATTAACAAAACTTACATACTGAAGAAATAAAAAATAGATCAAAAGGGAAACTATTGTTAAGAATTGTTTTTAATATTCCATTAATAAAGAGTAACTAGAATATTAAGTGTCCCATATATTAATATATTGCCATAGGTGTATGTACTCTTATATTCTCTAGTTCACATATTTATTTTTACCTTATTGATCTCCACTGAGAATGATACGCAGGCCATCCCTCCACAGGAGACATTGGACAACATCTAGAGACCTCCTCTCACTATCTTAATCCCATCCCTAGATGTCCTCAACATATTTCAAATTACCCACAGTGCTAAGAGAATTTGTGATGCTTCATTTAGGAAAGAACATAGCATTCCTGGACCTAGGGAAAGTTAGTTTTTCATTATGAAGATGAATATCTTGCAACTCTGAAAAATTCCTTGTTAGGATTTTTAAAAATAATATTTTTAATTTACAATCTATATACCCAACAAAGGTCTAATATGCAGAGTCTATAAGAAACTTAAACAATTCAATAAGAAAAAAAAAAAAAACATTATAAAGTAAGCCAAAAACATGAGCAGATACTTCTCAAAGAGGGCATGTAAGCACCCGACAAACACATGAAGAATTGCTCAGCATTGCTAATCATAAGAAAAATGAAAATCAAAACCGTGATAAAATACCATTTCACACCAATCAGAATGTCTATCATTAAAAAGTCAAAAAAACAACTGATGTTGGTGAGGTTGTGGCAAAAAGGGAGCATTTATACACAGTTGGTGGGAATGTAAATTCGTTCTGCCACTGTGGAAAGCAGTCTGGCGATTTCTCAGAGAACTAAAAACAGCACTACCATTCAACCCAGCAATCCTACTACTGGGTATATAGCCAAAAGAGACCAAATTATTCTACCAGAAAGACACATGCACTCACATGTTCATGGCAGCACTATTCACAATAGCAAAGACATGGAATCAACCTAGGTGCCCAAAATGGTGGTTTGGACAAAGAAAATATAGTACATACACCCCATGAAATACTATCCTGCCGCAAAACAAAAATAATAAAATTATGTCTTTTGTAGCAATATGGATGCAGCTGGAGGCCATTATGCTATGCAAATTAATGCAGAATGGAAAATCAAATATGGCATGTTCTCACTTACAAATGGGGCCTAAATATTGGGTACTTACTGAGATAAAGATGGAAACAATGGACACTGGAGACCACCAGAGAGGGGAGCAAGAGAGAGGGGAAAGAGTGGAAAAACTAACTTTTGGGCACTGTGCTTTATACTTGGGTGATAGGATCAATCGTACTCCAAACCTCACTTAGCATTACACAATATAGCCATTTAACAAAATTGCCCATGTATCCTCTGAATATAAAGTAAAAATGATGAAATTAAAACAATATTATTTTCTTACTGTTTTCTCAGCTCCCCTCATTATACTTCTACATATAAGGCATTCCACGTTTTAATAATTAGTTCTAGTCATTTCTTACTTTATTCTCTCAAACTTTTATATCTTTAGAAACAGAAAACTTGATTATTACTCATAATTGTAACTTACCAAGTATTCACTGAGGAGACAAGGTAGGTATTAGTAAAACTATAAAACTTCCTTAATGCAGCTGTAGGGAACACAGATAATAAATAAATGTGCTAGAGATAAATAAAAACATGCATATATAAAGCTATTTGTTATATAATGTACACACATATGTTTTGCTTTTGTCATGCCAAATATGTGATTTTTAGTGGACATCAAGGTGGGAAGATCTAGCAAGCAGTTTGAAATAAATGGCTGGGGCCGGGCGCGGTGGCTCAGGCCTGTAATCCTCGCACTTTGGGAGGCCGATGTGGGCGGATGATGAGGTCAGGAGACGGAGACCATCTTGGCTAACATGATGAAACCCCGTCTCTACTAAAAATACAAAATATTAGCCTGGCTTGGTGGCGGATGCCTGTAGTCCCAGCAACTCTGGAGGCTGAGGCAGGAGAATGACGTGAACCTGGGAGGCGGAGCCTGCAGTGAGACCAAGATTGCACCACGGCACTCCAGCCTGGGCTACAGAGAGACTCTGTCTCAAAAAAAAAAAAAAAAAAAGAAAAAGAAAAAGAAAAAAGAGAGAGAAAGCTGGATAAAAGAATATTAGAGGTATTGATTAATGAGTCAATATTTAAAAATACGTAGTTAAAAGCACTAGTTGTTTGCAGGAAGACTAAGGTAAAAGGTACCTGGACAAGGACAACACAAGGAAGCTAAGGAAATAAAATAGGGAAAATAAGTAAATTAAAAGAAGGATTGGGAAAGTAATACTGTGGAAATTAACATTATATTTTAAGAAATCAATATTGTTTTCTTTTTCAGGAATAGTAGAACCAAAGAGTCAACTTCAACTACTTTTTTTGTTAAAAGATTACATATGTGTCTCTAGATGTACAATCTGTGAATGAATAAATGCATACCTAAAATACTTCCAAGAGCTAATACAGTCAGAGGCGTGAAGAGGTCAGAATAGTTTCAGCGGAACACTGAAAAGGGGAAGTAAGAGTGCAATTATTTGGAGAGTGAATGCAGAGTTAGAGAATGGGGAAAGTGGGGAGACACTGATCAAAGGCTGTAGAGTCTCAGTTATGTGAGATGAATACGTTTTGGAGATCTGATGTACAGAACAGTGGCTACTAAAAATACTGTATTGTTTACTTAAAGCCTACTGACAATAAACCTCCCATCACATACACAGATAAAGTCACTACGTGAGGTGATACATATGTTAGCTTGATTGTGATAATTATTACACAATGTTATATTTACCAAAATATCAAGTTCTACACTTAAATATATATATATATATTTTATGTGTCAATTATACATCAATAAAGCTGAAGAAAAAAGTAGATGAAGTTTATTATCGATATTCTCAGAATGGAAATAGAAAACAAAGAATACATAGGAATAAGAGTAAAGGCAAATGTTTCTCAGAGCTTGGCTAATTGACTAGAACTGTGTTTTAAAATTTGATGTTAAAGGCTGCCAGTGAATCTTGCTTAGACTGCACATTCTTTGGGAAGTAGTCATTGACATTTCTGCTGTCCTTGACTTGGTTAGATCACCCTGATGTATTTTCTCTACTTAACCCTTTTTAGAGTTTACTACCAGGCTTTGTATTTTTTTCCTTTTCTCTCCCAGATGGCTTATGCTAAGGACAGTAATGGTGTCCATCATGGTTAGCATTGTATCCCCGGTGCCTAGCACAGCACACAAAACAAAGCATGTGAACAATTATGCCTTTCCATTTAGAGAACAATAATAGGCTTGAATTAAGAAAGAAGGAGGTTGCTGGGAATATATATACAGTTTGGGGGGATTTTTATGCTGAGGCAAAGGATGAAGGAGAGAACGAAGAATGCTAATAAAAAAGCCAATTAAATTATGCACCATGTACCTAGGGGAATTATGGAAAAAAGCAAAATTTGCTGTGAGCTGCTCAATGACTGTAAGTTTCAAATGGCTCAAAAACAAGTGAGAATACAGTGCAATTGAAAGACTTCTGACTGTAGTCAAAAGTGAGATATTAATGGTAATTCTGGAGTAAGTTCATGAGTTGCCCATGGAGAGTTCGTTCAGCTGAAGTTTACAACAGTTTAACAAAATAGAGGTAAAGGAAATAAAAAACTAAGCTTCAAAAGCAGCGTATTTATCACATTAAAATTTCCAATAAGACGCCTGTAATCCCAGCACTTTGGGAGGCTGAGGCAGGTGGATCACGAAGTCAGGAGTTCAAGACCAGCCTAGCCAAGATGGTGAAACCCCATCTCTACCAAAAATGCAAAAATTAGCCAGGTGTGGTGGCAGAAGCCTGTAATCCCAGCTACTCATGAGGCTGAGGCAGGAGAACTGCTTGAACCCAGGAGGCAGAGGTTGCAGTGAGCCGAGATCATACCCCTGCACTCCAGCCTGGGTGACAGAGTGAGACTCCATCTCAAAAAAAAAAAAAAAAAAAATCCAATAAGATAACAGGAGTTTTAAAGTTTCAACCTTCTAGGTTTCTAAAGGTAAATATGCAGTTTTAAATTCTTTAGATGACATGATTAAAATCACTGGAAATACTTGTTGCATTTTCTTTAACATACACTTATTTTATGCATACAATTATCTGTCCATTTTTTCATGATTTTTTTCTATCAATTTATTTCAGCTTCTTTATTTGTCAAGAGTCAGATAAAAGAACATTTTTGTGTTTATTTTTTTTCTCCAATGCAATGTGTAGTATTGTGAGAGATTAGGGCAACTAGAAAGTTAGAAGAAACACAGTCTTCAACAACACCTGACCACCTTCCCTTCTCACATCAATTGCAAATCCAAGAGACTCGCTACAAGGACTCCAAGAACCCACTATAGGTTATCATATTCATGGTTATGATTTATTATAGGAAACAGATACAGAATAAAATCAGTCAAGAATGAAGCTAATAGGACAGAGTCTGGGAAGAGCCAAATGCAGAGCTTTCATTGTCTTCTCCCTGTGGAGTCAGGAGGTGTTACTCTATCAGTGTGTAATAATACCCACAGACGACTGCCAAACAGAGAAGCTCACCTCAACTTCAGTAATTAGTTGTTCCCAAGTCTTTAATTGCTCACCTGGTTGACCTAATTCAAATGATGCTGTATGAGTCAAAGCCCTGCCCTTTATTAAGCTGTTGGTCATTTCTATCCTGATCACACCCCAGCCTAATCCAGTGTGACCAGCAACTACCCCACACAAAGATACAGCTGTCTGGCATTACATTCCAGAGGGATTCTGTTCCAAAAGGCAAGGGCAAAGACCAGATCCCTTTTTGTGCGAAGGTAAATTCCTTATAACATGTGTACATTTACCAAAGTTTATGTTTAGTTTATAATTTTAAGAATTTATATCAGATTTCTGTGATTGTAGACAGAATTGTTTGTAAAGTCATTTGTTCTATTGTTCTGCTGAAAATCAACAAATCCTCACTAGGAACATGGAAAAAGATCCAATCCCAAAGGAGAAGGTGGTATTTGGACACAATCCCACTTATATGCCAGCTCTAAGATTTGCTTTGCCACTTCATTATCTTTGGCAAAGCAGAGAGTTAATTAAATTATACGCTTTTCTTATAGAATCATTTGTACATCTCCTATGATTAATCTCCCACTGCCATTTTTTGTAGTAATTTAAAATTAGATTTTAATGTAGTTAGCTTGTTTTTATTGTATGTGTTCTGTGGTATTAGAAAAATGCCACTTAAGTTATCGAAATTTAATTCAAATATTGTTATCATCCATAAATCTTACCTTTATTTAGTAAAGGCCTTGCCATCATGGGATGTTTTTCCATTAGAGACTTTGACAAATGCCTTGTAACCATAGAAATGATTTGTGAGACAGCAGGAGTAGCAAAAATAGATTAAATTAATGTGTTAGGTTTAGTGTTCACACAGCATGGTTTACTTTAATTGATTACTCTGTGACCGAATTTAAATTACTAATATAAGTGCTGATAGAAGAAAATGAAATTTTAATAAAACACCCTTTGTATCATAGTAGCAGATTAAGCTAAGTGAAAAAGCTATCATTTGTGATAAGCTTTTAAGGCTACTTTGATATCTTAAATACAGGCAAGGTAAAAGAGCTTATAAATATAAAGAGCGGAATATGTTGAAATAATTTAATAAAAAGCCTCTGCAATTAACTTTGAGTTATGATGCATTTAGACTTTAAAACTAAGTAATATAATTAAATTGAGAAGTAGAAATAAATTTTTTTCTAGCCTTGAAATTGCAAAAGATTCGTCAACAGGTTATTTAAAATAAAATGATATGAACAAATACCACAGAATGAGTAAATGAAAACATAATTAATTTATGAACTTTATGACTGAGACTCAGAGTCCATTGATTCTTGCATTTATGTAATTTTAATACAAATAATTCATGGATAATGTACATTTAGTTCTCCAATCATCAGTCATCCACATCATATAATAGCTTTTGAAATACAATTCAAATAAATAACATTGATAAATATTACCACATCATAAACAATGACAAAAACAAAAATACCCATAATAATACAGCTAAGAAAATGCCTTATATGACAATATTGATAGTAAAAGCAAAGTAACATTACAGGTAATAAAAGGTATTTATGCACTCATAAGTTGTATCTCATCTAAATTCCAGATGCTTTTATTATTATTAATTCCTTCAGTTTTTTTTTTTTTTTTTTTTTTTTTTGAGACGGAGTCTCGCTCTGTCGCCCCGACTGGAGTGCAGTGGCCAGATCTCAGCTCATTGCAAGCTCCGCCTCCCGGGTTTACGCCATTCTCCTGCCTCAGCCTCCCGAGTAGCTGGGACTACAGGCGCCAGCCACCTCGCCTGGCTAGCTTTTTGTATTTTTTAGTAGAGATGGGGTTTCACCGTGTTAGCCAGGATGGTCTTGATCTCCTGACCTCGTGATCCGCCCATCTCGGCCTCCCAAAGTGCTGGGATTACAGGCTTGAGCCACCGCGCCCGGCCTAATTCCTTCAGTTTTTAACCTGAAGGTATGTTACAGAAAGTAATCCTCTGTATGCTATAAAATAAATAACAAGTGTAGTAGTTTCATGGGTTATTATGACTATAGTACTTCAACTGTGTGTTCGGCTCCATTGAATTTAAGCTACCACATGTTAAAACTGAAAATCAATGACTGGGAAGAAAATCACTGGGTTTTCTCCTGCTCCCCATTGTTTCTTCTGAAGTGATTCAGGGAGAAGATGGCAATGTTACTACTGAAAATCAGAAAGTACAATCAGAGGCAGCCACAGTAGGCATGCATTCATTGCAGTCACACAGGGTCACACACTTAAAGGGACTCCACGCTTGATTCCATGTTCCACTGTTGCCATCTTGAAATTTTTAAGAATCTTTGCACAAGGGACCCTGCATTTTCATTTTGCACTATGCCCAGAAAATTTGATAAGCAGTCCGTGTACATTGACAGCCGTAGATAATGTTAAACTGTGTAGGTGACATTAACGTAGAAAATTGTCATTTCTGTGTAAGAGAAACAGTGATCAGGCATCACTGCTGGACATATAGAATAAATAAACCATTCACTTCAGGAATACTTGGTTAGAAGATGACTGTTCTCTAAAGCTCTGAATAAGTCAATAACCCCCATTTTATTCCTTTCCATGAAGCCTGGCTCTGCTGAGAATATTCCCACTGGCACAAATGGTAAAGAGCCCATTCATGACAAAAAAAAAAAAAAAAAAAAAGGAGGCATGTTAATATCAATATTTCAGGAAAATTCAAGGGAAAATTAAATTCAGTACAAAAAGGATTGTTCTATGATGGTAAATGCACAATATA
The DNA here is from genome assembly GCF_009764315.1 of Trachypithecus francoisi. NCBI lineage: Eukaryota > Metazoa > Chordata > Mammalia > Primates > Cercopithecidae > Trachypithecus > Trachypithecus francoisi. The sequence goes on from NW_022681465.1 coordinate 62,284,828, forward strand.
TAATAATATGAACACAAACCATTTTTGTATCACAGGAACATGATTAACACAGCATCTTACAATATAAGTGTAAATTTTAATTCATCTGTCAAAATAATATAATATCAGAAATGGTACAGATTTTGAAGAACATAATTAGTAAGCCTGAGTTAATAAGTTTATGTGGAAATTTATAAATTAGACCAAATAAACATGTAAAGATTTCTCACATATTCAGAGAGCATTCAAAATTGATGTTCTCAAGGCTATAAACTATAATCAATTACTAAAATTAGAAAGAGACCACAGTCTCTGGCCTCAGTGCAGTAACTTGAGAAATTAATAAGCTTAATACCACATGCAATAACCTCTAGAAAATTATAATATAAATTTCATCTATATAACTCTATTTGCTCTGAGAGGAAATCAAAATCATAATAACTATTTATAAATTAAGGACTCATAGAACAAAACATAATAAAGTATGTAAAATATACATGAAGATCTATTCAAAGAGAACATTAAAAATATAAATGTTTTTATTATTAACAAGATATTAAATATATGTCATGTCACTATTAAATTCAAATTTATTTATTGGAAAATACTAGACAAAAATTTAATTAAACAAGAACTAGATAGCATTCAATGTTTGCATATTATTAGTATATGTCAACATTTTTGAACCAGTCAAGGTTTTCTAGAGAAACAGAACCAACAAGCCAGTAGGAAATGTTTATATTTATATTTATATTTATATATAAAGAGATTTATTATGAGGAATTGACTCATATGATTATGGTGGTTGAGAAGTTCCATAATCTGCCATATACAATCTGCTGAAGACACAGGAAAGTCAGTGATATAATTTCTAGTTCCAGTCCTGATATCTGAGAACAAGAGGTGCTGATGGTATAAGTTTCACTCCAAGGGAAGGAGACCTATTTCTCAACTCATGCAGTGGTAGTGCCAGATAGAAGGCACTATAACTGATTCTTCAAAAGTCATTCCACCATTCTACCTCAGGCCAGCTACAGGATGTTGGGAGACATGATAAGAGCAGTTCCAATAACATGGGCCAATTGCCACACTTTTTTTTTTTTCAAGCTGTGAAATGAAGCACTAAAGAATCAGAATTAGTTCTGTGTAAAATTATCATAATGGTGAAGAAGGCATTCTATAAGTACGCTCCTCATGGGTTACACGTTATATCTTACCTTTAGGGGTCTGCTGGGAATTAAATGTAGTTATAGGTGTAGAAGAGAAGAGGGGTGGTGGAGATGGGTTCTGAGGTGGGTAAGCATTGTCTTGCCTGACAACTTTCCCAGGAAAAGCCACTACAGTTTTCTCAGGCAAGGAAGGATTAATCCCCTTAGATGGGGTGCAGAGGTTGATACCACTGAGAATGGGGAAGTCTCTTTCACTGGCAGAAAATACTTGTTAGAATCCATGAGTTCAATTTTTTCTGCTTTGTCAGGGTCTTCCCATATATCTCCACCACAACTGAGAGGATCCCATTATTTTGCAATTAATATCTTCACAAGCTCCGTGAGGCTTGGAGTTCAACTTGTGTTGTTACTCAGCCAGTCACATAATGAGATTCTGTATTTGATTTTCAACAATCCCAGTCCTCTGGCTACAGGAGATAAGAATCTCTTTCCAAGCATACATAGAAGATTTTGGTTCATTTATGTGCCACTTGAGCTAAGAATTCAAACCTCTGAGTTCATTATTTTCTTTCACTATTTTGTCCAGTGATGTAAGGAGCAACTGGTCAGCCTCATGATATCCATTAGTTTTCCAAACAGGTTTGAAAACAGTTTTTAAAACTGTTTATATACACAATGTCCCAGCTCCTTGCTTCATATAAATGGTTGATTAGGAGTACTCAAAGGAGATATTTTGGATATTTCTGTTGCCAAATCATGCCACAGATCATTGATGCTATCATTGCTACAAAAAATAACATTTTGTGATGTTTACTTTTATGTGTCAACTTGACTGGATTAAGGGATACCCAGATAGATGGTAAAGCATTATTTCTGGGGATGTCTGTGTATCAGTCCGTTTTCACACTGCTATAAAGAATACCTGAGACTGCATAATTTATAAAGAAAAGAGGTTTAATTGACTATCAGGAAACTTACAATCATGGCGGAAGGTGAAGGGGAAGCAAGACATGTCTTACATGGCGATGGGAGAGAGAAAAAAAGTGGGAGAAAGTGCTACACTTTTTAAACCATCAGATCTTGAAGAACTCACCTGCCTCTGTGAGAACAGCATGGAGGACATCACCGCCATGATCTGATCACCTCCCATCAGGTCCCTCCCTCCACATGTTGGGATTACAATTCAAGATGAGATTTGGATGGGGACACAGAGCCCAACCATATCAGTCAGTTCGGGTGTTTCTGAAAGAGACTGGGATTTGAATTAGTGGGTTGAGTAAGGAAGATTCACCTTCATCCAATGTGGATGGGTATCATTCAGTTGGCAGAGGACGTGAATAGAAAAAAAAAAAAAAAAAAAAACAGAAGAGGAAAGGCCAATACGTTCCCTCCTCTGAAGCAGGGACAACCTTCTTCTCCTTACCTTGAACATACAAGTTTCTTGGCCTTTGGGTTTCCGAACTTGCATCAACAGTTCTCCAGGTTCTCAGGCTTTGGCCTCAGATTAAGTTACACTACTGGTTGTCCTGGTTCTCAGGCCTTTAGACTTAAGCTGAGTCAAACTACCAGCTTATTTTGTTCTCCAGTTTGCAGATGACCTACTGTGGGACTTCTCAGGGACTTCTCAGCCTCCATAATCACGTGATCCAATTCCCCCATATGTGTAAATTATGTGTGTGTATCTATCTGTATGTATGTATGTTTGCATGTGTATGCATTCATATATATGTATATATATGTGTGTGTGTGTGTGTGTGTGTGTTCTCTTGCTTCTATCACTCTAGAGTACTCTAATATAAGTCATTATCAGTTAAAATCTAATCATATTAGAGTGCCAAATCCAGGAAATCCAGAATAAAATTAGAAAACTCATTCTTAAAATTGTGTTCCTATAGAACCACTCTTGCCCTTTAGGGGCAAAGGATCTCCAAAGAAACAGGACCAATAAGATATACACATATAAAGAAAGACAGACAGATAGACACACACACACACACACACACACACACACACAATTGTTCCTCCCTATCCATAAGTTTAACCAACTGTGGATCAAACATACTAAAAGAAATGCACTTGTACTGAACATATACAGACATTTTTTCTTGTCATTATCCCTTAAAGAATACAGTATAACAACTTTTGCAGCACATTTACATTACAGTTGGTATTACGAGAAATTTAGAGATGACTCAAAGTATACAGGAGGATATACATAACTGTATGCAAATACTGTCACATTTTATATTAGAATCTTAAGTATTTAAGAATTTTAATATCCATGGAACCAATCTTCCACAGATACTGAGGGACAACTGTACATACATAGGGGGAGATAAATTTTTATAAGACATTAGCTCCTATGATTATGGAGACTGAGAAGTCTCACATTCTGCCATTTGTAAGCTGGAGAGCCAGGAAAGGGGGTGATACGGTTCCAATCAGAGTTCAAAGGCCAAAGAACCAGGATGACCAATATTGTGATTTCTAGTTCAATTCTGAAAGCTTATGTAGGCTGAGGGTCTGAGAAGCAATAGGAACACTAATGGTGTGAGTCCCAGTCCTAGGGCAAAAGAAGACCAATGTCCTAGCTCTAGTAGTCAGGTAGAGAGAGTGAATTCTCATTGCATCTGCCTTTTGTTCTATTTAAGCCCTCAATGAATTAGATAATGCCTAGTCACATGGGGGAGGGCAATTTGCTTTACTCTGTCTAGTGATTCAAAAGTTAATCTCTTCTGGAAACACTCTTGCAGACACATCCAGAAATAATGTTTAACAAAATCTGAGTGTCCATAGCCCACACAAGTAAACACATGAAACAAGTAAACACATGAAATTAACCATCACAGCTCTTCTAAAAATATTACATAAATTATCTACTTCAGTGCTGAATGATACTATTTTTTATTCACTTTTGAGCAAATTCAAGGACAGAGAGGTTAAGTACCTTGCCCAAAGTCACATAGCTGTGTCAATGGAAGAGTTTATAAATGCAGTCAGGGTAGGTCTGTAACCTGGGCTGTTATCCTATAGACTCCACCCCAATAAATAATAAAATAGCCCACACTGACTACATGTTTGCCACTCAATGGCTCTTATTCTAAGTGGTCTAAATGTTTTAATGCGTTAAAAAAAAAAAAGAATAATTGAAAAGAAAACAAATGGAAACATAAAACTACAACACGTTAGGACTGTTATGCTCCACGTGGACGGCGTTTCTATTGCTTTAATTACAATTTTACTCTTTGGGGACAGAAACTATTATCCAGTAATTTTTATTTTCTGGATAGGCAGGTTTTTTTAGGTAATCTTTCTCACCCTTTTTACTTTTTATTGTTGACGGAGGATTCATTGGATTTAGATGTAAATGAAACCCTCATGGAAACAACAGGAAACATAAATCTTGAAATTGAAATAAAGCCCACATCAGCAGATGCTGGAAAGCAAAAAATCCAGTCTAAGGAAATACAATAGGTTTAATCTATTCAAGATATCATCAGTAGTACCTCTGCCAAGACGACTGCCAGAGATGCCACAGCTAAAGCTACCATAGCTATTACTGCTGCATTCACTGTGATGGCCCAACAAACAAACTTCTCCTACACTCTTCAGTCTACAGTGAGAGGCCACAGGGAAGGGTGAATGTCCTGTTGGTTAAGACTGGGTACATGTCTGATCATAGCACCCAGTGAAGTAGCTGCTACCTCTACTTCTGCAAGAGGTATTAAGTGAGAAATATATAATTGGCATAAAAATCCTCCTCTGTTAGTACATACGTAAGAAAAGAGGGGTACTGGCGGGGTGCAGTGGCTCACGCCTGTAATCCCAGCACTTTGGGAGGCCGAGACGGGCGGATCACGAGGTCAGGAGATCGAGACCATCCTGGCTAACACGGTGAAACCCTGTCTCTACTAAAAATAACAACAAAAAAAAATTAGCCGGACGCGGTGGCGGGCACCTGTAGTCCCAGCTACTCGATAGGCTGAGGCAGGAGAATGGCGTGAACTCGGGAGGTGGAGCTTGCAGTGAGCCGAGATCTCACCACTGCACTCCAGCCTGGGCGACAGAGCGAGACTCCATCTCAAAAAAAGAAAAGAGGGATATTTGGCAAGCAGCCTTGCCAGGCAACACCCATGTGCCCAAACAACAAATGCTCACATTTAATTATACATGGTTGTGAGCTTCTCTTCTGTTTTTATGAGATTTACAAGAGCAGAAAATATTTTACAGCTATCTTTGTTACCTAAATATAAATATATTTGATAATATATTACATATTATAATATATATAATGTATAAAATATATATAATATATCATTACATATTATTATAATATATTATATATTTATATAATATATTATATATTTATTAATATATAATATATTGATATATATTGTTATATTATATATAACAATATATACTCACATTAATGGTGTAATATATATTATATATGTTTACATTTTATATTACATACATTATATATAAATATATAATATAATATAATATATTGAGCTGGAGTCTAGCTCTGTCGCTAGGCTGAAGTGCAGTGGCATCATCTCAGCTCACTGCAACCTCCACCTCCCAAGTTCAAGCAGTTCTCCTGCCTCAGCAGGTGGGACTACAGGTGCGAGCCACTACACGTGCGTGGCACTACATCCAGATAATTTTTGTATTTTCAGTAGAGATGAGGTTTCAACATGTTGGCCAGGTTGGTCTCAATCTCTTGACCTTGTGATCAGCCTGCCTCTGCCTCCCAAAAGTAAATAATTTTTTAATTCCTTAGAGACTGAATTAATACTTAAATGAATGAATGAATGATAAAAAGTACCTTTCTTTGTAGAAATTTATAGAGTGCTTCCACCAAACAAACAAGACACATTTATTAGATGTATTAGGGTAATAGCATCACATACAGCATAATTCATATCTTATACAATTCATAGTTGAAAAACATTACAGTTTGGCTTGTCTATCGTCAGAATTCAAGAGAAAACTATATTCATACTGAAAGGCAGCAAAAATGTTAATATATTCTTTATGTGTTATTGACACCATGTACCATTTCCTGCAACATGAAGAATGACAAATTGCAAATTACATGACCTGTGAAATACACTGTCATTTACTACAAGTCTTTCTTCATGAGTTTTATATAGTAGGACAAATACGCTGTCAAAAGAAGAAAGAAGTGACTTATAAAACTGCCATCTATTTGAGAGGCAAGTTCTTGTATGAACATGTTTTTAAAAAATAAGAATTTTGAATTTTATACATATATTTTTAAATGTTCATGGGTACTAACTCTAAATCCGTACAGAGAAAAAGTCATACAGTACGGAATATCTATTTTGAAAATGTGAAGTTAGCTAATATTTTGGTTCATTTTAGATTTGGGCTTTTAATTGCACAAGGAATGGATTTGAAATGAAGAGTTTAAACACAATTATTCTTTTACTTGGATCAAATGAAGAGAGAAGAAATGGCCTTTGAACAATTTGGAATGAGAGATGCATTAATAGATTCTTTGTGAATTACTTTTAAGTAACATTTCGATAAAATTTACGTAACATTCAGAATTCCACAGTAAGTTAAGCAAAAAAAAAGAAAAGAAAAGAAAAGAAAAGAAACAGGTAAGATAAAATAACCAAAGGAAATTTGAATGTCACAATCAATTTTGAGTTCATTTTATGATGCCATATAGAAAAGTGTAAACAAATAATTTGCATTTCAATATACTGATATATAGCATTAAAAGTGTTTGACTCAGAAAAACTCCTTCTATATATAATAGAGATCCATGAAATTTTATATGTAAGTTCTGCTTTAATCAATTTACAAAAGAAACTTTAAAATTGTCGGGAATAAATTTAATTCATTCATTCATTATTCCAACATTGCGAAGAAGAGATTTCACCAAACAGAACCAGAATTCAGTTTGTTTTACTGACTTAGAAGGACACACATGAATTTTGAAAATTTAAAATACAGTTGACCTCTGTGCAGTGCTGTGGTTAGAGGCACTGATCTTATACAATCGACAATCCACACATAACTTTTGACTCTCCAAAATCTTAATTACTATTAACCTAGTATTGACTGGAAACCTTACTGATAACATAAACAGTTGATTAACATATATTTTGTATGTTATATGTATTATATACTGTATTTTAACAATAAAGTTAGAGAAAAGAAAATATTACTAAGACATCATAAGGAAGAGAAAATATGTTGAGTGAAAATGTATCATCATACAGGTGTTCATCCTCATCATCTTCACATTGAGAAGACTCAAGTGGAGGAAAAGCAGAGATCTTGCTGTCTCAGGGTGGCAGAAGTGGAACAGGTGGAGAAGGCAGAAGGGGAGACAGGAGAGGCAGGCGCAATCATTGCAACTTTCCTGAAAAAACTTCATATAATTGTGCCTGTGCAGTTTAAATATGTGTTGTTGAAGAGTCAACTGTACAAGTAAAATTGTTTCTTTGAGAAGTGACTCCCCGTCCTCTTTATTTTGATTTCTTTAGAGATGTGCTAAACTTGCAGACATATTTTCAACCAAAAATTCCATTTTTGTTAGATTTCTTAAGATAGCATTTAGATTATAATCATTAATTTGGATATTACAAATATCCCACATGGAGAGGCAGGTTTCAGTCACATCCAGGGCAGTTATGTTGGTTGATCTGTAAGATTAGGGATTGGTTGTGGTGAAGTTAAGGGCATTGCCTGACCAGAACTAATGGGATGAAATGTTCAGTCCGGGAAGACTTAGAAAACTATCAGTTGCTGTAAAAATACACACTTGGTTGCATGACCAAAGCATTAGGCACATGGTGGTCCATGACACGGGGAGCTTGAGAAACACTTAAACCATTTTATTTCAATCACATTTTGATTTATTTTTTGACTTCTGTTAGTTCTATTATTTTAGATTTCTGATTTCTTTTTTACCTAGGATGAACCTAACAAATATGCCATACAGTTTTCAAAACTGCCTTTATGTTTACTGTTGCAATAATTTGTGTAATTAGTTAAGAGATATTTTTTTCTTCTTTCTGGAGATTAGTCATTAAGTCCATAGATTTTTCCCTCTTTTGTTCCTCTCCAATAAGGAAGTTTTAATCTACAGACAGTATTTTCATGTTTCCATGTGCCTTCTATTTGACCCGAATCCGAATATTTAACCATTATATTTTGTCAGTTGGATTTATTGAATCTGTCTCTTTATCTTAATCATGCTGCTTTAATCATAAGACAAACTATGTAATTATTGAAATGGGGGCAGCTTATCGAAAAATTATTACTTAACACAGGTGAATGGAGCAAATGGGAATTCGCTTTTAAGAGAAATAGAGCTCTAAAGAATGCAGGAATACCAATATAGAAAGCAACCAGTGGTCTTAGAGCTAATGCATAGTACAAAATGAAGGAATACATATAGGAGAGTTCCTCTTCTCCCATATGCCACCCTCCTCCTCATGCCCCTCCTACTAGCTCAGGCCTCCTGGAGCAGGTGTGGCTGTAGTCCAGCAGATAGTGGAGGAGTTCACTAACATTCCACAGGGTGAGGCTGACAAGAAGGAAACTGCCTCCTCAGGTGTAACGGAAACAGGAAAAGCTGCATCTGGGTTAGGTGAAGTACAATTGAACTTGCTGGGAAGCTGGCTAGCATACACTTAAGGATGCTATTGAACTTGCTGTCAAATCGACTTCAGGCCCCTAGAACTAGCTCTCAAATTTACTTCAGCTATTTGCTGAGGCTTGTTCTAGCTTCAGTGTTCTGAACAACAGGTGAGCACCTCTGTGACAAAGAGAAAAGAAGATACATGGGGCGAAGAAGCCCATTCCCCTGGCAATACCCCTTTAGTGTCCTTTACTGTCAAAACTTAACATCTTTCCAGCTGATAAAGAAGGAATGCTTACAAAAATAATTATTAAGGATTTAGTACTGAAAAATCATTCAAGACTTAGCATTTTATCTTCAACCTAGGCAATATCATTCAGGGCATAGGAAGCGACAAAGATTTCATGAGAAAGATGCCAAAGCAATTGCAACAAAAGCAAAAATTGATAAATGAGATCTGATTAAACTAAAGAGCTTCTGCACAGCAAAGGAAATTATCAACAGAGTGAACAGACAGCATACAGAATGGAAGAAAATGTTTGCAAACTGCATCTGACAAAGGTCTAGTATCTACCATCTATAAGGAACTTAAACAAATTTATAAGAATAAAAAAACACATAAAAAAGTGGGCAAAGGACATGAACAGACACTTTTCAAAAAAAGACATACATGGTGGCCAACAATCATATGAAAAAAAGCTCAACATCACTGATCATTAGAGGGATGCACATTAAAAACTACAAGGAGATATCATCTCAAACCAGTTAGAATGACTATTATTATAAAGTCAAAAACAACAGATGCTGGTAAGGTCACGGAAAAAAATGCTTATACATTGGCTTATACGTTGTCGTTTGGAATATAAACTGGTTCAAACATTGTGGAAGACAGTGTGGCAATTCTTCAAAGTCCTAAAAACAAGAATACCATTTGACCCAACAAACTAATTGCTGCATATAATATCAAAAGGAATATAAATTGTTCTATTACAAAGATACATACATGCGTATATTCATTGCAGCACTCACATTTACAATAGCAAAGACATGGAATAAACCTAAATGCTCATCAATGATAGACAAAGAAAATGTAGTACATAGGCCGGGCACGGTGGCTCAAGCCTGTAATCCCAGCACTTTGGGAGGCCGAGACAGGCAGATCACGAGGTCAGGAGATCGAGACCATCCTGGCTAACACAGTGAAACCCCGTCTCTACTAAAAAAAAATGCAAAAAACTAGCCAGGCGAGGTGGCGGGCGCCTGTAGTCCCAGCTACCCGGAGGCTGAGGCAGGAGAATGGCGTGAACCCGGGAGGCAGAGCTTGCAGTGAGCTGAGATCGGGCCACTGCACTCCAGCCTGGGCGACAGAGCGAGACTCCGTCTCAACAACAACAACAACAACAAAATGTAGTACATATACACCATGGAATACTCTGCAGCCACAAAAAATGAGATAATGACCTTTGACAATATGGATGGAGCTGGAGGCCATTATCCTTAGCTAACTAACACAGGAAAAGAAAATCAAATACCACATGTCCTCACTTACAAGTGGGAGCTAAATGATGAGAACATATGGACACATAGAGGGGAACAACACACACTGGGGCCTATCTGAGGATGGATGGTGGGAGGAGGAAGAGCATCAGCAAAAATAACTAAAGGGTACTAGGCTTAATACATGGGTAAGTAAATAATCTATACAACAAACTCCCATGACACAAGTTTACCTATATAATAATCCTGCACATGCACCCCAGAACTTAAAAGTTTTTTTAGAAGGCTTAGTATCATATCCTAAGTAGGCTGAAAAGTGTATATTAACACAAAGACAATGCAGAGAAACTCATTATCTTAAGCAAATAGGCTGAAAAAATCTATGGTCAAGATATCGGATTCAGAAAGTTATGAAAATATCCATAGATTAACATCAAAGAAAGTAAAAGAAAAATGCCAATGAAAATGGGAACCAAAATTAATAGAATGAAATCCAAATATACTGTTGAGAAAAATCAATAAACTCATTTTTATTTGGTATGCCACATCTTTTTATTGATGCAGTTTATAAGTATCTATAACTTCTACCCAAAGTTACCGAAGAAGTCAGCAGCCCACAAAAGATTACAAAGCATTGTATTATGTATCTATATGTTTTATTTTATTTTTAGTTGACACAATAATTGTACATATCTATGTGGGACAGAGTGATATTTTCATACCTCTATACAATGTGTAATGATCAAATCAGTGTAATTAGGACATCTATCACCTCAAATACTTACAATTCCTCTGCATTGGGAACATACAAAATCCTCTTTTCTAATATTTTAACATATATAATAGACTGTTATTAACTGTATTTACACCACAGTGCCATAGAACAGTAGAACTTATTCCTCCAAATAGCTGTTATTTTGTATCCATTAAAAAACCTCTTCCCATCTTTCCTTCCCCACTGCCCTTTGCAGCCTCTAATAACCAAAACTCCACTCTCTACTTCTATGAGCTCTGAACTCTGTTTTCTTTTAACTCCTACAAAGGAGTGAGAACTTGCAGTATTTATGTTCCTGACTTATTTCACTTAAGATAATGTCCCCCAGGTTTTTAGATAGATAGATAGATAGATAGATAGATAGTCACAAAAGACAGGATTTAATTTATGTGTGTGTGTGTGAGAGAGATAGAGAATATATGGATATATACATATATGTATATATATGGATAGATCTATGTGTGTGTATATATATATGGATACATATATGTATGATAGATACATGTATGTGTATCTATATCTATCTATCTAATCACATTTTCTTTATCCATTCGTTGATGGTTACATTGATTCTATATCTTGGCTATTGTGAGTAGTGCTGCAATAAACAAGAGGGTGCAGCTATCCCTTCAAAGTACTGATTTCCTTTCTTTTGGATAAATACCCAGTAGTGGGATTGTTGGATCATATGGTAGTTCATTTTATGATAAACCTCCATATTGTTTTTCAAAATGTCTGTCCTGATTCGTATTACCACCAGAATTATATAGGAGTTCCCTTTTCTCTGCATTCTTGACAACATTTGTCACTTTTTTGATAGTAGTTGTTCTAACTGGGATGGTATCTTATTATAGTTTTCATTTGCATTTCTCTGATGATTAGTGATGTTGAACATTTTTTTTCATATACTTGGCCCTTTGTGTGTCTTCTTTTGATAAATGCATATTCAGATTCTTTGCCAATTTTAAAATTTGGATTATTTGGGGTTTTATTGTTGAATGTTTTGAGTTTCTTATATATTCTGAATATTAATCCCTTACCAGATAAATGGCTTTCAAATATTTCCTCCATTGCCACAGGCTATTTCTTCACTCTGCTGATTGTTTCCTTTGCTGTGCAGACAGAAACCTTTTTAGTTAGACATAGTTTCAGGTGTCTCTTTGCTTTTTTCCCTTTTTATCTTACCCATAAAAATCTTTGCCTAGATTAATGTCCTGAAACATTTATTTATTTATTTTTCTAGTAGTTTAACAGTTTGGGGTCCCATATTTAAGTTTTTAGCCTCTTCTAGTCATTTTTTGTATATTGTGAGAGACAGGGTCTGGTTCCATTCTTCTGGATATTGGTCTCCCATTTTCCCAACATGATTTATTGGAGAGTGCCCCTTTCCTCAATCGATGTTCTTGGCTTGTCATTTGCCACATCAGTTGACTGTAAATATGTGTATTTATTTCTTGATTCTCTATTTTGTTCATTGGTCTGTCGGTTTTAATATCATTGCTATATTGTTTTGGTTATTCTTGCTTTGTACTATTTTTGAAGTCAGATAGTGTGATGCCCCAGCTTTGTTCCTTTGTTCAGTATTGCTTTGGCTACTCAGGGCCTTTCGTTGTTTCGTGTGAGTTTTAGTTTTTTTTTTTTTTTTTTTAATTTCTGTGAAGAATGACATTGGTATTTGGTTAGTGATTGCATTGCATCTGTAGATCGTTTTGGGTAGTCTGGTCATTTAACAATAATAATTCTTCCAACTCATGAGCATGGGATAGCTTCCCATTTGTCTGTATCTTATTCAATTTTTTTATCAGTCTTTTGTTGTTTTTATTGTGGAGATGTTTTACATTCTTAAATTTATGTCTAGGTATTTAATTAGTTTTTGTAGCTACTCTAAATGGGCATGATTTCTTAATTTCCTTTCCAGAAAATTTATTATGGGTGTAGGAAAACACTACTGATTTTTACACATTGATTATATATTCTGAAATTTTACTGAATTCATTTATCAGTTCAGTTTTCATTTATTTGCAGGTTTTTTTTCTTTTTCTTTTATTTCTATTTTTTCTGGAGCTTTTAGGTTTTGCTATGTATAAAATCATGTCATCTGCAAAGAGGGATAATGTGCCTTCCTCTTTTTCCATTTGGATGCCTTTTTTTTTCTCTTGCGTAATTTCTTTGGATCGAATTTTCATACTATGTTGAATAAGCATAATGAAAGTGGACATCTTTGTCTTGTTCCAGTTCTTAGAGGAAAAGCTTCAGCATTTTCCTGTTAAATATGATGTTCGCTATGGGTTTCTCATATATGATCTTTACAATTTTTAATGTAACATTGCAGAGAAAAGAGGAAAGATAGATATTTAAAATGAATATAATTTCAAATTTTATGTTTATATGAAATGTAAAACATCCCCCCAATCTCACATCATACACTCAGTTCTATTCTAGAGGAAACAGTATGTGGAAATGTAAAGCTTCCTGAAGATAATCTTGTTGAATACCTTCCTGACACAAGGTAAGGGAATGCTTTATTGAAGAGGATATTGAAAGTATAGGGAAAATTAAAATATTGATAAATTACAATAGATTCAAATAAAGGATTCATATATTCAAAATATACTACTTTGGAACCTAACAGGCAAACTGTAGGATGGAAGTAGTTCTTTAGATATTTATAGTACATATAACTTGTAATGTTCTTCAATGCAAAACATTTTTATGTGTTTACATGCACACATTCATGTATATGTGAATGCACATGAGTGTACATGTAAGATAAAAAGAGCATTTGCTCAGAGATTTCTCGAAGAGAGTATCCAAAAGGACAATACAAATATGCACATAATTTAAATAACATCTGTCTTCAAAAAAGGCAAAATAAACCCATAGTGAGATACCATTAAACACACATCTGATTGTTTACACTATATATTGGATAGAATGTGGAGCAACCAGATCTCTCAGACAACATGTTGAAAAATTATTTGACTGCCAAACTTATGTATTTTCTATGATGCACCCATTGAATTACTAAGTTTATATTCATCAGATATATGTACATATATGCCTTAGACACAAGTCTAAGAGTGCTCTTGACTGACGAAACATGGAATTATTCCAAATCTTCATCTAAATTAGAATTAATAAATATTATGGTATATTTGCACAGTAAAATAATGTATATATGGTTATAATCCACAAATATCTATAGAGTTACATAGTCAGAGTCAAAAGACAATATTGAACAAAATAGAGAAAAATTAACTCATACTGTATGATTCCATTTATAAGATAAAAACCAGGATAATATAATCTAGGATTCTAGAGGACAAGATAGTGGTTAATTTTAGAATAGAGAGTTAGTATGCCTGAATGGAGAAAAGGAGGATGATTCTAGGGTGCAAATAATAGTCTATCTTGTATATGGTATACATTTTGTCTTTATTTTGTGTATGCTTTTGCACGTATTTGATTGTATTAGGGTTCTCTAAGAACTGGAACAAGACATAATATGATATATGTATATACGAAACGGAGTTTATTAGGAATAATTGACTCACATGATAACAAGGCAAAGTCCCGCCTAGGACATCTGCAAGCCAGGGAAGAAAAGAAGCCGATAGTGGTTCAAAGTTCAAGGCCTCAAAAGCAGGGAAGCTGAGAGTACAGCCTTCAGTCTGTGGCTGAAGGCCTGAGAGACCCCAGCAAACCACTGTTGTAAGCCCAAGAGTTGAAAGGTCATATAACCTGAATTCTGATTTCCAAGGGCAGGAGGAACCAAAGGAAGCATTCAGAATGAGAGAAAGATGAAAGCCAGAAGACTCAGCAAGCCAGCTTATCCTACCTTCTTCTGCTTGCTTTGTTCTGGACATGCTGGTAGCAGATTGAATGTTACCAACTCACATTGAGATGGATCTTCCTCTCCCAGTCCACTGTCTCAAATGTCAATCTCCTCTGGCAACACACTCACTGATATACCTAGAAACAGCCCTTTACCAGCTATCTAGGCATACTTCAATGCAATCAAGTTGACACTTAAAATTAACCATCATAATGATACTCCAACTAAAATGATTTTTTTTTTTTTAATTTTCAGAGTTCAGGAAGAAATAAAAGTACAGTGAGTGGCACCTATACTTGACTTCTTGAACCATATATTAAAAATATTTCAACTCTGTTGTCTGTAATTCTTGAAGCACTGCTATAACCAGAACTATTTCTTTGGATATCAAGATAACTAATATGTCTGATGTTATGAACTGAATGTTCTCATCCCCGGAAAATGGGGGTGGTGAAACATTTCAACATTTGAGTGTTGAAATCCTGATTCCCAATGGATTTAGTATTAAGAGCTGAGGCCTTTGGGAGGTAATCAGGTCATGACAGTGGAGTTCTCATGATGAGATTAGTGTCCTTATCATAAGAGACTGGAGAGAGCTTACATTTTTTTCTTTCTGCTTCTCTATCTCTGCCATGTGAAGACATAACTAGAAGACAGCCATTGGCAAATCATGAAGAGTGCCCTCACCAGATACTAGATCTACCATCAGCACATTCATCTTGGAAAAATGTTTGTTGTTTAAACTACCCAGTCTGTGGTATTCTGTCACAACAGCCAAAAACTAAGATATCTGGCCATAGGAAGATGAATTGTAACAAGTTGCAGAGGGGAAGTGAATGTTGAAATAATGTAGGGGGAGGGCAAACACAGAATTCAGCAATTGCAAGAAACATTAGTTCTAAAATTACTGACTGTCATAGTGGTAGGGACTGTAGAGGGAGCATGAGCACCACCTTGGTTCCAAGTTGAGCAGCGAGTTTGTTTGTATGGACTACCTAATTATTTCTAAAAATTTTATTTTTGATCACAAATGTTATATGAGCTTATTACTGAAAAAGAAAATGAAAACGAAATAGGATAAAATCAGAAAAACCAAAGCTTTTAAAAACGTGAAAAAACTAACTTTTAAGGTGACTATACTAGAATACCGTAGTCTAGATTCTATAGATCATAACAAAAATTGTATATTAAAGTATGATAATATAATGTGTTGATTTTCAGTAATGTAAAATCAACATATATTGTCATACTTTAAATGTAAGTCTTTTCACTTTTCTTTTAAATAAGATTGTCTTGGCTATGTTTTGCTCTTTGAGTTTTCATATACATTTGAGATGCAACTTGTTAATCTTCACACAAATATACACACAAACATGCAAACATACACATAAACTGTGTTTTGAAACTTCTGGTAGTTTCTGGTCTTTTAACATTAAATGAAATATATTTAATGACCTTTGTTTTTACAAATTTTCTCTCTGTCTATATATATATATACAATATATATAACACTCTCTATATAATTGGTATATATATGTAACAAGTTGCAGAGGGATATATGTAATATATATTATGCTATGTATAATGCTACATATATTACATATATCATATATCAATGCTATATATAGGATAATCTATGTTACATATATGATATGATATATAAAGTCATATATATACACATACATATATGATATGTGTATAATCATTTTAAATGCATCAGAATAATACACATTGTAGTATAAGAAAAATTATTACCCACTATAATTGCAAAGTTCTGTTTCCAGGTTTTCAGTGTTAGAAACCATAATGAACAGTTCTATGCATAAAGGTAATCTAAATTATATTTAGAATTTTTAATACAGTGTCTATAAAGTGAACTGTTAGAGCATATCTTAGTTGATTTGTGCTATTATTTAAGAAAACAGCCGAGACAGGATCATTTATAAAGAACAGATATTTATTTTCTCACAGTTCTGGAGACTGGGAAGATCAAGGCTCCAGCCTGTTTGGTTGTCAGGTGACAACCAAATGTAGGGGAAGGGCAAACACAGGTGAAGGCTGTTCTCCTTTCAAAATGTCACGGTATTGCTGCATCATCTGAGGGGAGGAATGTTGTTTCTTCACAGGACTGGCTGGCGGAGGCAGAGGAGCAAGCTAGCCAAATGCTACCTGAGCCTTTTTTTTTTTGAAACAGAATTTCAGTCTTGTTGCCCAGGAGTGCAGTGGCAGGATCTTGGCTCACTGCAACCTCCCCATTCCAGGTTCAAGCAATTCTCCTGCATCAGCCTCCTGAGTAGCTGGGACTACAGGCGTGTACCACCATGCCCAGCTAATTTTTGTATTTTTAGTAGAGACGCGGTTTCATCATGTTGGTCAGGCTGGTCTTGAACTGCTGACTTCGTGATCTGCCCTCCTCAGCCAGCCAAAGTGTTGGGATTACAGGCATGAGTCCCTGCGCCTGGCCTGAGGCTTCTTTTATAAGAGCCTTAATCCCACTAAGAGAGGAACAGCTCTGAAAGTCCCCACCTCCTGATACTATTACGTGGGAAACACCTGGAATTTAGAGGTGACACATTCAAACCACAGAAGAGGATGTGTATTATTAAAATTAGTGGTAAATTATTTTCTTGTACATTATTTTAAAACCATCGATTCTAACCACAAACACAGGTGAGTATACCACAGACCATTCCAAGGAAAGAATGGTCTAGCATCAATTTTTCTTTGTTCCAAAACATCATTTAAGTATTATCTTTCAGACTTTAAGGGAAAAAGCTCTTGCAGTTCTCTCTCTGTGTGTGTGTATGTGTGTGTGTGTGTGTGTGTGTGTGTGTGTTTGAGGAGAAAGAGAAGAGAGGCAGATAGAAAGAGAAACCGGTAGAGTGAGAGAAGGAGAGAGATAAACTAAGGATTGAAAAGACAGTACAACTATATCTCCTTTTTAATTTTTATTTATATATATATTTATTATTATTTATTTACTATTTGTTTATTTATTTATTTGAGAAGGAGTCTCGTTCTGTAGCCCAGGCTGGAGTGCAGTGGCATGATCTCGGCTCACTGCAAGCTTTGCCTCCTGGGTTCGCTCCATTCTCCTGCCTCAGCCTCCCAAGTAGATGGGACTACAGTCACCCGCCACCATGCCTGGCTAAGTTTTAGTATTTTTAGTAGAGACAGGGCTTCACCGTGTTAGCCAGGATAGTCCCGATCTCCTGACCTCGTGATCCCCCTGCCTCCGCCTCCCAAAGTGCTGGGATTACAGGCGTGAGCCACTGCACCGGGCCCTTTTTTATTTTTTAGCTTTATAAAAAATCAAAACACTAATAATATTCTAAAAAATCTAAGTGGTATTTTAAATAATGCATGTTATAATTTCATAAATTCATTCTTTTTGTTTTCAGTTGACTCAGATAATGCACATATAATTTTAGGGCTAACATACAAGATTATTTTTAGACTTCATGAGCTAGGTTATCTTATAGCAACTACCATAATGAAATAATTTAGGAAGTTTTTCTGAAAGTCCAAATCTGAGTAGATTAAAAATAATTTAAAATTTTCTTTTCTTTGGATGAAAGCTTCTTTGATAGTGCAAATATATTTTAATTAGAAATTTACACTTAAAAATCACATTAAAATAGACTATTTTTACTAACTGAAGCCAGAGGGTAAATAATATTAATGCTGAATACATATTTTTCAAGAAAAGATTCAAATGAACTGTGACATTTCTTTAAGTGCAAAGTTCCAATGCTTTGCAATTGTCCTTTGAATAAAACTTGAACCAGACTTTCTTCATTCCAGCATCAAATCTGAACATTTCAAGAGGTAAACAGTGATTCTTTGATGCTTTACTTCAAAGCATCCAAAGGAAATTAATCAAATTAATTCATCCTCTTTTCTATTGGCAACAATTTTTTTTTCTTTTTTTTTTTTTTTTGCTGCTTTGGATTCAGGGCATTTCACAAGACCCTAATGAGTACTGAAAAGAGAAAAAAGGGTATTAAATGGTGGTATTAGGAGATTGCAAAGCTAGTCAAATTTCTTTTTAGACCAGATTGGGAATGCAAATGATGCAGAGGGCCCCAGGTGTCTTGGAAAGACAGCAAAGTGCACTGCCTCTTGAAAGGTGGCAGCTGCTACCCAGCAACCGTGGATCTTTGCCACATTGGAATTCAGAATCAGGTTTGGCAGATATTCCAATGTTTCTAGAAATGACAGAAACTTATATTTTAATATGATCTCTCTCAATTTTTGAATGCTGGTGTTAACAAAAGGATTCCTTGTGCGCCAAGCAGAATAAGTTGGAAAACTCCTCCTTGTTAAATGAACAGAACGTTACATTGAAAAAAAGCACGACTTGATCCCAGCTATTTTAATCAAAGTCCTTAAAAGCATTTTTTTTAAATATTTAAGGGATAATTTTGTATGCTAGTTTTTTGGGGAGGTAACATCAAAAGAAAATTATATTGCCTACCAAAACCATTGTTGAAGGACCAAGGAACTTTAATAATATCCAGAATGTAAGCTTCCTTATCTACTTCTCAATAATCAAATAATTGTTTCTCATTTGAAGAGGAGGAAGGATACTTGATAGATTACTTAAGAAGTCACTGTAGTTCAGTTATTTTCTGAAACACAGAGAGATTGTCTTTCAAAGCATTATTTGCCTAAAATATGATCTCTTTCCATATCTTTTCTAATCTCTCTAAAGGAATTACACTGTTTGCAAAATCATTGCTGTAGGCATAGTTAAATCATATCAGCTTTATAGCCAGGCTCTCAGATCCTGAATCCACGTTCTGGTGTTTACTAACTATTTCACTTTGTGTATATTACCAAACTCCCTTAGAGTCTCAAGTTCCTCATTTTTTAAAGTAATGGTAATTATGCTACTTACCTCCTAGGCTTGTTACGAGAATTTTATAAGGAAACCTTTAAAGCTATCAGCATAACAACTGGGAAATAAAAAGTGTTCCATGCATTTTAGTTTTTATTATGTTGTTTGAAGTCACTTTCTTTTTCTAGTTAATGTAGAAATACCATTGTTGGTGTCAAAAGACACATTTTTCTCTCAACTGAAACTTTACATATCTATAGCAATTACCTTCCTGGGAAAAAATAGTATTTTTAGTCACTGCTACACATATATAATGTATTCTTTAAGATTACCCTATCCCATCTCCAATACTTTTTACATTATTCTAAGATTATATTATATGTGGTATTGGCAATTATTTGGTTATTAGACAAAAATGGATACGCCGGAACTCAGAAAAATTGCATGATCTATCTAGGACCTTTTTTTCTTAATATGGCAAAACTAGAACAAAAATGCAGAGTTTTGGCTTTTTTATTTTATATCTCTATTTGACTGTATTTCAATCATTTCAGTTGAAAATATAGATAATAATAAAATAATGCCTTAATTCATAAAATTTTGAATTTTATGAACTAAAAACTTCTGAATTTTAAACTGAAAAGAAAGGAACAAATGAACAAGAAAAAGCCGCTATTTTTACAGAGAAACAAATTTTGTCAGTTAAGCTATAGTGTGACAAACAGCTGTCTACCTGTTAACCAATTCTACATGATTGGCATAGTTTGCATTTACTTCCAGATATTTCATCATTATGAGATCTAGATTCACACATTCACAGTTAACAAAAATGATCCACAGAATATCATATTTCATGGATGTTACAGTTTGAATGTTTGTCCTCTTGAAAACTCATATCGGAAATTAATCTCCCATGTAACAGTGTGGGAAGGCATGGCCTAATGGGAGGAAAGAACCCTTGGGAATGGATTAATGCCCTTGTAAATGAGCTTGTGGAAGTGTGCTTATCCTTTTTCTTCTGGCTTCTGCTGTGTAATGATGCAGCTAGAAGGCCCATGCCAGGTGCCAGTTTCTTGGTCTTGGACTTCCCAACCTCCACAACTGTGTGCCAGTAAATTTGTATTCATTATAACTTACACAGTCTCACGTATTGTATCAGCACACACAAAAAAAGACTCACATAATGGGGACTATGACTAAAGGTCAACAAATTTATTTTGGCTTCCTCTAAATAAATATTTTATAAATGCCACATTTTTGTAGCATTAGAAGAGGGTTTTAACTAAAAGACTGTAAAGAGTGTCCTTGTGACACTGATGATTTGAATATATTATCTTGTCTCTTTCTAATGAAGAAAGCAGTGCAGTGGCCAACTTTATTTGAATTATGGGAAGCTCTCTGACCACTTGAGATAGATTTTATTTTAAAAGAAGATATTATGCTAAAATAATATGGGATTGTTCTTTATTTCTTAATAAGAAAAATGAGAAAAAGACAATGTTATGGAAATTGTCATTTTACACTGTGCTCAAAAGAATAAAAGTTATATATAGAGCCTTGAATTGCTTTTCTCTCTCCTCAGCTTCTAGTGTATCTTAGTATTCTGAAGATTGGGAACTTCATCTTCACACAATACATCCAACTAATGAGATGGCAGAAACACTGTGCTTTCCATCATTTGCTTATCAGCGACAGTCAGTCTATTAAAAGCTCTAACTCCAAGAAGTGAATTTCATTTTTAAACTTTGCATTCTGAAAACGGTCTTCCCTAGACTGTTAATAGATAAGATGGATGCCACATTTGATGACAGTTCACAATACTTACCCTCTGTGAACTGTTTTGAAACCAACAACAGACCTATTATCTTCTTTTACAAAGGCGTTTTATTGAGCTATTTAGTGAGCTGTGAAATTCTGAAGGAAGTTCTACTTTTATTTACCTGTGTTTGTTTCTTTACACAATATATTATAATATGCATACTGTTTGTTTGTGGTCTACATTTTAATTGTATCTTTTCGGAAAGCTTGAATAGATTTACTAAAAGCAATCTTCCTTTGGATAGTGGTACCTTTTGTCCTTTTAAGAACAGAAGGGTGATGATTCATCTTTGGATGCCTAACTGTTTTGCCTAGGATAAGGCAGACATGCTCACAATTCAAAGTCAGAATTGTATGATAATCAAAATAGCCTTTCTACAATTACTGTCAGCCAATTTAAGAAGAGAAATTTAACAAACTACAGCCAACGATGTGACTTCGCTTCCTAACAAAGAAAGCAGAGGACCTTTACACCCAGCTTGAGATCCCATGGGAACAACCATAATGGTAGGCCAAGACATATAGGGAGAGTTAAAGTCTTAATATTTGAGCTTGTTTTATAAGTATGAAGATTTATGTGTGCCATTCTGTTATGGATGTGTTACAGGAAAGGGGTCCCAATCCAGGCCCCAAGAGAGGATTCCTGGATCCCGTGCAAGAATTCAGGGAGAGGCCGCAGCGAAAGTGAAAGCAAGTGTTATTAAGACAGTAAAGGAATCAAAGATTGGCTACTCTATAGACTCAGCAGCCCTGATGGCTGCTGTTTGCCCACTTTTATGGTTATTTCTTGATTATACGCTGAACATGGGGTGGATTATTCACACCTCCCCTTTTTAGACCACCTAGGGTAACTTCCTGAGGTTGCCAGCCATCTTGTCCTGTGACTTAGAATGCTTTAGCCAACTGGCAATGCGGTCCAGTAGGTTTCAGCTTCATTTTACCCAGCCCCTGTTTAAGATGGAGTTGCTCTGGTTCACAGGCCTCTGACAGATGGAGTCAGGAAAAATCAAAAGAAGAACTGAGTACAACTCCAACATGCCTCCTTAAGAGAAGAGTTCAGAAAATAGTAGAAAAAAATCATCTGAAACAGTTTTACTTTTGGGAGCAATGGCATATAGGTCGCTGATCTAGCTGGTATTTAGTAAGGGGAATAAGGGCAAAAATCTAGACTTCTGGAGCTGCAATCAATAAGGCATGTCTTTGAGATATCAAATAAACAAGGTCCTAATCAATGTATACTTACAATGATTTGGGCATACAAAGGTACAAAAATAAATAGCCCTACACATGGCGATACAGGAACTGATTTATAGTACACAGAAAGTGGGACACACTGAGCAGTGTTGTGAGTAAAGACAAACACACCATGTGCTGAAGAGATAAACTCTGCTGCATTGTCAGAGATTCAGATTACACTCTGTTTAGAAAATGTAGCAAAAAAGGGTTTACTCCCTTTAGAGAATTCCAGGTACATTACAGAACACTTATTA
This sequence comes from Trachypithecus francoisi, assembly GCF_009764315.1. Taxonomy (NCBI): domain Eukaryota; kingdom Metazoa; phylum Chordata; class Mammalia; order Primates; family Cercopithecidae; genus Trachypithecus; species Trachypithecus francoisi. The sequence continues at coordinate 62,307,855 of NW_022681465.1, forward strand.
GAAAGAGTATGAAAGACATATTTGAACGAAGTGCCTTATATTGAAATGGAATTATTTCCTACCTTTAGTGGAAATGGCTGTCATTGATAACTCAGGGGCTGGGAGCACTGAAAACAGATTGGCAGGGTAGAGTTCTCAAATACATTTACCCACATTAGAATTAATATTAATGATAGTCAACACATTGATGATTTATTCTACGTGTGGTCTATATTATATGGCTTGTTTAATTTCTTTTTTTTAATAGACAGTATTCCTTTTTATTTTATAAATTGAAAGTATTTATTTTGTCATGTGTACATTAACTCTTACAACGTCTTTTACAGTGCCTTAGTTCTTAATGTAACTTTCAAAGTTTTTAATGTAATTAAACTTTATGGCTTCTTATCTTCCTGCATGTCCTCCTTAGAAAGGACGTTTCTGCCACAAGATAGTAGAAATTGCTCTGTATTATATATAGATATCTATATACATAAATATGCATGCATATGTTCATACCTAAATATCTATGTATAGACATATATGTTGGTAGATATGTATATACATCTATATATCTATACCTGGGTATATCTTTAGTATATCTGTGTATCTGTCTCTATTCCCATATTTTCCAATGAGTAATTGAATAAGCTCATTAGGCATATACTCTTTGAGTTACCAGTTTAACCTAATCTTGATTGAGAGAGTTAGTGATTTCTTTAACCTATGAGGAGAAGCTGTAAGTTCTCCTAATGTATTAGACCAAGTGTATGAATAAATTGAGTAATTTATTAGACAGATTAGTTATCTTTCCTAGGATTATAAAGTAGAAAGTATCATAATGAGGATTTGAAGCAAGATAGTATGATTCATAACCCATATGATTAGGAAATAATTATTACTAACTTTGGGGATATGTTATTTGATACTAAGAGACTCAACCAATCCCTCTAGGCATGGAGGTAAAGTAAAATTTTTTTTCATATAAAACCTTATGTGAAAAAAACACATTTTGTTTTGCTTTATATGTTTGTTTATTTGTTTATTTAATTCATTTAATTCATCTATTTAATTCATTCATTTATTTATGTAATTCATTTAATTCATTAATTTCGTGTCAGAATTTATTTAATTCATTTATTTAATTCATTTAATTATGAATTTAATTCATATGAATTCATAATTCATAATGGCACCTCACTGTGTTTCCTAGTCTGCAGTGCAGTGGTGCAATCTCGGCTCACTGCAACCTCCGCCTCCCGGTTTCAAGTGATTCTCCTGCCTCAGCCTCCCAAGTAGCTAGGATTACAGGCACGTGGTGTCGCGCCCAGCCAATTTTTGTATTTTTAGTAGAGATGGAATTTCACCATGTTGCCCAGGCTAGTCTTGAACTCCCGACCTCAGGTAATCCCCCTGCTTCGGTCTCCCAACATTCTAGGATTACAGGCATGAGCCACAGCACCTTGCCTGTTTTGCTTTTTAAATAAACCTACTCTACATATAATTTTACATGTATAATCTACCCCAAAGATGTTACAATACTGTTCATAATTCAAGATGATTTACATACATTTATGTAATGTTTAGGTTAACTAAAACATGACCACTACGCTATGTCTATGGATAATTACAGGAAGTTGGTAAGTTAAATGTCCTGCATTTAACCTAGATTATAAATTTTAGAACAAAAAATATGTTTCAACACCCATTTGAATAACAGTAACTTCCTTTTATAAAGACCATGCTAGGTATGATCACCCATAGATAAAACTGTATACTATTTCATCATCACAGGTTCATTTTCTTGCTTTCTCCCGGAAACAAATGGGAGAGAGATTACATTTCAGAATAATGAGCTATAGCTAAAGCTCTTTATTCTGGGTGTCATTAGGCTAAGTTATGCATCCATAATCTCCAACTTTGTCCTGTATCTTTACAACAAAATGTAATGATTAAACTAATGCTTTCACAAACCAATGCATTCTCAAAATCACATTTATCATTTTTTTCTTCAAACGGTGTCTTACTAAAACATCTTTATGACTTATGACCCGTGCTTTAAGTACAGTTAAATCCAGACCGTGTCAAATTACTTGATCCTGAAAACATTGTTTTCACATGTATATGGCTTACCAAAATACCATGACTCTCTTCTCTTTGTTTTTACTCATCTCTCTCCTTGCCCCTAGGCTCAAGTGTTTTCAGCAAGCATCATGCTTGTTTGAAAAAGGCCTTGTTTTAATTCTAGTGTTATTATTTTGCCATCTCATGTACTCCTTTTTTTTTTTTTTTTTTTTTTTTTTTTTTTTTTTTTTTGAGACGGAGTCTCGCTCTGTCGCCCAGGCTGGAGTGCAGTGGCCGGATCTCAGCTCACTGCAAGCTCCTCCTCCCGGGTTTACGCCATTCTCTCGCCTCAGCCTCCCGAGTAGCTGGGACTACAGGCGCCCGCCATCTCGCCCGGCTAATTTTTTGTATTTTTTTTTAGTAGAGACGGGGTTTCACCGTGTTAGCCAGGATGGTCTCGATCTCCTGACCTCGTGATCCGCCCGTCTCGGCCTCCCAAAGTGCTGGGATTACAGGCTTGAGCCACCGCGCCCGGCCTGTACTCCTTAAATTACCTAATAAACTGTGACTCCCCATACACGTACCTTGTTTCTAAGTTCTCATTGTAGATTACATAAATGTTTTATGAGATCTAACCCTGATATGGCTAACAGTGATTTCTCATATAGTATCTACAAGGTATCTCCAAGCATCTCAAGTGTAGATAGTATAGAAAAATGTAATGAACCAAAACCTACACTTAAAATAGAGAAAAACTGAAACAACATGCAGTGCTTACCAAACAATATCTCTTAAGATACTCTGAAGAATACGGAGAGTTCAGTGTCTATACCTGTCACTCCTGTAGGGGTATGGTAAATTCAGTGGTAATTGAACTGGCCTAAGTATAATCACCAATTGGGCACAACTAAGAGATTGCCTGTCTTATCTACTTAATTTGACATAATTATCCAGTATTCAATGCATCAGCGTCTCCTCGTTGATAGTCATAAATTTTCTATATACTGGGATTTTTAATTGATCTTTATTCATTATCTTTAAACATGACATTTTACTCTAAGCTAAAAGATATGGTATTATAGTACATTAAGGTAGCTTCTAGGTCAAATACATTAATTCAAGCTTCTTTTCACATTTATAATATTATTTTAGTCCTTTTATTTTCCAGGATATTTTAGAGTATAGATGGATTGAGATATACATGCTTAACCATGTTTAGTTATGTGTATTACTATTTATACTTTTCTTTGAATAGTATTAAACATTGCTTTAAACTTTATCAAATATAAAGTTTTTTCTGAAGTTTTTTTGATATTTAGTGAGACAGCATTTGCTTATTCAAAAAATTGCTATTCAATCTATGCTTTGAAAAAATGCAATGTCCACTTCAACTTATATCTGGAATAGTTTAAATGTGATATGATAATTAGTTGATTTTAGATATACAGCTAATTGCTCACTAAGCCACATTATATAAGCCATTCTGTGTCTTTTTAACATGGTGGCTTTTAAAAAATTAGTCATTATGATTGTACTGTTCAGTATTTCTTCTCATCTATTAGTGAAAAATTTGCTAATATATTACTCAATAGATTAATGTATTCTAATAAAATAATTGATTGTATATAATTAAATATATTCACATGGAATCCCTTATCATTTTGCAATTTCTATGTCAGTAAACAGGAAGCTTTTCCTATTAAAGAATTTTCTGAAGAGATCTAGCAAGACTTTATATGATTTTTAAACAAATATTCTAATACATATCAAATTACACTATTTTTCTGTAGTTTAAATCACTTATTTTTGTTTTATTTTTACTTATATATTTTGCTATACTGATTTTCCTGATGCTTCCTTGTTTTTTTTTGTTTTGTTTTGTTTTTAATGAAGTGGTCAGTCAGGTGCAACCATAACAGGGGACACAGAAGAGTTACTGGAAAACAAAACATATTATATTCACATGTTCGGGAGAGACAGAGTGACAGCATGCAACTCAGGGGAACATGTGAGAGGAGCACCAACGGCACAGGCTCTACTAAGCAGTGTTACTGAAACACCAGAGGTGTGGTCTAGGTCCTGTTGCTTACTACACAGAAAGTCATATCACTGAGTCAACAAATATTGCCAGGGAAGAAGGCATTACTTTGGTGCTGCAGCTGAGGAGATGAGAGATCAGTTTAAAATTCATCTCCTTAACTGACTAAAATTAGAAGTTTATTTATCAGGGAAGAAATGTAACCATGTGAGGTATAATGGGAATTAGAGAGGGGTAAAGAAGAGGAGTTAGTCAACAGGAAGTAGGTGGACAGTTAGGCAATCATGATGGGTGAGAGGGTCTGGCTTTTCGATATCCAGATGCTGTCATCTGATGAGTTTCAGTTCCTTGATACTATCTGGGAGTCCTATTGGTTGGTTTCCTGAGAAAGGGACTCGGGCAATTCAAATGTAACTTTCTCAAGTTTTAAGATTGGGAGGATCGATTTCTATGTTCATTCAAGAGAAACCATAGACATCAGTTCTATGGGACAATTGGGCTGGTTTCATAGGTGTGGAGTTAAAAAAGCATAAGGACCCAGGGGCAAGTGGCTTTATTGGGGGTCAGGGTGGTGAACACAAGCAAAAGGTGCAAGACAATTTCCTTGATACATTTGAATGTCATTAGGCCACAGCAACGTGAGGGCAAGAAAGGGAACCTGTAGCAGGGGCCAGTATTATCATGATGCCTGGGGTGTTCACAGCCTGTTTATGTGAATGTTGAGACAGAAAAATATAGAGGTTTAAAATTACAATCATCTGTAAATTTTTTTCTTAAGTGATTCAAAAAGTAAGAATTTTTTTTTTTGTTTTGCAAAGCATGTAATAATTAAAAGCTTTTTCCTTCCTTTATTTATAAAAGTCAATACATAGTAATCACATTTTTTAATTTCTATGTCCTTTTAAGTTCTTAATGAAGTATGACATCTGTAGAAAACTGTGCCCATATCATAAACTTCAGTGGATTCTATAATCAGAAGACACCTGTTTAATCAGAGTCAGATCAAACACAATATAATGCCATCATCCCAGAACATTCTCATTTCAGTCACTAGTTAACTACTCACTTAACATCTAACACCAAAGGTTAGTGCTACACTTTTTTTTGTATTTAATATAAATGAAACTATGCATTGTTTACATAGTGGATAATTTATTCTCATTGTGTGACTATTCCTCAATTAACTTATGTCTTCTCCTATAGGTGGGCATTTGGGTAGTTTTTAACTTTAGCTCATAAATAATGCTGCTCTGAATATTCTCCTACATGTCTTTTGTTGAAAATATTGATGCATTACCATTCGGTTTAGGTATGTACGTAGGCACAGAATTGCTTTTTGAAAATGAGTTTGTTCGCCTTTTGCGGATACTGCAGACAGCTTTCTGAATCAGCTTTCTGCTTAAGTTTTGAGGTACATAATTTTATTTGATATTTATAAGAAATCTAAAAACTCGGCTTTAATCTTCTTAAACATTAGGAGATATATATTTTACTTTTATAATATTTTTACTTATATTATTTAAATTTCATTATTAATTACCACTTTATAGTATTGTGGTAAGAAAATGTGACTTAAAATTCTATACGTTTTCAAAGTTGGTTGTAACTTATTTTAAAATGTCCAAAATATATTAGAAACATAAGAAACAGCTACACTGAAGTGATAAGTACAGAGAAAAATCAGTCTACAGTTAAATAAATCCCGTATACCATTTTTTTCTAATACTTTTTCATTGTCTTTCAGTTTTTTGTTTTCTCCTATTATTGGGTTCCCTGTTGACTTCTCTTTGAACTTTTTTTTTTTTTCTTTTTCTTTTCTTTTTTTTTTTTGACGGAGTCTCGCTCTGTCGCCCTGGCTGGAGTGCAGTGGGGAGATCTCGGCTCACTGTAAGCTCCGCCTCCTGGGTTCAAGTCATTCTCCTGCCTCAGCCTCCTCAGTAGGTGGGACTACAGGTGCCCACTACCACGCCCAGCTAATTTTTTTTGTATTTTTAGTAGAGACAGGTTTTCACCGTGTTAGCCAGGATGGTGTCGATCTCCTGACCTCATGATCCATCCACCTCGGCCTCCAAAAGTGCGGGATTACAGGCTTGAGCCACTGCATCCGGCCAACTTCTCTTTGTACTTGTAATATTTTTTTTTCCTTTTCATGCATGTCATATAACACTCAATGGTTTCAGGTTAATTATATCTCTATTTTAGACTGGAATATTTGTCAATATCAATTTACATTTCTTCTATTCTTTATCACTTTTAAGAAATATTCTACCTTGTATATAACTCTTTATCTCTTTGTCGAAAATTTGCGTAATTTGATTTTAATTGTCTCTATATTGGAAGATCTTTTGTCTTTTAATTTAAAATATTAGACTTTGTGTTTTGTTTCAGGAATTTAATGAAAAATGTTTATTGGTGTAACATTTATAACTATGTTAATGTTCCCTTTTGTCTTAGAGCCTCTATTGTGGCTGTATTTTTATATTTTATTTTACTTTCTTAGCAGTTTTTTTTTTTTTTTTCTTTTTTTTTGAGGCGGAGTCTCGCTCTGTCGCCCGGACTGGAGTGCAGTGGCCGGATCTCAGCTCACTGCAAGCTCCACCTCCCGGGTTCACGCCATTCTCCTGCCTCAGCCTCCTGAGTAGCTGGGACCACAGGCGCCCGCCACCTCGCCCGGCTAGTTTTTGTATTTTTAGTAGAGACGGGGTTTCACCGTGTTAGCCAGGATGGTCTCGATCTCCTGACCTCGTGATCCGCCTGTCTCGGCCTCCCAAAGTGCTGGGATTACAGGCTTGAGCCACCGTGCCCGGCCAGCAGTTTTTTTTTAATCTTGCTCAAATCTATTTTTTGACTTTTATGTTTGTTTTAGCCTGTTTTTTTCCATGTGATTTTTTTTCTGTTTCATATGTATTACATATTTTTATATGATTATGAACAGCAAAATATTTCTTAAAATTTCTTCTGGATTATTGATTCTTTTATCTGACACATATCTAGTAATCTCTCACTATGTTCTAAAAACTGTTCTTGTTCTTGAGAATAGATCAACTATTGACACTGGCAAATATCTCAGTACTTGAGAAGTATAAATCCTGGCAGGGACAGCTGGGGTGAGGGGGAGGGGGCAATCAATAAACAATGTAGAAAATAAAAGAGAACTAACATAGTAGATTAAGAAATTGGTGTTTGAACAAAATCAAACAGATCAAGAAATTTTCAGAGTGCATTGGGGTATTGGGGTAGCTGATGTCCCACAGTAGTCAGGTAAGGCCTCTGTTAGAAAGTAAAACTGAAGGAGTAAGCCAATTCTGTGGGAGAAGTCATATCCAGACAAAATAATTATCGTGTTCAAAAGCTCTGAATCAGGGCTTGTATAAAAACACATATCCTTATCTGTGACAAAATGTTATTTCCACCTATGTTTTCATCTTAATACTGTCAAAGCATCATTTTTAAGTCTAATACAGTCCTTGCTCCAATTATCACAAATGAGGGTAGAAATACATTTTTCCTCCTTTGGATGAACTTAATCTGAGTAACTCATCAGGAATTTTTAAGATATATGATGACCTGCTATTTGTTAAAATAAAACATAAAGAGCCGGTTGAAGTAATTTGAAGTTGATTTTTTAATTATTAACGTAGAACCACTTTGTATGCTTCCAATTAATTTAGAAGTTGCCACTCAGAGGAAGGAGCATTTAAGCAGCATTTGATCTTCAGAAATAAGAAATGCTTTGCTAAGTCATCGTAAGCTTTTTAAATCACTCTCCTTTGAAAAGAAAAGAATGTGTTCCTTTGTGTAATCCAACTTAAACCCTAAAGTTTTGCATTTTGTTAAAAGGAAGTTTGTTCAATTTTCTTCACAAAATAAATATCTCTAGATGCACAGTAATTTGACAGTAGACTAGAGTTTGACCGTATTTCACAGAAAATTAAAAATTTGCTGTAGCATTTAATTTTCTGTAAGAATGATTAGAGCTTTGATGTTCAAAGAACAGGTCTAACAATATTAAAGCAGTATCAAAATGCATATAAGGTTCTTTAGGTTAAATAAATAAATATTAGCAACTTTAAATGTTCACAACTTAAAATTCTATGAATGTGTGTGTGTGTAATCATTGACATAATTAATTGGTATAAAGAAGACTGATCCAAACTTTCAATGTGGAATTTCTGTGGAAATATTACCCTTAGAACATTTAATAAAAATGCCCACATATGTCACTTACAAAAGGGCAAGAAGAAAAAATGATTGTATGTGCCTTAAGTATTGTCTCAGAAAAGTATTTTTACTAAGCTACCCTAAATAGGAAACTTTGTCTATTGTACACTTGATTCTTTAGTGGGTGAAAATCAATTATAACTTTAATGCCTCGCAAACAGTACCTCTATTTATCTTTCATACACTTTAATCTGTCTTTACCACCTTTCTAGCAATGGAAGATCCCGCACATTGCACTAATAAGTAAGCAAATAGGGTTTCCCGTCAAGGTTCTCATTTCATTTTAGAATCCAACACATTTTTTATTCAACATTTTATTATTTTTTTCCCAGCCCAAACATGTTATCTACTATTTTATTCTGTATTTTAAATATGTCTTTTCTGAATTTACCACTATTTCTCCAACATATTCACAATAAAAACTTGTGAATTTATTTTTCAAATTCATGCTAAGGTATCAAAGGGAATGGGCTAAAGTTACCACCTCAAGAATCCCTCAGTCCTTTGATGTAATGTCTCTCCTCATAGTGTTCGACAGACAAGATTTCCACTTTTATGTTTCTCCACTAGAGAAACAGTGGGAATGTTAGAAAAACTTAGAAAGGAAGTTGAAAAATTATTTAACATTTGAAAGTATTGGCTGACTTACCCTAATATTTGAGTTCACTTCTCTTTTGAAAACAAAAAGCTTTTTATTCCTTTCGGTAATCCAACCTCAAGTCTAAAAAATCTACATTCAATTCTACATTGGCTTATTATATTCTTGGTAAAACAAATTTTCCCGGTATCATAAAATGTATCTATTTGACTGAAAAATAAAACTGTTCTTAATTACTTACAGTAATTTCCCAAATAAATCATATGTAAATAGCTATTTTGTAACACTGACAATAAAAAAGAATATCATATACTTTTAAGGCAGGACAAATCTTTATCATCCTTCAATTTATATATTTGGGTAAGCTCATATTTTGCCAACAATCAGCGACTTCGAAGGAAATTGCTATAGGGCAATTTAGAACAATTTTTTAGTCTTTTTTAAGAACAAAACAAAATTAGAAAAGACAAATTTTTTTTTAAAATTGTTAATTTTTCTCATATGCTTAAACTCTCAAATGGAATCTATGTTTAAAAAGTAGATGATGATCGATTTCAAGTGCTATGGGAAAAATGACACATAGAGTATTGCAAAATCTATTTCAAACTGGAAAGAAGATTCTTGAAGACGTAAAATATAAACAGTGTTGACATAAACAACCTGCTTTAATAGTAGCCAGTAGCGGAAATATATCTGTTCAAAGTGGAACAATTTTTTAGCAGATAATTTTCCGTTCATAAAACCAACTGCCCATGCACACAAGTGAAAGAGTGCTCACATTCTTTACCCATGCTTTCAAACATGATTTAGCTTTCCACAGGAGTGCGAAACCGTCCCTGTTATGACAACTGTGTTTTAAAGATTTAAAAAAATAAATTGTCACTTGGATGTTTCTAAAAAAAGAGTGCATGACTCAAGACATGTAAAGTCTGCCTGATTTTATCCACTCTCTTTGATGGATACTTGTGTATGAGACAAGCCTGGATTCTATTGGTTCAATAGCTGTTTCCTTACTGTCCCTGTTTTATTATTTTTAGTAGGACAACATGCTTGCTGTATTTTTCTCTTCCACATTAAAGGATACACAGAAGCATTTTACAGAAGTAGTATAGAGGTAAAACAAGGTGATTTAGTAACAACAGGACCACGTATATATATCCTTTATTCTTCTAATCTTTAATATTCTTAAAGAGAATACTGCTTTAAAATTTTTAAATTCAATGATCTTATTTGGTCTATGTTACGTCTACTCCAAACTTTGGTGTTATAAGCTAATTAATATAGTAACATGACAAACCACATCAGACAATTAATTAATGAAGCTAAATATTTAATGAGAAATTTTGTTGACAAAGAGAAAGATCAAATGTAAGGTTCAGTTGCTACTTAGAAATAAAATACGAGACATCTCTTCATCCTCTCATAAAAATTATATATATATACTTATTTATCACTTATGAATTTATTAGTTTATTTGTACAAAAAAATGGTTTCAAACTGTTTAAAAAATCTGTCATTATTCTTGCTAGAAAAACTCTGATGTGCAACCACTCTATGGAAGGTGGATTATGCTAGGACTCCACTTGTTATATGAAGCAGCTACCTACTGTGTTGCTAGATGTTATGCGCCAGCTTTAGGACAAATGGCTCAATATCACATAGCTGGTTTAAGAAATAGGCTCTCCCAGGCAAAGGAAAACTTACATAGAAAACAGGCCTGCATAAAAGTAAATGAGACCAAATCAAAACCACAATGAGACTATGGCTATCTCATTGTGGCTATAAGAATGGCTATCATAAAACAAGCCAAAACAATGTCTAAAAGAACTAAGAATAGAACTGCCTTTCAATCCAGCAATCCCAACAAGTATTGGTGAGGACGTGCAGAAATTGGAGCCATTGTGCATTGGCAGTAGCAATGTAAAATGATGTAACTGCTAAGAAAAACAGAATGGCAGTTCTTCAAAATATTAAACGAAGAATTACCACATGATCCCACCATTCCACTTTGGAGAATATACCCTATAGAATTAGAAATGAAAGCACAAATTTGAATAGATATCTGTACATCTTCAAAGAAGCATTATTCACAATATCCAAAAGGCAGAAGCAACCCGAATGCCCATTGACACAGGAATAAACAGGCAAAACATGACATAACGTACAATGATGTATTCTTCAGCCTTAAAAGGGAGATTATTCTGCAAAATGCCACAACACGGATAAACGTTGAAGACATTATGCTGTGTGAAATCAGTCAGTCACAAAAGGACAACTATTATCTAATTCCACTTACACGAAGTACCGCTAGATGCAGGAGGCAGATAAGCAAGGCCCCAGAGAATGTCTGACCCACCCCACAAGTGTTTTCATCAGATGCTTTTGTACACATGAGGAAACCTGTGCAGGATCTTGTCTGCACAGGCCGGCAACAGACTGGGGCCCACTTGCGCACTGGGAGAACTGGTGTGGGGCCATGGGAAGTTGGTGCCTTGTTCAGTAAGGAGGAGCCTGGACTCCAGCTCATGTGTGGTGACCTGGTATTCAGTCTGTGAGGTGAGAGTCTATTGGTAGGACCCCTTTTCTTTGCTGAAAGATTTATTTTAGTAAATTCTGCTCTCCTCACCTTTCAACATGCCTGTGTGCCTAATTTTTTCCTGGTCATGGAACAAGACCCAGGGTTTTAGCTGAGTTCAGGAGCAAAAATCCTGCATCAGTACCAACAGTAGTCAAATTCATAGAGACAGAAAGTAGAAAAAGACAGACAGTAGACAGAGGCTGGGGTGAAGGGGACTGGTGCATTACTTAATGGGTATGGACTTGCAATTTGGGAAGATGCAAAAGTTCCATAGATGGATGATAGTGATGATTGCACAACAATATGAATATACTTAATGCCACTGAACTGTTTGCACTTAAAATGGTTAAACTGATTTGTTATGTTTTATGCATATTTTATTATGATAGCAAAAGAAAGGAAGGCATGGGTTTTCCTTCCACCTTTGCTTCACAGGGAGATGTATGGCAAAGCCAAGGTGCTACTGGATTCCTGTGGTCCGTCTGTTTTTTCTTGGAAAGACTCACTCCAGGTCTTTCTTTTCATTTATAGGTTCAAACTTGAAAGCTTGTCAATTTGGAATATGCAGAGTGTTTGATGCCAAGAAGTATCAATTTGGGATGCCACCTGCCTGTAGACATTATGTGGGCAAACCAGATTCCCAGCATCCAGAGATAGCTTGAGACCCATTGGATTTTGTAGTTGCTTTTGTCAGGAAGTAAAGCCACATTTCTCAAGGGGAAAGCTAAAAAACTTCCTCTTGATAGATGAGGAGGAGGCCCCTGGTCTCAGTGAACTCCTTGTCTGGTTCTCCCGGGGTGAGCTCCTGAGTTTCTTCTGCCTCTTGTACTGCATGACAATCCTGTCTACTGTCCTTCATAATGACAGGAAATTTTTTCATAGGAAAACATGGCATGTGGGCTAACAAAATTTCATTTTAAAATTATGACATTTTGCCCAAATAACACATGAAGACACTAATCAACTCAATCCTCTTCCCATTCCTATTTTACTATTGCTTCTGTTTTCTCTTGATTTCTATGACAATGAAGATTTTAAATTTCCTTTTATCTTTATGATTGCTCCTGCTGGTCAATTCTGTCTTCTGACCAGGCCCTAAAAAGTATTTTGCAGTCATCCATCCTCATATTTTTCTCTTATATATGATACAATTATATTAATGGATGTAGGTATTTTAAAAATTATAAAGATATGCTTATTTGCAATAATGATTTAATAAGCTTATTTTCTCTTTCTCCAGAAATACCAATCAAATAATATTCAATGAAAAAGTGGTACAAACCTACAAAAGGAAGGGCACAGGACTGAAAGAAGAATGTACAAGAAAAAAAAAAAAGGCTGGGCTCAGTGGCTCACACCTGTAATCCCAGCATTTTCGGGAGGCCGAGGTGAGCAAATCAGAAGGTCAGGAGACTGAGACCATCCTGGCCAACATGGTGAAACCTCGTCTCTACTGAAAATACAAAAATTAACTGGGCATGGTGCCGAGCGCCTATGTCCCAGCTACTCTGGAGGCTGAGGCAAGAGAATCGCTTGAACCGGGGAGGCAGAGGTTGCAGTGAGCCAAGATCGCACCACTGCACTCCAGCCTGGCAACAGAGCGAGACTCCATCTCAAAAAAAAATAATAATAATAATCCTGGCACAAAACTGATAAAAATGCACTGTCTGAATAAGTAGAGCAAAAGGAACAGAAAATGTTTCCTCTTAGAAGAGGCCTTGAAGACTTTATATTTGAGAACTAAATATAGCAATTTTTATTAAGTTATATATAATAAAAGTGAGATTTTAAAATACAGTGATAGAAAAACTAGAACACTTACAAAGGATAGAACAGTCAACTTCTCATCAGAAATATGAAAGTTATAAGGCAAATAGTTTTCACAGTATGGTTCTAGAATCAGCAATATTGACTTCACTTTGAAAATGATTAGAAATTCAAATTCTCAAGACCTACCCAGATCCACTGATTTGGAAACTATGCTAGTAATCTGGTTTTTATAATTTTTTTTTAATTTGTATTTTTTTATTTTTATTTTTGTAGAGATGAGGTCTTGCTGAGTTGTCCAGGCTGGACTTGAACTTCTGGCCTCAAGCGATCCTCCTACCTTGGCCTCCCAAAAGCAGCAATCTATGTTTTAACAGGCTCTCCCTGTGATTCTCATGTGTATTTATGTTTGAGAACCACAACTCCAAGACAATGCAGTCCTTACCTACCTGCTAGAGCTGGGGATGTTTACTAATGGATTGATATATTTCCTAAGATTTCAGCTATGCTTTAATACAAATATGAAAAGAAATATGATTTTTATTTTAAGATGACTCAGATAGTGTTAACTAGGGAGGGGTTAAACTGAAAGTTTACTGTATCTGGACTGGGCAAGGTGACTCATGCCTGTAATCCCGGTACTTTGGGAGGCTGAGGCAAGCCGATCACTTTAGGTCTAGAGCTTGAGACCAGCCTGGCCAACATGGTGAGACCCCTTCTCTACTACAAAAAATATAAAAATTAGCTGGGCATGGTGGACATCTGTAATACTGGATACCTGAGAGGTGAGGCAGGAGAATCACTTGAAGCCAGGAGGTGGAGGTTGCCGTGAGCTAAGATGGCACCACTGCACTCCAGCCTGGGCAACAAAGTGAGACTCTGTCTCTAAATAAATAAATAAATAAATAAATAAGTTTACTGAATCTGAAATTTTTGTGATCCAGGTAAAAAGTGCTAAATATCTAATATAGGGAAGTAATTGGGAGCTCTGTACTTTTCGCTCAAATTTTCTGTTAACATAAACTGCTCTAACAAATCTATTACTTTTGAAAATGTACTGTATTTTAGTCTGCTGTGGGATGCCTTTAACAACACGAATGGATATTTAGTAAGAAAATGTCATTTTAATCATTTATCGGCTTTTTGCAAAATGTATATGTAATAGAGATTTATATCCTAAAATATATCCTTTTGCTTCAGAATGATGGCAGAGCTATATAACTTTGCCAAATTTGCGTGGATTATATTTGAATCACTAATTGCTAATACTAAATTATCTCCCTAGACCTTTTAACACTGTATTTGTTCTTTGTTTTTGTTTTTTGTCTTTTTTTTTTTTTGCATATTGCTTTTATTTTGCAGAAAATGTTTTCTGATTGTCTTGGGCTATTTTGTCATAAGAAAAATATAACTGTTGTAAGTTAAACAATACGAGATACAATTACATGTGCTCAAAATAAACTCATTCTAAAGGACAGAATGGTGAAATTTCCATTTCAACTAAAATCTGTTATTCTTCACAATTGATCGATTATATCCTTAACAGCTCAATTACTATCTGAAAAGTACGCTAAAGCTATAAGAAATAGAATTAAAGGTGTGCTTTTCATGTCACTAAAGTAAGATCAGTGGAGTTTATAAATGTTAATGTGTACAAGGCATCTGTATGCTATTATTAGAAACAAAAAATAAATTTCTGGACCCTAGGAAATACATGTTTATAATGAATTAATAATAACAAATTAGGCCAACTGAATTTTCCTTACAAACTCAAATTCATCTGTAGTATATAAATACAGCTATTGTTGACAATGGGAAAGGAGTGAGTTATTGTGTTTTCTTTTTTTTTCAGAAAAGCAGAACATGTATTCTTCATACTTTAAAATGATGTTAATATGTTTTTTTCCCCTTGACCTGTAAGATTCATTTTGTACTTAGAAGATCAAATCAACACAGATTGCCACGCACACAACAAGTCAGTGTATCTTTTTAAAAAGTCTTTACTTTCAGACAGGATAATGACAGGGATGTCCATGAGTTTATAAGATGGGCTTGTGCCAGTGCATGATATTGACTGTCAGGACTATCAGTGGTTGTGACAGGATCTTTAGATAGTGGGCATTCTGCGAAGGAAGGACCTGAGACTGGATAAAAGGGGCCCCGTGTTCAGTGGACCTTGGGAATAAAAATGGAATCCCATCCAATTAGACAGCCCTGCTCTCTGAAACCCTGGTGTGATGGTACCCTACTTGCAGACCAGCGGTTGAGGAACTGATGATCTGTTGAGACTCACGAGTAGCATTCTAATCTGTGCAGAAATCCCAAGACTGGACCAATTGTCATGGGAGTGGAGCATGGATAACAAGCAAATGACTTCTCAGAACAGGTTAGAGAGTTGGGGTAGGAAGGGGAACGGTGTTTTCTCAGAACAGAGTGTCCTTTACAGTCACGTGCCATGTGGGAAGGAAAGTAAGAGAGGACTTCCAAATCAAGGATGGAGGTTGGCAGGCAGACAGAAGGTACTGGTTCTAGGAATAAGCCATTTTCATTAAGAATACCCAGATTGCTGTTTGTCTCTAGGTTTTTCCATCATATCATTGTGAATACTGCTTTGCTCTGCAGAAAGAAAAGCCTTTGCAAATGGATTGTATCTAACTTTGGGAGCTGAAACCTCCTTGTTATGTTAAGCCATCACAGATGTACATTGGGTTTGGGGAATGAAGTAGCGGGTGATCATCCCCTCTGGAAATGTTCCTTTGGGAATTTGAAGTTCATATTTATGCAAGGAGTTCAACATGATCTGGTGCCCTCTGTTAATCTGGCGCCCTCTGTTGAGCTAATTGGTGAGTTTGACTTTGATGAAGGAGACAAATACCCTTTGATGTCTGGAGAGTCGGAGTGGATGTAGATAGAGCTAGGGTTGGCAGTTTGTGCTTACCCCAGGACACCGACTCTCTTTCCATACACTTCCAGCGATGGCTAGCCTAGATCACAAAGTGCAGGAGGAAAGAATATATGGTGTTGTTGTGCAGGCCAGACAGATTCAACTTCAGCTCTGGAAAAACTCTTCTGTCCTTCTTGGTGACATCATTTGGAAATGCAAGCACATGTAGCTCCTGGGCCAATGCATGGGGCTACCCTTCTCATCGCTGGCCTTCAACTTGCTCTCCACAGAGGCCAGCCGGTTGTTCACTGGATACTGCAGGCCCTTTCTAAGCCCCATGCACAAAGGGAGCTCCTCTTCTTGCCTACCTGTCACCACAGTCCTCTAACTCCAATTCGCTACCCAAGAGCCATTATCAACTCCTTTCGATGGTCACTCTTCCAAGATGAGGAATTTCAAAGGCCCCAGGACCCAGACATAGACCTGAGATGGGAATAAATGTGGAGATTTGTAAGGAGGGGGTAAGGACAGAGGAGTGATAGTAAAGGTTATTCCACCTGAATGCCTACAAGGCACCACTAAAGTCCTTCTTTGTGGCACTGCCTTTGTTTTAAAACATTGCAAATTAGGCAATTGACCAGCACATAAATATTTATACAAATTACAAATACAGCTATTGATTTCTTGGAAGACCTTTGTTAATCCAAAGAAGCACTTCAAATGCCTCAGAACATAAGTTATACATACATCAGGATTATTATATCTTGTAATTTTCTATAATACTTTGTTAGATTTTTATGCTGTTTTTAAGTGTCTTAGCCACAGATAATTCAAGTTTGATATATATTTGGAAGGCTTCTTTAAAGGTTTCCTGTGAGATCTGCAATTTTTGACAATTTAGAAGTTATAGACACTTTTGGATGGTAACTTAGTAAAGTACCATATGCTGTGAACATGACTTTTTGTGTTTTTCAAGCAACACTGGGTATGCCTGTGAACCTGACCTGCACAAAGTAGTTATTTAGGTTCTTTAAGCCACCTGCCAAACTGGTGTAGCAGCTTTTGATATGGGCAGATGGCCACTTCAAAACAAATCAAAATAGAGTATTTGGTCTCTAAACTTATCTGAATTCAAATCTTTGAATATGAATGCTAGCTCAGATTGAATTTCAGGTCCTGCTAATTGTTTTGATGTAGCTAGGCAGTTTGCATGAAACGTGTTTGATTAAACAGCTAACACAGACTTCACTTCTTAGTAAATAGTTGTGCAATGTCCCTTCTGGTGCTTTGTTAATTGTGATAACAAAGTTGGAAGATAAAAGAATTAATCTGCAGCTCCTACTGAGCATAAGATGGACAAATATATATTAACAAGAAACACTAATGTAATTCAGAGCCTATGAATGTATGGTTTATTGCTGAAATGTGGCAGAACTTTTAAATGTTTAATTTGCAAGTAGCATCTAAGAGAAATATGATGAAGAGAAAAACATATAAGTTCAGTGGTTTATAACAGAGTGACTGTGGCACAAGCTTCAAGCAAACAAAAGTAATTACATTGATTTAAGCGGTTCCTTCCCATTAATTCTCACACTTCATTGTCCTTGAACTTTTTCTTCCTTTTTTCTCCCTGCTTCCCCTCCCTACTGTTTTCCCTCCCCTACCTCCTTCTTCCCCTTTTTGTTACTCTACACCTCTTTTTCCCTTTTCTTTTTCCTAGTTGATCTCTTTAAAATGCAATAGTGGGTTAAATAGATTGTTTAAGATCAACTAAATTGATTATAATTAAATAATTACATATGTTATTAACACAAGATGCTTTCCTGGGTCACTCAGAGCTAAAGAATGCAGATTTCATATATTAGATGGATCAATGTTTGTTGTAAATTATATCGATTATACTATAAGCATCATAATGAGAAAAAATGCAAATAAAACTGCAGCCATTTTTCCCCCGTAAGATTAGAAAAATATGAAAAATTCAAAAAGACACCCTAGACTGAGGGGGGAAAATAGACTAAAGGGGAAAAGGCATCATCATATTTAAATGGTACTATTCCTATGGAGTTTATCACATGAGCATTTATCTTTTGACTCAACAATCTCACTTAATGGAGTCTTTCCCAGGGCCAAAGGTAAACTGATATTACTTTGGAATAATATAAGGCAAACATTTTTCAATGCAACAATATTTTTACTAGTGTAAAGTTGGAATCAACCAAAAAAATTCAGCAGTAGAATTCTGGTTGGGTAAATTGTAAAATCTTTGCACAATGTACTACTGCACTGTGTATCTGTTAAAGGCAGTTGGGAGAATCTTTGTGTAGTTGACTATATATTGTATATTCTGAAGTATAAATCGTTAAGTAATAAAAGGAAATTGCAGGCTAGGCGTGGTGGCTCATGCCTGTAATCCTAGTACTTTGGGAGGCCAAGGCAGGAGGATCGCCTGAGGTCAGGGGTTCGTGACCAGCCTGACCAACAAGGCAAAAATTTGATAACACACCCCAGACTAAGGGGGAAAATAGACTAAAGGGAAAAAGGCATCATCATATTTAAATGGTACTATTCCTATGGAGTCTTTGGAATCTCCACTAAAAATACAAAAATTAACTGAGCACGTTGGTGGGTGCCTGTAATCCCAACCACTCAGAAGACTGAGGCAGGAGAATTGCTTCAACCTGAGAGGCAGAGGTTGCAGTAAGCCGTGGCCTAGATTGCGCCATTGCACCCCATCCTGGGGAACAAGAGCGAAACTGTCAAAAAAAAAAAAAAAAGGAAAAGGAAGCTTAAAGCAAAGTTTATTTAAGCACAGAAGCACAGTAATACACTCTCATATGAAGAGCAGGCTGACAGCGAAGTGAAATCAGCCCCTCTTTACATAGCTAAAGGTGCTTGTATTGGGTTTGTGGGGAGGAGTTGAGATTTAGGCTGTGTCAGAGTGACAGGATGATGTCATTTGATTGACAGTTTATGGTTATATAACTAAAATTAAATTGCACATGTTCTTACCCATAATTCATACAGAAAAGTCCACGTCCACTCAGAGAGGGGATTAAATCACATATAAATTTTATTATAATGATGGTATGATGAGCTTGGGGTTAACTTAAGGACATATTTCTATGTTATTGGGCATGTGCCACTTTAGGGAATTTCTACCTGTGCCCTAGTTTCTCCTTCTACAAGATGTGCTGGCCACAGACTTTACCACAAACTTCATCCATTAGGGTGAAGTTAGGATGGTCTTGGGGCAGAACATTGGTGGACTAGGGGCTGTCTTAGTGACAACCTTTCTGCTGTCCTCTTTCATTCCCTCCCAGCGGCCAGTGTCTATTTAAGTACCTAACATTAGAAACACAGAACTGAAAATAATCTTACACCACATTCAGTCATTCTTTGATAGTAATAATATTGTTGTTATGCATTTGAAGTGATTATAAATATGTTGCAAGGTAATTGAAATAGTCCAGGGCATCACCATTTTTAATATCTAAAATGTTGCAGTATTTTTAAAAGGTACTATTATGAAAATTTAAAAAATAGCAAAACTGTATTTTTCCTTTTAAAGTAGATATCCTTCCAATTTAAAGTAGATATAATATATATATTAAGTGACTTTATTATTTTCCTCTTTAAAATTAGTATATCCTAGCTCTCTCCATTGAAAAAGTCTGGAAGCAGTAACAACATAATAGCAATGAACACTCCTTATAAGCAAGATATTTTTTCCAGTAAGAAAAGAAATCTAGGGTGCCTAGAAGTGATTCTATGTAGAAGCAGGAAATTACCTAGGCTGCTTTGTAGTGCCTGAGATAAAAAGCTATAAACATGATGAGGGCTGATCAGATAGACACAGGTGCCAGCCTGAAGTATTTTAGGTCTAAGATGAGATTTTTTTGAGCTTCAAAAAGAATGATTAGGGCTGGGTGTGGTGGTTCACACATGTAATCTCAACACTTTGGGAGACTGAGGTGGGCAGATCATGAGGTCAAGAGTTTGAGACTAGTCTGGCCAACATGTTGAAACCCCATCTCTACTAAAAAAATGCGAAAATTAGCTAGGCGTGGTGGCGCACATCTGTAATCTCATCTACTTGGAAGACTGAGGCAGGAGAATCGCTTGAACCCGGGAGGCAGAGGTTGCAGTGAGCTGAGATCATGTCACTGAACGCCAGCCTGGGTGACAGAGCGAGATTCCATCTCGGGAAAAAAAAGAATGGCTAAAATTTATTATAAAATATTTGAATATCTGAAAAGTATTGCATTTATAAGATATTACAAATTATGAAAAGAGAGCAAAACATTATTGAAAATGTTGATAAGATTGATGTTCACAAAGTAAAATAATTTAGCATTTAGTATATGTTACTGATTTATGCTCTTTCTTTTTTTTTTTTTTTTGAGACGGAGTCTCGCTCTGTCGCCCGGGCTGGAGTGCAGTGGCCGGATCTCAGCTCACTGCAAGCTCCGCCTTCCGGGTTCACGACATTCTCCTGCCTCAGCCTCCCGAGTAGCTGGGACTACAGGCGCCCGCCACGTCGCCCGGCTAGTTTTTTGTATTTTTTAGTAGAGACGGGGTTTCACCATGTTAGCCAGGATGGTCTCGATCTCCTGACCTCGTGATCCGCCCGCCTCGGCCTCCCAAAGTGCGGGGATTACAGGCTTGAGCCACCGCGCCCGGCCTATGCTCTTTCTTATAGAAATCAAATAGCCATAGTGGAACAGGTAATGTTCTTCTTTATATAAGAATTCCAGAGAATAAATTCATTAAATAAATCAGAAAAAAAAAAGAAAATATAAATTTATAATTCCAAACAAAAGGTTACCTAGGAAATGGTCACCAATGCATGGAAAGAACATAAAATATACAATCAATAAGAAATATTACAATAAAAAGAATGAGTTTTATACAACCTGAACGCATCAATCACTGATCAGTCTTAGCACTGGTAATGTAAAAAATAGCATGATGCAATACAAACTGTTTCAACATTCCAATAACATATAGCTGTCAGAATAAAATGGAAGCCAAATTTACCTAAAATGTTAAATTTACAGTAAATATGGGGGGGCGGTGAGAAGTTAAACGTGCAACAAGAGAAAGCAGTCAGGTAAAACCAAAAAATAGATACTTTATAGAAAAAAGCAACTAATTTCTTCAACAAATGAAATGCATAGGGTCCAAAGTATGTTAAAAGAGTCTTAAATAAAACCTAGCAGAATAACAACAACAACAAAAAATACAGTGAGTAGAAGTTTTATAATCCTGATTCAAATCTTAATATTGTAAAAATATAATTTTAGATAATTGGAGAAATTTGATTAGAAATGTGGTTTGAAATAATTATTGGAGTTTTTATAAGAGTGCAAAAGTGGCATTGTGGCATTATGCCTGAATTACTGTACAAAATTAAGGAAAATGAAATGTTACATTTAGAAAGTATTACTGCTGAAACCAGATGATACACAATTTCATATTACACAGTGTAAATAGAGTTTTGTGTACTTTCTGTGTTTATCTTTCAACTTTTGATAAAAACTTAAAAGAACAGAACAATTTGGTATCATTTTATATACATATTATATTCATTCTTATCATTTTTGTTTATGCTTAGCCCTAGTACTAAGTATAAATTATTTTCCTGATATAATTTATATTAGAAAAGTTCAATATTTATTTCCCAAATATATATTCACTTGATTCCCACCTTCTCAGTTTGTTTCTTGTCCTCTCTAGTCTCTCTGGGCCAAACGAGTAGGGTTCAATTTGTTTTGCCATATCTAATCTGTTACTCTTGTTCCTCAGATTGACTTAACAGATTTATAAAATGCAGATATTATTATGTATGTTCCATGATTAGACATTTATAGGTGTATAATTTGATTCACTTCCATCCAATTCACTTCAGAAAACACTTACTCAGCATCTATATTTCAAAATTGCGTGCAGACATGAGTTTCATAAAACCGATACTCGGCTACATCTTACCAAGTCTAGTACCCTTATCTTAGCCTTTTAATTAGACCCCAAGTGTTAGTTAAATCACAATTTCCTCATCTGATGGTCAAACTAGGCCCCATCTTATCAGTTTCCAATTTTCTGAACACACCAAGTTCTTCCAAGTATCCACATTTTAGAACATTCAAATTATTTGCCTGGATTCTGCCCTTTCTTTCTCTTTCCTGTTTGAACACTGCACATTATCCTTAAGATCTAAGTAAAATGACAGCTCTTATCCCTTTCTCAGAGTGAGTACCTCTCTTGATACCATGTTTTTCTTCTTCTTTTTAGTAATTCTCTCAATAGCTCCCTATAGCGGCAGTACCAATCCCCTCATAAGCACAGGCACTCCTCACTGTTAATATTCATATTCCCATGGCTTAACACATTGCCTTGCATACTAATAGGTGCTCCCAAAATTTTGAATTATTTGAATAGAATATTAAAGTTTCAAAACTTTAACTGTGTGTGATTTATTCAGACACAGCTTTCACTCAAATCACTAAATCAAAAATATTTAGTGATTTTGCATTGTTAGGTCATCTACATGAGTCATTTATCAACCTTAATATGTTTGAAATATTACTGTGTTTTGTGACTTAGTTCTGCTTTAAATTATTTTCCTCCTCTTCTGGATTATGTTTGTTTTCAACATCTGTTAATGTATTTCTGCATTTTTTTTATGGAAAGGCATAGTAGAAATGAAATAATACCGGATATCAATAAACTTTTTTTATTGTAGCTGAAAACTTGGACAAGACAAGTAAGCATATACAAGCTGTAAGTACCAATACCTTGAATTTAATGAAAACAGGTTATTTCTTCATTAGCTTGTTTTCAAGATATTGATATTTACAGTACATATTTTTGTCTTTCCCAAATATTCAGCTACAATGAAAAAATATTGATTAATACTCAATATTATTTATTTCTACTTCACCTTTCTACAAAGACATGTGGGAATACATTAACAGATACTGAAAAAGGTTATGGAAGCAATAACCTGTTTTCATTAAATCAAGATATTGATACATTTTTTCACAAATATAACAAAAATCTATCCAATATGTTGAACCATATGAATTGCTACTTATGTATTAAACAATAGTCAAATATTATCATTTTCGTAGAGTCCAGTCTGATGTCTGTCTACGCTTCTGTTTCTCACAATATTTTAGTATTCAGTAAGTTCAAACATCATCATCAATGTTGTATTGTAAATATTAGAGAAATTTTGATATTTAGTAAAATTAGAACACACATTATGAAATATTAGCTTCACATGTATTATATTTGTGAAAACCCTAAAATAATTATAAGATACAAGATAGCAAATGAAATTCAGAAGAAACATTAGTTCAAACTGACAATAATGTTAAATATAAAATTTCAAAGCAAATATTTATAAAATATGTCTTCTCCTCCCTCTTCTTATTTTTTGAAATCTTATAGTTATACACATTTAAGAAACAGAGTCAATTTATTTACCATAAAGAATTGAAAATTAATAAGTGAAAATGTCTCTCCCAATTTTTGCTATCTTGCTATGGAGAAATTTCATCAAAACTAACAAGATTTTCAATGTGTAAATACTGTCATGAAATTGACCATGACCTTAATGTATTGAATGAGTATATAATTTAAAAATAAATTTTAAACTTTAGTATATATATTTGCATTATAAATCTATAGCTAAGATGTATGGAATGTTGATAGGAGTGATTATCATATTGGAAATTTGACTACCTAGTTTCTCATCCAATTATTTAATTTTCAAGACCCTTTCGGGATACCGAAGTTAAATCACCATTTAAAAAGGTATACCTAATGTAAATGAGGAGTTAATGGGTGCAGCACACCAACATGGCACATGTATACATATGTAACAAACCTGCACTTTGTGCACATGTACCCTAGAACTTCAAGTATATAAAAAAAAAAACTATGCTTTTTGCATGCCCTTTATTCAAACATAAAGTTATAACCTGTCATAGCTTGCATTTCTAAATTTAGAAATAAAATATTTTCAGACTCTTATTATCTTGATCATTTTACTTTGAACTTTTTAAAAAATTAAAATTAAAATATGTAAATATGTTTTATCTGGTAACAATAATTTTTGTTGACTTAAATCAAAATAAATGTTCAATGATTACTTTTTATGATACTCCTTATTGGGAGACATACATTGTGGAAAGCTAATCAAACTTAGAGAAGGAAAATTACATCCTTTTGCTTGTAATACATTTATTTATAAAGGTGTGTGATGTGCCAAGATGTGCAATTAAATGATTTTATAGGTATACATAAAATTTATGCAAATAAAATTTAAAAAACCCTGAACATTTATATAACATTTATATAACGAAGATATAACTAAGGGTTTCTGAGATAAGATTACAGATCTAGCCACTCCCTATTTGTAACAAAACTATAGTGACTTATCTTTTTCTAGAAGAGCTGGGGGATTTAAACATAGAAATAGAATAAGTGGATGATTTATTTCAGAAGCATAAATATATAAACATTGATGATAACTTTTTTTGAGAAATGAAGCAGGATTTAAGATTCATAATTTCAAATGTTAGACATGAATGTCATCATACTTTGCATGCTAAATTTATTTAAGTCTTACTCTTTATTGTATATTCCCAGTGAAATGTAATCTTTATTTTTATTGTAGCTATTTTCATGAAATTATATTTTTATACCAAACAAAATTTCCTAAGTAAAAAATATAATTAATTAAATTAAGAGTACATTTTAGTTGGAGTGTGGCTATTTAAACTGGGAAGGCATAATTAGGGCATAATCCACTTCTTGGGAATTTAGTCTAATTGAAAGCCAATTATTTTATTTACTTGTAATTCACATGATGCACTTGTTAATAGATGCAGCTGCTAACCAAGTATCTAGGAGGGAACAAAGAGTCTGGGATGGGTGATATTTGCAAATTCAGTGGTTTAAAGCAAGGAAAAATAACATTTTCATATGTTAAAAAAGTTTGAAGAAATAGTTCTGGTCCCTGATTGGTAAATTGCTTCCACTCTAAATTTTTTATATTAATTCAAGAGTAAGTATCCTTATCTCATAAATCACTATCAATTATAAATAAGTAGAATTTTACTCTTCAAATATTTGTTTTTATCAAGTAATATAGGCATGTGTCATAAAATAATCACATGGTGATGAAGCTCTTGTAAAGAAAATCAGCACTGTCTTACAACTCTCTCACTTCCAAGTTTACCCTACAGAGGAATTCTTTAAAAATTGCTTATATTTTAGTTATTTACCCTCTTATAACAATAGATAATGTTATATGTTATTTTCTTAGTTTAGCACAATTAGATAATGGTTTTTTGTTTGTTTGTTTATATTTTATTTTTTTGAGACAGTGTCTCACTCTTGTCGCCCAGGCTGGAGTGCAATGGCACGATCTTGGCTCACTACAACCCCTACCTCCCAGGTTCAAGCTATTCTCCTGCCTCAACCTCCCAAAAAGCTGTGATTACAGGCATGCACCACCATGCCCGGCTAATTTTTTTGAAATTTTAGTAGAAATGGAGTTTCACCAGGTTGGCCAGGCTGGTCTCAGTCTCCTGACCCCAGGTGATCTGCCTGCCTTGGCCTCCCAAGATAACAATTAGGAACCCCTTGATATTAATATATATTTTGCCCTTACTCAAATCCTCTCCTCCATCTCTGTGTTTGACAATTGTTTTAGTTTTAATTTTTCTATCAATTATTGTAATATAAACAATATAATTAAACTATAATCATTTTATCATCTTTTGATTCAGTTTTAACTTTATGTAATATAAATCCTCTTCTCTCTCTACCAAATTTTCTCCACATTTTATTTTGTATCAGTTATACTTTTATATTTTTGTAGTTCTTTGTTTCATTCCATCCTTTAAGCATATTACCTTTCCTTGGCCTAATCAATGACTCAAAATTGAAAGCCAATGAACAACATTTGCAGTATTATTGTTGTGAACATATTCGAGAATGAATACCAATTACCTTTCAATACCTTTCATAGATAATTTCAATACCTTTCCATCTGTATGTGTTCCAAGTCACGATTCAAATACCACTTGTGAGACAATGTTACATTAATAGGATTTCTTCCATTGGTGAAAAGGTCATGTTTGGAAAATAATTTTCATCTTCAGTTTCTGTCATTCTAGAGTTCATATTGACCATCTAAACAATCATATTAACTGCTTTCATCCTCAACATCTGTCGACTTTAAGCCATGCTTTTCATTCTGTTCAATGTCTTTTTTTTCTTTGTAAGTCCTACTAATGGTCTGCACCGGAATTTCATTACTTGCTGTACTGATTTTCTCTCCTTTTTTGCCTTTTAAATCATATTTTAAAAACTTTCTCATTGGCTGGGTACAGTGGCTCACGCCTGTAATGCCCCCACTTTGGAAGGCCAAGGTGGGTGGTTCATTTGAGGTCAGGAGTTCGAGAACAGCCTGGCCAATATAGTGAAACCCTGTGTCCACTAAAAATCCAAAAAAGTATTAACTAGGCTTTGTGGTATACGCCTGTAATCCCAGCTACTAGGGAGACTGAGACAGGAGAATAGCTTGAACCAGGGAGGCGGAGGTTGCAGTGAACTGAGATCGTGCCACTGGACTCCATCCTGGGCTACAGTGTGATGAGACTGTTATTTTATTTTTTATTTATTTATTTTATTTGTTTTTAAAGAAAGAAAGAAAAAAAAAACTTTCTTTTGCTGAATTTTATGTACCGGTTTTTTTTTTTTCTTTCCTTAATCTCATAATCAAAGATCTTCCTAAGGTATGACACTAAAATGTGACATTTCTGAGCCTTGGATATTAAAAAATATATTTTAAAATATGTTTTTAAATTGTTTTTACACATCATTGATATTTTATAAGTGGATAAGAATTAAATATAGTATGAGTTGTATGTTTTTTTTTTTTTTTAGGTTGCTTTATTTTTTCCTCAAGCTTTCCTTTGAAGTTTTTAGGTTTTTTTTTTTTTTTGACATGAATGTTGTCAATGCAAAAAACTAGTTCTAGATTTTAGCTTGGTGTATCCCCATATGTATAGTAAGATGTCTGAGTCTCCTATTTGGTTTATTTTTATATTTTAAACACTCCTGTCTTTCTTGTCCTCTCTACTTCCTCTCCATTAAAAAATAACATCAACTGTATTGTCAGGCTTTTGTAGAACTTCTATTTTGCCAAAATATATTGACTTTATTTTTTAAAAAATCTCTACCTTTCTTTCTCCTTTTCTACTGTTCATCATCAAATCTTTTGTGACCACAGATGTCTATTCATATTTCTCAAGCAAAGATTGCACTGGACAAAGGTAACTGTATTAGGACTGTCACAACAGCGGAGAGAAGCCAGAACACAGTCTGAGCTCAACTCCATTGAACCAAAAATCTCGGGAGATTTTAAGAGCTGAGGTGGAGGAATTATATGCTATGTGTGTTTGCTAACTGACATACCCAAAGTAAGGGTCAGCTTTCTGTCTTCATAACAAGAAGCAGTTTGACACCATAACACAAGATCCCTCAAAAAATTAGGATCCTACTCTCCCACAAAAACCGGAGATATGAGTGCTAGCTTCCTGGATGATTACTTTCAACGAGATAGCTCCCAGGTATTTGAAAAGGACTTTTCTGGGTTGCAAACTGCCAAGATGCAGTTTTAGAACATGTAATTCTCTAAAGGTACAGAGAAGGAATTTACAATTGCAAGTTTTCTACATAAAGTTTCTAAGAAAAGGGAGTGTGAAATCAGGAAGAAATCTGCCTAAAGTTGAGTCAAGCTGAGGGACACGTTAAGGCAATCTTACTCAATATATGTCTAAAAGCATACTTAGTAGGCTTCCCTCAGTTGATTGTTAAATAGATTTGTCTTCTGGTTGGGTCTGTACTCATATGGGGTGTAGTGGAATGAGAGGAAGCACAGAGTAATATTTTCTTTGGACTTGGTCATAGGAGTCAGTCTAAGTCTTAACAATACAAACATCAAACTGAGAAAAGTCTTGTTCTATGATATCAACTATAAGACTACAATTCTTATTTAGCATTTACATGTTGCTATTTGATTTTTTTAAATAAAATGTTAATTTTGAGGTAATTATAGATTCACATGCAGTGCAGTCATAAAAAAATAATACAGTGGGATATCATGTATCCTATACCCAGTTTCTCTTGATAGTGATGTCTTCTCTTGCAAGATGATAGTACAAGATCACAACCAGGATACTGGTATATTGGCATTGTTAAAAGGGATAATAATTCTGTCACCACAATGATTGCTCACGTGGCCCCATGATGATACACCCTCCTCTTTAATAACCCTTGACAAATAATACTCTGTTCTTCATTTCTATAATTTTGTCATTTCAGGAATGTTATATGAATAAAATACTACAGTATGAATACTACAGTATGTAAACTTTTACAAGTTTTTTTTCACTTTTTTTTAGATGGAGTCTCACTCTGTCACCTAGACTGGAGTGCAGTGGTGTGATCTCGGCTCCCTGCAACCTCCGCCTCTCGGGTTCAAGCGATTCTCCTACCTCAGCCTCCCGAGTAACCGGGACTACAGGCGCACACCACTACACCCAGCTAATTTTTGTATTTTTAGTAGAGATGAAGTTTCACCATGTTGGCCAGGATGGTCTGGATCTCTTGACCTCGTGATCCACCCACCTCAGCCTCCCAAAGTGCCAGGATTACAGACATGAGCCACTGCGCCTGGCCAATTTTTTTCACTTTAAAAAAATCAACTTACTTCTCTGAAATTCCTTTCAGGTTTTATTGTTATCAGCAGTTCATTCCTTCTTACTCTTGTGTAGTATTTGGTGGTGTGGATTGAGGTACCGTAGTCTGTTTAACCCTTCACCCACTGAAGAACATATGAATCATTGTTTGTTTGGGGCTATTACAAATAATCTAAACAGTCACGTAGAGGTTTTATGTGAACATAACTTTTCATTTCTCTAGGATAAATCCTCTGGAGTACAATTGCTGGATCATACATAATTGCACATACTTTTCTTAAGGGACTGCTAAACTGATTTCTATAGTGGCTGCACTATTTTGAATTTCCATCAGCAATATATGAGGGATTCAGAATCTCTATATCCTTCCCAGCATCTGGTGGTGTCACGATAGGGATTATTTTGGCAATTATAAGTGTGTAATCAAAACTCATTGTGGTTTTAATTTGCATTTATCTAATGGTTAATGGTGTTGGTAAAATATCTCTCCATGTCTTTTGTCTGGTTTCTAATTATCCACCTGATTACAGTTAATAACTATTTTATTAAGCTTTTAGAGTTCTTTACATACTGTACATAATAGCCCTTTGTCAGATATATGAATAACAAACACGTCTCCCATTTTAAAGTTTGTATTATGCCATTAATAGAAGTTTTCACAGAGCAAAAGGTTCTAAGTGCAATAAAGGCCAATTTATCAGCTATTTTTATGCATTGTATTTCTGGTGTCAAAATCGAAGAACACTCAAGATTCCAAAATCTTCTCCCCAGTTTTTTGCTTGAAATTTTAGACTTTTCCATTTTATATTTAATTCCATAATCAGTTTTGAGTTAATTTTCATATATTGCATAATACGCAAACCCTCACTTTTTTGTGTGCCTTTTTTTTTTCACCTAGGGCTGTCAAATTGCTCTAGCACCATCGGTGAAAAAAAAGCTATCTTTTCTCCATTGAATTCTTTTGGCACTTTTGTTAAAAATCAATTGGGCACATTTAGGGGTCTATTTCTGAATTGTCTTCTCTTTGTCATTGATCTACGAGTCTACTCCTCCATCAATACCACACAGTCTTAATTATGATAGGAAATAAAAGAAGTCTTAGAATTGGATAGACTGTTTTCTCCCACGAGATTCTTCATTTTGAAAACTACTTAAGCTCTTTTAGTTCCTTTGTTGCTTTCCATATATATTTTAGAATAATATTGTCTGTAACTACAAAAACTCTTATTGGTATTTTGATGGGAGTTGCCTTAAATTCATAATTTTATTAATTTTGGTAGAATTGACATTCTTGCTATTACTGGCTAAATTGTGCCCCACTCTCTCACCTAAGTCATGTATTGAACTCCTGACCACCTGATATGGTTTGGCTTGTGTCCCCACCCAAATCTCATCTTGTAACTCCCATAATTCCCGTGTGTTGTGGGAGATGATTGAATCACGGGGGCAGGTCTTTCCCATGCTGTTCTCGTCATAGTGAATGGGTTTCATGAGATCTGATGGTTTTAAAAACTGGAGTTTCTCTGCACAAGTTCTCTTTGCCTGCTGCCATCCACTGAAGATGTGACTTGCACCTCCTTACCTTCTGCCATGATTGTGAGGCCTCCCCAGCCATGTGGAACTGTAAGTCCAATAAACCTCTTTCTTTTGTAAATTGCCCAGTCTCAGGTATATAATGGACTAATACACCACCAAAGCTCAGAATGTGACTGCATTTGTGGATAGGGTCTTTAAAGAGGTAATTAAGTTAAAATGCAGTAATTAAGATGA
This sequence comes from Trachypithecus francoisi, assembly GCF_009764315.1. Lineage (NCBI taxonomy): Eukaryota > Metazoa > Chordata > Mammalia > Primates > Cercopithecidae > Trachypithecus > Trachypithecus francoisi. The sequence continues at coordinate 62,338,536 of NW_022681465.1, forward strand.
ACCCGAGTCCAATATAACTGGTGTTCTAAAAAGAGGAGATAAGGACAGAGACACACACAGAGGAAAACCATGTAGGGGCACAGAGGGAAAGAATGACCATGTAAAAGACAATAGGAGAGAGATGTCAGAAGAAACCAACCCTGCTGATACCTTGATTTCTGACGTTTAGTCTCCAATATTGTGAGAAAATAAATTTCTGTCGTTTAAGCCATTTAGTCTGTGATATTTTGTTACGGCAGCAGAAACAAACTAAAACACCATTGAATCTTCCAAACTATGAGCTCTGTATGCCTTTCCGTTTGTTTCATCTTCTTTGATTAATTTCATCGTTTTTAGACTACAAGTCTTGTTCATGTTTCATCATTTTACATGTAAGCATTTCATTTTTTTGAGCAGTTATAAATGTCATTAAACTTTTAATTTCTGTGTCCATGTCTTAATTTCTTATATATAGAAATACAAATAATTTTATTTATCTTGTGTTGTGCACTTTACCGAATTTATAAATCTCAAGGGGATTATTTTGCATGTTTACGTGTATTATTATATATTTTCTAGATAGAAAATCATTTCATCTGCAAATAAAGATAATTTTATTTCCTCTTTTTATATCCATATATCTTTTAATTACTTTTCTTTCCTTATTGAGCTTGCCAGAACTTCTCATACTATGTTAAAGAAGAGTGGTGAAAATGAATATCCTTCCCTTGTTTCTGATGTCGGGGGAAAATAATTCTGCCTTTCACTATTAAGTATAATGATAGCTGTAGGTTTTTTCTTTTTGTTTTGTTTAATTTTCATTTTCTTTTTTGGTAGATGCTCTTTATCAAGTTGAAGAAGTTCTTCTGTATTCCTGTCTTTCTCAGAGTTTTATTTATAATCAGTAATAGGCTATAAAATTTATCAAATTCTTTTTCTACCTTGAATTATTTGATCATGCAATATGTTAGGATGTGTATTTTGTGAATTACATTAATATTTTGCAATCACTGAACCAGCCTTGAATTCTGAGAATAAATCTCATAGTATATAATTATTTTTATATATTGCTATATTCTATTTATTCATATTTTGTTAAAAATGTTTGCATTTATTTCATGAGGGATATTAGTCTCTGGCTTTTTTGTGTGTGTATTATCTTGGTATCACTGTAGCTTTCTAAAATGAATTAGAAAATGTTTCTTCCGGGACACGCAGAGGTGGCTCATGCCTGTAATCCCAGCACTTTGGGAGGCCCAGGCAGGCGGATCACCTGAGATCAGGAGTTCGAGACCAGCCTGACCAACATGGAGAAACCCCATCTCTACTAAAAGTACAAAATTAGCCGGGCATGGTGGCTCATGTTTGTAATCCCACCTACCCGGGAGGCTGAGGCAGGAGAATCGCTTGAACCTGGGAGGTGGAGGTTACGGTGAGTCGAGATCACGTCCTTGCACTCCAGCCTGAGCAAGTTCGCGCCGTTGCACTCCAGCCTGGGCAACAAGAGTGAAACTCCATCTCAAGAAAGAAAAAAAAGAAAATGTATCTTCCTTTTCTATGGCCTAAAAGAGATTTTGAAGAATTTATGTTAATTTGCCCATAAACATTTGATAGAAGTCTCCAGTGAAACCTCATGCAACTGGAGATTTGCCTTTTAAATTACAAAATCAGTCCTCTCACTGGTTATAATACTATGCAAATGATTTATTTTACAGTGGGTGTGTCAAATTGCGTTTTTTAAGGATTTGGTTCACTTTATTTAAGATATATTTATACGTGTAGGATTGTTTACGGTATTCTTAGTATAACTTTCAAGTCTGCAAAGTCTGTAGTGATATTGCCTCTTTCAATTTTGATATTCATAATTTGTATCTTTTTCACTTTGTCAGATTTGCTAGAGGTGTGTCAATTTGATTGCTTTAAATAATTAGTTTTTTGTTTCTTTGAGGTTTTAATTATAATATTACTGTTATTTTCTTTGTGATTTTTTAAAATTCCCATGTTTAATTCATATGGATACATAATAGTTGTACATATTTATGAGGCACATATTTTGATCCAAGCACACAAGGTGTAATAATCAAATGAGGGTAATTGGGATATCCATTAACTCAAGGATTTATCATTTCTTTGTCTTAGAAACATTCAATTTCACTCTTTAGTTATTTTAAAATATGGCATAAATTACTTAATATTATTAACTATAGTTGGTTTATGACTTTGGGCTTATTTTGCTCTTCTGTTTGATCTTTTCAAATGTATACAGTTACTGCTGCTAACTTTAATTTCAGCATTGCTTTTGCTGTGTCCCAAAAAGCTTGATACTTTGTATTTTCATTTTTATGCAATTCAATTAATTTTTAAGTTTTCCTTGAAATTTCCTTTTTAACATATGGATTATTTAAAGTGTGCTGTTTCTTTCTCAAGTGTTTGGAGAATTTACTATTGTTTTCTAATGTGATTGTATTGTGGCTGGATAACTTGTGCACAATTTTAACTCACATTTGTTGAGGTAAGTGATAACACGGACAGATTTGCTTTATGGCCCAATTAGGCTCCATCTGGGTATAGACTCCAAGGGGTGCTTGAAAAGAACATGTGCTCTGCAGTTATTGGTGGAATAGTCTGTAAATCTCAACATTTTCCTCTTGGTTCATTAAGCTTTGAATTCTTCTATATCTTTGCTGATTTTCTGTCTAGTTATTGATCAATTGTTGAGAGAGGGGAGTTGAAGTCACCAACTATATTTGTGGTTCTCTTTATTTCTTCTGTCAGTTACAAGTTTTTGCTTTATGCATTTTGCAGCTCTACCATTTGCTACATGCATATTTAGAAGTGCCATGTGTCATGGGTAGATTGGTCCATTTCTCATAATAAAATTTATTTTCTGCCCCTGTAATTCTGTTTGCTCTGAAGTCTACTTAAATATTCTGATACCAACACAGTGACTCCTGCTTTCTCTTTATATAAAATGACTTTTTTATCCTGCTTTTCAATAGGTCTACTTCATTATATTTGAAGTTTTTTGTAGGGAACGTGTAATTGAGCAATGTTTTTAATCCACTCTATCAGTCTTTCTTTTAAATAACACATCTATACCATTTGTATTTTATGTAATTATTGCTATTTTTAAGCTATTTTTCTTGTTTTCTGTATTTTCTTCATTTTTCCTTCTTGCTCTGGCTTCTTGTGATTAAACATTTTCTTTTAGAACTCCATTATGTTTTGGCTGACATTTTTCAGTGTGTCACTTACTATACATTTTTAGTGGTTCTACTAAAAATTGTGAATATATATATTATATATATTAATATAATAGAATAGGAATGTATAATATACAATATATAAATTTTGGTATATTGCATATACATAGTATTTCTATATGATTATATATTATAGAGCATATTAACATTATTATATTAATAGATATATTGCTAATATATGTCATATATAATGTGTTGATATATAATATTGATATATTATTAATATAATATATAAATATATTAATACATTAATATAATATAATACAATATCTATGTAATATATTATAATATATAATATGATATATAATATTATATACAATATCTATAATGCATATTACAATATTAATATAATGTCATATAATATATGAATATAACGTATTAATATTATATTATAATATGTAACATGATATATGAATACATTCTATGATATATAAATATATAATTGCATTTATATATCATATTAATATATTACGATTTACATATTATATTAATATACTAATATGAATATATTATTAGTATATTATGTTATATATAATTATATAAGTATATAATTATAGAATATTATTAGTATAATATGTATTAATATTAATATATTAATTCATTAATAATTGACTGATAATATTAATACATTAATATATTAATATAATATGATATGTATATTATAATATGATATCTATAATATAATATATTAATATAGTATATTAGTGTTATATGAATATAATACATTATTTTAATATAATGTATTAATTACATATTATTTATACAATATATAAATTATCTAATATGTGTTTAGTAGGAAAATATAATATATGTTATATGTTATATCCAAATTTAAGTATAACATATAGTATATATAAAAGTTTATAATATATACTAGGCATGTGGTATATATCATGTATTATATATAAATTTTATATAATATATAAAATATAAAAAAGTATAATATGTAAAATATAAATATTATATATAAACTTGACACAGTTTAGAAGTGTCATTCTTTTATCAGTTTGGATGAGATATAGAACTTTACTTACTATTAAGTTATTTTGCACTCTTAAATTTACAAGATAATTATGTTAAATATTTTCTTGATATATATTTGTAGCCAAACTAAATAATTTTAAAATTATTGCTTCAATTATTAATCACAATTTAGAAGACTCAAGAGAAGAAAGTAATTCTCTTGTACATATCCATATTTTCGCTCAAAGTATGTTCTTTCTTCTGATGTTTCAAACTTTCTTCTTTTATCATTTCATTTCTCTTTGGTAAAAAATTTAGCATTTTCATTTTCATTGAGGCAGGGTAGAGAAAAACATGATTTGGTTATGACATCTTTAATGAGATACATCACAGTTTTATTTCTATTTTGAATGATTTTATGTTTCTGCAAGATTATTTACAATTAAGATAATTGAAATATATATGTAATTACTACTAAATCAGTGATATAGTTATCATGTTCTGAAAAGTTATTTTGTAAGTTAAAAATACATGGGTAAAATAATTTTAATGTTTAAAATTAGAGTAATAAAATATTATTTAAAATTTACTCCAGCCAGGATTTGCACTAGTAAACTTAGGATATATAAAATACAGCCCTATGTATAACCCATTCAAATGGTTCTGAATTTTTTTCTTGTGAGAAATTCTAAATGTGTGTCTCTCATTCAGATCTCACTTCTGATTGTACTTCCCATTTGATTTCATTGGAAAACTTATAACAATGATCACAAACATGACATTTTTGAAACTGAATTTAATCTCTACCCCCAAATCCAATTTTCTTCACTATTTTAGTAAATGGCACAGCTAATGACCACTTACCTGAAATTTGTTTTCTGACTTTTCGCTTTATTTTGAATCACCAGTTTCGTAATTTCCATCATCATTTATTTTAATTGCACCACAAATATATATCTTGGATTAACTTCTATGCAGTCCTGCTGCCAGCGCTGTAGTTTAAAGCATCAGAATTAGGTAATAAAAGTAATAGTAAATTATCTCCCCACTTTTGTTCTTGCCCTTTTCAATCTATTCTTCATCAAATACTGTATGCGTTAAACTATTCTGATGACAGAGATACATTTGTATGTACACATCTATCTCCCTGTCGATCTACGTCTCACATCTATACAACTCTCTCTCTATATATAGATATATACACACACACGGGAGATATATAATATATACATATATTTAATATATATAATCTCATAAAACAAACAAAATTGGGAGTTATATTTAAAGTATATAAATGCAAATTACAAATGGGAAAGTAAGCATTGAAGTAAATACTTTTATAATGGAAAGTCATCCACAACATAATATACTACAAACTTCAAAAAAGGCAGAAAATAGTATGACATTTTTATTGGTTAACGCCAACATATCTCATATATCGCTATTGTTCATATTTTTAAAGGAATACTTATTTGATCACGCTTTCACTTGGTGGCAATTTCATAATATAATTTTTAACGGAGAGAATAGGTAAATCTTTTTATTACTGTGGTTGATTTTTTTAACTTGACAATTCAGAAAAACTGTACAATGTATTATTGGCAAAATCTAAATTTTCTAAATTTTCAGAGATTTCGTCAAGCTTTGTATATGCTCTGTTAAGGAGAGGATTTTAATTTTAAATATGACATCAAAATGAACTAACTTCTGCTTGGTGTTTTCTAAATCTAATGATTGAAACAGTTTCCCATTGGCTAACTTCTGTTTCCATGCATTATAACACTTTTCCTTAATCATTCACGTGTCTCTGGTACCAGGTGTTCAGAACAAGTTCAAAGAACAATGGGATTTCATCTGTTGCACATTCATTCATGACCTGACACCAGGTATCTGAAAAGTAGGAGTATTTCTGGGAGCCATGTCTGTCCTGAGTCATTTGGCAGTCATAGCATTTTCTTTTCCTTTTGCATGTAAGTCTTTAAATGGCTAATTCTTCACCATCTTTTATGTTTCACTTCCAATGTCATCTCTAGAGAGAAATTCATAACTTTCAAATCCAAATTACTCACCCTACTCTTGAGTTTATCCCCTTAGAAAAGAATGACACTTATCACTATCTGACATCAGTTGAATCCCCCTTCCTCTCTTATAAGTCAAGTCTTGTTAGAAAAGAGTTTTCTCTGTTGTGTGTTTTGTTTCCCCAGACTTGAACGGTTTCTGGTGTATATTATGTATGACTAAATATAAATGTGAACACATTTGTATAGTTATGTTTATACTATGCCTTTCTTAAAAATAAAGTTTTTATGAGAGATAAAATGAAGGGGGAAATATTCCTCATTAATCTCAATGTTTATCATTAAGAAAAATCTCCTTGGAAATTTCCTGAAAACCAGTAGTTTCAATTATTGCTATTAATGACTTGGTTTAAGGAGAAAATACGCTCATTTGTGGTGAGACTTCCACAGTATGCAGGCAAACCTGAACCAGAAAAGAAATTTAGCTCCTAGTAATAAGTTGTGATGTTCGAGATAAAAGTACATATTCTTTAAGAATGACTCAATTAACATGTCCAAGTATGAATTTCCATATTTTATCCCTTGATTTTTTTCACATGGTACCATCACAATAATTTATTTATGAAAACATTTTTCTCAGAAAAAGATATCTCTCTTGCTCACTCGTCATTTTTACTTTTTACTCTGATTTAATGAATTTGAAATCTTTATGTAATGCTAGGTGTCCTATTTAATATTAATATAATTTGTACAATTTAAAAACACAACTAGATTGTCAATAATAAAATCTGGTAAATAAAACCTAATGATTATGAAATAAGTATGAATAAGTTTCAAAAACCTTAACTATAATTATCAGCGTTTAAAGATCAGTAAAACTTAAGAAAGCATAATTCCTGAGGGCAAAAAATAAAATAGATAACAATCTCCCAGTATACCATCATTTTTCTATTCTATACGTACTAGTTATTGAATCATGTCTAGTTTTAAATCAATGAACTAAAAATTCAAAGACTTTGCAATTCCACTCATGTATCTGCATGCACACACATAATTGTATACCTATACTAAAGAAACACATGTTTTCACTAGTAGATATACACAAGAATGTTCAGACTGGGTGCAGTGGCTCATACCTATAATCCCAACACTTTGGGAGGCTGTCAGGAGGAGGATAGCTTGAGGCTAGGAATTCCAGAGTAGCCTGGGCAACACATGAGGTCCCATATCTTCATTAAAATTGGTTAGCTGAGCATGATGATGCATGTCTGTAGTCCCAGCTACTCAGGAGGTGGACGCAAGAGGATCACTTTGAGCCCAGGAGTACTGAGTTGCTATGAGTTATGATTGAGCCACTGCACTCCAGGCTAGGCAGCAGAGCAAGACACTGAGTCTTAAAAAAAAAAGTTTATGAAAGCAAACCCAAATATCCATCTACACAAATATGAGTAAACTACTCCTAATATATTCATTAAATAGAATTCTATAGAGTGGCAAAAATAGCTTTATTTAATATATTTGGATCTTAGAAATGCAATACTGAATGAAAAAGTAAGTCTCAAATGTCAACTTTATAAATTTCCAAAATATGCCATGTGAAACAGTGTTTAGGCAGTTTAATTATAAAGAAAAACTTTTTTTGTTTAAATCAAGAAAGTACTTGTCCTAGAAGAGGAGTCCAAAAGCTTGAGGCCAGGAGTCTGAGACCAGCCTGGGCAACCCACTGAGACCCACCTCCGCAAAAAAATAATAATAATTATCTGGATGTGGTGGTGCATGCCTCCAGTCCCAGCTACTCAGGAGGCTGAGATGGAAGGATTGTCTTTACTACTTTATTATTGCTTACAAGGTAGTGTGAGCGTGAGAGATTAAGTATAATTGCACATTCTATTTGTTAAGCTAGGCAGTGGATTCAATTCTTGAACAGGGCAATGAGTTCACCCTCTTATATTTTTATGCTCCTCAATATACAATGCATTGCACATACAATTTTGCTTATTTTATGAAAACTTCATGTTTTATATTCTATTAAAAAAGTGAAGGACGAATCATTTTAAATTCCTGCAAAATAGAAATGCACTATTGAATAAACACATTGGATATGTATTTTCCATGAATTTTTACTTCTATTTGTTGTAACATATAGCATTTATTAGAGTTAAAATGAGATGAGTGACTAACTGAAACACATCTACTCAGAAAAATACATAATCATGATCTAATATATTATGTTTTTATATTAATAATGTGCCTTAGAGTAGTGAGCTCCATTTATGAAAGCAAAAGTAGAATAAAGAAAAGTGAAACCTGTTTAGCATTGGGATGAAAAATTAAATTATGACAAAATGAAATTATCAGAGATGTAAAGTATAGATGAAATATGGAAAATATGTGATTACTGTAAGAACAGTTTCCATGGATATATTAAATGCCATGTTTAAATTTATGAATTAAAAATTACAATTTCTAACAACCTCAGGAATATATTTTTCATGTTCCTCCACATTTTCTTGATTATTTTATTCTTCATACCTTTCAACTTTCCTAGCAATGAGAATAGGGATAATATATCAGTTGTTTCACTAAAATATTATAAATTAAAAGTCATTGATACTAATCGACATTAGTTCATTATTATCTCTGAGTTTAAATAACATAGCAGTGTATATTATAGAAATTTTATAATAATTTTGAATGTTGTGAGTTATCTATGTAAATTGCTACAATCATTTATGTTTGAAATAATACGTTCAGAACCTAATCACAGATAATTTCAGTTATGGAGGATTCATTTCTTCATTTAATAAACATTTTTGAGTGCTGACTATGGATTTTATTTTTAGGATAGTACATGTCTATACGTAGGGATTCTCTAACAAGTGATTACTTTTGAAAACACTTTTGTCTTCGGAGACTAGCTAATATATCCTAATAATTCAACAACAAAGGAAAACACGATGTCCCTCCACTTCCATCTTCTTTCTCTCTTTTCTCTCTTTTCTCTCTTTCTTTCTTTTTCTTTCTTTCTTTCTTTCTTTCTTTCTTTCTTTCTTTCTTTCTTTCTTTCTTCCTTCCTTCCTTCCTTCCTTCCTTCCTTCCTTCCTTCTCCTCCCTCCCTTCCTTCCTCCTTCCTTCCTTCCTTCCTTCCTTCCTTCCTTCCTTCCTTCTTCTCCTCCCTTCCTTCCTCCTTCCTTCCTCCCTCCCTCCCTTCCTTCCTCCTTCCTTCCTTCCTTCCTTCCTTCCTTCCTTCCTTCCTTCCTTCCTTCTTTCCTGTCTGTCTTAGGCATGTTGAAGAGTGAAAGGTGATGTCTATTGTGCAGTGAAGTTTTCTGGAAGTAAAGGTTCTTTCATAGAGTTTTACAGTGAAGTTATGTACAATCTGGTAAATCCTCATTTTTACACACACCACAATTTTCTTGCCAGGAATATAATAATTGTATCCATTTCAGTTCTAGAAGTTTTGAAAATATCGGTATAAATTTTTGACTTCTCCACAAATTTCCTTCCACTGCATGTATATGTGCATATATATGAATGGTCATATATTACATATACTTATATGTATATGTACATTTCCTGTCACAAGGGAAATTTTCTCATTTCCATGTCACCAATAGTGATATATTAACTAGATTATGTTAATTACATTAATGCTATATTTGTGATTAATTTAGAAATTATTCTTGCTTATCTCATTTCTTATACACATTTGATTAGTCTCATGGCATGTCATTATGAAATATAATATTTTTATTATAAGTTTTCTACAAGAAGTATAAAAAGTATAACATGATATCTTTTATATATTACTGTATAAAAGTGTAGTACTTATCCAAATAAATATTTAATCAATAATTATATATGGATAATCAATATTTTAATAGTAGAAACAGAAGAATAAAACAAACTTCCCAAAAAACACTACTACTTATGTTTCAATAATTTACTCTTGTCCTACTGCTATTTTTCCATTGGCAATTTTAAATGCGTGAAGTAGGTGGACTCAGTGGATGCACACATTGGTAAATAGCATCAACCATCTACGTTTGTAGGTCCTTTGACTAGATAATCAGATATTTATTGGGGTCTATTGAGATAGTACTTTACCATTCTCTTGGTTATTGAGGCATAATCTTTGAAAAGTAGCATTTTCAAGTTATGACACTTTATATAATATTGGGGTGGGAAGCATTGATATTTGTAAGAGCTATTTTATTTAGGGCACCATATGACTACAGAAGTAGTAATCAGACATCTCACAAAGAATAGTAGATTACTTCAAAATTGTGATCTTGATGAACAAATTCCATGATTTCTGTCAATACAAATGTGGGGGTAGAGATCTGGAGAAGCCATATTTTTTAATTTTACCACTTGGAGTCCATTCTCTGGAATTATATTATTATTTATCATGTGTAATTTCCAGTGAGCACATTTTGCAACCACAGTAAGAGGTGGCAAGAAAGTACAAAGAGACTTGATTCTAATATCACTTAAATAACTGAACTTCTGTGTAACTTAGAAGAAATTTCTTTAACCATGTAGAGTTAAAGTTTCTCCATCTGTAAAATGGGAATCATGATCTCAACGCTTAATATTTTCAAGGATATCAAATGAATTAGTATGAGTAACACACTTTGCAAGAAACCAGAACTGTTAGCAAGCCTGGTGTCAAAACAATTCTACCTGTATCTACCTATATAGTTAGAAATAGAGACAAAGATAAGCAGACATAGACGTAGACATAGGCATTGATACTGACATGCACATAGAAATAGACATAGACCTGAAGATAGACATGGACGTGGACATAGACGTAGACGTAGACATTGATACTGACATTCATATAGAAATAAACATAGACCTGAAGATAGACATGGACATGGACATGGACATGGACATAGACATAGACATAGACACAGACACAGACTGATATAGATGTAGACATAGACCTGGACATAGACATAGGCATAGACATAGACATAGATGTGGATGTAGACACTAATACAGATATAGACATAGATGTAGACATACACATAGACCTAAACCTAGACCTCGACCTAGACTTAAACATAGATATTGATACAGACGTACACATAGACAGAGGCCTGAAGATAGACATCGACATGGACATAGACAGACGCAGACTGATATAGATGTAGACATAGACCTGGACATGGACATAGACATAGACATAGACATAGACAGTCATAGACAGGAGTGGGTGTAGGCTGTGGAAAAATAAGATTTCTATTTCCAATATCCTATCCTTTGAAAATAACATGGACCGGATTTTGGTGGGTTTGACTAAAACACTAGAGTACAATTTGTCTATAAATAGTTCTTATGAAGAACATAGAGGGGCTTTAAGTTCTTTCTGAATGGTATTGAAGAACTGAGCTTTGACCAGACTCCTTTATATATGGGGACACAGTGAATGTTAGCCACTCAAAAAATCAAAGAAACCTTGGACCTTCTCACATGGTGGCAAGAGAGAGAAGAGTGAGGAGCGAAAGGGGAAGAGACTATTACAAAGCCATCAGATCTTATGAGAACTCACTCACTGTCACAAGAACACCATGGGGGAAACCACCCCCATGATCCAACTACCTCCCACCATGTCTCTCCCTAGACACCCGGGGATTATGTGAATTACAATTCAAGATGAGATTTGAGTGGGGACACAAAGACTAACCATATCAATGAGTATGTGTTTTTTGGGTGGGGACACAAAGACTAATCACATCGTTGAGTATGCTAATCTTTGTGACCACCTTACTTTAGTCTCGGTGACTGTCTTTAAATAAAAATCAATTTTATTATATTTGGGTAGGAGTGAAGGCTGGCGGGAATGGGTATCTATTCCTGACCACTCCTTAGTTCTCATAATCTGATGAGTTTCTTTCAGTTCCATTCTTTTATTTTTCTTACTTTATCACCATCCACCCTTCTTCCCTAGCAGATTCAAACTTGTTATTCACAAATGGTATAACTTTGTGAATACTTTACACTCAAAAGTTTTCTTTATAATCAAAGTATAACTTGGCTGATTATAAAATTCTTGCATCACAGTTTCTTTCTGACAGTGTATTTTAGATACTGATCAAACAGTCTTTTTGCATTGACTATTACTGTAGGAAGTCAAATCTAACTTGATATTTTACACTGGTAGGAAGCATGTTTTTTTTTGTTTTTTTTTTCTCCTGGCTGATCCTAGGGTTTTTTCTTTGTACTTGAATTTTAACAACTTTGCTAGAATATACTTTGATTTTGAATGTAGGATATCATTATTTCTTGGAAACCTATGAGCATCTTGATTCTGTACTTTCAATTTCTCTTTGTTACAGAAAGTTTTTGTAAACTATACTTTTGATTATTTCTATATTTTAAATATTTTATTTGCTTATTCTTAAGAATGCCAATAACGCATGTTAGTTATATGTTGTTTGTAGCCTGACATTCCTTCCATGTTAATATTGACCTCTCTCTCTCTCTCTTTCTCTCTCGTTGTGTAGTAGCCTCATAACTGCTTCTGAACATCTAACTCTTTCACCTATAATGGGCATTTATTCTTTGCCCTGTTTTTTTTCTTTTTTTTCTCATGTTGTAGTATTTCCAGCTCATTTCTATATATTTTGGACATTATTTAAAGTCTTCTTTGAACAGTTTTTTCTCATGCTCAAATTTTGCTTATAATTTATAGAGATAATATTATCTATAAATTCTACGAAAAAGGAAACTTTTCTTCATTTTTCGTTTGTTTTACTTTGACTATCTTTTCATTAGAAATTTCCTTCTATTAAATAAAGGAAATAAGTTCTGTGCATAGAACTCATGTCATTTCTTTATAATCATAACTAATCTTTGAAATATTTTGATTCTTGTCAGAGATTTTGGCAATTGTGATAACTGAGGCCACCCAGGGCTTGGATTAAATGATGTTGTTTCTTTCTAAACTCTTTCTCAACAAATTAGTTGGTTGAAAATCTTCTGTAGCTAAAGATGGAAAAGGCCACTCTCTCACTGCTTAAATACTCAATGCTGATGACATCCATTGCTGCCCGAAATCACCATTTAAAAAACATAGCTTTATAAAATATAGGTTACATACTATAAAATTCAACTATTTTAAGGAAAAAATATTTTAATATATTTACAGAGCAGATCTGCTTTTCAGCCCTTGTACCCCTGAATAACCCTTTCTTAGGGTAGAGATTCCCTGACAAGAAAACTATGAGTGAGACACCTTATTTTGCCCTTCTGGTATTGTCACTGTCAAAACCAGAGGCACCGAGAGAAGCAGAAAAATAATATTGTTTATTCTTTCTTCCTTTCAAATTCCGTTCAGTACCTCTCACTCACATAAACCAAGAAGAATACAACTAGCAAGAACATCTAAAAAATGTGATTTGCAGGTTTTCAGCCCAGAGGTACAAAGAAAGTGCAGAAAGGAAAGCAAACTGCTGATAGCCTGTAGACAATGTCCAGCACACCCCTTCACTCATAAAATCATGGATTGACTGTCTCTATACCCATCCTTCTTTCATTAGTGCAGCTTTCATTGGAACAACTACCAAGCCATGATAGAAAAGGTAGAAATGTTTGGTTAGTTTGTTTTTATTTTCCAGCTACCTGCTCCTCTGTTGCAAACATCTGGGTCCCAACAGAATGCATTCCACTTTACCAAAACCTTCCTATAATTCTTGACTTCTTCCTCCAACTTGGAGAGAATACAAAAGATAAGATCCTTAACTTTATGGAAATGTGTATAAATCTTGGGAACTGAGGAAGTTTGTGAAAATAAGCATTGTGCACACTTTTCTAGTTCACTTTTCAGACTTTTGGCTAGCATAATTCAATTTTTGTTTGAAATTGTGATTATTTATTGTATTAAAGTTCAATTTTTCTACTATTGTATTCTTTTGGAGATTTTTCCATGGGTTGTGAAAAATTAGTTGAAGTAAAATGATCTTGGTTAACTATTTTTCTTATAGACATTGTGTTTTCTCCACTTCTAGCCCTGTCTGAAAGCAGTTCCAATACTTTTGTTGTTATAAAGCTCATTTCATGTGCCTGGCCACAGAGGCAAAACCATAAATTACAGACAATACAGGTATCGTAAATGCTCATACATATAAGGATATGTCAAAGAAATTTTTGACCTACTGAAATATTACTTGCAAATGTCTGTATATGATACTTGTATTAGTTTCCTTGGGGGTCTCATACGAAAGTACCACGTACTGGGTAACTTAAAACAATAGAAACTTATTTTCTTATGGATCTGATGGCTAAAGTCCAAATCAAGGTGTCAGCAAGGACATCATCCCCCTGGAGACTCTAGGGAAGCATCCTTTCTTGCCTATTCCTGGCTTCAGATGGTGGCCAACAGTCCTTGGCACTCCTTGACTTGCAGTTGTATCACTCAAATCTCTGCCTCCATCCTTACATGGCCTTCCTCACTGTATGTCTGTTTCTCTGTGTTTTTCTTTGTCCTTATAGGAGCACCAGGCATGGAATTGAGGGCTCACCGTAATCCCATATGACTTCATGTTAATTTGATTAAATCTGCATAGACCGTATTTGCATACAAGGTCAAATTCAGAGAGATAGCCGGATGTAGGCCTTCAATATATCTTTTATGAGGGGCACACTCAGCCCACAATAGTGCTTATTATTGGCACTATGGACCTACCAGATGTGGTAGATTTTTAGATTACCACATGGTAATCTAATTTGCATATTTGTGGTAGATTCACAAATACCAGTGACAATTGATATTTAGTATAAAGATTTTCACATCAAATATATTAAAATTACCTCAAGCAAATTTTCCAAAAATAAAGAAACTCTTTATTTTGAAACTCCTTACCTGCTTATTCCATTTTCTATTTAAAATAAATGTTTAAAGGTTGATGTATGTGTATCTCTGTGTGTGGACATGTGTATATGCCATATGTATTTACATGAATCTTATAAGCAGGGTTTTTTTTAAACATTCCTTCCTAATTTACTATTGTACAACTCAGTCTGGAGCTTTGACTACAGGGAAATCAGGGTGTGATGCTGAACTGGAAAACTAACACATGCATCAATTCTAATAACCCACTTAATTCAAGCAATTAATTTTTTCTAGTGGTGTACTTTTTGATTTAATAATAACCAATTATGATCATTAGTTTTATATGTCAACTTGACTATGCTGCAGTCACTAATTATTTATCAAATGCTAATCCAGTTTTTGCTTTGCAGGTATTTTATAGATATGATTAACATCTATGATTCCTTGGCTTTAAGTAAAAGAAATTAACCCCAATAATCTGAGTGGGCCTGATTCAACTTGTTAAAGGCATTTAGAGCAGAACTGAAAGTTCCCAAAAGAAGATGAAATTCTGCTTGTGGACCACAGTTTCAGCTCTTTTCTGAGAGTTTCCAACCTGTCCTTTCTGACTACCTGCCCTACTGGTTCCTGGTTTCACATTTGCCAGCCAGTCACCATTATTGAGGAAGCCAATTTCCAGTAATATATATTTCTATCTCTCTATCCCTATCTATCTTTCTGTCTCTATCTACCTGTAGCTTTCCTGGTTCTGTTTTGGTGGAACCACAACCGATATACCAATTTGTGGAAAACTTGGGCATATACTATGAAGAACTTTCCCCCTGATTTATTGGAGAGCAAGTTGATCATCTAATGCCCTATTACTACGTATACACTGGAAGTATTTCTTATGAACATGAACATTACACAACACAACCTCTGTACTACCAATGAAATTATCAAAATCAGGGACTTGACACTGATACATAGCCACAATCTAATCCTCAGACCCCAGTTTTTTGTTTTTTGTTTTTTTAATTGTCTTTCTAATGTTCTTGGTTGCAAAAGGATCAAAGTTTGAAGCATATATTGCTTTGGTGGCATGTCTCCTCAGTATCATTCAGTCTGAAGCAATTTCTTATTTTATCCCTGCTTTTGTGGTTATTTTCAAAACATTCTAGAAAATTTCAGGTAAGTTACTCTTCAGAATAGTTTTCGGTTTATTTGTTTACTTTTGAGATTATCTGAGATTATCTGTTATTTCCTCTTGAATAATTGTATGCATTTTTGGTGAGATTTCACAGAAAATATGTTTCAGTCACTTTATTGCACCTTATTTAGAGGTAATTATTTTATCGTTTGATCAAAATAGTATATGACCAGCTTCTCTGCCATTGCCAATCTTTACCACTTTAAAATTAATAAATTTGGGGGAAAACTTTTTTTAAATCATGCAAAAATTTTGCTCCTCTTCAAATGTACATTATATTCTTTCACTTTTTAAACACAGCTGGGTGATGCTTACCTGTTTACTAAATGAATTACAATTCATCACTTACATTGTTTATTCTGGTAGTCAAATTCTACCAGCATACCAGTGGGAGCTCATTCAAGCTGGCTCCTATGTGATTTTGATAAATCCCCATCATTCTTTGAGTACTTCTTTCCTTTCTAATACTTATCTTGTGCTGCCTATGTTCCAACGTAGAACAGAGTGGAGAGAATATGTCCTACAAAATCTAGGCCTAAATTATTTTTTCCTGTTTATTTTTACATTTTAAAATAGCGCTATTGAGAGATAATTTGCATATCATACAATTTACTCCTCTAAAGTGTACAATTTAATAAGCTTTTTAATCCATTCATAGATACGTGAAACCATCACTACAGTTGATCTTATAACATTCATTATTTCACAAAGAAACCCAGTACCCTTTAGCTATTACCCCTGACTTACTGTTTTTATTTTTAATGAGTATATAATTTAGAGTGTTATTATTGTTTGGTCATCTGATAATGCGTCACCCTCAGCTCTACTCATTACCACATGACCCAATAACAATAACACTCCAAGTTATATACCCAATAGAAAGGAAAACATATTTCCACACAAAAAGGGTATGCCAATGTTTATAACAGCATTATTCTTAAAATCAAAATATGAGAACAACACAAATGACCATCAAATGATGGATAAACAAAACGTAGAATATTTTTACAATGAGATATTATTTTTTCATGAAAATAATAAAGTACTGATATATACAACAACATGGATGAACCTTAAAAACACTCTGCTAAGTGAAGCAAGTCATCATAAAACACCAACATCAAACTAAGAAGTTTCTGCACAGCAAAACAAACATTCCAAAGAAGAAGAAAACAACCTATGTAATGGGAGGAAATATTTACCAACCATGTATCTGAGAAAGGCTTAGTTTCCAAAATATATAAGAAATTCAAACAATTAAACAGTGAAAGTAATCCGATTAATAAACAAATAACTGGAGTTGACATTTCTCAAGAGAAGACATACAAATGGCCAACAGGTATATATGAAAAGATGTTCAACATCACTAATCATCAGGGAAATGCAAATTCAAACCTCAATGAGCCAGCAGTCACACCTATTATAATGGGTGGTATCAAAAAGATGATATATAATAAGCATGGTCAAGAATGTGGAGAAAAGGAAAACTTTGCATACTGTTGATGGGAATGTAAATTAGTATAACCATTATGGAAATGTAATACTTTCCATTTTCTTTTTTATTTTTATTTATTTATTTATTATTATTTTTTTTTTTAGTGGGAGATTGAGATTTATTTTCTTTTTTTTTATTATCATACCTATACTTTAAGTTCTAGGGTGCAGGTTTGTTACATATGTACACATGTGCCATGTTGGTGTGCTGCACCCATTAACTCATCATTTACATTAGATATTTCTCCTAATGTTTTCCCTCCCTCCCCCACCCAATGATAAACCCCTGTGTGTGATGTTCCCCACCCTGTGTCCAAGTGTTCTCATTGTTCAGTTCCCACCTATGAGTTCTCACATATGGCATTTGACTTTTTGTCCTTATGATAGTTTGCTGAGAATGATGTTTTCCAGCTGCATCCATGTCCCTACAAAGGACACAAACTAATCTTTTTTTATGGCTACATAGTATTCCATGGTGTATATGTGCCACATTTTCTTAATCCAGTCTATCATTGATGGACATTTGAGTTGGTTCCAAGTCTTTGCTCTTGTGAATAGTATCACAGTGTGCATGTGTCTTTATAGTAACATGATTTATAATCCTTTGGTATATACCTAGTAATGGGATGGCTGGGTCAAATGGTATTTCTAGTTCTAGAACCTTGAGGAATTGCCACACTGTCTTCCACAATGACTGAACTAGTTTACAGTCCCACCAACAGTGTAAAAGTGTTCCTATTTCTCCACATCCTCTCCAGCACCTGTTGTTTCCTGACTTTTTAAAGATCACCATTCTAGCTGGCGTGAGACGGTATCTCACTGTGGTTTTGATTTGCATTTCTCTGATAGCCAGTGAGGAGCATTTTTTCATGTGTCTGTTGGCTGTGTAAATGTCTTCTTTTGAGAAGTGTCTGTTCATATCCTTTGCCCACTTTTTGATGGTGTTGTTTGATTTTTTTCTTCTAAATTTGTTTAAGTTCTTTGTAGATTCTGGATATTAGCCCTTTGTCAGATGAGTAGATTGCAAAATTTTCTCCCATTCTGTAGGTTGCATGTTCACTCTGATGTAGTTTCTTTTGCTGTGTAGCTCTTTAGTTTAAATAGATCCCATTTGTCTATTTTGGCTTTTGTTGTCATTGTTTTTGGTGTTTGAGTCATGAAGTCCTTGCCCATACCTATGTCCTGAGTGGTATTGCCTAGATTTTCTTCTAGGGTTTCTATAGTTTTAGGTCTAACATTTAAGTCTTTAATCCATCTTGAATTAATTTTTATATAAGGTGCAAGGAAAGGATCCAATTTCAACTTTCTACATACAGCTAGCCACTTTTTCCCAGCACTATTTATTAAATAAGGAATCCTTTCCTTATTTATTTTTTTGTCAGGTTTGTCAAAGATCAGATGGTTGTAGATGTGTGGTATTAGTTCTGAGGGCTCTGTTCTGTTCCATTGGTCTATATCCCTGTTTTGGAACCAGTACCATGCTGTTTTGATTACTGTACCCTTGTAGTATAGTTTGAAATCAGGTAGCGTGATGCCTCCAGCTTTGTTCTTTTTGCTTAGACCTCTTCAAGGAGAACTACAAACCACTGCTCATTGAAATAAAAGAGGACACAAACAAATGGAAGAACATTCCATGCTCATGGATAGGAAAAATCAAAATCATGAAAATGGCCATACTGCCCAAGGTAATTTACAGATTCAGTGCCATCCCAATCAAGCTACCAATGACTTTCTTCATAGAATTGGAAAAAACTACTTTAAAGTTCACATGGCACTTTCCATTTTCATAGTCTGTGTAACAGATTAATCTGGGACAAGAATCTTGAAAGATGATACTTGTTTTTCTCAAGAGTTAGTAAATGTTCAATGATCATTCCTCAAAAAGATGTGAGTCATTTTGACAGTATGATTCCATTTTAGAGAAAAAGGTAGCATCGAAACTAAGGTAATTGTTGGAAACGGGATCTAAGCTTTTACAGATATCAGGGCTCCTAAAAAGGTGTAATTGTTATCTGAAAACATTAGGGCTTATGAAGATCCAATAATCACTGTAATTTTGGTCCAGCTCTGTCACAAAGGTTGTCAAATGTGTTTCAGGACATACCCTGTGGTTATTTCTGTAGTTCCTGAGTGAAGAATTGGGATAGGTGAGTTTCTAACCTAACAAATCTATTTAACTATTTTTCAAGCTTTTTGAACTGTGAAATATTGTCATTATGTTAAGAAAGGACTAAAGGAAGCCACTGAAATCTCACCCTATTCCAAAAGTCAGTAAATCACAAGCAATATTGTTTTGTTCTGCTAGGAATAACAATGGTAAGTGCTACCTTCAAAGTCTTAAATTAATTGGATTGTAAAACAAAAGCAAAAACTGATGAATAATGGTGGATGGCAGTGAACCTCCAAAAACTTTAATGTAAGTCTCCATCTGCCATGCAGGATATGGTTTCTTCATGGAATCATATCAACATAGCCTCTGCCATTACATATGCCTGTATTAATTTGGTCCATGCTTCCTTCATATAACCCATAGGCATGATCAAAACCATTTATAATTCATGTGAGAAAGATGATATTGTACATTGCCTTCTGTTGCAGCCACCTTTATTATTTTAGAATTCTGTGGAACACTATTTTCATACCTATATTGATAGCATAAGGCTAATTGAATGTGGTAAGCAGGAACTGTCAAATGCTATAAAATCCATAGAAAGTCACATGGATCCTAGAGGACAGAGATAAACGCTATGTGTCAAGTATGTGTGGTTTAGGAGTACATTGTATTCTGGACAGGTCCAAAAAGGAAAATGACATTTTAAGCTTGTGCCTGTTTGATTGAGAAAGTGCCATAGCTTAGTATCCTTTCACACCATGGAGGATACTGGTCTGGTCTGTTTAATTAGTAACTCAGAAGAGTCCAGCTCAAGAGAAGGCTATGTACCTCGTCAATGCTACAATGCAAATTGTACTTCCAAAGGGTCATATAATACGAAGATTCAAGAGTGCTAGAAAATGCAGGATGAATGAAGACACTGAGGAAATGTCTCAAGTCGCAATTAGAGAGTCTCAGTGAAGAATACTGTGGTTAGAGAAGAAGGTCTTGGGTTTTGTGGCAGTAAAATACTCTTAATTTTTACAATTCTTCACATGCCACTGGGTTCTCACTGAGCTTGACTCTGGAACGCCAAGTGATCATCTAAACAGATCTGCCCATCATGAACTGTGCAGTATGGGATACATTGAGCCAGAAAGTCAAGTGGGCACAGCAGAAGCCAATTGTATAATTGAAAATGATACATTCAGGAATAGACTCAAACAACTGAGGAAGTGCATGGGCCTTATTTTGTAAGGCCCATTTTGTAACCTAAGAGCTAGAAACATTGCAGAGATAAGAAAAGTTCCAAAAAGAGCGTAAGTACCATTTTAGATATTCTGTTTTATTATCTCTTATCCCAACTACCACTGAGAGGATCTATTCTGCAACATAAAAGAACGTCCCCTCAAGTCTATATGTTATGCCTCTTGCCTACATCATGTCACATCTCTGTTGACATTAAGGCATGTACTCTGATTCAGCTAATATTACCAGATCAACTCATTCCAGTTCCACTAGGACTTTCCTGGTATTAGCACCAAAGTCAGTCAAGAACCCAAGAACCACTACTACTCCGCATTCCCCAACCTCAGTCACAGGAAAACCAGGACCTTTATCACTGCAAATACAACCTGACTGCTTTGCATATGCAATGCCAAAGTGAGGGAGAATTAGTGACATGTAGAGTAAATCTTCGAAGAATATGAAATGGAAACTGATAGATCAATGTTTTCTTTTTTAATACCCTGGTCTTGACATACACTTTATACTTCTCAGATAGTCTCTTAGACTCAAGCAATTAGAAGCTGACAGTGGTGTGTGAAATAATATCTCTCTGTTCTGTTCCTCCCGTTGTTTGGTTTCCCTCCCACTGTTCCTCACCATTGTTTCCTGAGATCACCTCCCCAATAATGTATTTACATATGCCTTTATTTAGCTCATGCTGTCTTGGGAAGTGTTGAAGGATGTATGCGATATTAATAAAATATATTTACTTGAGTTGAAGTACTAAAAGAAGCTGAAATTGTACTGAAATGTGTGATGAATTTCAGATACCTGTTTATTCATCACAAGAGTGTTTTCTTAAAGGAGTAAAATAAAAACTTTTAAGAGTTTGGAGCATTATCCATTTTAATGTAAAAAGCTACATAATTTGAATTGGGATTGAATCAATTTATACCCTTCTTGGAAAGATCAGAGAATAAACTCACCTAGGCTGGAGTGCAGTGGAGCAATGTTGGCTCACTACAACTTCTGCCTCCCAGGTTCAAGTGATTCTCCTGCCTCAGCCCCTGAATAGCTGGGATTACAGGTGAGCACCACCATGCCCTGCTAATTTTTTATATTTTTGATAGAGATGGAGTTTCACCATGTTGGCCGGGTGCAGTGGCTCACACCTGTAATTCCAGTGCTATTGGAGGCTGAGGCGGGTGGATCACTTGAGGTCAGGAGTATTTTTGTTTTTTTCTTTTTATGTTTGTGAATGCTTGACTGTCACTTTGATTCAGTTAATTTAAAAAAAAAGAAAAAAAAAAAAGAAAGGCTGGTTTCAAAATTTCTGTTTTATATTTTCTTCCAGAAATTTTTTTGACATGACCCTACTGTTTCCAGTATTTTCTGTGCTAAAATATCACACTCCTTCTTTGCTTGCTTCTCTGAGTCACTGGTTTGGTTGGATTTTTGTCTTCAAGAAGTACAAATGGGTGTTATATTATCTTTTCACGTTAAGCAATGCATATGTTTTGTTTTTGCAGTTGAATAATACCTTGGTTTGGTATAAGATAGGGTCATATTTTATTAATCTGAAAAATGTTTTGATAATTATTTTATCTTCTGGCACTGATTGGCACTGATGAGAAATGGGGGCTCAGCTGGAATTTTCCTTCATGAAAATGAATAGATCTTTTTGCCTAGTTGCTTAAATTTTTTTGTTATTCTTAAAGTTCTGCAATTTAAAATGGATATGTCTCAATGTCAATTACCTGTATCATTTTCCAGTGTAAGCTTCAAATTTAGTTATTCCTTCTTTTATGAACTTACTTTCAGGAAAATATGTTATTTTAAATTATTTTTCTACACACTGTTAAGGTCTCCAGAAAGAGCATTCATCTTTAAATTGAATGATATTTAATATCCTCATTATTTGCTGTCCCCTTCCTAATTTCTTCAAACTATATCATTTCATAAGTTTTTACTGTTTTTTTGGTCAGTGATTCATTTTCGACTATGTCTATTCTCTTCCCTGCCCTAATTATCTATTTGTTCTGTGTGAAGTTTGCTTAATTCTCCATGAGTTTCTATAATTTTCATTTTCAACTTTGATTTCTTGTTTATTAAATTTATTTTCTCATGAAATCACTATGGGAAAATTTCTTCTGAACCTTGAATTAGATTATCTCTAAAATCTGGCTCTTTTATATCTTTTTAATGCTAGTTTTCTCAAAAACAATTTTTTTGGCTAAAAAAGTACTTTTTCTGTAACTATCAGTCAATTTCTTTTCTTCTCAGCCTTGCTTGTTGAGGGCTGTCTCCACATGATCCATCTATTATCCTCTCAGCCACACCTGGCATAGTGGGTCACTCCTGTAATTTCAGCACTTTGGGAGGCTGAGGCGGGAGGATCACTTGATGTCAGGGGTTTGAGACCAGCCTGTCCAACATGATGAAACCCCATCTCAACTAAAAATACAAAAATTAGCCGGGGGTGGTGGTTGGTGCCTGTAACTACAGCTTCTGCGGAGGCTGAGGCAGGAGAATCCCTTGAACCCAGTGGGCGGAAGTTGCAGTGAGCCCAGATAATGCTACTGCACTCTAGGCTGGGTGACAGAATGAGACTCTATTTCAAAAAAATAAAATAAAACATATATATATATATGAATTATATATGTGTGTATATATAATTATATGTGTGTATAGTTTATATATGTATATAGTATATATAATTATACATATATATGAATTATATATGTGTGTGTATATGTACATATATATACATATATAATTATATATATATTTGCTTTGACTTCCTTTCCATTTTAGTAGGAACTTGCTATTTGTATTCTTCCTTATTCATTCTGAAAGTTTACTTGAAGCAGCTAGGCAGTCCAACTTTTATGACACTGATAATTATTCTAGCATTGTGGTGAGGTTTATTTTGTGTTTTGTCAAATCTCCTGGACAGTGGATGCATGGAGGCCTAAAGCTCATGCCTCTGTGAGAGTTCTTTCTGGTTGCTTGGTCAACGTCTCCTGATCTCCCTCACCACAGCAACCAATTGAATTTGCACTCCCCCTCCCACACTCCTGCATGAGTGAATGAGAGGGGGTAGCGAGACTATGGTAAACCTTGTTAATCAATCCCAGAAGAAGAGTGCATCATTACTCTCATAATGCATGCCTTTATCCCTCAAATGTTCTTTCATTTTAGAGGAGCTCTTGAGATAAGAAATGGACTGCCCGACTGTCCCCTCCTTCATTCCCAGGCAAGAAAAACCAAAATGTACCCTAGAAAATTTTTCACATTGAAGGCTAAAATATGTTAGTATCATCTAAATTTTTGAAATAATAAATGTTAAACCTAGCTTCTTAACGAGTTTTATCTTGGCTAAAAATTTAAAATTGGAAATAAAGTATTATAATGTAGCAAATCTAAGATGTTGAAATCAATTTCACAAGGCCCAAGTATTCTGAGTTAGAAATTCATGAGAGGATATCTAATTTATAATATAAGGAAGGAAAAATTAATAACAACAAGGAACAAAAATGATCACTTGAGTGCCAGAAAGAGTACTTATTTCTGATATTAATTGAAACACATGACTGAGTAAACATTTATTGAGTATCAAAAATACCTATAAATAATTGTTCCTATGTAATAATAGCATATTATGTATTTCAGGGTCTAAGGAGGAACAGTGCTTACATAGCTAATCTCATTTAACATTGTATCACCTCTCAGGTACATTTTAGGTAGAGAGAAGCAAGCAATTCAGTCAAGGCCACCCACATAATTAAGTGAAGTCAAGTTCCCAACAAAGCATGTCAACTCTGGAGTCTGCATGCAGTCTCAAACCTTCCTTTCACATGAACAGATGGAATTGTCCCTCACCCTACAGCTCCAACTCTCACCTTGTCCTTATTTTCCTCACATGTTAACATAACTATATGGAATTATTGCCATCTACATCTTGGTCTTACATACCTCTCAGCTAATGTGTCATATATTTACTTATCTCACTAATTTTCACATGCATTCACTATATAGTTTAAGTGTAAGCTTCCTGAAACTTAATAGGAAGACAAATGCATTCATTTTAAACTCTCAAAGCATAGCTTGGTACAAATTTATATGTTAGCAGTTATCTTCATTACAAAAGAGCCATTTATTCATATAAAAATATTCATCACTTAACTCTAATTTTCTTGAAAATACAGAAGATTTCTTGTTGTATTCCTGATGTAGCACTTTGCCTGTCACTTAGGAGGAACTTAGTATTCAGAGGATTAAGTTGAATGACTATGGGAAGGTTCTAAATAACAACTAATATGGTATGATAAATGAAAACTTTAATACAAAAGACACTAGCTTGAAATGAGTCTAATAGCTGCAGTTGAGAAAAAGAAGCATATGTTTTTAGCAGCATGTAAAGACTTATGTTTTTTCCACACACTTAAGTCTTCCCTTCTTAGTCACCACTGAGTCAGGGATTTTAAGTAACTCTACCCCAAGTAATTACCCCAATGTACTGGTGGTTTCAACTGGCTTGAATCAGACAAGTGGTTTTGATTATGACTCAAAAAAAAAAAAAAAAAAAAGATTTGCTTTTTCTCAGCAAAAGTTTAAACCAGCCTCACAATGCAAATACACCTAGTTGTTCAAAGCTGTAGATAGAGTGAGGAATCAAGATTCAAATTTTACTAGAACTCACTCTCAACTTGAGAGATAGGTCCTACATTCACCTTTAATTTCAGTTGTCATTGAGTACATTATGAAATATATCATCTTCTAAATACACAAAAATAGCAATATACATGGAAATATGATGTGTCCTAAGTCAACATTCATCTTAAAATATCCTGAGAAAAGGACACTGAAGTAATACATCTGCTGACCTTATAAGATTGCTTTGAACTGTCTTCCTATCTTGTATCATTTTTTTTCTTTTCTACTATCACCTAAGACAATTTTCTTCCTCATGAATACTCCTAAATTGTTCTTATAACATTATTAAGGTAGTTTTTGTATGATTTGTGAAGTAGAAATGGCAATGATAATAAACAAAGGGCATTCCAGTGAGTTCTGAAGAGGCAACAGTAGAAGAAATGAGAGAGCACAGATGCTGAACAGTTTTATCTATCATAAATAAAAAGCTATTAATTTCTATATTTTCTGAGAAATGCACAGCTACTGTAGAGATTAAATTCAGAATCACTTTAAGAGATTAAAATTTAAAAGCAACTCATGTATAATGTCATTAAAGAAAATCCTGAATTTTATTATAGCATATTGTGTACCACATTTAAATTAGCATTAATATCAAACTCTCAATATTTAATACTGTACATTTCTTAAAAGAAGAATGGTCAAGGCCAGGTACAGTGGCTTACTCCTGTAATCCCAGCACTTTGGGAGGCCAAAGTGGGCAGATCACGAGGTCAGGAAATTGAGACCATCCTGGCTAACACGGTGAAATCGTTTCTTCTAAAAATACAAAAAATTAGCCAGGTGTTGTGGCACACGCCTGTGGTTCCAGCTACTCGAGAGGCTGAGGCAGGAGAATCGCTTGAACCTGGGAGATGGAGGTTGCAGTGAGCTGAGATCACGCCACTGCACTCCAACCTGGGTGACAGAGGGAGACTCTATCTCAATCAATCAATCAATCAATCAATCAATAATGGTCATAAATGTCTTAAACCAAAGAAGTTTTCAAAGCCAAACAAACAAAGAAACAAACAAAAAAGAGACCTAAGGCTAAGATTCAAAGTCACTTTTTTCAGTTCAATAAAACATGGCAAGTGGACTCATCCTGGGTCCTGGCATTACATATGAACATTACATATTATCTAATTCTGATACCAAATCCCATCTGTCTGCCCATCACATAGTATGCCAATCACTTAGACAATGAGTTTTGCAGCAGAGAAAAGGGTTTATTCACAAGTTAACCAAGCAAAGGGACAGGAAAACAGACCTCAAATCCACCTCTCTAAGGATGACATTTTAGGGATACTTATGGGATAGAGAAGCAAGGACATCCAAGGTGTGGGAAAAGGGGATTGCAGGTAAGAAAAATAAAGCAAGGCAGTCTGTGATCTGCACAAGTATAGCCAAGCTTCATGGCTCTTCATAGAATGAATGTTCTTGAAATGTTGTCCCTAGCATAATCTGAGGGTTGAGCTTTTGGCCTTCGAACAGTCCAAGGTCACCCATCGGACACTCACACAGGTCCAGTTGAAGGGTCAGTGGTCTCAACTGGCTTGCACTGGACAAAACCTGACTCTAAGATCCTTGAAAGCAACTTAAGCAACTGTTACCATGGCGACCTACACATCAGAAATGTTATCTATAAGGGAGTTAGTGGAAGTTTAATTATATATTACTCAGATACATAATTTTTACCTATATAGGTTTTAGAATCAACTACAAGTGACTAAAAACAAATAAGGCAAGTTGAGTTTGGCAGGTGTAATCAGGTTAGCCCTGGGTTTTGAGTATTGAAATGTTATTACTTTCCTCTCTAATCAAGTTTAGTAGTATATTTTCTTTTTGAATACACTTAATTGGACAAAAAGTAATTCAAAGCACTATTTAATTTATACTAATGCATAAACCTTACAAATTTGAAGTTAACCTTAAAAATAATTAAGGTTACAATTCATAAATTTTTCAAAGGATTTGTTCAATCTGTTTCCTTATCCACACAATGAAGACATCCATCACAGGATGAGAAAGTGTATACAAAGTCATTAAAATTTTTACTTGTGCTTGAAAAGTACTTTTTAACTATTTACTATAATTAATAATTACTGTACAGAACACACTCTTTTCTTTCACAGAAGATTTTTATATTTTAGCACATAAACTTCACACTTTTCTCTAAAGCTCATTTTTTCATGAGCTGTCAACTCTTTCTTCAAACATAAGAACTTTAAACACTAACGTTCAGCTCAATAAGTTTATGATGTATTTGTGTAACCATAACACTTCAAGGATATTGTGTTTTTTAAAAATTACAGGTCTTTGTTAGAAAATACAAAGATTTACTCACACATCAAAGCAAAGTAACTTCTAATTAAAAGAATACAATTAAATGGCTTAGACATTGAAACTTTTTCAATAGCATCTCTCATTTTGAATAACTTAGTACATTCTAACCTCATTTTCCACATTCATGGCTAAAACCTTGAAGTTAATCCAATTCTTCACGCTCCATTCATTAATTATTATACATTTTTATTATAAAATTTGGTGATTGCAGAATTGTAACTGTGAATGAACATACGCAGCAACCTCAGCCAGAGAAGTATGTGATTACAGAGGTCTCAGTTCCTTTGGAAATTTAGATGTGGGTCACAACAGCTTCATGGGCATTTGACCTGGGCAATCGCACTGGGTCTCATACTTAGAAGGCGTTCATGCTCAGTTTACAATTGTGCTGTAATTGTCTTGAAATTCTTAACAATTTTTAAACAAGGAGCTTTGCATTTCATCTTGCACTGGCGACTTCAAATTATGTATCTGGTTCTGTGTCACAATGCTAGTAAGCTACTAAGTCCTGTGGTGATAGTTGAGTGTGGGGAGGTACAGCATGGATGGTATAGGGGAAAATAATGAATACCAATTTTACTCTGAAACCAACTGCAGTAATGGAGGCTGTAATTCTTCCCACAAGACTCTCTTGTGCATCTCATTCCAGAAAGACAAGTCCATAAGAACCATTGAAGTGGAGCTGCTTTGGAACAGGCATGCAGAAGAGCATCTACACAGAACGAAAGATCCATGTGTGTTGTTTTGCTAATAGTTCCATTCAATAGAAACTTCCACAGAAGGAATAACTGATTAGCAGCCTCCAGCTCCTCCATGATCTTCAAAGAAGTTCACACAAGATTATGTGCCCCAGTGGCTAAGCAATTTAGTGTAATTTGGCAGAATCAGAAAATTTTCCCCACTGCCAGATTTCTGTAATTCCTGTAATGGTAGACTGCTCAGGAACTCCCCATCAACTGTTTCTTTGCATAGGTGAATATATTAAATTCCTGTTGGTGTCATGGGTAACTTTTGTTTCCTTCATGCTGCTTTGCTTATGTGTGTGTGTGTGTGTGTGTGTGTGTATGTGTGTATGTATGTATGTATGTATGTATGTGTGTGTGTATATATATATATTTCTACAAATATATGTGCTATTTTAATGACTTAAAATTTAATATTATTGGGAATCATCAAGATGAATATATTTTGATGATTTACTATGGCATTTACTATGTATAAAATGTAAAGCTCTTAGCTTTATTTGTACTCTATCATCAGGAAAAGGATTCTAGCTTTGGTGTAAAACTTAAACTTCCAGCATCCTTTCTGCAGGATTGTAAAAAAATCTCATATTTATTCCATATTTCATGATAGCTTTTCCAGGAACTGCTGCAGCTCCAAATCAGTAGGCAATGTATATGGACAAAGATTATATTATTTGTATGCACTCTTGATTTAGTTAAATTGTATTGATTGCACATTCACATTTCATAGTCAGTACCTTTTAGAATTAGCTACAACTTTTTCATTTCTGATTTGACATTATAAATCATACTTTAAAATACTAAAACAGGCCAGGCAACGTGTCTCATGCATGCAGTCTCATCACTTTGGAAGGCCAAAGTGGGAGGATCTCTTGAGGACAGAGGTTAGAGACCAGCCTGGGCAGCATAATGAGACTCTGCCTCTACAAAAAAATAAAAATAATTTAAAAATTTAGCCGGGCATGATGCTGCAGATCTATAGTCCTAGCTACCTAAGGATACTGAGGCAGGAGGATCCCTTGAACCCAGAAGTCCAAGGCTTCAGATAGTGACGACCACACCACTTTACTCCAGCCTGGGTGAAAGAGTGAGACCCTGTCTCAAAATAAAATAAATAAAATAAAACAAAACAAAATATTCAGACATATGAGCAAATAAGCAAAAATCTTATTGAATGAAATATTCTGCCCTTCATCTTTCTCTTGACATACTAGTTCATGAAAAATAAATATTATTTTTGAGTGCTGGGAAAGAAAATAGAAGAAAACATAATTTACAGGCAAACTTTATTAGAAAATATTTAGGATAATCGAAAAAAACTAAATGTAAGTAAGATTTTTTAAATCTGGATTCATAATTATTACAAGCATATGTAGTTAGTTAAGTTTCGATAGCAAGTAAATTGAGACCCATTATTACATCCTCCCTTGGCTGTTTCTCTTCTTCATTTCGAATCAGTCAGATATTCTTGCCAACTCTGTGTTTTAAATCTTTCTGGAAGCTCTCATCCCTACCCTATTTCCACTGGCACTGGGCTAGTGCTAGTACTCATTATCTCTTGGATCAGATGCTCAAATTGTGGCCTCTCTTGTGACCATCCTCCAAGTCGCTGCCAGTGTGATTGTTCTGAGATGGAAATAGCTGCAGTGTGATTATTCTGAGATAGAAATATGGTAATACCTCTGCAATTTACATGTGTCATTGACTTCATAGTCTAATTCAAAATAAAATACTTCTTTGGCAATATATATCCAAGACCTTTGGTGATTTTGCTCCTGCTTGCTTCTTAACCCCATCCCTGTCACTCCTCTCTACAAAAACTTTCTGCTCTAACTCTGTTGAACTACCTGCCATTGTCCAAAGGTTCCATGAGTTTGCACAGCCCTGCAAGTTTCTGTTGCCACCAACTGGAACATATTCCTCCCCTAATCAGCTTCAAAAAGTACAACTCCTTCCCTTTTTCCATATGTATTGTTTTTTAAAGTTTATAATTAACACATGGATGCATTATTATTTTAAAAATACCACAATGCAAAAACACATGATTTATTTCCTTTTAAATACCTCAATAGATATATTAAATTTGTTTCCCATTTATATATTAAATACTCTTTTATTTCCCATTTAAGAATACGAAATGATTTCAGATGACATCTACTCTCACATGAGTTCACAGATTTCCTCCCAGCAAGCAAGCAGATAAAAAAACAGACAGTTTATCCTGAGTTAAACACTTTCTTCTCCACCATTTGCTAGATGCTGAATAAATCTCTAACAGGAATATCCCTGTATTGTATGTGGCAAACACTATAATGTGTCCAGGAGATTCCTAAAGTCAGAGATCCTGTTCCTTTTCATATCCTAAACATCATGAACATTACTTGCTACATGGTACGTGTCCATGTAATATTTGTACAGTGAATGAGAGAAGCCAAATAAGTAGGAACTTAACAATTTTGATTATCCAGTTTTATTCTGAATTGTTTTCATTTTTTTTAGATAGAGTCTCACCATGTCACCCATGCTAGAGTGCAATGGTGTGATCTCTGCTCACTGCAACCTCTGTCTCCCAGGTTCAAATAATTTTCCCGCCACAGTCTTCTGAGTAACTGGGACTACACAGTCTTCTGAGTAACTGAGTAACTGAGTACCGGGCGTGCCACCATGCCCGGCTAATTTTTGTATTTTTAGTAGACAGAATTTCACCATGTGCCACCACGCCTGGCTAATATTTATATTTTTAGTAGACAGGGTTTCACCATGTTGGCCAGGCTGGTCTCGAACTCCTGACCTCAGGGGATTCTCCCGTCTCGGCCTCCCAGAGTGCTGGGATTACAGGCATGAGCCATCACAATCAACCCTATTTTGAAAATTTTCATCAGAATTATAGAATGTAATTATTTAGTTTTACAATTATCCTTGATTATACTCTTGCTTAAATCTTATAAGTATTAACATACAGTTCACTATAACAATGTTATCATGTGTCTGTGTCTTAGGTGCATTGTTAGTTACTTGGAATAGCATAAATAAAACACTGACCTTTTATTAAACATGCTTTCATATTATGAGTGGCTAATCACATAATGGTTGAAACTGTTAAATATTTTTTCTGCTACCTACAATTTAATTACCTAATAAGATATTTGGAGGTAAAATCCAATAATCATGGCTTAGTCTCCTTTTTTTAAATCATTTGAATATATTCAAAATATGCATAATGTTGCAGGAATATAAGGAAATTTATGTATAAAATTGATTGAACAAAACGGTTACTCAGTTAATACCTGTGGATTGATTGAACAGGTCATTAATATGAATGAATAAGGAGATTACAGTGTACACTCTATATGTCTTAGTCAGTTCAGGTTGCTATAACAAATTACCTTAGGCTTGGTAGCTCATAAACAACAGAAATTTATCTCTCACTTCTGGAGGCTGCAAGTCTATCAGGGTGCTTGGATACTCAGGTTCTGGTGGGCGCCATCTTCCAGGTTGTAGATAGATGGCAGAAAGAACTAGCTCTCTGACCTTTTCTCATAAAGGCACTTATCCCATTTATGAGGGCTCCACTTTGATGTCCTAATTACTTTCCAAAGGGACCACCTCCAA
This sequence comes from Trachypithecus francoisi, assembly GCF_009764315.1. Lineage (NCBI taxonomy): Eukaryota > Metazoa > Chordata > Mammalia > Primates > Cercopithecidae > Trachypithecus > Trachypithecus francoisi. Next base: position 62,371,002 of record NW_022681465.1, read on the forward strand.
ACACTAGCACAGTTGGGGTTAGGATTTCAGTACATGGATTTTGGAAGGACACAAACATTCAATCTATACTACATTTTTGTAAATAGAGCATGGTACTTCAATATAACAAAAAAGAATGAATAGGTGAAATTATTTAGTGTTTATCAACCTACTTTTTGCATGCAAAATATAAAAATACATAATATAAATTCCATATACTTCCCAGTAAACTATATTACTATAGTTTAAATCTGTAGGTTACAACAATATAAATGTTAATAAAATCAGTGCTTTTTTATTTTTTTAAGATGGAGTCTTAATCTGTCACCCAGGCTGGAGGAGTGCAGTGGCAAGATCTTGGTTCACTATGACCCCCACTTCCCAGGTTTAAGCCATTTTCCTGCCTCAGCCTCCCGAGTAGCTTGCATTCCAGGCACCCACCACCACATCTGGCTATTTTTTTTGTATTTTCAGCAGAGATGGGGTTTCACCATGTTAGCAAGGCTGGTCTCGAATTCCTTACCTCAAGTGATACATCTGCCTCAGCCTTCCAAACTACTGGGATTATAAGCATGAGTCACTGCACTTCGGCTAAAGTCAATGCTTTTTAATTTATAAGATTTCTTTAAGAAATTGACACTAGTGAAAGCTCTGAATGAGGATAGGCTTGTAGCATTTACTTTTCACATATCAGATGGGAAGCCCACTCACTAAGAACCATCCACAGTGCCACCCACGGTCCATTGTAATTAGTTATATGATCCTGCTTTCCCTTCCTCCATTAAACTGTATCTCTTTTTATTAGCAATTTTTCAGAGTTCTGATCTGATCTCTGCATTATACATTGATTAAAATAATTTCTGAATGACTAATATTTTTGCAAAGCCCTTAGACAGGCTCTTTTATATTACCATGTGTGTTAGTTGCCTAATGTTATATTCCATAACAAATCAACACAAATTTATAAGCTTAATACAACAAAAACATTATCTCATGTTTCTGTTTGCCTGGCTTTCACAAGGCCAAAGTCAAGGTGTCAGCAAGGTTGTATTCCTTTCTAGAAGCTCTAGGAGACCGTTCACTTCCGGGCTTATGCAGAATGTTAGTAGGATTCACTTGCTCTTAGTTGTAGCGCTAAGGTCTCTGTTTTCTTGTAGACTATTTCCGTAGAATCTGGGATTGTTCATAGCTTCTTGGGCCTGCTAACCTGTTTTTGTTTTTGTTTTTTTGGCTCCTGGACCTGTTCCTTGTGCTTCAAATCATTCAGACTATTCTGTTTTCCTCTTTGATATTTAAGGGCTTATATGATTTCATTAGCTCCATTCAGATAATGCAAGATAATCTTCCTATTTGAAATCTAAGGATAGCAAACCTAATCGATTGGCAAAGTCCCCTTACGGCAGAGCCTATCTTAGTGTTGAATAGCCAGCAAACAGGAACCTTGGGAAGATGTTTTACAATTTTGTTCACAGAATGTGGACACACAATGCAATGACATTTTTTTCCTCCCAGAAAGCATATTAAATAAATGGACTACAAATATTGAGCATTTTCTAGCACAGTATTCTACAATGAGGCTCTGTCTCAAAAGCAGAATGCAAACAATCTTGGGAAAACAAGAAAGACCAAGCATTCCTCATTACAAATCTCATCCTCCTGCCCTGTTAGGTATTTTGCTGTTGTAAGCTTCTATTAAATACAGGATAAATTTTGCTTTGCCCTATATTGCCCATTTCTTTGCCAAATGGTGTAAATGATTTTCAATCAGTCTCTTAAAATAAGCCAAAAAGTATCCTTGAGGATCAGTATTAAGAGTGTAGAATGCTTTTTCCATATGCAGTGCAGTTTTAATCCCTGAGAACTGCAGAGACTCGAATATAAACTGTGTGAGTATATGATTATTACGTAAACTCAATCAGCAAAAAGAGCCATATTCACCTACCATCCTTCAGAAGTTGAGAGACCCCATTTATGTCAGCTAGAATATATATTCACGTACAAAACAAAATGAAAATCAAAAGCAATTCAAATGACAGATCGACAAATCAAGAAGGCAACAAATATTTCAGAGGCAGTTCAAGGCTGGTACACACAGTTCTGTCTTCCTTCTCTGCCCTCTTTAGCGTGGGGGTTCTAGTCTCGCAGTCACAGAATGCAGCTGAATTTCTGACACTCTGCTCTTTTCCAGGCATAAAGATGGGGAGTGGATAAAAAAACAAAGGTACAGGCCCCTGGAATCTGGCCATCCTTTAAGGTATTCACCAAAGCTCTACTTAGTGACTTATTTTCATCTCCTTGTTGGGACCATGGTATATTGCATTCCTTAGATAAAAGATGACTAGACAAATAGTGAGGCCAAATAGGTTGAGTCGGTGAACACCATTGTGTTTGACACACTATGGACAAGTGAAGGCAGTTGAGTCTATAATTCAATATTTTTTGTCTTATTATTAATAGAGAAAATAAGGGATATTGGACCCATTTGATGAACTACTCCATGGTGTCCTGAAATTATTATGTCATTTGGATTGAAGGAATCAAGGGGATTGAATAGTCAAGAGGCTTCAGATAAGAATGTAGAAAAGGAATTGTCAAAGAATGACTGGTATGGATGTATATATTGTTTGTTTTATATCAAATTAAATCTCGTAAACAGCTTTTGCTTGACTTTCTGCTATGTTTCTGTTATTTTGTGTTTCATATTATTTCTATAATTAGGTTAAGTTAATGTAAGTTGATATGCATTAATCCATACTATATTAAAACATCTAAATTTTGTAATTATTATGTGACTATTTGTTAACGTTTTCTATAGTAGAGACCGTTTAACAACAATGACTAAAAGCGTGCTATTTTATACTTTCAGTTGTCTTTGTCCTTGAACTTAAAAATATGTAACCCCAGATCAATGAAAGTTAATACAAATAACTTGTTTGGACCAGAAAAATGTTTTTAAAAAAAGCTTTTTACTTCAATTCTGTTTTGTCCAATTGGCAAAGGGCAAATGATGGGAAAAAAGCAAGAGGTGCAAGAGCTGAGGAAAAAGCAAGAGATACAAAACCTCTTAAACAGCTTGGCATTGTAACAATTGTAGTCATTTGGAAACATTTTGGACTCTATTATTATGTAGAATATGAGAGTCAAAATTTATAACAGTAATCCTGAAACTGAAGGGTAAATTACTTAGCTATTATAATTTAATGTTCTTGAGTGTTTATTTTAAAGTATACTACACAATATAAATACACAACTGGCTCTGTATTTCCCAACAACACATTGATTTTCAGCTATTTCAGAAATGGAATAGATCTCAACAAAGTACCATTTTACGATAGAATTAATCATTTTTAGCGAGTTATCTATTTAAGGCTATATCAAATTGTGAAAAATTTACTACTTTTATTTAAAAGCTGCCCTGTTTTATATGCAAACATTTTGTTTAAGCTGTTCCAAGGGCATGAAATTTTAAGGGATTCTCCTATAATATATTTTCTGTGTATCATTTGCCAGCATGTAAACATTGTAGCTGTTAATACACATTAAGAATTTAAAATTAGTCAGGTGTGAAGTTGTATTTCCAAGATGGTGATGTTTGGAGACAGATTAAGTTCCAAACATGCTATAGTATAGTTATAAACAGATAAGATACTTTTTCAAACAAAATAATTTTAGTAGACATACCCAGACACTGGTAACAACAGTTTAGCTAAAAATTGGGAGGAAAATTGCAGGCTGGAAGGACCATGTGAAACCCCTGGAGACTGTGGAATGCGAGGGAGTCCTCATGCTCTGGCAGTTTCTTTCTCCATGAACCTCTCTGGCCTCTCACAGAAAAGTCCTAAAATAATCACTAAGAAGTGTCCAGTGTCATGGAGAACAGAGTGAGGAGACAACAGCCATGTAGGAGGAACAAGTATCACTACCCCTATTGTCCCCCTCTATCTCCATAACAAAACAAAAGTCTTAATCTGTAAGAAGACAAGTAACACTACTGGCTTTATGGCACTGGCTAGTTTTAAGATCCTTATACCACAGGTGAAGCAGCATATAATTTGAAGGTAGAACCTGCTCAATTAAAGATATAGTCATTAAAGATGTAAAGATGTATATTTTAAATCCCAGATAAATAACTAAAAATATAAAATATGTATCAGCAATAAGTCAATGGAGGAGGTAAAATGATATAATCTAGTTTATCCTGTTTATTGATGTCAAGATATGTAGAGTATGGGTAAAAATAGAAAAAAAGAAAAGGTGAAATGAGTAGAAAACATCTAGAAATTGTTACATTTTTAATCCAACAATACCCATAATCACATTAAACATGAATGGCTTAAATATAACTTTCTAAAGGCAGCAATTTTCAAATTGGATCAAATAGCAAAATCAAATTTTATATTGTCTATAAAAATGCAGTTAATATATAATGACAGAGATAAGTTAAAAATAATAAGATGAATAAAGTCATAATATACAAACATCCCTCCAGAATTAAAATAGTTATATTAATATCAAAGAAGTAGACTTTAGCACAAGGAATAATGTCAGGAATAGAAGGAGCCATGATTAAGGGTCAGTTCTGTAAGGAGGGATAATGGGTCTAAGTGTATATATTCCTAGTAATAGTTTCAAAATAAATAAGACAAAGAAGATGTTAGAAAATAAGTAGGCAAATCTAAAATTATAATCACAGATTTCAATAATATTCTCTCAGTAATTGATAGAACACTTTGACAGAAAATCAGTAATAATATAGAAGACTTGCATGCTACCAAACAAATATGCTGAATAACACTTCTCAGCAACAGCAGAATACACACTCTTTTCAAGGGCATGCTGAACATTCTCCAAGGTAAACCATAATCTAAGCCATCAAAAACAACAACAAAACAAAAGCAACCAAAAACACCCAACCAACTTAAAATAGTAGAAATCATACCAATTATATTCTAATAATATATTGAAAATTAACTAGAAATTAATAACAGACACAAATATTTTAAATCCTCAAATTCTTAGAAATTAAATAACCTATTTCTAACTAACAGGGTTAAAGAATGTATCTCTAAACTCATTAAAAATAGTTGAAACTGGCCGGATGCAGTGGCTCACTCCTGGAATCCCAGCACTTTGGGAGGCTGAGGCGGGTGGATCTCCTGAGTTCAGGAGTTCAAGACCAGCCTGGCCAACATGGTGAAACCCTGTCTCAACGAAAAATACAAAATAGCTGGGCATGGTGGCGCGCACCTCTAATGCCAGCTACTTGGGAGGCTGAGGCAGGATAATCGCTTGAACCCAAAAGGCGGAGGTTGCAGTGAGCCGAGATTGTGCCACTGCACTCCAGCCTCGGTGACGGAGTGGGACTCTATCTCAAAATAAATGAATGAATGAATGAATGAATGAATAAATAAATAAATAGTTGAAACTGAATAAGGATAAAAATGCAATGTGTCAAAGTATGTGGAATATCGGTAAAGCAATGCTTTCAGTGTAACTTATATCATTAAGTATTTATATTAGAAATCTCTCAGATTAACAATATAATCTGTCAGTTTAATAAATTTAAAGAAAGAATAAAATAAGCCCAAGAAAAGTAGAAAGAACAAAATAATAAACATTAGAGAAGGAACTAATAAAGTTGAAAATGGAAAAAAAAATAGACAAAATCAATGTAAGTGAAAGGTTATTTTTTAAAAGGGTCTACAAAATTGATAAACCTCTAGTTATAGTGACTGATACGGTTTGGATCTGTGTACCCACCCAAACCTCATCTAATCCCCGATGTTGGAGGAAAGGCTGGTGGAGGGAGGTTACTGGATCATGGGAGTAGATCCTTTATTAATGTTTCAGCACCATCCCCCTACTGCTGTTCTCATGATAGGGTTCTCATGAGATCTGGTTGTTTAAAAAGTGTGTAGCACCTTCCCTCACACCTTCCTCCTGCTTGGGCCATGTAAGATGCGCCTGCTCCTCCTTCACCTTCTGCCATGATTGTTAATTTCTTGAGGCCTTCCCAGAAGCAGAAGCCACTATGCTTCCTGTACAGCCTGCAGAACTGTGAGCCAATTAAAATTCTTTTCTATATAAATTACCCAGTCTCAGGTATTCCTTTATAGCAGTGTGAGACTGGACTAACACAGTGGCCAAGAAAAAAAAGAGGGAGAAGCAGGAATTGTCCATAGTAAGAAGGGGAAATAGAGGGCTGTCACTATTGACAACCTCAGCTCTCAGAGGAGTCACTTGTCTTCCAGGAATCTGTTTTAGGTTTAGCTTATGACCTCATTGCAAACACAGTGATAAATTAAGAGTGATTTTTCTGAACCCATGGTCAAGTTCATTCCCTGGATTTTCTGGTCTTTAAAGAAAATTCTTATGGCCACCACTACTTCAAAAACCTACATGTTATGCAAATAAAAGAGGCATAGGGCCCTTATGGATTAGAAGAGACAAAAGTTATGGCCAAGATCTCCAATATATGATCTTTTATTAAATCTTGTATCACAAGCAAACAAGCAAATACAAACAACTATGAAACATATTCAGTGGACTATTTAGGGAAAATTGGTATATTGGCTACATGGTATGTATATTAAAAACCATTTTTTGTGTATCAGTGTTAAATTATTGAGTGTAACAATTATATTCAAAATTGATTAAGTAGAATATTTTTTAAAAGGAGATACATGTTAAAATACTTAAAGAGTGACATATCTAAAAATTAGTTTCAAATAATAAATGTGTAATCAAAATCTATATTGTGTGTGCATTTATGTTTAAATAGGGAGAGAGGTAAAGGATATATAGCAAATACTGAAATCTGGAGAATCCAGGTAAAGATAGGTCAAAGCAAACTTTCAATTTTCTGAAGCTGTTAATTTCTTTTGAAAATAAAATTTGAGGTAAAAATAATAACTATAATTAAAATTAAAGCATTATTATTTTCATCAGTTTTTTAAAAAAGACAACAGCCTCATGATCCTTATATTTTTTTGGCTATAGTGTTCAATTTCCTAAGCCATTATATATTTCAACTCCTCACTTTCCACCTGTAACTCATCCAAATTACAGGTGAAATCTTGTAATTTAGCTACTACTTGGCATTCTTACTGGTTTCAGCTGAGGGAAAAGCCAGTTGTAAAATTACACCTTGAAGATTAGCATTCTAACTATCAAACGGTGGCTTTAAGTTTCCAGAAAGTTGAGGCTGCAGCAAAGGAGTTATGTTCAACTTCAGGGAGCAACGTGAGAGGCAAAGTTGGGAAAAGCAGGGAAAGAAAAGAGAACCAATACAAGAATGGATATTGAATTGCTTACCACTAAGTGGGAAAAATTGTGGAATACTATGATTATTCTTAACGTTTATTAACTTCATTTGGGGATCTTCTTTTGCAGAGGTGAAACGGGAATAAACTTGTCTCCAAATTCTGAATTTTACAGTTCCAGGTTTACCCCTGGGGCATTAGCTCCCATACACTTTTAGGTGATGCCAGAGGAAGCACAATTGAGACCCTGCTCCAGCTTTAACAGGTAAGTCCTCAGTGAAGCTAGGAGGGAGGGGCACCAGCGGTATTTTTCAAAGCATGTTTGTGCCAACATGAAAGTTTTTGTGGTTCAAATAGAGTTTATGGACACCTAGGAAACAGAAACAAGACACAAGGAGGAGGAGAAGATCTGAATTATCAAGTATGCGTGTGTAGGGATGGAAACAGAGTGGAGATTGGACTTATGGGGTCCTTCCTGACATATAGATGATAGCAGAAAGCATGACTTTTCATATCCAACATGACTGTAAAAGGACTTCAGCTTCTATGCTGAATGGTCTCTCTCAGTCTTGCTTGATTTTCTCACCCCTGGGAAAGTCAGCTGCCATGCTATGGAACAGCTTTACAGAGAGGCTCTCATGTCAAAGAATGGAGGCATAGCAACATCCCTATCAATGAGCTTAGAAGTGGCTTTAAAAGCCCTGCACCCAAACCGTGCGTTTTTCGATGTGACCATAGACTCAGCAGGCCAACAGCTTGAATATAATCTCAGAATAGATCCAGAGACAGAGGCTCCCAACTAAGAGACAGTGAGATTCCTGACACCGAGAAACTGTTAGAAAATGCATAATTATTGTTTTAAGTCGTTACATTTGCAGTAATTTCTTACACAGAAATAAATAGTACACTCTCCTCTCGTGTCCCTCTCTGCGAGCTTTGCCCCAGGCACAAAGCCTTAGGTTCTCCAATGTGCCGTATTTTCCCTGATGTCTGAAACTTCTTAACAGTGCCACCCAGATAAAATGCTCACTCTTAAAATATCTAATTAACCGCAGCTGCTGCCTAAAATGTAAAGTGGCAAATACATGCCCCTTGCAATATATTGTCATGATGTTTCATGCATTTTTAAGGCAAACTATCATAGTTCAGAATTATACTTTTTAATGATTATTTGACAAATGCCTGAAGTTCCCATTAAATTGTAACCTTCATGAGGACACTGTATTTTTTTTTTTTTTTCCATTCTAGCATTTGACTATGTCCTAACAGAGTTTTCGATTGGTATGTATTTATTCAACAAACATCTGATTTCATGAGCGGCATATCCATTAGATAGGTGGTATAAAATTTTTACAATTTACAAGTACTTTACCTGGAAAATTCTAGTAACACAATAACAAAATTAAAAAGAAGGCATTTGTTAAATTGTCTGGAGATCTAACTACATGCCCAAACTATTACTTTTCCTAATGAAAACTCATATTTAGATAGAAAATGCAATGGAAGAAAATAGTCTTTTGAAATAGAACCGAAAAAACCCTTATAACCTTATCAAGAAATTTGTAGAACTTCAATATTATTGAAGATTATTGAAAGTCTTAAAAGAACAGTTCAATAAATGGAAATAAATATAGTTATCTTGTTCATGCATGGGAAGACTGTATGTCACAAATGTGTTTCTGTTAGCCATATAATACACTAATATATTATATTTATAAATTGCATGAACTATGTATATGTTTTTAATTTTCACTTTTAAAATTAATGATGGCTCTGAATGGAACTATTGGGCAAGAAGCGTTATCTGTGAGAGAGGTCTCTAATGTCAGAGGGTACTTCCTTTGCTACCTACCTACCATCAGACAAATAGCTTCCTTTTTCTTAGACTAAATACATTATTAATGATAGGAATTTAATTTAGTAGAAACTCCTTTGAGATTTCTTATAAGGATTAGGAAAAAATCATTAATGTAAAATTCATAGCCGATCACCTGACAATTGCAAGGCAATTAATTTATGTTTGCTATTGTTACTGTTATTATTGTTACAGTTACTGGTATCATTAGTGCTGCTACAGCATTATAAAATCAGATAATTTCTGTTGTGCTTTTAAATTGCATGGTAAAATAAGGACATACCATTCTTGAACAGCGTCTCTCATTAAAATTACCTGGAATTCTTTTTATGAATTTAGCCTTGTTTATATGTACCACATTATCATATTTGGGAATGGGGATCTGGAAATCCAGTTTTTTAAAAGTGATTTTTCATTCACACTTAAGTTACAAATGGTAAATATGACAGTGTTAGCTTGTGAATTAAAGTTAGATTCTTGATGGGAATTCTAATCTATATGCAATTTAAATTCTAGCAAGAATCTAGTTTTAATTTATGTAAAGCCAAATGACTTTTCTTTTTTACTAATCAAATTCAAATTTATTTTATTGGTGTATTATTTCTTGCTTAATGTCTTAAAAGCATTTTTAAAATGAATTCATTAATCATTCCCTTAATTTTAGTTAATAGATAACTAAATTCCAGAAAACAAGTATGTAATTACAGTAAAATTAATCATAATAAAGTTAAAATAACCACATTTAAGGATGTGCAATCTCTTCTAATAGGGATTTGATTTTAACTGATAGTTACATAATTCTCAATATAATTCAAAGAACTCTGATCATATATATGAAGTTAAACACTAACTACTGTTAATTATTCTGTTCCCTGCTGGTAATATTTATAAAAAAGGAATGTGAAATTGGGGGGTTCAAGATGGCTAAGAATATGTGTTAACTTCTTTTTAAAATCACATTGAAATTGCAAAACATCCACAAACTAAAAGAAATAAGCCATCTAAGAAACCAGGAGTATTCCCTTGTAAGAATAAATTATTGAGATACTTCTATACAATACAAAGTCAACAAAATCAGAAGACAAATATATGCAAAAATGTCCACAATACAATATAGGCAAAATTAAGAAACTTCAACATACTGAGTTTTTGAAGCATGATTCCCCAAATGCATCAGACCAAGAAACATGACCTGGAAGCTGGAAGAGGATGGTCTTATAGTCAAGTATAACTTTTATTAGTGTTGTTCCAGTTATACTTTTTATAATCTTCTGTGTCTAGAGTATTTATTCCAAAATTAAAGAGATTAAGTCAGATTCTCAGAGAAGGTATTGGGGCTAGAGAGAGTGTTTAGAGCTGGGAGGTGTTTAGTACTATTTCTTGTTTCTGTAGGAAAATATCTTCCTTCCTATTCAACAGGAATGCTGGACCAGACTCCAATGTACAGTTACAATCAAAATCATAACTCATGTAAACTGAAACTGTATCTATTGTTTGGAAAAGAAAAATATTTAATATTGGACAAAGGGATTAAAAAGAAGCTACCTAAAACAACTATTAACATTGGTAAATGTTAACCACTGTTATAAATTTATACGGAAAACTTATAATTGACAGATATTTGAGAAGAGTATAGAAGAAAAATACCAGCTGGAACATATGAAATAATTATCTCTTATGGAAGAAGAATTAATGCAAAAAAATACAATTAACTTAATCAACATATTTATTAGTGTTTGAGAAGATGGCATTCCTATGAAGTAAGAATATCCTTATATGAAACCTAGTAATCAGTTTGAGAATTTAAAATAAATGCAAATGCAATCTCAATAACTTAGACCCTGGTGAAAAATATACGGAGAATATAAAATAAACAAATAATTCAGATAAATAATTAGTAGAATATTTCACTGAATTACAAATCTTTAAAAATTGATGGCACTTTTATTTGAAACAAGTAAAAATAGTAAACACCCTAAATAATTATAAAATTATATGTACTCTAGAAAAAAGAAATAATTGCAATTTAAAAAAAATTATGGCTACATGGTATTCCATGATATATATGTACCACATTTTCTTTCTCCAGTCTATCATTGAGGGGCATTTGGATTGGTTCCATGTCTTTGCTATTTTAAATAGTGCTGCAATAAATATACGTGTTGCATGTGTCCTTATAGTAGACGATTTATATTCCTTTGGGTATATATCCCATAGTGGGATGGCTGGGTCAAATGATATTTCTGGTTCTGGATCTTTGAGGAATTGCCACACTGTCTTCCACAGTGGTTGAACTAATTTACATTCTCACCAACACTATAAAAGCATTCCTGTTTCTCCATAGCCTCAGCAGCACCTATTGTTTCCTGACTTTTCTTTTCTTTTTTTTTTTTTTTTTTGAGATGGAGTCTCACTTTGTCACTCAGACTGGAGTGCAGTGGCATGATCTCGGCTCACTGCAGCCTCCACTTCCCAGGTTCAAGCAATTCTCTGTCTCAGCCTCCTGAGTAGCTGAGATTACAGGAGCCCACCACCACACCTGACTGTTTTTTTTATTATTAGTAGAGGTGGGGTTTCACCACCTTGGTCAGGCTGGTCTTGAACTCCTGACTTCATGGAATTACCAGGCATGAGCCACCATGCTCAGCCTGTTTCCTGACTTTTTAATCATCACAATTCTGACTGGCATGAGATGGTATCTCATTGTGGTTATTATTGCATTTATCTGATGATCAGTGATGTTGAGCTTTTTTTCATATGTTTCTTGGCCCCATAAATGTCTTCTTTTGAGAAATGTCTGTTCGTATCTTTTGCTCACTTTTTAATAGAGTTGTTTTTTTCTTGTAAATATGTTTAAGTTCCTTGTAAATTCTGGATGTTAGACCTTTGTCAGATGTGTGGATTGCAAATATTTTCTCCTATTCTGTAGGAGAACAGGTTGCCTGTTCACTCTGATGATAGTTTCTTTTGGTGTGCAGAAGCTCTTTGGTTTAATTAGATCCCATTTGTCAATTTTGGCTTTTGTTGCAATTGCTTTTGGCATTTTTGTCATGACGTCTTTGCCCATGCCTATGTCCTGAATGGTATTGCCTAGGTTTTCTTCTGGGATTTTTATGGCTTTGGGTTTTACATTTAAGTCTTTAATCCATCTTGAGTTAATTTTTGTATAAGGTGTAAGGAAAGGGTCCAGTTTCAGTTTTCTGCATATGGCTAGCCAGTTTCCCAACACTATTTACTGAAGAGGAGATCCTTTTCCCATTGCTTGTTTTTTCAGGTTTGTCAAAGATCAGATGGTTGTAGATGTGTGACATTATTTCTTAGGTCTTTGTTCTGCTTCATTGGTCCATATATCTGTTTTGGTACCCATACCATGCTCTTTTGGTTACTGTAGCCTTGTAGTATAGTTTGAAGTCAGCTAGTGTGATGTCTTCAGCTTTGTTCTTTTTGCTTAGGATTATCTTGGCTATATGAGGTCTTCTTTGATTCCATATGAAATTTAAAACAGTGTTTTCTGCCTCTGTGAAGAATGTCAATGATAGTTTGATGAAAATAGCATTGAATCTATAAATTACTTTGGGCAGTACAGCTATTTTCATGATATTGATTTTTCACATCCCTTGTAAGCTGTATTCTTCGGTATTTTATTCTCTTTGTAGCGATTGTGAACGAGAGTTCACTCATGATTTGGTTCTCTGCTAGTCTATTGTTGGTGTAAAGGAATGCTTGTGACTTTTGTACATTGTTTTTGTATCCTGAGACTTTGCTGAAGTTGCTTATCAGTTCAAGAAGTTTTGAGGATGAGATGATGAGGTTTTCTAAATATAAAATCATGTCATTTACAAACTTGAAGCTACACAGTCTGTGTTGTTTTGCTATGGCAGCCCTAGCAAACTGTAACACATGGGAGAGTCAGTTTTGGGTGTTAACATGGCTAGGCGATAGTCCTCACTTTTTCAATTACTAGTCTTTGAAGATATTTTATGAATGTGATTAATGTGCTTTTCAGTTTATTCTAAATAGTGGGCATTATCCCACACATTTCTGCATTGGACATTTTCAACTAGACAGGTCTTCAGAGCCAAACTGATGTTTTCTTGGAAGGAGAAGAAATTCTGCCTGTAGACTGCAGCTTTAGCTCATGTCCCAGAGCTCCGGACTGCCCTTCCTGACAGCCAGCTGTGTGGATCAGGAAATGAGTCTCTCTCTGTCTCTCTGCCTCACTCTCTCTCTCTCTTCTCTCTCTCACACACACACACACACGCACACACACACACACAGTTCTATTTCTTTAGTGAAACCCCAACTGATGCGGATTTTATTTTTCATTTCTTAAATAAATTTTTATTTTGAAATAACTGTATACTTAAGAAATGTTAGAAGATAGTACACAGAATTCTCATATATGCCCTTTGCTCAATTTCCCCATCTTACGTAATCTTGATACATTTGTCAAAGAAAATTAGAAATAAATATTAGTACATTCCTATTAACTGAACTAAGGCAACATTTACCTTTCATTAATTTTTGATTCAGATTGTATATGTGTGGTGGATTTCTTAGTTTCTAGAAGCTGCTGTAAGAAATTAGCATGAACTTGGTTGCTTAAAACAACCAACATTTATTCCATTAATTTTTTTCAGAGTTCTGGATGCCAGAATTCCAAAGTCACTGTCACTGGACTGAAATCCCAGCCATACGCCTTCCTGAGGCCCTGAAGAACCAGTTCCTGACTCTTCCAGTTTCTGGTAGCTGCTGGCATTCCCTCACATGTGACTCTATCACTCATCTTCAAGGCCAGCACCCTTAAATCCCTCTCTGCTTTCTCTATGTGTTTAAAATTTTCCTCTCTGCCCATTATATAAGGGATGCATGAGGGTAATCCCATATAATCCACCATCTGAAAATATGAAATTTAATCACATCCACAAAGACCCTTGTAGTTTTTTTGAAACATAAAGTAAACATTCACAGGCCCCAGAGATTAGGATAAGGCCCTAGATATCTTTTAAGGAGCAAATTTTCATCCTACTACAATGTGATTACAATATTAATAGATACCTACAGTAATAATTGTTTTATTTTAACTGATATCAAGAAGTAATTTGATGTAAATATCTAATATTTACTTTCAAAACATTTCTAATTAAGATAGAAAAGGATTATAAGGAAGTTTCCTTCCATTGAGACAGCGTATTTTTCGAAAGCACAGCCATCATTCTACATGTGTGCACTGTGAAGATAGGTAATACAAATGAATGAACTCTTTATAAATCAGTGCATAAATAATACATATTGTGAAAAATCTAATTCTAATAGAGCTTCAAGAATGTCAAAATGTATCATTATTAAGAAATTACCATAAATCAACAGGAGGAAAATTATTGTCTAACAACAAATAAAGAATAATAATCTTTTATTTCTCAGAATTAGGTATTAATATGAACACAATCCAGTGTTATTACACATACATACTAGGAAAACTAGAAAAAATATTATCTTATATATTTTAAAAGTTTACAAGTTACCCTGAAGCAAATATGGGGAACTGGAATTCACAGAATATGTGGGAGAATTCAGTGGGTAGTGGCAATAAATAAATAAATGAAAGGATTGTTATCATTTTTTCAAATATCAAAGTAAACTTTAATGCTGTTCATTCATCTTATTGAACTAGCACCTGATCCACTGAGAAATAGTCTCAATCTCATTAACTTGAGGCAGCTGCCATTCCAAATAAAATAAACTGAGCGGAAGAAAATATTATTTATAGGCAGTTTTTGTAAAAAAGAATGTCCATCAGCAGTTCTGTAGCTTGAACATGTACAAAAATACATCTATTACATTTAACTAGAATGGGGCACAGTGAATCAGTTTCCCTGTTCTGAACTGCTTAAGGGCAGACATTTCATTTTATTTCTTCCTGGCTTTTCTGCATTAAAAACTGATTCCGTCTTTGACAGGCTGCACTGTAGATGGCCTTGTTACAGTGCACAGGCATTCTGGTGAGTGACTTTGATTACTCTGGGACTAGGTTCTGTTGCTGTGAAAATCAGGTAAAAAAATATAAGAATAGTTTCCTTTTCGTAAAGAGGAAAATGCCAGGAACTTCTCTTAAAACTCTAAATATTCCTTCCTACAGAAATGAGGAAAAAAGGCCTAAGCATCTCTTTTTTTAAATGAAATACATTATTTTACAAGTAACTAATAATCTGGCTTCTCAGAATTAAAGGACACTCTCTTTTCCTTTCCCTCCCTCCCTCTCTCTCTCTCTCTCTCTCTCTTTCTTTCTTTCTTTCTTTCTCTTTTTTTCTTTCTTTCTCTCTTTCTTTCTTTCTTTCTTTCTTTCTTTCTTCTTCTTTCTTCTTTCTTTCTTTCTTTCTTTCTTCTTTCTTTCTTTCTTTCTTTCTTTCCTTCCTTCCTTCCCTCCTTCCTTTCTTCCTTCCCTCCTTCCTTTCTTTCTTCCTTCCTTCCTTCCTTCTTTCCTTCTTTCTTTCTTTCTTTCTTCTTTCCTTCTTTCTTTCTTTTCTTTCTTTCTTTCTCTTTCTTTTTTTTTTTTTTGAGACGGAGTCTCGGTCTGTCGCCCAGGCTGGAGTGCAGTGGCCGGATCTCAGCTCACTGCAAGCTCGCCTCCCGGGTTTACGCCATTCTCCTGCCTCAGCCTCCCGAGTAGCTGGGACTACAGGCGCCCGCCATCTCGCCGGCTAATTTTTTGTATTTTTTTAGTAGAGACGGGGTTTCACCGTGTTAGCCAGGATGGTCTCGATCTCCTGACCTCGTGATCCGCCCGTCTCGGCCTCCCAAAGTGCTGGGATTACAGGCTTGAGCCACCGCGCCCGGCCTCTTTCTTTCTTTTTCTTTCTCTTTTTCTCTCTCTTTTTTTCTTTCTGTCTCTTTCTTTCTTTCCTTTCTCTCTCTCTTTCTTTCTTTCTTTCTCTCTCTCTCTCCTTCCTTTCTTCCTTCCCTCCTTCCTTTCTTTCTTCCTTCTCCCTTTCTCTCTCTTTCTCTCTTTCTTTCTTTTCTTTCTCCCTTTTGTCCTTTTTTTTTTTGCTTAAATTATCTTGTAATTTTATGTAAATAATGTATTTTTAATTCTTCAGCATTGAGTCTGTTATACATACAACACAACCAGCCAGTCTTTACAAATGGCTTTTTGAGATGATGGTAATTTATAAATGCTGAGCTCCATGAATTTAGCCCTCGTGTCTTTGGTAAATTTATAGAAATTTCACATGCTAGAAGCAAACCTGTTCCCAAGTAACTGCTAAATAAATATTTTTGGATGAATAAAAAATAAGTCATATTTAATTTGGGCTGAACATATGACATGCAAATTAATAAAAATCTATCATTTCATTAAAATCTCAGTTCTATCTGGGACCACTGAGTATTAAATAATGTATATTCTGCAACCATGCTAATGCCTTTCTAAGTGGTATACTATTTGTCAATAAACAATGTGCTTGTTAATATACCATCATTAGTTAAAATCCTAGAGTAGTTCACTATATAACAATGATTGGGCCAGGCACAGTGGCTCACGCCTGTAATCCTCACACTCTGGCAGGCCAAGTCAGCTGAATCACAAGGTCAAGAGATCGAGATTAACCTGGCCAACATGGTGAAACCCTGTTTCTACTAAAAATACAAAAATTAGCTGGGCGTGGTGGTGTACACCTGTAGTCCCAGCTAGTTGGGAGGCTGAGGCAGGAGAGTCGCTTGAACTCTGGAAGTGTAGGTTGCAGTGAGCCAAGATCACACCACTGCACTCCAGTCTGGTGACAAAGAGAGACTGTCTCAAAAATATAATTAAATTAAATAAAAAAAAAAAGTTGAAGTTCATATGCTAAAACCTAACATGGATAAAAATACAGATAGCTTCAGGAAATATGCCAGGTCAGACATTTATTTGATGAAGGATAATTCTTCCAAGACTATAATGCTGGCAACACTTTGAGCTATCAGCTATTTATTTAATAAAAGCAATCATATGCATTTTATTTTGTGTATTAACAACCTATACAATAAAATATTGTACAAGGGACCTAATTACTCATTAGAAAGATTATTTTATTATGAACATATCTAAAATATGTTTCCCAGTCAAGTCAATGCTAGTATCAAAATGAACCCAATGTCTCAGTTATCCAAAAATAAACTTCAAAAATATACTCTTGAAGTATAACAAACATCAATGACCTTAATTCTTGCATTGAGATTTAATTAAGAGTTAATGAAAATTCTTCCAAAGAATAAGGCGTCAAGTTGAACTTAGTGGAGAGACAAATCTGTCATTGAAGTTTTCTCCAAATCATGCTTTATCCCTTCTTTTTTCATCTTGGATTGGAATATTTTTGTTCATTTATATTCATATCTCTTTGGTAAAACATACTATTCTATGAAAAATTGCTTGAGTATATTTGGCGACCAAATTCAGAAAACTTGCCCAAATCTGCAAACATCGACAAAAAAAAAAAAAAAAAAAATCACCCCAAGAAGCATTTGAAGAGACTCACAACAAACGTTTGGGTTCTGAGACAATCTTTACTAATTTTTTTCTCCAGCCACACTGAGATCACTGATTTTAACTATCTTCTAAGATCTGGAGACTAAATATTTGTCAGCTGCCCAATTTGTTCTGAAAATGTTAGCTCCCAGGAGAAATCTTCACCTTTCAGACCTGTCTCGTCTTAACATTAGTCTCTAGCTGTCAATGCCGCAGTATGTACATTCCTAAGAGATGACACAAAGATCTAAGAAATCTGCTAATTAGGATAGAAGGGAATATCTGGGAAAGATGTTGCTCCCTCTTTTTCTCTCTCCTATGTCACAACACAGCATGTGGTCAGTAAAATGTGAATTCGTGTAATATTTACAACGTTGCTTATGTGATGTACTCCTAAAATCTTTAACATTTATAGAGCATCATTCCTAGGGAAAGTTGTGAAGTGATAAAAGCCTGCTATTAGTGACATTGGCCTGACACCGAGTATTCTGCCTTTTTTTAAGATACAGATTGTTCTAGCTATTTTGTTACTCCGTGTTCTTCATGTGCCTTTCTCATTCCAATTACTCTTTCCTCTTGCATTGGTGCTTACATCTGTAAAATTAATTCAACTCAGGTATGCACTATAGTGCTATCGAATTAACTAAGTCTTATTTTTTATGTGTGTTTTGCACTTTAGCAGAAAAGAAATTTAAAACCTTGATTAGATTTTCATTTTCAGAAAAAAATTATACTATGTGTATACCATCATAGTCTTCAAATCTATGACTGAATTACCTACAAATAATTTTATAATGAAGTTATTAATAAATTAAAAATTAAAGTGCTTTGATATAAAATAATAATAATTGATTTTAGAGAATCAATTAAGAATGTATAGCTATTTCTCAATCTCATATTCCACTGTTCTATATTTCTATGTATATATCAATACTATACCATATTGATTAAGGTGTATTTATAGTAAGGTTTGAAATCAGGTAGTGGAAGTCTCTCAACATTGTTTATCTATTTCAGAATTATTGGACTTTACTAGGTCTTTTGCATTTTCACTTGTTAATTTCTAAAAAAAAAAAGGTAATCTTTCACAGCATTGATTGAAATTACATTGCATCTGTAAATTGATTCACAAATGATGACATTTTCAAAAGTCCATTTAATAACAAAGTTCTCATTTTTTTATAATCGTCATCATATTCCACACAACATACATAATAATACAATTAGATATAAAAAGTGACTTATAATTCTTGGTATCAAAATGTTATGATCTATCAAATGACAAAGTGCTATTTCTAGAAATTGTATCAGATGATGATTCAAGGTTGGTTTGTTGTTCTTAGAAACCATGAGGATAATTGACACTACATACACACGGTTTTGAAAAGTTAACATCAACTGTTTTTAAAAAAGCAACCGGCCGGGCACGGTGGCTCACGCCTGTATTCCCAGCACTTTGAGAGGCCGAATTGGGCGGATCACGAGTTCAAGAGATCGAGACTATCCTGGCTAACAGGGTGAAACCCTGTCTCGACTAAAAATACAAAAAAATTAGCCAGGCATGGTGGTGGGCCCCTGTAGTCTCAGCTCCTCCGAAGGCTGAGGCAGGGGAATGGCGTGAACCCGGGAGGCGGAGCTTGCAGTGAGCCGAGATCGCGCCACTACACTCCAGCCTGGGCGACAGAGCGAGACTCTGTCTCAGGAAACAAAACAAAACAAGAAAACAACCAAAAAGGGAAAGACAAAACTAAACAAAATAAGATTAGACCAGCAGAAGTCCTGAATTCTTTAGGAAGAAAAATGAATTTAGAGAGAAAACGCAGTCTTTCAAAAGAATATTGCAGTTATAGTTTGCAGTGTAACAATAGGGTAGAGTTGACAAGAAATATTTCATGTAAGCAATGGGCTTTCTGGGCCACATACTTTCCATTCCACCGTAGCCCAGTAGTCTAAAAATTCTGACTCAAACTTATGACGTTTAAATATTGTTGAACATTTGTTTAGTAGGAACATGGATAAATAAATTGATTTTCAATAAATACAATTACTATGGCACTTTATGAATATTATAAAATATTTAAATATATTGTCACATTTTTTTCTTATTTTATACTGCCTGTCATTTTTCATGTATCCAGTACTGACGAAGGGAAAACATGAGTCAGAAGGTACTCATACTCTTTAAGTTTAGAGGGAACATACTTAGACATAGTTCCAAGTCTTGTCCTGGGCTAGGTTTGAAATTTTGTTTCTGTTGTTTTTTTAATTAGGTCCACATTAAGAAGATGTTTTCAACTTGACTGATAATTTTTCTGTTCAGTTGATTTGATGTATTTTTCTAAGAAAACATAGTAGGAGATTAAATGTAAACATTTAAATACACCCTTCATTCTTGTTAGGCATGTTTGGAAATTAAAGATGGCTGTGCTCACTGGCTCCTCTTTTTTATCAGGAATTGGTATAAGAATCAAGTTCAGTTTGACTTTGCAACTTGAAACTACGAAATGTGTATGACAAGATAAGAGATATGAGCTAGCACAGAGGGTTGTTTTAATGACATATTCTGTTTAGGTGACATTTGGTATATATTACATCTTGTCATATTTCAAAGGAATAAAAAAGGTAGTTGGCAACACATTCAATTATTTTAATTATATGATAAAGATCCTTAATAGATGGTAACCCGGCCGGGCGCGGTGGCTCATGTCTGTAATTCCAGCACTTTGGGAGGCTGAGGTGGGTGGGTCACAAGGTCAGGAGATCGAGACCATCCTGGCTAACACGGTGAAACCCCATCTCTACTAAAAATACAAAAAATTAGCCGGGCGTGGTGGCGGGCGCCTGTAATCCCAGCCACTGGGAGGCTGAGGCAAGAGAATGGCATGAACCCAGGAGGCGGAGCTTGCAGTGAGCCCAGATTCCACCACTGCACTCCTGCCTGGGCAACAGGGCGAGACTCCATCTCAAAAAAAAAAAAAAAGATGGTAACCCTTGAACGTTGTCTGGCTCACCTATTTCCTTATCTGGCTGACTCTAACGTTGCCTAGATTTAAAATTCAGTCGTCTCTGCCTATCTTTCCATTTAGACAGGGCTCAACATCATGTATTTCATTGACTCCATGTCTTTTATCCCAAGTTTCAAAGGCCTCTTCTTAAAATGCCCCTGACTGTTTGGTTAAAAGGTTTATTAAAAATGTCAAAGAGGCTAGAAGCAGGTATTTGTGGGGAGGAACATGACTTTTCATTCTGAAGTTTAAGGAACTGGGAGTAAGAGGTTATAAGCACCTTTCATATTGCTGTACAATTCCTCTACCTTCCAGAAATAACGGGCTACTTGATGAAGAACTGAGAGTCCTGGACCTGGTGCCACATAAAGGAGGCTCAGTAGCTCAAACAGGTGGCTTTGGAGTCTCTGTCCCTATCAAAAGATGTGAGAGAAAAGTCTGTAGCCTCATAATTACGGAGGTGTCAAATTGCAATAGCTGATACTGCATAATAGGAGCCTTTTCTTGAAGGAGAGATCATTGTGGGTGATCCTATGATAAAGCATTAAGAAAAAGGAATCTATAATATACATCTCCAATTTAGCATAAAAGAGTCTTTTTTATTGCCCTTTCATTGGTATTGCTAAACAAGCGTTTATGTAATGTAAGGCTGCCTTTAAATAGGCATGGACTTTTCATTGTTTTGTATGTTTCTCATTATCACACTATCCTTCTCTTCAAACTCATTTTAATACTAGGTAAAAATTGAGTTTGTTGTTGCTGAACATGGTGTAAAAACCTAGTTACACATCCCAGAATAGCAAGATTTTCACATATACACATTTTCTTTATAGATGCGAAGAATAAATAATTGTCCATAAACACTCTTGAGCTCCCTATATGTGACTGCGCTGAAACATTCAGTTTTTCTGTTCCTGATCCTTGCTTTATCTATCCTTGTGGAGGAGTTCTAAAATACAGTTTATGTGCAGCTACACTTTATTGCATTTCTACCATTATGAGATTAAAAGGCCAATATCATTTTAAAGGTCAAAACTGACAGGTTATTTGCAATATTTTTAGAGTTCTGCATGGGGAAAAATTAATTTGTTGCACCTGTTCACACTGGAAAAACAACTGTCTTTGGAAAACATAGTTGTGAAAGACTTTCTTAGAGTGAGGATTCATAGTTCTGCTTCTTGGAGTACTGCCTGTAGTTTCAATAATATGAGAGCTACAACATAAGTGTTAGTAACTAAACAGTATAAATTTTGTGCCTAACGGTAGGATCATAAAATGCTTAAATTGTCTTTTATCCTGCTGTCAATTTTATCTTTTCTGTTTGTCCCATAAACATTATATTTTAGCATTTGTTTCCTAGAAAGTAGAGCACAGGATAATTCTTACATGCTAATTTTTTATTGGTGGTATGAAGTTCAGACAAAAGCAAGAATATTAAAAAAGAAAGGCAGAATATAAAAGACAGGGTTTTATTAAACTGAGCATTGTTTCAAGGAAAACAAATAGGATTTCTCTGTTATGTGATATGTCCATGAGTTTACTCAGAACCACAGATAGCAGATCGGTTCCTTGAGGGAAGAAGAGAAAGATGCATCTCTGTAGTACCTTCCTATCTCCTGTCTCTTATTAATCAAAATATTTGTAGAAAAATAATTCACCAGATCTGGGCCACTAGGGACACAGAAGTTCCCAGCTGGACCTGAGTTTAGCCCAGCTGGACTGGATGCTGATGTTGCTGCAGTTCATGCTTAGGAGGGCACAATAGTGGCCTTGCCTAAGACCCATCCCTGGTTCCATGACTACTCTGAGACCACTCATCATGTTCAGAGATGAGAGTCAGTCACTGCAGTCAAGGCTTTTTCCTTGCCTCCAGAGAGGCAAGGAAAAATAGTGAGACCCACATTATTCTGAGTGGTACATTAACTGAATCTTTGTTAGTTTACCTGTCATACCAATTCAATAGCACTTATGCCTTTATATGGTACACAAAGCTGTTATTAGAAAAAGAAGCCCTTGCTTCTTTCTCAGAAAAGAAGGAACAAGTTCAGTTCTTCAGAGTAGTTGTCAATTTCAGTCTCCTCCAGAGACATAAAAAATGTTGGCAAACGAGATGGAGTCCTTGTTACTGCAAGTGTTCCCAGAATCAAAACTCATATTTATCACCTTCTTCCTTTATCAGTCATTCTAGATTTGACTCACCTTTGGCCAGCACTTGGCTAGTTCTCACTTGTTTGTCAGAAGGAATGATGAGAAGTTCATCCTCTTGGTGAGTTAGACTTAAAGTATCTTGCCCTCCTCAGGCTCTGATTGATGATACTGAAAGGAGGGGCCAGCTGGACTTCCTGGGTCGAGTAGGGACTCAGAAAGCTGTGAAACTCACTCATTTCCTGCATCAGGACTTACTTCGGTCCTGGATGAATAATATTGAAGATATATGCTCAAAATATTCCTAACACCAGGACTTGTGCATGTGTTTCCTTCTCCAAGAAAGCTATAAACAGCCAGAAGTTTGCTGTAAGCTTCCCTGTGTCCTCTCTCCCTCTCTTCCTTCCCTCTCCCCCTCTCTCCTAAAACTAAGAGGAATGTTAAATGCCCGTTTTTTGTTGTTGTTGTTGTTGTTTTTGTGACCGACCAGCAGACCTTATTTATGCTCCCAATTCCAATTCCTTGTAAACATACTTTGTAAAGTCCTGTGAGATCTTGTCTCCTTTGCTATGCTGCTGGAAGGTCATAAAGTAGATAAAACCTAAGCTGCAATTGCGGTTTTCCTCAAAATCTAAAACATGTCACGAAACAATTTACTGCCTTTGTTTCTCAATCTAGTAACGTCTTCCCGCTGTATGTATTTCCTGCCTTAAAGAGTTTAAAAGGCAATCACCCAAAACCAACAGTGGCTACCCCTTTGGGACCCTTTCCATGCTCTGGAAGCTTTGTACTTTCACTCTGCTCAATAAAGCCTACAGCTTTTTCTCTCTAATGGTTCATGTCTCTATCACTCACTGAAGGCAGCCGTAACACCAATTCTTTGGCGTGGGTAGGCAAGAAACCTAGAAGTTACAATACAACACATTTAGGGTTATCTCCTTTCTTTTCCTGCTGGCCCAGTGGCCAGAGGAACTTAAAGTGTCAAGGTGATAGACCAAGAGTTTTGTAAGTGCCCCTTGTGAAATTTGTTTTCTCTATGAACAGAGTTTCAGATCCTACTGACTCTAAGTGTATGGTGACAGAAACATGTATTTCTCTGAAAGTCAGAGATGTGAATAAGGACTATCCTACTTCCACTAGTCAGTTCTTAAATTTTTAATTGTTTTTGTCACAGGTCTGTTAACTCTCCTGCTCTCTGTTATAATATAGTTCACAAGAACCTTGACCATCTTGATATTCTACAAACGACATGTTGACCCACTACGTTAAGGATAGGTCCTGCTAATTCAACCAGGGAAGTAGTAAGTTGCATGTATTCTATCTATGTACTCTTAGACACAGGCAAACCAGAGGGTAAGATATAAACCTTTCAAATATTTGTTGACCTGCCACACTTGTGATGTTTATGTGGGTCTAGTGGTCCATCCCCAGGTAATTCTCCTAATTTATTAAATTTGTTTTGTAATTTGAACCTGCAGCCGCTAAAATAAAAAGATATAACTTTTAGTGGGTCTCTTGGATTTTGGAGGTTTTACGGATATTACTCTGATGCTTTGCACAGTATTTTAGAAGGTTGCTAGTTTTAAGTGGAGCACAGAGCAAGAGAGTGCTCTGCAGTGAACTGCAGCCTACAAATTGGGCACATAATCTGGCAGGTCTGATGGTGCTAGGTGTGCCTCAGGCAGATAATAATGCTTGGTGAAATCACGAAAGGTTCCCTACAACCATTTGGTAGAAATTTAAAAAACTCAGGTCTGGTTAACAGTTTGTTGTGCTCTGCTGTTGCTATGGAAAATAGATTGCTATCTCTTAACAGTGACTCCCCTCTCCTCTTAAACTGACGCTAAAGGGCATTGGTGACAAGATACATATCCAGTAGGCAGAGCAGTAAGTGATGCACTTAACCACCCAATATGTGTGGAAAGAAAGTTGGCTTAAAGTTGGAAATATTCTAATTATTTTCTGTGGTATGGTTGAAGATTCCACCAGGTCAGGGTCCTGAAATAAATAATTTAAAAGATCAGGGCAATTGAGGCAACAATTAATAGCCTACCCACCAAAAAAAGTCCAGGACCAGATGGATTCACAGCTGAATTCTACCAGAGGTACAAGGAGGAGCTGGTACCATTCCTTCTGAAACTATTTCAATCAATAGAAAAAGAGGGAATCCTCCCTAACTCTTTTTATGAGGCCAACATCATCCTGATACCAAAGCCTGGCAGAGACACAACAAAAAGAGAGAATTTTAGACCAATATCCCTGATGAACATCGATGCAAAAATCCTCAATAAAATACTGGCAAACCGGATTCAGCAGCACATCAAAAAGCTTATCCACCATGATCAAGTGGGCTTCATCCCTGGGATGCAAGGCTGGTTCAACATTCGCAAATCAATAAACGTAATCCAACATATAAACAGAACCAAAGACAAGAACCACATGATTATGTCAATAGATGCAGAAAAGGCTTTTGACAAAATTCAACAGCCCTTTATGCTAAAAACGCTCAATAAATTTGGTATTGATGGAACGTACCTCAAAATAATAAGAGCTATTTATGACAAACCCACAGCTAATATCATACTGAATGGGCAAAAACTGGAAAAATTCCCTTGAAAACTGGCACAAGACAGGGATGCCCTCTCTCACCACTCCTATTCAACATAGTGTTGGAAGTTCTGGCTAGGGCAATCAGGCAAGAGAAAGAAATCAAGGGTATCCAGTTAGGAAAAGAAGAAGTCAAATTGTCCCTGTTTGCAGATGACATGATTGTATATTTAGAAAACCCCATTGTCTCAGCCCAAAATCTCCTTAAGCTGATAAGCAACTTCAGCAAAGTCTCAGGATACAAAATTAATGTGCAAAAATCACAAGCATTCTTATACACCAGTAACAGACAAGCAGAGAGCCAAATCAGGAATCAACTTCCATTCACAATTGCTTCAAAGAGAATCAAATACCTAGGAATCCAGCTTACAAGGGATGTAAAGGACCTCTTCAAGGAGAACTACAAACCACTGCTCAGTGAAATCAAAGAGGACACAAACAAATGGAAGAACATACCATGCTCATGGATAGGAAGAATCAATATCGTGAAAATGGCCATACTGCCCAAGGTGATTTATAGATTCAATGCCATCCCCATCAAGCTACCAATGACTTTCTTCACAGAATTGGAAAAAACGGCTTTAAAGTTCATATGGAACCAAAAAAGAGCCCGCATTGCCAAGACAATCCTAAGTCAAAAGAACAAAGCTGGAGGCGTCACGCTACCTGACTTCAAACTATACTACAAGGCTACAGTAACCAAAACAGCATGGTACTGGTACCACAACAGAGATATAGACCAATGGAACAGAACAGAGTCCTCAGAAATAATACCACACATCTACAGCCATCTGATCTTTGACAAACCTGACAGAAACAAGAAATGGGGAAAGGATTCCCTATTTAATAAATGGTGCTGGGAAAATTGGCTAGCCATAAGTAGAAAGCTGAAACTGGATCCTTTCCTTACCCCTTATACGAAGATTAATTCAAGATGGATTAGAGACTTAAATGTTAGACCTAATACCATAAAAACCCTAGAAGAAAATCTAGGTAGTACCATTCAGGACATAGGCATGGGCAAGGACTTCATGTCTAAAACACCAAAAGCAACGGCAGCAAAAGCAAAAATTGACACATGGGATCTAATTAAACTAAAGAGCTTTTGCACAGCTAAAGAAACTACCATCAGAGTGAACAGGCAACCTACAGAATGGGAAAAAATTTTTGCAACCTACTCATCTGACAAAGGGCTAATATCCAGAATCTACCAAGAACTCAAACAAATATACAAGAAAAAAACAAACAACCCCATCAAAAAGTGGGGAAAGGATATGAACAGACATTTCTCAAAAGAAGACATCCGTACAGCCAACAGACACATGAAAAAATGCTCATCATCACTGGCCATCAGAGAAATGCAAATCAAAACCACAATGAGATACCATCTCACACCAGTCAGAATGGCAATCATGAAGAAGTCAGGAAACAACAGGTGTTGGAGAGGATGTGGAGAAATAGGAACACTTTTACACTGTTGGTGGGATTGTAAACTAGTTCAACCATTATGGAAAACAGTATGGCGATTCCTCAAGGATCTAGAACTAGATGTACCATATGACCCAGCCATCCCACTACTGGGTATATACCCAAAGGATTATAAATTACTCTACTACAAAGATACATGCACACGTATGTTTATTGCGGCACTATTCACAATAGCAAAGACTTGGAATCAACCCAAATGTCCATCTGTGACAGACTGGATTAAGAAAATGTGGCACATATACACCATGGAATACTATGCAGCCATCAAAAAGGATGAGTTTGCGTCCTTTGTAGGGACATGGATGCAGCTGGAAACCATCATTCTTAGCAAACTATCACAAGAAGAGAAAACCAAACACCGCATGTTCTCACTCATAGGTGGGAACTGAACAATGAGATCACTTGGACTCGGGAAGGGGAACATCACACACTGGGGCCTATCATGGGGGGGGGGAGGAGGGAGGGATTGCATTGGGGAGTTATACATGATATAAACGTCATGCACATGTACCCTAGAACTTAAAGTATAATAAAAAAAAAATAAATAAATAAATAAATAAATAAATAAATAAATAAATAAATAAATAAAAGATCAGGGCTAGGGATTTCCATGAAAAGTGAATACGGCTTACGCAGACTCTTTAATAATGGCTGAATTGGAGACTATGGAAAGAGTATCAAAGTGCTTTATTTGCAGAAAGAAATAATATTTATTCTATTTCCCATGGAAAAAAGGAAGCCATAGAGGTAGGTGGCTCTTTTTACTGGTTTGGGCAGCCAGTGTCACAGTTGAGAAATACTTTTCTAAGAAAATTCTCAGCAATTCTAAATATCTATTTTTTTTTTGAATATTGATTTGAGAATTTCTCTGTTCTCCATCTACACTTATTTTTTCAAAGGCAGCCACCCACATCCACAACTTAAATGTAATCTATACACTGAAGACACCTATATTCAATATTTAGATCACTGGAGAGAAGGCAAGTCTGCTCAGAAGATAAAGATGGAGCAGCCAATGATATAGAAAGACTATGAGGAAAGAGTACAAGCTCAAAAGCTAGTCAAGAGATGGTAACACTTGTAAAAGGAAGGGGAAATTTCAATTGTATCGAATGGTGTTGCTAGGTCAAATAAAATTAAGAACCAGAAAAAGCTTTTTTGGAATTTCATAATGTGAAGTTGTTACAAGATGTTGCTAATATCAAAACAATGCATTGTAGTTGTGAGGGCAAAATGTAGATAAAGATTAACTGAGGAGTGAAGAAGAAATGTTAAGGTGAAAACATTCTAAATCTGCTAAGAATCCCCAAAATAATTTTAAATGTTATGAAAAATATGTATTACATTTTACACCTTGATGTCAGTTATAATTTTGTCATATGTTAAATAATAATGCTAATCTTCAGTATTGCTTTACCAGAATGACTTATCCTTCCAGTCCTTTCACACCAACTTTTGACTACCTATATCAAATGCACATTAACCCATTGCTATTTTTCTATTTTAACAACCTCTTCAGTCTCCTATCCTGTCATTGTGAATCTTCTGACTAATCAAAAAATAATAAGCATTTATTACGACATAGTGTCTATTTTACCTGTAATATTTCATTGTATTCTCATAGCAATCTAATGGCAAATACATTATTTTTACTGTCATTTTATAGATGAATAATCTAAAACTCAAAGTCATGAAATGTGTAAGTAGGAGAAGTGTGTTTCAAAACCATTTTTTTCTGACTCAGTAACTGTTTTTCGGACCACGGGTCTCTATTAAATCTTCACTAATCATTTCAACTACCTTCCCATTCAAATTCCTCATCCCATGAGCATCTCATGAATTAGCACTTTCGAAATGTCATGACCATGGAGTATCCTCTATGTCACTGCTCTCTTCCTTGCTCAGCCATCAACCTTGTCTTACATGTCACTAGAATAATCTAGACCAAAAAGACATAACATTCATAGGCATTCGATTTGCCAATTGCATTGTAATATTCTACTTAAAAACTCAACTGTTTGCTTCCTTGCCCTCAGTTTCAAAGGATAGGTGCACTTTTTTTGTTGTTGTTGCTTTGTTTTGTTTTTTGGAAACTTATATTCATGGCTTCTGCACTGGGTTCTATCCTCTCCTGTCTTAGTACTGAAATGTTTCTCTAGGTTTAAGACATTCTCTCTTCTACCATTTTACTTCTCTTACCAGTCACTCTTCTCTCTCTGCATAAAAAAAAAAAAAGTACTTCTGCAGTAAGTAAAATGTAACAACAAAATTTCCAAACCTGTGCACTCCTGCAACTATCGCACTATGTGTTTATTCATGTATGTCTCTATATTCTGCCTCCTTTTATTCAAATTTTCCTCACCCAGTCTCTTCAATCATGTGCAAACAAGTATCTTTCTCTCTTGGGCAGCTTTAACCAATGGTGCCAATTCCCAAATGTAATGGAAACTTTCTGTTTCTTACTTTATTTGGTGTTTGTTATATCAGGTATTAAGCATTTTCACCTTTTTTAAACTCTTTCCTCTACTGAAATTTTGTCATGGTTCACCTTATATCAATAGAAAATATTCCTCTCTATATATTTTATGGATTCTATAGTTTCATTCAAACTTAAGCATTCAATTAAACAGAAAGCTCTTAACTGTTAGCAATTGTGTTATTCCAACATATAATAGATATCCAATAAATGCTTGTTATCCAAGGAATATATGATTACTTTCTTTGTCATCTCATCCCTAGGCTTACATCATTCTTTCCTTATTTTCATCTTACTTATTTTGTCTGATTTGTGTCTCAATTACAGACTCCACATTACATGTTCTCCCATTCATTTTTTACAGATCTCTCTTCACTCTCTCTATATGGAAACCTATGAGAGTTGGAACTGTTTTTCTGTTTTGGTCTTTGCTGTGTACCTAGATCCTAGCCTGACACATAGTAGGCATTCAAAATATAATAAATAAATAAAGAATTAATTAATTAATTAGTATAAAACCACATTCACAATATGACTTTAGCCACCATAAAGAAACTATTATGATATTCTCCGTAGGACTCTCCAGCTCAGTTTGTCATTTTTCTAATTCCAGAGCATTTTTTCATTTGTATCTGATATTGTGGGTTCTTGACACATTCATATTAGTCACTTACGTTATCTATCTTCATCTATATCCCACTATCATCAACATATTCACATTAAATATTCTATCTCCTATAAAAAAATCCCTTCACTCTGACACAACAGATCTTAAAATGCAAATCTTATGTTCTTTCTTACTTCAGATTCTATGAATTCCCCCTTGATTGCAATGAAGTTCATTGCATTAATGACAATAAGTTTTTAATATTTGTCTCTACTGACTTAATAGTCTCATCAATCACCCCCTCCCAAATAAATATGAAGACAAATTTAAAAAAAAATAGTATCAATGACCTAACAAGAAGTCAAGCAGATGAAAACAAAACATTCTAAAATATATCACTGCAGTGTAAAACATAAAAGGAAAAGGAATACGGAGCAGAGGTGTTTCTTCAAGCCTGAGGTGTGAGGAAAAAACTGTGAAAACGTCCCTAAGCCCCGTTTCCCCAGCTGACTTTCTTAACCCTCCCATATAAAAGTTATCAGCAAATAGCTAGCTTAGAAAGAATATCACTCTGACGATAATTATGACATGTTTATGGATATTTTATCTTATCATTTTTTAAAAACTAAAAATAATGAATAGATTACAAAAGACATAAAAATGTACACCCTAATTATTGAATCAGAAATGAGCATAGCTGGGCACGGTGGCTCACACCTGTAGTCCCAGCACTTTAGGAGGCTGAGGCGGACAGATCACTTGAGGTCAGGAGTTCGAGACCAGCCTGGGCAACATGGTGCAACCCCGTGTCTACTAAAAATACAAAATTAGTGAGCATGCTGTCACACATCGGTAATACCAGCTACTCTGGAGGCTGAATCAGGGGAATCACTTGAACCCATGAGGCAGAGGTTGCAGAGCCAAAATGGTGCCACTGCACTCCAGCCAAGGTGATGAAGTGAGACTCCGCTTTAAAAAAATAAAAAAAGTAAAAAAAAAGAAAAGAAACAGGAAAAAATAAAGAAATGAGAATAATCTGATACTTATTTGTTTTCTACGCTATGGCAGAGATTAAAGAAAATAGTTTTATCTGACAAAGGTGTTCAAATAGGAGGTACAAGGACTCATGTAAAAATAATGAGATAACAAAAGCCATTAAAAAGCATCCTGTCAGAACTCAGGAATGAAAGGAGTGTGAAAGGAAAAGAAAAGCAAATCTATTGAATGCTACAAACTGAAAAATAAAAGAAGGAAAGACTAAAACCATAGTTAAATAGAGGAATGGTTTGAGAAAATAACAATAAGGAAAATAAGGACTTGTATATTATTTGGGAGAAAATAATAGATATATATGGAAGCAAAAAAAAAACTGAACTTATTCATGATGTTTATTGTTGAGGAAGAGAGGATAATAAAGAAAAACTTAAAAACACTTCAAAATATAAGACCCATTTATTGAAATAAAGAAAGACCTGAATCTGCAGTGATGCATTAATGAATAATCAATGTCAAGATGTATCTGAAGTAAAACTATTGTACTTGTAGGATAAAGAAAAAGTCTTAGAGCTATAAAGACAATAATAATAATAAAAATCAATTTACTGGTAAAAAGGAAAAAAAATCTTCAGACTTTGAACTTCTGTATGTAGACACAGTTTATTCCATTGCATCATTCCATTGTATAAATATAGCACAATTCATGTATCCATTCTATTGTTGGTGTGCTTTTAGGTTGTTTCTAGTCTTGGGCTATTATATTTAGTGTTGATTCCAACCATTGTGTGTATATCTTTAGGTAAATACATATAGATGTTTTTATATATAGGCAGTGCTTCTGTAACAGGCGACTTGCTCAGTCACATGGAATAAAAGTGTATAAACACATGGAATAAAAGTCAGACAACTGACCTCAAGAAGGAAAGTACAATTTTACATAAAGGAAGGGCTTTTTACTAATCAAAAGACACTATTAAGAGTTTAAATTAATTTACCATTCATACATTTATAAGATACATGTAAAAACATATTTAAACATTTCAATAAATTTGTTAGTAAAAGACATCCTGGACAAAATGAACACGTGACTTGAACAGGTCTTGTACAAACAAAGATGTCTAATAACCAATAAATATATGAATACTTACCTTTGATGTTAAGGAAAAGGCACCTTGATACTTAAATCCATCAGCATGATTAACATGAAACAGATTTTCTTTGTTTCTGCTTAGATCCTGGAGTCATACCAGCCAGACGTATCTTTAACTTTTGACTTTTTATTATTTTGACTCTATAGATAGTGTATTTTTTAAAAATTTTATGGGTACATAATAAGTGTATATATTTATGGGGTAGATGAAATGTTTTGATATAGGCATGCAATGCATAATAATCACATAATGGAGAATGGGGTACCATAACATCAAGCATTTATCCTTTGTATTACAAGCAATACAATTACATTCTTTTAGTTATTTTAAACTGTACAATTACATTTTTATTGACTATAGTCACTCTGTTGTATTTTTTATTTATTTTTATTTATTTATTATATTTTTTAGACATAGTCTAACTTTGTCACCAGGCTGGAGTGCAGTGACACGATCTTGGCTCACACGATTACAGGCACACACCACCATGCCCAGATAATTTTTGTATTTTTAGTAGCGATGGGATTCAGCACATTGGCCAGGATGGTCTCGATCTCCTGACCTTGTGATCAGCCTCCCAAAGTGCTGGTTGTACTATTAAATGGTAGATCTTATTAATTATTTCTAGTTACTTTTGTACCTATTAACCCTACCCACCTTCCCTGTCAACACCCCACTACTCTTCCCAGCCTCTGGTAATCATCATTTTTCTACTTTCTGTGTCTATAAGTTCAATTGTTTTGATTTTTGTATCTCACAAATAAATAAGAAAGGATAGTAAAAATTTAAAATACAAATCCTAACCCCCCCAAAAAGGCAGGATCGATGTTATAAATTTTCTCAAGAAGTTTTCTCCCCTTCTCTATCCAGGGCTCAAGCCACTTCAGAAGATTTCTCTTGTGTTAAAAGCATGTACTTATTAATTTTTTTCTTGTTAACTTTTTCCATGCAAGTGTAATCTTTTTAGTGTCCCAGATTCATCGAATGTATTCCAATGGACCGTCTTGTGTTGGTACAATAGATTGTCTCCTATTCCTGAGAGGACAGTTCCAACCGTGGGAACTGGGATTAATTTACCATCACATGCCCTCAGGACATTCATGAGTTTATCAGTCATTTACCTGTCAGATTTTCTGTTCATTTTCATGATTACTCCCCTCATTCTTGTGTTAGAACTAAGTTTCAATAGTTGGATTTGAGTCTGGGCTGAAAGTGTCTGCATATCGCCATTCCAACTTAAAACATACATGAAGATAAAATTGTTGCATAGAACATGTAAAATGAGGAGAGAACATAAGCTAGAAAAAAATCTATAGGAATGCCCATATTTACAAAGCAGATGGAAAGAGAAAAACTCACAAAGGTTAAAAAAAAAAGAAAGCTTAGTACAATTTAATAATTATAAACTTCACAGCTGTTTGTTGATGAAAAAAGAGAAAAAATAGTTCTATAATGGGTATAAAGTTTTCTATTACTCAGAATTTTGATTGATTTGATGGAGCTCGAATATGACCAAATGCTGATAAGAAGGAGTCTCTTTTGAAGGATAGGCAAAAAATACTCTAAATAGACGGGAAAAAGTAACCAATTGAGGTATCTGAAATACTGTGAAATTCATGTTAGGAAGCTACAGCTGGCTATATTTTGTGAGAACTTTTTTTGGCTATATTTTGTGTCACAAGGGTAAGCCATTGTAAAATGTTGCTATGACATCCTCTTCAAACCGGTCTCTGCAGCTACCCTGGAGGGGGGAGCATTCTACAAGTACTCTTCAACATATACTTTGAAGCTCTTTCTATACTATCTTTACAGGTCAGAGTGTATCAGCAGACATTTGGGGAAATAAATATCTGCAATCCTGTCTTTTTTCACTTCCACTTTATATTAAAGATCATCCCAATAATAAGGGCTTTCTGGAAGGAGTAAACAAAAACTTGTTCTTTGAGCATTAAATTTGATATATTGATATGCATTTGAGAAGATAGTTTAAGTGACTCAAAATTTGCATATTTTTATGCACGATACCTACCCTCACCCCACCTTTGGCACTCGAAGTGACAAGTTAAGAATAGTAGAAGGGAGTAAGTGCTTGGAATGCAGTTAAATGCAGTGTAAATGGATCCTTTTAAAGGATTACAGTTTTAATGGTTACTTAACCTACACATGACTCCATTTTTTTTTCTACAGAAGAATAGGAATAATATTTATTATTCATAAAACTCTTTAAATATGTCACTTCATTCATCTCCTATCACTACTTGTGACCTGAGAGAGAGAAGTTAGAAGAAATACAGAAGCTTTAAGGCTGGCACTCAATTTTAGATATAGAAACTGATACCCCCAAAGGCTTGAGATAGTGCTAATTCGATCTGTCATAGGAGTTGCAACTTCTCACAAACTAGAATTAAATAAGCTGTACATTTGTCTCACTGAGTTACTTAAAAATACAATGTTAGTATATTAGGACACACCAAAGCAATCAATATTTTATAAAACTGCTGGAGTGGAATATGGTTTCTGACTGGTATTAGTGTTAAATGCATTAACTTTAATGAAGAACTTAGTAGTGATCTCTTAACAACCTTATTGGGATGTGATTGCTCTTAAATGGCTTTTACTATGTCCTTGGAATTAATATGATGCATGTGACAAAAGCTTGTTCAGTGTTAAGAGAGGATTAGATGAAGGAAATTAATTAAAGCTTTCTTGCAACGTTTTCCCCTTGAGCTATTCAATATGCTGAAGTGGTCTGACAGTGTACCATCCTTTCGATAAATCTACTCATTAAATAACTCGATTGGGTTTAAATACACATTCTATTTAAAAAAAAAAAATAGACCATAACTTTTCTCCTTGTCTTTCTAACCTGACCCCTTCAAGCCGCTGCCATTTCTCTGATTCGTAATTATCTTTTAGCTTCAATAACAAGATAGACACAAAGTGTGTTCATGTATTTCAGAGTCCACTTTTCTAAGACCTGTCTTCAACTGAAATAGCAAATTTAAATAGCTTAGGGACATTTGTTTAACTGATCTCCAAGACAAGCATCTAGGATGATTTTCTAGACTGGTCATCACAGCCATCAGTTATGTGACATTAGATGGAGCACAATTCTATGAATCATGTTAAACCCTATTCCTACCATGCTTTAATAACTGGAATAATCATCACTTTTCAATGTTCTATTTTATAAATATTATGAACATTCATAAATAGAACATAAAGACAGATAAATATCATTATCTGTCTTTAAATTTTCACAAACTGTGATTTACTTTGTTTTAGAAACATTATTGTTATATATTTATTATTTTTTATATATTTAAATAATTATAATAAGAAATAAAAATGATATTCACAAAAGAAAAATTGTTTTCTTGACAAAAAAACACAACATTTTACTACGGCAATGCTCACAGTCTATGAACTATGAACTATGTCATAGTCTATGACTATGACAGTTTTAAAAATGAAATGGGATATAATACTTCTTTAAAAATTACATCAAGTTTGATGTGTTCAGGTAAACAAACATAAAATTCAGATTTCCTTACTAATCTCAATCAAATAAAAAGCGTAGGCTTTAAAATGTTATGATGGCTGCTTTTTTTTCGGTCAGGTATGTGGAGGATGTAGATATAAAGTCTTCCCTCTAAAACTAATGTTGGACTGTGCGGTATTTCTCTTTTCTTTCATCAAAATATTATTTTTTCTGCACACACTGTTGGTAAGCAAAATCAGCCTAGAAAACGAGGAATATGACTTCTATTTAACATTTTTACTTGGTTAATCAGCAATAGATTATCATAGTTTAATTAACAGTACTCTGACCAAAACAGAAATCAAAACTTGTTTACACAATTTAACTACATGTAAATGTATAATTTTCTACTTAAAACTTGTATAGATATACTGCACCCCTGAATGTGAGTGTGTGCATGCGTGCACACACACATGCTCACACATACACATGAGCACTGTTTAACCAAATTTCTAATATACTTGCTGATTGCATTGTAGTAATAACACTATGAGAAAGCTAGTAAGTTTTTCTTCATTAAATTGGACTATTTTTCCTGAAATAAAAAATGAACTGATCATATTGACAAATTTTACCTAATTTATAAAACTGACACACCAATATAGAAAAAAAAAAAAAACAAAAACCTTGTTTTTATGGTTACAAATTTGTTTATCCTTTGTTTTAATCAGTATAAGGTTGGTAATTTTATTGTTCCATGTATCACTTTCAAATTTTAAAATAACCATGATAATAAATCTGATGTCTAAGATTAAACATTTAAAATAAGAATACAAATTTGACCAAGTGAACTACATTAAGTGTATTTCAGGATCATGAAAATTAAGATAGATGACAGCTATGATTCTAAAATAAATTCTTGCAAACACAATATTTAATGAGATTCAAAAATAATGCATTCATGGAAAATTTTACAGAAATCATTAGTGAGAAGCATAGTAATTCAACTGTGTTACAACTTGTGCAGAACATTTTACTTCAAAAAAGATCAGAAACATTAAAGCTCTCATATAAATCTAAATTCTCTATCTTGTTATGCATAGTAATGAATGCTGTATTTTACCTAACAAAATGTGAATTTTAAAATTTTAAGACTTTTGTAGGAAAGCGTAATCTGAGTTTCTTTATGGGGTTTCTAGTACATAGGTTAACAACATAAGTACAATTGCAAACTTTATCATCTTTTGCTTGCACCTTAAAAACAGTTTACCTAAGTTAAAAAAATCTGTTTTTTATTATTATTAAATAACTGTGTTCTGACTGAATAATCTGGATGTTCTGTCTTTGAGCTTTTTTTAATAGGATGAATTTCAAAATAATTCTAATTAATAACGATAGTGCCCTGTGACATTAAAGTCCTTAATTTAAACTAAAATTTAGATAATAAATTGGCAACAGAAAGGAAGCCCAAATACAACAATTATTCCCATAGAGTTTCCTAGATCTAGGTGGACATTCTAGTATGATGTGTTTCCCAGAAGTTGCTGTGATTTCAATGTGTCTATTTTTTGCAGCAGGACTTTGTAGTATGTAGTCTTACCACACTTTCATTAGAATCAGGAAGAGTGCTTACTTCAAATATGGATTCCTGGATACCACCAGAGAGCAACTGAATCACAATCTATTTAGTAGAGTATGAATTTGCATGTTAACGACTTGTCCTGTCCAAGACCTTTATGCACATTAAGTTGAATATTCTGTCAATTAGTTTACATAGCTGTCAGTCACAAATAGGACCCGGTGATCAAGTGTGGATAAAATTTTGTATGTAACAAATTTTCTGCTTCACAAACTTTAAGTATAAATGAGGAATAATAAAAGATTCAAGGTATGCCAGGGACATGGATCAGCTCAGTGATTTTCAAGCTTGCTACAAGTCAAAAGTAAATCATAGATAGCTAGATCTCCAGACAACCTACTGAATGAGAACCTCTTGGGACACAAGTTTGGTAATCAATATATTTAACTATCTTGACTGGTGACATTTATCATTAAGGAATTTTGGATTATACTTCTTAGCATATTTCCAGGCTGGCACTACAAAATAATCATAATTTTGATATTAATTGTAACAATTTCTAAATTGGGAATGTGGCATTTTATCCTTAGTTATGCAAGCACTTTAATCTTTTAAATTGTGTTCCTGATATCTTTTGACACCTTTTATGCCCTTATTTTTACTTATGGTAGACTTAACATTGATTTGCTGTTGTTATTCCTATATTTCCCCAGGGTTATTTTTAATGAAGAATCATTAATGTACTCAATATTTGTACAACCTAGCCTATGAGTTATTTGAGTCCAGTCATAATATAGTCCTATGTATACTTGCAAGATATGAAGGTTTTTTTGCACATACAAACACACTAAAAGCACTTAAAAGGAGATAGATATATATTCCCACAAATTCAGTAACTTGAAAGATATGCACAATTTATGTCATGAGATAGAAAGAAGAGAAACAATTATTCTTGTTAATACATACACAAAGATGATTGATTCCTGGCTTATAATTTAGAAAACAATTTAAGAAACACAAATGAAAACAGAAAAACTACAATTAGTCATTGCTCACTAAAGCAAATAATTGTGCAACCATGTAAAAATAATTATAAAGTTTAGTTCTTCACAGGGTTCATTATAATCCATGTAAAATCAAAAATGCAGATCTTTAAAAGAGGTTTCATTAAGAATAAACCATTATTTAGAGTATAAAAATGTGGCCACCTCGCCTGTGTTTTGTCAATATGTTTTGGGTGCTGAGAAGCAGAGAACACAAAAGACTGCACCATTTACTGATATTGCAAGAAAAATAGAATGGTAAGATTTGGGAGGTACATGCTATCATAACTGTGTCAAGAATATAAAAAATGCCACCATATACACTGTGAGAAAAAGTAATTTTTTATTTTTTTATTTTTTTTTTTAATTTAAGACGGAGTCTCATTCTGTTGCCCAGCCTGGAGTGCAGTGGCAAGATCTCGGCTCACTGCAAGCTCCGCCTCCGCTCCGCGGTCCAGATTCACGCTATTCTCCTGCCGCAGTCGCCTGAGTACCTGGGACTACAGGCGCCCGCCGCCACCAAACCCCGCTAATTTTTTTTTTTTTTTTTTTTTTTTTTGAGACGGAGTCTCACTCTATCGCCAGGGCTGGAGTGCAGTGGCCGGATCTCAGCTCACTGCAAGCTCCACCTCCCGGGTTCACGCCATTCTCCTGCCTCAGCCTCCCGCATAGCTGGGACTACAGGCGCCCGCCACCTCGCCTGGCTAGTTTTTTTTATTTTTTAGCAGAGACGGGGTTTCACCATGTTAGCCAGGATGGTCTGGATCCCCTGACCTCGTGATCCGCCCGTCTCAGCCTCCCAAAGTACTTGGATTACAGGCTTGAACCACCGTGCCCGGCCTTTTTTTTTTTTTGTATTTGTAGTAGAGACGGGATTTCACCGTGTTAGCAAAGATGGTCTCGAACTCTTGATGTCATGATCCACCCGCCTCGGCCTAAGTGCTGGGATTACAGGTGTGAGCCACCATGCCTGGCCGAAAATTAAGCTTTTAAATTAGGACACATCTTCTTGGAGATCTTGAAATGTAGTGATTGTTTTTCATTATTTTTTTAATTAAGTAATTTAGACAATAAATAGCATTAAATTTTCAAAAACAATTTTTTACTTTAGCAGGATAAATTTGAAAACAGTTCTAATATTTTATACCCCAAACATGCACATTAAGGAAATAGAGTCTCTGTAGCCTAAAATTACTAATTGTGTTTATCAGTGTAACAGGTCAAATTCAGCACAAAGGCATGGGAATAGAAAGAAGGGTAATATAGACAGCAACTAGGCCAACAGCAAAAATACTCATACAAAAGCATTCACAGACTTTTACCCAGGTTAATTTCACATATAGATTCTCTGAGTCTGATCAGCATCAGCCTTAGGCAATGAAGAAATGGAGTAGGGCATTTAAATCAAATTGAGAATACGTAAGATAACTAACTCAAATTATAATGGAGTTACAGATAACTAAACTACAAAGTTCCTAAAACATTGAAAGAAAGAACAAAAAGTAGGAATATGCACAAATACACTTTCCAGATTGGGTTGTGGAGCTCACTTTCAGGAACTGGGGATAGAAACTTTGGAGCAAGTGTCCCATGTGATAGATCTGATAGACATTACAAATGAGAAAAGATGATGTTAAGTATCTGTGCTTTATATTGTAAACACATTTCTTCTTTGCTGTTACTGAAAGCCTACTGTCAAGATTTAAGTTAATATTTAATTAATTTTCTCTCTGTTGATCTGTTGCTTTCCATAATACCATTCCCTTTTCCAGATAGGTCATCAAGCAACTGTACATTTTTTATGTTCATTGATGATAAGCATAATGCTAATGGTAATCAGAACAATGACACAGCCTTTGCAGAGATTATGACAGTGAGAGATGTCTAGCATGGCTAACTCCATCTTGTTTCTAGCCTCACAGGCTGACTGGCCTCTCTCATCCAGGGCATAGACCAAGCTAACAATGGGAGGAATTTAGTTTATAGTTTAATTTTGAAGCAAGAATGATAATAACCCTTCCTTAAAACTAATCCACTCCTTGCTCAGGGACTTAAATCACCTTTGTAAAACTAATGAAAGGCTATGAGATTAGGATTATGGGAAGGGCCTGAATTCTGCTAAATGTATAGGAGTTAAAGGATAACCAGCCATTTTTCCTTAGCTTACTTTCCCATAATCCTTTCCTGCTCCAAATCATGCAGGCAGAGGTCACAAAATTTGTGACTTCCCTAAGTGCTTGTAGACATACTGTGATGACTGTAGAACCTAAGATTGGTCTTTTGAAATGGCTGTCAGATTTTTGCATTCTGATGACAGACTGATGCCATCTGGACCTGTAACTCATAACTCAACCAGTCTTGTGGCCCCCACCCAGAGGCTGACTCAGTTTCTAAGATTTTTTTTTTTTTCACACTCTCATGATGTTATCCTCAACCAATCAGCAGCACCCATTCCCTAGCCTCTGTGTGCCAAATTATCCATTAAAAACCATAGCTTCTGAGTTATTGTGGAGACAAATTTGAGCATTCTTCCATTTGACTGCCTTGCAACAATTAAACTCTTTCTCTACTGCAATAATGCTGTCTCAGAGAACAGGGTTTATCTGTGAAGCAGGTAAGAAGAACACATCAGGAAATTACAATAATGATAGTAACTGGCCATTTCTATGTACTGTGAATTCCGTTACTAATAAGTATTTTACAGGCTGTATTACTTCACATGATAAGACCTGTAGCGTTTACCACAAATAAAATAGATGAAGACAAATACATTACTCAATAAGAGATTAATTTGTGAGTTTTTTTAAAACTCTACTAGCTCCAAATATTTTATTTCTTGTGATTCTGTAATAGACTTTTTTGGTCTTATATGTAGTGGAATGACCAAATCATGCCAACTCTAGTAGTCAGATATACTTTGACACATCTAAATAAGAGTGAAGAAAATTCTGCCAGGCCATAAAATCCTTTCTTCAGTGGAAAACTGAGGAGGGAGGATTACTCTGAATAAAGAGAAAGTGGAGCCTAGAAAGGTTTATTAGAACAGTAGCGAGAAAAGATTAGTCTGAAAACAAACATTTTTATTCCCAATCTTCTCCAGTTCAGACTGAAAGAATATACTTCTTAAAGCTCAGCTCTAAGAAAATGTATATGAAGAAATCTAATCTCTGATATACAGTCTACAAGTAACATTGACAAAGTAAGACAATACCATTGACAATGCTGAAGTGTTGCCAATGAGAAGGGCTGCTGTGTAAGTTATAACATGTTCGGTAACAAAAATATCAATTTTGTGTTGGTGAGGGAGGCTTAAAACTTAGATTTTGAATCAAGCCTCTCTGCATATATGTACCTATGAGGAAAACCTATTTTTCTTGAAGACACCTATATTATAGCACTGTAGAGGTCAAGGATATTTTTCTCCTTCTTAGATTGTCTACGACTAACACATTTTTCACTGGAACATCTCAAGTTGTTTCTGTTTTTAAGTGGAAAGATCCCAGGTGCAGTAAGAGAGAATCTTCAAAAATCTACGGAAAATATTCTAGTCAGAATTATTTCTTCCATGAGAGAAAAAGATTATAAACCACATCAAGTCATTGGGTAACTTGTAGAATGGATGTCACTGGAGCATCTCAATAAGAGTTGATGAGTAAGAAAGGCAAGCTTCACCAAGGTCTTTTCCTGGAATATGTATACAAAGAGTCTATGAAGCTTTTAACTTTATTTTACCTGAGAATATAATGGTGATTGATTGATTGACTGATTGATTGATTTGAGAGAGTCTTGCTCTGTCGCCCAGGCTGGCGTTCAGTGGTGCGATCTCAGATCACTGCAAGCACCGCCTCCCAGGTTCAGGCCATTCTTCTGCCTCAGCCTCCCCAGTAGCTGGGACTATAGGCACCCACTACTACGCCCGGCTAATTTTTTGTATTTTTAATAAACACAAGGTTTCACTGTGTTAGCCAAGATAGTCTCAATCTCCTGACCTCGTGATCCACTCACCTTGGCCTCCCAAAGTGCTGGAATTACAGGCGTGAGCCACTGCGCTTGGCCAATCGTTCTATATTTAAAAATTTATGTAATTCATATTAAAATTTTTATGTGAAACATGTTTTACATAGTATTCTTACAACTCCTAAAGTATTATAGTTTCTGTTTAGCTGCTGTGCTATCTCTCTACCCTTCATTAATAAAACACACACAAATACTTTCTTTTATTTTTATAGCCTTTACATTTTTAGAAAAATCTAAGAATTACTACTTAATTACTTCATCTATAAAATAAACTTATCATTTAATGAGATGCAATTTAAGGCATATTCGTTATTCATTTTGTTTTCTCATTCATTCTTTCTATTTTATTTCCTCTTCTCTTTTAACACTGCTTCATAATTCTGTCACCCTTTTGCTCACAGGGAAAAAATGTGGCATTTTGAAATATCAAGTATTATGTGTTATAGCTTTGCTAAACATCTCATCATCAGTTTGTTGCAAGAGGTTTATAATTCAGATTTTCATTAAAAAAGAGAAAGACTCAACACCATATGTTGTGCTAAATCCTATGCAGCTGCTGCTACAGCAGCTTAATAACATGTAAACTGGAAGGCATTCAGTACTTTGTATAATATACAGGACTGCAACTTCTTTCAAATGTTGTGATATTTTTAAATATTAAGATTAAAGTCTAAGAAAGCATGGTAAAATAAAATAACTTAAAAATGTTCACATTTATTTTACGGAAAAGAGAGTTATTTGAATCAGAAGCTCAATGAGTATCTATAACTGAAATTAAAATACCCAACTACTCTTGAAATTGAAGTAGAAAAGCAGGCTCAAAGAGCAATGTTCTATATTAATGCATCTCCTCTAGTAATCTTAACTTTATTGCAATGTGCTGTTTGCCTAAATATCAATCTATTTGGCATTTTTATTACAGTTCTGCAAATGGAAAGAGAGCAAATGAACCATTTACTGCCTTTATTTTCTGGGTATAATCATGTTTCTGTTTTCCATTCAATAATAGTCAACTTTTTTATTCTCTTTAACATAAAACATTCTTCAGCATTAATGATCAGTTATGGTAAGAGCTTGATATTGTACCCTATGTTCATTTATATTATAATGTATACAATGCCAGAATCCGTTGTTTATAAACTTTAGTCAAGAGGTTAAAAAATAATACCCTAATGGAAAACGTTATATATTTTAAATAATGTTTATGCGCCAGCCAAATATAAGACAAACACCACTGTACATATATATTTTAAATTTACTGTATTTAAAATAGCAGCACTGAAGAAGGAAGATCTTTCTTTAAAGCACTATAATGTAGACTTAGTAACTTTTTAAAAAATGTGCATCTTTCTATAGAAATTGCATGCATTTTCCACATTAAAAAACCTATAATTATGATTATTAATTTTCCTATATCAATGCAAGTTTTCATAGTCTCTGTATCATGATAAAAACAAAATAAGCTTATAAGTTAATGTGAAAAAAAGTGTTTCCTTTTCATAGATTTAAGACAGTGGGCTATTTTTCTTTCAATGTAATATTACAAGCACAATATATAGATCAATATTCTTTCTGAATATAGATAGAGAATCCTGAAAAAAATTTGCATAGTGAATCCAATAACATATAAAAATATTTTTATATGACTAAGTGGGTTTTATCCAAAGAGTGTGTCTTTGATTTAATTTATGAAAACTATCAATATAGCACAGTATATTAATAAGTCAAATTACCCAAAACATGTGATCATCTCAATAGACACAGAAAAAGCATCTGCAAAACTTTAACACTCAATAGTAATAACAGCACTCAATAAACTACAAATAGAAGGAAAATTCTTCAGTTTGTACAATGATA
Source organism: Trachypithecus francoisi (assembly GCF_009764315.1). Classification (NCBI taxonomy): domain Eukaryota; kingdom Metazoa; phylum Chordata; class Mammalia; order Primates; family Cercopithecidae; genus Trachypithecus; species Trachypithecus francoisi. Next base: position 62,415,053 of record NW_022681465.1, read on the forward strand.
CCTGTAAAAAAAAAAACTCACAGCTAATATCAAAGTTAATGATGAAAGACTGAATGCTTCATACCACAGAAGAACAAATAATTTTACAATAGAATAAAAATAATAAAATTATTCAAAAGAAACTGAAGAAGATAAAACAGAAAACTGTAAAATATTGTTTAAAGAATCTAAAGAAGATAACATATATACATACGTCTCATATTCATGAATATCCCATGTTTATTACTGGGTGGCAATACCATAATAGACCTACATAGGCAATGTAGTCACTATAAAATCTCAGCTTTTTTTTTTTTCAAGTATTGACAAGATGATCCTAAAATTTATATGAAATTCAAAGAACACAGAAGAGCAAAACAATCTTTAAGAAGAAAATCAACACTGAAGGACTCACACTTTCTGAACTTAATCCCAAATTGCAATAACCTTATGGTACTGGCATAAGGGTATTCATGTAGAACAATGGAGTAGAACTGACACGACAGAAATAAATCTTTACACTTATTATCAATTTATTTCTGACAAGATTGCCAGGACAGATTTGGGAGATAGTAGTCTTTTCAATAAGTTACTGAGACTGTTGGATAACCATATGCAATAGACAGAGTGGACCCTTTTCTCTTCACAGCATGACTAAATGTAACTCAAAATTGATCATTGTCCTAAATGAAAAGAAAAAATATAACAATTTTAGAAAAAAAGTAGGAATACATTTTTATGGTTTTGGATTAGGCAACGTTATCTTAAAGATGATGCCAAAAGCACTAGCAACCACAAAAATAATAGATAAATTATACTTCCAAAAAAGTCAACATTTTGCTTCAAAGGACATCATCAAGAAATTGAATATGCAATGTACAATGTTTGCAAATCTTATGTCGGATAAGATATATATATATATATACTAGGATATAAAAAGAGCCCTTAGAACTTAATAAAAGTTTACTCAATTCAAAAATATATAAAGGATCTTAACAGGCATTTCTCCAATGAAGATAGATGAAGGGCCAATAAACACAAGCAAATATGCTCAATGTCATTAGCCATCATGGAAATGCAAATCAAAATCATAGTGATATACAACTACATGCCCACTAAAATGACTATAATGAAAAAAAAAAAAAAGGATACAGTGGTGAGTGGTGAGATTGTAGTAAACTGGTGATAGGAATGTAAAATGGCACAGATCTTATGAAAAACATTTTGAGTTTTTCTTAAAATATTAAACATGGAATTACCATACGTTGTAGTGTGAATGTTTATATTCCTTCAAAATTCATGTGTTGAAATGCTCATCCGCAAGATGATGGTAATAGAGATAAGGTTTTTGGGAGGTTATTGGTTCATGGGGTGCAACCCTCATGAATAGGTTTAGTGCCTTTATTAAAGAGGCCCCAAAGAGACTACTGCCACAGCATATGAGGTTAGAGTGAAAAGATGGCTCTCTATAATGAAGGGGGTCCTCACCAGATACCAAATCTGCTAGCATCTTGGTCTTGCCCAGGCAAGCTAATGCATACCGGGCTCAACACCTAGGTGATGGGTTGATAGGTGCAGCAAACCACCATGGCCCACGTTTACCTATGTAACAAACCTGCACATCCTGCACATGTATCCCGGAATCTAAAATTAAATTAAATTTTAAAAAATGGTTCAAAGATGAAAATGCTGCTTCCTCAAGGAAAGCTTTTCTGATTCACATCTGGGTCAGTATCTCTGGGTCACAACGCTCTGCCCTCCTCTGTAGTGCTTGTTGGCTTTTAAATAAATCCGTGTGTTTATCGGGAAAAAAGAAAAAGAAAAAAGAAAAAAAAATTTCATGCTCATGGGTTGGAAGAATCAATATGGTTAAAATAGCCATACTGCCCAAAGCAAATTACAGATTCAACACTATTCCCATCAAATAACCAATGTCATTTATCACAGAATTAGAAAAAAAAAACAAAAAACCTATTTTAAAATTCATACAACCCTCCTCCCCACCGCGCAAAAAAAAAAAAAAAAAAAAAACAAAAACAAAAAAAAAAACAAATAGTCAAAGCAATCATAAGCAAACAGAACAAAGCTGGAGGCACCACATTACTTTTGCCAGTAAAAAGTAGGCAAAGGACATGAACAGACACTTCTCTAAAAAAAAGAAAGGAAAAAGAAAAAAAGGAAAAAATATACAAGGAGGCAAAATGATGAGAAAATGCTCAACATCACTAACCATCTGAAAAATGCAAATTAAAAACACAATTAGAAGCCCTCTCACAGCAGTCAGAATGGCTGCTATTAAAAAGAAAAAACATAGTAATAGATGCTGGTGAGACTGCAGAGAAAAGGGATCACTTATAAACTGTCAATGGGAATGCAAACTAGTTCAGCCACTCTGGGTAGCGGTTTAGAGATTTGTCAAATAACTTAAAACTATCATTCAATTAAGCAATGATATTACTGGTACTGGCTATATACTCAAAAGAAAATAAATATTTCTTTTTATAAGACACATGCACTCATATAGTCATTGTAGCACTATTCACAATAGCAAAGACATGGAATCAAGCTAGTTGCTCAACAGTGAATTCAATTAAACCATGTAGTACATATACTCCATGGAACATTACACAGACATAAAAAAGAATAAAATTATTTGAAGCAACATGGATGATACTGGAGATCATCATCCTAAGTAAATTAATGTAGAAACAGAAAACCAAATACTGCATGTTTGCATAAGTGGGAGCTAAATATTAGGTATTTAAAGATGTAAAGATAAGAAAAATAGATAATGTGGAGTAATAGAGTAGAAGAAGTAGGATGGAAGCAAGGGCTGAAAAAATTACTAGTGGGTATTATGCTCACTATCTGAGTGATAGGGTCCCTCATACGCCAAACTTCAGCATGACATAATACACTCCTGTAACAAACCTGCAAAGATATATGTTATTATATCATATATAAATATGATAATTAAATATATAATATATATACTCTAGATATAATATGTGTGATATGTCTACTCTTTGTATGCTACATATTATTATATATAGTATTGTTGATATATAATGTTATATTTCATATACTATACATATTTCATATATGACAAATATATACATATATCATATGCATATTTATGTGTGTAATGTATGCGTGTAAAGAGATATATATCTATTATACCTATATATTGAATATGTGTGTAATAATGTGTAATGTGTACATACTTAATATATGTGATATATGTATATATTATATATTTTCCCAAAATATATAATATATGAAATGTAATATATGTACTATATATAATATATGAACTAAATATACATATTATATGTACTATATATAAAGTATATGTACTAAATATATGTAAAATATATAAAATAAAAAATGTAATATATGTAGTATTTATAATTATATTACATAACTATAAATAAATGTAATTATAATTATACATTATATATTATATATGCATATAATATATACACAAATAATTATGATATAAATATAATAATTATAAGTGTATAAATTATGTGTGCACATATAATATATACATGTAATTCATATAATTATATAAAATGTGATTATATACACACATATTATAATAGTTACAGTTTATATATAATTATGTATATATAACATATACACACATATAATTACAATTAAATTATACAATTATATAATTACTTAGATAATTATGTAAATAATAATCATATAATTATATATAATATATGCACATACATAATGTATATAACTATAGTTGTAGTTATATAATTTTCCAATTATAACTATATAATTATAAGTGTATATATAACATACTATATATTGCACATGTCATGTATAATGTATGAAACTATACTATATATAATTTATTAGACTATACTATATATAATTTATTAGACACATGTGTACACAGTATACATTATTATATATTTAAGTAATAACACATTACTATGTAAATAAATAATTACATGTGTACATACAATATAGGTACTCTAATATACTTGTAAAATTATATTATTGTATATGTAAAATAAGATATATATTACATTTACATATAATTATTATATTTAATTATTTTACAATTACATATAATAGATTTGTGTATATATTACATGCACACACATAATTTTAACTTTTACATATTTTATGTATATGCTATGTATGAATATACCCTTATGTATATACTATATACATGTTATACACTTATGTATATGTATATTATGTGTACAAATATGTGTGTAATATATGTATTTTTCTTATAGAATATGTATATACACATATATATTATAAATGTATTATGTACTTCTCATAGTTATAATATATAGATACATACATGAATGCTAGCAAAAACTACAAATTAAATCCAAAGAAAATGGAAGAAAATAAGAGGAAGCATAGAAACTACAAAGATAAATTATTTTAATCATAATAATTACATTAAATAAAATTTAGAAAATTCAGTAGAAACAGAGGGAAAATATCCATAAACTCAAAATAGATGTCACTAAATTGGTAATTTTAATAAACTGACCATTCAAGGTATTTCCAATATGGCTGTGTGATTTCATGCTTTGTTGTTTTACCTTCTTTTGAAAACTCACCTGGTTAGGTTAACCCCCCTCAGGATAATATGTTACGATCAACTCACAGCCATTTTATTAATAATTTGATCACAGCAGGTCCTTCCCACTATATGCACATATTCTGTGCACACTCAAGAGAAGATTATGCAGGTCAGTTATGACTGGAGGCAGAAATTTGGGGAATACCTTAGAATCTTCCCTGCCAGGGCAATGAAATATAGATTTTACTTAGCATAATTAGTTTTTGTAGCTATTTTGTATCTAATTTCCAGAACATACATTGATTTTTTAGAAAAAATTTCAAGTATGCTTGATGAACTAAAAGAAATGTGCTAGTATTTTAGGTGTATCCCAATTTTGTTAGCCCTTTCAGCCCAAAAGCCCCATTCACCCTCTCTTCTAGTAATACTAGAAGAGAACTCACTCTCTTCATTTCTGACAACAGAGATATTATCACCATCCATTACCTCAGCAAATTTGATGATAAATTCATTTTGTAATGTACATTATTTGTTTTTCAGTTTCCATCTGCATATCACTTAACATGATTGGCCTTAATTTTATATTTTCACATTTTGTCTTAGGCCACACATAAAATATACTAACATGAATGTTAGCTCTTGAGCTAAAAAACAAAAATTGCAAAAAATCTCATAATGTTTTAAGAAAGTTTATGAATTTGTGTTGAGCCACATTCAAAGTTGCCCTAGGCTGTCTGTGGTCTGTGGGCCGTGGACTGGACAAGTCTGTGATGGTGGCCTCAGCCCATCTGGAGCCACCACTGTGGGGATGCAAGCTGCAGTGGGGGAAACATTGCTGGGGCTGCATGCTCCGTGGACCGGCAGAGGCCAGTAACAAGTTATTCCAGGGGATGCCGCACTCTCAGGCACAGTTGCAGCTGTCCAGCCATGGCTCTGGAACTGGGCATCCCTGCATTCTCAGGGACCTGGGATGACCCCTGCCTCCACAGGTTCAGAAGTGCCCACTCCCTGACCTGTCCCTGCTCCCAGCACCCACTCCTGTGTGGAGCAAAGTCAGAGCTCAGGCGATGTCACGACCCAGAGAGGTGTGCATGCACTTGGGGCGGTGCTAACATGCCAGTCACTGGCCCCCCCTCCCCCACCACCACCACCTTGGCCCTCTCTATCACTTTGGGTAATGATAAGCTCAGGGATGGAGGTTGGGGTGCTGATAAGTATGGGCCTGCAGGTGCCCCTCACCATGGACTGCCTGGGCACCCACAGCCTGCATGTTGATGACAGTGGAAGGCAACAGGTTCCTAGGCAGGAAGGGTCAGGACCCCGATGAAACCACACCTTTAAGCCAGAGAGGGCTTGAAGCCTGGGGGCTACACTTCCATTGGAAGGCATAATTGGATAATGCTTTTTCCAGGCCTGCCCAAGGCCACCCACGGACCAATTAGCATGCACTCCCTCCATTCTGAGTGCATGAAAACCGCAGACTGCGTCAGACTCAGACACTGGTCAGGATGACCTACCTACGGAAAGGAGTTACCCACTCTGGATCTTCTGAGAGCTGTTCTGTTACTCAGCAAAGTTCTTCTGTGCCTTGCTCTTTCCCCAGTTGTCCACGTAACCTCATTCTTCTTGTGAGCGGGACAAGACCTCAGGATCCATCCAACAGTGTGGGAGCTAAAGGAGCTGTAATAGATTCCTGACCAGCTTGCCGAGTTGAAAGCACTGACACACTCCTGGACTGTGGGTGACATACTCCTGGACTGTAGGAGTGAAGAGTGGTGACCCTTCTGGGGGCCCAAACCTCAGGATTCCCCAAGCCAGAGCTGCTGTTAACACCCTCACAGCTCTGCTTCTGCCCTCTGCTGGCGCCAGGCGAACACCCGTCAAGACAGGAAGCAGCAGCGGGCTGGACCAGTCCCAGGGGCTGTGGGCCAGAGAGGGGTGGTGGGACTAAAAGAGCTGTAACAGGCCGGGCGCGGTGGCTCACGACTGTAATCTCAGCACTTTGGGAGGCTGAGGTGGGCGGATCACGAGGTCAGGAGATCGAGACCATCCTGGCAAACACGGTGAAACCCTGTCTCTACTGAAAATACAAAAAAAATTAGCCGGGTGTGGTGGCGAGCGCCTGGAGTCCCAGTTTCTAGGGAGGCTGAGGCAGGAGAATGGCATTAACCCAGGAGTTGGTGGAGCTTGCAGTGAGTGGAGATCGTGCCACTGCACTCCAGCCTGGGCGACAGAGCAAGACTCCGTCTCAAAAAAAAAAAAAAAAAAAAAAAAAAGAGCTATAACAAAAAATGAACTGAAACACACCCCCGTCCTCCACCTAGCCAGATTGCCATGACAAGAAAGAGAGAATAGCTGTGGCCCTTTTGGGAGTCCAGATCTTGGGTCTCCCTGAGTCAGAGCTGTGACATGCTGGAACTCCGTCTTTGGGGCTTTGTGGTTTCTGGCATCTCTAAATTTTCAGGCACCACCATGTTCCCCTCTTCCAGACACTAGTGCCCGCAGTAGAAACTACGTGCAGTACATCTGGTCCAGTCGCAGTCTCACATGGAGCTGGTGACTCTGATGGCAACTAGAACAGCTGCCCTGCTGCAGCAGTCGGAATACTTTGCTGTGTGCAGTGGCCAGACCCCATCCTTGCTGGCTACACACCCTTCACCGTTCCTCACCTGGCTTGCTCTTGGCAGGCGTGGGATCCAGGCTGGTAGTGAGAGCTGAGCACAGGCTGCCAAACCTACTGGGTGGAACGACACAGCAAGTGTGAGCTAAACTCAAGACAAGGTGCATGCCACCAGCCACAGAGGTTTCTAACTGGAGAAACGACAGCCTAAGGATCCTGAGACCCTTGTTCTAGATTGACTGAGTCCTCTATTTCAGCAACATCAAGACTCAACCCCTCAGTATTTTCTTTACTTCTTCACAGAAATTATTACTAAGAGCACTGCCCAATAAACTTTATGTGAAAAATCTCTATCTCAGACTTTTCTGGAGGACTTCAATCTGGCACAAACCCTAATCCATCAGCTCCTTTTCTTTATTATTGCACCTGCATTCCACAGATTGGTGTTATTCCTGACAACCAGCATTTCACTCTCTACTTTTCACTGCACCAATTGTCATTGGCAGTCACTAATAAATTGGAAAGGGGTACAAGAAGATTTTGTCTTTGTGACAAGAAATCGCTCACTTTCAACAGACGATCCCCCTTCGAGGAAATAGAAGAGTCACCGTGGAACCACCCTTTTTATTTTATTTTTAACTTAATTATGTAATGGGCATCCAACTGTTAAATCTAGTTACATGAAGCCAAACTTGTCCAAGAAATGATGTCTGCATCCTGCCTGTGTCTTTAAACCAAATGGGACCTAGAGATTGGTTAATTAAATACAAATTGGAGTGATTTTTTAAAACATCACAAAATATAAAAATATCTATCTCATACTTATGTCATTTTCAAGCAGAGTGAGAACATACTAAATCATATTTAAGATCAAATAATGTATATAGAATTTTCCCCCTTTCCTCTTTTGATTTATATCTTTCATCTGATACCCTCAGAAATCCTGAAATTTAAATCATCTTATCAAAATTGGTTATGAGTTCCACTATTACATATAACTGATTTATAAATATGGAAAATATTTTTAAAAGTCATAAGATTAAAATAATATCAATATATTCAATAAAGACTAGTACAACGGAGATAGTTTACTATACTAAGGATGTTCCTTCTAGAAGTTTCTCTGAAACTGAAGGTCACCACACATATCACAAGTGATAAAGGTTGTACAAAGGAAACTATCAAAATGTTGATAAAATTAAGCACAAAAATTTTACAAATTGTAAGAACATTCTGAGATAATCTTTAAAGAAAAATATGGAATTTGAATTAGTTGAGCATATCAGAAAGGGTTGCCAATCCATAAGGCATAAAATGGAAGGCCCAGTTGCCAATATGAGTTTTGTCTGTGTGTGTGTGTCTGTGTGTGTGTGTGTGTCCCTACAGGGAGGCACAAAAGACAGAAATAATAAACATGAGTTAACTAGAATGGTTTGTTGGTTTGCATAGTTAAGAAACAAACATGATTCTGAATTAAAGAAAATTCTTACATCCATACAAAGGGGTTTAATAGATCACAGAGGGCTCTATAAAATAACAGTGTTTTATAAAACCAGTTAAAGCAGGAACACAAGCTCAAAATAGAGCCAATCAAAGATAGCTGGGGTAACTGGACCTTAAGATAAGGAATCGAAGTCTTCATATCTGGGGAGTGAGTATCCTGAACATGACACAAAGATGAAAGAGGGTAGGGCAAGGTGGCTTATGCCTGTAATCCCAGCACTTTGGGAGGCAAAGTTGGGTATATCACTTAAGGTCAGGGGTTCGAGACCAGCCTGGTCAACACGGTGAAACCCCATCTCTACTAAAAATACAAAATTAGCTGGATGTGGAGGCTCATCCTTTTAATCCCAGCTACTTGGACGGTTGAGGCAGGAGAATTGCTTGAACCTGGGAGGCAGAGGTTGCAGTGAACCGAGATCACACCATTCATTGCACTCTAGTCTGGGCAACAAGAGCAAAACTCCATCTCAGAAACAAAATAAAACAAAACAACAACAACAAAAGATGAAAGAGAAAAGTTTAGGAAAAGAGGAGGTGCGAGAACAATAGAAAACTGGCTTTTCTTTCATGACTATTAAATATATGTGGTTGAGAGAAAAATAAAGCACAAGTATTTTGAGGGTAGCTTTGAATACATAGCTAGAAAAGCAAAAAGTTAGATCTCTGCTTGTCAAAGTGAGAGTTGTCACCACAAAGGTGATATTTGAAGTCACAAATGTAAATGAGTAATTTGGGAGAAGAACTATTCAATGAATAGAATGGAGTCTTGAGCTTATTCTGTGGGCAACGCTCTCAGAGAAAAAAGTCACACATTACTCAACAGAAACTTGCTTAGTACTGAGAAAACTGTGCCATAGCAAACTGCCCCAAGAGTCTGCACTAAAGAAAATAAATGGTTTGAACACTTTTACTACTTGCCTGGCATTTGTTATTAATTGCAGTGACTGAGTGAGTGACTATTTGTGCAGCTGCTATAAAGTGAACTAAATTTCAGAAATAAAAAATATATGGCATTCATTGAGTCAAAAGTAAAGTTGATGATTAAATGAAATACATAGAAAGGCATCAGTTTTAAATTGCACTTTAACTTCTTCTGGGGTTGAAAATATTTTTTATACTTGCAGCAAAATCCATTCAACTATATTTATAACACGAGAGAACAGAACTAGACAGACATAATTCAAACTAGCAGAGTCTGGAAACTTTCTATAATATTTGATAAATTCCTAGAACTTGATTAAAGACATCTATGAGAATACAGAAATGGTTAAATTTTCTTTTTGGTTTATTTTAATAAATAATATTGGTGCCTTTTTAAATGAAAAAAACATCAGTCCAACTATTAAAACTGTAATCATAAATAGCTCAAGTTACATAATAAATATATAAACAGACTCTTTTTTAGATTAAATCATGCACATGACCAAAAAAAATAGACAAATGTGATCAATTTGTTTTTTTTTGAAGGAAACATACCAGCAACCTAGCTTAATATTAATGAAAAATTGAATATTATTATATCATTATATAAAGATTTTGAAAAATTCTCATAAGTGCATGTGGAAATTCACCCTGCCACAATTTCAAATACGCAAATAGAAAAACAGTGAAGAATCATTTACATAATGGACAAATGTAAATTCATTCTAGTTGTAGAGAGAAGCTCCCTGCTGCCTTGATTATATTATGCTTTCCTGCTGCTACATGAGTTCACAAAAAACTGAAAAAAAAAAAATAACATTGTGCCATTAAGAGTTCGAAGCAAAGAAACAGCAGTGCAATGTTCCATTGATTTCTTCACCCTAAAAATTTCAGCTCATGAATTATCCTTGCTACAGATATTTGAAACATAAAATCATCTGCTTGAAAGATAAACTATGTCAAATGGCATATATGAGAATCCAGCTTTAACTGCTAACTTTAAAGAATTTAAGATAAAGGAAATTACATTTTATTGTGGTTGCTCCTGATTGTTTGTTCAATGAGTTGTCACAGAATCCAATTTCCACATTAGCCATTTTCTGTGTAAAGAATTGATTCTCTTGTCTCATTTATAGCGAAGTGATAGTTCTACAGCCTTCTTGACGTATTATGAAAAGTATTTCCTAAATCACCAGTCTTATGGCAGATAAAACTTGTCTGTTTACACAACAGTCTTTGTTCAATTTTAATCAGTCTTAAGTGCATAACTTTGCAATGAATCAATATTGTGAAAGTATATTTCTAGTAATGTTTATTTCATAACACAATTATGTTTCACATAAATAAAACGGAAAATAATTCTACTTAATAAAGGATAAAAAATAAATATAAAATAAATGCAAATGTAACATTCATAACCCAAAGAAACTCAATGTTCTAGAATTACCCTGCCAGCTAATATATAAATCAAATAAGAATTTTCATCTCAACATTCTATGAATGGAGGGGGGTATGAGCAAATTTTCTAGTGGTATTCTCCACTGATAAGCTCCCTGGTATCCTGCAGCTTTTTTTGTAAGAAGTTTGACCTTTGTCAGTTACTTAATCTTTTAATGACTCAAGTTCTTCACTGAGAAACAGAGGAAATAAATGTTCTTGCCTCATATTATCTAGTAGCAATAAAATAATAATGCAGATAAAATATTATTACAACTACAATTATAGTTGTTTTTATTATTACAAATATACATTTTAGACAAAAAATTCAAGGCAGATTGATTCTTGCCCAGAATATTTCCAGCTCAATCTGGAATCATCAATGTTGAGACTTATTGTTTGCAACTGCTGATATCGTACCACAAACGTGGAAAAGGTCTTTTGTATTACTTCTCAAATTGTCAATACCAACCCTGATTGCATGTACTAAATAATTGTTTAAGATTAGGGCACTGTTGTAGGCAGTTTGGGCTGCTGGAACAGAATATTATACACTGAGTGTCTTTTAACAACAGACAGTTATTTATCACAGTGCTATAGACACTGGAAGTCAGAGATCAGGGTGCCAGCTAGTTGAGTTCTGATTATAACCAACTGGTAATAGCCTGAAACTGCACTTTAAAAGTTTATTTTACCCCTTTTCCTCTTTTCTCTTAGAATCAAGGTAAAGATGTAACCTTGAAGCTTACTGCAGAAATTTCCTTTTTTTCCCCTTAGTCTTAGAATATAGCTTTGAAACGTACTTTCTTTGAAATACCATGTCCCTCCCTTTTGCACGATATACTCCCTACACTGTACACATCTATACTGTATGCTTATATCTAATTATGTGGTTACTTAGAAGTTCCAGATGCTAATCTTGGTACAGACCATGCGGGAGACCAAGATGCAGCATTCCAGAGATTACCTCAAGGCCTTTAGTCTACAACCTGGCCATTTTTAGGATGATGCCATCCCCTTCTGACAGCCACCGTAATAAGACACGCAGACCTTGTACTCAGCACCACTCCCGCATCCTCCATTCCAAGTTCCCTTGTTTAACCCGTTTTCTCAGCCTAAAGTTTGAAGCCGTTTCTAAAGATTCAAGCCAGCCAGTGCCCCACTACTAGCTTTGGAAAATAAAATCACTCTTCTTTGACTGCACTTCACCCTTGTCATTGGCTCTGCAAGCGGTGAGCAGCCAAGCCTGAGCTCCGTTACATGGTGAGGGCCTCTTCTGGGTTGTGGAGAGCAGATTTCTCATTGTGTCCTTACATGGTAAAATGAGGCTGAGAGTGGTCTCTAGTCTCTTCTTATAAGGGCCTTACTAAACTCATTCATGAAGTTCCCACCCTCATGACCTAATTGTCTCCCAAAGGCCTCATGTTTGGCATCAGCACTTTAGAATTTTGACATATGAATTTAGAGCACAAACATTTAGTTTAGAACACAAACATTTTGTCCATTGCAGTCATAAAGGAATAAAATGATAACCAAAAATATCTTGGCAAATGACTTCACCAGGGGCTCTCAGGCCTCCATAGAGCACAGTTCTACATGTACAGTAGTATAAGTAGTGGTAGTAAGTATGAGTAGTGTAAGCAGTGTATCATAGCCTTTAAAGCCTTTTTTCTCCCACATCTTTTTTTCTCTTCCATGTTACCTGAAGTTTTAGGTTTCTCACGGTCTAGAGGGAAAACAAAAATCCTTTTAGAGGAAAATCAATATAATATTTATTATTTCAATTCCCCCCATCTATCGGTTTATTAAAAAAAAAAGCACATTTTTACGCCTATGAAAAATTCTATAAGTCACCAAGAAACTGAAATGGTTATTTTGTATGCATTTTAATGTAAAAACTTATTTTCTATCAAATAAATTTAAAGTGTTCTTTGCTTAATTCAAACTTCATTGTATATACAATTTTGAATATTTGAATTGTTGTATTTATGTACTTTATTAGACATAATTGATTTCCTTCAGACAAATCCCAGTTCATGGAGGGCATCACCGGTCTCCTGATAACTGTTTTTGCCATGTTAAAGCACTTAATCTCTACCAAGGCTCAGTAGCAAAACAGATGTGATTTCTCGTAAGGTGAATTATTAGTGTCTGTAGAAACTGTGTTAGCTTTGCTCTAAAATTCCTAAGCTCCAGTCTTTGAATCATTTTTACCATCTTGCTAACTGCTCCGTATGCCATTTCTTTCCACCACAGACAGTTGAAGCAAAATTAGTTCCGTTGGGTCATATGCTCCAGGAAGCATGGGAGCTTTCAGAAATAGTAGATGGACTTTTCGTAGAGACTTATTCTAGGTCTCACTCAAAACAGGCAGTTTTCCAGGATACCCAGTAAATAAGCAAGAATAATACAACCAAACAGAGATATATATGGCATCCTAAATCTAGAGAGGCCCACAGATTGTTACTTTTCTTAATAGTGGGAGGGGCCAGACATAGCAACTTGTCTTCAGCTTGGAAGGCATATTTCAACATGTTCCATGAGGTAGACCCCTAAAGATTCCACTAAGGTGGCAGGCCCCTGAGTTTCTATGGGATGCATTCCCTAACCTCTGACATGCGTATGTCTTCCAAAAGTCTCCGGAGTACCTGGTACATCTTGTTCATTAGATTCAAAATCATTACATCATAAACATATAGAAGAAACATGACATCTTTGTAAACTAAGAGGTGTTTTGGGTCATTATGGACTGGATTATGACAGAAAGTTTAACAGCTGATATAACCCTGTTTTAGAACTATACAGATGTATTTCTGGCTATGTCTGCAAGCAGACTACTTCTAATATTCTTTACTGAGATATACAGAGAAAAGGGTTGTTTTCCAGATATATTGCTGCCTATCAGTTGCCAAAGAATGTGATGATTTGCCCTAGCAATGAAACAACATCGGAATTAGCAGCTACAACTAGAGTCAGGACATGATATTATCATTTTACTTATTTATTTATTTATTTCATTTTATTATACTTTAAGTTCTGGGATGCATGCCCAGAATATGCAGGTTTGTTACACAGGTATACATGTGTCATGGTGGTTTGCTGCACCCATCAAACCGTCATCTATATTAGGTATTTCTCCTAAAGTTATCCCTCTCCTAGCCCGCCACCCCCTGACAGGTCCTGGTGTGTGATGTTTCCCTCCTTGTATTCATGTGTTCTAATTGTTCACCTCCCACTTACGAGAGAGAACGTGTGGTATTTGTTTTTCTTCTCCTGTGTTAGTTTGCTGAGAATGATGGTTTCCAGCTTCATCCATGTCCCTGCAAAGGATGTAAACTCTTCCTTTTTTATGGCTGTCTAGTATTTCATGGTATATATGAGCCACATTTTCTTTATCCAGTCTACCATTGATGGTATTTGAGTTGGTTCTAAGTCTTTGCTATTGTGAATAGTGCTGCAATAAACATATGTGTGCATGCCCCATTACTGGGTATATACCTAAGGGATGATAAATCATTCTACTATAAAGACACATAAAGACACATGGTATTATTTTTATTAATCCAATTTCATAACTGTCATTTCCATCCATCTGCTGAACAGGAAAAACAGGTGAACTGAATGAACTGTAATAGTAATCACAACTTCAGCATATTTTAAATCCTTAATGGCAGCATTAATCTGTGTAATTTCTCTAGGGATGCAGTGTTGGTTTTGTTTTCATATTTTGTATGTAAAGGAAGGGCTAGTGGTTTCCACTTGACTTTCCCTATCGTAATAGCCTCCTTTCCACGGAGTTAGAAAATCATGTGGGAATTCAAGTCAGTTGCTGATATGTGTAACACAAATATACATTTTAAAACTCAGAAGGTTGCAATAGATTGGGTTTAGGTACCCACTGGGCCCGTGATGAGATGGGCACACTCTGTTGATCATCTGAGCTTTCTAAGACTCTATTCTGACTAGTGCACCACGGTATTATTTCAGTCTACAGAAATTTGTGAGGAGTCAGAGCCAAGATCTAGTGTCCTTGAGAAGTCTGATTAACTTCCATTTGTTAATTAACGGTAAGTCTAGTAAATATTTGCAGATCTTTTGGGGAAAGGTATGAGGAATATTTACAGTATCCATGTTTGGCTATGTAGCTAGGTCTTTCCTCAAGGGGACTCAGACTTCTCTCCATTAAAATGGTTCTGGTACCATAAGTGGATTGAGGGGTGGCTGTAACTCTATTATAATCTAAGGCAGATCCCACTTAACAGACTTGGAGATTCCTACTTATACAAATTTACTAGATTGCCCATTTATTTTAGTTCTGTGGATATGGTGATCAACTACTCAACACAAAAGATCTTTGAAGCATAGACTAGTCTGCTTGGGCCCTGATCTACAACAAATTTACATTACTGTTTTTTCTTAAGGATTAAGTGCCATTATTTGTAATCTGCCATGACAGTAGTTGTTACTTGTACAATATTTCTAGCCTATAAAAAGTAAATACCAAGAAGCTTGTTAAGATGTCAGAGATTCCATGTAACTCTTTTTCTTCTACACATAGTAAAGGCAAAGTATCCTGGACCTACCTGAGAGGTATTTCAGGAGGTAACTGAACAGGCATGATATGATAAATCCACTCAACTTTCAATCTCTCTGACTTTGGGTACATGCCTCTAAAATATGACAGGGAAGTTCTGGTGTTTTAATTTCACTTAATGTAAGCCATTTTTGAACCCAAGTTTTGGTCAACAACAAAGCGAAATGTTAAATCTATTCCAGTCTCCTTGATTTCACATATTGAACCCAGTTTCTCTGCTTAGTGAGTCCATGTTAGTCTATTATTCTGGAATCAAATCAATATTTTTTTCTACCTTGACTAGACACATTTAGGATTATCTCATACTTGTTACTTAAGTTTCTATAAATTTAGAATATCAAAATCCTATATAATTTTATGGTATGTGTGATCCATTTTGTGCAATTTTTTTGTACCACAATGTATGTATTACCCTTTGTTTTCTTTTCTTGTTATGAATAATTACAAGGTATTTAACAAGATTTCTCTTCTCAACAAAAAGAAAAAAAGACTTATTAACTATAAATTCCTACTAGAAAATATGTAGGAAAATTACATTTTACAATTCTCCTTACCTTTCTCACCTTCTTTTTTTTTTGTTTGTTTGTTTGTTTGTTTGTTTGTTTTTGAGACGGAGTCTCGCTCTGTGGCCTAGGCTGGAGTGCAGTGGCCGGATCTCAGCTCACTGTAAGCTCCGCCTCCCAGATTTACGCCATTCTCCTGCCTCAGCCTCCCGAGTAGCTGGGACTACAGGCGCCCGCCACCTCGCCCGGCTAGTTTTTTGTATTTTTTTTAGTAGAGACGGGGTTTCACCGTGTTAGCCAGGATGGTCTCGATCTGCTGACCTCGTGATCCGCCCGCCTCGGCCTCCCAAAGTGCTGGGATTACAGGCTTGAGCCATCGCGCCCAATCACCTTCTTATTTTCAACTGGTCATCATTAATGTTCAAATAAGAATGGCATTGTCATTAGGTCAAATCAAGAGATTCACAGACTGTTGAAAGTTAAGTCTGGTTACAAATATAGGAAGACTAAGAGTCACTGGGAATAGGACATGAGGATGATGGGAAGTTCCTTTCAAGGGCAATTAGCTTTTTCTGGAATCTTTCTGTTTTTATCCATCCTAACTTTTAGGGCCTCAATTCTTCCCAACCAATTTCCTGGGTTTATTATGAAAGGCCTTGGAAGTTTGAAAATTCAGTTTGCATTGTGAGTCAGCCACCTGCAACCTTACAACTTCGGTCTGGTTTTCAAAACTGTCAGCTGGGAAGGAGATGATCATTCATTATCTCAAATGGGAGATGAGGTTGTCTTTAGTGGTAGTAATAAAAACTTCCTTAGAGGAAATTTAGGCTGAAAATGAATGTCCTGAGTTCACTATTTTTTTTTTTTTTTTTTTTTTGGCTTTAAGTATTTTTTTTTTCCAGTCCGCTTAGAAACAATAAAAAAACTTCAAAGTGTAAAAATAATTTTTCTGCTGCATAATTCTGCCTTCTGAGTCTTGCAAAATGTTTTATTTGGACCATGCTAACCTACAATTATATAGGAAAGAGAATTTTGGGAAAAATCGTTTCGGCCTAGCTGAGTTGGCAAAGTAGAATTCCACTACATGATGGACTATCTAGAAATAGTGTCTTCTTGGTAAGACTGCTTTTTTTTTTTTTTTTTTTTTTTTTTTTTTAAATAAGAGAGTGGTAGTCACAGGACTATTTGATTTGTTACTGTGGGTAAATGGTTTTGTAAGCTTTTAGTTTCTTCTTAGGTTCGTTTTTGTAGGCTGCCTATTTCTAAAAAGCTTTTAATTTTCATCTCGTTCGTTCAAATTTTATTTATTGACATAGAGCAGTGGTTCTTCATGGGGGCTACTTTACTCCCTCCCAAGAGGAGGACCGGCAATTTCTGGAACATTTTGCTTATCACAACAGTGGTTTGTTAGTGGCACTTAGTGGGTAGAAACAAGAGATGCTGATAGCATGCTAGAATGTAGAAGACAGCTTGCCTTACCAATGAAAAGTGTATCTGACCCGAAATGTTAATAGCGCAAAGTTTGTGAAACCTTGGTCTAAAGTGTTTCATAACTTTTAACATAATTTTAAAAATCTACTGCATAGTTCATGTTTCCTCTTTGTATTTTACATAAGTAGCTTCCTCATTTCCCTTAAATTCTGATCTGATACATTTTTATTCTTTTGACAACTTTTCAAATATGTATACCATTTTTGTTGTTCACAACAGAGTTCATCTGAAACATATCCGGACGTGTTATTGGAATTTTTTTCATCCCTTTGTTTAGTAGATAGTACCTTCATAATATGTCATGTGAATGGGAGAGGAGGTGAAAGATGAATTAATGAGAACCTGAAGGGAAATATCATCAAGAGAGCAGAAATCTTTCAATATATAAGATTCATAGGTAACATCTTGATTTTGCGTAATGATAATATCCTTCTTATTTGGATAATAGCAGTGGACACTTGAAAATAAAAAGGAGAAATGTGAATTTCTTCTTATAAAATCAATTTTTTCTAACTTTTTTAGGAAGAATTCACAATTAATCGTTTATTTTTCTGTCTGTAATGAGAAGTCTTGTTAAATACTCTGTAACCATTAGTAACAAAAAAAAGAAAATGACCTCAAGTTCAAAATGGGATTTGAAACAGAAATTTCTGACTACCAGCTCTATAAAATTCAAAGGATAGATATATTAATCTGAGGGATTCTAGGATTTTCTTATATATTTGAAAATTTTACATGTATATAAATTTTATGAATTTTAAAGTGTATGATATAAATTTAAAATAATATGTAATTTATATTTTTATAACCACTAAATTTATACATATTACATATACATTTTACTAAAATAAAATTATTATTGTATATAAATTTAATTTTTCTTCTTTGTTGTATAAAAACTTTTAATAATAATCAAAATTATTTCTGACACTATTGCATTTTTATTTTAATGAATTGAAAAAAGATTTAGATGTTATTTTATTTAACAATAGAGCTTGAACTTTGATGTACATTATGCTTGTTTGGGTAAGGCTGGTAAAAATGCAAATTTCTGATTCCTCATTTAAAGATTGTGACTAAATTTCAAAATGGAGCTGGTCTCTCTTCTATCTATCTATACACACCATAGAAATTTCAGAAGCCTTGAAATGTAAGAAAAATTATATTTTAACCTAAATACCAAAAGAGAGAAAATTAGTATATATAAATATTCTATGATAGGTTTGTACTCAATACATGATAAGGAAATTCAGTCATAAGAAAAAACATCTATCAAGCATCTAAAATTTGAAAAAGGCTTTTTTTACACAATATCGGCGTAAAAAACAACAACTAAATTACAACATGCATTTGTTGGCTTTTGCTAAATTATGTTTTGGTTACAGACCACAAAGTTTCAGTGGGACACATCTACAAAAAGTTCTATTTCCTACTACTGAGACAAGTTCATAGTGGGTTGACTGTGGGTTTCTTTACCATATTAATTCAAGGACTTAAGCCGTAAGAGTAGTCCCAATCAAAGGAACTTCTGCCTGCATGGAAGAGGGAAAACCGTGAAAAGACCTTTAAAGATTTCCCTTGGAAGTGCCCATCCCACTTCTGTTTATATTTTTTTGGTCAAACTGAATGTGTGCCCGACGGCAAAGCCTGGAGTTCACGGAATATGAATGTACCTCCCTTACAGGGAGAGGCAATACATATTTTGAAACATTCGTACAATCTTAAAATCTACAACATTGCCTTGCGGAAATTTTAAACATGACGTTGGAGAAAAATACTGTCTAAAATGTATTTTTAAATATGTTAGCAAAGACACAACTAAAATTGTAGATAGATGTGTTAGTTAATTTTAACAAACATCCTAGAGTACATTCATTTGAAGTACCATATTCACATATTCATGAAGTAATGTTGAATGTTTTGGCAGGGAGGGAAGAAGGGAGCCAGTTAGTATTATCAACTTTATTAATGTTGGATCCGTATAGTAAAAGTTCTAGGTTTCTTGGATTAATGTTAGAATTTTATTAATAAGAATAAAGTTACCCTAGAAAGAAGCTCTATTTATTTAAATAAGTGATGGTCAAGATATGTTGATTTTTTGGTAATCTTATAGGTATAATTTTGAATATACAGATGGATGCATTGCAAGACATACTTCTAAGTGATATTATTGACCTAGGGTTTAGATTCAGAAGATTTTTGTCACTTGAGTCTCTCCAGAAAGTTAGCAATAAAATTTAATTTACGCCTTAAAATAATATTATTTCTGTCAGAAACTAAATTCTACATGATTGTGTGAAGGCGATTAAAAGATAAAAAGCTAGAAATGTGTTGAAGCTTAAAGAACAGATAGTATGAGATTTTGTATCTCCTTATTGATAAATACATGTATATGTGGTGGAATTTTTTTTTTCATTATTTGCTTTAATTTTTAACATCCACCCAGTAATGGGTTTATGAAAGAGGAAACCTGTAACTATTATCTACCACAAAATACCTTGTGATTTGTCCTGGCTCAGGTCAGTGTGCAGCAGAAAGAAAGGTCGGACCTGGGAAAATCATGCTAAAAGACGATTATAATGTATGATAAAATGTCATAAATGTACTTTTAAAAAGAAGATACATTTATTTAAATGCATCTACTATAAAAACAGTGGAAATAACTGATTAGTACAAACTGGATAAATTTTAAATAATTCATAGAGGACATGACTTTTAAATGGGGCCTTGAAAATTGTTTCATAGCTAGATATGGGCAGAGTAAACAGGCAAGAGTGACAAAGCAGAAAATAAAAAATTATGAAAGCATCAAAGTATGCTCTCTGTTACTGATTTCACCAAGCCAAGGTTCCTGTTCTTTTTCAGTCAGGACTTAAAATCAGTTAAAAGTACACATATGCAAAAATAAAACTATTCGGGTTGTGATAGCATAGATAGACATTTATATTCTCATTTACATACTCACATAATTTAAAATTTAAAAATTATGATGAGATTCACTTTTTATATGTTATAAATTAATATTTATTAATATAATTAATATTTATGAATATATAATTATATATTGATACATCAATTGTTTTTCTTTTCAATTAGTGGGAATTGTTAAATCACTAATGTATAAATAGAATTGAGATAAAAATCTTTCAAGGGCCTGTAGAACACTAAATATTTCATATATTTCCTCCAAAACTTTATATCTTCAAATAGTTTTACCATTCTTATGATATATATCATAAATGACTACAGGCTTAAATATTTAATTTAATCAAGAAAGACTAATTCCTGAAAAAAAAAGTCTTTCTCATTTGCACTTGCATTTTTTCTTCTTCTATTTTTAAATTTTAGCCAATCAACTATAAACACAAAACATGGCATAACGAATGTAGTCTCTATCTTGGAAGCCATTTTCAATCTCTTTAAGCTTGACATTGAGGCTATTTTTCATTATTACCTATCTCCAGCTCTGGGATTACTTCCCATTGTGTTATTTCACTGTATGTCCCTTGGCTCATCTGATATGGGTTTTCAAATTCTTCCTTCTATTTTTCTAATTAAGTTTATGTCATTTGGAACTATTTACTATATGTCATCTGCCTCTGAGGAAATCTTAGATATAAAATTATTATATTTCATGGTAGTTCTTTAATTGTCTGGAAAGCAGCTCTGAACTTAGACATTTTTGTTTTATCTAGAGATGTTAGTGGGATATGGAGTTAGATGTGTGAGTTTTTTCACAACTGTTATGAGTATAATAATTAAATGCTCTTGCCGGGCGCGGTGGCTCAAGCCTGTAATCCCAGCACTTTGGGAGGCCGAGGCGGGCGGATCACAAGGTCAGGAGATCGAGACCATCCTGGCTAACACAGTGAAACCCCGTCTCTACTAAAAAATACAAAATCTAGCCGGGCGAGGTGGCAGCGCCTGTAGTCCCAGCTACTCGGGAGGCTGAGGCGGGAGAATGGCGGGAACCCGGGAGGCGGAGCTTGCAGTGAGCTGAGATCCGGCCACTGTACTCCAGCCTGGGCGACAGAGCGAGACTCCGTCTCCAAAAAAAAAAAAATAATAATAATTAAATGCTCTTACTAGAATGAGATTTTGTGTGGCAATTCCAGGTCACTATATTATGATATTCCTACAATGCTGTAAGATATACCTGAGAGACTGAGAGACTGAGTAACTTATGAAGGAAAGAGGTTTAATTGTCTCACAGTTCCACAGGCTGTACGGGAAGCATGGCTGGGGAGGCCTCAGGAAACTTACAATCATGGCAGAAGGTGAATGGGAAGCAGGCACTGTCTTTACTTGGCCAGAGCAGGAGAAAGGGAGTAAAAAGGGAAGTGCTACATACTTTGAGACAACCAGATCTTGTGAGAACTCACCAGCTATCACAGAAAGAACAAGGGAGAAATCTCCCTCCATGATCCATCACCTTTCACCCCAACAATGGAGATTACAATTCAACCTGAAATTTGGATTGGAATACAGACCCAAACCATATCAGTCACCATCCAGAAATTGGACAACCTTCTATGAACAGCATCCAAGACATAAAAATCATAATTAATTAAACACCATATGTAGAGGATCCATGAAGAAAGAAAATCTACACTTTCAATTTTCTTCAAGCTGCTATAACCTATAATGATCACAAAATAATCTGCCACGCATCCGTGTGCAACTTTTATTCCTCCAACAGTTTTTAAATTTTTTACTGAGGATACCTTTGTGTTTTAAATACATGTATTACATATCATTCTGCTTACATGCTGCAATAAATTCCCATTAAAATTAGAATCCCATTAGAATCCCTATACAAAATAATTTTTAACATTGCTTACAAGACAGAATTCAATCTGGTTTACTTCTGTGTCTTCACTTTCATTTTGCCTTTTGCTATGGCTATTTTTTTGTTTTGTTTTGTTTTGTTTGTTTGTTTGTTTGTTTGACAGAGTTTCACACTTGTTGCCCAGGCTGGAGTGCGATGGCGCGATCTCGGCTCACTGCAACCTCTGCCTCCCGGGTTCGAGAGATTCTCCTGCCTCAGCCTCCTGAGTAGCCAGGATTACAGGCATGTGCCACCATGCCTGGCTAATTTTTGTATTATTTTTAGTAGAGATGGGGTTTCTCCATGTTGGTCAGACTGGTCCATGGTTTTATTATTCTACTTTAAACCTGTGTTTTCCCCTGCGACCATGTATCCCTGAGGCTGACTCATTTTTTTCACATATCTGTTCAATTACACCTTTTCAAAGATTTTTTTTTTTTTTTTTTTTTTTTTGAGACGGAGTCTCGCTCTGTCGCCCAGGCTGGAGTGCAGTGGCGCGATCTCGGCTCACTGCAAGCTCTGCCTCCCGGGTTCACGCCATTCTCCTGCCTCAGCGTCCCGAGTAGCTGGGACTACAGGCGCCCGCCACGTCGTCTGGCTATTTTTTTTTTTTTTTTTTTTTTTTTTGTATTTTTTAGTAGAGACGAGGTTTCACCTTGTTAGCCAGGATAGTCTCCATCTCCTGACCTCGTGATCCTCCGGTCTCGGCCTCCCAAAGTGCTGGGATTACAGGCTTGAGCCACCGCGCCCGGCCTCAAAGATCATTTTTAACCGTAGAATTCTCTGGAATATTTTTCAGTTTACTTTTTCTTAACATTTATGCCAATCAAATATTATTCTGTTCATTTTATTTTAAATGTGTTTATCGTAGCTTATATCTATAAGCCATAGTCTTCTGAATTCCAGATATTTGAGGATTGGCATCTTATATGGTTTGTATTTGATATAAAATATACACTTGCTTTTTGAAATCATATGGCAGAAATTAATGTATAATTAAAACAATGATTTTCTACTTCACTATTTCTCACAAATTGCATAATTTCCTAGCAGCAAATGCTTTTGATAGTTCTATTTTTGATTTTTTTGTGGGTACTCAGTTTTTGCTCTGCATATTGAAAAATGAAAACAAGAACCAAAGTGAATCAGGTGATTTTCAGTAACTTAATGGAGAGGTTAACTACATTTTTAAAATATGAAAGGAAACAAAAATATTATATTAGGCACTATATTATGTATCTTTTTCTTACCAACTCAACATAAAATTTATTTATAATGCTTTTTTCCAAACTAATAAAAGAAAATTTAATTTCATATAGCAAATATTTAAGTGGGAGGTAAAATATTACCAGGCATTATGTCTACTATGCAGGTAAATTATGTTATGTTTCAAGAAAAGTAGCTCTTAGCTGGAGACAAATTGAATTTAAAGAGATGAACACAATTAAGAAAGGATTCTTGTAACAGGTTGAAATGCCCAAACCTAAAATGATGCATTAAAGAGGGTAGTTTTGCAACCATAACAAAATTATCTGTTTTTAAAGTGTTAGCTTTTCTGAAATTTTACTCTAGCCGTTAATTATTTTCTGATAAAGACTAAATAAATGAAGAAATGATGCTATGTATATATATTTAAAATGTAAAACAAAGAGTATCTTACTATAAATATGGCTTATTGATGGCAAATAGTTTGTGCTAGGGTATTAATAAAATATATTTTAAGAGTATGTATATTTATGGTAATTACTGTATTTGTCTATTATTTATTTTATTTTAAAAGAACATTTTAAATCTATTTTTGTCACAAATTTCTGAATAAATTATAAAATTTTATGGCTGGAATTAAGATATTCCAATCAATAGCAGTTACAATCCAATAACTTCAATTGACATTAAAAAGTGCCTAAATGATTTAAAGTTCAGAAATCCAATTTTAATCCTTATTTTTAAATTCAGTTCAGTTATTTTTCAAGCTTTTACTTACAATTAGTGTTAACCATCATAAGCAGTGACACAACAGAGACTTTTTAACTAAATTTATTTTCATAAAGATTATTGGTCATTTTCAATAACAACAGTCATATTTTAAATTAGAGTAAAACACACTGAACTCTTAAATTTTGTCAAGTTTAAGAATATTTAAATAATATGGATTTTCACATCATCTGAATTCAGATTTGCAATGGAAAAACATACAATATAGGCTTTTCAATACACAAGTTGTGAATGCTAATCGTAATTGTCAAAGAGGATGCCTTAGATCCTAAAGGTTATATTTGAATTAAAGTTCCACTACTCATTTTTAAATTCATTTGTTTATTTACTTATTTCTTCATTCCACAAATAATTATTAACTATACTTTATTATCTGGTCAATGATTTACTAAATGCCTACAATTTGTGAGTCACCATTACACATAATGGAGTCAAGATGGTTAAAAATTCAGACAGGGCTGGTCGCGTTGGCTCAAGCTTATAATCCCAGCACTTTGGGAGGCCAAGACAGTTGGATCACCTGAGGTTAGGAGTTCAAGGCCGCCGGGCCAACATGGCGAAACCCCTTCTCTACTAAAAAGGAAAAATATCCAGGCACTGTGGTGGGCGCCTGTAATCCCTGCTGCTCAGGAGGCTGAGGCAGAAGAATCGCTTCAGCCCAGGAAGTGGAGGTTGCAGTGAGCTGAGATTGTGCCACTGCACTGCAGCCTGAGTGACAGTGTAAGACTCTGTCTCAAAAAAAAAAAAAAAAAAGAAGTCAGACAGGATTCCTGCTTTTATTGAGCTCACACATCTACAGCTAATAGTATAAAAATGATCTAGGTAGCGACAAACTCAACAAATTCATTTGGGCTAATTCTAATATATTTTTAAAATTTTTGATGTCTTAATTCTTTTTAAGTTTTAAGATTTGCTCTATAAAAATGAAAATTAATGAAAATTAAAGCTATGAAAGAGCAATGGGATGGCAACAAAATGTTCATATTAAGATTTTTTTTAATGTAAGAAGTCACAGCTGGGTTTACTGGTCAAAATTTTGTTTATATGTGGTTTAGTTATATTTGTGGAAGGGGAAGCTAAGAGTTTATGTAATATCTGTGTGCAAAGGAAAGAGAGGAAGAAAGAGAGATCTAGAAGAGCTTGGATATAAAAGCTCCCATCAGTAGTACTGGAATGGTATCTATCCCCAAGTTAAGTTGGTACATGTTTGGACCTGGCCAGGTCACTTCAATAGACTTGATCACATAAAATTAATAAATAATGGATAAGGGAAATGCAAGTGTTCAACAAAAGTAGAGTATTTTCAGTCTTGACTTATTCCTAGTATTTCTCAAAATAAATGAAATAGATGTAAAATAACTGGAGGCAAACTACAAACAATGTGAAAAAATAATTTTTAAAAACATAACTCTTTTAAAGAAAATAATTCTACTAGATCCAGGAAGTAGTGTAGAAACCCTTTTGTTTAAGTAGGTATCATTTGTCAATTTTTCATTTTGTTGCAATTGCTGTTGAAAACTTAGTCATAAATTGTTTCCCAAGGCTGACGTCCAGAATGGTGTTTCCTAGGTCTTCTTCTAGGATTCTTACAGTTTGAAGTCTTTTTTATTTATTTATTTATTTATTTATTTATTTATTTTTTATTTTTATTTTTATTTTTATTTTTATTTTTTTATTTTTATTTTTTTGACACGGAGTCTCGCTCTGTCTCCCAGGCTGCAGTGCAGTGGCACGATCTCCACTCATTGCAAGCGCCGCCTCCCAGGTTCACACCATTCTCCTGCCTCAGCCTCCAGTGTAGCTGGCACTACAGGCGCCTGCCACTGCGCCCGGCTAATTTTTGTATTTTTAATAGAGACGAGGTTTCACCAGGTTAGCCAGGATAGTCTCGATCTCCTGACCTCGTGATCCACCCGTCTTGGCCTCCCAAAGTGCTGGGATTACAGGTGTGAGCCACTGCGCCCGGCCAGTTTGAAGTCTTACATTTAAATGTTTAGGCATCTGGAGTTAACTTTTGTATATGGTAAAAGGTTGGAACCCAGTTTCATTCTTTGGCGTGTAGTCAGCCAGTAATCACAGCAACATTTATTGAATAGACAGTCCTTTCTTCAGTGCTTATTTTTGTCACTTTATAGAAGATCAGATGGCTGAAGGTTTGTGGTTTTGTTTCTGGGTTCTCTATTCTGTTTCATTGGAGTATATGTATTTTTGTACCACTACCATGGTGTTTTGGTTACTGTAACTTTATAGTATAGTTCGAAGTCACTTAATTTGATGCCTCTGGCTTTGTTATTTTTGCTTAGAATTGTTTTGACTATTTGGGCTCTTTTGCTTTCATATGAATTTTTGAGTATTTTTTCTAATTCTGTGAAGAATGACATTGGTAATTTGATAGCAGTAACATTGAATTTGTAGATTGCTTTCAGAAGTGTGAACATTTTAATGATATTGATTCTTCTGATGCATGAGCATGGGTATTTTGCTATTCATTTTTGTCATGTTATTCTTTCCACAAGTTATACTTTCCTTGCAGAGATTTTTCACCTCCTTGTATAGCTATATTTCTAGTTATTTTATTATTTTTGTGACTATTGAAAATAGAATTGTGTTCTTGATTTGACTCTCAGTTTGAACATTATCAGTGTATAGAAATGCTACTGATTTTTTAAAATTTATTTTGTATACTGAAACTTAACTGAAGTTGTTTTATGGGTATGGAAGCCTTTTCATGGAGTTTTTAGGGTTTCCTAGGTAAAGAATAATATTATCAGTAATAGGAAATAATTTGACTTTCTCTTTTCCTATTTGAGTGCCTTTTATTATTTTCCAGGCTGATTACTGTGGCTAGGACTCCCACTACTATGTTGAGTAAGAGGGGTGAGAGTGGGCCTCCCTGGCTGGTTCCATTTCTCAAGGGAAATGATTCCAGCTTATGCCCATTCACTATTATGTTGGCTTTGGCTTTGTTATAGATGGCTCTTACTATTTTGAGGTATATTCCTTCTAGGTGTGCTGTATTTTATATAATGCTTTTATTGCATTTGTTGAGATTGTCATGTAGTTTTTCTTTTCAATTCTGCTTATGTGGTGAATCACATTTATTAATTTGCATATGATGAAGCAACTTGAATCCTAGGAATGAAAGCTACTTGACTGTGGTGAATTAACTTTTAGATGTGCTGCTAGATTTAGTTTGCTAGTATTTTTATTTATTTATTTATTTATTTTTTGAGTTTTGCATCTGTCTTCATCAGGAATATTGGTCTGTAATTATTATTTTTTCTTTTTGATTTTTTCAGATTTTGGTGTCAGGATGATACTAGTATTGTAGAATGAGTTAAGAAGCAGTGTCTCCTTCTCAATGTTTTAGAACAGTTTCAGCAGTGTTGGTACCAGCTCTTATTTGCACATCTGGTAGAATTTGGCTATGAATTCATCTGGTCCAATTCCTTGTTTTTTTTTTTCCTTTGGGATTGGTAGCTTGGTAGGTGTTCATCTATTACTGAATCAATAGCAGAACTCATTATTGGCCTGTTCCTTGTTTCAATTTCCTGATTCAATCTCGAGAAGATGTGTGTTTTCAGGAATTTGTCTACTTCCTCTGGATTTACTAGTTTCTGTACATAAAGGTGTTCATAATAGTGTCTGAGGATCTTTTGTATTTCTATGGAATTGGTTATAATGTGACCTTTGTCATTTCTGATTTTGGTTATTTAGATCTTTTCTCTCTTTCTTTCTTTATCTAGCTAGTGATCTATTAATCTTGTTTATCTTTTCAATGAAACAACTGTTTTTGTTTTAGAATAGATTTTGGGTCTCAGTTTCTTGCAGTTCTTCTCCCATTTTGTTATTTATTTTGTTCTGCTAGCTTTGGGGTTTGTTTTTCCTGTTTTTCTAGTTCCTCTAGATATGATGTTAGATAGTTAATCTGAGATATTTATAACTTGTTCAGGTAGCTATTTAGCGATATAAACTTTCCACTTAACATTACATTTACTATATGCAGTCCACAGATTTTGGTGTATTGTATCTCTGTTTTCATTTATTTTAAATATTTTAAAATATATGCCTTAATTTTGTTGTTTACTCAAATGTCATTCAGGAGCAAGTTGTTTAATTTCCATGTAATTTTGTGGTTTTCAGAAAACTTCCAGGTATTGATGTCTATTTTTATTCCACTGTGGTCTGAGAGTATGGTTGGTATAACTTCCGTTTTTCTGAATATATTGAGACTTGCTTTATGTCTGAGCATGTGGTTGATCCTGAAATATGTTCTCTGTACAAATGAGAAGTATGTATATTCTGTGATTGATGAGTGGAATGTTCTGTAGATGTCTATTAGGTCTAATAGGTCAAGTGTCAAATTTAAACCTAGAATTTCTTTGTCAGTTTTCCACCTTGATGATCTAATATTGCAAGTGGGGTGTTGCCATCCCCTATTATTAATGTGTGGCTGTATAAGCCTTTTTGTATGTCTAGAGGTAGTTGTTTCATGAATATGGGTGCTTCTATGTTAGGCACATATATATTTAGGATCATTAAGATTTCTTGTTGAATTGAATTATCAGTATGTGATGCCTTTCTTTGTTCTTTTTTACTGTTGTTGGCTTAAAGTTGGTTTTATCTGATATAAGAATAGCTACCCATACTCATTTTTCTTTTTCATTTGTGTGCTAGATCTTTGTCCAACCCTTTACTTTCAGCTTATGAGTGTTATTTAGTGTGAGATGGTCTCTTGAAGACAGCCAATGGAAGGGTCTTGTTTTTTTAATCCAATTTGGAAGTCTGTGCTTTTAAAAGTGGAGCATTTTGGCTGTGTACATTAAAGTTTAATATTGATATATGAGGCTTTGATCCTATCATGAAGTTGTTAGCTAGTTGTCTTGTAGTTTCTATTCTGTGGTTGCATTATAGGGTCTGTGAGCTATGTATTTATGTTTGTTTTTGTGGATAGCATTTTTTCTTCTTTAATTTTCATGTTTAGAACTCTCTTAAGAATCTCTTGTAAGACTTGTCTACTGGTAATGAATTTCCTTAGTGCTTGATTGGAAGAGTTTTTGTTTCCCCTTTGCTTAAGAAGCTTAGTTTGGAGTAATATGAAATTCTTAGTTGGAATGTCTTTTCCTTATGGATACTAAAAATAGGTCCCTAATCTCTACCAGTTTTAAGTTTTCTGCTGAGAAGTCCACATTAGCCTGATAGGATTCCCTATGTACATGATCTGACCATTTTCTCTAGCTTTCTGTAAAATTTTTTATTTGGTGTTAACCTTGGACATTTTGGTGACTATATGCCTTTGTGATGATAGTTTTGCATAGCATCATGTATATGTACTCTGGATTTATTGTAACTGATGTCTACCTCTCTACCAAGATAAGAGAAATTTTCTTGAATTATTTATTCAAGGATGTTTCCATGTTAATTACTTTTTCTCTTTTTCGTTCAAGAATGCCAATAATTCAAAGATTTGTTTACAGAATCCCACACTTCTTGAATAATTTGTACATTTTTCTTATTTTTTTTTTTTGTTTTTTTAATCTTTGGCTGACTGGGTTTGTTTGAAAGACAGACCTTCAGGATTTGAAATTCTTTCTTCATTATGGTCTAGTCTATTGATAAAGCTTTCAATAGTATTTTGAAATTCCTTAAGTGAGTTTTTCAATTCCAGAAGCTCTAATATTTTTAAAGATGTTTGTCTCTTCTTTTCATTTCCTGAATTGATTTAGAAGTCTGTGCTGATTTTCAACCTTATCTTGGATCTCATTGAGTTTTCTTGCAATCCATGCTTTGAATTATTTACCTGTCATTTCTGAGTTTTCATTTTGGTTAAGGACCATTGCTGGAGAGCTAGTGTAATCCTTTGGTAATATCACTACCTTCAAATGCTTTATGGTGCTGGAATATTTGCACTGGTTCCATTTCATATAGAGATAATGGCATTCCTAATGTTTGTAATTATTTTCCTATTGGTAGGATTTTTTCCTTTTTATTTCTTTCCTTGTAATATGATTATTATTTTTTTCTTGTTTCCTTTCCCTCTCCCCCTAGGGGTTGGGACTGTAGGGAATGTTGAGTAGGGGCTTTTGATTTTGCTTCTATTGTCCTATGCACTTTCAGCAAATTTTATATTGGGCTGTGCAGTTGGATCTATAAGCCAGTAGATGACTTTCATGAGTAAGAGCCAGCTGAAACTAACATGGTAGGAGAAGCTTGTTTATTGGGAGAAGATCTCTGTTACCTCGGGCAATAGACTGATCCATGGAGTGGTCTGAGCTCCCTGCTCAGCCTAGCATGGGTGGGGGACAAAATGAGAGGGACCAGGTTGGACAAGCCCACCTACAGATCTCCTGAGGGCAGGCACAGGCACTGGTGCTGAGGGACAATCCAATGGTGGTCACTGAGGGACCAAAATTGTATGTAGGCATGGAGCTGGGAAACTTCCAGGGCCTCAGGTTCTCTGTCTGGGCAGAGTGAGGTGGCCCAGGCTTCAAATCCAGGACAGTAGGTATTTCAGGTACATGGAAATCTGCCTGGATATGGAGTGCAGAGAGCCCTGCTGTACCGCTGTCTCTGCACAGGAACGGTGGGACACCTCAGGATGCTGATTCAGGCAAGTGGGTGCTCAGAATACCTAAATATCTGCCTGAGTGTGAAGTAAAGAGGGCACTGTTTCACCATAATCTCTTCACAGGAAAGGTTGTATAGCTTAGGTGCTGATCCAGGTGCATGGGTGCTCTGGCTGCTACGTTTAGTTAAAAATATGTTTTTCTTAATTTAATGTTTTAGCTTTCTGGGATAAAATTATAACAATAAAGTAAAATTAAATGTTTTCTCACTAAGGCCTCAGTGCTTTCAATGCCCATCTGTCTTAGATATTTTTCTTAAGTCTCAAAAACCTATGTTGTTTTTCATTATATGTAAAATGGTTATTTCATCGTGAGATAATAAAACATAAAAACATGGAAAATGGTACATGTGTTAATAATTAACTCTAATTTTAAACGGGGAATATAGTTTTTTCTTTGATTTAGACATAAATCAAACATTATTGTTATTTATTATTTTATTGGTATCAATAATTTTATAAAAGAAGATTATGTAAAGTCACACTTAAGTACTTACCACAATTTCATGATTATGGAATGGTAAAAGATCTATAATTCTTTTCATTTGTGCTATTTTTTCTAAACTATGTCACTGTACTCAAAATAACACTGTATTTATCCTTTTTATGTTTCTTATTTATTTGTCACCATTAGATTATACTTTTTAATTAATTGATACACTAGATATTAAATTCTCTGAATCTCGGAATCACTCTTAATGTGGTTAAGTCAAGTGCACAAAAATAATATGGATTGGTAAGTTTCATTAGCCTTTCTCTGTATGATTTATAGTCTTGTCTCTTGAATAATGCAGTAATGCAGTTTGAGACAATATGTAAGGTCCTTCACAGTGAAGGTGCCTTTCCTCTCTTGCTACATACAAAGCATCACTTATTCCATTTATGAATATTAAAACACTGGCTTAAATTATAACAGCATCTTTCAGGGGTTATCATTAGTACTTCAAGTACAAATTGAATATCTTTCATGGTAGATGATCACAATAAATGAGACAGTAAGTTAAAAATTCAAGTGAAAAGTCTCAGTCTTATCCCATCGGTGACTTTTGACCCTAAATCAATTATTTTACTCTAAAGGGTGAAAGCCAATACACAGATTGATGTTAAAAATTTATATTTAAGGTCATATTTTAAAATTGTATAAGGATTGTGGAGAAAATGTAACAAAAATATTTTCTAATTCTCATAAAATGTAGTTTCTGAATATATAATCTAAACTTCTTAATGTCTTGCCAGCAATATGAATGGAACTGGAGGTCATTATCTTAAGTGAAACAACTCAGAAACAGAAAGTCAAATACAGGCATGTTCTCACTTATAAGTGGAAACTAAGTAATGTGTACACATTGGCATAGAGTGTGGAATAATAGACACTGGAGGCTAAGAAGGGTGGGAAAGTGGGAAGGGGCAGAGGGATAAAAAATTACTTCATAGATACATTGTACATTATTCAGTGATGGCTACACTAAAGGCTCACATTTCACCACTACCCAACATATCCATGTGACAAAATTGTACTTGTACTCCTTAAATGTATACAAAATGTTTTGCCTCTACTTCCTATTAACTGTATAATCCTGAACATAACTTTCATTTCTGTGAGCTTCAGTTTCCTTATTTTAAAAAGTTTATAAGTAAATAATTATACTTTTGGTTCCTTTGAGATTGGATGAGACCATAAGAAAAAAAAGAAATGTGGAGACAAATATATGTTGATTTTGGAATTTTAGAAGGATAGGGTAGTTACCAGTAACACCCTGGAAGTTTTGCATCATGGGGAAGAATTTATTCGATGAAACCTGCAAACCTGGAGAAATTCAGATCCTTTAATTGAGAAGTATTAGCCAAAACATGCCCAATGACTAAATAGAAAACATATTTGCAACCAAGTTCACCATGTGTTATTTTAATTTCCATATTAAAGTTTGTTTATTTGTTTTCAATTACAATACGGTACTCACTGTATAAGAAATAGGAATCTCACATGGAACAAAAACTCTCTGAGAAGCCCCTATATTAATGATTGATTATCTCAAAACCTGAAACAGAAATGTTTAAAACTACTGTTGTCTCCTCAGTAGGTTATTTTCTGATAATGAACTAGACTTTCTTAAACTCTGTATTTTTATTTGAACATAGCTTTCAAATTGCATAATTACTTAAGGTTCTAGATCATCTGGCTGCTTGTTAGTATTTAAATGTGTTTGTAGACATTTTGTTTACTTGGTAATTATTGTTGACATACTTGTCTGCCTTTTGGCCAGCATTTGCATAGTAACATTCTCTAGGAGACTACAAATAATACCTTTTCTATTGCATAAGATCACCTTTAAATAAATAATTAACAACATGCCAAATCTGCCTTTTTTATATCTAGTGGTTAGGGACAAGAATAATTACTTTTTTTTCTGATATTGGTGATGGTGAGCTATGTTCTCTTGTGAATATTGCATTTTTTAGAAAGAAATGAGTGTCAATTAACAGCAGTTGCCTGAGATATATTTGCCACATGTGTGAGTATTTACTTCCTTTTCAGAATCAAGGGTAAAGATACATGTAGTAAAGTGACTGAAAATAACTAAATATACTTGTATAACACGATTATGTTTGCATGTTGTATGTCCCATGTATACCCAAATCATGAGTTGGACAATCCCAGAACCCAGTAAGATACTTTCTTGCCACCTAGAGCTAACTACTATCCTGGATTATCTCATCATCTATCAGTCTTGACTATTCTCAAATTTCCTATACCTGGAATGATATAGAACAAACTTTTTTTTCTATCTTGGGCTTATCTCATTCAGTAATTATGTCTGTGAGGTTCATTTATGTAAATATCCAGGAGTTTATTCTTTTGTATTGTTCTGTAGTATTCCCTCATAATATTTATTCCAATTTATTCATCCTCTATTTGCTAGACAATTGGTTTTTTCAAGATTTTAACTATTATAAATAAATCTGTTGTGAATATTCTTGGTTTTGTGTGGACTCATTTCTCTTACATATACAGGAGAAACGGCCAGTTGTCCAAAAGGGTTTTATACGTCTACTAGCAGTGTATGAGGGCTTGAGTTGCTCCTATATTACCCACATTTGGCATTTGCAGTCTTAATTATAGTTACTCTGGTGGCTGTATAATAATACATTTTTTTGTATTTTTAATGTATAATTTCCCCACAAATAGTAAAGTTAGCTTCCTTTTATTATACTTATTAAATAATAAAATAGCCCTTCTCCTGAGAGCTCTTTGCAAAAGCTCTTTCCCACTGTTATTATTATTATTTTTCTTTTTTATTTATAGATGTCCTTTTTATGTTTGGATATGAGTCCTTCAAAAAATGTATATACAGCAAATAATTTTTCTATTTCTTGGTGTTTTCACTTTCTATATGATGTCTCTGGAAGGACAGGAAATCCTAGTTAGAATAAAAGCCAATTTGTTATTTTTCTTTTTTGGAATGCTTTAGTGTTTTTGACTCCTGTATTAAAGATCTTTGCCTATTGTAACATCGTGTAGATAACTTTCTGTGTTTTCCTCAAGACTTTAGATTGTTTTTTCTTTTCACAGTTGTGTCAATTTCATTGAATGTTGTAAAATAGGTGTCAGGTTTCCTTTTTTTCACTATAGATATCGAACTGCTTGATTCAATATCACTTACTGACTACATGTTTCAACCTCATTTACATAGTTTAATTCCATTGACACCTTTTATACAAATCAAGTGAACGAATAAATAAAGCAAGCAATACATATTTTATATAAAATGTTTCTGATAACAGCACATGGAAAGTGATTTAGTAAATTAAATAAAGTAGTATTGATCAAAAATATAAAATTAAGAATTCTAAAATGAAAATATCAATAAATACTGATTTTATCTTCTTAAGTAAAATAATAGGTGAATTTAATTCCTAGATAATAGATGGTTAAATTTGTACCCACCACTAATAAGAAAATAGCAGTCTAAAAGCAAACTTGATGCTACATGAACTGAGAAGAATCTATGGATAAATGTTTAACTTCCGCTTCTGATTTAAAAAGGATGCAAAGCACACAAATATGCACACACACAGGCCTTGTTCTAACAAAAAGTAACTAAAGTGTGTAAAATAACACTATTCCTGCATTCCTCTTCATCTTCCTCCTTCAACATGCTTTTATACTGCCTAACTTTCCCAGTTTACGACTATCTTTTTCTGGTCCATATCTTTAAAATATGTTATTATGCACTACACTATGTTCCCCCAAAATTTGTATGTTGAATCCCTATCCCCCCGATATGACTAATTTGTAGATAAGGCTGTTAAAGAGGGAATTAAAGTAAAGAGACATCATAAGAGCGTAATGCAATAATACTGGTGTTTTCATAAGAAGAGAAAGAGGTATCAGGGCTATACATGCCGAGAAAAGGCCACAGGAAGGTGCACTGAGCAGGTGGCCACCTGCAAGTCAAGGAGACGGGCCTCGGGAGAAATCAACACTGCTGGGTCCTTGATCTTAGATTTCCATCATCCTGAACTGTAAGAAAATACATTACTGTTTTTTAAGTCACCCTCTATGTGGTATTTTCTTACAGCAGCCCAAGCATCTAACAAGTGTCAATCTTGTTTTTCTGTTTTATTTACGTACAATATTTTATTATTTTACTTGAGAGTATTACAATTGGACACTAACGTGTCTATGGCTCAATTCCCCTGCCTCCAAACATACAGTCAAATCTCAATTATCTTCTTGAAGAGAAGTGTTGATTCTTATCATATTTAAAGTAAGTTAAAACATGTGATAATTTGGCTTTCGATTAATTTTTATGAAATAATTTGAGTAACAAATACTGTTTTAATGGCAGGATTATATGCAAATTAAAATCTATTAGTGATTACAGTGTATGTATAGCACTGGATTTGAAATAAATGTAGAATCTATTTCATTTCATAAATTGAAAACTTTTTGTAAATAGAAAACTATCAGCCACTTAAAATCACTGTCAAAATACTACAGATAGAACAATAAGTATGCTCTATGTCTTTTAAAACAATTTTTAAACAAATTTTCTTTGACAACTCATACTCAAGAGATTTACTCTGGGGTCAAACTCAAAACTTTTAAAATCATTTTTTAGGCTCTGTAAGCATGAACACATGTTTTACTTCACTTTCTGTTATACTGATGGGATATGTAATGAAAGATTATTAGTGAATGGGAGCAATGTTGAGTGAACATAAAGTTGATGTTTCATTTCACTAGAATGGCGTGGAAAATCTGAAATATTTGTCCATCAAAACTTGCCAGGTACTCTATTTCAAAATGACAGTCATCTGGGTTTTGATGTATATTTTACAAACATTGAAAAACGTATAGGCTAATTAAACATTCCCCTCCATGCCAATTCTCTTCATTTCTTACATAATCTAAATGTGAGAACAAAAAGAGCAAAATGTTACTATGACTTCATAAAGTATCATAGGGTAAGTGCTACATACTATCCTATTTTAATGTTTAATATCGACTTATCCTTGATAAAGTTAAACAGTTATGAGAGAGCAATAGAAAGAGCATGGAGCTGCTGTCCTTCACAATGACTGGATTCTGTCTCACCACAAAGGACACGAGAAGAATTTACTGTGCAGTGCAAGCTTGTTTATAGATCTGTTAAGTATCACGGCTGAACCTGGTAAAGATGCAGATTGATGTGCCTGTGTTGAAGCTAGTCTATCCTCAGGAGCTAGACAAGCCAGAAGTAATTTCTCGACATGATCAAAATG
This sequence comes from Trachypithecus francoisi, assembly GCF_009764315.1. Classification (NCBI taxonomy): domain Eukaryota; kingdom Metazoa; phylum Chordata; class Mammalia; order Primates; family Cercopithecidae; genus Trachypithecus; species Trachypithecus francoisi. The sequence goes on from NW_022681465.1 coordinate 62,451,879, forward strand.
AATTGTAGTTGAGATGGAAGGTCTGAGGTCAAAGCAAATGAAGTATGCCCTACTCGAGAACAAGGAATGATGGAAGAGTTCATGTGGATTTCACAACCAAATCTCTCTGTTGACATGCTCCCTTCTTTTTCTCTCTCTCTCTCACACACACATACACAATGTACATCAGAACCTATTAAAGAAGAGGAGATTTAGAGCAAAGCAAATTTGGAGGAGAACTGTTTTATTTAGGGAAATTACCATATAACTTAAGTACTCGCATGGAGTAAACAATTATACCCAACTAAACCTCATGGCCATTTAAAACATATCTCCACACTCTGCTCCCTCATCAGTAACTTATTAAGAGAGGAAGTAATTTAAGAGTGTTTGCATACATCACACACTTAAACACAGATATAATAAAAATGATACTTAAAATTGCCCAATAACTAGGAAGAGCAGCTGAAAAGAGCTATACTATGCTAATACAACAAGCAGGTCCCCAAATCTCAGTGGTTTTTAAGAAAATTTATTTGTTACTAGTCTTACATGTACATATTGCAGTAACAAATGGTGCTTCATTTCAATGTATTCTTCTATATTTTAAGATTCAAGGAAAAGAGAATGTGATAAAGCACTCTCTACTTTTTAAATCTTTAGTCTGAAAATAACATATGCCAGTTCCACTCTCATCACATTAGATAAAGCAAGTCACATATCCATGCCTAAATTTAACTGGGAAATACGTATAATGCTTTTGCATGAACTGATAACACAGATAGAGTAACGAAGATAGTTGAACACGAATATATCTGCCATCTAAGTATAGCAAAATGATAAACTCATGAGCCATTGGGTTTGGAGAGTTAGAGGACAAAATCAGTTTTAAAAACTGGAAATAATATTACTATTATGTAGTATAAAGACAATTTATTAGTATTTTATAAATAATAAATTTTTATGAACTATAATTTTTGTTAGTCACTGCTACTCTACTGAGAGAGAAAAGAAAACTTTCATTTTCACACTAACAAAAACAACAAAAATTCCTACCCCGAGCCACAATCCATAACATTTATTGGCCACACATTAAAGATTGCTGGATTAAAGGAGAATATATGCTCCTGAGGTATGACACCTACGACTTGGAGTAGAATAAAGAGTAGCCTGAACTTGAGGTCACAGCTTAAGTAAAGTTTGTAGTAGACAATAAGCAGAATGGTAATACGGGCTGCCCAGGATCACCACCCCTTCCTGTGTGTATGCCTTTTATAATCTCCTTATATCTGGGTGGAGTATGTGAATATTATGAATGTAACTTTCATGATTGGATTATGTTATAGAGCAAAAATGAAGGGATTTTTGCAAATGTAAATGAAGTTGTAATCTCTTGATTGTGATTAATCAGAAGGAAAATTATTCTGTGGGGTTTACTTTACCAGATGGGTTCTTTAAAAGATACTTAAAGCAAGAAAGACAATGGAGCAATAGAACACTAACACACAACATTAATTTGGCCATAATAATAAAATCCACAAATGAAATTGATTAATGAAGGCATAGAATGGTTTTGTTGGGACTTATTTCAACACTTGTATCAGTAGGGGAGGTGACTGTACTGAAAAGGATATTTCAGTACATAATAAGATTGTGTGAAATACTTCAAGATAAAGGAGACATGTACCTTGGGTTAAATACTAAAAGCACATAATTCTATAGCACATACAATATGTGGGACACAGCTCTAAAACTTTGCATATGTTAATTCATTGAGGGGGCACACATTAAATGAAATATAGGAAGCAATAGACTTATAGAAAGTATATTTGAACAATGAACTAATTTAAAGTGGTAAGGTTTACTTAGGTGTCTTTATCAGATTGCAATAGGTGCATTTTAATTTTTAGAGAAAAAATTTTCTCATGAATGGGTGTTGAAATTTTGCAAAATGCATTGTTTCCTGCATCTTTTGATGTAATCTCACATTATGTCTTTGTTACATTCTTAATGCAGAGAGTTGTATCAATTCATTTCGAATGTTGAACTAACTTTGCATTCCTGAGAAGAATCGTTCTGATTCAGGATGCATTATTATCTTTTATATATTTTTGGATTCACTTAGCTAATACTGTGTTAAAACTCTACCTAGGTTTGTGAGAGATATTACATCCTAATTTACTTTGATTATAATATGATGGTCAGATATTGATACTAGGCATATGTAGGTCTCATAAAACAAGTTAGGGAAGGTCCTCTCTTCCTCTTTTCCAAAAGCTATTTAGTAATATGTTTGGTTTTCTGTCTTTTAGGTTTTATGGAAGTGGAGAAATTCAGTTTAAGTGACAAATATTCTAAGAGCTAAATGAACAAATTAATTATAACTGAAGTTTAGTAACGACCATTAGTAACTAAAGCATGCTCAAAATGTTTATCTCTTAAAAAGTTTACAAAATGAAATACGTTTTAATTATTCAGTGCTTCTTTTTTAAATAAAGAACATTGGTCCTTGACAAAAAAACAATTTTTATTAGACATTTTCAATTTTCTACCAAGAAAGTTAAAAACAACTATGTATATCTATACACACAAACAACACAGGTTTCATATATATATATAGCAGGTGTTGTTCAAGGGTCAACTATACACACATACACACACACACACACACAAATTGGCTCAACTATATATATACTTGATCCTTGAACAATATGGGTTTAAACTATGTGGGTCCATGCATATTTAAAAAATAATTATATTTAAAAATGTTTTGGAGATTTGCAAGAATTTGAAAAAAACTCACAGATGAACCACATAGCCTGCAAATATTAAAAAAAAAAGAAAAAATAAAGATGCAGTATTACATCATAACTGCATAAAACTAACTATAGTACATACTGTACTATTGTAATAATTTTATAGTCACCTCCAGGTGGTATTGTGGTGAGCTCAGGTGTTGCATATCCACTTAAAACACCCTATGATGGTCATTCTTTCCAGCTGAGCAGTTCATCTCTCCAGTAAATAGTATAACACAGTAAAAAGTGATCTCTTGCAGTTCTCAAGGTTTATATATATATGTATAATGTTTAGTGAAATGTCATAAACCTTGAATACACCTTGGGACCCATTGAAGCTGCCACTACTGATGCTGGAAGTGCTCCCAAGAAGCAAAAAAAAAAGGTCATGACATTAGAAGAAAAAGTGTAATTGCTTGATATGTACCATAGATTGAGGTCTTCAGCTATGGTTGCTGCCATTTCAAGATAAATGTTTCCAGTGCAAGGACCATTGTAAAAAAAAAAAAAGAACTGAAAATTAGTGATGCTATTGCTGCAGCTACACTAGCAGGTGTAAAAAACTCATAATTTTTGTGAAATAACTTTTATCTTGTATTAAAAATGAGTTTTTTATGGGGGTGCAATATTGCTATAAAAAAGCATACCTATAGACTCTACGATGAATTGAGAAAAGGCAAATTCATTATATGACAACTTAAAGCAAAAGGAAGGTGAAAGATCTAAAGGTGAAGAATTTTTTGCAAGCAAAAAGATTATTTGATAATTTTCTTTTCTTGTTTTTTTTTTTTTTTTTTGAGACGGAGTTTTGCTCTTGTCACCCAGGCTGGGGTGCAATTATGACTTTTCCGCCAACTGCAAACTCCGCCCCCTGGGTTTAAGCTATTCTCCTGCCTCAGCCTCCCAAGTAGCTGGGATTACAGGTATGTGCCACCACACCTGGCTAATTTTGTAGTTTTAGTAGAGATGGGGTTTCTCCACGTTGGTCCAGCTGTTCTTGAACTCCCAACCACAGGTGATCTGCCTCCTTGGTCTCCCAAAGTGTTGGAATTACAGGAGTGAGCCACCGTACCTGGCTTGATCTGATAATTTTTGAAAGAGCTAACAGACACTGCACCAAAGGAATTAACAATAGAAGACATAATGGAAATGAATGCTTCTCAAGCAATGCCAGATGATGTGAAAGAACACATAGAAGAAGCAGTACCAGGAAACAAATTGACACTAGTCAATCTGGTAGAAGGGTCCCAATTTTTCAAGACTGGTTTTAACTTTTTTTATGATATGGGCCTTTCTATGTCATGGGCATTGAAAGTAAAGCAAAGAGTGAAGGATTGGTACAGAATGGAGACATTTTCAGAGAAATTAAAAAGCAAAAAATTAGATAAAATTTATGGTATATTTTCCATAAAGTTATGTCAAGTGTACCTACCTCTCCTGCCTTCCTTCTACGTCTTTATTCTCTGCCACCCTTTAACGTACTTAACATGAAGATGAAGATGAAGTCCTTTATGTGATCCACTTTCATTTGATAAATAGAAATTATATTTGCCCTTCCTTATGAATTTCTTAATAATATTTTTCTGTAGCTTACTTTATTGTAAGAATACAGTATACAGTACATATAACATACAAAATATGTTAATTGAGTATTTTATTGATAAGACTTCTGGTCAACACTAAGGTATTAACAGTAAGTTTGGGGAGAGTAAAAAGTTATACATGAATTTTGAATTTTCAACTTCACAGAGTGTTAACACCCCTAAGCCCCACATTGTTCAAGGGTCAGTTTTATATGTATATATGTGTGTGTGTGTGTGTATGTGTACATATATGTGTATATATAGTGTATATATATAGGGTGTGTATATATAGGGTGTGTATATATAGGGTGTATATACATAGTGTGTATATATACATACATATACACATACACATAGATATATATATGTATGTATATGTCTACATTTTTGTGTACTTATATATACACACTTGAAATTGTCTCATATTATTATGAAGTCTGAGACATTTCTAAATTCATACTCCTAGGGCTTGAGAATCAGGAAAGTTAATGATGGAGAAGTTCCAGCTTGAGTCCATGGAAGGAGAAGACTGAGGTTCCAGCTTGAAGGCCATCAGGCAGAAAAATGAATTCTCTCTTGCTCGGCCTATTGTTCTATTCATGCCTTCAGTGGATTGGAGGAGGCCCACCCACATTGGGGAAGGCAATTTGCTTTGTTTAGTTTATCAATCCAAATGCTAATTTTGTGCAGAAACAGCCTTACAGACACACTACTAATTTTGGATACTAATTCAGAGCATATAGTGCTTCTTGAAAAACCTTACACCAACCTTGCAAGGTATTGTCAACTAGATGGTGCTATAACTCAGTCTTCAAGTGAGCATTTCAGTATTCTGTCACACCAGTTGTTTCAGGATGGTGGGAGAAAATCACTGTCTCAATTAGCTCAGGCTGCCATAAAAAACACCATAGACTGGGTGATCTAAACAACAGAAATTTATTTCTCATGGTTCTGGGGCTGAAAGTCCAAGATGATTTGGATTGGTAAGGACTCTCTTCCTGTCTTACAGATGGCAACCTTCTTACTCTGTCAGCACATGGTGGAGAGAGAAATCTGGCGTCTCTTCCTATTTTTTGTATAAAGGCACTAATCTCACCATGGGGGCTCCACTTTCATGACTTCATCTAAACCTAAGTACCTTTCAAAGGCGCCACCTCCTAATACCATCATATTGAGTGTTGAGCCTACAACACATGAATTTTAGGGGGACATACACATTCAACCCATAACATAAATTAAGTAGTAATAAAACATACAATATTGTTAAAAGTAAGTTGATATCTTTTCCTTTATTGTATTTCTTTATTTGTCTTTGAGACACTCTATCATCTAGGCTGGAGTGTAGTGGTGTGATGACAATTCACTGCAGCCTTGAACTCCCCAGGCTCAGGTGATTCTCCCACCCCAGCCTCCTGTGTAGCTAGAACACAGGCATGCACCACCAAACCAGGCTAATTTTTGTATTTTTCATAGAGACAAGTTCTCACTATGTTGCCTAGACTGGTCTCAAACTCCTAGTCTCAACAGACCCACTCTCCTCAGCCTCCCAAAGTGCTGGGATTATAGGTGTGAGCCACTGTGCCCAACCTAATTTAAATGGAATAATCTTAAACATTTTGAGGTACATAATTTTCTTATTAATTATTATTTAATCAAGAAAACAGATACAAAAAAATTTCGAAGTGATTAGCCTTACTTGGAATATTTAAGTGATTATAATTACTGAACATTAACAGTTACATGAAAGAAAGTGGTATATATAATGCATGCCCTAATAATAAAAATTATGTAATAAAACATAAGTTATTTTCTTGTTATTTTTCTTTTCTGGCATAGTTTTGGGGAAGTACCAAGAATAAAAATTTTATCACATGTTATATAAAACAGCTTGTATATAATTGCATGTATTTTTAAAGCAATAAGTCATGTGTTGTGCTTATTCAAAATACAAAAACATAGTAAATTTTTCTAAATCTCTAAAAGTTAATGTTATTTAAATTTAGTAAGTGAAATAATTTTCTGATTATTTTTTATTTTAAAATATTATAAATAGTGATTTTCTGGCAGTCTGCTTTCTATCTCTGTCATGCATTATCTTTTAAATAGCATAATAACAACAGATGTTGATAATCTAGAAAATACCACCTCAATTCAAATACTAACTGAACAAAGCACACCCTGCTATATAAAGCAAAGTCAACAATGGAAAAGTATTCTGACTCAACTTTTATAGCTTTTAAAATAATAATTTTAACTTTATGTTTTTATTTTATCTGTCATCTATATTAATTTTCTTCAAGTTTATCATCTATATTTCCATATAGTTAATGGTTAATATTTGCCTTAACTATAACCTACAACATTTTCAGGTTTTCAAATTATCAAGAACTACTAATGCTTTAAACTTTTAGTAATATTCATAGTTCTTGAGGCTGAAAGTCCTAGACGAATAAATTTTATTTATTAAATGGAATAAATACTTCTCAAATTCAGTCCCCTCATAAAATTAAGTGAGATTATATATCAAATTTGGTAAGTAGCACCATAGTGCTGTTGCCAGAAGAAGCTTATTCAATAACTCAATTGTTCCAATTATTCCACATAAGTCTCAGCAAAGATAATTTCACTGTTACTCTGAACTTAAGGATTTTATTTTTATTTATTTGTGTATTTATTTATTTATTTGTTTATTTAATTTATTCATTTATTTTTGAAACAGAACCTCACTCTGTCGGCCAGGCTGGAGTGCAGTGGTGCGATCTCTACTCATTGCAACCTCCACCTCCCAGGTTCAAACGATTCTCCTGCCTCAGACCCCTGAGTAGCTGGGACTACAGGCATATGCCACCATGCCTGGCTAATTTTTGTGTTTTTTAGTAGAGATAAAATTTCACCATATTGGCCAGGCTGATCTCGAACTCCTGACCTCATTGTCTGCCCTTCTCAGCCTCCCAAAATGTTGGAATTACAGGTGTGAGCCACTAGACCCATCCTTATTTTTATTTTTGAGATGGAGTCTCGCTCTGTCTCCCAGGCTGGAGTGCATTGGCCTCACCTCGGCTCACTGTGATCTCTGCCTCCCAAGTTCAAGCAATTCTCCTTCCTCAGCCTCCCGAGTAGCTGAGATTATAGGTGCCTGCCACCACATCTGGCTAATGTTGGTATTTTTAGTAGAGACAGGATTTCCCAAGATTAGCCAGGCTGACCTTGAACTCCTGACCTTCAGTGATCCACCATTTTCAGCCTCCCAAAGTGCTGGGATTACATGCATGAGCCACCATGCCAGCCTGAAGTTAAGGATTTTTGAGAGCCCTCCATATGATGTCATGTATAAAAGCTCACATATGATACATCAAAACATTATGTCTTCTTCTATTAAACAATCTGATTTTATTTTGTAAGTGTTTGACTTCTGACAACTTTTAAATATCGCTTGCTTCCCAGTTTTTTCTCCCCAACCCTTTCTCACGTTTGGGCAAGTGATAGCAAATCCTAGGTGCTCCTTTCTTTAGCTTCTGTCATAGTTTCAAACCCCTACCCTGATATCAACATTAGGGCAGGACATTACAAGAAAACTAAATTGCAGGACAATACCCCTGATATGGCTTGGCTTTCTGACCCCACCCAAATCTCCTCTCAAATTGTAACCCCCAGGTGCTTGAGGATCATGGTCGGAGGTAATTGGTTCATGAAGGTGGTTTCCTTCAAGCTGGTCTCACTATAGTGACTAAGTTCTCATGAGATCTGATGGTTTTATAAGGAGCTCTTCCCCTCTTTGCTTCCTCTCTTTTGCCTGACACCATGTAAGATATGCCTGCTTCCCCTTCTGCCATGACTGTAAGTTTCCTGAGGCATTCCCAGCCATGCAGAACTGTGAGGCAAATACACCTCTTTTCTTTATAAATGACCCAGTCTCAGGTAGCATCTTTACAGCAGTGTGAAAACAAACTAATACAGTATCTGTTTTAACACTGCTGATAAAGACATATGCAAGACTGGGCAATTTATAAAATAAAAAGATTTATTGGACGTATAGATCCACATGGCTGGGGAGGTCTCACAATCATGGCAGAAGGTAAGAAGGAGCAAGTCACGTCTTACACAGATGGCAGCAGGCGAGAAAGAACTTGCGCAGAAAAACTCCCATTTTAAAAATAATCATATCTCACAAGACTTATCCACTACCACGGGGACAGCATGGGAAAGACCTGCCCCCATGATCTGGCTACCTCCCACCAAGTCCCTCCCACAACATGTGGGAATTCAAGATGAGATTTGGATGGGAACACAGCCAAACCATATCATTCCACCCCTAGTCCCTTCCAAATCTCATGTCCTCACATTTCAAAACCAATCATTATTTCCTTACAGTCCCCCCCATTATTTCCCTACAGTCTTAAATAATTTCTTCATTGCCTCAAAAGTTCACAGTCCAAAATCTCTCTTGAGACATGGCAAGTCCCTTCTGCCTATGAACCTGTAAAATCTAAACCAAATTAGCTATTCCCTAGATACAATGAGGGTACAGGCATTGGGTAAATATAGCCATTCCAAATGGGAGAAATTGACAAAAGCAAAGGGTCTACAGGCCCCGTGTAAGTCCAAAATCCAGCAGGGCAGTCAAACTGTAAAGCTCCAAAATGATCTTCTTTTACTCCATATTTCACATCCAGGTCATGCTGATGTGAGAGGTGGGTTTCCATGGTCTCTGGCAGCTCTGCCCCTGTGGATTTGCATGGATGCTTTCACAGGCTGGCGTTGAGTGTCTGTGGCTTTTCCAGGTGCATGGTAAGTTGTCAGTGGATCTACCATTCTGAGGTCTGGAGGATGGTGTACCTCTTCTCAAGCTCCACTAGAAGGTGTCCCAGTAAGGACTCTATGTAGGGGCTCCAAACCCACATTTCCTTCTACAATGCCCTAGTAGAGGTTCTCCATGAGAGCCCCACCCCTGCAGCAAACTTCTCCCTGAACATCCAGGCATTTCCACATATCTGCTGAAATCTAGGCAGAGATTCCCAAACTCCAATTCTTGACTTCTGTACGGTGGCAGACTCAACACCACATGAAAGCTGCCAAGGCTTGAGGCTTGCATCCTCTGCAGCTATGGTCCAAGCTCTACATTGACCCCTTTAATCCACGGCTGGAGTGGCTGGGACACAGGGCACCAAGTCCCTAGGCACAGGGACCTTGGGTCTGGCCCATGGAACCACTTTTTCCTCCTAGGCCTCAGAGCCTGTAATGGGAGGGGTGGCCATGAAGACCCCTGACATGCCCTGGAGACATTTTCCCCATTGTTTTGGGTATTCACATTCTGCTCCTTGCTACTTATGCACATTTCTGCAGCTGTCTTTAATTTCTCCTGAAAAAAAATGGGATTTTGTTTTCTATCATATTGCCAGGCTGCAAATTTCCCAAACTTTTATGCTCTGTTTCCGTTATAAAACTGAATGTCTTTACCAGTACCCAAATCACACCCTGAATGTTTTGCTGCTTACAAATTTCTTCCACCAGATACCCTAAATCATCTCTCTCAAAGTCAAAGTTCTACAGATCTCCAGGGAAGGGCAAAATACTGCCAGTCTCTTTGGTAAAACATAACAAGAGTCACCTTTCCTCCAATTCCCAATGAGTTTCTCATTTCCATCTGAGAGCACCTCAACCTGGACTTTATTGTCTATATCACTATCAGCATTTTTGGCAAAGCCATTCAACAAGTCTGTAGGAAGTTCAAAACTTGCCCACATTTTCCTCTCTTTTTCTGGGCCCTCCAAACTGTTCCAATCCCTGCCTGTTACTCAATTCCAATGTTGCTTCTACATTTTCAAGTATATATTCAGCAGTGCCCCACTGTACTGGTACCAATTTACTATATTAGTCCATTTTCACACTTCTGATAAAGACATACTCAAAACTGAGCAATTTTCAAAAGAATTAGGTTTAATGAACTTACAGTTTCACCTCGTTGGGGAGGCCACACAATCATGGTGGAAGGCAAGGGGGAACAAGTCACATCTTATGTAAATAGCAGCAGGCAAGAGAGAGAGTTTGTGCAGGAAAATTCCCATTTTTAAAGCCATCTTGTGAGATTTATTCACTATCACAAGTACAGCACAGGAAAGACCCAACCCCATCATTCCCTTACCTCCCACCAGGTACCTCCTCACATCATGTGGGAATTCATGATTAGATTTAGGTGGGGACATAGCCAAACCATATACAATACAACCCCTAGTAAACATAGATACAAAAATTATCAACAAAATACTAACAATTTGAAGTCAACAGCACATTAAAAAAATCATTCATCATGATGAAGTGGGATTTATTTCAGAGTTGCAAGGATAGTTCAGAATATGTAAATTTATAAATACGATATGCACCATGTTAACAAAATGAAGGACAAAACCCATATGATCTTTTTATTAAATACAGAAAAGTGACAAAATTAAACATCTGTTCATAACAAAAACTCCCAACATATTAGATATACAAGCAATCTACTTTATCATAATAAAGGCCATATAGGCCATATATTAGCTCATAGTTAACATTGTACTCAATAGTGAAAAGTTGAGTTTTTTCTCTACAATCAGGAGCAAGACAAGGATTCTCACTCTCATCACTTCTGTTAAACATAGTAGTGAAAGTTCTAGCCAAAGCAATTTGACCTACAAAAAAAATTAACTAAGTAAATGGAATCCTAATTGAAGAGGAAGGGGTAAAAATGTAGATGTTTGATGATTACTTGATCATACATATAGAAATTCCTAAAGACTCCCATTAAAAACTCTTAGAACTAATGACCAAATAAAGTATACTTGCAGGATACAAAATTAACACACACAACTCAGTAGTGTTTCTATACATTAACAATGAACTATCTAAAAAAGAAGTCAAGAATACAATTCTATTTAGAGTTGCTATAAAAATAAAAAAAATACTAAGACATAAATTTAACCAAAGACAGAACTCTAAATGGTATTTATTGGTATATAAAAGGAACTGAAAAGGCAAAAATAAATGGAAAAATATCCTGTGTTGATGAACTGGAAGAATTGTTACTGCTAAAATTTGTATACTATTCAAGTCAATCCACAGATTCAAGGTAATTGATATTAAAATTACAATGTCAGTTTTTACAGAAATAGAAAAAAAATTCAAAAATTTGTGTGAAACAATCAAAAAACTTTGGATAGCCAAGGCAATGTTTAGCAAAAAAAATAAAAAATAAAAATAAAAAAATAAAAAATAAAAAACGGAATGTATCATATTTCCTGATTTCAAGTGATATTACAAAATTACTGTAATTAAAATGACATGGTACTGGCATAAAAACAGACAAACTGACCTATGAAAGAGAATAGGGTTTCTGGAAATAAACCTACATGTATAGAACTACAAAAGACCTTAAATAGCCAAAGTAATCTTGAGGAAAAAGAAAATAGTTGAGGGCATCACACTTCCTGATTTCAAAATATATTACCAAGCTACAATAGTCAAAACAGCATGACACTTACACAAAAACAGATAAATCCACCCATAGAACAGGATAGGGAGCTCATATATAAATCCACTTATTGATTTTCAACAAAAGTGTCAAGACCACACAATATAAAAAGGACAGTCTGTTCAACAAACGATGTTAGGAAAACTGGACTTCCACAAGAAGAATAAAATTGGACTACTATCTCACACCGTAAATGAAAATTAAGTCAAAATAGATTAGTTACTTAAACGTAAGACATAACACTGTAAAACTGCTAGAAGAAAGACAGAAAAAAACCTAAATGAAGGTGTTCTGAGCAATGATTTTTTTTTCTTCCAGAAGCTCAGGAAACAAAGGCACAAATTGACAAGTAGGATTTCAACAAACTAAAATGCTCTGCATAGCAAAAAAATAAAATAAAATAAAATAAAATAAAATTAAAATAAATAAATAAATAAATAAAATAAAAACAAATTAAAAAGTAATCAACAGAGTACAAAGACAACCTATGGAATGAGAGAAAGTATTTGCAAGTCATGCATGTCATAAGGAGTTAATATCCAAAAATATAAGGAACTCAAACAACTCAATAGCAAGAAAGCAAGTAACTCAGTTAAAATTGGGCAAAGAATCTGAATAGACATTTCTTAAAAGAAGACATACAAAGGGCTGACAGATATATGAAAAAATATAAAACTGATCATCAGAGAATTGCAAATTCAAACAACAATGAGCTCTCACTTCACTCCTGTTAGAGTGGCTATTATAAAAAAGATGAAAGAATAAAAGTGTCTCTGAGGATTCGGACAAAAGAGACCCCTTGTACATTGTAGGTGGGAAGGTAAATTTGTACAGGTATTATTGAAAACATTATGAAGGTTTCTCAAAAGGTTAGAAGTAGAACTACTATATATACGGGTATCCCTCTACCGAGTACATATCCAGAGGAAATAAAATAATGTTAACGAAATATCTGAACTTCCGTTTCCATTGCAATATCATTCACATTGGCGAGATATGGAATCAACCTAAGTATTCATCAGTAAATGAATGGATAAAAAAATATAGAACATACACAGTGGAATACTATTCAGCCTTAAGAAAAAAAAATCTGTTATTTACAACATGAATGAACATGGAAGATATTACACTAAATGAGATAAGTGAGTCCCAGAAAGACAAATATTGCATATTCTGATTTATATGTGGAATCTAAAATAATCAAACTTACAGAAACAGAAAGTAAAGTGGTGGTTAGGGTGTGGGTAGGATGGAGAGATGTTGCTCAAATGGCGCACAGTTTTGGTTACATAAGAGGGGCAAAATGGAAGTATTTAAAATAATGGATATACTGATTGGTTTAATCATCCCACATTATATACACATATTATAACATCATTGTGTAGGTAATAAGTATACACAATAATAATATGTTAATATACAGTAAAACAAAAAAATCACACACACAGTTTTCTGCACATGGGAAGACTCAACTCTGCTTCACCCCAGAACGAAGCTAATCTTTCCCTGTCCTCTCCAATTGTTTTGAAACCTAGTTGGGAGCCACACAACGTTCTCAGAAAGAATCTTCATGTCAGCAGTGTATCTTTCATTCCTTCTTAATGGATTCATATGGTATCATCAGTCTCAATAGCTAAGCCAAACTTCAGGTAGGGGCTATCCTCTCCCCGCAAATGGCTACACTACTCTTTTATCTCATGTGCTGAATTTATTCAGGATTTGTTAATTAATAAAGCAGATAAAGTCCTATTTTAATTGTTAAGGAGAAAAAGTAGTCAGATATTACATTTACAATGTTTAATGTAAAAATTTTGCTTAAGTTAATGCAATTTAGTTTGCTTTATTCGTTAGACCTCCTGAATCAAAGGCTTCTCAGTATCCAAGTAATATTTTGTCCAATGTCAGGTCACATGGCTATTCCAAGTCCTCCTGATAAAATGAGGAAACTGACTATAAATAACCTAATCACTTTACAAAGGTAAAATCCTACAGTTCTATAACATGAATTTTTAAAATATTATATTGCACATTCTATTAAAGAAGAATTTGTAAAGTACTTTTGACATAACAATATATTACCTAAGCCCTAAAGAAGTGCTTTTCAATAGTAAATTGGAAAGCATTTTTTAAGGTATTAAGCATTTTTTAGGTAGTATACTGCTATGCAAAAATATCTTTTAAAGTATTTTAAAAGTTTAATTAAGAAATAAATACAATTTGTAAACTCTGGTATTTGGGTTAACTTGCATAACTGTCATAATAGAAAATACAGTTGCTGACGAGGCACTTAGGTTGCACGTAGGTTTTACAGTATAGTGTTTGATTTAGTTGATTCCCAGCTGGTAGGCAGTGTTAACTGCCAGGTGTATGAGTGTGGGAGGCTTCCTCAGATTCTTTCATCCAACCATTTTTTTTGTTCTACCCTAGCTGATGCTAACTTGACCAGAAAAAGTTGTTCCGCTGACACTTGCCCAAGGTGAAAATGTATGAGCAAAATAAACTATTGCATTTTGCAAACAAATTGACTATGGTTCCTCTTGGAAGTACATTGGGTTTTAACTCTGCACTCAATATATATTCATTGAAGAGTAATATGACAAGGCTCTGAGGACACACTGGTGAACAAGTCAGGCCTTTGTATATTCACCAGTATACCCTCACATCACACATAACCTCACCAGACAGCACTTTTATAAATAAATACACTGAACATGTACACACATTCAAGCATGTGTGGAATTAAACAGGCAAGCAAATGTTAACTGAATAATTGATATAAAAAGAGACTCTAAATAAGAATTTTTAAAAAGTAATCCAATTCGGACTACTCTGTAAAAACTTCTCTTTACTTCCATGACTCTCTTTTGAAATGTTAGTTTCTTCATTGATTAGCATCTCTTTTCTTTTTCTATTTCTGAAAGACTCAACAACCAATTTCCTAATTCCTGTTTTTACCTTCATTTAGACTTATTTTCACATTGCTTTTCTCTGACTTTATTTCCGAGTCACTGACCTGGTCATGGCAAGATGATCTGTCTTCAAGTCCTATTATTACTAGCTTCGAGTCCCAAGGTAATCTTAAAAATGCAACAGTGTGGCTGACTGAGTTTTCATAACATTTTTTGCCTTCTGCACAAAATCCAGCAGAAGTTTTGTGGGAACACTTTCAATGAAGTGACAAAAATATGATATATTTCCTTTAGAAAATCAGACACACATTTCTCAATCACACACAAATGTCATTGGTTTCTGTTGAAACAAAAGTGCTGTTATTTTGACATCTGTACTGAATTGTTGATGTTATGTAAATTGTTTCATTTTTGTCTAAACTCTAATAGCAAATTAGATATTATATGACTTTAAAATTATTACATAAATATTAAGGCTTTTACCAAATTAATTTGGTAAAAGTGAGAATTTTCACTTTGTATTTGTTCCTCAAGTACACTTTGAATAAACAAAATCAGTTTCCCATTTGCTATAAAAAAGAGAGTGTAGGCTGGGCACCGTGGCTCAAGCCTGTAATCCCAGCACTTTGGGAGGCCGAGACGGGCGGATCACGAGGTCAGGAGATCGAGACCATCCTGGCTAACAAGGTGAAATTCCGTCTCTACTAAAAAAATACAAACAACAACAAAAAAAAACTAGCCGGGCGTGGTGGCAGGCGCCTGTAGTCCCAGCTACTCGGGAGGCTGAGGCAGGAGAATGGCTTAAACCCAGGAGGCGAGGTTGCAGTGAGCTGAGATCCGGCCACTGCACTCCAGCCTGGGCAATAGAGCTAGACTCCGTCTCAAAAAAAAAAAAAAGAGTGTATACCAAATGATCTTGTTGTTTCGAAAAATAATCAAGGGATTAGTATGTTAAGTTAAATGATAAGATTTCTGGCAAGCATTTATACAAGCATATCCCATTTGTTTAAAAGATATTATGTATGTGAATTAAACTTGCAATTCTACGGGGCATTACATATATTATTTATTCTTTTTCTTGAAAATAGTAAAGGTAGGCCGGGCGCGGTGGCTCAAGCCTGTAATCCCACCACTTTGGGAGGCCGAGACGGGCGGATCACGAGGTCAGGAGATCGAGACCATCCTGGCTAACACAGTGAAACCCCGTCTCTACTAAATAATACAAAAACTAGCCGGGCGAGGTGGCGGGCGTCTGTAGTCCCAGCTACTCGGGAGGCTGGGGCAGGAGAATGGCGTAAAAACCCGGGAGGCGGAGCTTGCAGTGAGCTGAGATCCGGCCACTGCACTCCAGTTCGGACGACAGAGCGAGACTCCGCCTCAAAAAAAAAAAAAAAAAAAAAAAGAAAATAGTAAAGGTAGGTTGTAAAAAGTACATAGTTCATTACTGGATAGAAAATAAAAGTCATCTAACAAAGAGTTAAGAAATTTAGATTATAATTTTAAAGCTATCACTTAGTAAATGTATACACTTGGGTCAGATAGTTACCCTGGACAGTCATGCAAATTTAAATAATCAGTAAATAATATAGAAATAGTGTGTCTCCAGGGAACATGGCAGACTGATCAGTGAAAGCAGATGTTCTAAACATTATAAAACGTTTCATAAAGCATTTATACTTTTGGCTGATATACTTTTGGCTCATATAAAGCAAGAAAAAATATATTTCTGTGTTCCCAAAACAAAGAGGTAACACAAGAGTCTGAATTTACCCTATAGAAATAAGAAGATTGGGCTGGGTGTGGTGGTTCACGCTTGTAATCCCACCACTTTGGGGGGCACAAAAGTTGGATCACCTGAGGTCGGGCGTTCCAGATCAGCCTGGCCAACATGGCAAAACCCTGTCTCTACTTAAAAAAAAAAAAAAAGAAAAAGAAAAAGAAAAATTAGCCAGGCATGCTGGCTCATGCCTGTTAACTTAGCTATTTGGAAGGCTGAGGCATGAGAATCACTGGAACCCAGGAAGAGAAGGTTGCTATGGACTGAGATCATGCTACTGCACTCCAGTCTGGGTAACAGATCAAGACTCTGTCAAAAGAAACACAGAAGGAAAGAAACAGGAAGGAAGGAAGGAAGGAAGGAGGAAGGAAGGAAGGGAGGGAGGGAGGGAGGGAGGGAGGGAGGGAGGGAGGGAGGGAGGGAGAAAAAAAAAAAAGAAAGAAAAAACCTAATAAAAAAATTCTGGTTTAGAGGCATTAAACATATAAAGCCAGGTTATTTCAATCCAACTGAGAAAGATAACTTTGCTACAAATGAGCACGAAGCAAAAATAGTAGGATATAGGGTTAAAGACAGTGTGCATGTCCAGTAAGAGGAGAAACAATCTAAGAATTTATAAATCATGAAAGAAAGTTACAGTCTTTATAAACTGTTCTGAATTATAGAAGATGAAATAAGAATTCTTGAAAATGACTTCAACGTTGTAAAATTAAAGTCAGTGAATTTGAAAAATAACCGATTATTATGTTGATGAAAAGTACACAAAATAAAATTATAATGAGAAGAAAAATAAAACTTAAATAATAGGTTAAACTGAAAGAACAAAGCTGAATAGAAAATTAATACATTGAAAGACGTAACTGAAACAATTTTTTAAAATTATTCAGAGATATTGAAACATAACACAAGGAAGTTAGTAAAGGGGCAAAAATAAGGTGCTTAGAAATATCTTCAATTAAAATACAAGAAGAGATAACAGATGGAGGGCTTAATGTTGCTATTAAAACACCAGAAAAATAAAATGCATATTTGATGGCTTAGGTGTTTCTCAGAATTAAGAAAAGGTATTCTTTTCATACTGAAAAACACTAGCAGAGTGTGAGTCACTAGCAGAGTAAATTTTTAAAACAGAACTATTGTATCATTTTTCACTATCACTTTTTGGACTTTGCTGCTTCATCCAAGTATTATATATTTTCATGATAAATATTTAGAGGGAAGAACAATTAATAACAGCTCTCTCATTACATTTGAGGGGCATTCATTCTATTTTTACAATAAATGACAGCTATTTGGGTATGGAATTATAGTTTAACAATTATTTTTCTTAGCACTTTAAATAGATTATTCCACTGTATTTTAGTTTCTATTATTGTGTGTAAAAGTTATCGTCAGCATGACTGCCTTTCAATTGTATGGAACTTGTCTATTCTCTTTCGTGTCTTTCAATAATTTTTTCTTTATTAACCCATGTGAGAAATTTAAAGATAAAATTTAATACAAAGGAAAATAATATAAGCAAGTAGAAGTGGGATGCGAGAAAAACTGACAAAAAGACATTGATAAAATTTGTACAAACTTTCATAATTATCAATAGAACACACTCACAATTATTTATATATTTTTAGAACAAATGTGGATTAATATCAAAAACAATACTATGCAAGATATGAGGACACGGAGAAAGTTTCAGCTTCTTAAAATTAACCTTACTAAAAAGAAGATAAAGATATGAATTAAAACTAAACACAAAAAGGCCTAAATTAATGTAGACATTTACCATAGTTGTGGTTTAAAAAGTCTAAATCATAAAGACAGATTTGAAACATTTTGTTAATTGATATAACTCAGGAATTCTCAATAGGATTGTATTTTATAGTAAATATAATGTAATAGGTAAATGTATACATCTTAATATATAATTCAATGCCATTTTGTACTCTTCAGTTTGTTAAAAAAAAGAAAAAGTACTAAGTGTGATCAAATTTCTCAATCTTGGCACCATTAATATCTTGGGCTGGCTGATTTTTGGTTGTGGAAAACTGTACCATGAATTGTAGGATGTTAGCAGCATCCCTAAACCCTACCTAGTACATGCAAGTAGTACACTTCGGTGGTGACAGTCAAACCTTTCCAGGCTGGGATGCTTATTATGAAGTAAAAAACAGAAGATAAGAAGTGTTAGGGAGGATATGGAGAAACTGGTACCCTTGTGCATTGCTAGTGGGATGTAAAGTGGCACACACTATATACAAACTATATAGAAAACGATATAGCTATTCCTCAAAAAATTAGACATAGAATTACCAGACGATCCAGCAATTATACATTTGAATATATATTCAAAAGAATTGAAATCAGTCTTGAACAGACATTTGAACAGCCATGTTTCTAACAGCATTATTTACAATAGCCAAAGATAGAAACAACTCAAGTGCTTATTGATGCATGAATGAATAAACAAACGTGGTACATACATACAAAGAAACATCATTTAGCTTTAAAAAGGAAGGAGGTTTCTGACACATGCTACAACATGAATGAATTTTGAGGACATTATACTAAGTAAAACAAGACAGTCACAAAAGGACAATTACTGTAGGATTCTACTTACATGGAGTATATAGAATAGTTCCTCCCATTCATAGAGACAGAAAGTAATATAGCGATTGCCAGGGGATAAGGGAGGGAAGGGTAAGGATACAGTGTTTATTGGGTTCAGAGATTCAGTTTAGGAAGATGAAAAATTCTGGAGAAGGAAAGTGGCGATGGCTGTACAACAATATGAATGTTCTTTTTTTTTCTTTTAAAATGGAAGAATGTCTACAGAATGGTTCTTTTATTATTATTATTATTATTATTATACTTTAAGTTCTAGGGTACATGTGCATAACGTGCAGGTTTGTTACATATGTATACTTGTGCCATGTTGGTGTGCTGCACCCATCAACTCGTCAGCACCCATCAACTCGTCAGCACCCATCAACTCGTCATTTGCATCAGGTATAATTCCCAATGCAATCCCTCCCCCCTCCCCCCTCCCCATGATAGGCCCCGGTGTGTGATGTTCCCCTTCCCAAGTCCAGGTGATCTCATTGTTCAGTTCCCACCTATGAGTGATAACATGTGGTGTTTGGTTTTCTGTTCTTGCGATAGTTTGCTGAGAATGATGGCTTCCATCTGCATCCATGTCCCTACAAAGGACGCAAACTCATCCTTTTTTATGGATGCATAGTATTCCATGGTGTATATGTGCCACACTTTCTTAATCCAGCCTGTCACAGATGGACATTTGGGTTGATTCCAAGTCTTTGCTATTGTGAATAGTGCCGCAATAAACATACGTGTGCATGTGTCTTTATAGCAGCATGATTTATAATCCTTTGGGTATATACCCAGTAATGGGATGGCTGGGTCATATGGTACATTTAGTTCTAGATCCTTGACGAATTGCCATACTGTTTTCCATAATGGTTGAACTAGTTTACAATCCCACCAACAGTGTAAAAGTGTTCCTATTTCTCCACATCCTCTCCAACACCTGTTGTTTCCTGACTTCTTCATGATTGCCATTCTAACTGGTGTGAGATGGTATCTCATTGTGGTTTTGATTTGCATTTCTCTGATGGCCAGTGATGATGAGCATTTTTTCATGTGTCTGTTGGCTGTATGAATGTCTTCTTTTGAGAAATGTCTGTTCATATCCTTTGCCCACTTTTTGATGGGGTTGTTTGTTTTTTTCTTGTAAATTTGTTTGAGTACTTTGTAGGTTCTGGATATTAGCCCTTTGTCAGATGAGTAGATTGCAAAAATTTTCTCCCATTCTGTAGGTTGCCTGTTCACTCTGATGGTAGTTTCTTTTGCTGTGCAGAAGCTCTTTAGTTGAATTAGATCCCATTTGTCAATTTTTGCTTTTGTTGCCGTTGCTTTTGGTGTTTTAGACATGAAGTCCTTGCCCATGCCTATGTCCTGAATGGTCGCTAGCCATAAGTAGAAAGCTGAAACTGGATCCTTTCCTTACTCCTTATTCGAAAATTAATTCAAGATGGATTAGAGACTTAAATCTTAGACCTAATACCATAAAAACCCTAGAAGAATGGTTCTTAATACCACTGAGCTGTATACTCCAAAGTGTTTAAAAAGGTAAATTTTATATTTTGTACATTTTAGTACAATAAAAACTAAAACTTCTAGGAAACACTCCAGAGGAAACAACAACAAAACCAAAACTTCTCTAGACGATGCCAAATACCCCAGGGGGCATTATCCTCCCTTAAGAATCACTGAAGTATGACAATGTCAAGTACTTTCAAATACGTAGGAAAAGATAAAACGATGTTTTTGTTGCAATTGTTTCAACTTTTGGAGACAGATTTGGCAATATCTCATATATTTAAAAAATACATATACTGATTCTACAAAACAGCAGTTGTATTCCTAACTGTAAATTTGAACAAATGTTCACATCCATGCCCAAGGAGAGAGTCATAGAAATGCTCTTATCAGTGCAGCTTGTATGGAAATAGCAGTGGCAACAACCTAAAGGTTAATCAACAGAACAATTTTAAATATAACCTAGTATCCATTTAACATGGAATACACTGTATTCCTACCTAAAAACAGAATACCACAGATAATAGATACAATAGGCACCAATAATTTAACATTTAAAATATAATAATGCTATACTATCTAGTTATTTACAAACATATATACTTATATAGTAAAAAACCTGTAGAAATGAAATTAGGTGAATCACAAACTTCACATTCTAGAGTGTTTCTGTGTGTCTGGTGATTGAAGGGTGGGGAAAGGAGTTAAGAGAGTGATCAGAGAGTGTTACAAAGACAAATTTAAAATTATTTTGATTTTTACTCAAAGTCCACGGTGGATAAACAAATGCTTGCTATATCTTTATCATGCTCATGGATTTTGTTTTGTTTTGTTGAGACAGGGTCTCTCTGTAACCCAGCCTGGAGCTCAGTGGTGCAATCATAGCTCACACTCCCCAGTAGCTGGGACTAAATGCATGCCCCACTTGGCCTGGCTAAATTTTTTAATTTTCTACAGAGACAGGGGTCTCACTCTTTTGCCCAGGCTGATCTCAAACTCCTGGCATCAAGGGATACTCCTGATTTGGCCTTGCAAAGTACTAATATCATAAGCATGAGCCACCACACTTGGCAGACTGTGATTCTAAAATACTGTAAAATGTGTTTTAGAATGAAATAAAATACTGTGTAAACCAAATCATGTCATGATTCCATACACTTAATGGACTATGGAACATTTTTAATTTTGATATTCATTAACCTGAGAAATCATATGCAGCATTGTATTGATTTGGGCAAATGCCATTTTATAATGATCACATGATTTGAAAGAATATGAAAATAAAAGTGTTTTTATGAAAAAACATTTAAATAAAAAGACAATTCTATGTTGTTAAGCATTTCTCTTAAGTTGTATTTGCCTGTGTAGTTACTAATATATTCTAATGAAGTCTATTTGCCTAGAAAATAATATGCTATTCTACACAGTTATTAAATTAAAATTAATTTATACAAAAATTAAATAATTGTAGGGGTGAGGTTTTCAGACCTCATTTATAGCAATGTGAATAGTGATATGCACTGTATTTAAAGAACAATTTATAGTAACACGTGTATTATGAAAGTGTAGAAAATAAGGCTCAGAAGGCTGAATAGTTTATTGGGGAGAGGAGTGTTGTTGACTGGCAAAGTATAGAAAATATTCTGAAGGTGTTTTTTCCTCTGTACTGTATGTTGTTAAAACTTATATCTAAAACCCAACAAAATTTGATGGTGAGTGAGAATTGAAAGTGAAAACAGTAAAAAGGATTTTTCTCCAGCTTCAAAGCTGTTAGAAATTCAGGCAGTGATTGATTTTGACATGCATGACAGGTCAATATGCTATAGGTTCATAGAATAGAGTGAAGTTAAACTTTAATATTTCGCCATATTTTCCTCATATTGATAAATATGAATTTTAAATTTGTCAGATGAGAAGATGTCCTGTGCACTTGGTTGGAAA
Source organism: Trachypithecus francoisi (assembly GCF_009764315.1). Classification (NCBI taxonomy): domain Eukaryota; kingdom Metazoa; phylum Chordata; class Mammalia; order Primates; family Cercopithecidae; genus Trachypithecus; species Trachypithecus francoisi. Next base: position 62,474,486 of record NW_022681465.1, read on the forward strand.
AGATATCTGTTTATTTTTAAATGTCTTTTGCTCTAATATTAGATCGTAAATTACTTGACAGTTGAAGATAGGAATGCATTTTGCTGATAAAGTTTCTGGCTTGATGAAAAAAATTATGGTGTTTTGCAATTTAAAATAGTAAAAAAGAGGTCAAAGTAATTTAGATTCTGAAAAAATTGCCACTGTCAGAGTGAAGAATCTGTCACAAACTTCATATTATCTGCCAAGAATATTTAACTTTCACTTCAATTTCAACTTTTTAAATGATTTTGATCAGTTAGATGTCTTATTAATACCAAATACTACTGAATGATAAGACTGCATTACCAGATCATGCACTAGGTATTGAACCACTCCATAAACATAGTGAAAAGGTAAAGTAACTTCTATATGTGCTCTTCACATAAGCACATTTCTTCCTGTTGCTTAATTTTTAATGAGTTGAATAGAAGATGAAAGTATTCCTTTTTCTCCATCATTAGTGTAAAAATATCTGGATTGTATCCACAGGTGGAGAAAAAATAAGCAGACAAGTAAAAAATACAGGTTTAAAAATTCTATAGGCCGGGCACGGTGGCTCACCCCTGTAATCCCAGCACTTTGGGAGGCCGAGGTGGGTGGATCATGAGGTCAGGAGATGGAGACGATCCTGGCTAACATGGTGAAACCCCGTCTCTACTAAAAATACAAAACAAAATTAGTTGGGCGTGGTGGTGGGTGCCTGTAGTCCCAGCTACTCGGGAGGCTGAGGCAGGAGAATGGTGTGAACCCGGGAGGCCGAGCTTGCAGTGAGCCGAGATCGCACCACTGCACTCCAGCCTGGGCGACAGAGGGAGATTCCTTCTGAACAGCAACAACAACAACAACAACAACAACAACAAAGTTCTATAGATAAAGCTTGTTACTGTGGAAGTGTGTAACGGTCTAACGACTCTTAAATTTGTATCTCAGAAACATTAAGACTAATACTACATGTTCTCATCTATGAGTGTAAGCTAAATAATGTGTATATATGAACACAGAGTATGAAATGATAGACGATGGAGACTCAGAAGGGTAGGAGTTGGTGGGAGACAGGTGAATGATTAGAAATTACTTAATGAGTACACTAAAAGCTTTGACTTCACTGCTATAAAATGTATCCATATAACAAAATAATTCTTCTACTCTATAAACATATTTTTTTTACAAAAGATTTTGTATTCTATAAGAACCAATAAAATTGATGAGTTAGGTACTTCCCTTTTCAAACTCAATCAGATATTATCCAGCCTAAACTTCAGCATATTGTGTCCTCATCTCATTCCATAGAATAATTTTCTAATCAATTATTTGTCCACACTTGTTAAAGAAAATTAAAGCATAAATGTCTCCCAATTACATATTTTTACTTTAAAATAACCTCATAAAAGTTTAACCTTTATCATCATAAGAAATTGCTATTTAATGAACATATAATAACATAGATATGAACTATTTATTTAAATACCCAGTTTAGGAAGAATTATTCTTCTTCCTATGTAAACGGACAAGACACCATTCTGCAAATTGTTTAATAGGTTCCCTATTTATAGAGATATCATCTATTAGTATAAAACCGTATATTGAAATTCAAAGTCCGAAGGGTATATTGAAATCTACTTGTCCATTTTTGTGTTTCCAAGTACTTACCAAAGTAGAAATAGATCAACTATGTACTAACAAAATAATAATAATAATAAAGTTTGATCTGATTTTATTATCCATTCACTCCTTAATTTCACTGATTAGTCTTCATAAAATTTCTCCTAAAGAGAGAAAATCATACATGAACAAAACAGATGAAAAACTGACAAGTGAAAGTCTTTCTGCCATTGTTACATTAACATAATATTTTCTTTTTAAACATATATATCCCTATATATCACTTCAGTAACAGATTTTAAACCATCACCAACAATGGACTTAGCATTGTCAAACTCAATGACTTTCTGTCATCAAGTTTTATCTCTTTGTTTCAATTTTTCCTCTCTCATCTGCTTTCTCATAAAATTCCTATTACTTCTCTGCCTATTTCATTTATCTTTGCTTAGTCAACATTCCTCTATTCGTCTCTTAAATAAGAATGTACCAAGTGTGTCCCAGTACTTTATATTCTGCTGTGATTATTATGAAAAAATAAATTGTAAAATTCATTTGCATAGACACAGGTTCAGTAAGTCCAAAGAATTGCAGAAATGTGCATTCTTAAAATATCATAGGAGATTTTCATAGCTAATAGTAGGACCCCACTTTGAGAAAAAAAACTTAAAGGAAATAATTAAAAAGTTTTATTTCAAATATGATCCTTTGTTATTCTGTATATTTCAAATTATTTTTTTAAAACCCACAAAACTATATGTATTAGAAATCCACTAAATATCTGTCAAGTGCAAGCCAATCTTATTTAATTTCATGGCTTTAACTTTATTTGCATTGCTTTAAAATGTGGACAGTACAAAGAATCTTTCATTGGGTACATAGTGAATATTTTTGAATAATTATATCAATAAATGCATGATTCGATCTTAAGCTAAAGTTTTCCACCGATCTTTAAAACTCAATAGCTAGTATTTATCTTTCTCTATTTGGCATTTTCAATGCCATCTAAGATAGAAATCCATCCAAATGGCGTAGAACAGAATAGGGAATTGTTAAAAAAAAAAAAAAAAAAAAATTTCTTCAATGAGAATTCTTAAAGCACCAAAAGAAAGATTTTATTCAGTACCATTGTGATAGGTATAAAGACCATTGTACAGGAGAGAGATTGGGCTCAACTCCTAATATAGATAGCATGGGCAAATGGGAATTTATAGCCAAGAGGAAGGGTAAAGGTCAACGGATGGAAAATCACTAAGAGGAAATATCAAAGGTAACGAGAATTTTGGATAAGCTGACCTAATAAGATTGTAACTGAAGATAGGCCAGGGTGATCAGTCATCACCTGGGGGATAAAGGATGAGAAATCTAATGAGGTATGGTGATCTGACGATGATCAGATATTGTTTGGATTAGCTGGATTCTTTAGCTGGGTTCTTCGCTAAATCTGTTTTTACAAAGTTGCCAGTGGGTCTAGAAGAGGCTTGGGAATCTGGCTAATGGTTAGCTATGCAAAGAATTTTTGTCAGGATAAATAGATACCCAAACAAAAATAGATTGATGGGAAAAATCAAAGTGGTATACATTTTTTTAATTGTTAAATCAAATATTTAAATTTGTTTTTAAAAGTCAGTATTTGTGTTCCCAAATTTTCAGATGATTCCTGCATCTCAGAATTCATTTTTTCTTTGTTTTTTTTTTTTACATAAGTTTTTAATATCAAGGAAGGGATTTTGTAAAATTTTATGAACAGTGAAACAATGGCATGTTGGTAATTTGAAAAAAAGAGCATTGACTTATTTATATAAGACCTAATTGTTATACACAGATGGTAGCTGAGTCATATGTTGATTTACACTCATTGAAAATGCTGCATGAGAAAAATAATAATAAATTAGAATAAATAGAAATAAATTGGTAGTTATTATTTTCCTACAATTATTTGCAATTTCTCAGAAACAAATCTGCAAAACAGAATCAGCAAAATGAGTTTTTCAATATGATTTGGGAAGAAAATTGCCAGCTAGAACTCTATTTAAAAAATTACTAAAGGTTCTAAATTAAACCCAAACTGTGAAACAATTATTCTTCTGAATCTTGTTATTTTCAGCATTATAATGTTATTTCATTCTGAATATATCTCTTCTTTCTGAGTGTGACTTGATTTTAGATATCCTAATGGAATTTGTTAGAGTTGTTTCCTTGGAATTTTTGGAGTATCAAGAATCTGGAGATGTGTCTATTTCATACCCAGATATGTTATAGCCCCATGCCAGGCTGCATAAAGCAATAACACAGCTCTTGTGACTGCATCTTCCCCTAGTAAGTAGAAATTCCAGTAATAGCTCTCCATTCTGTCTTCTTAAATGATTTCACCTTGTCAGTAGTGACTATAGAGACTACATGCAATCCTTTGATTTTGCTTAGTAATTCATGATGGCCCCCAGAAAGAAGTGGGAGATGGATGGCAGGAAATAAAATACCATAAGATAGGTTGATTCTAAAGATTATGCTATTCAAGAAACTTACAAAGGAGAAAATATGCAACACGTTTCCTCATGAAATGCAATTTTTTCATAGTAAGTGGATTTACACATATACTTACACACACTCACAGTCTGGGAATGAAAATGAGAAAATGATTGATAATTAAAATGAGAAAATGATTATACAGAAAAAGCATAATTTTTAAAAAGTTTTCAATCTTATGGCATTGTTTCTAATACCTAAATTTGAAAAATGATTCAAGACTGTCTCTTTTATTGTTCTTTGCTGATCGAGCAAAAATAAAACATCTTAATTTATTCCACAAAGAAGAAATATATTTAAAATAATCTCAATTAGTCATAAATGGTAAATACTGATAGATTGAACAGATAAATTAGTAAAATAATTTAGATAATTGTATTACTATGTCCTATTTGAGGGAAACTTCCTTGGGTTTATGATTCACCAAAAAATAAACAAGGTTTGAGTGATAATTAAAACATATGATTCCATTCAAAAACACTGTCTACTTAGTAAAATGAGGTTAAAAGTTTCCTTGCTAATTATGTAAGAAGCCATGTAAGAAAAGCTGAGTTAACTGGCACCACATTTACAATTTAACACATCATTATATTTTTATTTATCTTTCCTTCTTTCTCTTTTTTCTTCATTTTCTTTCTTCCCTTTCTTGCTTCTGTTTTCCTTTCTTCCTTTCTTTCTTCATCCTTCCCTTCCTCTCTTTCTTCCTTCCCCCCTCTTCACTTTTTCTTTATTCTTTCTCTTTCCTTCCTTCTTTTACATTTTAGTTCCTATTTCAAATTGAGACACAGCTATGATTTTTCTAAAACTTCCGTTTCTACTATTCAGATACTATTACTAAGACCAAACATAGATTTTATTAATTGTGGTCCTTTTATTTCAAATAATAAACACTAAAAATACTTATGTAAAATGATTCTACAAGCTCATCTATCATAACAAAAGTCTAGAAGGAATCTAGTCCTTCCTCAGAAAAAAACCAAAGCCAAAAAAATTAAATGGTGTCAGGATCTCAGTCTGTACTGTGTTTACATAAAATCTTTATTTTTGTCTTATCTTTAAAGTTACTTGTTTTTTTCCCCAGGAGTCAGGAATTTTTTGCCCTTTGATTCACATTGTGGATTTTGATTTGTCCTAGATCTCATATGGACATGGTGAGTCACATAGAAATTATTCATCTCTCACTTCCTCTTACAATTTCAAATCCTGTAAAAACAACCCTAGTTATTCCAGCATTAGTAATTTACACTTCATTGAACATGGAATTCAAGGTTGGTGGAGATATGAAAGAAAAAGACACTAGAAAGTAGTGATTCACATTTTTAGATCTTCAGAACTACTGAAAGGAAATGTGAGACTCCCTGTAATTTAAACATAAAACCCAACATCTGCTCATGACTAAGCGTTGCAGAAAAGATGAAAAAGTGTTCTCAATTTTCAGTAATATTGCAACCTTGTATTAATAAAGAAGTAAATTTATAAGTAACATTACTATTATGTGGGATTTAAATTTCATGAGAAGGATCAACATTGGAGGCCTTGCTTGGACACTTGTGTGCTCAGAATCCCGACCATGCTCACTGAAAACCAGAGATAAGTCAGTCTGCCAAAAATAAATAAATAAATAAGAAAAAAGGAAGATGTTATTCTGGAGATTAGCAGAGACTTGAGGTCTCCAGAGTTTGAACTACTTATTCTCTTGGCAGTTTTCTAGTTTTCACTATTGTGTTTTACTCAAGCTGGCTAAACTGTATTTTTCTTAATCCCAACCAAAAAAATTTTTGACCAGCACAAAAACAAGATAAATAGGGCATTTGGCAAAGGCCCTAAAGATCAGAATTATCAGATATCTTTTTTGGTGTCATCTTATTGATGAAATGTTTTTAAATATTAATGTTTGACTGTACTAGTGCAATGTAATAGTGGTAAATAAAGAAAATGAAATAGATTTCATAGTAAAAAGAAAACCCATTTTACTGTAATCTCTTTTCATGGTAAAGTAAATATGTAGAGTATTTTTACAATTGTTTAGCCAATTAACTGAAAGTATTTCTTTGCTTCATCATACTATGACACACATGCAAAATAGTAAATTACTGACTACTGACCTTTTAAATGAATGGCTCCATAACATGGAATGCACAGGAGAGACTATGGCAAAGTGATATTCGCTTACTAATATTTAGAAAATGTATAAGCCTTTAATAATTAACTCATCAAAGATTGAATATAAAATGTGCTTTTATAAGAGAAAAATTCTCTGCCTGTATCAGAATTTCATTAGAGAAACAGAATGTATAGGACATGATAGATAGATAGATAGATAGATAGATAGATAGATAGATAGAGGGTTTGAAAATAATTGTGGAGGCTGGCTGGGCAAGTTCAAAATGTACAGGGCAAGCCATCAAGATGTGAACAGTGGAAGTCTGAGGTATGAGCTGGAACTTCAGTCCAAAGGAAGAATTTCTACTTATTTATTTATTCATATTTTTAATTATTTATTTATTTATTTATTTTGAGACGGAGTTCTGCTCTTTTTGCCCAGGCTGGAGTGCAATGGTGTGATCTTGGCTTACTGCACCCTCTCCTTCCCGGGTTCAAGGTTCAAGTGACTTTCCTGCTTCAGCCTCCCAAGTAGCTGCGATTATAGGCGTGCACCACCATGCCCTGCTAATTTTGTATTTCTGGTAGAGACAGGGTTTCTCCATGATAGTCAGGCTGGTCTCGAACTCCCTACCTCAGGTGATCTGTCCCTCACCCCCTCGCCCCGGCCTCTCAAAGTGTTGGAATAACAGACGTGAACCACCATGCCCTACAGATTTCTTCTTCTTTAAGGAAGCCGCGGTTCTGTGTTAAACACCTTTTGCTTGATTGAGTTAGGCTCACCGGACTATCTAAAAGAATCTAACTCCTTATTATCAGATGTAGAATATGTGATAATAGAAGCAAGAGATTGGAGTGATGGAACCATGAACTAAGGAAAGCCAAACCATACCAGAAGTCTCAAAAAATGTTAAAAGGCAAGGAACAGATTCACTCCTGGAGCCTCCAGAAGAAATTGGGGCTTCTGACACTTTAATTTAGCTCACTAGGACTCATTTCAAACTCCTGGTGTCCAGTTACAGAAAATCAAAGTTTGTTATCTAGGTCATCAAGTTAATGATAATTTGCAATAGTCATCATAAAAAATTACACGTATATTGTGTGTGTACTTTTTCATAGATTACATATTTTATTCTGAATTTTAATACTTTGTATGATTTCTTAGATGATGACAGAAAAAACAAACTTTCCAATTGTCATTGAAGAGTTGTAAAAATCACTTTCTGAACATCAAACATATTTAAAAATAACAGTACCTCCTGAAACTTATGTCTAAATAAATAATTTAATGGGCATTTATTAAAATAAAAATATATCTACTTTATGTACCTGGTAAATGTCAGGATTTAAAAAATGAAATAAGATGTAAAAGTACCAAGACAAAAAAGTCAATTCAGAACTCTGCATCTCGTAAAACTGTGCTTTACAAATGAGGAAGAACATGAGCCATTTCCAGATAAACAAAAAGCAGAAGTTTATTACCGCTATACCTTCCGTACAAGAAATACTAAAGGGAGTTCTTCCAGTTTAACTGAAAGGAAATTGGATACTAATTTGAAGCCATATGAAAGCATAAAGTTCTCCAGGGAAGATAAATACGTGGACAAATTCTTTAAAACAGTATTATTGTAATTTTGGTTTGTAACAATTTTTTATTATAAGATTTGAAAGGCAAAATCATAAAAAAATTATAAATATATGTTAATGGCATACAATATACAGAAATGTAATTTGTGATATCAGTACCATAAGGGGGAGATATAAAGAAATAGAATTTTGTATGAATTTGTATGATGTTGCAATTAACTTGGTATCAACTAAAATAGATTGCTTTAACTTTAGGATATTATATATAATCACCAATGATAACCACTAAGAAAATATTTATAGCATGTACAAAAAAGGAAATAAAAAGGAAATTAAAACTTATTACAAAAAGTAAGAAGGCAGTACCAAAGGAACTGAGGGATAACAAAAAGCTGTAAAATGCATAAAAAGTAACAAAATGGCAATAGTAAGTTAATTATTTTAAATGTAAATGAATTAAAACTACAAATTAAAAAGTGTTTCAAAAGAATTAGTTAAAAACACAAAAATCAACTATTTGATGCCTACAAGACTCACTTTAGATCCAAGGATACGTATGGTTTACAACTAAAAGAATGGAAAATAATTTCCATGCAAATAATAACCAAAAGAAAGCAAGTATAAAGAAGCCACAATGCAGAGAATGATAGAGGCTTCCAGAATGGCCTCTTCATGAGTTATTGGAGACTCCACTATTTTAGCATTATCAAAATATAATCTGAAACAAAGTTAATGTTTGCGATTAAGGAGGATTTTTAGATTGATTATACCAGATAAAATGAAAATATAGAAACTGTAGTAATAGCATGGTCAGCCCTTTAACTACTAGGGACACACAAAGCAACAGAACGTTGCATAACTTAAGAGGATTCACTCTGGGATATAAGAGATTGAAAATACTATCATGACTGATACATAGAGAAGTTTCATTGATGAGAATGCACAATGAAAACATGAATCTATCACTTTGGTGAAGGCTGGTTTACAAACATAAGGAACATTTAATCCTTAGGAGCAAAAGAAAATTCAGAGGATTCACCATATAAATAAGAAAGTCACAGCCCACAGAGAAAAATTATAAAGTCTTTCAAATTTAAAGAGGTATCTATTTTGTTGAAATATGTTTTGAAAAAGTGAAATATATCATTAGAGAAAAATTCTTTTAAACTTCAAGTTATGCTGTAACTCATGTGATTTATAGAAACATTTCACTCATCTTTGATAGTATTACAGAATAAATGTTAGTTAAGTGGAATATTCCTAAAGAGTACTAGATTCACAAACACTGCATGTTCTCACTCATAGGTGGGAACTGAACAATGACATCACTTGGACTCGGGAAGGGGAACATCACACATCGGGGCCTATCGTGGGGAGGGGGGAAGGAGGAGGGATTGCATTGGGAGTTATATCTGATATAAATGATGAATTGATGGGTGCTGACGAGTTGATGGGTGCAGCACACCAATATGGCACAAGTATACATATGTAACAAACCTGCACGTTATGCACATGTACCCTAGAACTTAAAGTGTAATAATAAAAAAAATACAAACAAATGTGCTGTCTTACATGCATTAGGTTTCACTTATTTCTTCATTACATATAAACATGTTTGATTTTCATATAGTTCTGATAAAAGCAATAAAATGATTATGATAAATGTATTAGCTGATAAGATTAGTGTTTTAAAGCTAAAATAAAAATAATTCTTTATACTTTGAATCAATAATTTTCCCTCAATGAATTAATTTTGTCTCTACTGAGTTCTGTTTTTCAAGTTATTTTTCCCTAAGATAAGTGAAATTTCAATATGTCTTAATAAAACTAAATATTGCTGTTTAAATTTTAAGTGATGATCCAAATTATGTGAATCCTAGTCAATTACAGACTGTAAATTTGAAATAATAAATTCTCAAAGTTTGTTCTATATTCAAACATTATTAGATACTACTCCTATTGATAATAATTGGCATACAGAATTTACACCTTCACTTTGTAAAAGGAAAGATGACAGAAATAATTAGGTGTTTTTGGTATGCTCTAGATGATTTACATGAACTCAGAAGTCTTGTAAGCCTATCCCATTATTTGATATCCAAAGTGAAATTCTCTCAAACCAAAGAGACAAGGTCGATATTAACTAGATTAATGTTGCACAGGAAAGTGTTACTAGTTGGACTATTTTTCAATAGTTTTAGTTCTCTTTCTTGGGGGGATGTGAAGTGACATGAAAATATTTATGTAACTGGAAAATTGATATAATCATTGTAATAAAATTGCTTACAAAGAGGTTTAATTTATTGTCTATCTGACCATGAATAGAAATTCCTGCTCAAACCCTATAGACTGTGATGAAACTTCTCAGGGTTGGAGTTGCATTCTAGTGGCCCTATACCTCTAGAATTTCAGAGATAGTAATGCACCCACAGATCCATTAGATCTAGTGGGAACTGTGTGGGTGACCACACTTTCTCCAGTTTCTAATACCTCTTGACAGTTCTCTGCATGGCCTCAGGCTATTGTGAAATCCTTTGAAATCTAGATAGAGGAAGCCATGCCCCTATAGCTCCTGCACTTTTGAACTTGTAAGGTTAACACTGCATGAATGTTGCCAAAATTTGAGACTTGCAACTTCCAAAATTGTGGCGCAAGCTGCGTCTGGGCTCTTTGAGCCACACCTGAGGTGATCAAGGAGTTCTGCCAGGAATTCAAGGAGCAGAGAGTTGAAGCAGCCCTGGGCAGTGAGCCAACATACCAAGGGTACTTGAGGCCTCTCTTTTGACACGTTTTCTTGCTGTAGGCCTTGGTACTCTGTACCTGTGATGGGAGGGATGGTACCAGTAATCTCCAAACTGCCTTCAAGATAAGATCGTTCTTCCATTGCTCCGATAAATAGCCCCTGGCTTTGTTCTATCCATACTAATCTTTCTAGCAAACTTGGTTTCCTCTCCTGAAAATGCTCTTTCATCCTCTGCCACACCTCCAGGGTGAGGTTCTTTCAAACCCTTAAATTCTGTTTCCTTTTTAGTTAGAAAGTCCCTATCTTCAAATCATTTGTTTCTTCTTGAATTTTACTGTATGCAGTTAAAAGGAGCCATGCCACAATCTGAATATTTTGCTACATAGGTATTTCTTCTCCCAGATATCCTAGTTAATCACTAGCAAAGCTCAACCTTCCATGAAATCCTAGGACATGGCCACAATTCAGCTGAGTTTTTTGTCATTTGTAACAGGGATGATTATTTTCTCCAGTTTCCAATACCTTTTGTCTGAGATCTCATTTGAATGATCCTTACTAACATTCTGATCATGGCCACCTAAATAATCCTTGGAAGTTTCGGACTTTTCATGCAGGTCTTCTCTTCTGAGCTTTCCCCCAGAAATTCCCTTAATGCTCTATTTATGGCAATCTAGCCTTTTTCTAGCCTGTTCTTTCAATTTTTTTCTACCACTATCCATTACCTAGTTCAAAACCATTTCCACAGTTTTCGGTGTTTGTCATAGCAACCACCCCACCTGTCAGTGTTGCAACCACCCCACCTGTCAGTGCTGTGCTGTCAGTGCTGTCAGTGTTTGTGCTGTTATAACAGAATTTCACAGACTGGGTAGTTTATAATGTACACAAATTTATTGGCTCACATTCTAGAGGCTGGGTAGTGCACTCTACGGTACGAGCATTTGGCAAGGACTTTCTGGCAGTGTTATCCCATGCTGGAAGGGCAGAGAGGGCTAGATAAAGTAAGAGATAAAACTTGAAGCCTCAAGTCCTTTTATAATCTCATGAATACATTCATGGTGGGGGTGGGGGCAGTCCTCATTACTTAAACACTTTCCATTAGGCCTCATCTTCAAACAGTGTTGCACTGGGGATGAAGTTTCCAACACATGCATTTTGAGGGACTCATTCAAACTATTGCAATAGTCTTACATTAAAATCCTCATCTTTAATGTTAATCATAGTTACATTCATATATATATATATTATATATATATATATAATATATATATATATACACTCCAAATAAGGATTTTTCTCTGTGTCATTCTGATACTGTCAGTTACTGTAATAAAATAACACAATCTGTGTATTATTTCATCAGCAGGTGTTTTGGCTTGCCTTTCATGTTACCTGGGCCCTGCAATGCAGTAGAAACCTATTTTTAATTCCTTTGAAAGAAACATCTAACAATTACAGCCTTAGAACTTTAAAACAGAGGACTATATCAAGGATTCTGAGACTAAGAATTTCCAGCACACTCTAAATACAAAAGCAGACGAGTTCTTGGCTGGCGGACTAATAACCTAGAAACAACAAAACAAGCAGATGACTTTGAGTGGTAGCCTGCCACCCTAGAACCATCAGATGAGAATTCATTAAATACAAGTGAATCAGAGTTATGAGCAAACTTTTATTTTGATTGTTTTCCTTGGGTTGTTTAGGTACACTTTTTGATATTCCATATATTGAATTTTTGTTATTATGATGTATTATTTTTCTTCCTGTTTTATTTTTAACTCTCATTTTAATAGGATACTCGAGTTATTCTTTCAATAATCTTACTCTATTTACTTGTTATTGTTATTTTTGCTTTTACACTCTACAAATGTGCTCTAAAAGACTACTCATTGAGAGATAATCTAACACAAAATCAGTTGCACAATTTCAAGTCGTAGGGAATGGAAGCTCTAAGTCCTAAAAGGAACAGGAAGTGCAGAGGGTTTATTTGTAGCAACAATAAAATGTAGTTAATTTTGATATTTGGAAAAGCCAGCAAGATTCAGCAAGAATTCCACAATCATTTACCCAATACTGTGATGCTATGTTTTTAAGGGGTAAAAAATGTGTAAGATCCAGTGTACATTACAAAGTCATAAATATTATCAGTTATAGATAACAAATAGAATTGGGACTGAAAATAGGTCTCTATATAAATGTGTGTATAAATATGCATATATTCACATACATATTCCATATACCATATATTTAAATACATATGTATGCATATAAATTACTATCTATAGACTATTTCAGATATTAGAAGACATGTGTTATGATAATTTCATAGGCATTTTAATCTAATTCTATTGAAAGGAAACACAGATGTGTCTTGTTGGTTATGACTGACTACTTGTCCAGCTCTACGGCCCTCCTGCCTCTCAGGGTTTTATGCATATGTGTATGTGTGCTGATGAATATGCCGTTATGCATATGTGTTATGAATATGCTGTATGTGTCTTTGTGTGTGTGTGCGTGTGTGTGTGTGTGTGTATTTTTAAGTTTTCTCCTGCTTCATAGTATTGCCTTTTGTATTAAAACTTTGTTTGCTTTTGCTAGACTGCTATGTGCTTTCATTTGCTCATAGTAAAGCTGTCAAATGGTAAAGACTGGCCATATTGCAATACATGTTTAAGACTTTTCCTAGAAACGTTTAAAAAAAAATCCATCATTTCCTAATACTGTTGTTTATAGGAGGCACCACAAGTAATGGACAACATTAATACATTTGCCTAATTGGATAGTGATATTTATATCTGTGCTCTCACAATTAGTAAAAAATGTCAAAACGTTTACTTTATTATTATTTTCAAGAAACTCATGTTGTAAGTGCTTGGCCATATTTGCATTTTTTTCTGGATAGTTTTGCATTTCAACTTGCATATATTAATAGTGTATTGAATGTGTGGTCTTTCACAGACTTGCAACCTGAACGTAATTTGATAAAAGTTTTTTAACAAAATATACCATTTCTGTTCACAGAAGCATACATTATGTTCATTACTTGGTTTATATATCCTTCATAGTACTTACTCTTGCCTGTTTAATGAAGGCATTTAATTTGAATTTCTCTGAATAGCATTGTATTTTTATATAAACATACACAAAATCCTCTATTTTCAAAAATTATGTTTTCTTCTACATTTTTAAATTAAAAAATAACTCATTGGTAAATTGTCAAATTTTTAATCTAAAAAAATAGAAATGAAGTATGTTTTACTTTAGTGTTTAAAAAATAATGTAATTGTGATAATATGCGCTGCTTGACATTCTATTTTTTTTAATTTTACTTTAAATTCTGGGATACATGTGCAGAACGTGCGGGTTTGTCACATAGGTAAATATGTGTCATGGTGGTTTCTCTGCACCTATCAACCTGTCATCTAGGTTTTAAGCCCCACATGGATTAGCTATTTGTCCTAATGCTCTCCCTATCCGTCCCCCTCAACCCCTGGCAGGCCATGGTGTGTGTTCCCTCTCTGCGTCCATGCGTTCTCATTGTTCAACTCCCACTTATGAGTGAGAACATGCAGTGTTTGGTTTTCTGTCCCTGTGTTGGTTTGCTGAGGATGATAGTTTCCAGCTTCATCCATCTCCCTGCAAACAATATGAACTCATAATTTTTTTTTTTTGTCTGAATAGTGTTTCATGATGTATGTGCCACATTTTCTTTATCCAATCTGTCATTGATAGGCGTTTGGGTTGGTTGCAAGTTTGTACTATTGTAGATAGTGCTGCAATAAACATATGTGTGAATATGTCTTTATAGTAGAATGATTTATAATCCTTTAGGTATATACCCAGCAATGGGATTGCTGGGTCAAATGGTATTTCTGGTTCCAGATTCTTGAGGAATTCCCACACTGTCTTCCACAATGGTTGAACTAATTTACATTCCCACCAACAGTGTAAAAGCAATCCTATTTCTCCACAACCTCTCCAGTATCTGTTGTTTCCTGACTTTTTAATGATCTCCATTCTAACTGACTGACGTGAGATGGTATGTCATTGTGGTTTTGATTTGCGGTTTTCTAATGACCGGTGGTGATGAGCTTTTTTTCATATGTTTGTTGGCCACATAAATGTCTTCTTTTGAGAAGTGTCTGTTCATATCCTTTGCCCACTTTTTGATGAGATTGTTTGTTTTTATTCTTGCAAATTTGTTTGAGTTCCTTGTGGATTCTCGATATTAGTCCTTTGTCAGATGGATGGATTGCAAAAATTTTCTCCAATTCTGTAGGTTGCCTATGCACTCTGATGACAGTTTCTTTTGCTATGCAGAAGATTTTTAGCTTTATTAGATCCCATTTGTCAGTTTTGGCTTTGTTGCAATTGCTTTTGATGTTTTAGTAATGAAGTCTTTGCCCATGTCTATGTCCTGAATGGCATTTTCTAGGTTTTCTTCTAGGGTTTTTATGGTTTTAGGTTTTATGCTTAAGTCTTTAATCCATCTTGAGTTAATTTTTGTATAAGTTGTAAGGGAGGGGTCCAGTTTCAGTTTTCTGCAAATGGCTAACCAGTTTTCCTAACACCACTTATTAAATAAACAATCTTTTCCCCATTGCTTGTTTTTATCAGATTTGTCAAAGATCACATGGTTGTAGATGTGTGGTGTTATTTCTGAGGCCTGTATTTTGCTCCATTTGTCTATGTATCTGTTTTGGTACTAGTACCATGCTGTTTTGGTTACTGTAGCCTTGTAGTATAGTTTGAAATCAGGAAGTGTGATGCCTCCAGTTTTGTTACTTTTGCTTAGGATTGTCTTGGCTATGTGGGCTCTTTTTTGGTTTCATATAAAATTTAAAGTAGTTTATTCTAATTCTGTGAAGAAAGTCAATAGTAGCTTGATGGGAAGAGCAGTGAATCTATAAATTATCTTGGGTAGCATGGCCATTTTCACAATATTGATTCTTCCTATCCATGAGCATGGAATTTTTTTCCATTTGTTTGTGTCCTCTCATTTCCTTGAGCAGTGGTTTGTATTTCTCCTTAAAGAGATCCTTCACATCCCTTGTAAGTGGTATTCCTAAGTGTTTTATTCTCTTTGTAGCAACTGTGAATGGGCGTTTACTCATGATTTGGCAATCTGTCTATTATTGGTGTATAAGAATGGTTGTGATTTTTGCACATTGTCAAATTTTGTAATTTTAGGAATATAGGAATGAAGTAAACATTTTTAACTTTAGTCTTTAAAATGATGTAATTGTGATGATATGAACTGCTTTATATTCTAACAAATAGAGAAGCACAGCAAAGATGGATGAAAATGGAGAAATAAAAGAGCATGTGCTATGTCTAAAGAACATAGTCATTTCTCAGATGGTATTGATTTTTGCCTTTCAGTAGGAATTCATATCTACTGCTAGTAGATATATCACTTTTTTTCAAGAACACTGTATAATTTTGTTTTATATGGCAGCAACCAACTTGATTTTAAAATTAGTTAATTAAAAGTCTTCGGGTATGTCAAACACCTCTGTAAAATGAATATTCTCCATATCCCCAAAGCTTACCACTTCTAATTTGAATAGTGAAGAATCTCAGTTATAGTTTATGGGAATAGCATCAAATCTTTAAATTGCTTTGCGCAGTATAGTCATTTTAACAATATTGATTCTTCCTATTCATGAGCATGGAATTTTTTTTCATTTGTTGTGTCATCTCTAATTCCTTTGAGCAATGGTTTGTAGTTCTCTTCGTAGATATCTAGAGATCTTTCACCTCCCTTGTTAGCTGTATTCCAAGTTATTTTATTCTTTTTGTGGCTACTGTAAATGGGAGTTGGTTTGTGATTTGGCTCTTGGCTTGTCTGTTGTTGATGTGTAGGAATTCTAGCAATTTTTGCTCATTGATTTTGTTATCCAAGGCTTTGCTGAAGTTGCTAATCAGTTTCTGAAGCTTTTGGGTTGAGATGATGGGGTTTTCTAGATATAGGATCATGTCATTCACAAAGAGGGATAGTTTGACTTCCTCTCTCATCCTATTTGAAAAGTGTTTATACATTGCTCCTCCTGATTTAGAAGTTTAGATATTATTTATTAAGTTATTTTCATCAACAGTCAAAAAGATGTGTTTTGAATCACTTATTTTTTTAAATTATGTACAGACAAAATTATACTTACCTTTGTTGTTTTTACTAGGCTTTTTATTTCGTTCCAAATTATGACAGAAATCTCAATAATTAGATCAAAGTCTACCATGAGAAAATCCAGGAGTTTTCTTTCATTAGTCCCGGTTAAGGTAGTTAAGAGAAATTACACATGAAATTTTTCGTTTGTTTCCTTCTGACAAAATTATGGTTACTTATGCAATCGCCATTCAGAATTTAATTCTAGACAACAAAAAGTAAAATACAACTTTCTAACATTAGGTAAATTAAAATTCTTATTTTTCTCAGTTTTAATTTCTTGTCCTTTTTTCCTCTTGCTTCCTCCCTCACCTGATTAATCACCTATGAAAATTATTCTCATATTTTTTGAGCTTTCATTTTAAGAAAGTTAAAAAGATAACAACTTCATCTTAAAAATAGAGTAAAACATATTTTAAGACAAATGTTCTGCAGCAAGATTTTATAATTTTCATCAATTTATAAGATCATGATCGATTTTTTAAAAATTGTATCAATCAATATATTAATATTTGATCTTGTATATATGCCTTCCATTGAAGGAATGCTAAAAGACTAAAATCACATTATACAACTCAAAGGGATTTGTTCCTTATTCTGTCCATACTCCTGAACTTTCAAAAAAAAATAAAACCTAATTTGTGTTTAACATTGACTTGATGCATTTTATAGCTAAATACAATCTTACAATCACGTATGGTTATCTTGTTCTTCCTCATTTATTATTTGCTTAGAGACTTTCCTCAAGCACACTTTTCAAAAGATGCATGCAGGTGATGTAATCTGAGTTACTGTCTATTTTTAAATACTTTGCTTTCTAATTGACAGAAGAATGCTATTTTGGATGTCCACAGGATTCTTGATAACTTTCCTTTTTTTCTGATAAATTATACCCCTTTCTCCTAACTTCAATATAGTAGTTGTTAATTTCAATGGCAGTCTGATTTGTTATCTTTTGAAGTTAATTTGTTGTTTTATCCTAGCTAGTGGTCATTCTTTTCTACTAATACTTAAATTGCTGTTTTCCATTTTAATTTTTTTCGTAAATTACTGGCCCAATTATCTTTTAATGTGTATGCTCATGTCTTTTGTCAGCTCAGGAAAATCTTCCATTATGTTATTAATTATTGTTTAGTCACTAATTATTTGCTCTGTTTCTGAGACATCAATTATTCCTGTGTCAAGTGAGTTGAATATATTTATCAAATCTCTTTTAATTTTCCCAATTTTCTTTCTCATTTTATTTTGTCTTACTCTGTGTTTTGGGATATTTCCATGCCAGTGAAGTTCAAGTCTATTAACTCAGGACAAAAAAATGATTGCTTTATCTGTTTATTGATTCAGAATATATTGAGAAACTTGATATTAAGCTCCGGAAGTAATTTGTGATATCTACTTAAATGCATTAAATGTTTGATTATTTTGTTACTCTTTTTGCCATCTCTCTCCTCCAGCAGATCTCATTTGTTAAACAAGTTTTGCTGTTGTTCTTGATTTTATGCATCTTTTTTTCACCAGATTCTGTGCACTCTAGAAGAATGAACATTTTTATTTGTCAGCTCATTTTAGCTGAGATATGATTGTTGAAATACATATAGAAAAATACTAAGAAAATAAATGAAAACTTACATGGCTACTAACTCCATGTGCTTGTATTGCAGAAGAAGGCCTACGAAAAATTGCATGCTTAAGACATTTTGAAAAACTCCAGAAGAAAATCTTTCAACCTTAAGACAGGTAAATTAGGTTAGCTCTGAATGAATTAAAGTTGAAGACTGCTCAACATCATCGTATTATTGCCAAATGTTTTAGTAGATATAATTTATCACAGGAATTGTACATCTATACAGCGTAATTAATATTAATCAATGCACATAGTAAATTTACTCTATTAAATGTGTTGATATTATACTTCATGTATTTGGAGAATTTTATTGCAAATATTTATGTTACAATTAGTTAATTATAAATCTCATTTTGGAGGTGGCTGTGGTTTAACTGTTTTCTCTAAAACTCATGTTGAAATTTTACTGCCAATGTAATAGTATTGGGAAGTGAGGTCTTTTGAGATGGCTAGGTCATGAAGTCTCTCCCTCATGAATGGAAGAACGCCATTATTGCTGGTATAAGTTAGTTATAGAGGGAGTGGGTTCCTAACACGAGGATGAGTTAAGCCACATTTGCTTTTTCTATCTTAGGCATTGTCTTGCCCTTCTATTATGCCATGGAATAATAGAGTATGAAGGCCCTTGCCAGATGCTGGCAGCAAACTCTTGAACTTTTGAGCCTCAAGAATTCTAAGAAATGAGTTGTTGTTCCTTATAAATTACCCAGTCTGTAGTATTTTGTATGGCAGTATGACAGCCCAAAATGAACTAAGACAAGAAGTTGTGGTCAAATTTGGATATTTTTATAAGGAGACCTACACACACACACACCACGCACAAGCACACACACATGCACACACATGCTTGTGCATGTATATAAACATGTACATGTGTATATAGTCTTTACAATTACCTTCAAGAGCAATTCATTTTGCTATGATCTTTTTCTTAAAGAATAGCAAAATATTCAAAGTTAACATTCATAAAAATCTGTTATCAGTCTTAAGCTGTTGTTGAATGAAGACTGAAGACAGCAACTTCAATTCTTATATTGACATCTGTCTATTCTTTTGCTTGAATGGTATTAATCACAGACTAAAATAATCACCTCTAAGTAAATAAGTAAATATAAACGTTGAATCATTTGTATCATCTGGCCATATAATGCAAAGTTTCCATATGTTATTTCACCTCATAGAAATTATTGGGAAACCCCATAACAAGATTTTCAAAGTTGAGAAGAATTTATGTTTCATTAATTCAGACTTCACTGCTAGAGAAAGGACAACATAATTATTATCACTGACTAATATTATTAACATACCAGTTGAATGGAAGATTTGTTAGACTTAGTAAAGCATATTCATACACTACAGCAACACCATCAAGAAGATGTGATAAAGTAGATAAGGACAAATTACTGAATTCTCTGTCTAAAAAGAGAATTTCAGAACAGGTGTGGTGGCTCATGCCTGTGAATCCCAGCACTCTGGGAGGCCCAAGGGGGTGGCTGGCTTGAGTCCAGGAATTTAAGACCAGCCTGAGCAACATAGTAAAACTTCATCTTTACTAAAATACAAAAAATTAGCTGGACGTGCTGGCACATGCTTGTACTCTTAATGACTTGGAAGCCTGAAGTGGGAAAATCACCTGAGCTTGGGAGGTCAAGGCTGCAGTGAGCCATGATTGCACCACTACAGTCCAGCCTAGGTGACCAGAGTCAAAAACAAAACAAACAAAAAAGCCAAAGATCATTTCAAAAATAACTACAAAAATAAAACAGCAACTGAAATAGTAATAAGGAAACTGTTGCTTTGACACTTCTTTTTTTTTTTTTTTTTTTTTTTGAGGCGGAGTCTTGCTCTGTCGCCGGGACTGGAGTGCAGTGGCCAGATCTCAGCTCACTGCAAGCTCCGCCTCCCGGGTTCACGCCATTCTCCTGCCTCAGCCTCCGGAGTAGCTGAGACTACAGGCGCCCGCCACGTCGCCCGGCTAGTTTTTGTATTTTTTTAGTAGAGACGGGGTTTCACCGTGTCAGCCAGGATGGTCTCGATCTCCTGACCTCGTGATCCGCCCGTCTTGGCCTCCCAAAGTGCTGGGATTACAGGCTTGAGCCACCGCGCCCGGCCGACACTTCTTTTTACCATTTTTTTAGGTTGGGGATACATGTGAAGGTGTATTTCATAGGTAAGCATGCAACACCAAGGATTCTCGTACGTATTATTTCATCATCCAGGTATTAAACACAATACCTCTATAGTTAATCTTTTTTGCTCCTCTCCATCCTCCTACCCTTACTGCTCAAGTAGATCCCAGTGTCTGTTATTTTCCTTCTTTGTGTTCATAAGTTCTTACTGTTTAACTCCCACTTACAAGTGAGAACATGTGGTATTTGGTTTGCTCTTCCTATCTTAGTTTACTAAGGATAATAGCCTCTAGCTCTGTGGTTCCAAATATATATATATATATATATATATACACATATATATATATATATATATGTCTTTCTTTTATATGACAGCATAGTATTCCATAGTGTATTATGTGCCACATTTTCTTTATCCATTTAGGTTGATTCTATGCCTTTGCTATTGTGAGTAGTGCTGGCCTGAACATTTGCATGCATGTGTCTTTATAATAGAATGATTTATATTTCACTATACATCCAGTAATGCGATTGTTGAGTCAAATGGTAGTTTTGCTTTTAGCACTCTGAGGAAATACCATAATGCTTTCCAGTAACTTACACTCCCACTAACGTATAAGTGTTCCATTTTCTCTGCAACCTGCAGCATCTGTTATTTTTTTATTTTTATTTTTTTACTTTTTTAATAATAGCCATTCTGACTAGTATGAGATGGTATCTTATTGTGGTTTGGATTTGTATTTCTCTACTGATCAGTAATAATTGAGTTTTTATTCATACGATTGTTGGCTGCACGTATGTCTTCTTTTGAGAAGTGTCTGTTCCTGTCCATTGCCCACTTTTTAATGGGGTTGATTGTTTTTCTCTTGTAAATGTGTTTAAATTCCCTATAGACACTGGATATTAGACGTTTGTCAGATTCATAGTTGTCAATATTTTCTTTCATTATGTAGGTTGTGTATTCATTCTATCAATAGCTTATCTTGCTGTGCAGAAGTTCTTAAGTTTAATTAGGAGGATTCAGGGAGGGGTCATGGCAGACAGGAGGCAGGACTAGATTGCAGCTCCAACTCGGACAGACAGAGCAGTGTGCGCAGGCTCACATCATGCATTTTTGCTCCAGAATGACTGCAGGAATAAATCAGGAAAGCTGAGAGGACCCACAGACTCTCTGAAGGAAGCAGATTGCTACTGCAGGACCTGGGAGACACGCCAAATGCTGTGAGTGTCCAAACTGTGGAAGTGGGAAAGGGAGATCATCCACTTCTGAAGAAACACCTGCACTGGGGAAGCTGAAGCTCTAGGTTACGGGAGAAGATTCTTATCTCATCTGGAGCTGAGTCAATTGAGAGAGCTGAGTGAAATACAGGGGTAGAGGAAAAAGTGGGAAAAGCCCTGTGAGCTTACTGGCTTCCTTAGCAAGCCATTTCTGCCTGACCTCACAGGGGTCCTTCAGAGGGGCAGTCAGAGAGAGGCAATGAGAAAAGGCCACAGGGAGAAGGAAATCTCCAGCTGAACTTTGTAACAATTGGAAGTGATTGAGAAGTCTCCTGGCCAGAACTCAGGGGAGGTCATGAATCCAGTGGGCCTACTCAACAGGCAGGAGAAGAAGGAAAGCCATACTTGCTTTTGGAGCTAGGAGGTGGATAGCCTGGGGCAAGTTCTCAGCCCTACTCACCCACTGCCTGGAAACAGATTCAGTGCTGTTGTGGTGGGGCAGGGAAGGGGGCATGCACAGTGGGAGTGAAACTGGCCCTTCGGTTTGCATGGGAGCTGGATGAGGCCTGTCACTGCTGGCCTTCCCCTACTTCCCTGACAACCTACATGACACAGTAGAGGCATCCATAATCCTCCTAGGAACATAACTTCATTGACCTGGGAACCTCACTTACATCCTGCATGGCAGTGGCAGCAAAACCTGCCCCAAGAGAGTCTGAGCTCAGACATGCCTAACCCTGCCCCCACCCAGTGGTTCTTCCCTACCCACCCTGATAACTGAAGACAAAGGTCATATACTCCAGGGAGTTCTACGGACCTGCCCACCACCTGTTTTTCCCCATAACACAGCTGATGCTCTCTGGAAAGTGCCAGCTTCTGGCAGGAGGCCAACCAACACAAAAATAGTGCATTAAACCACCAAAGCTAAGCACTCTCACAAATTCTATTTCAAACCCCTGCCACCTCCACCAAAACAGGTGCTGGTATTCATGGCTGAGAGACCCACAGATGGTTCAGATCACAGGACTCTGGGCAGACAACAGCTGGTGCCAGCTGGGGGCCTGGAAGAATTGCTGGTGCTAGATCCAGAAGAGATATGACAATCACTACAGCTTGGCTCTCAGGAAGCCACATCCATAGGAAAAGGGGGAGAGTACTACATCAAGGGAACACCCCATGGGACAAAATAATCTGAAAAATAGCCTTCAGACTTAGACCTTCCCTCTGACAGAGTCTACCCAAATGAGAAGGAACCAGAACACCAAATCTCGTAATATGACAAAATAAGGTTCTTTAACAACACTCCCAAATCACACTACCTCACTAGAAATGGGTCCAAACCAATAAGAATTCCCTGATTCACCTGAAAAAATTAATTCAGGAAGTTTGTTATTAAGCTAATCAGAGAGGCATCAGAGAAAGGTGAAGCTGAATGTAAGGAAATTTAAAAAAAAATTATACAAGAAGTGAAGGGAGAAATATTCAATGAAATAGATGAGGGGGTGGGGGGAGGAAAACAATGAACCCTTCAGGAAACAATGGACACACTTATAGAAATGCAAAATGCTTTGGAAAGTCTCAAAAATAGAACAACAATAACAACAACAACAACAAAACTAGAAGAAAGAAATTCAGAGCTCAAAGGCAACGTCTTTGAATTAACCCAATCCAACAAAAACAAAGAAAAAAGAATAAGAAAATATGAACAAAGCTTCCAAGAAGTCTGGGATTATGTTAAATGACCAAGTCTAAGAATAACCAGTGTTCGTGAGGAAGAAGGGAAATCTAAAAGTTTTGAAAATTTGAAAATATGTTAGGAGGAATAATTAAGAAAATATTCCCTGGCCTTGCTGGAGACCTAGACATTCAAATACAAGAATCACAAAAAGCACCTGGAAAATTCATTGCAAAAAGATTTTGCCTAGGCATATAGTCATTGGGTTATCTAAAGTAAAGACAAAGGAGATAATCATAAGAGCTGTGAGATGAAAGCACCAGGTATCCTATGAAATATAACCTATCAGATTAACAACAGATTTCTCAGCAGAAACATTACAAGCTAGAAGGGATTGGGACCCTATCTGTAGTCACCTCAAACAAAACAACAATTGCCAGTGAAGAATTTTGTATCAAGTGAAACTAAGCATCATATATGAAGGAAAGATTTTTTTTTTTTTTTCCAGACAAACAAATGCTGAGAATTCACCACTACCAAGCCACCACTGCAAGAACTGCTAAAAGAAGCTCTAAATCTTGTAACAAATCCTGGAAACATATCAAAACAGAACCTCATTAAAGCATAAGTTTCACAGGACCTATACAACAAAAATACAGTTTAAAAAACACAAGCAAAAAAACAAGGTATACAAGCAGCAAATAGCACAATGAATGGAATGCTGTCTCACATTTCAATGCTGACATTGAAGGTAAATGGCCTAAATGCCCCACTTATAAGATATAGAATTGCTGAATGGATAGGAATTCACCAGCCAACTATCTGCTGCCTTCAGGAGGCTCACCTAACACATAAGGACTCATATAAACTTAAGGTAAATGGGTGGAAAAAGATATTTCCTGCAATTGGACACCAAAGCAAGCAGGAGTAGCTTTTTTTTTATATCAGAAAAGACGAACTTTAAAGCAACAGTAATTAAAAATGACAAAGAGGGACGTTAGATAATGTAAAAGGCTTTGCCCAACAGGAAGATATTGTAAACCTAAATACACATGCACCTAACACTGGAGCTCCCAAATTTGTAAAGCAATTACTAATAGACCTAAGAAATGAGATAGACAGCAACACAATAATAGTAGGAGACATCAGTACTCCACTGACAGCATTAGACAGGTCATCAAGACAGTCAACAAAGAAATGGCAGATTTAAACTATGCCCTGGAACAAATGGGCTTAACAGATATATACAGAACACTCCATCAAACAATGACAGAATATGCACTCTATTCGATAGCATGTGGAACTTTCTCCAAGATAGACCATATCATAGCCACAAAATGAATCTCAATAAATTTAAGAAAATTAAAATTGTATCAAGCACTCTCTAGGACCGAAGTGGAATAAAACTGGAAATCAACTCCCACAGGAACTTTTGAAACCATGCAAATGAATGGAAATTAAATAATCTACTCCTGAATGATCATTGGGTCATAAATGAAATAAAAATGTAAATAAAAAATTATTTAAATGACAATAGTGACACAACCTATCAAAACCTCTGGGATACAGCAAAGGCAGTGCTAAGAGAATAGTTTCTTGCCCTAAACATTGACATTTAAAAGTCTGAAAATAGCATAAACAGATAATCTAAGTTCAAACCTCAAGGAACTAGAGAAACAAGAACAAACCAAACCGAAACCCAGTGTAAGAAATAAAATAACCAAGATCAGGGCAGAACTCAATGAGATTGAAACAAACAAACAAACAAATATGAAAGACAAATTAAACAAAAAGCTTGTTCTTTGAAAAGATGACTAAAATAGATAGTCCACTAGCAAGATTAACCAAGAAAGCAAGAGAGAATATCCCAATAAACTCAATAAGAAACAAAACAGAAGATATTACAATGGACACCACAGAAATACAAAAGATCATTCAAGACTACTATGAACACATTTATGCACA
The DNA here is from genome assembly GCF_009764315.1 of Trachypithecus francoisi. NCBI lineage: Eukaryota > Metazoa > Chordata > Mammalia > Primates > Cercopithecidae > Trachypithecus > Trachypithecus francoisi. The sequence goes on from NW_022681465.1 coordinate 62,499,839, forward strand.
TAAGCTAGAAAACCTAGAATAGATAGATAAATTCCTGAAAAGATAAAACCCTGCTAGCTTATATCAGGAAGAATTAGATACCCTGAGAAGATCAATAACAAGTAGTGAGATTAAAAGACAATTTAAAAATTACCAACAAAAAAAGTCGAAGACCAGACAGATTCACAGCAGAACTCTATTACACATTCAAAAAAGAATTGGTACCAATCCTATTGACACTATTCCACCAGATAAAGAGAAAACCCTCCCTGAATCATTCTATGAAGCCAGTATCACCCTAATACCAAAACCAGGAAAGGACATAACCAAACAAGAAAACTACAGACCAATATCCGTCATGAACTTAGATGCTAAAATCCTTACTGAATCTAACAACATATCAAGAAGATAATCCACCTTGATCAAGTGGGTTTCATACCAGGGATGATTTAACATATGCAAGTCAATAAATGTGATATGCCACATAAACAGAATCAAAAACAAAAATAACGTGATCATTTCAATAGATGCAGAAAAAGCATTTGGCAAAGTCCGGCACTGTTTATGATTAAAACTCTCAGCAAAATCAGCATACAAGTGACATACCTCAATGTAATAAAAGCCATCTATGACAAACCCACAGCCAATGTAATTCTGAATAGGGAAAAGTTGAAAACATTCCCTCTGATAACTGGAACAGGACGAGGATGCCCACTGTTACCACTCCTCTTCAACATAGTACTAGAAGTCATAGCCAGAGCCATCAGAAAAGGGAAAGACATAAAGGGCACCCAAATTGATAAAGAGGAAGTCTAACTGTCACTATTAGTTAATGATATGATCATTTACCTAGAAAACCCTAAAGATTTATCCATAACGCTCCTAGAACTTATAAATGAATTCAGCAAAGTGTCTACAAAATTAATGTATGTAAACAGTAGCTCTTCTATACACCAACAATGACCAAGCTGAGAATAAAATCAAGAACTCAACCCCTTTTACAATAACTGCAAAAAAAAAAAAAAAAAAAAAAAAACTTAAGAATATACCTACTCAAGGAGGCAAAAGACATCTACAAGGAAAACTACAAAACCCAGCTGAAAGAAATCATAGACGACATGGAAACACATTCTATGCTCATGGATGGGTAGGATCAATATTATAAAGAAGACCATACTACCAAAGTCAATCGACAAATTCAATGCAATTTCCGTCAAAATGCCATCATCATTCTTCACAGAATTTGAAGAAAAAAAAAATTCTAAAATTCATATGGAACCAAAAAAACAGCCCACATAGCCAAAGCAAGACTAAACAAATATAACAAACCTGGAGGCATCACACCACATAATTTCAAACTGTACTGTAAGCCCTTAGTCACCAAAACAATATGGTAGAAAAATAGGCACATAGACCAATTGAACAGAATAGAGAACCCAGAAATAAACTCAAACTCTTACAGCCAACTGATCTTAGACAAGGCAAACAAAAACATAAAGTGGAGAAATTTCACTGTTTTCAACAAATGGAGCTGGGATAATTAGCCACATGTAGGAGGATGAAACTGGATCCTCATCTCTCACCTTATACAACAATCAACTCAAGAAGGTTTAAGGACTTAAATCTAAGACCTAAAATTATAACAATTCTAGAAGATAACATTTGAAAAACTCTTGGAGACATTGGCTTAGGCAAGGATTTCAGACCAAGAACCGCAAAGCAAATGCAATAAAAATGAAGATAAATAGTTGGGATTTAATTATACTAAAGAACTTTTGCATGGCAAAAGGAACAGTCAGCAGAGTAAACAGACAACCCACGGAGTAAGAGAAAATCTTCACAATCTATACATCTAACAAATGACAAATATCCAGAATCTACAATGAACTCAAACAAATCAGCAAGATAAAAACATAAAATCCCACCAAAAAGTGGGCTAAGGACGTGAACAGACAATTCTCAAAAGAAGATATACAAATGGCCAACAAACATATGAAAAAATTCACAACATCACTAATAATTAGGGAAATGCTAATCAAAACCACAATGCAATACCATATTACTCCTGCAAGAATAGCTATAATCAAAAAATAGTAGACGTTGGCATGGATGCACTGAGCAGGGAACAGTTCTATACTGCTGGTGGAAATGTAAACTAGTAAAACCACTATGGAAAACAATGTGGAGGTTCCTTAAAGAACTAAAAGTAGAACTACCATTTGATCCAGCAATCCCACTACTGGGTAGATACCCAGAAGAAAAGAAGTCATTACACGAAAAAGATACTTGCCCATGCATGTTTTTAACAGAACAATTCAGGATCGCAAAAACCTGGAACCAACACAAATGCCCATCAATCAACAAGTGGATAAAGAAACTGTGATATATATATATATGATGGAATACTACTCAGCCATAAAAAATGAATTAATGGCATTCACAGCAACCTGGATGAGATTAGAGACTATTATTCTAAATGAAGCAACTCAGGAATGGGGAACCAAACATCATATGTTCTCCCTCATAATTAAGAGCTAAGCTTTGAAGATGCAAAGGCATGAGAATGACAAAATGGACCTTGTGGACTAAGGTGGAAAGGGTGGGATGGAGATGAGGGATAAAAGACTACAAATAGGGTGCAGTGTATTCTGCTCAGGTGATGGGTGCACCAAAACCTCACAAATCACCACTAAATAACTTATTCATGTGACCAAACACCACCTGTTCCCCAATAACCTATGGAAATAATTTTTTTAAAGGCAAATTCTTAAGTTCAATTAGATCCTCCTTGTCAAATTTTTCTTTTGTTACAGCTGCTTTTGTTGTATTTGTCATAAAATCTTTGCCCGTTCCTGTGCATAGGATGGTAATCGTCTAGGTTGGCTTCCAGGATTTTGAATAGCTTTGGGTTTTACATTTAAGTCTTTAATCCATCTTGAGTTGATTTTTTTTTGTATGATGTAAGGAAAGGATCCACTTCAATCTTCATAATATCTTGAAAGATATGTTTCAATTCTGTTGAATAATAAACAAGTTGAAGTTATTTTTGGAATTATAGCTTAACAAAGTAGATTATTATTCACTAATAAGTTATCATATATCTCTTCATCCATTTTAGAAATCGTGTAATTTGAAACATTTTACACAGTAGTATTTTGAACATTTTTATGTAAGAATTATTTTATGTTTTAATATGTAATAATATATCACAATGTAAGAGATAAATTATTTTTTCTCATAGTTCAATATAAAGGATGGAGAATATTTTTTCCACATTAAAATGATCAAAGAAATTAAATTAAAATAAATGGTACATATACATGTCTGTACACTCATTGACACATGTGCAAAAACACACACAAGCATGCAGAAAAAGAAAAAGTTGTAAAATATATTTGTTGATTACAGTATGTGATAGATTCTTGGAAAATAATGTTTTGTGGTCAATACTTGAATAAGAAAACTACATTACATTCTCAAGACTTGTGAATGTAAGAATAATTTGTAGGGCAACCCCCTTTGGGTCCCCTCCCATTTTGTGGGAGCTTTGTTTGCAGTCTATTAAATCTTGCAACTGCACACTCTTCTGGTCCGTGTTTTTTACAGCTTGAGCTGAGCTTTTGTTTGCCATCCACCACTGCTGTTTGCTGCTCTCACAGACTCGCCACTGACTTCCACCCCTCCAGATCCAGCAGTGTGTCTGCTGCGCTCTTGATCCAGCGAGGTGCCCATTGCCGCTCCTGATCAGGCTAAAGGCTTGTCATTGTTTCTGTATGGCTAAGTGCCTGAATTCATCCTAATTGAGCTGAACACTGGTCGCTGGGTTCCACAGTTCTCTTCCATGACCCATGGCTCCTAAAAGAGCTATAACACTCACTGCATGGCCCGAGATTCCATTCCTTGTAATCCATGAGGCCAAGAACCCCAGGTCAGAGAACAAGAGGCTTACTACCATCTTGGAAGTGGCCTGCCACCATCTTGGGAGTTCTAAGAACAAGAATCCCCATCCAGTAACATTTTGGCAACCGTGAAGGGACCTCCAAAGCAGTAAGTAATATTGGACCATTTTTGCTTGCTATTCTGTCCTGTCCTTCCTTAGAATTGGAGGAAAATACTGAGCACTGGTTGGCCAGTTAAAAATGATTAGCATGACCACTGGACTTAAGACTCAGGTGTGAGGTTGTCTGGGAAAGGGCTTTCTAACAACCCCCTACTCTTCTGGGTTGGAAGCGTTGGTCTGCCTGGAACTAGCTTCCACTTTCAATTTTCCTGGGGAAGCTGAGGGCCCACTAGAGGCAGAAAGTTGTTGTCTTGAACTCCTGACATGAGCCAGTTGAGATCATGGCACAGTCAGAAGTCTCTACTCAACAGTCGCCCATGTGTGCACTCCTACCTTTCCTTCTGACCCATACCTCCTGGGTCCCGACCATGACTTTCTTGAAAGTGTAGCCCCAAAATTCTCCTTACCTCTGAATCTACTTCCTCCAATCCCTGCCTCCTAGGTAATAATGCTTCAGACTTTCACTTCTTCTCCCAAGTATTAGAGTAGGTTGTATCTCCAAAGGGATCTAAGGAAGCTCTACACTGTGTCCTTAGGCATCTAGGCTACACACCCAGGGAATTTTGTCCTTGGTGTCACTCACAATTTAGGCATACAGCTCTCGACATGGGCAATTATGTGGGACCTGTTCCCCACCACCCTTGCCAGGGCCCCCAGTTTGTAAATGGCTAGGAGGATTGCTCTCCCATTGTGTAAGGTGCTTGCTTGTCCTGATTTCTACCCAGCTTACCCCTCTGCAATACAATCTCCAAGCCTTGACTCCAAGGCCAGGGCCTTAGAACTGATGACCCAGTACTTCAACAACTGGAACTTGGTCTACAACAACATAACACATCAGGATGAAAGTGAACTGAGTAAGTCAAGGAGAGAACAGAGAGAGAGAGAGAGAGAAGAGAGGGAGAGAGAGAAAAAGAGAGATAGAATTAGTAAAGAAAAAACAGTGTGCCCTATTACTTTAACCAGGGTAAATTTAAAACTTATAATTGATAATTGAAGGTCTTCTCCATGACCCTATAACACTCCAATACTACCTTGTTGTTAGTGTAAACAAAGACATAGCTTGAAAACACTGACACCACTGACAACCAGTAGGCTTTGTATTGAAAATCCTTAACCCAGGAACCCATGGATGGCCCAAATGCATTCAATCTGTAGCAGCAACTGCTTTGCTAACAGGAGGAAGTAAAAAAGTAACTTTTAGAGGAAACCTCATTGTGAGCACACCTCACCAGTTCAGAATTATTCTAAGTCAAAAAAGCAAAAAGGTAGCTTACTAACTAAAAAATCTTAAAGTATGGAGCTATTCTTTTAGAAAAAGGTGATTTAACATTAACCACTGAAAATTCCCTTAGCCCAGCAGATTTCCTAGGGGACTTAAATCTTAATTACCATACAATGATCCAACCAGACCTAGGAGGAACTGTGTTCAGAACAGAAGGATAGGTGGCTCCTCCCACGGATTGAGGAAAAAAAACAATGGGTATTCAATAATTGATAGGGAGACTCTTGCAAAAGCAGAGTTAAGAGAATTGCCTAATAATTGATCTGCTCAAATGTGCGAGCTGTTTGCACTCAGCCAAGCCTTAAAGTACTTACAGAATCAAAAAGACTCTACCTCAATCCTGATTCAAAAGGTTACCTACACCCTCTTTGAAATGGATTTGTGTAAGAACTGTTGTTTATGGGAATGCATCTTGATGGGGCAGCTGAGTTGTTATGAAATACTCAGGAACCCAGCCCAGCTCTAGGACTCACCCCTGAATGCAAAGGCAATGTAGGGCATGCTGGCAAAGGGCCACTAGAATCTAGCAGCCCGGATCCCTTTCTTCATGGTCAAGAAAGGTAGGAAAACAGGTGCAGGACTGCTACATCAGTGAGCGTAACTAATTCCATAAGAAGAAGACCATGGGTGATTACTCACCCTGCAAAGGAATAAGCATTAGGACCATAGTGGATGCTCTAGATCTAATGCTCATTGGAAAAAGACTAGGTGTGCTGGTGTCCCTATGTGTGTGTGTGTGTGTTTTTTTTTTTTTTTTTTTTTTTCAGATGAGAAATGTGCACCCCAAGGCAAAAACACCCCTAAGATGTATTCTGGAGAATTCAGCCCAGTCAGAGTGTATGTACCTTTTTCCTTCTCAGACTTGAAGCAAATTAAATAGACCTAGATAAATTCTCAAATAACCCTGATGACTGTATTGATGTTTTGCAATGGTTAAGACAATCTTTTGATCTTAAATGGAGAGATATAATGTTACTGCTAGATCAGTCACTAACCCCAAATGAGAGAAGTGCTGCCATAACTGCAGCCCGAGAGTTTGGCGATCTCTGGTATCTCAGTTGGGTCAATGATAGGATGATAACAGAGGAAAGAGAACAATTCCCCCCAGGCCAGCAGGCAGTTCCCAGTGTAGACCCTCATTGGGGTGCAGAATCAGAACACGGAGATTGGTGCTGCAGACATTTGCTAACTTGCATACTAGAAGGACTAAGGAAAACTAGGAAGAAGCCCATAAATTATTCAATGACGTCCACTATGACACAGGGAAAGGAAGAAATCCTACTGCCTCTCTGGGGAGACTAAGGGAGGCATTGAGGAAGCATACCTCCCTGTCACCTGACTCCATTGAAGGCCAACTAATCTTAAAGGATAAGTTTATCACTCAGTCAGCTGCAGACATTAGAAAACACTTCAAAAGTCTGCCTTAGGCCCAGAGCAAAACTTAGAAACCCTATTGAACTTGGCAACCTTTTTTATAATAAACACTTTTTATAATAGAGATCAGGAGGAGCAGGCAGAACGGTACAAATGAGATAAGAAAAAGGTCACTGCTTTAGTCATGGCCCTCAGGCAAGTGGACTTTGGAGGCTCTGGAAAAGGGAAAGGCTGGGTAAATCAAATGCCTAATAGAGCTTGCCTCCAGTGTGGTCTACAAGGACACTTTAAAAAACATTGTCCAAATAGAAATAAGCTGCCCCCTCATCCATGCCCCTCATGTCAAGGGAATCACTGGAAGGCCCACTGCCCCAGGGGATGAAGGTCCTCTGAGTCAGAAGCCACTAACCAGATGATCCAACAGCAGGACTGAGGGTACCTGGGGCAAGCGCCAGCCCATGCCATCACCCTCCCAGAGCCCTGGGTATGCTTGACCATGGAGGGCCAGGATGTTAATTGTCTCCTGGGCACTGGCATGGCCTTATCAGTCTTACTCTCCTGTCTCGGACAGCTGCCATCCACATCTGTCACTATCAGAGGGGTCCTAGGACAGCCAGTCACTAGACACTTCTCCCAGCCACTAAGTTGTGGCTGGGGAACTTGACTCTTTTCACATGCTTTTCTAATTATGCCTGAAAGCCCCAGTCCCTTGTTAGGGAGAGACATTCTAGCAAAGCAGGGGCCATTCTACACTAGAAATAGAAGAAAGAAAAAGGGTAAATATATATACAGACTCTAAGTATGCTTACCTAGTCCTCCATGCTCATGCATGCAGCAATTTGGAGAGAAAGGGAATTCTTAACTTCTGAGGGAACACCTGTAAAGCATCAGGAAACCATCAGGAGATTATTATTGGCTATACAGAAACATTAAGAGGTGGCAGTCTTACACTGTCAAGATAATCCGAAAGGAAAGGAAAGAAGAAATAGAAGGGAACCGCCAAGCGGATATTGAAGCCAAAAGAGCTGCAAGGTGGGACCCTCCGTTAGAAATGCTTATAGAAGAAACCCTAGTATGGAGTAATCTCTTCTGGGAAACCAAGCCCCAGTACTCAGCAGGAGAAATAGAATGGGAAACCTCACAAGGACATAGTTTCCTCCCCTCAGGATAGCTAGCCACTGCAGAAGGAAAAATACTTTTGCCTGCAACTAGCCGATGGAAATTACATAAAACCCTTCACCAAACCTTTCACTTCAGCATTGATAGCACCCATCAGATGGCCAAATCATTATTTACTAGACCAGGTCTTTTCAAAACTATCAAGCAGATACTCAGAGCCTGTGAAGTGTGCCAAAGAAATAATCCCCTGCACTGCAGGCCATACATTTCAATCCCTGTATCCTTAACCTCCTTGTTAAGTTTGTCTCTTCCAGAATTGAAGCTGTAAAACTACAAATGTTCTTCAAATGGAGCCCCAGATGCAGTCCATGACTGAGATCTACTGTGGACCCCTGGACCAGCCTGTTACCCATGCTCCGATGTTGATGGCATTGAAGCACCCCTCCCAAGGAAATCTCGACTTCATGACCCCTTCTACATCCCAGTTCAGCAGGAAGCACTTAGAGTGGTTGTCGGCCAACCTCCCCAGCAGCACTTGAGTTTTCCTGTTGAGAGGGGGATCTGAGAGACAAGACTAGCTGGATTTCCTAGGCCAACTAAGAATCCCTAAGCCTAGCTGGGAAGGTGACTGCATCCACCTTTAAACATGGGGCTTGCAACTTAGTTCACACCTGGCCAATCAGGTAGTAAAGAGAGCTCACTAAAATGCTAATTAGGCAAAAACAGGAGATAAAGAAATAGCCAATCATCTATCGCCTGAGAGCACAGGGAAAGGGGCAATAATCGGGATATAAACCCAGGCATTTGAGCCGGCAGCAGCAACCCCCTTTGGGTCCCCTCCCATGTTGTGGGAGCTCTGTTTTCACTCTATCAAGTCTTGCAACTGCAAAAAAAAAAAAAAAGAATAATTTGTAGAGTGACTTCATTTTGAATCAATCACTGACCTGTGTTTTGCCATTTATATAAAATATTACATCACGGTGAATGAAAATGTCCATCTTCTTCTTACGAATCCATAACGATAGATTTGAGATAATAGTTAATATTAAAATAATGACACTGGAAATTCAATATTGACATAGTCAACTGACATATTTTTTAACATGTGGGGTGCATTTGTTGCTTTGACAGAGAAAGGAAGAGAAGTACATGCTATTTACGGGAATACTATGAATTTATATTTTATTTATAGCTGCTGATTTAGTTTTATTATGAATTAGAATACTTTGGAGGATTTCATGACTATACAAGGAGACACCATATCCTTTGCACTATCACCCATCAACAAAATAAAATACAAGATTTTTTTTTTAAAACCTGAGGAAAGATGTTTTTGTGATGTGCTGCCTGGTATACTAATTATTAGCCATATATGACTCTTGAGATTCTAAATTAAATTAGTTAAAATTAAGTAAAAGTATATAAATTCATTTTCACAGTCACATTAGCCATATTGCAAGTGCTAAATAGCAAAATTTGACTAGTGACTATAACACTGAACAGTGTATCTGTAGACTATTATCACAGAAATCTCTAATGGAAAGTACTATAGATTTCAGATGGCTTACAGATGATTGTATTTCATTGACTAGTTGGAAGGAATCCTCTTCGGTAAGTTTGGCAATGGAGAAAAGGGCAGAATAAACAGTCTATTTTTATATAAGTGGAGTCATTTGAATAGCTCTTATTAATCAACAAATTGTTTCTCTCTTTATTCAATCAAATAAATATCATGGAAATAAAGGAACATTATAATAATACGATTCCAAATACATATAGAAACCTGACTGGTCTTAGAAAAATGAAGACAAAAACAGCAAAACCTTGCCAACTCTATTTCAGACTCAGATTTGCTAATTTGAAACACACTTATGAGTGAAGATGTGTACTAAAAATACAAACTTGTTTATGTTTGTGTGTTAGGACTGCTATAATGAAAATACCACTGCTTGGTTTTAATGACAGAAATTTATTTTCTCACAGTTCTGGAAGCTGAAAATCTGAGATCAGGTGCCAGAAAATTTGTTTTCTTCAGAGGTCTCTCTCCTTGGCTGTGGATTCTAACTTGTCAATGAGTCCTCACATGACCTTTCTTCCCTGTGTGTGCATCTCTAGTGTCTCTTTCTCTTGTAAAGACAGTAGTCATATTGGATTGTGAACCCACTCATGTGACTTCACTTAATCTTAATTACCTCTTTAAAGGTTTGATCTTCAAATGCAGTCACAGTGGGGTTTGTGCTGTGGTTAGAACTTCAAGCATTTGAATTTTAGGGGAACACAACTTAGCCTGTCACACTATCTCAGTTTACGGAACAACACTTAAATGTCTGTCATAGACAATTAAAGTCAATAAAGGGAAATGAATTCATTCTATCTCCTTTCAAACCCTTTCTATCTCCTATATTTTCTGACTTAGAAAACTACATAGATTTCTTTTTCAAAAAAATATTAATTATTTACTAGGGTCAAGTTGGGTGTGATTCAAAGATAAAGTAAACTGGGTATGCATTAAAGGAAAACAAACTTCCGTAGTTACCAGGGAAACCAGCCCCCAATATTTCAACATAGGTTCTTCTCTATTTTCCTTAAGTGTCGGCTGGTCTGAGAGATAAAAAGAAAGAGTACAAAGAGAAAAATTTTACAGCTGGACCTCCGGGGGTGTCATCTGATATTGGTAGGACTGTGATGGTGACCTTGAGCTGCAAAACCAGCAAGTTTTTATTAGGGATTTTGAAAGGGGAGGGGGTGTACGAACAGGGAGTAAGTCACAAAGATCACATTCTTCTTTGTGGGCAAAGATCTTTTAAGGCAATAAAAGACCACAAGGCAAGGGCAAAATTACAATTACCGATGAGAGTCCATGTCCCACTGTGCATGCATTGTCTTGATAAACATCTTAACAGGAAACAGGTTCGAGAGCAAGCAACCAGTCTGACTAGAATTCACCAGGCTGGAATTTCCCAATCCTAGCAAGCCTGAGGGCACTGCAGGAGACCAGGGCGTATTTCAGTCCTTATCTCAACCGCATGAGACAGACACTACCAGAGCGGTCGTTCATAGACCTCCCCCCTAGGAATGCATTCCTTCTCCAGGATTATTCCTTGTTGGGAAAAGAATTCAGCGATATTTCTTCCACTCGCTTTCTGCAAGAAGAAAAATATGGCTCTATTCTGCCTGACCCCACAGGCAGTCAGACCTTATGGTTATCTTTCCTTGTTCCCTGAAAATTGCTGTTATGCTGTTCTTTTTCAGGGTGCACTGATTTCATATAGTTCAAACACCCATGTTTTACGATCAGATTTCATATTGCTCAAACACACATGTTTTACAAACAATTTGTACAGTTAAAGCAATCATCACAGATTCCTGAGGCAACATACATCCTCAGCTTATAAAGATCACGGGATTAAGAGATTAAAATAAGACAGGCACAAGAAATTATAAAAGTATTACTTTTGGGAACTAATAAATGTCCATGAAACCTTCACAATTTATGTTCTTCTGTCGTGGCTTCATCCAGTCCCTCCGTTCAGGGTCCCTGACATCCTGCAACACATAGTTTCATTTCAAACTAACTTTCATGGTAGTTGGTATAATATCAAAATCAAGAATCAGAAATATATAATGATCATATAGTATGTGCCATGCTTGAAATGGTCACATGGGGCATTATTGTCTGAATGTTTTCATCAAACCCTTTTTCTCACTTATTCTGCCCAGTTCAATAAATTTCTAAGCATTGTTGAGTTTTATCTCTCAAATCCACTTTTCCATTTCCATCTCTATTGCTTCCGTTTGAATCCTTGACACCTTCCAACTGAACTATTATATTCGCCGCCAATAAGTCTGCCTTTCTCCTTAAAATATTTCTCTTAGGTTGCATTAGGATTGTCCTTATGAATGTATGGCCATAGCACTATCTTGACAGTCTTATTTGGATGGATGTATCAAGCTTTTACTTTGATACATAGGGCCCTGGGTTAATCTTTTACTCGAGATTTGGTGTTCAAGAACATGTCAGAGGTGCACAAAATCACTTGTAGTTTATTAATTTCACCATAATTTTCATAACTTTTTGACTTTTCTCAAGCTATTCTCATTGTACATAACTCCCTGAATTGCCTTTATCTAGTTGGAAAAGTATGACTTATTCTGGGGAACTAAAGTATCAAATTTAAGTTTAAAGCAATAAGACAATTCATACTAAGATGCTCCATAAGCATTTACAGTGTGAAATAATGATGGGATAAAGAACATCTGGAATAGCCAGATGATGTAAGCATAGAAAGCTATTTTTATAAAAATCTCTTTTATGAGAAAACCTGTACCCTATGTGCTGAAAATAACAGTAGATTAGTAGGCATGCTATTATTAAAAATATAATAAAATGTGGTATAATTTCAATATATATTTTCTCTTCATCTATATGAAAATTTAGTTCTTATTTAATTGAATACTAATAAAGACATTCTGTAGTTTGAACATAATATGTTTCTGATTATCCATTTTTAGGAAATTTAAAAAGACACACACACACACACACATATATACACACACACACACATATGACATTTGTTTTTCAATAAAGCTAGGAAATTACTTAACAATAATTATTAAAGTGCATTAGAAATAGAATAAAAAGGCTTGGCATAGTGTCTCACATCTGTAGTCCTAGTACTTTGGGAAGCCAAGGCAGGTGAATTGCCTGAGCTCAGAAGTTCGAGACCAGCCTGGGCAACATGGTGAAACTCACTCTCTACCAAAATACAAAAAGTTAGTTGGTTGCAGGGTCATGCACCTGTAGTTCCAGCTACTCAGGAGGCTGGACCAGGAGAATTGCTTGAACCTAGGAGGCAGAGTTTGCAGTGAGCCCAGATCACACTATTGCACTCCAGCCTGGGTGACAGAGTGAGACTCTGTCTCAAAAAAAAAAAAAAAAAGAAAAAGAAAAAGAAATAGAAATTGATGAATATAAAAGGTAATATTCCTATTTCTATATTCAGACATAAATTCAGATTTATGAAACTGGAATACTGTAAATTTTTATGCTAATTTTCAGTCCATAATTGTAAGAAAATTTATTTCTTTTTTCAAAGCATCTAACTTTTTAGACCTCAGCAGGCTCTTGATTCATAATAATTAAATTAACTTTAGTCTAAAATCCGTGGTTACAATAATTTCCCAGCAATCATAGATCCTTTTGAATATCCAAAGGTGATCTACTCCTGACTTTTTCAGTCCAGTCTCAAAATATTATCCAGACACAGTGATAAAGATAAAAAGATTTGGTCATAACTCAGTCTTAAAATTAGAGAGACTTGAAAACAACTGGAACATACCACTTCTTACCAGAATTTTTTGAAAGTTGGTTTCTTGAAAAGAAACCAGAAGTGGTATAAGCAGATTTGTCCACTAGGGACCAGGAACGAATTTTGAAGGTGTAAAAGGCACTACTATGGAAGCTGAGTACAGACAGGAAACAATAAACACTTATGGATCTTCTATGACCTAAGGGGTCATTCAAATTAAAACTGTTGATAATCTACTTAGGACAAAGGAAAGAAGGATTTGAACTGCCCATTTATAGGAAACAGGGACACTAATGCAATTTTCCCTGAGGTATTTGGGCACACTTGGAAAGCTGAAATCAATACACATTTTACTCCTTACAGAACCATCCCACACATGGGAACATTCTTGTAAATAGCAATACACCCACTCTCCTCGTTGGATCAGCTGACTCTCTAAAGCTACTTGAAGGACTGTGTTGGAGACTGGCTGGTATACTTTTTTTCCAGTACACCTAGAGTGGTCCAAATTGGGACCACTCTAGAGGTTCCACTACATGCTCTCTGCCATTTTCAAGAACTTATAAGGAGAATAAACAATCGCAGGTAGAAAGGGTTGAAGGTGATTCTACTCTTGCTTTGGTTATTTAGTAGAATATCCACAACTAGTAAAACATTTGCCTTGCTGGGCACAGTGGCTCATGCCTCTAATACCAGCACTTTGGGAGGCCGAGGCAGGTGGATTACCTGAGGTCAGGAGTTCAAGACTAGCTTGGCCCACATAGTGAAACCCCATCTGTACTAAAAATACAAAAATTAGCCAGGTGTGGTGGCATGTACCTGCAGTCCCAGCTACTCGGAGGCTGAGGCATGAGAATCTCTTGAACTCAGAAGGCAAAGGCTGCAGTGAGCCGAGATCACACCATTGCACTCCAGCAGCCTGGGTGATGAGCAAAACTCAGTCTCAAAAAAAAAAAAAAAAAAAGAAAGAAAGAAATTTGCCTTCAAAGAGAAGAAAATTAGATGCTAATGCTATTTGGTCCTATAAAAATCAGCTCTTTATCAAACAAAAGGTTTATGAGAAGGAAAAATGACAGCCTCAATGAGTGTAATAGCATGTCTGGAGATAATTTGCAGCATTTTACACTTTTAATCTCATTAACGTATAAATATAAAATGTATATAATGTTATTGCAATTGAAAACCTTTTTTATTTATTAAACTCAGTTCTCAAGAATTCTCTGGTACAGGAAATCTTTGCAGATCAATTATATTCAGTTGTAAATTAAGAAACTAACTTTACAAGTAAAATTATAAATAACTTTTTGTTATTATATAGTATAAAATATAGTTAATTCATTTCATTTTAATATGTGTGACATAATGTGGGGTAAGACCCATGGAAATAAGAGTTCCTGGTATGAAAATATATTTTGCATTCATATTTGTGATGTGAGAGCATTGATTAGGTGACATAATTTAATTTGTAATTTAGGAACATTGATAAGTGATATAATTGGGGATCTAGAAAGGCTGACTATAGAAAATATGATGAGAGCAGTGTTATTAATGCCTGAGTTCCTGACTTTCCATTTCCACTATTCTGAAGGAGACGCTGGTTTTACTTAGGAGTTTTTTTCCACCATCTTCAAAACACAGTTATCCTAAACTGAAGTCTTTTTGGAAAGCACACAAGCAGGAAAGGGACAGAAAAAGTAGATGCTGGGGCATACAGAAGGGTATAATATTGTTCAGAAATTTTGGATACTGCGAGGAGAAACTATAGTATAAGCATAAGGGCAATAAGGCCTTAAAGGGTGACACTGGAAAAAATGTTTTTTTTTTTTTTTTAATTATACTTTAAGTTCTAGGGTACATGTGCATAACATGCAGGTTTGTTACATATGTATATGTATACTTGTGCCATGTTGGTGTGCTGCACCCATCAACTCGTCAGCACCCATCAATTCGTCATTTATATCAGGTATAACTCCCAATGCAATCCCTCCCCCCTCCCTCCTCCCCATGATAGGCCCCGATGTGTGATGTTCCCCTTCCCGAGTCCAAGTGATCTCATTGTTCAGTTCCCACCTATGACTAAGAACATGCGGTGTTTGGTTTTCTGTTCTTGTGATAGTTTGCTAAGAATGATGGTTTCCAGCTGCATCCATGTCCCTACAAAGGATGCAAACTCATCCTTTTTTATGGCTGCATAATATTCCATGGTGTATATGTGTCACCTTTTCTTAATCTAGTCTGTCACAGATGGACATTTGGGTCGATTCCAAGTCTTTGCTATTGTGAATAGTGCCACAATAAACATACGTGTGCATGTGTCTTTATAGCAGCATGATTTATAATCCTTTGGGTATATACCCAGTAGTGGGATGGCTGGGTCATATGGTACATCTAGTTCTAGATCCTTGAGGAATCGCCATACTCTTTTCCATAATGGTTGAACTAGTTTACAATCCCACCAACAGTGTAAAAGTGTTCCTATTTCTCCACATCCTCTCCAGCACCTGTTGTTTCCTGACTTTTTAATGATTGCCATTCTAACTGGTGTGAGATGGTATCTCACTGTGGTTTTGATTTGCATTTCTCTGATGGCCAGTGATGATGAGCATTTTTTCATGTGTCTGTTGGCTGTATGAATGCCTTCTTTTGAGAAATGTCTGTTCATATCCTTTGCCCACTTTTTGATGGGGTTGTTTGTTGTTTTCTTGTAAATTTGTATGAGTTCTTTGTAGGTTCTGGATATCAGCCCTTTGTCAGATGAGTAGATTGCAAACCACTGCTCAGTGAAATAAAAGAGGACACTAACAAATGGAAGAACATACCATGCTCATGGATAGGAAGAATCAATATTGTGAAAATGGCCATACTGCCCAAGGTTATCTATAGATTCAATGCCATCCCCATCAAACTACCAATGAGTTTCTTCACAGAATTGGAAAAAACGGCTTTAAAGTTCATATGGAACCAAAAAAGAGCCCACATTGCCAAGACAATCCTAAGTCATAAGAACAAAGCTGGAGGCATCATGCTACCTGACTTCAAACTATGCTACAAGGCTACAGTAACCAAAACAGCATGGTACTCGTACCAAAACAGAGATATAGACCAATGGAACAGAACAGAGTCCTCAGATATAATACCACACATCTACAGCCATCTGATCTTTGACAAACCTGACAGAAACAAGAAATGGGGAAAGGATTCCCTATTTAATAAATGGTGCTGGGAAAATTGGCTAGCCATAAGTAGAAAGCTGAAACTGGATCCTTTCCTTTCTCCTTATACGAAAATTAATTCAAGATGGATTAGAGACTTAAATGTTAGACCTAATACCATAAAAACCCTAGAAGAAAACCTAGGTAGTACCATTCAGGACATAGGCATGGGCAAGGACTTCATGTCTAAAACACCAAAAGCAACGGCAGCAAAAGCCAAAATTGACAAATGGGATCTAATTAAACTAAAGAGCTTCTGCACAGCAAAAGAAACTACCATCAGAGTGAACAGGCAACCTACAGAATGGGAGAAAAAATGTTTTTATACTTGTGTAGACTATGTCATACAAAAAGCAAAAAAGTCAGTTTATTTTAATTTCTATTTTGCTTCCCATGTTTTATTCTTTTAAACGCAATAGATGTCCAACCCTATAGTAAAAGTTACAGCTCTTTTCATAATTTCTTCCTATAGGTGTATTTAAATACAATGCTATACAGATATATGTAGACATGTAACTAAATAACTCAATATATATCAGCAGTAAGATTTGGAATTTACTTGCTTATGTTTCATGTGGCAGTATTAAATGTAATACATGACAATAATATAATTTAGATATTCTTCACTTAATAGAAAACATATTTCTAAAATGTTATTAATTTTGTATGTTTGCTCATATTTTAGAATATACTGATATTTTACATTTATTTTGAAATACAGTTTTGCTAAAAATACCAAGTTGATTTCCAAATCCACATCATTTTAAACTGTCAGTAAGAAGTCTTAAATTAATGATAATCAGAATCATTTAATTCCCATCAATTTCTAAACATTTCTGAAGTCCAAATAAGTCACATCCTCCAGAAGATACCTCAGCACTATTATTCTGTTTTAAGTGGCATTATGTTACCTAGTTGATGCCACCAACATAGTAATGTGACAAAATATAAGTCCATGAGGCCGAAATTTTCAAGTTGATGAATTTCTCCTGGGACACAGTCTGGTTTAAAGAGACTGTGTTATTGAATGTGGTCCCTGCATACAATTTCGAGACAGAAAGTAGGCTAGTCAATAGGATAAGAGCTAAGCATAGGCTGTACCCTAACTCATAAATTACACTTTTATTTATTGTGACTGGAAGAAAGGAATTAAACTTTGATTGATTTATCTCCAGATTATAGGAGAATATTTCTGCAGGAAAAAAGCAAGCAATAGATGTCCTCTAATCTCTTTGTAAATGTAATGATAGCAGATCTTTCAGCAAACAGATTAATGATATTTGCCGGAAAGAGAGTACTATCTATGGATTGATCTTAGCAGAATGATCCCAGTTTAGCATATAGTAAACAAACCTGAAATCTGTAGGTTTATAAGGCACACCACTCTGTAAAAAAGAGATGTCTCAAAACTTAAATACAGAAGGTTGTCCACAAGCCTCATTTAGAGAATTAATTTCTTCTGTGTCTGATGTGAATAAAAGGGTTTGAGGAGCTGGTTGAATTTCCCAAACCTCTCCTTATTTTAGCTGTGCCCATTGATGTCTTATATTCTTAATATTATTAATAAGGCTGAATCCTAGACAAGGTCTCTGATTCATGTGAGTCTCATCTGAAAATTCTATTTTCATGTTAGCAGAGTGATAATGTCCTAGGTTGCTCAGAGCTTATGGACAGGTGTGCATGTGTGTATATCATCCAAGCCTACTGAAGAGCAAAGCAATAAACTGCTTTTTTGTTTCATTTTTTTTGTGTGATCTCTTGTGTAAATTGATTTCCAAACTGTTGAGATAATGGATGTAGAGTTACAAAGTGAAGCATTGAAAAGATCATATGCATTGAAAAAAATATATAAATGCCTCCCATGTATCCTGTATGGTGCAAGATTTGAGCACGGGGAGCTAAACATTCCATCCCAAAACAATAGGCTATCCCCTTCATTAATAAATCATGATTATAAAGGCAGACATTTTTACATGCTAAAGCTAGAGAAAATGATACTTTGTCACTTAGAACATATTGTAAGTGAATGTTTCTGTGTGTGCTTAGGCATGTACAAGTGTATGGGCTTACACAGAGCCTTAAATATATAAGACAGTTTCAACTTCAAGTTGGTAGCATTTGCTAGCTTTTGAAATAAGGATTATATTAATTTTTCATTGTAATCAAAATTATTCATCTGATGAAATTCTTAGTGCTAAAAAATGTGGTGTCTTACCAAATGTGAAGTAGCAAAATATCACAGAGTAAATGATCTTAATACTTATGACCAATACTTAGTCCAGAAAATTAAAGTGAATGTGTCAAAAGAAATTAATATATTTTGTGGAAAGTATCTTCAACATTACAATATTTTAGTACTAAATGTTTTATTTTAGACAGTGTATAATAAAATAAAATTTTACTGAGGAGAAAATAACATTAATCCATCACTCAAGTAGTACAAATTTTATTTAAAAGAAATATAATTTCTACTTCTCCCAATATGTGAGCAATTGCAAATTATGATAGGTGTATTATAAATAAAGTAGGTAAGTTAGCTAGCAAACTGTAGCTCTTCTCTTAACTACATTGAAGTATATTTGAAGTTTTCTATAAAATGCTTTGCAAACTTGTTATGTGAGAAAAATGGCACTATATGCAATGTTTAAAGAATATTTGGTACTTAATTATTCCACTGGCATTTAGGTCCTGCCTAAAGAAATGGTTTCTTTAATTATCTGAAAAAGTAAAAGAACTTTAGACTAACATGTATATGAATTATCTGGACTTTTTCAAGAAACCTAACAAAGGAGCTAACGATAAAAATATTTTAAACCTTTCTGCTTCCTATTAGCAAACTGATCAGGTAACCAGCACAGATGTTCAGGTTATATACATAAACTACACAGATATATAAACTACACAGATGTGCAGAAGTAATTATAATTATCAAAGCGATTAACAAACAAAGCGTTGATTTATTAGTTAGTAAATATTAACTACTTAATGGAAGGCTACTACATTTTATATATTGAAATAAATTATTATTTCTGAAATTTTACTATTTGTTATAATAAGCTTTATGTAGGTTTTTCCATCTGCAAGGATATATTACATTCCTGTAAAGCTTTTATCTTATTTGACTTCAATTTAAAAATAGTTAAAATTAATTTGGAAACACCCTAATAATATGATTATAGTAATAATAATAGAAAAATAATATTTATTTTGATAGCTATCTCTGGCATTCTGCTAAATATTATTTTATTTATTTATTTATTTATTTGAGACGGAGTCTTGCTCTGCCGCCCAGGCTGGAGTGCAGTGGCCGGATCTCAGCTCACTGCAAGCTCCGCCTCCCGGGTTCACGCCATTCTCCTGTCTCAGCCTCCCGAATAGCTGGGACTACAGGCGCCCGCCTCTTCGCCCGGCTAGTTTTTTGTATTTTTTTAGTAGAGACGGGGTTTCACCGTATTAGCCAGGATGGTCTCGATCTCCTGACCTCGTGATCCGCCCGTCTCGGCCTCCCAAAGTGCTGGGATTACAGGCTTGAGCCACCGCGCCCGGCCTCTGCTAAATATTTTTTATGTATGACTTTTGTAATCATTTCTCTACCGCTTTGAAGAACTATTATTCTACTATCAATATAAAGAACACGAGTGCATACGTTACATTATTTAGTTGTGGGAACCTCTTTACAGTAGGCAGTCTTATTTTGCCCTTGCAGAGACAAGTAACTTTATTCTGAGAATGTTGGACAATTGCCTGAGGATACACAGTTTACAGTGGCAGGGCCTCAATATTCTCCCTCATTGTCTGAAATTAATACCCATAGCCACATCTTTGTATTGCCTATAAGAAATGAAATATTAGTAATACCTGCCTAAAACAAATAAGCAAGATCTCTAGAGTATTTTTACCAATCAGGAAGTCAAATGTGTATTATTCTATTTCTTTAAATTATGCTTTAAGTTCCAGGGTACATGTGCAGAACACGCAGGTTTGTTACATATGTATACATGTGTCATGCTGGGGTGCTGCACCCATCAACTCATCATTTACACTAGGTATATCTCTTAATGCTATCCCTCCCACCTCCCCCCACCCTACTACAGGACCCAGTGTGTGATGTTCCCCACCCTGTGTTCCAGTGTTCTCATTGTTCACTTCCCACCTATGAGTGAGAACGTGCGGTGTTTGGTTTTCTGTCCTTGCGATAGTTTGCTTAGAATGATGGTTTCCAGTTTCATCCATGTCCCTACAAAGGACGATTCCTCAAGGATCTAGAACTAGAAATACCATTTGACCCAGCCATCCCATTACTGGCTATATACCCAAAGGATTACAAATCATGCTGCTATAAAGACACATGCACATGCATATTTATTGTGACACTATTCATAATAGCAAAGACTTGGAACCAACCCAAATGTCCATCAGTGATAGACTGGATTAAGAAAATGTGGCACATATTATTCTATTTTTATTTTATTTTTCTTTAAAAAATATTTATTTAAAATATTTGATGGCTTTTGAAAAACAACATTCAAGTTTTTGATGTAGTTTAACTATCAACTTATGTTGCCAACACTCTAAAATGTTTTGCTTACATGTTTGTGTGAGAGATTAAAAAGTATCAGAAATTTCCTTTTTTAAATATCTTAACTAATATTATAAAGGCCAAATGGTTAATTGTTACTTAATCTTGTTGTAGTCATATATTAGGGCTGCCACTGCACATGAGGATACACAGGGTGACTTGAAAGAAAAAAAATTTTTTCCTTCACTGATTGTTAAGCTAGGGTCCTAAATTGAGGTGTCAGCAACACAAAATGCCCTATGAAAGCTCTGGGAGAGAATCAGCTCCTTGCCTCTTCCAACGTGGTGGTTCCAGTTGTTCCTTTTGTTCCTGCCTAATTCCAAACTGCTCTGTCTACACATGGCTTTCTCCTCTGTGTTTCTACCAACTATGTTTCTCAGAAGAACCCTTGTTATTGGGTTCAAGTCCTGCCCTAAATCAAGGATAATCTCATCTCAAGATCCTTATCTTAATTGCATCCACAAAGCCCTTCTTCCAAATCACATCACAGTACACAGTTCCTGGGAGTTTAGTACTTGCATGTATCTTTTGAGGGGCCCATTATTCCACCCAATATCCATCTTTTCAAAAGAAAGACTGCTTTGTTAATGGTGAGTTGATCTTATATTTATTAATAAAAGCAGAATGACTTTAGGTATCCAAATCCAACCACTCTTCCTTTCCTGAAAATTTTAAGAAACGCTAAAGTTTATTTGGCTCTTCAAAAATCAGTGCTGAATCTTCTTTCTGATTGTACTTAAACCTGAACTCCGACATACGCCTTTTGCATAGGGAATATCATTACTGCTACCAGAGATTATTGACTGTATAAACAAAGGCTATGTACTTACTGGCTAGGAATTGTAATGCATCTGCCCTGAGGGACTTCCTTATAGATAATTCTACTGAGGATTTTGTAGACTGTAAACATCAGACTAACTTTAGGGTTCCAGAATCAGGCTATTAAGGTAGAAATATTGCTCAGCAATTTTCTCACTGTGTTATCTTGAATAGCTTACTTAATGAACACATCTAAGAAAGGTCCCAATTGGCACCAAATTAAAACTCAAGAGACAAAAAAGCTAGGTTTCAATATCTAGATCCCCTAAATGCCCTTGTCTCTTCACTATCAGTTGGTTCTGTAAGTACAGCGTTGGGTTGGTAGGCCTCTCATCTAGAAAAATCACAAAAATATGTGTTTTCCGCACCCCACCTGCATGGCAACAATACCTTTATTTACTTGCATTTACGTGACTGTGTGAAAATGGACAGAATCAAAATGGAGTCACTTGTGTTAAAAATCCTGACAAAAGAACTGAGAAGGCCGTGGAGGGAGCATTCTCATGCATGGATGCCTGATAACAAGAACTATCACAAAAGATTGCAAAAACACAAACTGATACAAAGGCCATTGCAACCTTAAACACACACATGAAAATACTGTGCAGGCATTTGCCCAACAACTCCCTTCCCAACTTTGTATTGGTGCCACCCTTGTTATTGATTCTTGTAGCCTAGGACAATTGATTTAAAACAATTATGTAAACCTCTTCATTAAAAAAAAAAAAAAAAAGTCTTTACCTTCCTGAATACCCACATAGTTTACTATGGCACATATATTACCACTGAAATTCTCCCAAATAACTGTAATTTTCTTTTATGAAATAATATCTACGTTATCTAGGTGGACACACAAGAGGTAACTTAAGTTCTAATTTGCAGAAATAATTTTTGCTTTAAAGCAAATTTCTTCTTCTAGCAATGTACTTGAAACTACTGACAACTTTCTTTCCATAACCACTTTCTTTACAACTTTCTTTCCACACTTTCCAGGAATGTATTTAGAATATAAGGAACAAGATGTACACTTTAAAGAATTTTTGTCAGTCTTTGGATCTCTTTGCATTTTTGTCTTTTTATGTGTTTTGATCTAAAATACATTATAGATGTTTAAAAGTATGTAATTCATTTATGTATTTGGTTAGAGTTATGAAAGTGAAGGATTATGTCTTTATTTTATTTTACTATACATACTTTAGCAAATAAGCATTGGGAATCTTTTCTGCTTTCTTTGTTTATGCCCTCTAAAATATCCTTTGACTTGGGCTAGGATTTGAATTGCATGTACCTCTCCATAATTAATATGTTGGAACTTAAACCCCAAGGTGAAAATATTAACAGGGGAGGCTTTGGGGGAGTGATTAAGGCTTAAGTCATGAGGGAGTTTCCCTCATAAATGGATTAGTACTTTTTGTTTGTTTTGTTTTGTTTTGTTTTGTTTTGAGACAGAGTTTCATTCTTTTCACCCAGGCTGGAGTGCGATGGTAAGATCTTGGCTCACTGCAACCTCTGCCTTCCGGGTTCAAGCGATTCTCTTGTCTCAGAATCCCAAGTAGCTGGGATTATAGGCGCCTACCACCAAGCCTGGATAATTTTTTTTTTTTTTGTATTTTTAGTAGAAATGGGTCTTTGCCATGTCTGCCGGGTTGGTCTCAAACTCCTGACCTTAAGTGATCCACCAGCCTCAGCCTCCCAAAGTTCTGGGATTATAAGTGTGAGCCCCCACCTCACCCAACCGGATTAGTAATCTTATAAAAAAAAAGCTGAAGAGAGAGCCTTAGTGCATTTTACTCTTCCTTTCTTTTGCTGTATGAAGATAGAACTTTTGCCCTTATGACACATGATGACAGCAAAAAGAAACCATCAATGAGGAATGGACCCTCACCAGACACCCAACTTGCTGGTGCCTTGGTCTTGGACTTCCCAGCACCCAGAACTGTGAGACACAATGTTCTCTTTTTATAGATTACCTAGTGTTAGGTATTGTGTTATAGTAGTACAAATGGACAGAGATAACTTACTATATGTTTAATATTTATACTCCAGGCTCAAAAAAATTTTAGTGGATCCAACTCTTCTTTAAAATCTAGAGAATAAAGATGCTTACATTCATTATTTTCAATGTCAAGAATATTCCTACTTTGTTTCTTAAGCACTATATATACACACAAATACACATTATTTATAAAATGTATATAAATATAAAATAAATATATATAAGCTTTATGTAAATTTACATTTTGTTAAAAGATGCTTTCCTTACTTTCAGTTCTTCACATTTTTAATGAAATTCTTCATATTGCTCCCTGTAATTAAAATGGCTCCTTTTCTCCTATTCATACTGTCAACATTTATTAATGTTTTAAGGTCTGCTCATATCTCAGTTCCAATATTCCATTCATTATTATAACTAACAATGAATTATGTATTATCTTATATTAAGCTTTTGCATTTAGAAACAATTTAAATATTTCAATATTCTTGTAAATATTCTTCAATTCTTTAATTTTTGTGTCTTAACCTCCCAAATAAATTGAAAACGTCATGAGAAAAAGAGCCACATTTTATACCATTTTTGTTTTTCCTTTAAAACCAAGAAAAATACTATTACAAACTTAAGACATCATTAAAGCAAATTAAACTTCTTAACTATCAAATTTATTACTAGTTGAATTTAAAAATATTCAATTAAAAGTCCATTAATATGTTAAGGGAAATAATATGATACCCTTCAATTAAAGAAACTTACTTTATAAATTTAAAATGTTACTATTTCACCTAAGGAAAAAAGAGTGGTTCCTTGGAAAAGCTTAACCATTCAAATCAATGTCACCCACTTACATGGCTTCAACTGACTAAGTTTAAACTTAATTTCTTTGTGAATTTTCAAAAACAAAAGATGAAGAAATAAATGATGAGGCACTTGACAGGCTAAAAGATGCTGTAAATATGTGGGAAAAATCCAAAAACACAAAATCAATAGAACTGTTTCTAATAATAGCAGTTAAATATTCTGAAAGAGTCCTCCTGGTAGCCCATATTTCAAAGTTACAGTTAAGTGGAGGACCAGTTTGACATAAAGTAAATGAGTTGTGTTAGCAAATAGCTATTGATTAGCACAGTGCTACTCAATAAAAATTAATTTACATTACAATACACATCATTATACTTTCATGTTGATAGAAGAAAATAGTAAAGCTACTTTTTCTTTGACACTAAATCTGAATGTTCTGAAGGCAATTACAAAAATCACTGGCAAAGACTGTAATCCCGGGCTCCAGGCCTGCCCTTGTTTATAGTGTCAAATATGCTTGAAAGTCTACTTTAAAATCAGGTTAAATATCTTGATTGGAATTCTGTGTCAAACACAATTATATATATGAATAAGAACAGTTTTAACTTTCAAGTACATATCTCAGTTTTACGTTGTCGTAATTGCTTTTCTTGTATTTTAATTTCTATTTTAGATAATTATTAGCATAATTTGTCAGAATATTTTATGGTTATATACATTTTCGTGAAATCAACTTATAGGCTATCTACCAATCTTTTCAGTATTTTTAAAAAAATTAATTAGCATGATAATCTCTTTATAGCTGTATTTTAATGTTTATACATCTTCTGATCATAGGCAATTTACATTTTTTTGCTTAAAGAGCTTTCAGAATCTAAGGTAAAATTTTTGAAGTGGAATCTGGAATTAATATTAATACATAATTCTGCACATTATTCATTATTAAGTGCTAATATATTGGGTAATTATTCTAATCCCCAATTGTGTGATTCAAAGTTTTTCTAGCATTGGAATGCTGTAGTTAAGCTTGGATTCTATCTCAGGACTGCTTGCATTTATCATTTAGATACGTTTTAAGTTCAAGTATTTAGAAAATCTCTAAGTAATAAGTCTACAGATACATTCCCTGTGAAATTTTGCCCCGTTTCATTCTTTATAAACATATTTAGTGCTAAATGTACACCCTGGCATTTGTCATTTATAAGTACGTTAGATAACTAAATATTTCAAATTAGGAGTGTATTTTAGAAATGAATGAGATACGGAAGACTGTGACTATGAATTTAATTATTTGTACACAAGATTTTATGACTATTTTCCCTTGTAGAATTATTTTTATTTTTATTCTTGAGCCATTAATTATGCTTAAGCTCCTGGAAAAAACTTTTTTGGGGTTAGGTTTAACTGTCGATATCTGAATCTCAGATATATGTGTATATAAAATAACACCTGAACATATTTGCGTATTTTTTTAAACATGTTTTAAAATAAAGGAAGAGAGAAATGTTAAAAATCACCACGGCAAACCTTACAAAAAAAAAAAAAAAAATTGGTGGATTACAGACAAAATTGTCTATGAACATTTCATGTTGAAAACAAAAAATATTTATTACATAGTCTGTTACACGTATATTTTTTCTTAACTAAGATAAATTTGATTAAATAAAAATTTTCCTGCCAATTATAAGATTATATGTTATTCTTTAGTCCTCATTTTTAATTCCTTTCTGACTAAAGATATCTACACATTTTTTTGACATTCCTGCTATCAAGAGAATAGGTCTCTGTCCTACACAAATTAAATCCATAATGAGATGCCAATATGATAATAAAAGGAAGGCAATAAAACTAAAAAGGCAGATCACACTAAATATTTTCAAGGATAGAGAGCAAACAGAATGATTATGTATGCTGGTGGAAACTCTAAAATGTTCTCCTGCATTCTTTGCCTCCATCTACTAAAACACAATGTACACATACAACAATTCCACATCTACTATATGCCCCAAAAGTAATGCAAATTATGTTTCCAAAAAAGTATATATAAGGATGTTCATTGCAACATTATTTATAATAGTCCCACATTTTTACAAAGTGTGTGCAATATACAAAAGTTCAAAAGCAGCCAAATAAAGTCTATAGTTTAAGAAATCAAATTAGTTGTTACCATTGTGGGATATGGAGACCAGAAGTTATCTCAGTGGACTTCCGGATTACTGATATGTTTCCAAATTGGTATGCTGTTTACAACACTGTTTAGTGAAAATTCAGCAAACTGTACAGTCATGATATATGTTACCTTTTATATTTATACTATGCATGCTTTGCTTTAATAATTTTTAAAAGCTTAAATTGTAGTATCTTCAGGTAATAGCAAAGCATTATTTTCTTGTGTTCCAGGAACTCAGACACAAGCTATAGATACTTATTTGTCATAAATTGTAGATAGTAGTATCTCTCTCTCTGTTTTTTTTTTTTTCTTTTTTTGAGACAGTCTCGCTCTGTCACCCAGGCTGGAGTGCCATGGCACGATCTTGGCTCACTGCAACCTCTACCTCCCGGGTTCAAGTGATTCTTCTGCCTCTGCCTCCCAAGTAGCTGGGAGTTCCGAAGGACGAGCGCCTGGCACCACACCCTGACGATTTTTTGTATTTTTAGTAGAGACAGGATTTTACCATGTTGATCAGGCTGGTCTCGAACTCCTGACCTCAGATGATCCACCCGCCTAGGCCTCCCAAAATGTTGGGATTACAGTTGTGAGCCAACATGCCCGTCTAATAGTAATCTCTTTTGTTTGTTTGTGTTGTTTTGTTGTTGTTGTTTTTGAGACGAAGTCTAGCTCTGTTGCCAAGCTGGAGTGCAGTGGCATGATGTTGCCTCACTGAAACTTCTGTCTCTTGGGTATGAGCGATTACCCTGCCTTAGCCTCCCGAGTAGCTGGGATTACAAGCGCCCACCACCATGCCCGGCTGATTTGTTTTTGTATTTTTAGTAGAGATGGGGTTTCACCAGGTTGGTCAGGCTGGTCTCGATCTCTTGACCTTGTGATCTGCCTGCCTTGGCCTACCAAAATGCTGGGATTACAGGTGTGAACCACCATGCCAGGCCAGTAATATCTCTTTAAGTGTAATTTATTAACCAGGTATTTAGTAGTCTTTTGTTGTAGGGGGAAAAACAAAAAAAGAAAAGTCTACTAAAGGATTCAAACCTAATCATTCAACAACTATTTAAAAATGATTTTCCTTTTAAAAATAATACATATTTATTTGATAATAATAATCATAGTAGTAGTAGAAATGATTAGTATTTACTAAGCACTGACATATGTAGGTATTATATTATTTATTTGAGCAAGCTGATTTCTCAAAAAAGCAAAGATACTTGGCACTAGGATTTTGCAATCATAAGAAGCATATTTGCTACCAAAACCTTTTTATGTTTGTTTTCAATTTTCTACTTGTTTATATTATTTTAATTGAGCAAATTGGTGAATTGTTTATGGTGTAAATATGTGGCATAACTTGGAGTTGCTACTCAGTTGTTTCCAGAGACAAGCTCCAGTGACTCTCAACTTCATTAAGGTGAGTCATGTCATGTCTTCCATACATGAAGTACAAGAAGTGAATTCATTAGATGGAGTGGTTACAGTGGTAACCAACCTCTAAGAAGGCTCTCAGTGACACCCACCCTCTAGTTTTTCGTGCTCCCTTCTTGAGTATGATAAATACTTTTTACTCACTGCTAACAGAAGAAGGCAGACGGTATGAGATGTCACTCGTACAATTAGACTGGCTTCCATTTTGGGCATACAATAGAGCCCTTAGACCCTCTTTAACCTGTACTTTCTCAAAATTCTCACCCCAGGGGATGCCGTGTTTCATGTCACGAAACAAATGGCAAGGAAGTGCCAAAAATACATGAATGAATTTCAACTCAGACCATCCCTCCTCCTACACACATTCAGTTGGATCTCTAATGAAACGAAAGCTCCAGGCGACAATAACCTCATGAGAGAACTATGTGAGACACCTAGCTAAGCGTTAAACATAAACACAGCCAGACATTAACTGAAGTATTGAAAACATTTTATTCAGTAACTACTGACAGGAGGGGAAAGCTGAGCTCGGTTCCAATTTGTGCGGAGGTAACTGGGTGTTTTAAAGAGAGAATGTGGGAGGTGGACAAGTAGGGATCAGGTAGAATGAGAGAAGCTGAAAGTTACAAAGGTTTGGTCAGTGTTAATGGATTAGGCCAGCTGTGTCTGCTCTCTAGCTGGCAATTATTGAAGTCAAGAATCAAATTCCACCACAAAGGCTGGGAGACAAGGCCCTACCCTTTCTTATGAATTCATTTCAAAGGAATGGCTTTCAGGTTCTTCAGAAAGACACTTCTGAGTTATAGGAGATGCACGTAAACCTCAAAGAGGTAGATAAAGAATTTATGATTCTAAGTCCTTTTTAGTAAATGCTCTAAGAAAAGGAAATCAGGGGCCTATCGTCAGGTATTGGCTAGAACAAACAGCAAATTCTCTTGGTATCATTGAGCTTTCTCAGGCAGAGATTTAACTTGGGAGGAGGGAGACCAGGGTCATCCTAGGGGCACAGCCTTATGCTGTAAGAAACCATGCTAAAGTTTGCTCGTCTCTTAGAGCAGAAGTTTGGACAGACTCAGCACATAGCTGAGTTCTTCAGTTTTATCATGAGATACACCTGGATTTCTGGCCCTATCTCACAGAAATTGTGAGATACTAAAAGTTGGCTGATAATGCATTATCTAGTAATAAATAACTAATATAGGTTTTGGTTGTAATAAGTAGCAGTAACAAACCCCTAACATATGGAAGTGGCTTTGGAACTGAACAATGAGCTTTAAAGAAATTGTTTGCAAAATGTCGAAGTAGCTAGGACATGCTGTAGATTTTAATCTCGAACATGCTGATACGGGCTTAATGGACAGTGACAACTATCTTAATGAGATGGTAACAAAGGGGATCCTTGTAATGTAGTGGTATAAATCTTGCATGAAGTATTGTAAACTAGGAATGGGCCTAATGAACTGGGTCATCTAATATTTTAAAGCAAATTATTGGCCAGGCACGGTGGCTCACGCCTGTAATCCCAGCATTTTGGGAGGCCGAGGCGGGCCAATCAGAAGGTCAAGAGAACAAGACCACCCTGACCAACATGGGGAAACCTCGTCTCTACTAAAATACAAAAATTAGCTGGACTAGGCAGCAGGTGCCTGTAATCCCAGCTACTGGGGAGACTGAGGCAGGAAAATTGCTTGAACTCAGGAGGCAGAGGTTGCAGTGAGCTGAGATAAAACTACTGCACTCCAACCTGGGTGACAGAGTGAGACTGTCTCAAAGAAAAAAAAAAAATTCTTGAACATGTTACCTAACTTTTCACTTTGTAGAATAAAATGTGAGAAGAGACAGATAAATCAGAGGAAACGCTACTAAATAAGAGAGTCAAATTGATAGTTTTGAAAATCTTCTTCGTATACTATATTATAGCATTCATATTGTTAAAGCAAACTAAAAATGACCTGAGAAGGACTCTGTATTTCTATATTTGAATCTTTGTGGTCAAACTGCAATATAACTTAAGTAGACAAGACTGAAAACCTAATTTAGGAGTATGCACTTGTAACAATAGCTAAGTCTTGGCCAGTCTCGATTGCCATACTTCAACCACTTATACATGCTGAGTGTCCAAACTGTGTTCAAATAAGGCAAAGGTCAACCTGTAACCAATCCAGCTGTTTCAATACCTTACTTCCAATTTCTGTACGTCCTTTCCCTTTTTTGTCTATAAATTTGTTCTGGCCACAAGGCACCCCTGGAGTCTCTCTGAATCTGCTGTGATTCTGGGGACTGCTTGATTTGTGAATCATTCATCGCTGAATTAAACTCATTTAAATTGAATTCAGCTGATGTTTTTCTTTTATCAATATATTATTGTATAGCCTCTTCAAAAGCTATCTGATAATAAAGTTAGGACATGACTTCCAAGCAAAGATAAAATCCAGAGCCCTGCAAGAAGATCATGGTCTAAAAATAAAGCCAAAACCAGAAGTCTTCCTAAGATTTTAAAGGTATAAGGTATATATCATAGAACCTGCCAATTCAACATAAGGCCTTTTACTATAAGGGCATTCTATCTCAGAAGAAGGCAAAGGTAGGAAGAAAAGATCTGTAGTTGAGGCTTTTGTCTAATGGAGTGTTTCCCAAGAAGGTTCACAGAAGGCATACGCATTGTTAGAAGAAGCAGATATTCAGAAATATCAACAGCATTTACTGAGGAAGACAGTCTTTTCACAGACTGAAAAGAGTCCTTTGGACCCTCTGAATAACACTGGCAGAAATCAGGCAGAAAGACCTGCTCAGCAGCAAACACATGCAAAAAGAAGCATGGAGAGGGTTGGATAACTCAGAGAGCATAATCATAAATTCAAAGGGTAACACAAAAGCAATGAAGAATTATTCCAGGGACTTGCATCCTATTCAAAAATGTCCAGCATTTGCCTAACCGGATACCAGGATTGACATGAGTCAGTGATTCCTTTGTGCTTTCAGCTGTTCCCATCTGTAAAGTGATTCCTTTGTGTTTCCATCTGTTCCTATTCCAAGACTGTCTGGAAGAGTTATCTTCTGTCTTTTCCATTCTTTCTACTGAGTAGCTTAAAAGGTACATAATATTCTTTAATTTCAAAGGTAGGGAACAAGTGAAACTTCACTCAAGAAGAACTAGTTAAGGAACCAGGAAGCCTCATTCATATCTAGACCTAATACAGAAAATGAGATTCTCAGTTTTAAGCAGATAGTATAATTGGAGCAGACTTTTGAAAACATCACACACTGGGGCCTATCATGGGGAGCGGGGAGGAGGGAGGGATTGCATTGGGGAGTTATACATGATATAAACGTCATGCACATGTACCCTAGAACTTAAAGTATAATAATAAAAAAAAAAAAAAGCAGTGATCCAGACAAGAAAAAAAAAAAAAAATCAAATCAAAATAAAGATTTAAATGTAAGAACTGAAACTATGAAACTGTTAGAAGAAAATATTGAGGGACTGCTTCAAGTCATTAGTCTCGGCAAAGACGTTTGAGTAAGACCTCAAAAGCACAGGCAGCAAAAGCAAAAATAGACAAATAGGATTAAATCAAGATAAAAAACTTCTGCACAGAAAAGAAGCCAGTCAACAAAGTGAAGACACAACCTTCAGAATGGGGACGCTATTTGCAAATCATCCATTTAACAAAGGATTAAGGACAAAGGAACTCAAACAATAGCAAAAATAGTATTTACTTAAAATGGGCAAATGATCTGAATAGACATTTGTCAAAAGATGGTATTCAGGTATATGAAAAATGCTGAAGATCACACTAATAATCAGGGAAATAACAAATCACAACCACAAGGACATATCATTGCATCTCAGTTAAAATGGCTATTATCTAAAAGACAAAAACTCTGGTGAGAATGCGAAGACAGAGAAATCTTAGTACATGGCTGGTGGAAATGTAAATTAATACAGTCACTATGGAAAACACATGGGAGGTTCCTCAAAAAACTGAAAATAGATCTACCATATGATCCAGCAATCCCTCTGCTGGGTATATATCCAGAAGAAAGGAAATTGTCAAAATTTGTTAGATAGGAAAAAAAAAAAAAAGAAGAAAGAAATCAGTATATTAAAGAGATATCTGTACCTTGCATTGTTATTTCAGCGCTATTCACAGCAGCTAGCATATAGAATCAACCTAAGTGTCCATCAACAGATAAATGGATAAAGAAAATGTGATATATATATGCTCAATGGAATATTATGCAGCCATAAAAACAATAAAATTCTGTCATCTGCTGTAACATGGATGGAACTGGAGGACATACATTAAGTGAAACAAACCAGATATAGAAAGACAGATATCTCATGTTCTCACTCACATGTGGGAGCTAAGAAGTTGATTTCATGGAGGTAGGAAGTAGACTGATGGTTACCAGAGGCTGGAATGGGTAGAGGTGAACAGAGAAGAGAGGTTGACTGGTGAGTACAAAAATACAGTTAGATAGAATAAGTTCTAGTTTTGATAGCACACTAGAGTGACTATAGTTAACAATAATATATAGTTTCAAATAGTTAGGATACCGAATGTTCCTAATACAAAAAAAAAAAATCAGTGTTTGAGATGAATGCACTAATTACCCTGGTCTGATCACTATACATTATATACACCAAAACATTACTATGTACCCCATAAATATGTACAATTACTGCGTTGATTATAAAATAAATTTTTAAAAAGCAAAAAAAAAAAAAAGAAAACCTTGGAAGGGTCTGAATATATTTTGGATATTGCAATGACATGACGCATGGGTGACAAAGGACACACTGTGATAGGTGACCTTTAAGTGGCTCTCATCTTTTTCACTTCCTAGTAGTCACAGCCTGTGCAATTACATCCCCTTTATTTTTATTTGGGTATTGAATATTAATATTTTCTAATTTTGGTAGTACATGATGCTGGACCACACTGTAATATTTGAAAACATGAGGAAAAATATGGAAAGAAAAGAAAAATAAATGAAAAGGAAAATTATCCATCAATCTGTCTCACAAACCAACCACTCTTTAAATGTTTTATGCATTTTCTGCCATTCAACTTTCCATGTGTCATTTTTTCTTCTGAAAAATGACCATATAATATTCCCAAAATGGTCATAAATAAAACTACAGTAGTTTCACATTTCATCAAATTGTTGCCAATTGTGTGCAATTGCATGTAATTCTGCAGACACCATAATAGTACAAAACGTTTTCCTTTCTAAAGTTAAGATTTTGTTTGTTTATAGAAATGATATGTAATCTCAAAGTACATTTCTGGTCTAATGCTATAATCTTAACACAGCGAAGCTCTTGATTGGAATCAATCCATTATTATTAGATGCATAAACATGCATTTAATATTACTCAATAAGTAAATTATTGCTAAATTATAAATATAAAATTCCATGGCTGATATTTTTCAAATACATTCTGAATGCTTTCTATTCAGAGTAATTAGCTGGTAGGCTATAAGCTTCTATTGATGATGCTACCATTATTCAAACTATTTGTGGAATATTTCTCTTAAATATCTCTTTAGAAGGCACATATCAGCCTTATAAATGCCTTCAATATTTGTGTAGTTTTCTAATTAAAAAATGTATTCAATGTCAAGAAACATGCCAAAAGCATTGGAGGACAATTCTGGGTTAAATATTATTTTTCTAGAAAGATATGTTTAATATGCTTTGAAAACCATTCTGAGCTGAATTCAAAATGAAGAGAAGACAAAAAATAGTTTTCAACTAAAAGAGCTTCATTACAATATGTTCTATTCCTCCAAAGTTAATACTGTAAAGTTCAATATTCATTGTAGTCTATAAGCTGGGTATGCTTATAGAAATAATCCGTCACATTGTCATCACATTTAATACATTTCACTAATTGTGTCTTTATGGTTTAATGGAGTTATTTTTTCACCAAAAGCATTCAACTTAAACAACATTAATGAGATCAAGCTTAATTTTCAACAGACTCAATGAAATGAAAAATGAGGTTAGCTTGATTAAAGGCATTGGCCAAAAGGCCAACTAAATCCTTTTTTAGTTTTCAATGTCTCTATTCTGTCCTCTTAGGACCTGGTGCTCACGTATTTTGTTTCAAAAAATAAGTTTTTAATTATTATTTCTTTGTATGCATCGCTGCTGACATTTACTAGCCTTAACTTTGACTTATCTCTCTGTGACTCAGTTTCCTATTTTGTACAATGGGAATAGCAATAATTACTTTGTGTTATTTTTCATAGCTTTAAAAGTTACTCCATCATAATGCATAACAGAGTGCCTCACACATAGTAAGCACTTGATAAATTGTAGATATAATCACTTTTCTATTCCATTATTTATTTAATTACATACCCCTGACCCCATCTTTTCTCTTTCTTATCTTCTTAGAAATATTGTCTTCTAACATCATTTGCAAATATTTTATCTCATGAATGTCCATCTCCATTTCTCATTGTCGGCCTATTTTTTCTTTATATATGTTTACAAATTCAGTTTATTTATGGTCATACTTCACAGAATGAGAAGGAGATTTTCTTTTTCAGTTGTTCTTTCATACTTAAAGCCGACTTATTGAATGAGCCGAAGTAAGCTGGAAGTCAAATTTAATTTTTGTTTTTCTCACTTGTCTTTTAAGTGTGTTCTGTCAAATCACCTTCTGTCACATCACCCTGAGATTCCTCAGAATCTCAGGAATATCTCTGAGTTTTCTGCACACCTTCATCTACTAACACACTGTGTCAATCACAGATGTTAGAGGCACAGTCAAGTCTAATGTTCAAACCTCAGTTGCTCCCAACTTGGGTTTATGAGACTGCAGTGGGAAGGGAGTGTGGCATGATAGGATTATCATGTTTAGCTCATTTTCACCTTTACTTTTAGTCTCGTGGTCCAAAAATGACAAAAGGAAGCACAGGGAAGGGGGAGTAAGGACCCTGTGTTTCCACTAAAGAGGTGTGGAATCTCGTCAGTGTTCTGCTTTATAAAGCTCTTTTGTGAATTTTTGAGGCTGTCTCGGAAAACTTCCACCACATTTCTTTCTAATACAAGAGATTCATTTTCTTCTGGATGGCCTTTCTCACACACTCCCCAGTAGTTTTTTTTGATATGATGACTCCCATTGGTAGCTGATTTACTAGGGCCAGTATATTTTCTAGGTAATTCAAACTTAGCTAACTTCCATGGGGTCCACCTGAGTCCTGAGAAGAACTGCCAGAATCTGGAAGTCCAAGCTGCTCTCTGCATCCTCTTATCACAGGTAACCACATCAAGTCCTATGTATAGTCCTGGCACTCATCTCTTTATTCCACAATCTCCACTGGACACAGGTCATGTTCTAGAAACATTTCTCTTTAAATCAGTCCTTTACTTGATTGGAGACAGACAGGAAGGAAGTACACACCTGCGCTTTCAATAAAAGAAAGAAAATAAAAGTGCTTAATGCTCAACCATGCATTCAAAGTAAACGTCCAGTATTTAATCTTTTTTAAATCAATTTTCTTACTTCATTTTATATGCCCTCAACTTAGGTGAGGAACTTACGTTCTCCTGACTTCTTTATTTTGATATTGACCAAAATTATAAAGCTAAAGACAAATCTTACTTAATATCCTGAGACCTATTTATGCCCAGAACCATTAAATATTTAATTCATGACTTTATTTTGAGCACAAGTTCTTACTCCCCTATTTTCAATTACTTGGTAGAGAACATTTTGTTATATACCCCCTGATACTGATATTAATTAACAAGTTTTTAGTTACAATTCAGTCACTAATTAGTTGAAATATCGGAAGCAAGTTAATCATATAGAGAACTGTTAAAGTTTAAGTGCCCTGAATAGGGTCCAATTTGTATACAGAGTTAAACTTGCTGAGTTCTCATTCTTGCACCATTTATAAATTATGTGACCTTAGAGTATTTAATCTTCTAAAGTACAGTTTCCTTTTGTGTGCCTTGAGAATAATAAAGCCACACAAATTGTGATAATTATCTCAGAACATGCATGTTAATCCTGCAGCTCTGTGTGTGGCGCATTATAAACACTCAGCATATCATTAACATTCCTAGTTTCTCTGTCTACACCCCTCACACATTATCTCCCTCATGTGGAATTTCCCATTGTGTGCAGCAACAAAGGAAGCTGTGCTGCCTTCAGAACCACAGGGAGCCAGTTTTTCCAGCTCCCTCTCTGAGCACAGTCATAGAGCAGACATGTATTGCACAGATGGGCAACCATTTCCTTTTCCAGGACTTTAAAATTTGACAATGAAATATGAAAGTGTTAGAAGAAAAGTCATTGCAGAGGCAGGGTAGACCATGGAATGGGGACTTGCCTTTGTTCCTACTGTTGAATACCGAATCATCCTTGAGACCCCTGACTTCTAGCCACTTTGATGGCAGCAGTGGCCCTTTAAAATGGCCACTGCCAAGAAACCAGCCGCAATGGGGAGGCGCTGCCAGGGCTATAAGACTTCTTGGAGCAGGCAGGACCCTCGCCCTTCCCGGGTGCCACTGCAGCCATCCTGCCACGGCTCCAGACTCGGGCTCCAGACCTGCGCTCTTGGGGGCCCGGGAAGACCCCTCTACTCCCGCAGGCTCAGAAGGCCCTACTCCCGCTGCCTGGCTTCTCCCCGCCGATGGCACTGGCTTGGATTTCAGAAGCGCGGCTGGGGCTGCATGCTCTATAGAGCCAGCAGGAGCCAGGGACAAGCAGGTGCCCCGCCCTTTCTGAGTTGGTGGAGTGGCAGCTCTCCGGGTAGCTGCAGCTACTCTCCCAGACGGGGACCCAAATGTCTAATCAGTCTGCAACGTTGGGGTCCCGAGAGGGTCCCCCTTCGCTGCAGGCTTAGCGGTGTCTGCTTCCACTGCCTGACCTCTCCCCTCCTCCCGGCACCTGCTCTGATCTTGAAGCGGGCTCGAAACTGTACCTGGGCACTGTCACAACCTGGCTGGGTGTGCACAAACTTGGGGCACCGCTGACACGCCAGCCCCCTGCCGCCTAGGCTCCCTCCACACTTTGGGCACGGAGAGCGCAAGAGGGGAAGCCCAGTCGGGGCTGAGAATGGCTCGGCACTGGCCTGGAGGTACCCTTTGCTGCCTGCCCCATCGCTCGGCACCTGCTGCAGGTGCACCTGAAGCTGCCTGCCCCATTGCGCAGCTAGCATGCCTGACTGTGCACAGTGGTCAGACCCTATGCTCACTCGATCACCAACCCTTGCGCTCTATGCCTGGTTCGCCCTTGGCAGGTGTGGGATCCAGGCCAGGAGCATGAGCTGAGCACAGCCTGCCAGGCTGAATGGGCTAAACGAGCGAAGTGCGCCCAAGCAAAAGAAGGGCAAAAGCGCCACCGACCACAGAGGTTTCTGGCCAGAAAAGCGACACCCCAGAGATCCCACAACAACTTGTTCTCTGAACCTCTGATTGTCCTTATCTTTTCAAATATCCAGAGTCGTCATTTTTGAGGCATACAATCAGTCACCCTCATAGATTCAATCGTGCTTATTGTTTTACTTACATCTGTCTTTTCTTTTAATGAGAATAGAAGTACGAATTGTCAGAATATTCAAAATTTAAAACGTTATTCCAATTTAAAATGTTATGCCATATTGTTCCTATGACTGCTTCATTGCTTTTTTTCAATCTCTTTGCAGCTCTCTTTTCTCTGTCTTTCTAACAAAGATTTCCCCAGATTTTAGGCTTTGCTCCTGTTAAGTTTTTTTCTTCTCTGCCACATATTCTTCTTTGACATTGACCTCCAGGAACAATCTGTTCTTCTAGCAGAGACATTTAAAATATCTGTATTTCTAAACTGAGTTTGACAGTTATATTTCTTTCTCCAGTAATTACAGAATGCCTCTATTTGGATATTTAGCAAATAATTAAAAATAAATATGAATCAGATTGATTGTATCTCTTTCACTGACAAATGTTTCTTTCCAATGTATTCTCTATCTTGATGACCAATGTTGTCTTCTACCCTATGACCCATAGATAAATTTTTAGATATATTTTCTTCAAATTTCCACAGCCAATTACTTGCTAATCCTAGTGATACAACTTGACAAGAATGTTTAACTTCCATTCTTCCCTTTGCAATACTGGTGCCCTAATTTGGAGCTCATTATTTTCTTCCTGAATTGCTGAATTTGATTCCTTACCATCTTCCTTCCTCCAGTGTCTACTCATTCAAAATGCATGAATTATACACTCTGCCACCAGAAAAAGTCTTCTAAAATGGAAATCTAAATTCTACTATTTTTCTATTGCCCTCAAACACTTCCGGGGACTTCAGGGTAGATATATGAGATCTCACTTATGACAGTAATGTCATAAGTGCTTTGAGTAAAGTTAACAACAGTAAAAAATAATTTTTACTGTTATATCATCACGGATACACATGCCATTTCTTGCCATCTTCACATAGTTTGAAAGTTCTCTCTTTCCTTCTAATTGTCACTCCTTCTAGTCCTCCATCTCTCATTTTCCATGATCTTCTTAGTCCTTCCTACTGCATAGTCATTTTTCTAAAATCTAAGTTCCATGCTAAAGTAGTAAGGCAATGTGTGTTATGCCTTGGCTATCACAACTCATTTAATTTTAATGACACAAAAGTAAGATATTTTGTATATAGATAGAGCCAGTGTTATATTTATTATAGTTTTCAAAATCTAAAAACAATCACATTTTCTTGCCTGCAAAGGGCTGCTTCAGATGGTTGGGATTAATGCCCTTCTAAAAGGGACTTCAGAGAGCCACTTTGTCATTTCAGCATGCAAGGCTGTAGAGAGAAAATGCCTTTTCTGAATTGGGGAGCGGGCTCTCAGCAGAAACAAAATCTGCCAGTGCCTTGATCTTTGACTTTTCAAACTTGAGAACTATGAGAAGAAATTCCTATTGTTTATAAGTAATGCAGTTTATGATATTTTATTATAGTAGCCCAAACAGACTAAGAAATTGTCCCAAAAGACAATTCAACAGTTATTTCAATTAACAAACTCTATGCCTCTTTAATCAAATATTCTCACCAGTGGTAAGCAGCAACATAAAATGGAATGAAGGTGAAAATTTCATAGATAGATGGCATCATATTCAATTTCTTTACGGATGTTTAATTCTCACACTTGTTTATTTTCTAATTTATTCTTTTACTATAATGTATTTTGGCAGATACTAAATGCTACCATACTATATTTACTTCCTTTATAGAACTTCTTTAAATATTTTTCTCTAAGGCAAACATTTTCAAACCTAAAAGATCCATTTTAGAGTCTCTTTTGCATTAGACAGTCAATATGATGAAGATCTGGACGATGAGATAGAAATACAAGTATGAATGTAATACAGGACAAGTAAGCTCCCAAATTGGGGCTTAGCCTATGAAGATTCTTGGCTTCACCCAGGAAAACTTTAAGGGCGAGATGGTGGTGTTAAACAGCAACTGTTATTGAAGCAGCTGTGTCTGGCAGCAACAGAGGTACTGCTCCATGCCAAGCAGGGCTATACCTCATAGACAGTGTTTGCAGAGTGGCAGCTCAGAGCCATGTTCTATAGTCATATTTATATCCACTTTCAATTATATGCAAATTAAGGAATGGTTTATGCAGAAATTTCTAGGATGAGGGTGATAACATCCAGGTCAATGGGTCATTGCCATGGAAAAGAGTGGTAACTTCCAGGTGTTGCCATGCCAATGGCAAACTGACATGGCCCACTGGTACGCGTCTCTCATGGGGAGATGGCCCTTCAGCCTGCTTTAGCCTGTCTTCAACTTTGTTCATTGTCTGAGCCCCACCTCTGGAGTCCAGTTCTACCTCCTACCTCACACCCCCTTCAGAGACTAGAAGCTCTTCCTTAAATTTAAGAGTGCTGCAGAAGGGCGGAAGTCCATATTGCATAACTGCTTCCTGTTGAGTTTATGGGCAAAAGCTCTGCCTAGCATCGAAGGACTAAAAATTTCTGGATACCTAATCTAAGGGTCCCAGAGGCAGTATGATTTTATTCTCCAGGTAAGCAGGTGGGAGGGGTTGGGAGGCCTGTGTCAGCGTTGTCTTTACCTACAACTGTTGTAATCGATAAGACACAAACTTCAACACGAAGTTAAACAAGCAAGGGCCAAAGATTAGTAATGACAAGACAGCTATTAAAGGTCCTAGGAGAGACCTTGGAAGGTACATTAAATTGTTAACCAGATAGAGTTGGGGTCAGGGCCCTATATATATTTATGTAACCAGTTAGCTTGCTCATAGGTCTTTGAATGTTAATCTCAACTTGTCCACAGTTGTTAATATATGTGCATAGGTTTTAGCAATAACTGCACAGACTCCACCTTACTTGGCTAGTAAATAATCCAATACTAGTCTGTTATCAATAACTACATTTGCCAGAGTCTAGTGACTCCTGAATTCCCTTTAGTGCCAGATTTGTGTTGGTGGCTGAGGTTTGCAAGGTTTGAGTCTAGTTCCTTAGGGTTGGCTCATGGTAGACAAAGCCACTTCAGGGCACTGCTAGTTTTACAGCTGCTCTGATTCCTGCTAGAATTATTCCTATTGCTCACTTATTTCTCATATTTTGGGCTCTTATGGGGTTATAGACAGTGACCCCTGGAGAGGCAAGAGTTGCCAACGTATATTTACCTCTGTTCCAAGTTTTTAGTATAAAACTTGACACTGCCTTTGTTACACCTTGACCAAAAGGGAGAATATAAAACAAACATCAAAACTTATAATCCCCAACAGACCAACCAGATGCCCCTCTCCTAGACAAAAGTAATGGAATTGGGCAAGCTCCCACCAGCCTCCAAAACACTTCTAAGTGAAATAAAAGTCAAAAACCAAAAGCCAAAATAAGGTTACACATCAAGGATAACCAAGAGCATAGATTCAAGCTATACTGGGAGAAAACACTGCTCCCATCAACCTCTAAGACAAAACACTTTAGCATCAGGCTACAAGAGCAGTCATAAATGAGAGAAGAAAAATTCACAGGAGGTGATGACAAAATGTGAAGGAGTTACATGAATCTGAGCAGCTTTTAAAAAATAGATTACAAGTTGAAAATAAAAATTTCGGGTAATTTAGCAAATTAATACCTTAAGAAAACTTGTTTGTGATATATAGACCATTTTTTAGGAAGTCTGTAATAGACAATTTCCTTTGAAACTTTTCATAAATTCCCATTTATAAATCTTATTATTATGAACATGGACCATCTACAACATGCTTGAACTTTCTGGCTTGTCCTATAGTACCTCTTACTTAAATAATCAGCCATTTTACTCTAGGACATAAATTTAATATAAAAGATCCCTCCTCACGTAAAATTACTATTCCTTTATACAATTCCTTGTAAAAAATACACTTTCTATTCAAAACATTCTTTACATCTCCCTTTTCTATTCACCAGTTTTTTCATATTTTGAACCTTCCTTTCAATAATTTCTATATTAGACAAAATTATTTTTATCCTCATAAAGAATACCATTCTTTGGTATATTTTATATAAACCTAGGAAGGAAGAAATTTTGAACTGCCCACCAGACATTGGCATTCTGTAGATGAGAATTATTTTGTCTTTTTAATTTTAATGTATTTATTTATTTTTATGTATTTATTTATTTTTGAGAAAGAGTCTCACTCTGTTACCCAGTCTGGAGTGTAGTGGTGCAATCTCAGTTCACTGCAACCTCCACCTCTCAAGTTCAAGCAATTCTCCTGCCTCAGCCTCCCAAGTATTTGGATTACAGGCACGTGACACCATGCCCAGCTAATTTTTGTATTTTTAGAACAGATGGGGTTTCATCATGTTGGTCAGGCTGGTCTTGGACTTCTGACCTCGGTTGATTCACCATCTTGGCCTCTGAAAATGCTGGGATTACAGGTGTCAGCCACCGCACCCAGCCATTCTGTCATTTTTAAGACTTTAAACCACACAGTAAGCTCATTAAGTATCTATTCCACTTTCACTTTTCACAGGTGTAACTAGAGCACCTCCAAGAACCAAGACACCATGTGAAACTAGTCACCATGTAAAGCCATTTTAACTATTTGGAAGCCTATGAACATCAGCAATACCTACGTAAATTATCTCAAGGTTAAATTTCAGAATACATAACATTCTCTTCAAGCTAATAAGCTCTGACTAGCTTTATTTAATTTGTGCATACTCTTTTATTTATAAGTCAACTTGATAATATGTTAGCTAGACACAATACATTTTGCAATACCTGTATGTACACCTAAACAAGCACATTAAATAAAAAGACCTATACAAGAAAACTGAATTCAAGTAATTAAAAAAGTTGGGACCCATCTACCTGGACAAATTTTATTTGTCCCAGTGGGTATGGAAAACAGGAAGAGATAGGAAAAAGATCTCATAGCATCAAATAAGGAAAGGAAGGGGCAAACAGCATTGCTCAAGGGGAGACTCTGGAGTCACTAAGCCACTAGAGAGCTCAGCCAGCAGTGGAGACACCAAAGAAACATGTTTGAGCAGCTGCTTGTCTGCTACCGTGGGAAGCTGTCTGTGGGGCAAGGATCCAAGACTCCCAGTACACTGACTTGAGCAAGGCAGCTCTTTGGGACCAGTGCAAGAAGGTCAGCTCTAATATTGATGGGGGGGTCTATTTGTTTTCTCTCTCTCACCAGGGACAGTTAGGACATTCCCATTGCCAATCACCTTGCTTATAGTAGGTAGAGTGATTCTGGCTTAGGGGCCAGAGAGTCAGGGACATTCGCCTGGGCATTCCAGATGCTGATTTTGCTGTATTTTCTTGAGATGGGTAACCCTGAGGGGGTAGGTGGCTTAAATTAACTGTTTGCAATTGTACTTTTTGGCTATTTTTTTTTTTCTCCCTTGCCCTGTTTCTATTGTTATAAACTTTAAAGGCTACATTTAAGAGTTGGCTCATAGGTGTTTGAGGCCTTATTGCCGTGTTTGTAGCTTCATCCTAATGTCAGGGGAGATTGAGTAAATAAATATATCCCCAAGGAGAGCTTGCCCT
Organism: Trachypithecus francoisi; assembly: GCF_009764315.1. Classification (NCBI taxonomy): domain Eukaryota; kingdom Metazoa; phylum Chordata; class Mammalia; order Primates; family Cercopithecidae; genus Trachypithecus; species Trachypithecus francoisi. Next base: position 62,542,986 of record NW_022681465.1, read on the forward strand.
TCTGGGCAGCTGGGTCTGCATTAGTATATTCCCTGAATGCCTCAATCAAATGATCCTGAAACAAAGTGGATTTTTCATATTTTCCCTGAATTATTTCTCTAACCTGTCATAACTGACTGACTTAACCACACATTTTTTTCTTTATATATTTCCCACAGCATAGGAAGCAGATGACAATATTTGTAAGTCATGACAAGTTAAATCAAAGAATATGGTAAACTTAACAAACTCCTCTATACATTTTTCCAGATTCTCTGAAAACTGTCCAGATTTTTCCTTGTATAAAGCTAAATTAGACATAGAAAATGGCATAAATATTCTAAGTGTTTCCTCACTTCCTTTAGCTACCTTCCACAATGGACACAGGTTTGACTTTAGGGGCTGATATGGGGCCCCACTTCTGGTGGTACTGGTTGGGCTTACTTTCTTGGGAAGCAAGAGGTACAGGTTGGGGCTAGTTGATTAAGAGGTGGGTGGTTCTGATGACTTTGGGATGGAATCCTTCATTAAAGAACAGCTTGGGCCCCCTCAGAATTGGAGGAATGAGGAGACCCTGCAGAGGGTGTAGGTCTTTCAAGGAGAGCAGCTAGGAAGGCATCCCTTAGGCATGGATTTCTGGTGCCTGGAAGTAATGTGAGCCAGTAAAGAGCCATAAAAGCCTGTACATAAGGGACCTCTTCCCATTTTCTGTTTTATTCACAAAGTAAGTCTAATGGTAACATGTCATTATAACATATAGAACCATATTTAGGACCAATCTGTTGGTTTTTGAGTTTTTATTGAATTCAAATGGTGTTGCAATAGAGATGGGTTTATTTTTCTTTAAACTGAATTTGAATTTGTTCCAATAGCCTCAAGGATACTCTAGTGGCAAGTCTGCTGGGGTACTTCTCATTGTCTCCATGACTAACAATAACTTTTATTAGGGGTAGAACTTTTTCTAAGTCTAACAAGAAGGAAAGCAACTAGGCCCACAATATGTTTTCCTTTTAATCTTCCACTTTCTATAAAATATAGAGGGCAATGTGTTACAAAAGTGGGTTATGAGCTACAAATGAAGAGTTGGATGTTGAGCTTAAATTCCATATAGAACAAGGATTGGGCAGAAAGGGGCTAAATAAATGATGACTGTGGAATGGTGGAAGGGAAATGTCAAATAGTATTGCCCAAGGGGACACCTCAGAGGCTCTGACTTGTCAGCAAAGCTACCCAGTAATGGAGACACCAAAAACATACTCGGATGGCCACTGGTCTACAACTGTAGGGAACTATTTGTCAGACCAAGAGTCTGCGAACTCCTAATTCTCACTGTCTTCATCACTTCCTGGTTGCTGGAAGGTGCAGGATGAGCAAGTCCCGAAATTAGGCTTCACTCAGGAAAGAATTTAAGGGTGAGCCAGTGGTGTTAAACAGCAAGTTTCACTGAAGCGGTAATGTATAACAGCAGCAGAGGTACTGCTCCTTATGGAGCAGGGCTACCCCATAGACAGTGTGCCCCGAGTAATAGTTCAGAGGTAGTTCTGCTGTCACATTTATACCAACTTCTAATCATATGCAAATTAATGGGAAGTTTCTGCAGAATTTTCTGGTATGAGGGTTGTGATGGTTAATACTGAGTGTCAAGTTGATTGGATTGGAGGATGCAAACTGTTGATCCTGGGTGTGTCTGTGAGGGTGTTGCCAAAGAAGACTAACATTTGGGTCAGTGGGCTGGGAAAGGAGACCCACCCCTAATTTGGGTGGGCACCATCTAATCAGCTGCCAGCGTGGCCCGAATATAAAACAGGCAGAAACAAAACAAAACAAAACAAAACAAAACAAAACATGAAAGGACTAGATTAGCCTAGCCTCCCAGACTACATCTTTCTCCCATGCTGGATGCTTCTGCCCTCAAACATCTGATTCCAAGTTCCTCAGTTTTAGGGCTTTGACTGGCTTTCCTTGATCCTCAGCTTTCAGATGGCCTATTGTGGGCCCTTGTGATTGTGTGAGTTAATACTTAATAAACTCCCCTTTATATATATGCCCACTCCATTACTTCTGTCCCTCTAGAGAACTCTGACAGATATAATGGTGGTAACTTTTGGGTTGTCAAATTGCCATAGAAAAGGGCAATAAGTTCCTGGTGTTTCCATGGCAATGACAAACTGATATGGCACCCTGGTAGGCTTGTCTTCTGTCCCAGACCTGTTTTAGACCTAGTTCTCAATTTGGTCCAGTGTCAGAGCCCTGCCTCTGGAGTTAAGCTCTACCTCCTACCTCAGATAGGTATTCTAAAAATTATCTTATACGAATTTGCACCTCTGTGCTTTTCTTTCTTTTTATTTTTTTAAACTTATATTTTCCAGCCTGTCAAACATGCATGATCATTGAGCTTCAGGACACTTTTTGGATCAAGAGGTTTTTCTAAAAAATATATTTTTGAAGCTGATTTATAAATACAACAAAGTAGATAGAAGAACACTGGATCTCTCTAGAAACCACCATACGAGCCCTGGACTGCTATCTTCAGAATATTTTTTATGTGATTTAAAAATTAATTTGTATTTTTTTTTTTTTTTATTATACTTTAAGTTCTAGGGTACATGTGCATGACGTTTATATCATGTATAACTCCCCAATGCAATCCCTCCCTCCTCCCCCTCCCCATGATAGGCCCCAGTGTGTGATGTTCCCCTTCCCGAGTCCAAGTGATCTCATTGTTCAGTTCCCACCTATGAGTGAGAACATGCGGTGTTTGGTTTTCTCTTCTTGTGATAGTTTGCTAAGAATGATGGTTTCCAGCTGCATCCATGTCCCTACAAAGGACGCAAACTCATCCTTTTGATGGCTGCATAGTATTCCATGGTGTATATGTGCCACATTTTCTTAATCCAGTCTGTCACAGATGGACATTTGGGTTGATTCCAAGTCTTTGCTATTGTGAATAGTGCCGCAATAAACATACGTGTGCATGTATCTTTGTAGTAGAGTAATTTATAATCCTTTGGGTATACCCAGTAGTGGGATGGCTGGGTCATATGGTACATCTAGTTCTAGATCCTTGAGGAATCGCCATACTGTTTTCCATAATGGTTGAACTAGTTTACAATCCCACCAACAGTGTAAAAGTGTTCCTATTTCTCCACATCCTCTCCAACACCTGTTGTTTCCTGACTTCTTCATGATTGCCATTCTAACTGGTGTGAGATGGTATCTCATTGTGGTTTTGATTTGCATTTCTCTGATGGCCAGTGATGATGAGCATTTTTTCATGTGTCTGTTGGCTGTATGGATGTCTTCTTTTGAGAAATGTCTGTTCATATCCTTTCCCCACTTTTTGATGGGGTTTTTGTTTTTTTCTTGTATATTTGTTTGAGTTCTTGGTAGATTCTGGATATTAGCCCTTTGTCAGATGAGTAGGTTGCAAAAATTTTTCCCATTCTGTAGGTTGCCTGTTCACTCTGATGGTAGTTTCTTTAGCTGTGCAAAAGCTCTTTAGTTTAATTAGATCCCATGTGTCAATTTTTGCTTTTGCTGCCGTTGCTTTTGGTGTTTTAGACATGAAGTCCTTGCCCATGCCTATGTCCTGAATGGTACTACCTAGATTTTCTTCTAGGGTTTTTATGGTATTAGGTCTAACATTTAAGTCTCTAATCCATCTTGAATTAATCTTCGTATAAGGGGTAAGGAAAGGATCCAGTTTCAGCTTTCTACTTATGGCTAGCCAATTTTCCCAGCACCATTTATTAATAGGGAATCCTTTCCCCATTTCTTGTTTCTGTCAGGTTTGTCAAAGATCAGATGGCTGTAGATGTGTGGTATTATTTCTGAGGACTCTGTTCTGTTCCATTGGTCTATATCTCTGTTGTGGTACCAGTACCATGCTGTTTTGGTTACTGTAGCCTTGTAGTATAGTTTGAAGTCAGGTAGCGTGACGCCTCCAGCTTTGTCCTTTTGACTTAGGATTGTCTTGGCAATGCGGGCTCTTTTTTGGTTCCATATGAACTTTAAAGCCGTTTTTTCCAATTCTGTGAAGAAAGTCATTGGTAGCTTGATGGGGATGGCATTGAATCTATAAATCACCTTGGGCAGTATGGCCATTTTCACGATATTGATTCTTCCTATCCATGAGCATGGTATGTTCTTCCATTTGTTTGTGTCCTCTTTGATTTCACTGAGCAGTGGTTTGTAGTTCTCCTTGAAGAGGTCCTTTACATCCCTTGTAAGCTGGATTCCTAGGTATTTGATTCTCTTTGAAGCAATTGAATGGAAGTTGATTCCTGATTTGGCTCTCTGCTTGTCTGTTACTGGTGTATAAGAATGCTTGTGATTTTTGCACATTAATTTTGTATCCTGAGACTTTGCTGAAGTTGCTTATCAGCTTAAGGAGATTTTGGGCTGAGACAATGGGGTTTTCTAAATATACAATCATGTCATCTGCAAACAGGGACAATTTGACTTCTTCTTTTCCTAACTGGATACCCTTGATTTCTTTCTCTGCCTGATTGCCCTAGCCAGAACTTCCAACACTATGTTGAATAGGAGTGGTGAGAGAGGGCATCCCTGTCTTGTGCCAGTTTTCAAAGGGAATTTTTCCAGTTTTTGCCCATTCAGTATGATATTAGCTGTGGGTTTGTCATAAATAGCTCTTATTATTTTGAGGTACGTTCCATCAATACCAATTTATTGAGCGTTTTTAGCATAAAGGGCTGTTGAATTTTGTCAAAAGCCTTTTCTGCATCTATTGAGATAATCATGTGGTTCTTGTCTTTGGTTCTGTTTATATGCTGGATTACGTTTATTGATTTGCGAATGTTGAACCAGCCTTGCATCCCAGGGATGAAGCCCACTTGATCATGGTGGATAAGCTTTTTGATGTGCTGCTGAATCCGGTTTGCCAGTATTTTATTGAGGATTTTTGCATCGATGTTCATCAGGGATATTGGTCTAAAATTCTCTCTTTTTGTTGTGTCTCTGCCAGGCTTTGGTATCAGGATGATGTTGGCCTCATAAAAAGAGTTAGGGAGGATTCCCTCTTTTTCTATTGATTGAAATAGTTTCAGAAGGAATGGTACCAGCTCCTCCTTGTACCTCTGGTAGAATTCAGCTGTGAATCCATCTGGTCCTGGACTTTTTTGGTGGGTAGGCTATTAATTGTTGCCTCAATTTCAGAGCCTGCTATTGGTCTATTCAGGGATTCAACTTCTTCCTGGTTTAGTCTTGGGAGAGTGTAAGTGTCCAGGAAATTATCCATTTCTTCTAGATTTTCTAGTTGATTTGCGTAGAGGCATTTATAGTATTCTCTGATGGTTGTTTGTATTTCTGTGGGGTCGGTGGTGATATCCCCTTTATCATTTTTTATTGCGTCTATTTGATTCCTCTCTCTTTTCTTCTTTATTAGTCTAGCTAGCGGTCTGTCAATTTTGTTGATCTTTTCAAAAACCACTCCTGGATTCATTGATTTTTTGGAGGGTTTTTTGTGTCTCTATCTCCTTCAGTTCTGCTCTGATCTTAGTTATTTCTTGCCTTCTGCTAGCTTTTGAATGTGTTTGCTCTTGCCTCTCTAGTTCTTTTAATTGTGTTTAGAGTGTCCATTTTAGATCTCTCCTGCTTTCTCTTGTGGGCATTTAGTGCTATAAATTTCCCTCTACACACTGCTTTAAATGTGTCCCAGAGATTCTGGTATGTTGTATCTTTGTTCTCATTGGTTTCAAAGAACATCTTTATTTCTGCTTTCATTTCGTTATGTACCCAGTAGTCATTCAGGAGCAGGTTGTTCAGTTTCCATGTAGTTGAGTGGTTTTGATTGAGTTTCTTAGTCCTGAGTTCTAGTTTGATTGCACTGTGGTCTGAGAGACAGTTTGTTATAATTTCTGTTCTTGTACATTTGCTGAGGAGTGCTTTACTTCCAATTATGTGGTCAATTTTGGAATAAGTGCGATGTGGTGCTGAGAAGAATGTATATTCTGTTGATTTGGGGTGGAGAGTTCTATAGATGTCTATTAGGTCCGCTTGGTGCAGAGATGAGTTCAATTCCTGGATATCCTTGCTAACTTTCTGTCTCGTTGATCTGTCTAATGTTGACAGTGGAGTGTTGAAGTCTCCCATTATTATTGTATGGGAGTCTAAGTCTCTTTGTAGGTCTCTAAGGACTTGCTTTATGAATCTGGGTGCTCCTGTATTGGGTGCATATATATTTAGGAGAGTTAGCTCTTCCTGTTGAATTGATCCCTTTACCATGATGTAATGGCCTTCTTTGTCTCTTTTGATCTTTGATGGTTTAAAGTCTGTTTTATCAGAGACTAGGATTGCAACCCCTGCTTTTTTTTGTTCTCCATTGCTTGGTAGATCTTCCTCCATCCCTTTATTTTGAGCCTATGTATGTCTCTGCATGTGAGATGGGTCTCCTGAATACAGCAGACTGATGGGCTTGACTCTTGATCCAGTTTGCCAGTCTGTGTCTTTTAATTGGAGCATTTAGTCCATTGACATTTAAGGTTAATATTGTTATGTGTGAACTTGATCCTGTCATTATGATATTAACTGGTTATTTTGCTCGTTAGTTGATGCAGTTTCTTCCTAGCCTCGATGGTCTTTACATTTTGGCATGTTTTTGCAATGGCTGGTACCGCTTGTTCCTTTCCATGTTTAGGGCTTCCTTCAGGGTCTCTTGTAAGGCAGGCCTGGTGGTGACAAAATCTCTAAGCATTTGCTTATCTGTAAAGGATTTTATTTCTCCTTCACTGATGAAGCTTAGTTTGGCTGGATATGAAATTCTGGGTTGAAAATTCTTTTCTTTAAGAACGTTGAATATTGGCCCCCACTCTCTTCTGGCTTGTAGAGTTTCTGCCGAGAGGTCTGCTGTTATTCTGATGGGCTTCCCTTTGTGGTAACCCGACCTTTCTCTCTGGCTGCCCTTAAGATTTTTTCCTTCATTTCAACTTTGGTGAATCTGGCAATTATGTGTCTTGGAGTTGCTCTTCTGGAGGAGTATCTTTGTGGCGTTCTCTGTATTTCCTGAATTTGAATGTTGGCCTGCCCTACTAGGTTGGGGAAGTTCTCCTGGATGATATCCTGAAGAGTGTTTTCCAACTTGGTTCCATTTTCCCCCTCACTTTCCGGCACCCCAATCAGACGTAGATTTGGTCTTTTTACATAATCCCATACTTCTTGCAGGCTTTGTTCATTTCTTTTTCTTCTTTTTTCTTTTGGTTTCTCTTCTCGCTTCATTTCATTCATTTGATCTTCAATCGCTGATACTCTTTCTTCCAGTTGATCGAGTCGGTTACTGAAGCTTGTGCATTTGTCACGTATTTCTCGTGTCATGGTTTTCATCTCTGTCATTTCGTTTATGATCTTCTCTGCATTAATTAATCTAGCTGTCAATTCTTCCACTTTTTTTTCAAGATTTTTAGTTTCTTTGCGCTGGGTACGTAATTCTCCTTTAGCTCTGAGAGGTTTGATGGACTGAAGACTTCTTCTCTCATCTCGTCAAAGTCATTCTCTGACCAGCTTTGATCCGTTGCTGGCGATGGGCTGCGCTCCTTTGCAGGGGGAGATGCGCTCTTATTTTTTGAATTTCCAGCTTTTCTGCCCTGCTTCTTCCCCATCTTTGTGGTTTTATCTGTCTCTGGACTTTGATGATGGTGACGTACGATGGGGTTTTGGTATAAGTGTCCTTCCTGTTTGATAGTTTTCCGTCTGACAGTCAGAAGGACTGTCTGTTGGTCTGTTGGAGATTGCTTGAGGTCCACTCCAGACCCTGTTTGCCTGGGTATCAGCAGCAGAGGTTGTCGAAGATAGAATATTGCTGAACAGCGAGTGTACCTGTCTGATTCTTTCTTTGGAAGTTTCCTCTCAGGGGTGACTCCACCCTGTGAGGTGTGGGGTGTCAGACTGCCCCTAGTGGGGGATGTCTCCCAGCTAGGCTACTCAGGGGTCAGGGACCCACCTGAGCAGGCAGTCTGTCCGTTCTCGGATCTCAACCTCCGCGTTAGGAGATCCATGGCTCTCCCCAAAGCTGTCAGACAGAGTCGTTCCTGTCTGCACCGCCCCCGCTCTTTCCCCTAATGGACTGCAGCTGTGCGCTGTCTGCAGAGGTAGAGTCTACAGAGACAGGCAGACTTCCTTGAGCTGCTGTGAGCTCCACCCAGTTCGAGCTTCCCAGCGGCTTTGTTTACCTACTTAAGCCTCAGCAATGGCGGGCGCCCCTCCCCCAGCCTCGCTGCTGCCTTGCGGATAGATCGCCGCAGACGGCTGTGTTAGCAGTGAGGGAGGCTCCGTGGGCGTGGGACCCTCCCGGCCAGGTGTGGGATATATTCTCCTGGTGTGCCTGTTTCCTTAAAGCGCAGTATTGGGGTGGGAGTTATCCGATTTTCCAGGTGTTGTGTGTCTCAGTTCCCCTGGCTAGGAAAAAGGGATTCCTTTCCCCCTTGCGCTTCCAGGTGAGGTGATGCCTCGCCCTGCTTCAGCTCACGCTGGTCAGGCTGCAGCAGCTGACCAGCACCGATTGTCCGGCACTCCCTAGCGAGATGACCCCAGTACCTCAGTTGAAAACGCAGAAATCACCGGTCTTCTGTGTCGCTCGCGCTGGGAGTTGGAGACTGGAGCTGCTCCTATTCGGCCATCTTGCTCCGCCCTAATTTGTAGTTTTTTTAATAGTTTTCTGTTATACATACCTGACCTCAATGCTAAATGTTATGTCTTCCCACTCCTTCCTTTACTTCTTCTCTGTCCCTGATACATGTAAATACAGACACACACATAAAGGAAAACATTCTGGTAAACTGAAATCAATTCATACATAAAAGACAGTTTTGTGCATCTCATCCCAAATATGCATTCAGTAGCATCAGAGATGGTGGGCAGTGATACCAAAGAACTAAGCAAACATAATAAATCAGATTGCTTTTTATTTTTGTAGTTTTAGACACAGACAACAGTTGTTAAACCCAGCACAGTGCTGTGCATGTACACACACGTGTGCACATACACACACACACACACGCAACACATTTCCCATGCCCAAGCTACAGTAGACAATCCTGATTTTTGCCACTTGATTTTTTTTTTTCATTCTATTCTCTCCCGTCAGAAGACCACACATCCATCTTCTGTTCACATCACTATAGCAATGTCTGTTTAGTAAACATCAACTTATTTTTCAAGATCCTCTACAAAAATAGTCACTTTATAAGACCTTTCCATATCGAACCACTCATATAACAGTTAAATTCACCCTCCTTGTTCTCATCTTGAAATTTCTTTGTGCTACTGCATTGCTCATTAGAGTTTTTAGTTGCATTATTATCCTCCCACACCCCTGTCAGTAAGTTGAGATCTCCTGGAGGGCAGAAAAGTCTATCATTCTTTTTACAACATTCAATTCATTCCATTCAGTTAAAACTGAACAAAACTTTGCTGAGATTAATTGGCCTCATTATGAGTTTGGAAGCATCTGAGGATGAAGGATATTTTATTATTTTTCTTAGAGCTCTCTAATGTAGGCCAGATTTTATAGTACACAAAGTATATTTTTGTTATTGTTGTTATTATCATTTTATTTTATCTAAGTGTTTCAAATGGTGAATTGATATTACACAGCATACATTTTTAATACAAGACCCATTAAACACATTGATGTGTAAATTCACTTTCTCTGACTTATGAAGCATTCTAGTTCATTTTGGTCTCATTTCAAATGTATGATTTAAGTTTACACATGCACTATGTGATTATAAAATAAGAGCTGATAATATTCAGAAAATTATCCCTGTACACTGTCTGTGGATGTGTAAATTAGGAAAGACATTATGGAAAAGTCTTGGGGGTTCCACTAAAAATTAGAACTATAAATACTATATGATCCAGCAATCTCACTCCTGAATATACACTAAAAAAATGAATCCCTGCATTGAAGAGATATCTGCACTCACATGTTCATTGCCCCATTATTCACAATAGCCAAGGTATGAAATCAACCTGAGTGTCCATAAAAAGATGAATTGGTAAGGCAAATGTGATATGTATATGTCATACTATTCAGCCATAAAAAGGAAAGTCTGTTATTTATCACATGTATGAGCCTAGAAGACATTATGTTAAGTGAACTAACCCAGACACAGAAAGACAAACACTCTGCAATCTCACTCATATGGAGAATCTTAAAAAAACTGATCTTAAAGAAGCAGAGAGTAGAATGGTGGCTACTAAGGGCTGGGGGGAGTAAGGGACATTGGGGTGATGTTTGTCAATGAGACAAGATTTCAGTAAGGAGGAATAAGTCCCAAAGACTTATTGTATTGCCTGGTTACTACAGTCAATAAAATTTATTGCATATTTGACAATTGTTAAAAGAGTAGATTTTAAGTTTTACTACTATAAAAAAAAAACTATGTGAGATAATACATATACCAATCAACATGTTTTAGCCATTCCACAATGTATACATATTTCAACACATTCTGCTATATACCATAAATAATTTGGATTTGTCAATTAAAAGAAAGAAAAGAAAAAGAGTTCTTCATGTTACTTAATTTTATACTGTATTTGTTAAGCAATTATTTAAAAGTCTTAAAATATATTAAGCAAATATTTGATAATAGTGTATACTGTGTACTAATTTTCTGTTGTATGATAAGCAATATTTTTTTCTGACTCAAGGTATTTGTTGCCTTGGTGGTAACAAATTACATCCAAACCATAACACTGGTGTAAACAAACCTATAGCACTGCCAGTCATACACAAGTATAGCACATACAATTATGTACAGCACATGAAATATGATGATGATAAATGACTATGTCATTGGTCTAAGTATTTACTGTATTGTGTTTATTATTTTTATTTTAGAGTTTACTCTTTCTACAAAAAATTAGTTAACTGTAAACAATCTCAGGCAGGTCTTTCAGGAGGTATTCAGCATGTTTTAGCCATTCCACAATGTATGCATATTTCAAAACATTCTTTTACATGCCATAAGTGGACCTATGCAGGATGCTGGTCTCATCCCATATTGGGGAAAGTTACTGGGGACTCAGTGTCCATGTCAAAATTATTTTATCCACATTTGAGCAACAAGGGAGGTTTGAAGGGTGTGACTCTTAGGCTAAGTCTACTGGGAGTTCATGATTAGTTCAATTTTGTCTGTTTCATCTCAATGTGCTGAGCTAGTCCTATTTTGTTAAGAGTTGTACTTCATCAAAAGTTTAAGGGGGAAATAATTTAAATTAATTTAAAGGGGAAATACAAATAGAATTAATAGTGGTATGACAATTCCAGTTTGCAAAATAATTTGGAGCCATACGTTTAGTCTTAAAGCAAATAATTGAATAAATCAAATAACAATAGGAAATTAGGTCACTGTTGTAACCATGTGACTTGTTTTCTTATTTTGTGTATATGGATGCTAACTTTCCCAGAGGAATTTATCCAGGTACAACATGTGGTATTAGTGACAGCAAAAAAATGCTCCTATTTAATGAATATATAGTACAAAACTTTTAAAGTTTAGGTTTTATTAAGTTAGCAGCATAAGCTATTAATTGTGATATTTCAATTATACCATTTTCTTGTCAAGTGGAAAAGATAGTATTGTAAGTGATAAAAATCTCAGTAAAATATGAAGTCTCATTCTGACATTTTGGAAAAAAATCTGTCTACAGCATAAAAACATTTATTTCTCTGGGCTTATAGTTTGAATGTCCTTGATTATGACATAGGGAAGTTTGGTAAACTTTTTATGTGGTTTGTACATCAAGCATGAGGCTTGTTTCTTAAAATTTGATGAGTTTTAACTTACAGGGCTTTGGGAAAAGAGCAGCTTTTGTTTCGAGTTGAAGAGTTGTAGTGAAATGTTGGAAGAAATTAGGAGAACTGAGGACCTAGTCCAGTCTACAGGTAGATAACAAGAACTTGAAACAATGCACCAGCATACACTCCAATAATAAATGGATTACAGCTTTTCTTTTCAGAAACATAACTTTTTCCCTTAGATTAAATATATAAATCTCATATTTAAGAATCTCCTTAGTCTAGGAAGTCAAACCAACGTAGATTTTAGATTTCACTTATAGTCTTCAAGTTCTTGGGCCTGTCGGGAAGTGACAAATTTTATTCATTCATTGTAAAGCTGATAATTTTTGTAAGCAGGAATTTTATGCACATTCTTAATAAATTCTATTTAAAGTCTTGATAATATAATAAATGTTTGCAAATGTATCTTGTTTATAAATAAAGAGCATATTTTTATTAAATTTAGGTAAATAAAAATAAGAATACTCACAAATCATTTCTGAATTTTAGAGAAATCAAGCAGGGAGGAAAAGTGTATACCTTTACCTTTGTTCACAAAAATATACTTTTAAAAATTGTTATAAAATATAGATAGTTTATAAGAGAAAATTTTCTTAAATCTGAAAAACAAAATAAGTAACCAATAATATTTTAAATAAAAGTCTTCAAATCTATCATTATTAATTACTTAATTTCATGTAAATTTTTGTTTTGCTTAATCTTGATTAGAAGTTTTATGAACTCAACAATATCTTTATCAGACTTCTGGAAATTTTTATATTGTCTTTAAGTTATCACGAATCTTTTTTTTTTTTTTTGCATAAAAAATTAACTATGGGTAATTGCATTTGCAAATGTACATTTATCTTTAGAAAAGAATTCAAAACAGTAACTGTGGATGGCAAAAAATTGACAATAGCCATGGTTAAAATTCGATGAAAGCTCTCAATTGACAAAAACAGTAATTGTTTCTATCATGTGCAGAATTAAAGGATAGCAGCAAGAATTATGACTGACAGTGTCTTATCAGGAACACCAGACTTTCATGCATCTCATATAATCTTCAGAATATTTCCACTAATAACATATACATACGAACAACTTTAGAAAATAGTTAACATAAAAATCAAAATTATGCTTGATAATATATTAGATTTTCATAAATCTAAAACCTGTATACAGGTTCTAGAACACATATTAATAACATACCCATACTATAACTGAAAGATCTAGTATCATTTATCATTTGACAATGCCTTCCACACAATTTACCAAATAAGTCTAAACATTTAATATCTCTAAAAGATGAGATGTCTGTTCTTTGAGGCTTCCCAGGGGCCCAGCTGAAAAATCCCAAAGTTAATTTTAGGCCAAAAGACTTAAGTTTTGAACCTGGAAAGTCCCAGAGATGTTAAAACATTCAAAACACTTGGTCAAAACAGGTAACTGTGAAATAATAGTCATTCTTTCAACCAGAGTGATATTCCAAATACTTCAAAAGCAATATAGACATTTACATGGATATAAAATTTTTAGCTCTTTTAAAGGTCAGTTTTCCTAAATAATAAAAAACCTAATAAAGATCACACAAAAAATTACCTTTATAAGATGTAAAATCTTTGTTTCTTAGGCCAGCTACTAAAAAGATGAAGGGAAACTTCACATACTGTGATTGCTTCTTTTCATGAAAAGTCTATTTAGATAATCCAGAACTCCAACCTGATAAAAAGGGTATTCAAATTTTATCCAAAATAGGAAGAGTGAAGAGAAGAGCCCGTGGACTTGAAATTTTGGAAAAATTTCAAAACAACAACAAAAAAGAAACAACAACAAAAAAACAATTCCCACTTATTTTTTCTTTTTCTCTTATAGTTTCAAATGAGTATAGGGTGAATTTTTTAATATTAATCTTTTATTTGGTGAAGAAAAACAAAATGTCCAAGTAGCCTGGAATTAGTGGCAAATCTACATTTTGTTCACCTGTCTCCATTACTTAGTTAGCAAATGCAGGAAAAAAAGAATGCTACATGCTTTTTTTAATTTCCTCTAGCTCTTTATTTTTTATTTTTTCTGTGTGGCAGAAAAAAAATGATTCTGGACAGATACATATTACTCCTCTTTCCTCAATGTTTTGACTTGTTTGATCTTGGTCTGAGAGCCTAACTTTTAACTTTTACAAACATTTATCTAGTTTTTTTTTTGATTATTAATATTTCAATGAAGTCTCCCATCAGCATACAAAATTACTAGTTAGTCAAACCTAAATTTTTATTTTTAAAAGTATTCAGTTTGTTGCTTACCATGGAGCTGTTGTAATTTGTAAAGCCATTACTTGGAAAGCCTTTTAAACCTTAAAAAAAAAATCTTCACTAGAATGCCATAAACAGTGAGTTTTATCTTAATACCAGTGGGAAAGTAAGCAGATTCAAAATAGACAGAAACAAACAAACAAACAAAAACCAGAAAGATAGAGAACTTAGAGGACTCTGCCTGTTAATTCTATAATTGCTGAATTTTCAAGTTATGACCATTTGAGCTCTGAAATTTCCTTGGTGTAATTTATCCATCATTTTAAAATGTACACAAGAATGGGCCATGGTAGGTAGCCAGCTGGAGTCCCAGAAAAGCTGGCATGGCTTAATGTTTCTTATTAATCTCTTGAGAGCAAAGAAAATCATATAAATCCTATCAGGGAATGTTAGGGTTTAAAACCAGTGTTTTAGATGGTGGCAACCAGCCTAGTTGTTTTTAATTAATTAACCATCTTGAGCCCACCATCCAGAATGTTTACTTTTGCTCTTGGAATATTTTCAGAAACAAGCAAAAAACAAAACAAAACAAACGAACAAAGAAACCCAAAAACAAACAAACAAGCAAATAAAAAACACAAGTCAAACTAAATACAAAAAAAAAAAAAAATCAAGATGAGTGTTCACAAAAATCTTAAGCTAGTCATGTAGTTCTAACAAAATATTGAATTACGTGCACAAAACACAAGATATGCCTCACAAATAAAATATAAATTCTGCAGAAACTAAGATTACTCAATCCAAAAAGACACTTTTCTTTATACCACAAATAACTTACCAGGAAACACAAAAAGTAGTCTTTCATAGTCTAAGTGGGATGCAAGTTTTTTAAGCCAGCCTTATTCATCCAGATCTGAAATGAAGTTGAGGATATCTACAACAAGGACATAAACTCAACCCTAGAGAAGACACATTCAGAGAGAAAAGGTGAGTCATAAAGCAGAGAACTCAAAGGGGTCAAAGGAGTACTGCACCCCAGTAGCAAGGATCCCTGATTCTTTCTGATAGCGATGTCTTTCAGATTTCATTTCTGGCACCACACATATCAACCTAAATAACAGAGAGAGGCTCCACAAAAACAACACAATCACAACAACAACAAAAACAGAAAACAAAAAACAAAAAAAAAAAAACGAGCTTTTTTGGGATTAGAGCGTTGTAATGAAAATACACGTGTGACCATAAACTATGTGCACCTTCAGGGAGGTAAAGAAAGCCAAATGTTTTTAAAGATTGCGTGACTGCTTTGAAATAAGTATCCTTGACAACAAAGATCAATAATAAGAGTGATGCCAGTCTGAGGTTAGACAGGTAGTTGTTGGGTAGATTTCCTTTCGTGTAAGTTAGAGATGGTCTTTGTGCAGGGTAATGGTTTTAGTACAATATTTTTCCTAATCAGGAAAACAAATGTGAGAACCCTTTCCTTTTAGCATTTCCTGACTATTTATTAGAGGTTTCTTAACAATAGTGATTCTTTTTTTTTAATTTTTTTTATTTTTAGACAGAGTTTCACTCTTGTCGCCCAAGCTGGAGTGCAATGGTGTAATTTCAGCTCACTGCAACCTCTGCCTCCTGGGTTCAAGCAATTATCCTGCCTCAGCTTCCAGAGTAGCTGGAATTACAGGTGCTCACCACTATGCCTGGTTAATTTTTATTTTTATTTTATTTTGTTTTGTTTTATTTTTATTTTTATTTTTATTTTTTTTTTTTTTTTTTTTTTTTTTTTTTTTTAATAGAGATGGGGTTTCACTACATTGACTGGTCTCAAACTTCTGACCTCATGATCCACTCACCTTGGCCTGCCAAAGTGCTGGGATTATAGGCCTGAGCCACTGTGCCCAGCCTGATTCTGACAAGTTTTAATGCCATACACACACACACACACACACACATATATATATATATGAGAGAGACTGTGATTATTAGAAACATATTGGCTCATATAATTTTGGAGACTAACAAACTCCATGATGTGCACCTAGCAAGTTGGAGACCCAGGAGATCCAATGGTGTAGTTCTAGTCTGGAGACTGGGGAGTTCAGGATTCAGAAAGAACCATTGTTTTCATTTTAGTCTAAGGCAGGAAGACCAATGCTCCAGTTCAAAGACAGTCAGGCAGGAGAAATCTTATTTTATTCATGGAAGGGTCAGCCTTTTGTTTTATTCATCTTTCAAATGATTGGAGAAGAGCCACTCACATTCGTGCGAGGAATCTGCTTTATGTACTCTACCAATGTGAAGGTTAATCTCATCCAAAGACACTCACACAGGCACATTCAAAATAATGTGTGAGCACCTGTGGCTCAGTCAAGTTAAAATTAACTATCACAATATAATAATACTCTCTGTTTCTGGCCAATTCTTTTTGATTGACTACTCTTCCTAAATCTTATTTATGAGTTTTATTTCTCAGGATTTTATGCTAAATCTTTTTGGGTGATCTCAGGCATGCAAGTTGTAATAAAAAAATTCAAATAGTTAAATCAGAAAAAAAATTAATCACAGTTTTTACTCAGCACAAGTTTTTATGAATTATTGATAGAATAACAACTCCAGGCACAAATAAACCACCCTTTTATCGAGAGGTTGGAGAACATAGATACAGACCCTCAAAATTGCCTCCCATCTTCTATAATTGGGCATTCTTGGTTTCAGATTTAAAAGACGAGGGACCTTCTAGGCAATGTATGAAGAGGCATGATTGTGCTAAAGAACCATTTCAGCAACTATATTTCTGTAAATTCAGAAATGACTTTTTTCTTTAACAATAGATAACCTAGGTAAACAAGAAATATACTGCTAAAAAGATTTTACAAGTAAGGACTCCATTATCTCTCTGATGCTAAATAAGACTAACATCTTTTCCAGGAATCCTGACATTCAGCATGCTCAGAAGGAAGTTAGACAGAGTTTATTCCTCTATCCGGAAGGACTGATAAATTTAAAAAAAAATAGTTAAAAGCCTGTATTTGACCTTAAAATATAATTATCTTGGATTATCTTGGTGGGCCCAAGGTAATCCACATGATCCACTAAAAGTAGAAACTAAGATTACTCAATCCTGAATGAAACTTTTTTTTTTTTACTACAAATAACTTGGCGGGAAACACAAAGAAATAGTCTTTCACAGTCTGAGTGGGATGCAAGTTTATTAAGCCAGTCTTAAGAAACCACATCTAAAATGAAGTTGAGGATCTTTACAACAAGGACATAAACTCAACCCAAGAGAAGACCCATTCAGACAGAATAGGTGAGTCATAAAGCAGGATTAGAGAGATGTGTCAGGAAAGGTGGGTGAAGATACTTGAAGCAAAAGAGAGACTCAACCTTTTTTGTAATAAGACTGCCATATGGAAAGCATGAGAAAAAAACTGCAAGAAGCCTCAGGACCGAAGACTAACTCCTTGATGAAAGCAACTGAGAACATGGGGTATTCGTTTTATAATCACAAGAACATGAATTGGGTCAACAACCTGAATGATATTGGAAGCAGGCTTTTCCCAGCACCTCCTGGTAACAACCCAGCTGCCTAACAGATTGACTATGGTTTTGTGAAATGCAGAAGAACATAACTATTCAAGACAATCTGGACTTTTGACCTATAGAACTGTGAGACAATAAATTTGTGTTGTTTTAAGTTATAGTAATTTGGTAAGTGATGTGGTTTGGTTCTGTGTCCCCACCCAAATCTTCTTGAATTATAATCCCCATTTATCAAGGGTGGAGCCTGGTGGAAGGTGATTGATTCATAGGGACAGTTTCCCCCAGTCTGTTCTTGTGACAGTGAGGGAGTTCTCACAAGATTTGATGTTTTAAAAGTGGTAGTTTCCCCTGAGTGTGCTCTCTCTCTCTCTCTCTCTCTCTCTCGCTCTCTCTCTCTCCTGCTGCCTTGTGAAGAAGGTATTGGATTCTTCTTTGCATTTGGCCATGATTGTAAGTTTCCTGGGGCCGTGTGGAAATGTAAGTCAATTAAACATTTCCTTTATAAATCACTCAGTCTAAGGTTATATTATTATAGCAGTGTGAGAATGAACTAATAAAGAGAATGCTACTGGCAGAATGGAGTACTGCTGTAAAGATAACCTGAAAATGTGGAAGCAACTTTGGAACTGGGTGACAGGCAGAGGTTGGAACATTTTGCCCTTGTCCTAAAGATCTGTGGAACATTGAACTTGAGAGATGATATAGGGTATCTGGCAGAAGAAATTTCTAAGCAGCAAAGTGTTCAAAATGTGACGTGGTTTATTCTGAAAGCATTTAGTCATATATATTCGCAAATAGATGATTGAAAATTGGAACTTATGTTTAAAAGGAAAGCAGAGCATAAAGGTTCAGAAAATTTGCAGCCTGACCATGTGGTAGAAATGAAAATCCCATTTTCTGGGGAGGAATTCAAGCTGGCTGCAGGAATTTGCGTAAGTAATGAGGAGTCAAGACAACAGGGGAAAATGTTTCCAGGCCATGTAAGAGATCTTCACAGCAGCCCCTTCCATCACAGGCCCCAAGGCCTAGGAAAGAAAAATGCTTTCCTAGGCCAAGCCCAAGGTCCCACAGCTCTGTGCAGCTTCAAGACTTGGTGCCCTGCATTCTAGCCAGTCCATCTCCAGCCATGGTTAAAAGGAACCAATGTACAGCTTGGGCCATTGCTCCAGAGGGTGCAAGCCTCAAACCTTGGTAGCTTCCATGTGGTGTTGGGCCTATGAGTATGCAGAATATAATAGCTGAGCTTTGGGAGCCTCTGCCTAGATTTCAGAGTATATATTGGAATGCCTGAATGTACAGGCAGAAGTCTGCTGCAGGAGTGGAGCCCTCATGGAGAATTTCAACTAGGACAATGCAGAGGGGAAATGTGGGTTGGAGCCCCCAAACAGAGTCTCTACTTAGGCACTACCTAGTGGATCTGTGAAAAGAGTACCATCATCCTCCAGACTCCAGAATGGTAAATCTACCAACAGCTTATACCATGTGCTTGGAAAAGCTGCAGGCACTCAACACAAGCCTGTGAAAGCAATCATGGGGGAGCTACTAAGCAAAGCCACAGGGACAGAGCTGCCCAAGGCCTTGGGATTCTACTCCTTGCATCATCATGTTCTGAATGTGAGACATGGAGTTAAAGGAGATTATTTTGGAGTTTTAAGATTTAATGAGTGACCTGTCAAGCTTTGAACTTTTATGGGGCCTGTAGCCCCTTTGTTTTGGACAGTTCCTCCCATTTGGAATGGAAACATTTACCCAATGGCTGTTCACCCATTGGATCTTGGAAGCAACTAACTTGTTTTTTATGTTACAGATTCATAAGTGGAAGGGACTTGCGTTGTTTCAGATGAGACTTTAGTCTTGGACTTCTGAGTTAATGCTGGAATGAGTTAAGACTTCGGGGTACTGTTGAGAAAGCTTGATTGGTTTTGAAATCTGAAAAGGACATAAGATTTGGGAGGGGCCAGGGGCAGAATAATATGGTTTGGCTCTGTGTTCCCTCCCAAATCTCATCTCAAATTGTAATTTCTACTTGTTCAGGGAGATACCTAGTGGGAGATGAAGGTGGTTTCCCATATGCTGTTCTCATGACATGAAGGCATCCTCATGAGATCTATGAGATCTAATGGTTTAAAAGTGGCAATTTCCCTTGTGCTCTCTTGCTCGCTCTCTCTCTCTCTCTCTCTCTCTCTCTCTCTCTCTCTCCTGGTGAAGTAAGTACTTTCTCCACCTTTGCCTTCCACCATGATTGTAAGTTTCCTGAGATTGTGCAGAAGTGTAAGTCAATTAAACCTCTTTCTTTCATAAATTGCCCAGTCTCAGGTAGTACCTTTATAGTAGCATGAGAGCAGACTAATACAGTAAGGCAGCAATGGAAAAGTAATGCACTGTCCAAAAACAAAACTTATTTTCTTCCTGCTGCCTTTACCCTTTCTCCAACTTCCTCTTCTTTTTGCTTTTCCAGTCCTATTCACCCAGTTTTTGGAGACAGAAATAATCTATTTTCATTTGGTTCATTAGCTTCTTTAAGCAACTGTGAAATCTCATCTGCATCAAACCTGAAGTATTTTTTGAAGTCACTCTCTTTTTTCATTTGCTATGCTATTCTATCCACCAACTTCCCTTGTTGAAATATCAAAAACATATTCTATCTTTCTTTATTTTTTCAAAATGTGCTGTGTGGAAAGATATTCTCTGCTTTGTAGTCAGAGTAAGTGTTCTAAAATGTAATCATACATTTCCTTAACTTAAAGACCTATAATACTGTTATGTTGATTGAAGAATAAAAATAAATTTTTAACATAAATTCATTAACAGTTTTATACAAAAATATCAAGTAAAAGCTTCTAAAACTGACCTAACCCACATATTCAAAAGAGAAAATCATGATCAAAACCATAGTAAAGAGAAGGAGGTGGAGTAAGGGTTTAGAAACACCAGCAAAGATTTAAAAAATGTAATATGTTTGTGTCCAGCATATCCACATGCAATTTATCTGTTGTACCACCACCAAAACAAAAAGCAACTAAGCAAAACAAATAAAATAACTGTTTATGACAGGAAACATGCTTCTGAAAGATGACCAAACCCTTTTTTCTTGAAATTCATCAGGTTGGGAATGACATCACACCAATGAACATGCCCCTAAATGTCAACCAATCGCTTATAGTCCCAACCTCATAACCACACATTTACAGTTAGCATCAACTTGCTTCCATATCTAAAAGTTCACTAATCATTGAAGTCCATACGTTCCAAGAAAATCTATGTAAGTCAGCAGTTTGCTCTGCTCAGAAAGATTGTGCTTTTACAATGTAGTTTTCCAGGATCTCAGTAAGCAATGAATTCAGGGGTGTGCACGGCTAATTTTAGATACCAACTGGTAGTCTTGTAGTTTGATGGAATATAATGATCTGGGCATCAATCAATGACTTGGATGATGGGAGCAAGATTGAAAGATCAAGTATGAGCCTAAAAAAGAGTGGTGTGGATGGATATGTGGAGAGAACACAAAATGTGAGAATTTTTGTGTCTTATGTTAATGCTTATCAGGAACTATCCATACCAAAAGAGGTTCTCAACAATCAAAAGGAACAGTAATCCTATGACCACAAACACTTTGCCATTATAACAGAGATAAAGGATAAAGGAAGTGCATGTGCTCACCAACATGGATTTTCATAAAGACTAATTTGGCTACTGCCACTGTGAATATTCTGACCAGCCACCAGTAGAAACCAACACTGTGTCTTCAATGTACTACCATTTCTAAAGGTAGACAGCAAATCAGAAGGGAAGACAGACGTCTTCCCTTCTGAAAGAAACAGCAACTTGACACCAATTTTGAATGTGTCTGCTTTCTATGTCTTTAATGCCATTCAAAACACCACTACAGAAGTTTTGAAGAATGCCCTACGTTTGTAATATGTGCACGACATTGAGTGTAAGTTATTAACCCTTTCAATAGCAAAGGAAGTGCTTCAGTGGGTACATGGCCAAATAATCACCTGTCTTACTATACATGATGTCGGCAGAAATCTGCAATCTGTGAGCTCAAACAGCATTTAAAGAGCTCATCCAAGACAGAAGATCACCACAAAACTCTACAGGGGTTCTGTCTCTCCTCCCAGATGTTAGGCCAACAGGCAGTATATGGTGTTTTCACTCTTGTAGCTATTAAAGGAGATGAGAATGGAAAACACCTTTTACTACTGCGTGGAAATATTTGGGTTTATTGTCACTGCAACTGGGAGTCTGCAAGATTTGAGGTCCTGCTAGATTGGGTGTTTTCTGCCAAGGAGTACCATAAGGTTTCTGCAGAATTTGAGTCTAAAGCTACCACTCGATCACTTTTAAGTTCCCCTAGATGAAGAATGATAAGGGTTGGAGGGGAAGGATTGAGGGAAAGGAATGTAGTCTACTGGCAGATTTCAATAATCACAAGGATCTATAACTACTTTTACAGACTAGAAGGAATCTCAACCCATAAAATTAATTGTGGCATTTCTTGAAACTTTCATGCTTGTAAAACAGAAAATGTGAAGTTATCGAAACTTCATCCTCAAAAGAGAAAGCCACTATTGTCTCAAATATCTCTGGTATTAAGTTCTAGGTTATACCAAAAGGTAAGATATTCAGCCAGACATAGTATGGTCTGGCTATGAGGGAAAAACTGAATTAGTGACAAAGGAGAGAGGTAGATTATTAATTACATATTCAACATAAACTACAGAAGTAAATATTTAATCCACTAACTGTCTTACATTAAATCTTTGAAGAGATTAGAGGTCTACTTTTAAAGTGCCATAGATATAGATAAGATTTAAGCCAGGCACAGAGGCTCACACCTGTAATCCCAGCACTTTGGGAGGCTGAGGCAGGCGGATCACCTGAGGTCGAGAGTTTGAGACCAGCTTGGACAACATGGTGAATTTCCATCGCTACTAAAAATATAAAAATTAGCTGGGCTACTGTAATCTCAGCTACCCAAGAGGCTGAGGCAGGAGAATTGCTTGAATTCGGGAGGTGGAGACTGTAGTGAGCCAAGATCACGACACTGCACTCCAGCCTGGGTGACAGAGTAAGAACCTCTCTCAAAATAAAATAAAATAAAATAATTTAATGGAGGAATAGAACAGTTCTGAATGGTGCAGGTATGGATTGTGTCTGACAGCTCTTGTGCTCCACTATGATTCCCAGTGTCCCTTACATGTGTTTTTCATTCATGGCAATATTCAACTTTCCATAGGTCACAATCAGTTTCATGCTAGCACAAAATGACTGTACCCTTAATCAGGTCTATGCAATTCAGGAGTGCAAAGCAGTTAATCATTCATGACGAGAGCTTCTTACCAACTAGAAATGAAAGCCTGTGAATAAGAGCTTCCATTTTTCTTCCCTAGATGGATGGTCGTGGGAACATTAAATATATCTTCTCAAGTGGTATCATGAGATAAAAGAGGCAACCAGTCATAAATGTGGCTGACTCAAAACTGCATTTTTGCATTATTTTTCTTTCTTTGATATGCTTTTCCTATTTCCTAATACTTTTGGGTCACATTTTCCAGTAAAGTGGATTCAGAACATTATTTGAGGATGTGATTTCTGGAGAATCCAGTGTGTGTTGTGTGGTGTGTGTGTAAGTGTACACTTATACAATTTGAACATTTTTTGGAAATTTTAGATTCTCCGTACTCTGTAAAAGTAATTTAAGACCATTATAATAACTGAACTCTGCCAGTAGAGGGCAGAGTATTTCCTTCTCACTCCTACCCCCACCCTCATTATTTTGAAAACAAATACTTAATAAAATTAAGTAAAATAAAATAAAATACTTAGAGTCATTCAGAGTGAATGGTATAGAATGGGTCAAAGGTGAGAGATAAATATAAGTAGAAACAGATTCTTGAGTGCTTTTAAAGCTAAACTGAAGGTATTTCCAAAGTGTTTAGAGAGTCATTGATAATTTGAGTTTGGAAGTCACATTTTGAAAGCTGTGATTTAGAGAAATTAAACACTCATGTAAGAAGGAATGGTGCATGAAATGATTTGTGTGTGGTTTCCAGAAGAGAGGCTATTTCAGTAACCCAGGTGTAAGATGATGAGCTACAGAGTCAAGGTGACAGGTGTTAGCAAGTAAATAAAATGACACATTTAACGATATTTGGAGGGATGGATTGACATGATTTGATTGCCTATTAGATAAATAACTGATGAAAGAAGAAAATGTATTAAAAATAACTCTAGGAATATCAAGCTGTGCACAAGTAATTTTCCTCCTGAAACTCTCATTTTTCGTAAAGCAAATGATCATATATAAAGAAGTGGCTGTATTGTACTAAAAAGTGCAGATTTAGGAATCAATAAACTTATTCAACAGATATTAATTGAGAGTATATTTCAGGCTAGGCACTAAACATTAGGCTAAGGCTAGCATGTGGTGAATAACTGTGTATAAAACAAGCAAAATATAACCGTCCCAAATGCCATTTATTCTATAATGGTAGAGGGAGGGAGGAAAGATCAATCAGAATAACAAATTAATTTTCAATAATATTACAAATGCTATGGAAAAGCAGAGCTCAGTGAAGAGACTCAGAAGTTCTGGGAGGTGGTAAACATTTTAGTAGAGTGAATAGGAGGAGCCTCACTGGCAAGATAACATTGGAATGAAGATTAAAGGTGAACCAGTCGGCTCTGTGGGGATGCACTCTCAAAGCAGAATGAACATCTGATGAAAAAAGGAAGGAAAAGAAAGAGAAACCACCTTGAAGAGGTTCCCACAAAGAAAGTTTGGTCTATTTATAAAACTAATAAGGTTTATTGACATGCCTCTTTTAGTTTTTGAGCACATTCTTAATGTCTGACACACAGAAAACATATCAGAGGCTTAGTTTGTATTTTATTATTCTCCACACCTGAAATTATGTGTTTATCAAAGAAGCCTTACAAACAATTTACAAAAGCATGACTGATGTCTAGTTATACTCATGATTATTGTGGTGTCATTACTTCTAGGTCTTGTCAGCAGCCTGTGCCATCTCTACATCTACATCATAGATTCCATCTATGAGTTCATAGGACACTTTTGATTCCAACCCTCCCACTGCCAAAAGGGAATGTGCCTTTTCATCTTGCCATGTTTGTATCTATAGCTCCCTTTTCCCATATAGAGTATCCAATATCCCAACTATATCCAGATTTGTTTAAAAATTTCCTCTTACATTATGTACAACATTGTATTAGAGTTGAATCACCAATACTGCTACCAATAACCAGCATCCTAAGTTCAAGGTTTTTACTGTTGTCAGACTATATCTCACAGAAAAAGTAATCCAAGTATTCTGGTCAAAGTCACTTAAAATGATTCTGTGTGTGTGTGCATGTGCATGTTCTATATGTTATCAATTTCATATATTTATTGTTTTGTTCATAGTTCATTTTAATTGCCCCTTCTTTTAACAAAATTGAGATTTAATTATATTGTTTAAATTTGGGAATCATATGGTTCAAAAATTAAAGTCTCAATCTTTTTCTATCCCTACTATACCATTGCTTTGCTTATTGGTTACAAATTTAATTAGTTTTGTTTTTATGGTTTATGGTTTTGTTTCTTCAATAAAAGATTGCACATACATAATAATATGTCGCACTTTTTGTTTCCTTACAAGTAGCAGTATAATATATACATATATTATTTTACACATTACTTCTTTAAAAAGAGATTTTATCCTGGAAATCACTTCATATCAGCTCATAAAAGTCTTTTCATCCTGTTTTACAATTTCATTGTATTCATTGCTCCCTATATTGTAGTTTTCAACCAGTCTTCTGAGGAAGTTTTTGGACTTTCTAGTATTTTACAGTTTCAAATAATGCCATAATAAATATCTTTGCATGTGTTTGTATGTTGGAAGTATAATTTAAAGTAATTTTTAAAAGTAGAAATGCTAGCTGGGCATGGTGACTCACGCCTGTAATCCCAGCAATTTGGGAGGCCAAGGCGGGCGGATCATCTGATGTCAGGGATCCAGACCAGCCTGGCCAACATGGTGAAACCAAAATATACAAAAATTAGCTGAGCGTGGTGGCATGTGCCTGTAATCCCAGTTACTCAAGAGGCTGAGGCAGGAGAATCACTTGAAACCAGGAGACAGAGATTGCAGTGAGCCGAGATGGTACCACTGCACTCCAGGCTGGGCGACAAGAGCGAGACTCCGTCTCAAAAAACAATAAAAAAAGAAAAAAAAAAGAATTACTAGGTTTTAAGTACAATTGCAAGTTTAGTTTTTTAGCTGTCATATTCTGTACATAGGAATTATACAAATTTTGCAGCCCCTCTAGCTATGTATAAAAGTGATTCAGCCTATAGCTTGCCAATAAAGTGCATTTTCAGGATTTTGAATTTTTGTCATTGAGAGATGAGAAATAACATCAGAGTATAGTTTTAATGCTCACTTACCTAGTGTTGAGTGCTTTTTATAATTTTCAAAAACCACTTCAAAATGTATGGGGATGTATGTTAGAGTACTATTCATTTTATATGTGTGATTTTATAACTTCTGCACATTTTTTGATCAGTTGTTTAGTCATTTTTTACTCAATATTTAAGAAATTATTTATATAATAAAAAATTGGCCCTTTTTATTATATTTATTACAACTTTGTGCCCCATTTTAACATTTCATGCTTCTAATTTTTTAAATGCAATTATTTTATAAAGTTGAATATATTATTTTATTGCATCTGAATTTTTTAGTTACAATTTAAACTTTGTTCTCTCACACTCAGATTAAAAGTGAACCCACATGTAGCTTGTTTTTCCTGCTTGTATAATTTAGATTTTTTAATATTTAGGTAACATTTATTTGGTGTTTATTCAGATATATGTGTTTTTTAGGTATTCAATTTTATCAATTTTTGTTTTTCAAAATGCCTATCCAGTTTGGCCAACACCACGTAATATAATGTCTACCTTTTCCTCTGCTATTTGTGACGCCACGTAATTGTATATGAAAATTGCCCCTGTACTGGGGTGTATTTCTGAACATTCTGTGCTTTTCCTCTGGTCTACGTGCATTGGGATAGCTTAGAGTTCATGTTTTTGCATCTGACAAATCTAGAGTCCCCTCACTGACCTACTTTTCAGTTTACTGTATTATTTCAATTACAATGGACTGAATGTGTATTTCTAAAATTCATACTTTGAAATCTTAATGTCAATGTAAAGACATTTAGAGGCAACGTCTTTGGGAGACAGGTCATGAGAACAGAACGCTCTTGTATGGGATTTGTGTCCTTACAGAACAAGGCTAGAGAACTAAATAGTCCTCTTTCTACTATGTAAGGATACAAAAAGTTGGCAGTCTAAAACCTGGAAGAAAGTCTTCACGGCCGGGCGCGGTAGCTCAAGCCTGTAATCCCAGCACTTTGGGAGGCCGAGACGGGCGGATCACGAGGTCGGAGATCGAGACCATCCTGGCTAACACGGTGAAGCCCCGTCTCTGCTAAAAAAATACAAAAAACTAGCCGGGCGAGGTGGTGGGCGCCTGTAGTCCCAGCTACTCTGGAGGCTGAGGCAGGAGAATGGCGGGAACCCGGGAGGCGGAGCTTGCAGTGAGCTGAGATCTGGCCACCGCACTCCAGCCTGGGCGGCAGAGCGAGACTCCGTCTCAAAAAAAAAAAAAAAAAAAAAAAAAGAAAGTCTTCACCAGAACCCAATCATGCCAGCTTCCGAATCTTAAACTTCCAGCCTCCGGAGTTACTGGAAATAAATTTCTGTTACTTATAAGGCACCCCAGTCTATGATACTTTGTTTAGCAGTTCAAACTGTCTAGGAAACAAATGTGTGTGTGTGTGTGCGTGTGTGTGTGAACCTTACAATCAACTGTTATATAGGTGAGGTAGGGGTATGCTATGTTTATTGGAATTGCATGAAATTGATTATGTATTACAAAGATTGCTTTTGTGGTGTGTTTATGCAGATCGATGGTGAAGATTGTGAGAAATAGTGGAAATAGTATGATCTTTTGCTGTTGCAAAGCATTTATTTCATTTACTACAACTTATTGGGGGCATAAATATAATGGATGTGTTATACACACACACACACACACATTTCATTCCATTCAAATGGAATGAAAATGAAATATCCAGATGAATTGCATATATGCTGTTACAAAACAAAAAGATTGAAGCTAATTATGTCTTCAAGTATCCTGACCTGAGCAATTAGAATGAGAATGTTGCTATCCATTAAATGACAGAAGGCTGTGGAAGAAACAGGCTTGGTAAAATTAGTGAATTTTGAGAAGTTTTTTCAAAAAATACTTAAGTGCGATTTGGAATAGGAAGTAAGATGTAAGAGCCTGGAATTTTGGGGAGAAATTTGTACTGGAGTTTCTGCACAATGAGTCTTGCTATCTTTCCTACAACTGCTGATTTTGATTTTAAGCATTGTGTCTCCTCAAATTTCTCTATTGCCTTCCATTTGTTGAAATCATCTTACTTTGGTTATGTAAAGAATGTACAGACTATTTGCCAGATTTTGTACTGTTTTTGTCTAAAATAACTTCCCTTTTAGGGATTACAAATTGATTAATCCTAGCCCTAATTTTGGGGTTTAAACAAATAGTAAAATGACATATAAGATACTAGGCAGGATAAAGTAGCTAAAGGTGTAAGGCTCATGATGAAGAAAGGTTATAATAAATAAAGAATATGAAAAATACACCTTAAAAATAGATGCTTCGTACAGTTCTCCTTACTAAGCAATTCAAACAAATATATCAAAATATAGAAATTTTCAATTTTCTTCAGTAATAAAAAGCAGATATGAGAAAATGCAGAAAATCAACAATTTTACACTTGAAATTGGAATAGCTTATGACTTTTCCAGTCTTATATCTTTATTTCATGACTAAATATAATTTTTGTGTGTACATCCTCAAATAGTATTTGGTATACAATAAATTGTATAAAGAGCTGGAAATGAACACTCTGCCTGTAATCTTTCTAGATGTATATCAAATACATAAAGTATAAATAAAGTATTCTTTAGTTTGGAACCAAACTTCCGTGTGTGTGTGTGTGTGTGTGTATGTGTATGTGTGTGTGTATGTGTACATATATATGATTATGTTCCTAAATACAGTTAGGAATTTAAAGGCGTTATAAATTCTAAACATTATTTAAAAACAGAAAAAATAGTATCCAAACGAGGTCGAATATTAAAAGTTGGCATCATGCGAGAGGTGACTTTCTAGTTCCATAGATTGAAAAGAGGGAGAAGATAATTTATGGCTTTGTAAATGGCTGAAGTAAAGGCTAAGAAAGAGAAATAAACCTAGTGAATTATAAATATTGTTATAAATATGTTGATGGAAATATAGGAAGATATGGAATACAAATAGAAATACTCACACATATTAAATATGTGGATGTGAAAAACATGTTTGCTCCAAAGTGCCATAAAAATGTACAGCTTTTTCTTATTTATTGTGTGTTATTAAAATTACATTCTACAGGAATAAGTTGCTTGTAAAATGCATTACAATGAAGAAGTTATGGAACATGAATTAGGAAATAACTTTTGAAATATTTGGGGAGATACAGTCATGAGTTAAAATAATAGCACATGATTTGTTATTTAAACTTCAACAACTACTGACAATCAAATGGAAATAAATAAATCATCTCCAAAGTATAGGGGCACGTAACAGATATTTTAAAATTATTATAGAATCAGAATTACCAAAATAATGTACATTATTAAGTGCCTTTGAATAAAATATAGTTCCAAGTTTTTGAAAGGTTATGTTTATATAAATAAAGCAGAACTGAATTGGACTCACTGAAGAATTATAGGTAAAACCTGTACCTGTGATTTGTATGTATGATTAACAAATTGCTATTTTTTCACTTGAAAAATAAACACAAATATTTGACTCTTATAAGATGATCCTCTGTTGTTTGATATATCTTAGAAATCTAAGGTGTGTGTTACTCCAGAGTTTCTGTAAACTATTCATTTAGCGTGTCTTCAATAGATCAGTAGAGTGCACTGACTTTTAGGCAAATCTATTGTATTAGTATGCTTGAGCTGCCATAACAAAATATCACAGACTTCATGGCTTAAATAACAGACATTTATTTTCTAACTTCTGTAGACTGAAAGTCCAAGGTTAAGATGCCAACAGGATTGGTTTTTGGTGAAGTCTCTCTTTCTAGTTTGCATGTAGTCACCTTCTTGCTGTGTCCTCAGATGAACATGACCTTTTTAATATGCCCATGAAGACAGAAAACTCTCTGGTGTCTCTTCCTCTTCCTATAAGAATAAGTTTTATTGACTTAGGGCCCCATTCTATGGCCCAATTTCACCTTAATTACCTTCTTAAGTTTCCCATCTCCAAATACAGACACATTGTGGGTTAGAGCTTCCAGATATAAATATATTGGGAGACCCCAGTTAGTCTATAATCTATACAGTCAGATTAAAGAGCAAGTAAATAAATTTACAGAAGAAAGTTTTACAAATATCCCAGGTGGTTTTTTACACTTTCATTCCAATCTTCATTTCCATAAGGCAGGGATGGAAAACAAATAAAGTGGTAGTATAGCAAATAATTCCCAATACTAATACTTTATGTCAGTACTAATCCAGAAAGTTTTTAAAAATATATTTTTTGTGTGTGACAACACAGATGAACTTGGAGGAAATTATGTTAAGTGAAAGAAGCCAGACATAGAAAGACAAGTACTGTACATTCTCACTCTTATTAGAAATCAAAAACAGTTGATCTCACAGAATTTGTCAACAGAATAATGGTTATCGCAGACAGGGGAGGTTGAGGGGGACATGATGAGAAGAGAATGGTCAATGGAAACAAAGCTATAATTAAAAAGGAAGAATAAATTTTTCTGTCATATTGCACAGGAGGGTGATTATAGTCAACAATAAAATATTGCATGTCTCAAAATAGCTAGAAAACAGAAGTTTGAATGATCTTACCACAAAGAAATCATAAATGTTTGAGGTGACGGATACACTAATTACATTGATTTATTACACAATGTATGAAAACATGGCATTGTACACCACAAATATGTATCATTATTATGTCAGTCTTTAAAAAGTAATGATAATGGCAATGCATGGAGATGTATGTGGAGCTTTCACTTTAGAAAAATTAACATCTTTGTGAATACCACAAAAAATATAATTTTTTTATCAATGTGAATTACAATTGAGTTTTCCTGAAGAAACAATAAGTACAAGTAAATTAATTCAAAAAAATTATTTAAGTGGGTTGTTTATACCACTTTAAAAAAAGTATGCTGTATATTATTGACAGAAATAATTTTATTGCTAATATATGGTTTTTATAAAGTGATTTATACTTCAAAACTCATTACTTCTATGAAAATCACAAACATTGTATTTTTTTACAATTTTTTTTTTTTTTTTTTGAGACGGTGTCTTGCTCTGTCACCCAGGCTGGAGTACAGTGGTGCAATCTCGGCTCACTGCAAGCTCTGACCCCCGGGTTCACGCCATTCTCCTGCCTCAGCCTCCCGAGTAGCTGGGACTACAGGCGCCCGCCACCACGCACGGCTAATTTTTTTTGTATTTTTAGTAGAGACGGGATTTCATCGTGTTAGCCAGGATGGTCTCGATCTCCTGACCTCGTGATCCACCTGTCTCAGCCTCCCAAAGCTTTTTTTTTATAATTATAATCTCATTTCATTAATGATGAGAATTTCAGATTATCAGAATTTAATGTTACAGGTCACTTTATGCTGTCATCAAGTATGAATGATGGTAACATTTGGCCATTTGAGCTTTACATATATTTAGAGAGTAAAATGAATATAACGTTGAGATACAGTTAAGAATTTCCATCCATCTTGTCCACCTTTCTCTGTAGAGAAAGACAAGGCTAATTTGGGCATACATTTTTATCATGCAAAGTGTTTTGTTTACTTTTTACTGTAATTGTATACAACCATACGAACATATAGGTGTGTTTTATGTTCAAAAGTCACATGTTTGGCAAGATACAGTGCACAGTATTTTATGCTAGGATTCAATAATTGAATATTTTTTCTATGATTTCTTTGTACCTATATATATATATATATAGAAGTTATTCATTTATTTAACTGTTACATTATATTTTTAATGACATTCTTTCTTCATTCTGGTAACAGAGAGGTTGTTAGGCTATTTCTTTTTATTTTACATTCTTATTGTATTTTTTTCTAGATTTATTCTGCTAATATTTTACTTAAAATTTGGAACTGCATATGTACATAAGGTTAGACTATGCTTTTCTTTTTCTTTTCCCGGATTAACACTTAACTGGTTTTGGCATTAAGAATTATGTATTTATGCAGTCACATAATGTAATTATATATAAGCCACATACATTAAGGAAAGAAATTTTTCAGTTTTTAAAACTGTTATGGATTGTGTTATATGAAATAAGAAGTTTTTTAAAATTTTTTGTTAAAAATTTGCGTAAACAAGTAAACTTGGTTTTATATTTAGTTGCTTTATTTTGTTGACTTGTTGAAATCTGTGAGTTAAAGACCAATACAGATTTTCAAAGCTGGGTGTGTCAGTTTTGCTTGAGGGCTGTCTATAAGTCATGGTTGATTTTCTCTTTAAATTATCACAAAGTTGATCATAATATTTTCTAATTATTTTTATATTTTAATTATATTTTAATCCATTAGTGGCCTTGCCCTATTTTTCAGTTTTGGCTATTAATATATGACTTCTTTCCTTTTTTCTCTTGATCACTTTTCTTAGAAGCCTATTTTTTGTTAGTCATGTTAGAGAGTCATATTTTTATTTGATTGTTTCTATTTAATTATATTATTTGCTCTTTATTCATTTTACTTTACTTGTTGTATTTTTCTTTGAGTTTATACTTCATTTCTGAACTTACCAATTTGACTATGTTAGCAAATTTGTTTTATCCTAATTTTCTAACATATGTTGTTAACATTATAATTTTTCTTCAGTAAAAATTATGGTTGAATTCAATAAGT
Organism: Trachypithecus francoisi; assembly: GCF_009764315.1. NCBI lineage: Eukaryota > Metazoa > Chordata > Mammalia > Primates > Cercopithecidae > Trachypithecus > Trachypithecus francoisi. The sequence goes on from NW_022681465.1 coordinate 62,575,605, forward strand.
ATTATATAAGGACTTTTTCTGTTTTTTTTTTTTAATTGTGTATGTTTTCTAATTTCAAGGATTATTTGTTTATGAAACAGTAAAACTTCCCTAGCAAATTCTTGTTCACTTCAAAAATATATGGGCATTGGCCTCTGGGAGAAAGTTAAGATTTCCCCAAAGAAATTCTGTCTTCTGAATGATGGATTTTTAACACACATATTTGTATGGACTATAAATACACGTTAAGTAAATAAATCATGTTGTAGGCAGGTAATCCTCTGGATAATGAAGTCTTATTATTTGGTAATAGAAATATTATATCATGATGAGATACTAAACCAGATCCAAAAGTGTTTGGGCTGCTGCTTTGTTTCAGAAGTGGTTTGGAATTATTTTACAGTAAATATTTAGTTACTAAAGAAAAAAGTTCAGAATGATTGGAAGCAATTTAGTTTTAGAATAATTTCCCCAAGGATTATAAAGGAAAACTAATCCCTAGATACTTTAAAGTCTCTCTTATTTGAACTGTTTATAATCAATGATTATTATGTAATTCTAAAATGCTTACATTTTTGGAAAGAAGAAATATATAAGATTTTACAGACAAATGTAATTTAAAAACAATTTTATGACTGTAACTGACTTTTTTTTTTTAAACAGTCTCATCCTGTCGCCCAGGTTGGAGTGCAGTGGCACAATCTCAGCTCACTGCAACCTCTGTCTCCTGGGTTCAAACGATGCTCGTGTCTGCTCGTGCCTTAGCCTCCTGAGTAGTGACATTTTCATTCATGGAATTAAAACCCGAGATTGCTGACTTGTTGGCAGCCCAGGAATTACACAGTCATTGGTCAGTGTTGGCCTTAATACCTCTGAAACCTCTTTTCAGTTTTTTGATTTCCTCTTACTAGCCCCTGAAACTGTGTTCCATCATCTCTTAATTTTCATCACGTCACTTTTTCATGATCCACTGTCATTTTTTTTTCTTTCTACTTCCATATCAAATTAATTCAGAGTGGGATGAAAGGTGATGAACATTAGCTTGACTACCAAGTGATAAGGCTTCAACAGTCCAGGCAAATTCTAGCCTAATTTTGCATATGTTAGCAATTAAGCTGAAGGAATCCAAAAATAATTTTAATGTATTGAACTCATGTTGAATTGGGTGAGTGAATAATTTCTTTGAATATTCTCAGATAAGTGACATTTAAAGAACGATATTAAATGATTTTAGAAAGCTGGCTAATTTTGCAAAAAAATCGAATACTTCACATTCTTTTCTAGATTGATCTTTATGTTCCACTTTCTTTGTTTATTTGAGTACAATTTTAATTTGTGTTATATTTGTTAGGAAGAAAACACATGTATAATAGTACAGCTTAATTGTGTTAACATTTCTACATTTCTTTTATATAATACACACAAGATAACTTTAAAAAACGCTATGAAAAAATCAAAGTAAGCCTTGTTCTCTGAGCAATGTAGTTGGTATGGCCCTTACCTGAATACCCAGAAGATATGTCCCCTTCTAGAGATGTCACGATCATTCTGGGAGGTGAACAAGTGTGTTAGTCCATTTGCATCACTAAAAACAAACAAACAAACAAACAAACCCACAGACTCTGTAATTGATAAAGAAAAGTAGTTTATCATGGCTTATAGTGCCGCAGACTGTACAACAAGTATGGTGCTGGCATCTGCTTCTGATGCGGTCCTAAGGAAGCTCCCAATTATGGCAGAAGGCAAAGGGGAAGCAGATGGCATCACATGGCAATAGTAGGAGCTAGAGAGAAAGTGCCATACACTTTTAAACAGAGTTTGCTTGAACTCAGAGACAGAACTCACTCATCACCACACAGACAGTGATAAGCTATTAAAGAAAGATATGTTCTCATTATTACAGTAGGTAGCTAGTCAGGCATAAGTAGCTCAGCAGAGGGCTCCCCCAACCCCACAAGGAATGTCACGCAACCATCAGGTGATGATCAGGTGGTGGTTACACTGTCTTTTCATAAAATAATATTAATTGGTCGCAACCAGTGCCAGAGAAGGGCTGTCTCCCAATAGATAGAAACACCTGAAACTGTTGATCAGCAGCTTCCCGATAAGATCTCAGCAGTTTGGGAAGTGGGTCCAGACATGTGCATTAAGAGCCAAGATGGGGCCATATACAGTGGCTCATGCCTGTAAACTCAACATTTTGGGAGACCAAGGCAGATGGACTGCCTGAGCTCAGGAGTCCCAGACCAGCCTGGGCAACATGGTGAAATTCCATCTCTACTAAAAATACAAAAATTAGCTGGGCATGGTGGCACGCACCTGTAATTCCAGCTACTAGGGAGGCCGAGGGAGAAGAATCACTTGAGCCCAGGAGTCAGAGATTTTAGTGAGCCAAGATCACACCACTGCACTCCAGCCTGTGGCAGGGTGAGACACTGTCTCAGAATACAAAAAAAAAAAAGGCAAGATGGCAGGGTTTGACTGGTGTATGACCTCATAGGGACATTTGACTATGTATATATACATATATAGAGAGAGAGAGATGGAGAGAGGGAGAGAGAGATGGAGAGAGTGAGATAGATAGAGAGATGGAGAGGTATATGAAATAGGTTCATGCTATTTATAGAGTCTGAGAAGTCCAGACTCCAGAGAGCTGATAACATAGTGCCTGAGTCCAAAGGCCTGAAAAGCGGGAGAATGGTTAGTGTAGGCCTGAGTCAGCGTTCAAAAGCATGAGAAGACCAATATCTCAGCTCAAACAGTCAATCAGAGACAGAATTCAGACCTTCAGTGAATTGTAGAAGACTCTTCCCAGTAGGGTGGCAATCTGCCTTATTCTGTCTAGTTATTCAAATGTTAATATCCAGAAATATCCTCACAGACACACTCAAAAATAAACTTTAACCAAATATCTGCACACGCTGTGGCTCAGTTAAGTTGACTCATACAAGTAGCAGTCTCACTGATAAATGCTGATGTTGAGAATCCTGCCACCAGTATACATATCATACAGCTGCAACCATAAGGGTTGGAACATAGCCTTTTAAATTATTTATTTATTTATTTATTTTTTGAGAGGGAGTCTCACTCTGTCTCCCAGGCTGGAGTGCAGTGGGGTCATCTCAGCTTGCTGCAACCTCTACCTGCCAGGTTCAAGCAATTCTCCCGCCTCAGCCTCCCAAGTAGCTGGGATTACAGGCATGAGCTGCTGCACCCACCTGATTTTTGTATTTTTAGTAGAGACACGGTTTCATCATGTTGCTCAGGTTGGTCTTGAACTCCTGACTCCAGGTGATCCACCTGCCTCGGCTTCCCGAAGTGCTGGGATTACAGACGTGAGCCATTTATCACTATTGCACTGTGTTTCCTGAGCCTATAAAGATTGTGGCCAGTGCCTCCCTTGTTATTCAACTCCATAGCACCCAGGTTGGAGAGCATCTCCTTGAGTGTGATGTCTTGTCCAGGTCTCTGTATTGCCATGTGTGCAAGCAATTCTGAGGAACATGTGTACCTCCTACAACACTTATGTCCTTAAGGATTCCACAACAGATACAACTCCAAAAAACTTGGTAAGTATGCTGCTTGTCTGTTTGCTCTTGTTATGTGAAGAAACAATACAGAAAACTGGAAAAAATTAGCACTCAATATCTTCAAAAACACCTATTGATAAATGCTTACTTAATAAAGATTTGTTTTAGTAAAAACAACTGATGAGAAGATGATAATGAACAACTTGGAATTACGAAGGCAGAAGAAAAATGGAAGAGATCAGCATGTTCTGACAAGAGCTCAAAAAAGAAATATTAAAAAACAAAATAAGCAAGTACTGAATGCACAAACTTTCTGAGTTGCAAGTCTGGATCCAATGAGACTCAATTAAATAATGATAACTAAAGTATTATTGAAAGATAGTGACTGATATTATGTACTTATGTTCATAAATCAAAGGGAACTATTAAAAGAACAGTAAAAAAATAGTTTTTAAAAATGGCTGAGCATATGACCAACATTTAAATATTAATAGTCTTTTTTTCTGTACTAATTACAGTCAATTAGTATTGAAGAAATGAATTTCATAAAACATTACAGCAAAAAATAAATGCATGTTTTTCATGAAGAAACAGCAGATTATGTGTAAGGTCACTATAGATAAAACTATAAAATAATTTAAGATATAAGAAGAGACCTAGATAATTGGAAGGAATACCTAATCCATGATGGGTAACCTCTGTACCAAATGATGCTAATTTTCCCTAATGTAAATACGTCATATACTCTCAAACAAAATTCTTATTTTTATTTCTTGGACTTTGTAAGGTGAGTCAAGCATTTGTAGAGAAAAATAAAGGGTCATGGATTTTTAAAACAATTTGAGAGAAGATCAAGACTAAAACATATGCTCTATAGGATACTAAGAGATATTGGGAGGTAGTAGAGTATTATGGTCAATGTTTTTATATCTCAGTCCATACTGCTAGAACTTTCCAGTCATTAACTATATGACCAGGAACTAATAACTTAATTTCTTTTTGCCTTTGTCGGTTCATATGTAGATAGGTAAAAGTAGAAATTAAAAGCACTAATATCTCTAAGCCATTATAAATAGTGTTTTGTTAGCTATAGTTTTAGTTTGCTGTTTCCTAGCAATATTTGTTGAAAAGACAATTTTTTTTCCATTGTATATCTTTGATATTTTTGTTGAAAAACAATTGACTGTATATGCATTGATTTATTTCTGGATTTCTTATTCTGTTCCTTTGGCCTATATGACTGTCTTTATGCCAGCACCATACTGTTTTGATTACTGTAGCTTTCTAATATAATTTAAAATCAGAAGGGGAACCTACAGCTTTGATTTTCCACAAGATTAATTTGGGCTATTGGTGGTCTTATTTGATTCCATATGATTGAAAGAATTGCTTTCTCTATTTCTGTAAAAAAAAAAAAAAAATGCTTTTGGAATTTCGATAGGCATGTTTTGAATATGCAGATCTCTTTGGGTAGTATGGAAATTTTTTAACAATATTAAGTCTTCCAGTTTATGAGCACAGAATGTCTTTCCATTTGTTTGAGGCTTTCTTAATTTATTTCACCAAGGTTGTGTAGTTTTCAGTGTACAAGTCTTTCATATCTTCAGCTAAGTTTATTCCTAAGTGTTTTATGATGTTTGTTGTTATTGTCAAAGAGACTATTTCCTTAATTTACTTTTCATAGTTTACAGTTAATATATAGAAACTCTACTAATTTCTGTGTATTGATTTTGTATTCTGCAACTTTATTGAATTTGTATATTTGTTCCAACAGTTTTTATATAGAGTAAGGTTTTCTATATATAAGATCATGTTATCTACAATTTGGGACAATTTTAGTTTTTCTTCTCTGATTCTGATGCATTGTTTTATTGACTAATAGCTCTGGCTATTCTTTCCAGTACTATGTTGACTATAAGTAACAAGAATGGGATTGTCTTGTTCCTAATTTTAGAAAGAAAACTTTGTTTTCCCCCCACAGAAGTGAAGTTCAGAGTGTGACCCATGAGAAGGTTCGATACAGTCAAAAAGAACTGCTCGAATGTTCTAATTTATATAAGCAGGTATCTGAAGAACAGGCATAAGAATGGATATAAAGGGTGTGGGATCATGGTGGAAGAAATATAAAGTTGGATCAGGCTGAATTTATTGATTTGGGCCCACTAAATAGGGACTCTGCATTTAACTTTGCAGCTCAGGGAGTTAAAAAAGGTTCTAATAGTTTATTTTCTTGGTTAGCTGAAATATGGATTAAAAGATTGCCCAGTGTGAGCAAGCTAGAAATGCCTGATCTCCCTTGGTTTAATGTAGAGGAAGGAACCCAAAGGCTTAGGGATATTGGGATAGTGGAGTGATTTAGTCACTAATTCCAGCTGGAGGGGTCCAGAAGGTATACCCTTGACCAATGTTTTGTAGAATAGATTTGGGAGGGTAGCACTTGCATCTTTGAAGAGCCTTGTAATTGCTATTCTCTGTATGTCAGATATAAGATGGGAACAACAGTCTCTCAACTACAAAATTTAAATACAGTGGGAATAATTGGATCCTGAGGCTGCAGGAGCCAAGTTGTAGGACTCACCCATCAAAGGCAAGGTGTGCATATTGTAATGAACAATAGAGGCAAAGTAGCAATCAGAAGAGTCTGACTCCTGTAGAGCTCTGGCATTGGCTAATTAATCACAGTGTTCCTAGAAATGAAATTGATTAGAAATCTACTGCATTCTTACCTAATTTATATGACCATAAAAGTTCCAAGTCAAATGGACAAAAGACTAATTTTAATGATAAACACAGAGAATCATAGTCCCTCAATCAATTTCCAGACTTTAGTCTGTTTGCAGACCAAGAACTGCTTTAATAAAGGGCAGGCTGAGTCCCCTTGAGGAAGGCCCTCACTACATTACTAGCAGTTTATGCTGTATATCTTTCTCCCATCCTTCTCTGAGGAGATCTCTGGCCTTTTGCCAGGGTTACTGTGCACTGGGGAAAGGGAAATGATCAAACATTTCAGGTACTACTGGATGGTGGCTCTGAGGTGACATTGATTTCAGAGGCACAAAACGTCATTGTGGTCCTCAAGTTAAAGCACGGGCTTATGGGAGTCAGGTAATTAATACAGTTTTAGCCCAGGTTACCTTTACAGCGAGTCCAGTGGGTTTGTGGTCACTTCCCCAATGCCAGAATGCATAATTGGCATAGACATATTTAACAGCTGGCAGAACCCCCACATTTGCTCCCTGACTGGTTTGATGGGGGCTATTATGGTGAGAAAGACCAAATAGCCATCTGAGCTGCCTTTACCTAGAAAAATACTATATCAAAAACAATATTGCATCCCTGGAAGAGTTACAGGGATTAATGCCACCATCAAGGGCTTGAAAGACTCAGGGATAGTGATTCCCACCACACCCCCATTCAACTCTCCTATTTGGCCTATGCAGAAAACATATGAATTTGGAGAATGACAGTGGATTATCATAAGCTTAACCAAGTGGTGACTCCAATTGTAGCTGCTGTATCAGATGTGATTTCATTGCTTGTGCAAATTAACACATCTCCTGGTACCGAGTATGTATCTGTTGATTTGGCAAATGCCTTTTTCTCCATTCCTGTTTGTAAGACCCACCAAAAGCAATCTGCCTTATTGTCAAGACCAGCAATATACTTTTACTGTGTTAATCAGGGGTATATCAACTTTCCACCTTTGTGTCATAATCTTGTTTAGGAAGAACTTGATTGCTTTTCACCTCCACAAGATATCACACTGGTCCATTACATTGACAACATTATGCTGATTGGATCCAGTGAATATGAATTAGCAAACACACTGGACTTACTGGTGAGACATTTGCATGCCAGAGGATGAGAAATAAACCCAACTAACATTCAGGGAACTTCTACCTCAGTAAAGTTTCTAGCGGTCCAGTGTTTGGGGGCCTGTTGAGATATTCCTTCTGAGATGAAGGATAAGTTGCTGCCTTTGGCCACTCCTACAACCAAGAAAGGCCTTTCAGATCTATTTGGATATTGGAGGTAAGACATTTCTTATTTGTGTTAACTCCAGCTTATTTGTCAAATGACCTGAATGGTTGCCAGTTTTGAGTGGGGTCCAGAACAGGAGAAGGCTCTGCAATAGTTCCAGTTGCTGTGCAAGTTACTCTTGGGTCATATGACTCAGCAGATCCAATGGTGCTTGAGGTGCCATTGGCATATAGGAATTCTATGGGGAACCTCGGCAGACCCCCACAGGTGAATCACAGTGGAGGCCTCTAGGATTTGAGAGCAAGGCCCTGCCAACTTCTGCAGATAAATACTCTCATTTTGAGAGACAGCTCATGGTCTGTTACTGGGCTTTGGTGGAAACTGAATGTTTGACTATGTATCATCAAGTTGCCACGTGACCCAATCTGCCTATCATGAACTGGGTGCTTTCTGATCCATCTAGACATAAAATAGATCATGCACAGCAGCATTCCATCATCAAATATAAATGGTATATATGTGATTAGGCTTGAGCAGGTCCTGAAGGCACAAATAAGTTACATGAGGAAGTGTCTCAAATGTCCATGGTCTCCACTCCTGCCACCCTGCCTTCTCTTCCTCAGCCTGCACCGATGGCTTCATGGAAAGCTTCCTATGATCAGTTAACAGAGGAAGAGAAGACTAGGGCCTGATTCACAGATGGGTCTGCATGATTGGCAGGCACCATTCAAAAATGGACAGCCGCAGCACTGCAGTCCCGTTCTAGGACATCCATGAAGGACAGTGGTGAAGGGAAATCTTCCAAATGGGCAGAAGTCTGAGCAGTGCACCTGCTTGTGCACTTTGCATGGAAAGGGAAATGGCCAGATGTGAGATTATATACTCATTCATGAACTGTAGCCAATGATTTGGCTGGATGATGAGGGACTTGGAAGAAGCATGATTGGAAAGTTGATGACAAAGAAATTTGGGAAAGAGGTATGTGAATGGACCCCCTGAGTGGTAAAAACTTGAAAATATTTGTATCACATGTGAGTATTCACCAACAGGTGACCACAGCAGAGGAGGATTTTAATAATCTAATGGGATAGGATGTCACAATCTGTGGGCACCACTTAGCCTCTTTCCCCAGCCACTCCTGCCATCGCCCAATGGACCCATGAACAAAGTGGCCATGGTGGCAGGAATAGAGGTTGTTCATGGACTCAGAAACCTGGGCTTCTGCTCACTAAGGCTGACCTGGCTATGGCCACTGCTGAGTGCCCAATTTGCCAGCAGCAGAGACCAACACTGAGCTCTCAATATAGCACCATTCCTCAGGGTGATCAGCCAGCCACCTGGTGGCAGGTTGATTATATTGGATCTCTTCCATCATGGAAAGGCCAAAGGTTTGTACTCACTGGAATAGACACTTACTCTGGATATGGGTTTGCCTATCCTGCACACAGTGCTCTGCCAAGACTACCATTCGTGTACTCACAGAATACCTTATCCGCCATTATAGTATTCCACACAGCATTGCCTCTGACCAAGGCACTCACTTTTCTGGCTAAAGAAGTGTGGCAGTGGGTTCATACTGATGGAATTCACTGGTCTTACCATGTTGCCCATCATCCTGAAGCAACTAGATTTATAGAATGGTGGAAAGGTCTTTGAAGTCACAATTACAATGCCAACTAGGTGACAATACTTCGCATGTCTAGGGCAAAGTTTTCCAGAATGTATGCTCTGAATCAGCATCCAACAAATGACACTGTTTCTCCTATACTAGGATTAACAGGTCCAGGAATCAAGAGATGGAAGTGGTACCACTAACTGTTACCCCTTGTGATCCACTAGCAAAATTTATGCTTCCTGTTCCTGTGACATTACATTCTCCCAGCCTAGGGGTCTTAGTTCCAGAGGGAGGAACACTGCCATCAGGAGACACAACAATGATTCCATTAAACTGGAAATTAAGATTGCCACCTGGACACTTTGGGCTCCTCCAACCTTTAAGTCAACAGGCTAAGAAGGGAGTTACAGTGTTTGCTGGGGTGATTGACCTGGACTATCAAGATGAAATCAGTTTGTACTCCACAATGGAGGTAAGCAAGAGTATGCATGGAATACAGGAAATCCATTAGGGTGTCTCTTAGTATTACCATGCCCTGTGATTAAGGCCACTGGGAAACTACAACAGCCCAATCCAGACAGGACTACAAATGGCCCAAGCCCTTCAGGAATGAAGGTTTGGGTCACTCCACGAGGAAAAAAAAAATACGACCTGCTGAGATGCTTGTTGAAGGCAAAGAGACTACAGAATGGGTAGTAGAAGAAGAAGGTAGTCATCAATACCAGCTATGACCACATGACTAGCTGCAGAAAAAAGGACTGTAATTGTCACGAGTATTTCCTCCTTCTTTTGTTAAAACATGTTTGTGCACATATACACTTGTACTAATAAAATATCTTCATTTTATTTCCTTTTTCCTTTATTATTTGACACAAGATTTATTGACCTCATATTAGCGTTTAAGTATTGTTAACTTTATGTAATAGCATTTGGGTTGGGGATTGGTACATTTCTGGTTGTAGGAAGGATAGTTGTATTATGTTAGCTGTAATTAAGACCTTATTATTGTCTGTATTTGAAGATTTTGTATGATCTCAAAAGATGTGTATGGGTTCAAGTCAACAAGGGGTGGACTTGTGATAGGTAATACTGAGTGTCAACTTGATTGAATTGAAGGAGGACAATATTTTTTTTTTTTTTGAGACGGAGTCTCGCTCTGTCGCCTGGGCTGGAGTGCAGTGGCTGGATCTCAGCTCACTGCAAGCTCCGCCTCCCGGGTTTACGCCATTCTCCTGCCTCAGCCTCCCGAGTAGCTGGGACTACAGGCACCCGCCACCTCGCCCGGCTAGTTTTTTGTATTTTTTTTTAGTAGAGACGGGGTTTCACCAGGTTAGCCAGGATGGTCTCGATCTCCTGACCTCGTGATCCGCCCGCCTCGGCCTCCCAAAGTACTGGGATTGCAGGCTTGAGCCACCGCGCCCGGCCGAAGGAGGACAATATTGATCCGGGGTCTATCTGTGAGGGCGTTGTCAAAAGAGATTAACATTTGAGTCAGTGAGCTGGGAAAGGCAGACCCACCCTTAATCTGGGTGGGCACCATCTATTCAGCTGGCATCATGGCCAGAATATAACACTGGCAGGAAAATGTGAAAAGACCTTTCTGAGTTAGCCTCCCAGTCTACATCTCTCTCTCGTGCAGGATGCTTCCTGCCCTTGAACATCGGACTCCAAGTTCTTCAGCTTTGGGAGTCAGACTGGCTTCCTTGCTCTTTAGTTTGCAAGCAGCCTATTGTATATAATATATACTATTATATACAATATAATATATACTATTATATACAATATAATATATAATAGGATATATATATATATCCTATTGGTTCTGTTTCTCTAGAGGACCATGATTAATACACTTCCTTTTACCAAATGTTACTATGCTTTTTTCTCCCTTCTCTCCCTTCTTGCCAAATAACCACATTCTACTCCAGTGGAAAAAAAACTCTAAAACTCCTCCCATAATTGTGTTATTTTCAATTCTAGCATCTCTAAATGATCTATCTGCCAGCTCAAATATAGTTCATTGTTGTCTAGTGACCTCCCAAAACAAATTAGTCTCTTAAATAACCAAAGAGCACAGTGTAAACCACTTCTAGTATGAAACAGAAAGAATGCAGTTCATAGAGAGAAGTGGTAATTCTGGGCAGTAGCATCTTGTAAAAATTGTTGGACAGATACTGAGATAGCCTATCATCTTGGGCATGGGCCGTGTTTTTTAAAAAGGCTCTTTGTTGTCTGACTTCGTTTATGGGCTGAAATTATCTTATCCATGTTCTCTGTGTCTCTTGCCTCCAACCTCTTGGAGGTTCTTCATTAACCAAGATTTTTCTTTCCACAACTGAAGTGAGTGTTGGAAAAATATATGCCTCTCAAGCAGAATACATTTTGGAACCTACTCTGTAGTCCAAAATATTAAGACTGACAAACAGTATAAGCACTTTTCTGACCAGTCTTCTGGATTTCTTTTGCCGTTTTAGTATACAATCCTTAAGAAATGGAGTACATTTCAGATCTATATTTTTCAGTTAGCTCCCTGGGTCAGCGAAAACACCCAACATTCTTTTAGACACACAGTTCTCAAATCTACTTGAGGTGTTTGCATTCTTGTCCCCAGGCCTTCTTCCTTGGCAACTTACTGGCAAACACCTTGAGTATATCATGCTTGACGTGAAAACATACTGAATTAAAATGTGTTTTTCCCAAGATCTACGTTGCTTAGTTTGCTAAGAGCTTTACTGATCAATGCTCAAAGCTTTTTAAAATTCATATATCTTATTGATTTTGTTATAAAATAAGCTACATATTCCATCATTTCATGTAAGTAATTTCTGAATTCATTCTTTAACATTTAATTTCTGCTTCCAACTAATGCATTATTTTCTTAGTTAGCTTTTTTGTTGTTGTTGTTGTTGTTGTTGTTTGGTTTGGTTTTGTTTTTTTGAAACAGAGTCTCACTCTCTCGTCCAGGCTGGAGTGCAGAGGCGTGATCTTGGTTCAATGTAGCCTCCACCTCCTGGTTTCAAGCAATTCTCATGCCTCAGCCTCCTGAGTAGCTGGGACTACAGGTGCATGCCACCATGCCTGGCTAAATTTTGTATTTTTAGTAGAGATGGGATTTCACCATGTTGGCCAGGATGGTCTCGATCTCTTGACCTCGTAATCTGGCGCCTCGGCCTCCCAGCTCACTTTTATATCTTGTCGAAAGTATCCAATGATAATCAACACTACTACTGATAATTTCAATCAATTTTCCCAAAGCCATCAAAAGCAGATAGACTTACTTTCAAAGTAATACATAAAACAGCTTAGGCAATATTTTTACTAGTGCATATGAAAGCCTATCTTGCCAAAATATGCCATAACTTCCATCACCATACGCTATTTTATCACAAGAGCAAAGCCGTTTTAAATATTTTAAGTTTTTGTTTTTACAGAATGCCACTTCAGCATACTAACTTCTATTATATATTAACAGAGGAAACAAATACTAATAAACAATTCCCAAATCTCAAAGACTTGAGGTAATAAAGGCTTATTTCTCACCCATGTCACAATGTGATTATGTGTTGACAGGCTTTGGGTTATGGGTGTAGGCTCTGGTCCACTCCTGTGGTTCTGCCATTTCCCTGGGGCCAAGTTCTGTACTCCCGTCTCTATTTCTGGTTATAGACAGAGAATAAAGGAAAATGAAGGGGATACATCTGCTCTTAGCTCTTTAGCTCTAGAGTTGACACACAGCCCTTTAAAAAAAATTTGTGAGTACAAACCAATCACCTGATCTCTCCCAGAAACAAGGGAACTGGGAAATGTGCCCGGAAGCATAGTGATGTAATGTGGGATAAAAGGGAGTGAGCAGAGCAGATACACAGTTACACATAAGAGAAAGTAAAACTAAAGTAGCTCTGTACTCACACCAAAAATAAACTTTGTGTGTGCTGCAGACATAAATGTAATAATAAACATCTTACACTTTAGGTATAATTATAGCAGAATACCTGATGACTCAAGATTGTGAAAGATTTCTTAAATGAAATATTTCCTAAAAACTTGTAGTGGACAATACTGTAATATTGATATGCATACAATTATTTTAAGAATTATTCATGAAACTACTTAATTCACAAAAATGATTCATAAAGACATAAATAAAAGTTTTAAAAATATACAAAAATATATTCAATATGTCTACATGGTCAACAGTGCGCTCTTTATTCTTTATTTTCTATGTTTACATAAGGTATGGGAATTTCCCACTGTTCTCCCAAAAGGGTAATAGTTGGTTGGGATATTTCTGACCTCATTCCACCACTTCTGTCATTCCTACTTAAGGAATGAAGAGTTGATTTCCTGATTAGCGAATTTGGGAGAAAAAATTTAACATTGTGTACATAGCCACTTTCTTCTTATTTAATAAAATCAGCCACTAAGAAGTAGCCATTCTTATCAGGTCCATGTGGTACACTTTCTAGGGTAAGTTATGCATTTTGTGGCAGTGCCGAATGCCTAGGCTGTCATCTGGAGGGGAGAGTTCAGTTCAGTGGAAAGGATATTAGAAGCCTCTTTAGCCACTATGTAACTGCAGTTTCTGATTCAAGTCTATTAGTAATTAAATTTGTATTTTGTTTTCTAGCCATCTGATTTGTATATTTTCTTCTTAATGAATTCTGAACTTAGACAAGACTTAAGGGAAGAAAATAATTCACTATTCTAGAGTCTAGCATAATGATAAACATGCAGGAAATTAAGGAAATAATTAAGAGGACCTCCTTGTGGGCTAAAAACTAGATCAAAGTTTTGCGCTGCCTGGTGGGTTGGCTTTTAGGCTTTGACTTTATTCAGTGTGAGTCACAGGGTCCTTAATCACAATGATTTGTAGGAGTTATAATTGTGGGTCTGATGTCTACCTCGTATTACCAGCACAGTCCTTGATAGCTACAGATTTTTTTTTAACCCAGTATGTTTAAACTTAATTATATCACAATTTAAACATCTTACCTTATAGAGATTGGATTATAGGTAAAAGGAGGAAATGAGAACACTAGTTAGTGCTTTATTTTTAAAATTCATTATGCTTGTGTACACTGGCTTTTCAAACCTTTATTAGTGGGAGAAAAATCTGTTGTTTTTATTATATTTTGTAGTCAGACCTCTAAGCTATGATTGTTAACTGTAAAGATGGTTAATTTATCAGAAAACTCGCTACACTTTTTAATTGCATGCACTTTTTAATTCTAATGATATCTGTGGAAACTTTTGTATTTTCTTATGTGCATTCATAACTAAAAAATAGTGGTTATTTTATTGATTCCTTTTTTATCTTTATAACCTCTATTACTTTTTCATACTTTATCACTGGCTAGAAATTCTAGTTCCATGATCAGTGTCATTGGTGATCTTAATCATCCTTGTCTCACTCCCTCAGAGAGTAATTTGTAGTTTTACTGCTAGGTTTTGTGTGTTGATACCTACATTATATTAAGAAAGTGTCCTTTATTTCTTAGTTTTAGAAGAGAGTATCATCTGAGATGATTTGACTTCTTACAAATGCTTTTCTTCTGTAGTGTTTGAGAATATATACCTCTTAGGTACTTGGTTAAGGTGGTCAATAATGTTACCGAATTGCTAAATTTTCAAACCAACTTTGTATTTCTAGAATAAATCCAGTTGTGTTTTATGTTATTTGTGTAAGTATTGCTAAAATGATTTCTTATTATTTTGATAAATATTTCCATTTTTGTTGACATATAAAAATAGAAGTGCACCTACATGTGCTTCAGATGACTTATACAAAAACGATTGTAGCATCATTGTTTTCTGTAGCTAAAAATGGGCAAAAATTCATCTAAATGCAAACATAAATATATTGTGGAATAGTCGTGCATTAAAATGCTTAGGATCAATTAGAATTAATCAAAAATATCTACATGCAAAAGCACTCATAGATGTCACAAAATTATACTGAGCAAAAACACCCAGCTACAAAAGAATACATTTGATGTGATTTCAGTTATAAAATTTAATAAACACTCTGTGTTTGGGGATGGTAGCACTAGAATCAGGGGGTTTGATTTTGTTCACTAATTTCCTGAGCTTGAGGCTGTTATAGTTACTATCTTTCAGTCCTCTTAACCCTGAAACAGTCACCATAGTCTTAATAGTTAAGACAAATGTGGCATGAGACAGAAATTTAGGGCTGGTAGTGAGTAGAAAGATGTCTCCACTACATCTTCTAGTAGTAAAAACTGTGAGGCAGCCACCCTTGGGTGCTCTCCATTTCCCCTCTTCACTAGTTGTTAAGCTTGAAGAAATAAACAGTATAGTTGGCTGATTAGCTTCATCTCTGTCTCATATTGCTGCCTTACCTTCACACATAGAAATCTGAGTTATTCTTACTGGGAGGATTTCTGGAAGAGACTCAGGGGCTATTCAATAGGGAAGCTGAAGTTGTTCAGCAGTGCCCATGATTCTGTAGTTCTGTGGATACAGTGAGTTATGTAGGAAAATTGTGAAAGCCCATCTGCCCACTTATCTAGCTACATTTTCCAACACAAAGTTGTGCATTTTATTTCTATCATTTATCTATTATCTATCTATCTATCTATCTATCTATCTATCTATCTGTCTATCTAATCTATCTATCTTGGTTTGGTTTGTATATGTGTTTCTTCATAGGTTTTGCATTTAGAAAATTTTAATAAGTAATCATCACCTTTTTATACTCCACACCAGGGAAGATTCATATATCAAGAACATAATCATTTTTACAGATAGCAATGGACAAAAAGGGATGGAAGTTGTAAAGATACCTGATTATATTAGTAATCAAGGATATGTGGCCCTTCCCTCCAACATAATAAAAAGAGATTTTATTTTACAACCACCGGAATACAAATATTTAAAAGGATGTAAAACTTCATGAGAATGTGATGAAATGTGAGGTAATGATGGAAGTAAATAAACAGAATTTTGGAAGGCAATTCAATCTGGCAATGTGAAGTGCATTTGAATACTAACACAACTTTAACATTTAGGCATATGTTGCTAACAACTCACCACATGCATGTGTTTGAGAAGACACATGTAGTAATGTCTCTCACAGCTCACAGTAATGGTGAACAATTGAACCAACTAAAATGTCCATGATGGATAATTGGATGTGCATACAAGGCTGTATTGCAAATGAGTAAATTACAGACTCATTTATCATTTTTAAATAAAGATTGTATACAACATTTACTAAACAGAACAGAAAGATATGTGATAATAAAAAGTAAATATTTATTTCAGTTTTTACTTGGTGTCGAGTATATTCTATACTGCTAACTCACTTACCACACACAACAACTTGTTAAAATAAGTATTATCATCTCCATTATACAGATGCAAAAAATGAGACACCAGAAGGCTGAGATTTCCTCAGGATCACACATGGCAAGCATGTGGAAGAGTGGATATTGAATAAATCTTGGCATTCCATATATTATATTTTAAACTGGAAATTCCCATTGCATTTTATTACTTACACAATACTTATAATAAGACATCATTTGTGTAAAATTCAGAAAAATAAAATACAATATTCTATATCGCAATGGACATAAACATATACAGTAATAATCATTTATAAGATATAAGAAAAAGTGAGAATAGTAGTTAAATCTAGAAAACAAGAAACAAAATTAGCGTTGAGGTTACAAAGATAACTTCAATATTAGGTGGTATAATATTCCCTAAAACTCTTTGAGGCAAATATAGGAACATTTTAAGATACTATGTAAACGGTTGATAGGTAGTTTTTTACATATATATTCTACTGTTTTATTTCTGTGAAAAACATTTTATAGGATACTTTTACAAGAAAGTTAACTATTATCTGTGAAAGACTGAATATTTTATTTTACTCAATCCTATTCCTGAGGAAAACTAGAAAACCTGCAGACACAAAAAATAAAAATAAGAAAACTTATCATTTGGAAGTCATCAGATATTCCCTGAGTCTGTGAGATTTTGTAGTGGAGAATCTTGGGGAGGAGACAGAAAAATCAAAAGACTGGAATTTAATGCGAATTTTCCTTTTGATCTGATTGTCAGTTTTTAAAGTTATGGCTAAGAGTCTGAAAAAGTCTGCAGGGGATGGGGCAGTTACAATTCAGAAGCTGCCATGGTGCAGGGTCCTTGTGAACTTTCAGGCTCTTACATAGGACTAAAACTTAAACATGTATTTTCTTTTCTTTTTTTGAAGACAGAGTTCTGCTCTTGTTGCCCAGGCTGCAGTGCAGTGGCACGATCTCGACTCACTGCAACCTCCACCTCCTCGATTCAAGCGATATCTCCTGCCTCAGCCTCCGGAATAACTGGGATTACAGGCGCGCGCCACCACGCCTGGCTAATTTTACCTTTTTAATAGAGACGGGGTTTCACCGTGTCAGTCAGGGTGGCCTCCAACTCCTGACCTCAGGTGATCCACTCGCCTTGGCCTCCCAAAATTCTGGGATTACAAGCTTGAGCCACTGCACCTGGTCCATATATTTTTATTATAAAATAACCTGAATATAATAATTCAAAAAATGAATAAAAATGGATGACTCTAGAATTCTATCATACTATTAGGGAAAATGCCCAATACATAATATGTGCTGCTATTCTTTCTCTTAACTTAAAAATGAAAAATAAACTTTCCCTTAACCCTATTTCGGTTCTTGCAATTGTTCCTTTATTCTGTTCCTCTTCATAGCAAAACTATTTAAAGCAATTATCTATAAGTCATTGTCAGCAGTTCCTTTTAAACATACTTTAATCAGGCTTTTAGCCTGAACATTCTATCAAAAGTGTCTTTGCCTAAATTACCAGTGACCTCCAGATTCCTAAATCCAATGGTCAATTCTCACTGTTCATTTTACTTGATACCTTGACAATATCTAAAATATTACATATGTATTAACTCTTTAATCCAGAAGTTCACTTTGTAAACTTACTGTAAAGATAAACCTCTGAAAGTATGGCAATATTATATGCATGAACGTATTAATTGCAACATTAATAGCGCTTGCAAATATTCTAAATAAACTAACTGTCCAAGTATAGAAGATTGGGTAAATTAATGATGGTATCTACACAAAATAAAGTACTATTAAGCTGTAAAATAAAGAAGAATAGCTCTATAAACATATATGGATGGATTTCTGAGAAACATTAAGTGAATAAGAGCAAAGTGCAAAGGAACATTTGCATCTGCTTATATTTACAAAAAGATTAGAAAAATGAATAAACCATAAACAGTTATAATGGGTCAGGGAAAGTGACAGGAGAAAGCAGTTGGGGGAAAATGACGGCACTCTGAAAATCCACTTTGTGTAGTTTTGGCCTTTGAAAGAATGTAAGTATTTTTTTTCATATTCAGAAAATCAAATCAAATTAACAAGAATGAGAAGAAGAGGAAAAAGAAAATACCTAAAGCTTAAAGCAAATTATAATAAGTTATAACAGTTCTATTTTGAGAAAATAACCATTCAGAAAGAAAAATAATAATAAAGGATTAATCCAAGTAATTTATGGTTAGAATATTTCATGATACACACTTCATGAATGTAGTTTGGTTGGTAGTGGGGAGACTACAGACAGATTCTCAACTCCTTATATTTTTACTTTTGTAACAGAGGCATCAGTTATAGTTATACTATGGAAGTGAATAAAAAAGGAAAAGTGGTGGCATCATTTAGAGCCAAGATTTTCACTCTGGCAAAAAAATGCATGCAAGCAAAAATAGAGAGAGAGAAATATGTGTGTATATATATATATATGTGTGTGTGTGTGTGTGTGTGTGTACATATATGTATAAAAATACATATATTTCTTTTACCCTTACCTTTATCTGCTGAAGGGACCCAGAAAAAGATACAAAATTATTAATGAACAAATCTCAGGCTATAATACTATTTCTCACTAAAGTAGTCTGGGGCAAGATAGGTACAAGATGAGCCTGAAACATTTTGTTATGCTAATTGTAAGGAAGTTCTTGTAAAAATAATAGGCACATGTTACAACAACACAGGAAACAGGCAGAGAGGTTTATGCTGATCAAATATAGTGTAATTTGAGTGCCCAAATCACTATAAGTACAGTAATAATTTATAAATGAAAAGTTGAGAATGCCCATTATAGAGAGATGAATAGTAGATAGATAGATAGACAGACAGACAGACAGATAGATAGATAGATAATAGATGATAGATAGATAGATAGATAGATAGATAGATAATAGATAGATGATAGATAGATAGATAGATAGATAGATGATAGATAGATGATAGGGAGACCATACATAATAGATAGATGGTAGATAGATTAGACAGATAGATGGATGGATGGATGGATGGATAGATAGATAGATAGATAGATAGATAGATGTAAAAAGAGAGCTCCTTTGCTTACAGTGGAATGTGCAGTGCTGAATGGTAAATGTGGAATGAGTGCTGGAGTCAGAAATTCATCATTTTGCAACCTCCATTTTAAAGATAGGACCAGGAAAAAATTGACAATGCATACTAAACCCCAGGGGGAAATTTTGACGCAGAGTAGGATATTTCCATGGTCCTAAAAGAGCTACTGTGAAATTGCTTATTAGTTGTACAGGACTGAAATGGTGCCGATAAAGTGGTGAAATAGGAAGCAACTTGAATGGATTATCAAAGTCAATGTGCCAGGAAAAGAGACGGATATGTGCCTCCAGAAATGAATATACCAAGGAGGAAATGACATCACTTATTACTCCAGCTGGAAATGCATAATCTGAGTGTAATCCTGAGGGAATCTCAGACAAACCAAAAGTGAAGAATATTCTATGAAAATTGTGGCATGGGAATGTTGAATTTTTCAGAAATATTAATTTCATAAGAGATAAAGAAAGGCCATTGTAATTACTGCAAAATAAACAAAGGAAAATGACATTTAGGAATAAAGATAAAGAGTCATGCGCTATGCAAGTTACTCTCAATTGAGCAATTGTTCACTGACGTACTTAGTGATCCCTGAACATGCCAGACTGACTCTCACATCAGGCCCTCTCCATTTGCTGCTCCTTATGTAAGGAAACACTACTCCCGAACATGCATCAGATATGTTTCCTTACATCTTTCAAGTGTATACTCAAAAACCTGCATCCTTCTGAGAATCATTTGCTGCTTAAAATTTCCAGTCCCCCAAAGATACTGCCAACTTCACGTTTCTCTACAATGCTTATCATGTTTTAATGCAGTGTTCACTGAATTTATTCATCTTGTTGCAATTTCCCATGCTAAAATGTAAGCTTCAAGATAGCATGGATTTTTATATTCAGTTTGTTCTTTCTTATTGACTCATCTCCTTGAACACTGCCTCATTATAATAGGTGCTCAATAAAGACTTTTTTGATTTAAGATCTCTGCCTCGGTTTTATTTGATATGTAGAATAAAGTAATCAATAAATATTGCTTCTACCAATATCTGGAATAAACTTTATGTAAATAATAGCACTGATCATTTGTCTATTGTATTTTAATAAGTGATATCCAGAATAGGTTAATATAATGCTACAGAAAGTGAAAAATGTCCACTTAGCTGTGAATCCTGAATAAAAGGATCATAATGCTGAATAAAATAATTCTGAATTAAAGGTTTTATAATCCTGAAAAGATTTTATTAGCATACTATTTTACCTCTTAGAAACAAGTGAGTTCACTCCTGCTAGAAGTAGTAAATGGAAGAATTCACTGGTTTTATTCTCATGGATTTTTCTTCTCTCCTTCACTTCATGCACCTGAGGTGCTGCGATAAGCAGAAATGAAATTCGACAAATATTCTCTAATTTATTTTTACTTTTCAAGTGTGCAAAACACAGGCTCAAATCAGAAAGCCAGAAATCTTGTTATGATGTCAAAATAGGAATGAAATCAGAAGAGAGCATTTTTAGACAAAAGATGCATTTGTATGTGATCGTAAGTATTAAACCTCTGAGTAAAAATTAGTGGATTTCACGCCCTCTTGGAAGAACAATTGCAGTATGTTAGTCATTGATTTGGCTAACTTTGACTTACCAACTGTTAAGTGCATAGGGAATTTTAGTAAACAAAATAAGTACCGTGTATTCCCTCACTGAGGTTACCACATCACAAAGGCATGGATTCAATAATTCATTTAGAAATGTTGATGTCGACTCACTTGTTTAGTTTTGCTTTTGTTGCATGTGCTTTTGGTGTCAAATCCAGAAAATCATTGCCTAGATCAATGTCAAGGAGTTTTCTGCTGTTTTCTTCTGGGAGTTTTAAAATTGCACATCTTACATTTAATTATTTAATATATTTAGAATGTATTTCTGTGTATGTTGTAAAACAAGAATTTTACTTTTCATTTTATTTTTCCAAATGGATATCCACTTTTCCCAACACCATACACTGAATAGTCTTTTTCCTCATTGTGTATTTCTAATTTACAATAGACAAAATGAGATGTAAATTTCTGGTAAGCATGAGATTGATATATGAGCTAGTCAACTTGAATTACAATATAAAAATGGGACCTCTAGAGGTAATCTATGGAGATTGTGGAGCTGTTGATCAAGAGACACAAAATTTCATTAGGTGAAGGAGTAAATTCAAAAGATCTATCATACAACATGGTGACTACAGTAATTAACAATGTATTGTATACTTTAAAATTGCTCAGGAAGTAGATTTTCAGTGTTTTTACCACAAAAGAGAGAAATATGTGAGATAATGCATACATTAATTAGCTCAATTTAGCCATTCTGTAATGTATACATATATTAAAACATCACATTATACATCATGGAAATGTAAAAATTTATGTCAACTTAAAATTATTTTTAAAAAGTAATCCTAACAAGAAACAAATCACGACAAATGCTATTTTATTTGAAACAAAAATTCTGTCAATTCAGTGATCAGAAATTTCCAGGTTGTAATTTGATTTGTTAGAAAATATGCACTGATTAGAAAGGACATTCTGATATTTTCTATCCTGTAAGATAGTGTTGTGCTGCAGTTAAAATCTAATTGAATGGGGCTGAGAAGGTGGATGAGAACATTCCTAATACAAATAAACACTTCAGAATATATCTGACAGATTGTAGCATGCATGGCATATGCAAATATACTTCTAAGATTCAGGGTGTTTGTGTTAATTGTGTGATCTTCAAGTTTCACAAGACAGTGTGAACTCGGTAGAGTTTATTCACTTTGGGAATGCTTAAGAGAAATAAACTACCACAACATGCACTATATGTATCCCAGTAGCAACAGAGGAATTCACAGAAAAAAGTACAAGATCTAAACTCACCATTATACCCAGGAACCTGACTTACTAAAGTGTCAGGTACATTCTGGCTAAAATCGTTTATCTCTCTAAAGGTAATGTTTCATCTTTAAGATTACTTCCTTAGTTACACAGTACCTGGATTTATGGCTTATAAAGACTCTACGCGCAGCACTAGATTGAATGTTTCATGTTATTATTTGTATTTAGAAGAGAGATCACTGATGCATTCACAAAAATTGCAGCTTCTGATGGTTTGGCTAGAGAAAATCAGTGTCCTTTTTTTTTTTTTTTTTTTGAGACAGTGTCTTGCTCTGTCGCCCAGGCTGGAGTGCTGCAGTGGCGGGATCTCAGCTCACTGCAAGCTCCTCCTCCTGGGTTCACGCCATTCTCCTGCCTCAGCCTCCCTCGTAGCTGGGACTACAGGCGCCCGCCACCTCGCCCGGCTAGTTTTTTTTTTTGTTTTTTTTTTTTTTTGTATTTTTTAGTAGAGACGGTGTTTCACCATGTTAACCAGGATGGTCTCGATCTCCTGACCTCGTGATCCGCCCGTCTGGATCTCCCAAAGTGCTGGGATTACAGGCGTGAGCCACCGCGCCCGGCCGAAACTTAACTTTTAGTATTAATTGTTGCTCACAAGGCTGTGGGTTAGCTGGGCTCACTCACATGTTTTCAGTCAATCCTGGGTCAGATATGCAGGTCTACTGATCTACATTATACTCTCTGTTATTTGTGGTTCCTCTGGATTTCAGTTAATTCAGGACAATCATTCCTAGGTCTGCCTGGTCTACTAGAGTTTCTCCATGTGGTGTTTCATCTTCTTACAGGCGATGCTCTACTACTCATTTGTATGTGAGCAGAATTCCAAGAGACACGAGAAAAACAAAAACGTCTGGAACCTAGGCACAGAACAAGCACATCATCAGTTCCACTATGTTCTATTGGTCAAAGAAATTCACAAGGCTAACTCTAATTTTAAAAATCCTCAGCTCTAAATAGTATTTTCTTAGAAAGGACCACTCCACATTTATTATCCTGTAATTTTGTTTAATTCTGTGATCAGCATGTGTAACTGTGAGAAGCTTCAACGATTACTTCTATGTTTTGTTTATGCTTATTTTCTATCTTCTCAGAGGAGAACTTCTCCTTTTAAGGGTTTCTTCTATTAACAGTTTTGTCCATTGTTCTAACCCCAGCAAGTTCAGTGGCTGTGGGAGAGTCATATATTGTTATACTCTAGCAAGCGAACTGTTTCACATCTAGGATTGAAAAGGGAGAAGGGAGGATAAATAAAACAAAGCTAATTTTATCATATTTATGAGCATATGTAAAAGCATCCAAAATTAGGTGATATGCATCTTAACATACCAGTTCACCAGTTTATTAATTATTAGCAGAAAATTAAAAAAAAATAATTAAACCTTAAATAGCAATATATTCAATAAGCAAATTATTCATTATAACATAGATCATGAAAGTTTTTATTTTTTATACCCTCATTTTAGGAAATAAAGCTAGATTTGTTAACTGTGAATTTTATTCTGCTGCCTGTGCTTTGTTGTACCAGGAGAATGAAATAAATTTTCCACCTTAAATGAAGGAATATATTAATAAATTGTGATCACTTCTATTCTGTGAATCATCTCTTTTGCATTGTAAAAAAATTAACATCTCTTCCTACTCTGAATAATTTATGTACTTTCCTCAGTCTTTGCAGTAGCATAATAAATGTACTACATTCCCGGCAAGTTGATTGTTCAATTCATAAAGCATGAAAAATTTTTTAAGTGAGTTACCAGGTTGATAATTCTAAGTCATTCACCTACTAATTATCAACTAGGCTGTCATTCAAGTCATGCAATCTAAACCTCTTTCAGATATCTGACTGATCTGTCTGCATTAGATTTTCATCAAAGATTACCAAGCAAGTATAATGTTTAAATTTTTTGATTTCTCTAAAAAAGAGAGCTTCTGTTTCATGAAGGCTTAAGGCCCAGTGGTCTAAAGGTAGATTCTCAGAGTCCTCATTCTGTTCTCTACCTTTAATAGCTATATAAATTTGAGCAGTATTTTTTTTTTCTCTAAGGCACACTTTCCTTATATGTATGATGAGGTTAGGAACGATTTTTAGTGTTGTAAGGTTGATAGAGTGATTAAATAATACAATTATTAGAAGTTGACTAGGACTCTATCACATAGATATTTATAACAAAACACATAAATTTAGTTATTTACATTTAGTTAAGTAGAATTTATAATTAATCAATTAAAAGGTAAATATTATTTCATTAATATCAGGAATACATGTTGATTGTAATATTATTTCCTATAATTAATAATTTTTAAGGTGAGAAACTTCAATGTTTAATTTGATTGCAATAGAAACATGAAATGATGAAAAGGAGTATTACATACTGCATGTTTTTTCTCCCCCAACACAGATACCATGAAACCATAAACATATTTTCACTTCATTTTTTAAAGAACTCAACTCAAAACAAAGCTTGTGTTAAATGCAAATAAATGTTGTTAATAAAATCCAGGCAATGAAAGGTTATGGAAACTGCTAACACAGATACACACAAGTGAATTCCGGGTTTCCTTCACTAAATGAACTACTGCAGATGTCAAATGGCTGAGATGGCAGAAGTTCACTTTGATGTGGACATTGAAGTAAATAAATAGATAAAATGAAACAGAGGTGTTCTTGTCTCGTGTAGGGTAGATATCTGCTCTGCAAAATAAGCTATTTCCTACCCAAATTACAGTTTTACTTGTTAGCTCTTTTAAATGTACTAAGACACATAGTCAGGAAGTTCTGTATACTAGAGAGCACAGGGAAGGAAGAGTTTTATTATAGAGGCCGGTAACTGCAGGAGAGGGTCAGAGTAGCAGAGGACAGGGAAGAGAAGCTACTAAACCAAGATCTGCAGCAGTAAAGCCCAGAAAGATCACAGGGTGTGCAGACAGCAGGGAAAAGCAAGAGCGATGGAAAGAACTTAAAGCAAGACCTTCAACAGCACTAACATAGAAGGGGAAATTACCAGGAAGGGACAGGAAACTATGACTATTCACAGAATGATGGAGAAACATTAAAAACTTTAGTGATAACACTGATAAAGTAGGTATCAGTTTACTAAAGAGGACAGTTAGTATCAACATGGAGACATACATGAACAAAGGAAGCCATTCCAATAAATCAGCAACTTAAATATGTGAAATCAACAGAACATGTTACTTAACAAGATGACAGGTGTTAGTTCAGTATTAGGTTATGATATGGTTAGGCTTTGTGTCCCCACCCAAGTCTCATCTTGAGTTGTAATCCCCATAATTCCCATAATCCCTACATGTCAAAGGAGAGAGCAGGTGGAGGTAATCGAATCATGGGAGCGGTTTCCCCTATGCTGTTCTTGTTATCTTCCTCTTTGCCTTTTACCATGATTGTAAGCTGCCTGAGGTCTCCCTAGCCATGCTGAACTGTGAGTCAATTAAATCTCTTTCCTTTATCAATTACCCAGTCTCTGGCAGTTCTTTATAGCAGTATGAAAATGGACTTATACGGGTTATGAATTCTCACTTAATAAAGTAGGATTGGTACAAAGAACAGTCCTATTCTATCCATCCGTCCGTCCATCCATCCGTCCGTCCATCCATCCATCCATCCATCCATCCACCCATCCTTTTATCCTTGTATCCATCCATCAATTGATAGTAGATGAATCAGTCTAACATCATTCATTAAGTATTTAGTACTGTGCTGAATATTTGGGATATGCACATGACGTGCACATATTTATATTTTAAAACATACAGCTAAATTCTGGTGTTCTATAGCACAGTAGGGTGACTGTAGTTAGCAATAATAGAGTGTGTATTTTAAAATGGATAGAAGAGCAGATTTTGAGTTTTCTCACTACAAAGAAATGACAATGATTTTCAGGTGATGGATATCCCATTTACCCAGATTTGATCATTACACAAAGTACACATGTATTGAAACATCACACTGTACATATATATATTTATATATATAATTAATCATGTATCAGTTAAAAACTACAACTTAACATATTTATTTGTAGTTTTAAATTCTGGCTATACAGATTTATTAATGATGTTGAAAACTAACTTGAATTTAGTCATCTGTTATTTAAAGTTCAGTTATGAACTCATTTTTAGCAGAAATGCTTAACGTGCAGACTCCGTTACCCAGAAGTTTAATGTACATATTGCCTATTCAGGATTATACTAAACATTGTATTATTGGGTATAACATTGTAGAGATGCTAGTTTGAATAGGGATATCCTTTTGGCAACTAATATTCATAATTACCATAAAATAATTTCACTCTAATTTCCTTAATCAACTATTTATTAAAAAGTATATTAAAGAATATAATTTTCTAAATATTGGTGTAATTTCTGTATGTGTATATGTATACATTTAATCAGAAACAATTCTCATGTTACAAAAATAACAAACTCTAAATTACCTCTCTAAACATACTATTACTGTCTTTTTAAAGTTGGTGTTCATAGAAAAAGTGAAAAAGCCATTCTTACAAAACCTTCTGAAGAGAGTTCTGACATATGTTATGATTTAATAACATTTGTAAATAATATCAAAGGCCTAATGTATCATTCTCTTTTTATTTATAAATTAGTCGTTCAAAATCTATATAAGAAAGACATGAAAGTGTTTTAATGCACAATTATCACACATCATTTTGTGAACACAAAATATCTTAGAAATAACAATGTGAAAGGATGCAAGCAAATATTAAAGTTACAGTAAATATTATTTAATTATATGCCAGTTTCTACATATTCCACTAAATATCAACAAATCTTTACTGACGATGATGATAATTCTACGCTTGACTGACAATATAAAACAGGAGAAATTAAAGTTAAAAAAAAAAAACTAAAAACAAAGTTATAAACTATCCATAAAACCAGTATTACCTATCTGACATTACTGGTTAAAGTATCATTTAAAATTCCTTAAGCAGTTAACATTTTACTTTTGTTTGCCTGAGTAATCACCAAAAAAGGTGATTTTAACTAAACATAAGTAATCATAGTTTGACTTAGTGATCGGGGTGGTTAATGTTATACGTAAACATGCATAGGCCACGGTACTAGATATTTGGAAATACCAGTCTAGATGTTGCTAAGAAGATATTTTAGAAGAGATTAAAATTTAAATCAGCAGGCTTTGAGTAAAACACATTAAGCTCCATAATGTGGCTGACCCTGATCTGATCAGTTGCAAGGCCTTAATCAAAAAGAAAATGAGGTCCTCCGAGGAAGAGGAAGTTCTGCCTCTAGAGAATTCTTCAGACTGCAGCTATAACATCTGCTCTTTCTTTGGACTTCAGCCTCTTGGTCTGCAGTGTGAAGTTTAGACTTGCAGGCTTCAAAATCATAAAATCAATTTATTTCCTTGAAATAAATCTCTCTCTCTTTCTCTCTGTGTGTGTGCGCGCATGTGTGTAAAATACATATGCCTTATTGCTTCTGTTTATCCGAAGAACTCTAATACAGTAAATGTAGGCAAATTATTGTTTATTCTTTTAAACAAGTTTATTGCGATATAACTGATTACAAAGAAACGTACACATTTAATGTGCACAATTTGATGACCTTGGACGTATTCAAACACCTGTAATACCATTACCACAATCAAGGTAATAAACATACCCAATATATCTCAAAGTTTCCTTGTGTTCCTTTGTTTTGTTTTTAGAAATTACTGGTACTTTTTCAATATGTTGAGTAGAAAATTGCATAATAAAAAAGGTTTCCCTGAAATTTTGAGCACTCTTTACACTGGTGAGTATTATTACATGCATTCAGTGATTCTATTTTTATTCACTCGCTGGTAACCATAGGAAAAAATAGTGCTGAGCAGATTTTATCATTTAATTTAATTTTCATTTGGGTCAGTTTCCAGTTCAGTCAGGGTGACTTTTCAGACTTCGGAGTTTTTTTATTTAAGAGATAGCATGACAGCATTGTAAAGCAATTGCACCAATTTACTGAAGAAGTCAATCCAATTTCTGCAAGTTCACTACTGTCATATCTGGTTTCTTGTACATGCATTGATTATATCAACAGAATCTTAGATGGTTCTTTGAATACCTGACTTTATTGCATTAAAAGCTGAAATCTGTTATCTACATAGATACTTGAGAGACTTGCCTTTCTATATTTTAGATGTAAATAAATTGGCAAATATATCCTAAAGACTCTATGGTTAAATATAAATTCCCTGAGGTTTGAGATATATGTATATGTCTATATATTTTCAAGTGTGTGTCATTGAAATAATTCCAGAAATGTTGTTTAAAACCTGTATATTGTATGTTTTTTTATTCCTGCCATTATTATTACCAAAATGTCATTCCTTTTATAATTTACTCAATTTATATAAACAGAAAACAATCAGCATCTGCCTTTCCTTATACAAATGTAATTTAAGAGTAGCAATTGGCTTTCTATCTATCACTTTTGGCAATAGCTTCTCAGCAGAGCTAGTAACTAAAAAAAGGGGGCTTAGCCAATCTGAGGTATTCATTGTGGCACTTTCAGAAGTATTTCTGTGGACTTGGAAATAATTTTGAAAAGATCGTTAGGGTGATGCTTTTAGTATCCCTGTTCAAGTAATGTGAGACCAAAGAGTTTTGTGAGAAAATGTGATAGAAATTGAATTGGAAAAGGAGACGCAATCTGAAACATTGATTTATTAGACACTATCAATAATGTAAAAAATATTTTAGCATGCATATGCTGTTGTCCTTTTTCTCCCTTATGCCTACATGAATTAAATTGAGATCATATTTAGTATTTCTCTTTCCTCTATTACATATGTAAATGTTATTTATTTATCCACAACTGAAGTTCAGAAACATCACTATTTCAGCATCCAATATCATACTCATTTCAAAAATTTACATTTAGATCAAAATTGACAGCTAATAAAGATCCAAGTGTGTTGAGAATGCTTGTTTAGAAAAGCCAGTATTCCAAGTTGATATGTTTGCATTTATCCTTCTACTGCTACCTTACTACTTCCTTAGTGTTGATGGAGTATAGTTAATATTTCATTGTTCTGAGTGCTGACATGAAAAATTTCATGTTAAATACATGTTTAGATATTCATCCTACTCCAATTTTAAGTGCTGTTTCATTACTAAGATGTTTCTTCTTTAGTTGAAAATAAATACTTTTTAAAAATATGTATCTTTTATAAGATAAAATTACATGTACATTTGTTTTTATTTGCTTTACAAACTAATCTTATATTTTTCCTAATTTATATTTTCAACCATAACAAATTTTCTTCCTTTGAGTTCAAGAAATCTACTACATCCCACTGTTGTTCACAGTCAAGTAATTAGTAAGGAATCAAGATCACAAATAATTTTCATAGTTTCACGGTAATCTTTCTCACATCTAAGTTCTGTACATCTTTCTAAAAGTTTTATTTGTCGTCCATGTATTTGTCGTAGGAAAAATGGAGTATCTTTAGTAACCTCTTCTTTTCTGTTGACAGTTGAAGTGATATGTGATGCTTTCACTACAAATTGAGTCTACAAATATTCTTGCTTGCTTCCATTGTCTAGATGGATGTTTCCTTTTTCTTCTCCAAGATAAATTTGCTGATATGTACTCAAAATCCTGTCATTTTCAGTACCTTCTGGGAACTTGCTCAATCCATTACCTCATTTGTTTCTTGTATCTTTATCTGTCTTGTTTCCATTGGCTCCCTCATAGCAGCACATACACTTCAAGCTTAAAAAGCAGCATTCACTCTCGCCCTGCTCCTTTCTAGATCTTATGTCTCTTTATTTCTATAACAATGATAGAAAAACAACAGCCTACCTTTGCTACTTCTATTTCTTAACCTCCTAATTATTTTTCAAAAACTGCCCTGCCTTCTGCTTTTCTATCTTTACCCTAATTGCTTTTTAAGTTCCTGATGACCTTCTCATTTCTAAATAAAAGAGGAATTCTTCAATTCTTCATCCTTTGACTCAATAATATACAATAATATATCTTATCCTACTTCACAGTCATAGACTATGTTTCCCAGAATCCTTGGTACAAGTTGTGCGTGGTACCCTGTTTGAGTTCCAGCCAATAGAATGTGGAAGCATGTGACATATGTCACTTTCAGGCTTGCCTTACAAAACCTCTTTCATAGTACTCCAAGCTTTCTCTATTTATTTACCGATGGGTTAACTGCAGAGGCTCCAGAAGAAGGATTTTCAAATATTGGAAAATAGTGGAGTTAAAGAAAGAAGCTCTAGTTTCAGAATTCTCAGTACAACGATGTTGACAAGTTGTTCCTGTTTGCCTAGGACTTTCCCAATTTGAGAACTGAAGGGTCCTGTATTCTGGGAAACCCTTTGCACCTGAAACATCAGAAACTTGGTCAGCCTAGGAAGAATGCTACCCACTGAAAATTGAAACGGACTGAAATTGAACAAGCGATAACCATTCTACTGTATTTAGACACATTTATTTGGGATTTATTTGCTATAATAGTCTACTCGAAAAAATACCTAGCTTAAGTAAGACAACATCAATTACCTTTCTTCATTTTGCTTTGCCATCCTTTTATTTTTATTTGTGATTACTACTATCACTTATATATTTAATCAGTCCAGAGTATAATAGTTATCCTGTATTCCATTCTTTTCATTAATTTACAGATTCATTCAAACCCTGTATATGCTGACACAGCCATCTAAAATATCTAATTGTTTTCTTTTTCTCTATTTTTCTTCCCAGGCATTATTAGTTCATATTCTCTTATTTCCTCACTGGGAACACTGATATTAACATTTAGGTGCATAACATAATTATCCAGTGAGCTTCTGAAAGGTTTCCTAGACACACCTGAAAGGCTCTTATCGTAAGCTCAGGGTGGAAGAGGGGATCTTATTATTTAAATTACCCCAATAACTGTGATGGTAAATGTGACAGTTTAGAAACACTAATCTGGAATTCTACTGAACCCTTCTTATGAGTGACATATGTAGTAATAAAAAATCCCTCTACATTGGGAGTTTGGTAATAATGATTTTCTAAAGGAAAAGAATATTTTATATGTCTCTGTAGTAGAATAAATAGTTGTCCTAAAATAATCTGTCCTCAATTCTGTGAAAAAAATATATGCTTCCTTGCCCCTTGATTAAGGGCTGGATTTTAAGTATTTAGCACTTATGGGGGTTATATTTAAACTTTAATTCTAAAATGCAAGTAGTAGCCACAAAACAAGGGTACTTGCCTCAACTTCCACCCGAAATGATCAAATGCTGCTGATGATCCTAAGTCCCCAAATCATATTAGTTTTCATCTATAAATTTAACTTGATGTGGCTTACATGCAACTTGTTTCAATACTTATGTCATTTTTGGTGACACATCTTCTTTTTATTCAAGTTGCTCCTTCATGTCCTTTTAAAATAAATATATCTGACAGCCTCAATGTAAAAGCCAATATTGCTACAATAGTGTGCAAGGCCAGACATGGCTCCATCCTCCTTCACCGAACTTATCCTTCAGTTTCTCCTGTTCTTGCTCTAATCCTAGTGTCCTATTTCCCTTGTTTGTCCTCTGCTCTGTGCATTCTCAAGAGAAGTGATCATTGGGCACATACATAAATGGATTATTGGTGAGAAAAAGACAGTGAAAGAAAACTTTACTTTTTCTTTGTGCTTACTCAACTCAGCTCAGCCCTCTTCCCCTTGGAATCACACCTCGTCATGGCTAGCACAAGCTTTTCTGTGTTATTCCATGGCATAGAATTTACCTTATCTGTTTCTACACTGTCTGAAACTGAGTGGCTAAGTATGCCTCATTAAACCTACTTAACAAACAAAGCCCAGTTCATGCTCTTCATCTTGGCCTCTATGAGTCATAAACATGATATTTTGGCCTGAATATAGCTTTATTTTTCTTCTCAATTTGTTCAGAAACTGAGAAGAGAAAAATATATACAGGCAGTTCTCTTGAATAGACCAACCAGTATGTTCCAAAAGTTATTCTTTTGTGCACTTGCGTATTCAATTTCTCACTTAAACAGCAATATTTACTTAGACTATTTATTGAGACTATGACATTGTATGTGCTGTGCTAGTACTATGAGGGGTTGCCATCTACTCTGTCAATTACAGGAGGTCCTTTTGATGGAGTTAACAGTAATCTTGCTCCTACATTCATATTTGCAGTGGTTCATAAGACTGGGCATAGAGAAAAGATAGGACTCCCAACTGAGTGTTCTGGCCAATAAATCATATGCTAAGCTTCCTATGAATATTTAGATACTACCTTATGGCAAGGAGTCATTAAAACTCAAAGTACTTATTAAAATGTCAGCACTTATAATTATTAAAAAAAGAGATTGCTAATGTGACCTACTAAATTAGTTAAGACACATGAATGAATGTTAGCAACAAAAACTAACTCAAGCTAAATAATTTATTTTTGTACAGTTCCAAGACAGGGGATGCTGCTTGGTTTCAAGCAGAGACCCTGCATAAGGATTTGGAGGACTCTTCCTATCTTTGACAGACTGGGGTCATCCTGTACCTCCCATAGTTTCCACCTTATGAAGATACTTTCTTTGGATCCCATTTCTAAATTCCAGGCAAAGATAATCCGATTAGCCCAGTTTGGAGCAATCATCCTTCCTCTCTTATCAGCTACAGCCAGAGGGCAGAAGAATATTGTAGTAAGAGAAAACAACCTTATGTGTCAGGTAAGTATTTCTAAGAGAGATATTGCTAGACAGACATATCAATAGGTCTCTTGACTCAGGGAATACTATAGGCTTCAGTAATTATTGTTCATCCTAATGTTTATTGATTTGTGATTTTTAAACAAGCTCATAGGTATTGGGGACCGCGCCGGGGGTGGTGGAGAATGAACAGACACAAGAGACAAAGGCAAACAAAGAACATGGCGGCCGCGCCTAGAGCCTCCGCCTCACTTTATTTATACTCCATAAACCTCACGTCAGCAGAAATAACACAATGCAAAACAAACTTTCTCTACCCAGATGTAACCTTCTGCTTCGTTCCTTGTCTCTAGGCTTTTCCTTATTTGTCTGCCTTCTTGGCGCCTACTGGAGTTCATTAAAAGTTCAACTGGAGATACTGTCCTTGAGCCCTATCTATTCTTAGCATATTGTTTTCAATGGCCCCTGCACATAGGTGTTTGGATTTTCATGCAGTTGGAAAGCTATGTCAACCATGTTAACATCACTATGGGAATAAATAAATATCAACCTTCAGGGAATACTTGGGGCAATTTAACTATTCATGTCACCCTTTAGTATGTGTGGCTATTTATCAGTTTTAATTATTGATTAGTTATTTTGATATTATTATCTACAGTAAAACAATAATAACTTCCCACTGCAGCTAAGCCCAGAATTAATGTATATTGAGAATAATTTGCTAGCAATGTGCTAAAATGTGACAGATTTACATTGTTAAAACTAAATAGAATACATTCATATCACTGTAACTTTCTTTATGGTGTCTTAAAGAAGGGAAAGAGATAGAGATAGAGTTATGGTTAGTAACCTAGCAATTACATAAGTGAGAGAAAGGAAAATATCAATGTGTTAGCATTCCCAGCCTTTTGTGCAACTTCTCATTTATTTAAAATGATTTTGTGTTTGCCCCTTTGCTCCAGGAAATTGCTGAATTGAATGAGATAAAGGATTCATTGGAAAATTGCGTGAATTTGAGCTAAACTAAATTGATTTACCATAAAAAGAATAAAACACCACTACAAGGGATGGGGAAAGTAATGATGTATCCAGGGAACTGGAGAAAGTCAAGCTAGATACAGTCAAGAAGGAAAGGATAATAGAAGGCCAGGTTAGAACTGTTTGCTGGAGAAAAACAGAAG
Organism: Trachypithecus francoisi; assembly: GCF_009764315.1. NCBI lineage: Eukaryota > Metazoa > Chordata > Mammalia > Primates > Cercopithecidae > Trachypithecus > Trachypithecus francoisi. The sequence continues at coordinate 62,609,948 of NW_022681465.1, forward strand.
GATCATAGAATAATTAACTGACACCATTAAGAATTTGGTGATCACTTATTTATAGATGCTCAGAAAATTTTTGCATGTCTTATTTCAAGGCTTTTGCTCCATCTGATAGCCAGGATAATTTGTGTTAATTTTTAAACACACGTCTTCATAAGTCCTTAACATTTGAATGCCACTGATAATGCTGATGACGCCACAGACCAACCTACACAGGTGTTCTGCATCTAAGTATTCCAAGAAATTATTCAATTTCTCACTTAAATCATTATGTACAATGATTCATATGAGGGCAGTCAAGTACTTTAATTTTGAGAGCCACATAGAACAGATTCCAGGACAAATTATACTTACTGAGTTATATAATTAGTTGCTTATTTGGAAGTAGAAAACTCTTAAGTGTTATTAAATATAGTTATTTTTAGATTTATTAACTTCTAAATATGATTAATTCCTAACTTTCAAACATTTCTGTTACCCTAAATTGAATGCCCTTTTCTAAAACGGATATGGTTTCACCTGGATTATTAACAAACAGAATAAGAAATAGCTTTCTGTGTACTTTGAAACAGTCTCTCCTCAAGTCTAAGAGTTTATTGTAACAGAATAATGGCCCCCCAAATGTCTACATTCTAACTCATGAAACCTGTTAATATGTTTTCTTACATGGAAAAAAGAACTTTGCAGATCTGATTATGTTTAGAGATCTCAAAGAGATTATCCTAGATTACCTACCTGAGCTCAATCTAGTCACATGAATGAGTTCTTAAAATCAGAGCTTTGCCAGCTGTGATGAAAGAGCAACATGATAATAGATAAAGGGTTAGAGAAGTGGCAACACTTCTAGCTTTGAAGATTGAAGGACAGGGCCATGAGCCAAGCAATGTAGATGACCTCTAGAAGCTGAAACAGGCAAAGAAACTATCCCCTAGAAACTCTGCAAAGAGAAACACCTTTGTTGATACGTTTATTTTAGCCCAGCGGCATACATTCTTCATGTTAATCAGCAATGTTGTAATGCAGTAATGTAATGTTTAATTTTAAATTAGAATTGCCTCATAATCTAATAGATGATAGATAATAGATGATGGATAGATAAATACTAAAAAAGATAGATAAAGGAATATGTAAGTACACTCACTCCCAGAGACATTTAAATTACAATCTTTAAGATGGGAAGAGCTATTCATAACTTAAAAATTTTCCTAGATAATTCAAATTGGCATCAAAGTTTGAGGACAACTAATATAAGTAAAAATTTTGACATACATAAATGTTTTTCTAATTTACATAAAATTTATTTTCTAAAATAATTTGAATTACAAATTCATTAAGAATAAATTTCTACTCAAAAGATAATACTTTATTAAAAAGTATTTGCATGGTGGATTAATTATCTATCGCACTACAACCAACCATTCTAAAACTTAGTGTATTGTACTTCAATTCATCTTGCTCATGACTGTACAAGACAGGCTGGGTTCATTGGTGCTTCTGCTGGGCTCACCACTCATATGACTACAGTCACCTGGCAAGTTAACAGCATCTCTAGGGGCCACGAGGGCCTCATTTTCATGTCTGGCAGTGAGCTAGTTCTATTGGCTCGGACTCCTTGGCACTTGTTCCTGTAGCCTCTCTAACCTTTCCAGCAGATTAGCTTAGGTTTCTTACATAGAAGTGACAAAAATCCAAGTTGCCAAGACCACTTACAGAAGTATTTATTAAGCCTTATTTTCTGTAATACTTATTGATATACCATTGATCAAAGCATATCTCAAGGCTAAGCCCAGTATCAGTATAGAAAGGGAATACACAGGCATGAATTTTGGGAGGTGTGTTTAATTATGGATCATTAATGTAGTAATCTACCACACTCAGTGTAATTGATTAGAGCCAAATACAAAATCTGCAGCTGGGTGTGGTAGCTCATGCCTATAATCCCAGCACTTTGGGAGGCCAAGGAGGGTGTATTACTTGCGGTTAGGAGTTTGAGACCAGCCTGGCCAACATGGTGAAACCCTGTCTCTACTAAAAATACAAAAAAGTTAGCTGAGCATGGTGGCATGCACCTGTAATCCCAGCTACTAGGGAGGTTGAGGCAGGAGAATCACTTGAACCCGGGAGACAGAGGTTGCAGTGAGCTGAGATTGTGCCACAGGACTCTAGCCTGGGTAATAGAGCAAGACTCTGTCTCAAAAAACAAAAACAAATAAACAAATGAACAAAAAAATATATATATATATGCACATGGCTAATTATGTAACATATATTCTGATTTCAGTTTTTTTAAGTTTTTTTTTGAAATACTCATTAACAAAAAGTACATAAAATGTAACTATCAAAGTGAATAAATTATTGCAAATGAGTAGCAAGGTGACCAAAAATCAGCAGCAGAAGAATTTTGCCAGCATCCCAGAATCCCCTTGAACATCCCTTTTGGGTCACATATTCTTATTTCACACAATAGATATCTTTTAATCTGCAAGTTAAGGAATCACTTTCTTGATTCTCTTGAGAACCCCATTCAATGATTTTTTTTCCTGTTTTTAAACTTCATAGAAATATGAAAGAGTATATGTTATTTTTTATGTGGCATCTTTTGCATAACAGTATATATTTCAGTCATTCAGCGTGCTACATAGAGCTGCATTTCATTGATTGTATGGCTGTATTCTTAAAAATAAACCACATTTTCTTTGTTCATTCTGTTGCTGCTGAACATTTCAGTTTCTATTTTAGATTTATTACAACGTATTATATATAGTATTGCTCTAAACTTAGTTATAAACATATATACACATTGTACATATGCTTTCCAGGTTTCAGTGCACATAAACACACGTATATGCATACCCCAAAGAGATATATAATCTAAAGGAGAATTATTTCTGAGTCATAGAGAATGCATTCCCATTTAAAGATAAAAAAGATAATAGACACTTCAGCAGCATGTGGTTAATTTTAGTAAGTGTTTCATATTTACTTGGGGAGAATAGGGATTTATCATTCTGCATGCTGTCACTTAACTATTTTGCTAAACTTATCTGTAGATTGTTTTATTTTTTATGTTTTTAATTATCTGTGCATAATAAATATTTTCTTCTTTCTCCTATTTCAATCTTCTTAGTTTTATTTTTTTCTTTTTAAATATTCAGGCAAATATTTTTTGGCTCTACTATGATTAAGAGTGGTGAGAACAAGTAAATATTTTTACATGAAGTAAATTTATTTGCCATTCAAGCACTGTAAAAATGCATTTTTGCTTTCTCTAAATCAAATTCCCATTTCAATTTTATCTGCAGATATTATGCATTTCCCTTCTGTCTACTAACTTTAATTACTCCATTATCATTGGAATTCATTATTATTTTTCTATATTAAGTACTGTGAAATGAGTTTTGGAGGGATGCTTTGAAGGCTATTTTTATTGCATGTTAATATTATTATATTCATTATTTAAGAAATCAAATGAAGAAAGTCATTTTTGGAAATCCAGTGCCTCAAGAGTCAATTAATATTTTAGATACTAAAACCACTATTGAAGAAGGATCTTAGTCAGTTTAGGATGCCCAGTAAAATGCCATAGACTAAGTGGCTGAAACAGTAGATGTTTTCTTCTCACAGTTCTGGAGACTTCTAAGTCTGAGATCAGAGTGCCAGCATGGGTAGGTTCTGGTGAAGGCCCTCCTTCTGGCTTACAGATGACCACTTTATTATTATTTTTGTTCACATGGATCAAGGGAGAGAGAAAGAGAGAAGGGGAGAGGGAGAGAGAGAACACACAAGATCTCTGCTGTCTTTTATTATAAAGAATACTAATCCCATCTAAACAACCTAGTTACCTCCCAAAGCTCCCATCTCTCAATCGTTATATTCGGAGGTTAAGGCTTCAACATATGATGTTGGAGAAAAACAATTCAGTTCAATTCAGTTCCTTCTATACCTTTTTTTTTTTTTTTTTTTTTTTTTTTTTGAGACGGAGTCTTGCTCGGTCTACCTTGCGATCTGGGCTCACTGCAACCTCTGCCTTCCAGATTCAAGCGATTCTCCTGCCTCAGCCTCCTGAGTAGCTGGGACTACAGGTACATGCCACCACGTCCCGCTAATTTTTGGCAGTTTTAGTAGAGACGGGGTTTCACCGTGTTAGCCAGGGTGGTTTCTATTTCCTGACTTCGTGATCCGCCCGTGTCAGCCTCCCAAAGTGCTGGGATTACAGGCCTGAGCCACCGCTCCCGGTCTCTTTCTCTCTTCCTTCCTTCCTTCCTTTCCTCTTTCTTTTCTTTTCTCCTTACTTCTTTCCGTTATTTTTCTCCTTCCCTCTTTCATTCCTTTTCTTTCTCTCTCTTTCTTCCTTTTTAGCCTTCCTACTTTCCTTTTTTATTAAAATTATTTGAACCATAATCTTTATTAGTAGTATAATTTTATTTTGGTAACAATTTCATAATTATCTTTGAGTGATTTATTATCCCTTTGAAATTTTCAAGTTGTCAGGCGTTTTCTTCAAATATGTTTAGCTACCTTTTTGCCTGAGGATAAAACAAGGAAACAGGCATAGCTCTGAAATATTTTAAGTTGGGTTCCTGGCCCCTACGATAAAGTAAGTATCTCAATAAAGCAAGTCACACAAATTTTTTGGTTTTCCAGAACATATAAAGGGTATGTTTACACTATGCTGTAGTTTATTGAGGGTGCAATAACATTATGTCTAAAAATAATAATGTACCTACCTTAATTAAGATTTTGTTGCCGAAAATTCTAATGATCATCTGAGCCCTCAGTGAGTTGTAATCTTTTTGCTGGTAGACGGTTTAGCCCAATTGTTGATGGCTGCTGACTGACAAGGGTGGTGGTTGCTGAAGGTTGAAGTTGGAGGGAAAATTCTTAAAATAATAAAATAATAAAATCTGCAGCATCCATTGACATTTATTTTCATGGAAGATTTCTCTGTAGTGTGCAATGCTGTCTGATAACCTTTTATCCAAAGTGGAACATCTTTCAAAATTAGAGTGAATTCTCTCAAACATTGCTGCAGCTTTATCAACTAAGTGTATACAATATTCGAAATCCTAAATCAAACTATCTATATGTTTTTATTAAATTGACCTGTGATTATCTATGTAAATACATAAATTATATAGAACTAAATTACTTTAGTTACATATAAAAGAACAGCCATCTTGAGATATTGAAATACAAGTTATCCCTTTTAACTTTACAATATAGTACTTCCTTCTGGTCCTTCGCATGTTGGTATATATACATCATTATAATATTGTTTTATCTGAATACATTAGATAAACTTATTACAGCATTATTATCACTTTAACATGGAGGACTCAAATATATACTTGCTGTGCACTATCACCAAAATATTTACATTGGCAAATTAAAATTAAAAAACACCCAAATCCTAGTTACACAGGTTGGTCATGAATATTAACAAAATGAACTTATTAATTATACTAGAAATTCCTTACTCTAGGACAGTGGTCTAATCACCACTGAGGGTTGAGGCAGGAGAATTGCTTTAATGCAGGAGGTGGAGGTTGCAGTTAGCCGAGGCCGTGCCATTGCACTCTAGCCTGGGAGACAGAGTGAGACTCCGTCTCAAAACCAAAACCAAAAAACAAACCAACCAACCAACCAAACAAACAAAGACCTATCTTAATTTTCCAAAACACATTAAAACTGTAATGTAAAATTTGATCGAAAAGTTTTTTTGCTTGTTTGTTTTTCAGTGAGATAGGATACTGCCTTATTAAAGTAAACTTCTTTGTATGAAGAGCTTTTGAATTGTCTCTGCTTTTGACAACCACAAAAGTTTCCCACTGGAAAACTGTTTCTTTTATTTTAGGATAATTGAAACAATATTTTATTTTTTGTAAAATGAGAAAAAAGGTGATTGTGAAAAAAAAGATTAGCATAGAGAATCTAAATAATACTTTAGTGATAATTACATTCTGAGCCAAATCAGTTGCAAAAAACTATTAATTGATTTCTTAAAATTTATTGGTCTTAGCATATTCTTTGTAAGGTCTTCATACATCTCAAGGGTTTAAAAACACCCCAATTTGAAGATTCATTTTTCCAGGAAGGAAATCAAAGTAAGACACTTTTTCTCTGAGAATCCAATAACCTTTCATTTTACCTTCTGAAGGAAGCATTCCTTTGTAACATATAAATTAGTGAAAACTTCACATAAAGCAGGAAATGTTAGCAAACATTTTCAGGCCAACTTATTAATAGAAAATATTATTCAAAAAGGATTTATTTTTCAAAGAGTACTTACAAATAGGGAAACAAGCAAAAATCTCATTAAGTTCAAATAGTTAAATAGGCCAAATACTGAAATGCTAATTCACTAAATGTAAATAACTATTACAATGTCAGCAAAAATGATTCATATTCACCAATAATTTTTAAATACTAATAATAAATTATCAGTTATGCTTAGGACACACTGAAAAATATGTGATCTAAGATGGTAGAAATATACATATTCTTATTTTGTTAAAGTATCATGAATCACTGTGGTAAAGAGGTCTTTTCTACTTTTCTCATGCAGCAGATCTGTTCATTAAAGACAAATACCTAAGACAAATATTTCATCCCTTCTTTTGAGCACATCACTTGGTTATTTATCTGTGATGAAGGAATTGTCAATCTGACTGGTCAGCACTTGAGAAGTCTTATTAGGCTATATTTCACTAGTGATTGGGGTTTTGCAACTGAAATTAATAATTTTGGGTGTATCTTTTCTATTTTCCTTTTCATTCCTATCTGTTGAACTAAACTGATCAGGATCTGTGTTTTTGGTTCAGACTAAAGCAGGATCTTCTCTCTTTTCCATCCTTTCCATCATAGCACGATGAGTCCCTTGAGATTTGGAAGTAGTGAAGCAGAAAATTTTCCCTAACCCCTTTGCGGATAGGAACTGGAGTGCTGGAGCTAGCTGGCCGCTTCAGCGCTTGCACGGGGCAAACTTTGTTCACTCAAACCCGCTGTGCGCAGCCACTAGTGGGAGGGAGCATGCTGGTGTGTGGGTGCAGAAGCTGGGCCAAGCGTTTTTGGGTGCTGGCAGGAACCAACTACTTACCAGCCCCGCGGCAGCATCTAGGGGGATGGCTGCGACCCCTGAAGCCCCAGAGGGTGTGTGTTATGGTGCTCTTTTAGCTCTGCTGGCGGCGGATGGCTTAAGTGTTAACAGCTCAGTGTGACAGCCTTTTGCATCTGCAGCCGTAGTACCCAAGCTCTTGTTCAGTGTCCAGGAAAAAATCAGGTCACACGAATGAATTGGGGGGTGGTGAATGCGGATAATTTTATTGCCAGTGAAAATAGCTCTCAGCAGGAAGGGGAGTTGGAAAGGTGAGGGAGCGGAAAGGTATTCTTCCCCTGAAGTCGCGCCATCAAACTATTTTTCTGTAGTCAAGCCACTTCTCTCTTACGGCTGACCATAGTTTCCAACGCCCAGTTGCTTCTCCTATCGACGTTCAGCCGCTTCTCTTTTCTATTGTCTAAGCCTGGAGTTTTTGTGAGCACACGATAGGGACCGGGGCAGGCATGGGTGGTTTTGGAAAAAGGCAACATTCAAGCATGAAAATAGGAGTGTAATGTTTTCACTTTGGGCCTCAGTTCCAGGAACCTACTCTCTTCTGCCCAGAATTTTCATATCAGTAGAAGAGTAAAAAGTCAGGTCCTAAAACTCCCACCCTAGAATGAATTCTTCTATCCACCCTTCTCAGAAACTGCAGTGTTTACTGTCACTGGGATCTTGCCAGTTTTATTTCGTTTTAGTTAACGTGGGAATTAATTTCATTTTTCAACTAGAGTTAAAAAGCCATATGCAGAAAACTGAAACTGGACCCCCTTTCTTACACCTTATACAAAAATCAACTCAAGATGAATCAAATATTTAAATGTAAGACATAGGACAGCCCGGCATGATGGCTCACCCCTGTAATCCCAGAACTTTGGGAGGCCGAGGCAGGCGGATCACGAGGTTAGGAGATCAAGGCCATCCTGGCTAACACAGTGAAACCCCATCTCAACTTTTGTAAAAACACAAAAACTTAGCCAGGCGTGGTGGCGGTCGCCTGTGGTGCCAACTACCAGGGAGACTGAGGCAGGAGAATGGCATGAACCTGGGAGGCGGAGCTTGCAGTGAGCAGCGATCGGGCCGCTGCGCTCCAGCCTGGGCGACAGAGTGAGACTCTGTCTTAAAAAACAAACAAACAAAAAAAGGCATAGGACCATAAAAATCCTAGAAGAAAACCTAGGCAATACCATTCAGGATGTAGGCATGGACAAAGACTTCATGTCTAAAACACCAAAAGCAATGGTAACAAAAGCCAAATTTGACAAATGGGATGTAATCAAACTAAAGAACTTCTACACAGCAAAAGAAACTATCATCAGAGTGAACAGGCAACCTACAGAATGAGAGAAAATTTTTGCAATCTATCCGTCTGACAAAGGGCTAATATCCAGAATCTACAAAGAACTTAACAAATATACAAGAAAAAAACAACCCCATCAAAAAGTGGGTGAAGGATATGAACAGACACTTCTCAAAAGAAGACGTTTATGCAGCCAACAGACATATGAAAAAGTGCTCATCATCACTGGTCATTAGAAAAATGCAAATCAAAGCCACAATGAGATACCATCTCACACCAGTTACAAAGGCGATCATTAAAAAGTCAGGAAACAACAGATGCTGGAAAGGATGTGGAAAAACGGGAACTATTTTACACTGTTGGTGGGAGTGTAAATTACTTCAACCATTGTGAAAGACAGTGTGGCGATTCCTCAAGGATCTAGAACTAGATATACCATTTGACCCAGCAATCCCATTACTGGGTATATACCCAAAGGATTATAAATCATGCTACTATAAAGACACATGCACACGTATGTTTATTGCAGCACTATTCACAATAGAAAACATCTGGAGCCAACCCAAATGCCCATCAATAATAGACTGGATAAAGAAAATGTGGCACATATACACCATGGAATATTATGCAGCCATAAAAAAGGGTAAGTTCATGTCTTTGCAGGAACATGGATGAAGCTGGAAACCATCATTCTCAGCAAACTATCACAAGAACAGAAAACCAAACCCCACATGTTCTCACTCATAAGTGGGAGTTGAACAATGAGAACACATGAACACAGGGAAGGGAACATCACACACTGGGGCCTGTCAGGGGATGGGGGGCTAGTGGAGGGATAACATTAGGAGGAATACCTAATGTAGGTGAAGGGTTGATGGGTGCAGCAAAACACCATGGCATGTGTATACCTATGTAACAAAAACGGCACGTTCTGCACATGTATCCCAGAATTTAAAGTATAATAAAAAAAAAAAGAAAAGAAAAGCTATATCTTTAATTGCAGTAGTCCCAGGCTGCTTTATCTTAAAATAAAACAAAATTGCAAACTAATATAAGTAAACATTTATCATAAAATTTATATTTATATAAATATTAAATGACTTTTAAGACTGGGTCAAATGTAATCAGAGCTATAAACAGAGATTAACTCAGATACTCAGCAACATAATTGTGATTAAGTATATTATCATATAACTCAATAAAATTTACTATGTAATGTAAAATTCTGTGTTTTTAATCCAGCTAAAACATGGAAATGTTTAACAGACTCTTTGGAGAAAAATCCAGATAAAGCATTATTTACAAGTTCAGCTATATGGAAAGAAGCTTATATTCAAATATAATACAGAAATTTAAATAAAATAAAATATGTGTATTTTTAGAAAAGATATTGTGTTCTTGTTGTCAGATCTTCTCTATTTTCACAATTTACTAAGCTTAGTAATGAACTTAAATGACTATTGCAATTTAATTGTACAAAATCATCACTAAAGGACAAAAAGCAAACTGCAATTTTTGTGGAACTCAATATACCTTATAATATTTCTCATTTTCAATGCCCTCTTACATCCACTAATAAATCTTTTTTTTTTTACTTGTGAGTTTAGATCTTTATTCTTTATTCCTTTTAAGATATTTATCATTTGATAAATATAGAAATATATTTTATTTTGTATCTATAATTCTTAGGGTGACATACATATATGTATGTTTGATGGCTTCATATCAAGTCATTTGATTTTAGATTTATTCTGAATGAATTCTTCAGTGGTATTTTTTTGCAGTGACTTTTCAAGAATATTACAATACTTTTCAAAGACATAATACAGTTAACTTCGATCTGAAGGCCTTTGGCTCTTTTGAAGGCATTTCACTGTTATTTTCTGTTGATATTGTCATTATAATTTGCATTAAGTGACATTTTGAATATAATATACAAATGTTTGTGGCCTTAAAGTTTCACCATGCATTTTTCATGCTCAAATTTTGTTAAATGTCTCTTTTCATTCGATTTTAGAGTTCCTTGAGACAATAGAGAGGAAATATGCCAATATTAATTTATAAGTGTTTGTATTATCTTGTTCAGTTTTATTGTGTAAGCGTATGTTTAAGAAATTGTTGCTTATTGTGAGCAATTTCTGGGCCAAGTTTAAGGACAAAAGTTCGTTATTACTAAGAATATAAATAGATCCAATTATGTATACATAATTAGCATGGTATTTTTTTTGAATGAAATAACAATACTAGTGCCTTTTACTTCATTAGTTCCAAAATAATATTTTATTTCCCTCTGTTTCGGTTAATGTTTTCCTCAACTTTTACTATACACACTGCTGTATTTAAAATGTGGACGCCTGCCCCGCTGACTGACTTCATATGTTAAAATCTTTACGGTTAAGGGGATTATATTGGGAAGTGGGACCTTTAGGGGCATTTAGGTCATGAGTGTGGAACACTTGTAAATGAGATTAGTCTTCTTATAAAATAATGCTTAAGAAAAACTCATTCTTTTCCCTATGCGAGGAGGCAGACAGAAGGAACCATCTATAATCCAGAAGTTGGGCCTCCACAAGGCAATGGATCTGATTGTGCCTCAAAGTTGGACTCCCTAGCCTGGAGAATTATGAGGGATACATTTCTGTTGTTTATAAGTCACTGAGTGTATGGAATTTTCTTAAAGCTGCCCAAGAGGACTAAGACATACACTGAGGAATGAAACACGTTCTCTACCTGTATGTTTTGTTATCAAATTTAAACAAAATAAATATCATAGAGAAATTTAAACAGTATAAAGCTGCATTTACCAGTCTGAAATAATCTCACCCCAGGAATCAAAGAGCAGCACATTTTTCTCTATTCTCCTGACAAAGCCCTGAGAGAAGTGAAGAATTGGGTGCATTAATCAAGAGACAGCAACAAAGTGGAAGCACCAAAGCATTGCTGCAGGTGGACTTTGCCTGTTCTGTCATTTCAAATTCCCTTACTCTTACTTTTATGGATTGATTTGTTCTCATCAGCTTTCCCCAGGTTTCATCCTTTCTCCTACAAGCTATTCCTCTATGCCAGAATCACCTGGTCTCAATCCATTTATCTCATGAATCTGGGATGGATTTCTGACTGTTGACAGCAGAATGAAGAAATCAGACTTGGAGTGTGACCTTTTAAGAGACCTCTACTCATGTATTTCATCTTTAATCTCCACAGAGCACAAGTCACAAGCAATTCTCCCCCTGGTGATTACATGAGAACTACCTAAATAATCACCAAATTTTTTATCACATTAATTCTCACATTAAGTGCATTATTTTCTAGCCTCTTATGGTAAAGATTTTATTTTAGTTACCCAGAGGTTACATACATGTCATTTTTACTTGGAGAATTCCTTGTTGTTCGTGTTTTGCTTACATCAAAATCCCACCTCATCCTCATGGGAACAAATAATGCTTGATAATCATTTCTCCTTTTCTCTCTTGCAATTTAAAATTAATGAGTAAAAATAACGCTGTCGTGTTTCATGCATTGTTTTATGTATTTAAAATTATTTATTCTTCAAAACAAAAATCCTGTGAGGTGACCACTATATTCTTTTTTGTACAGATGAGGAGTCTGAGGTACAGAGAGGTTAAGAAACTTGCAGAAGTCCAGACAGCTTTTTAGTGTGGTAGACGGGCAGTGCAGCATCAGAGTCTGTGGTCTTAATCACACCACTGCAAGGCCCCTGAGTACTATGAATGCCCAGTTGTGTGCCTTAAATATTACTGGTGGAAGATATCCAAGTTACCGGTGGCAAATTCATACAAGTCTGCAGCAACCTCAATTCTTGCCTCTTCAGGAGAAAGAATTTGACTAAGGGAATAAGGCAAAAAAAAAGAGACCAAGGCAATTTTCAGAATAGGAGTGTACGTTTATTTAAAAAGTCTTCAGACAGGAGGGAAACTATGCTTGGAAGAGACCCAAATGGGCATGTGAGGGTCAAGTGCAATATTTAGCTTTGATCCTAGCACTTATAGGCTGGCCCCTTTCCACTGATTCTTCTCTGAGGATGGGCCAACCACATGTGTAGTGCCTCTTTACACTTGAGAGGTGAGCACTTGCAGTGTGTTTAGAAAGTTGTATGCATGCCCATCTGAGGCTTTCTGCCCTTATCCCTTGAAGTGCCCATGGAAGATCATGCTCCGCTATTTTATCTCTTAATGCACATGCCCAGGAAGGTGTTTCTCCCCGTCATCTGAATTCAATTAACACTTTAATGCAACAGGTGTGGACCATCAAGAAATGGCCTTTTTCTGACACCAGCCGCCAACTTACCACTTTAAGAGGGACAATGTGATCATTGCCCAACCATCACCTGACATTCCTGGTAAGTGGAGAAAGCCATCTCCTGGTCTACTCATGCCTACCTACCTGTTACATAAACTCCTAGACGCCATGCATTAGACACATTTTCTCTTGACTTTGACCAAAAATCTGGTATCAGAAACAGGAAAGTACTGACAGCTCATCTCTCTTGCTCTTTTTCTCTCTCTCTCTCTGCTTAGGGTTTGCAGTAGTTATAATAATTACAAGGTAGGAATCGTGGAACAAGAGAGACGGTGCAAACTTTTAGTATCCATTCCTTGGTGGCAGCAAGGATATATCCTGATCAGACCAGTGTACTCATCAGATCAGCAGCAACCATTGTTGTCTCTGAACACTTGCTATTAAGTCTACTAAAGGTTTTATAAGTTTCCTATTTTTTTTAATTTAGTAAAAAGTTTAATCGACTGGATCATTAGCCAGAACTGCATTTATTACTTTCGACCAGAAATACTAACTAACATGTACTAATGATTTTCAAGGCAACTGCCTCAGAATGAAGACAGCAACTTCACAAGTAGAAGGCTTAGACATTTACCTCTAATTTCTTCTTCCAAATTGTGACTCTTTATTTGCACCAGGGATGAAAATTTGGCTGAAGCTTGAGTCATATATCTCTTGTATCTTTCTTTTTATTGTCAAGAGCTGAGGTGCGCCTGAGAGAACTGAAAGGTCTTGTTTCAGGCAAATTGTCCAACCATGACAATTGTCAAATTGTCAATCCACTAAAACAATAAGCTCAAATCAAAGTAATAGTTGAGTCTTTAATTGCTTTTTGCCATAGTAGAAAAGCAAGAGACTAAGCAGACTTCCAAAGCAAGAGACTAAGAGACTTCCAAATTGTGACTCTTTATTTGCACCAGGGATGAAAATTTGGCCGAAGGTTGAGTCACATATCTCTTGTATCTTTCTTTTTATTGTCAAGAGCTGAGGTGCGCCTGAGAGAACTGAAAGGTCTTGTTTCAGGCAAATTGTCCAACTATGACAATTGTCAAGTTGTCAATCCACTAAAACAATAAGCTCAAATCAACGTAATAGTTGAGTCTTTAATTGCTTTTTGCCATAGTAGGAAAGCAAGAGACTAAGCAGGAAAAGGTATTGACTCCTCAAACGTTCCATTTTCACCACAGTTCTGCACTAAGCAAATGTCATATGTATCAGTGCAGACAGAGACAATTGTCTCACTGTCAAGAGATCTCTGAACAAAAAGCTATTTCCAATTTGTTGATTGTAGGGGCCATAGAAAGGGAGAAGGGAAAAGACTGGGGACTGGAAATTTCTGAGGACTAAGACACGTTGGAGAGAAGTGTCTGTACTTCTTCTCTGGGCCCCATAAGAAGGCTTGGCAGTGGTGCCTAGGGAGGGACTCAAATGAGAAATCTTGATAAAGGGGCCTCCAAATGGGGTTTTTCAATTAGAGGTGGTCTCTAGTTGCCTGAGAGCTGGCTTTGGAATAATTGAAGGCAGGGAAAATGTTATCTTAGTGTGTGAGATTTAGATAAAGAGTGTAGTTGTAGAGATACACTTGGGATTGCTTTACTGGCATAAGAAGACAGGTCATATCTAAGGTCTTTGCCATCTCTATCAACTGGTTAATCCTGAGAGAGACAATCACTTACCAGGAAACAACATTTTGAAGATGACACAATATCATACTCTATAGGAAAAAAATTTATATTAACACAGCTTTAAAAAAAAATAGCAACTTATTTGTTCACAGTTGGGTAGGGCAGAAATGTGAGATTAAGGTGTCAGTAGGGTTGACTTCTTCTGAGGTTTCCCTCCTTGCCTGGTAGATGCCTACTTTGTGTCTTCACATAGTGTTTGGACTAAATTGTATCTTCAAAATTTATATGTTGAAACTCCAATCTCTAATGTGACTATATTTAGTGATAGAACATTTAGAACATTTAGAAAACTAATTAAGGTTATATGAGGTCATAAAGATGGGACCCTAACATGATGAGATAGGAATTCTTATAAGACAAAGAAGTAGTACCAGAGATCTCTCTCCACACATACAGAGAAGAAGTCATGTGAGGACATAGTAAGAAGGCAGTTATCTATAAGCCCGAAAGAGGGGGCTTATCAGAAACCAAGTCTAATAGATTCTTGATCTTGAATGTCTGGCCTCCAGAACTATGAGAAAGTAAATTTTGGTTGTTTAACCTTCCTGGTCGTGTTATTCTATTATAGCAGCATGTGAATAATACACATCGTCTTCATAAGAATATATCTGTGTCCTAATTTCCTTTTATAAAAACACCAGTCATGAGGGATCAAGACACAACCATATTACCTTGTTTAACATAATTATTTTATTAAAGACTCTATCTTTGAATACAGTAACAACTACTGGGAGTTAGAACTCCAGCACATGAATTTTGGTTGCACACAATTTAGTCTCTAGCATTAACCAAATACCCAGTCAAAGATTTGAGAGTTGAGGGTTCTCAGACTCCACTCCTAGTTTTTCTCTGGAGCAGAGAACATCTTACTTTCACGTCATAGTTACAGTTTGTTGTTTCAGTTTCAAACAAGTTTTACTAATTTGAAAACTTATTTTTTCTGCTGTTTTTATGATATATATATATTAAACTGATCTTTGTGACAATGCGAATGTGGAAATCATAAATAAATGAGCTAAGGGGCTGGGTGCGGTGGCTCGTGCCTATAATCCCAGCACTTTGGGAGGCCAAGGTGGGTGGATCACTTGAGGTCAGGCGTTCGAGACCAATCTGGCCAACATGATGAAACCCTGTCTCTACTAAAAATGCAGAAATTAGTTGGACGTGGTGGCATGTGCCTGTAGTCCCAGCTACTTGGGAGACTGAGGCAGGAGGACCACTTAAACCCAAGAGGCGGAGGTTGCAGCGAGCTGAGATTGTGCCACTGCACTCCAGTCTGGGTGACAGAACAAGACTCTGTCTCAAGTAAATAAATAAATAAATAAATAAATAAGCTCTGAGAGTTAGCAAGGAGGGCATTTTATTTACAGCTGCTAAAAATGAGCATAAAGACACATGCATGTGTGTATTCATTGCAGCACTATTCACAATAGCAAAGACATGGAATCAACCTGAATGTCCATCAACAGTAGACTAGCTAGAGAAACTGTGGTATATATACACCATGGAATGCTACGCAGCCATAGAAAAGGAAGAGATCATGTCCTTTGTAGCAACATGGAGGGAGGTGGACAACATTATCCTAAGCAAACTAATGCAGGAACAGAAAACCAAGTACTGCATGTTCTCATTATAACTGGGAGCCAAACAACGAGAACAGATGAACACAAAGAAGGGAATAAGAGATACCAGGGCAGAAGGTAGGAGGAGGGAGAGGATCAGGAAAAAATACTTATTGGCCACTATGTTTATTACCTGATGACAAAATAATCTGTACACCAAACCCCTGTGACCTGCAGTTAACCTATATAACAAACCTGTACATGTATTCCTGAACCTAAAAGTTCTAAAAAAAAAAAAAGTTCAAAGTATCAGTACACTATCATCATAAATCAATTAATAAACATCCAAAAATTCAAGTCGTTAGAATTCCTAAAGGAATCGGAATGAGGGGAATATAGAATGGGTGGGAGTCAGGAAGGTTGGAAAATCAGAGTGTTGAGCACTTGGATGCAGAATGCACAGTGAGAAGGAGCATGGTGTGAAGCAACTTGAAAAAGATGGACAGATGTGGAAGAACTGTGTTATCACATCCATTCATTCATTGAGTTGGCTTAGTTTTTTGGGGATGATATAACACAGGTACCAGAGGCTGGGTGGCTTATCAACAACAAACATTTTTTCTCACAGTTCTGGAGGCTGAGAGTTCCCAGATCAAAGTACTGTCGTTTTAATGTCTCATAAGAGCCCTTCCCTCACAGATAACGCATTCTTAGAGCATCCTCCTTGGACCTCTTTTATAAGGAGCAAATCCCACTCATAAGGATCTAATCAACTGCTGAAGACCTCATGTCTTAATACTATTCCACTGGGGATTAAGCTTCCGCATATGAATTTTGGGAGAAGGCAGAAACATTAAATAGTAACATGACTAAAGAAGAACCAATGAAACAAATGCAGCAGGAAAAGCATATTTAAGTTATTTTGACAGAGAAATAATATTTTCATTGAGGTATTATAAGAAGTACCTTTGGTATATACTATAATATACAAATTAATATAATAATAGCACAGCATATTCTGGGGAAAATTGCATTACCAACTTCTTCTTGAGAAGTATCTAGGCCATTCTTGTTCTAAATAGAGCCGTCCTTGCATGGATGGGGGATTTGTTTTTTGTAATACCTCCAGAGTGATATTTAGCAAAGTGTTTTAAAACACAATATAATATGTATTCACATACCATTTAATTTCTAATGTAGATCAATATGTAAATATATATGTAAAGCTGCTTATCAAGGTTGTGTTTGGTGCATACTGTTTACTAAATCTTTCAAAAATAGTTCTAAAAATTGTATGTATCTTGGAAATGCTTGCTGAGGTGTTTGTTTGTTTTGTTTTGCTTCTAAATTATTAATGCAGTTGTCTTTCTTGGAGCAGTGCACCTATCTAGACCACAGTGTTTCCTAGAAAATAACATCAAACTCTTCCAATGACTTCCTATTTATTGATATAAATCGGTCTTTTACTTTTGATATGTGGAGAATTACTTTTAACATCAATGATTTTCATTATTATGTGAAAGCTTCCACTGGCTGCTAAGCTAAAAATTGCATAACGTTGCTATAATGCTTTAAACAAGGCCTAAGAGTAGTATATATTACATATCTTTATTGTGAATTAAGTCACAAAATTGTTAATAAGAATGTCATATTTAACTAGACTAAAATGGATTCTTCTGGCCAGACAGGTGGTACAATTGGTTGGGAGTAAGGCATGCAGGGCTGACCAGATTTGAAGCAAAGCTCTGTAATGTCCATAACCTCTGACATCTCATTTCCCTCCTCTGTTAGAAGTTAGCGATGCTACCGCTTAGAGTACATGAAATAGTCAATCACAGATACTGGCCATGGCATTGGCATAAAATCCTAGGAAGCCTCTACTGGGCCAAGCATTGATCATTTAGTTTCTGGATCATGGGGATATTTGGGGACAGGGGGTTCTGGGTGAGATTCTACAGTAGCAGAAGAGACAAGCAGTATTTAAAGGGTGGTGGCCACATAGCAAGTACGGAAGAGTTTTGATATCTTAATATCTGATAATGTCAATATTTTAACATTTAATAATGCCAACACTAGATATTTAAATGTCTAATACCATCAGCTTACAGGTTGCATATTAGCTGTGGTTGGACTCTAATTTTGTATGTTAAATTTTCTCCTGATTGGATATCAGGCAGACGATAGACAGGAGATCAGCGTAGGGCTTTGGTAGAGAGGCGTAGATGGATTGTAGCTAATAAGCTGAAAAATGTCCAGAAAGAAAGATCCTTAACCCTGAAGAGGTATAAAAGAATGAGATGCAAGACAAATAGTTCTAGTAAATCAAGAGGGTGGCATTTTTATGGAACATTTTACAAGTGCCCAGGAGGTGCATCAGCTATGTAGAAGGTGCCTACCTAGAAGGTTGCCAGTGGGGAACCCAGTATCCACATCAGATGTTGCTTTCATATATCATCTGTGTGCCCAGTGACCTCGGCAGACAAACATTCAGACATTATTTGAATAAAAAATTTGCATTACTATAATCAAGCCATCACCTTGCCACATCTGTGGAAATTTTGTACATCTTCACCTAGAAGATGGAGATCACTTTACTAGAGGGAGACCGAAGCCTAACCCCTTTCTGTGACTTACCTGGAAGAACAGTGTAGTATATAAAAAGCAAGGAGGAGAAATGAAGTCATTATTCCCAGCTTTTGAATAAGGACAATATATCTCTCACAATGCGAGAGAGAGGCAAGAGAAACAGTACTTTATGTTCTCTGCTAAACATTTCCTTTTTACTTTCAAATTAATTCCATGCCAAAAAGTGTTATGATGTGATCATATATGTATAAATGCATGCAGTTGAGAAAATATAGACTAAAAATTTGAACTAACATATAGAGTACTTGAAATTTGAATACATGCTTGGTATCAGCATCCATTCTTAAACTACTGTTCTATTATGACTTTGAATAGTAAACTACTGCTCTATTATGACTTTGAAGGGTAAGCTTATCGATCAAGTTTATCAAAATATCTGAAAGATCTTGAACAGTGCTTGTGAATTTTAATAATCATGAAAATACATTTAATAGTAAAAGTAATAGGAATAACACCAAGTGCTATTTTAGAAAGCCCATAAAATAAACATTTTACTAGATGTTTTGCATTCATTAGCTTGTTTAATCCAAACAAATATTCTGTGTGTAATCATATGTTCATTTCACAGACGAGTAAAATGAGAATTAAAGATTAAAATTAGGTTGCCCAAGAATATATGAGCAATGCCAAGATTTAAATATGTCCCTCTCTAAATTCCATTGTTTGTCCCTGTATTTAACAGAAATGACAAAAGAAGGTAAAAACTCAATAAAAGAATTTTAGAAATTTAAAATTAATGATACATAGAAAATTAATTAAATGATGTATTTTATGATTTCATTGTATGAATTTAACATTATAATATACGTGACAAAAATGCATAATGCAATATTAGAAGCTAAAATCATGTTTCTGTGCTCAGCCCTGCTGCTTAGAGAGAAGCAATTCAATGGTTTCTTGTGGCAAACATTTACATTATTTGCGTTGAAAAAAAGCATATTTTATTTTTACCAAGGCGGAAATTCTTTTGTTATTGTATAGATTCTTGTGTCATTGACTTCGCAAGAATTCAGTTAATACCTAAATAAATGTTTTTCAAATCTGTATGCTTTGTTGTTGTCAGTAGCAGAGAAATTTGAAAGAGCGATACACTGACATCTAGTTCAAGAATCTAAACACTGGATGCTTAGTGCTATTTTTTTAAAAAATGTCTAAATCTGCTTCATTTCCAGTTAATAGCTTCCCAGGAGCAGACCTGAGAACCAAAGACTATTGGCTGTTTGCGTGCATTTAAAGATCATTTTATTATGCTTCACAGGTGACTGCTCTCAACATACTTCCTTGTTCAGAAAGAATGGGGTTTGGCAAGGTGTTTGAAACACAAGGGCAAGGGAAAAACAGTCCTCAAATGAGGAGTGTAAGTTGGCCGTGATGTCCTCAATTCCGTAGTTAACCTGATTTTCAAACTGTCACTTTTAATAATGTAAGACACTAGCCAACAAAATATTTTTGGAGAAACCAACAGCAATTTTATGATGAGAAACAGACAGAAATTTAGATGCATAGGTGGTAACTGTGTGGTTTCACCTGGCAATGGTATGTGAAATGATCATTTTTAGAGGCATGCGGAAACTGCATTCCATTATATTTTCTTCAATTCAACTTATTTCATTTGGTGAAGAGGAATCTCCCCTCATTTTCTGAAGCAGGAAGAGCACTGAAATTGTGGAAGATGAATGACCACCATAAAATGATTGGCTGTCACCATCAACTTCAATTCATATTGTATCAGGATCTTATTAAAATGCAGATTTGATCTTGAGCAAGTCTAGTACTGTTCTTGTGCAAGCTTGTTATTCTTCTTTATTATCAAAGTCCATGGGTCCCTTTAATTCATCTATCCCTATTTCATAAGATAGCTTGAACATTCCCTGGGCTAATAGAAAAAAAGAGTTGAAATGTGGAGTCAGGGTAAAATTTAACTATGGAGACTAATATCACATATTACCTAGACAACTCAGGGTAAAAATGACTTTAGACACTTTAGTTAACATTGGAAATGAGCATTTGTAGGGTATACTTAAAAATAACAAACTCCATTTTTTTCATCTCTATGATTCCATTTCCATTTTCTCTCTTCACTTTCTTTTTTATTTAGTAAACACATAAACTAATAAAATTTTAATATAAATGTTTATGTTATCCTCGCTTATTTATACCAAATGTTTTCCTAAATTTGAAGAATACTAGAATTAATTCAAACATTCCTGGTCAAGGAACTGACTAGTACAATGCATGATGATAAAAATGAGGTATAGTATTCTATGCATATACATTCGTAAATATAGCTAACTGTCTCAGTGTGAAATAATTAAGAAATTTCCAGTTTGTTAAGGGGAGGTGTCACATTACACAAACATCAATAGTAGGTGTAAAAGCAAGAAGACATGAAAACCAATAGGAAAATGGAAACTCCCAGGAAGGCAGATGAAGCTGCCTTAAAGAGAATATTGTGAGGAAGCAGGTTATCAGATGCCTACTAGAATACTGGGACATGAATTATAGGAGCCTATATGTGAAATTGAGCTGAATAATTCTGGCCATGTAAAGCCTTAAAAATAAGGCTGGTGCTCTAGAAACATTGACATCATTTGGAAGTTTGTTAGAAATGCAGAAAATTGAGATACACCTAGACTTGCAAAATCATATCTTCAATTTGATAAGAATCCCATATAATGTGAATTATATGCATATTAAATTTTGAGACAAATTTCAAATGATATATTTGGAAGTGTATGAGTAGCTTGAAAGCAGTTGGCTGAAACCAGATATCATCAACAATGCTTTTTGACAAGAAAAGCTCAAACAGGTTTCTGCTGGGAAATATGAAAAGGAAATTTTTAACTCCAATTAAAAATATTTCCATAATAGGACCCTGGATATAAGATCATGTGGATCATGTGGTAGACATGTCAGGTTTTTTTGCTTTGTTTTTGTTGTTGTTGTTTGTTTAACATAACAACCCTTTATTTTCAGGTAGCAATGAACTTCAGAATAGTGCAGAATGATAGCTCTAGGTAATTTCTATACTGAAAATGAAACACAAATCAACATAATAGTTAATGCCCTGGAATTACAAATTGTCTTTGTCTATTTCAAAATAAGATTTCGCAGCACTCAAGTAGAAGACTTCCATACACTCTTCACATGTAAGATTTACATTTTGTATTATTATTTTTATGTTTTGATTATTTAAATATTACTTTTCTAAATAAAAACTATAAATTGCTTTTATTTTTATGTGGAAGAAAGTAAAAGCTTTTATCTGAAGATTCTACAAGATAGCTCCAATTTGGGCACAGATGTAGGAAAGATTTATAGGGTATTAGCAGGATTAAGTAAGCCAAAGTTTTGCTATTTGGAGAACAGTTAGTCAAGGATGGTTCTTGGAAGAGGGAGAATCTGACCTTATGGCTTAGCGTCATTGGGCAATTTAGATATTGTCAAGAGGGTAAGAGGAACAGTTAAGGGCTACACATTTGTCCAGGAGGTGGTGGGAGAAAGAGCTATAGGGGACAAAGTCAGTCAGGGGTTATAGAGAAAAATTATTTGTCCTACCCTATCTTTTTCAATTAACACGTTATTTTAGTAGATAATACAAGTGAAATATTTATCGAAATATCCCATGTTTCTTATTATAAATTCATGCATATGACACATTCTGTTTCACTAATGCTAAATCAAGCTCATGTTTCTATTCCTTGTGCTGTGGTTCCCAAGAATAAGGACTCAATATTGATGGTTTGCACAAATTAAACTCAACCATGCAGGAGAACTTGAACTCTTCCAATGGAATACACTGAATATTTCTACCATTGCATTGAGATAGCTCCTTACTTATCTTGTCCTGGACCTCATCACTGCTATATATTTTTTCATACATCTCAGGATGCTGAGAACTCTGTTCATTGTATTTTGTTTCTCCATGTTTAAATTAGGGCAGGCTTGGTCTAGCATTGATTTCATATCGAAAACCTAATTGTCTGTAAAAATCAAGCCTCTAACATATATGCCACAAATATGCCATGGCAGCATGCATGCTATGTGTATATGTTGTAATGATATTTGATAAGGACATTGACACAGACTTCTTTGGTTTTGTGAAAGGGCAGTAAATACCAGATCAGCAAAATCAAGAATGCTTTATTGTAACTCAAATGGTTCCACTTACACATAAAATGTTCTTTTGGGAAAACTCCCTTCTGGAATTTTTACATCTATATGCCAACCTTCTGAGCTGTGCAGTGGTGGGTAGTACAGGCTAGGCCAGCAAGTCCCAAGTGAGAGACGATGTGTTAACAAGCGTTTCAAAAATGTTGTGCATTAATTACATACAGTGAGTACCTAGGTGTAATGTTGCAAAACCTAATGCATTGGGAGTTTCATCAAAATAGCAGAGTAAAAACTGTCATGCCTATTTCCTGAGAAGTAGAAAAAAGTACATATATGTATTTATATGTGTGTGTGTGTGCGTGTATTTTTCTTTATGGACAAGGAAGCCCCAAAGTTGAGGTAAAAGTAACAAGTTAGACAGAAATGTTGTTTTGTTAACTGGTTTGAAAAATGGTGGTTTCCTGTTCATCCAAAGAAATAGGCTGATTGTCCTCATTTTAATTCTTTCCTAGCATGGGCATGCGAAGTCTACTGCTTTCGGTGTTCTCAAAAGTGGAAAAAAGCTCACAGGTGTTTGTGGCTGGTGATTAACCATCAGAGCTTTCTCCTTGTGAACAACTATTTTCAATCAAAAAGATAATTTCAGAGACAATTAATCACTATTAACATTAATCTAAATATTAGCAACTTGTCCAGAAATCCAAGGACTATTATCAAACTAAACTTTTAACACATGCTAATAAGCCTATTTTAAATTAAAATTTAAACACCTACTTTATTTACAGAGAATATAGATCGAAAATGCAAATGAATAATATAGAATTTGCACAGATCCTTTTTGATATTTCAAATATCAGAAAACATCTAATGTTTTGGTCAGTGTCTGATAATTCCCATCTCTTAATTTTTTTGTGTGATTAATTAAGAAGAAGTCAGATTCTCAATAGATAAATGAACATGAACAAAGTCTTCAAACAAACATATAGAAGAATTATACAAACCCAAAATATCTATAAAATGTGCTCAAACTTGAGTTTATAAAAGCCATAAAAATGTGATTTTCCCCAAATAGATTGGTGAAACAAACAAAAATGATACAATTTCTATTTAGGGACTATCATTCAACACTATCCTTATGTTAATGATAGGAAAGAGGAATTTTAAGAATCTCCTAAACACTGTTTTAAGAACTTAAATTAGTATAAGCATTTCAGCCATATTAACAATGCCACATTAAATTTGCCTCTATTCCCTCCCAGTATCTCTGTCTTTCCCTTATCTCTCCTAGCCTTACTATTTGTCAAGGATGCTAGGCATTTGCCTACCTCAGGTTCTTGACAATCTTCTCTCTGCTTGATATTTACTTCTACTAGATACGTCTGTATATGTCTCTCTTTATTAAATCTTTCCTCAAATACCACATTTCTCAGTGAGCCAGATTCTGACCACACCATTTACTATTTCTAACAGTCAAATGAGGCAATCCCTGTCTCTCTTTATTCCCTGTTTTATTTTTTCTCCATGTACTTATTGCTATCCATGTACTATTACATATTTTATTTTGGGTCTGTTTTCTCTAGAGCATGTGTAGTTTAATAAGGATTTTGTCTTTTTTGTTACCGTTATATCCTCAGAGCCAAGTACTGTCTGAAACGTACATGTTTTTTGATGATTAGATCCATGTGTACAGGATCATCTCACATAATGATACACCTATACTTATATGCACATTGCTGGGGAAATATAAATAAAAACTAATCTCCTGCCAACTGAAGAAACCTCCTCACAAAAAGAAAAAAGAAAGGAAACGGTTTTATTATTGAATAAACAGTAAACCAGAATGTGATAAGTGATTGCAAAGACAGAAAGATACCTCTCCCTTTTATATAGGCAGGCAGATACAGCCCATTACATACATGTTCTCAGCATAAACACAACGAGTGCTCAAGTTAAGAGTACTTGACAGCAACATTTGTCACACATAGTTTGTCTTAGATGCACCTGGTAATTCAGGAGGCCATCTGTGTTTGCTAATTGGATTTATGCACAGGAAAAATAAACTTCTCATATATTTATGACAGGAGAAGTGTTGCAACTTGAGGAGAGTGCCTGCAGAACTTAGGCCCCTACCTGTCACAGGAACTGGGAGATAGGGGCACTATCATCCTTGATGGTGACATTTCAGAGAGATGGTTTTCAAGTCCTTGAGAAAGAACTTATAACTATTAAGTTTCTAAAGTAAATTCTCTAGCAAGTGGGAGGGGGGAAGTCTCTCCCTTTATTTCCAATAAGAAAAATTAATCCTCCCATTTTTAATTTGTATTTGCCCTTACAGTCTGTCATATCTATCTATCTATCTATCTATCATCATCATCATCTGTCATTTATCCTTCCTTCTGAGAATCCACTGAAAGTCTTAAGAGTTTTCTATTTATTTACTTATATCTTGAAGGTTTGACTTAGCGTCTTGGGCAAAAAGGATTAATTTTCATTTACTCCAAATGCATTTGAATTACTTTTTAGAAAAAAAAATCATTATCAGGGATTTTATTTAAAAGTATAATTTTTAACTTTAATAAATATAAATGTATTCGTCAGGGCTCTCTAGAGGGGCAGAAATAATAGGGTATATCTATTTATATATAGAGAGAGGTGTGTTTGCTAAGGAGTATTAACTCACACAGTCACAAGGTCCTACAATAGATTGTCTGAAAGCTGAGGAGCTAGGAAGCCAGCCTGAGTCCTGAAGTTGAAAAACTTGGAGTCTGATATTCGAGGGCAGCATCCAGCATGGGAAAAAGATGTAGGCTGGAAGACTAAGCCAGTCTAGTCTTTTGCGTTCTTCTGTGTGCTTTTTATTCTGGTTGCACTGGCAGCTGATTAGATGGTGCCTACCCAGATGAAGGCTGGGTCTTCCTTTCTCAGCCCGCTGACTCAAATGTAAATCCCCTTTGACGACACCCTCTGAGACACACCCAGGATCAATACTTTCCATCCTTCAATCCAATCAAGTTGACACTCAGTATTAACTATCACAAGTCCACCCCTTGTCAACGTGAACCCATACACATCTCCTGAGATCATATATAATCTTTAAATAAGGACAATAATAAGGTCATAATTACGCCTATTATAATACAACTATCTTGCCTACAAGTGAAAATCTACCAATCCCCAAACCAGACGCTATTACATAAAGTTAACAACACTTAAATGCTGATATAAAGTCTATAAATCTTACTTCACATGATAAAGAAAAAAAAGAAATAACATGAAGATATTTTCTTAGTGCCATTATATACATACACAAACATGTTTTTAACAAAATAAAAAGGAAATATTCATGACAATTACAGTCTCCATTTCTGCAAATTGTCATGTGGTAATAGGTGGCATTGATTATTACTTTCTTCTATTACACATTTTCTATTACCTTTACCTTCAGCAAGCACCTCAGCCGATCATGGGATTTTGTTTGTTTGTTTGTTTGTTTGCTTTTTCCTGATGGAGTGCCCCAAACCATTTCTGAAGGGTCTGGGTCATTATAGTCATGCCTGGATTGGGCTGTTGTAGTTTCTCATTGACCTTAACCACAGGGCATAGTAATACTAAGAGACACCCCAAGGGATCTCCTGTATTCCATGCATACTGCTCCTTAACTCCATTGTAGAGTAGCAGACTGATATTGTCTTGATGGTCTGGGTCAGTCACCCCAGTCAACACTGTAAACCCCTTCTCAGCCTGTTGACTTAAAGGCAGGAGGAGCCCAAAGTGTCCAGGTGGCAGTCTTAACTTCCAGTTTAATGCAATTGTTGTGTCTTTTGGTGGTAGTGTTCCTCCCTATGGAACTAAGACCTCTAGGCTAGCAGAACATAACGTCGCAGAAACAAGAAGCAAAAATGTTGCTAGTGAATCACTAAGGGTGATGGTGAGTGGTGGCACTTCCATTTCCACTCCTTTATTCCTAGACCCATGAATTCTGGAAACAATGTCATATTTTGCACGTGGATTCAGAGTATACACAGCCTTCTGGAGAACATTGCCTCAGTCCTGCAAAGTATTGTCACCTAGTTCTTGTTGTACTTGTCACTTCCAAAGGCCATTCCACCGTTCCATCAACCCAGCTGCTTTAGGATGATGGGACACATGGTAAGACCAGTGAATTCCATGAGCATGAGTCCACTGCCACACCTCCTTAGCCATAAAGTGAGTACCTTGGTCAGAGGCAATGCTATGTGCAATACCATGATGGTGGATAAGGCATTCTATTAGTCCAGGGATGGTAGTCTTGGCAGAAGTATTGCATGCAGGATAGGCAAATCCATACTGGAATAAATGTCTATTCCAGTGAAGACAAACCTCTGCTTTTTCCATGATGGAAGAGGTCCAAAATAATCAAGCTGCCACTACACAGCTGGCTGATCCCCTCTAGGAATGGTACCATATCTAGGGCTTAGTGTGGGTCTCTGTTGCTAGCAAATTGGGCATGCAGAAGTGACTGTAGCCAGGTCAGCCTTGGTGAGTGGAAGTCCATGTTGCTGAGCCTATGTGTAACCTCCATCCCTGCCTCCATGGCCACTTTGTTCATGGTCCCATTGGGTGATGACAGAGTTGGCTTCGGAAAAGAGATTGAGTGGTGTCCACAGAATGAGTCGTTCCATCCAGTTGATTATTAAAATTATCCTCTGCTGAGGTCACCCGTTGGTGACCACTATGGGATACAAATACCTTCACAATTTTCTACCCCTCAGAGAGGTCCATTCATATACCTCTTCCCTAAACTTCTATGTCATCAATTTTCCACTCATACTTCTTCCAAATCCTTTATTATCCAGCCAAACCATTGGCTACAATCCATGAATCAGTGTATAATCGCACATTTGGACATTTCTTCTTCCATTCAAAGTGCACAAGCAGGTGCATTGGTCGAAGTTCTGCCTACTGGGAAGGTTTCCCTTCACCACTGTCCTTCAGGAATGTCCTAGAAAGGGGCTGTAGTGCTGCAGTTGTTCACTTTTAAGTGGTGCCTGCATATCTTGCAGAACCATCTATGAATCGGGCCCTAGTATTCTCTTCCTTCTGTCAGTTGATCATAGGGAATGCCCCATGAAGCCATCAGTGCAGGCTGGGGGAGAGAAGGCAGCGTGGCAGGAGTGAAGACCATGGGCATTTTGAATCACTTCCTCATGTAATTTACTTGAGCCTTAAGGACTTGCTCAAGCATAATCACATATATGCCACTTCCATTTGATGATGGAATGCTGCTGTGCATGACCCACTTTATGGCTAATGGGTCAGAAAGTACCCAGTTCACGGTAGGCAGTTCAGGTCACATAGTGACTTGATGACCCATAGTCAAAAGTTCAGCTTCCACCAAAGTCCAGTAACTGGCCATGAGCTGTCTCCCAAAATGAGAGTAATTATCTGCAGAAGATGGCAGGGTCTTGCTCCAAAATCCTAGAGATCTCCACTGTGATTCACCTATAGGGGCCTGCCAAAGGCTCCAAACAGTATCCCTATCTGCCACTGACACCTCAAGCACCACTGAATCTGCTGGGTCATTACCCCAAGTGGCAGAGTAGTTTTCACAGTAGTTTGGACCTATTGCAGAGCCTTCTCTTGTTCTGGACCCTACTTAAAACTGGCAGCCTTTCAGGTCACTCAATAAATGGGCCAAAGTAACACAACCAAATGAGTAATGTGTTACCTCCAAAATCCCAATAGGCTCACTAAGTGTTGTACCTCTTTTTTGGTTTTGGAGGGGCCAAATGCATCAACTTACCCCTCACCTTAGATGAACTATCTCGACAGGCCCCATGCTACTGGACCCCTAGAAATTTTACTGAGGTAGATGTTTCCTGAATTTTAGTGTATTTCCCATTCTCTGGCACACACATGTCTCACAAATAAGTCTAGTGTGTTTGCTACCTCTTGCTCACTGGCTGCAATCAGCATAATGTCATCAATGTAATGAGCCAGTATGATATCTTGTGGAAGTGAAAAGCAATCAAGATATCTGCCAATAACATTATGACACAAAACCAGAGATTTAATATACCCCTGAGGAAGGACAGTAAAGGTATATTGCTGCCCTTGACAACTGAAGGCAAATTGCTTATGGTAGGCCTTACAGACAGAAATAGAGAAAAAGGCATTTGCCAAATCAATAGATGCATACCAGGTACCAGGATATGTGGTAACTTTCTCAAACAATGAAACCACATTGGTTCAGCATTTGGAGTCACCACTTGGTGAAGCTCACAACAATCCACTGCCATTCTTCAAGATCCATCTGTCTTGTCCACAGGCCAAATAGGAGAGCTGAACATGGATGTGGTGGGAATCACCACCCCTGTGTCCTTCAAGTTTTCGATGGTGGCACTAATCTCTGCAATCACTCCAATGATGCAATGTTGTTTTTGATTCACTATTTTTCTAAGAAGGGGCAACTGTAATGGTTTCCATTTGGCCTTTATCATGTAATAACCATTACCCTAATAGTCAGAGAGCCAATATAGAGGTTCTGCCAGCTGCTAAGTATGTCTATGGCAATTATGTATTCTGGCACTGGGGAAATGACCACAGGGTGGGTCCAGGGATCCACTGATCCCATTGTAAGTCAAAACTGAGCTAAAACTCCATTAATTGCCAGACTTTTATAACCCCCTACTTTAACTGGAGAACTACAATGACATTTTGGTTCTCCTGGAATCAGTGTCAGCTCAGAACCACTCCAGGTAGTCCCTGAAATGTCTGATCATTTCCCTTTCCCCAATGCACAGTTATCCTGGCATAAGACCAGAGTTGCTCTTGGGGAATGATGGGAGAAAGATATGCAGCCTAAATTGTCTGCAGTGTAGTGGGGTCCTACTTCATTGGGACCCACCCTCTCCTTCATTCAAGAGGTTTTGCATCTATAAATGGGCTCAAGTCTGAAAATTGATTGGGGTCCATGATTCTCTGCTTTTATAATTCAAGTTAGTCTTTTGTCCATTTGACCTGGAAGTTTTCTGCTTATATAAATTAAATAGGAATTCAGGAGGCTTCCTATCAATTTCACTTCTAGAACACTATGATTAATTAGACAATGCCAAAGCTCTACACAAGTCAGGCTATTCTGATTGCTGCTTTGCCTCTGCTGTCCATTACGGTAGCTACACCCACCTTGCTTTTGATGGTTGAGAGCTGCCACTTGGCCTCTGCCACCTCAAGATCCAATTATTCCCATTGTATTTCAATTTTGTAGTTGCATGACTGTGGTTTTCATGGTTTCATCTGGCATACAGAGAAGAGTAATTACAGGGCTTTTCAAAGACGCAGTTACTGCCCTCACAAATCTATTTCACAAAGCATTGGTCAAGAGTATATCTTCTGGACCATTCCAGCTTGGATGAGTATGTCTGCAGTGACTAATTTACTCCACCATCCCAGTATCCCTAAGCCTTTGGATTCTTTCCTCTACATTAATCCAAGGGAGATCAGGTATTTTCAGCTAGCTCACAGTAGGCTATCTTTTGATCCATATTTAAACTAACCAAGCACATAAATTATTAGAACCTCTTTTCAACTCCCCAAACTGTAACATTAAATGCAGAGTCTCTACTTAGTGGGCCCAAATCAATAAATTCAGCCTGATCCAACTCTATGTTCCTTCCACCATTATTCCACACTCTTAATACCCATTCTCATGTCTTTCTCCAGATTTCTATTTATATAAATTAGAGAACTCTAGCAGTTCTTTTACAGTGTAGTCCACCTCCTCATGGGTCACACTCTGAACTTCACCTCTAGGGACCTGCCAGGACTTTAGTCTAGTTATAGGCCTAGAAGTAAACAGCAGTGTTGGGGGTGTGTCTTGAGAATCAACATTATCTTGACAGGTAACTGCCTACTGGGAGTTCATCACTGTTGCCTCAGGCAGCACAAGCTTTATCTCCTCAGACAAAGGTGGAAAGGCTGATGGCAGCATGGGTCAGGCAGGGTATGTTGCCACTTCTGGGGATGTGGAATCTGTTTCTTCTGGCAAAAAAGGCTCATCAGAGTTTACAAAATCAGTGTCCCCAGCTTCATCAGAGTCCTCCCACATGTCTCCATTCCAAGTTGCAGGGTCTCATTCTTTTCCAATTAATGACCTCACTTTATCAGTAGATACCTGTCAAGGCTGTGCATGCACCTTTTATTGCAGGTCAGCAACTCAAATGACAAGAGCTTGTGTCTGCTTTTTCATAATTTCAGCTTTTTCTCTACAGAGGTTAAGACTCTCATTAAGGGCAATTTTAGGAGACTTGAGACTCAGTATCTGCTTTGGAAGCCAGGAGTTAGAATCCTTGAGTTCATCATTTTCTTTCATCATTTTGTGCAGTGAACTTGGGAGCAACCAACCAACTTCATTGTGTTCCTTCATTCTCCACATATAGTCAAAAGTATTATGTATAAAGTCACTGAGCTCCTTGCCAGTTACTCACAAGCGGTGAACCAGATATGTTGAATACATTTATTTTGCATAACTCTCTAAACAGTTAATCCCAAGGACTATCAGCATTCTCCATACTATTAGAAGTAGAGTCATTAGCATTTTGGGGTCTTATCATATTAAGCAGTCAACTCCAGAAACCCCAAAACCTATGAAAGAACTCCATCCTTAATATTCTATTCCTCTAAAACCATTCTGGTACCAAAATCTGTAATAGTCAGGGTTTGCTAGAGGGACACAGAGAAAGATGTAGGCTAGGAGGCTAAGCCAGTCTAGTCTTTTCACGTTCTTCTGCTTGCTTTATAATCTGGTTGAACTGGCAGCTGATTAGATAGTGCCCAGATTAAGGGTAGGTTTGCCTTTCCTAGCCCACTGACTCAGATGTTAATCTCCTTTGTGAATAACCTCACAAACCCACCCAGGATCAATGCTTTGTATCCTCAATCCAATCAAGTTGACATTCAGTATTAACCATCATAGCAAACAAAAATGAAATTGGGTTTGCTTCTTAGTCAGTGCTAATTACTTTAATGTTTATGTGACCCATATCTTAATGCAGACTTAGATCTACCTTTCATTTCTTTTTGCATTTATCTCCTTGCTTGATAATGTCTACTGATTATCAAGCAGAATAAGACAGTCATATTCATTTTTTAGGAATTAATTACATACATTATCTCAGATTTTGATCAATTTAGACAGACCTTATTTAGTTCCAAATCATTGACTATGATACTGATGTTACTAGGCAGTGTAGGAAGGGCCACCTAACAATACGTCATCTCAGAATTTATTCCATTGCCCAAGCACACTTTGTAGAAATCCAGACTGTACTTCTGAACTTTGAGGCAAAATGGTATGCAAAACACGACTCCTCATGCACTGTTCTCTGAACACGGGGTAAACCATTCACAACTGGTATAAAACCGGTAAATAAAATATGCAGATTGAGAGTGCATTTTGCTACAAGTGGAGAAATGCTAATTGCTTTATGCAGAAAATGATTTTGTTCATTGGTATATTTTCATCATCATAATTTTCGTCATTGTACTGAGCTATTAGCAAATAATAAAAATGACTTTTTTATAGGAATGTATATTCTTTGAAGAAGTTACACAATATTGAAGAAAAACTTTTCTCCATCTTACATTAAGTACAGATGATATTTTGAACCATACAATATCCAAAAAGATTGTTGCAAACAACAAACACAAAAGGCAATGTTTCAAACATCTAATGGGAAGAAACAGAATTTTATACTTGGCATATGGAGAAGGAATTTGTTTTTCCATTGAGCCATCAGTTTCATAATATCTTGTTTCAAGTCAGAAATAACAGAATTTCTAAGCATAAAGTTCAAAAAGTCAGGTAATTGTTCCATTTTAAATTTTGGACTTTGAGCTTCACTAAGCATAAAAAGATAGAAACTCTGCTTTATAATACCTGAACTCAGAAGTGAAAAATACCAGGCTCATGGGGATCATATGAATACAGAAAGACATTTAAAATGTTTACATAAAGGGAAAATGATTTTTTTACAAGAGGGGATTGAAATAAAGTTAGAAAGTCAGAATCACTTTTTTTTGCAACTGCATATTTGGGATTCTAACAAGAATTGAATGGAAGGAATGAGTTAACCAAAGCAACATTGTGGAGTATTTACTATTGCTTAAATAATTTTTAGGTTATTTGTATAGAAGACAGTAAATGTTTTAACCATGTAGTTTTGTCTGTACGTTTTGCTATATTGCTTATTGAAACTCAATATTATGAACATAATATTTTGATCAAAATATTTTTATATTTATGACTAAAAATAAAATATGCAAAAAATTCCACATTGATTAATTTTTTATTATAAAGCATTGATTTTTAACCGTTTATTGCCCATTTATTTAGTAGCTTTTAGTAGCTGATTTTCTGCATAGAACACTAAACATACTTCCGACATGCAATAATCTAATTTAACCTACATTATCATCCGTTTTAAATAATTATTTTCCATATATACATTGCCATTGTTTTTTCCAAAATAAGACAATAATATTGCAATATGAGTTTTATAAATTGTTTCCCAAATCAATTTCCCTGGATCAACTTTTCTAATCCACATTTTAAAATAAAAATTTATATTTTCACCAGTTTTTAATAAATAGCATTTTATGGGCTGCAATTTTAGTAACTAAATTTTAATTTTGTGCAATTTATATTAGTAATAATTATTTTCAGTATGTTTTTGCTTTAAATTAATCTATGAGAAAAATGTGAGAAAATTCCTTGAGAGAAAACCATATGTATTTTTCAAATGTGTAATTGCAATTACATAATTTATCAGTAGAGCAGCTACCATTTTTCACACTGGAGCAAACTACAACAACAGGATTTAAAGTATCTTGGGGAGCAAAATTTTCAGAGCCCATTTGGGTAGCTCAAAATAAAAGGACAAAAATTCTATTTTAGAAACAAAACTCAATTTAAATGCAGTGAGTCTATTGCACAACCACAGTAGTGGGATTAAATCACAGGGTAAAGATATTTCCTATCCTACTGTTGCCATATCCCCTTGGCTTTTCTTAAGCCAATAAATACGCTTTCTCAAACTTTAAAATCATCTGTCAGGTGTTAAACTGGATGCCCCAAGCGCAGCTGTAGCAGTCTTGTATCCTGTTTTCTGAGCGAGGCATCTTAAGCTTCTCCCTTTAGTCCTGAGTCTGGGAGCAAATTCTCTACCCTCCAAAAATAGAGGGAAGGCTTGGCAGCAAACCAACAACTGTCTATAGATAAATTATTTTTCATGACTTCCAATAATCATAAATGTAAGTTATAGTTTCAAGAGTGCTGTACATATTTTACAGCCTGTTTCTTTTAAACTTGCATTTTGTTTTGGCAAGAAACAGTGGTATAACATGTCAATAGTATCTGTTGCTTCAGGTTAAACTGATGAACAGCTAGTCAAACATATTTGTAAATATCTTTACCATTGAAATTATACTTCTCTCTTTTACATTTGTGAAAAAGTGATGATTCAGATAAATTAACTAGTTTTCTTAAACTTTGTAGCTAACAGTAGTTACAGCAGCTATTTTTTTACATCTTTATTCCCTTTTTAATCATAGATAGATTAAGTGGATTTGTTCCCATTGCCCTTGTGTTTGTTTATGCCATGCTGATAGTAAAACAAAACACTGAAGTAAAGTTTATTTCATCTTAATATAATATGAATATATATGCAAACACATTTATGCTGCATCATTCTGTATTTTTAAATTTCCATCTAATACCTTTGCTGTTCTCTTATTGATATGAGGTAATAGACTGTCTTTAATAGTTAAAGGCAGACTTAGCAAAGTACTCTCATTTGCAGTGATCAACAGCATGCTAATATTTCTCTAACTAGATAAGCAAGGTGTTTACACATTACACCCTTGGGGGTATGTGCCATTAATTACACATGCCTAGCAGCTGACATGTGATTAATTAGAAGTGGGAAATCTATTCTTCAGGTGACCAGAAAATTCCTTCCACTTGTCAAAGCTTATCTCTTTTTCAAAGCTGTATTATCCCATAAGATACAGGAAACAGTATTACAGATGTACTACTAAAGAAAAGAAAGCTGATCCAGGAACTTTAACAATCAAGTTCCTAAATATTTTAAAAGGGGTCGACATCAAAGTTATTTGAAAAACGGAATCAACATTGTTCCAAAAAAATTTTAAGCCAATTTCACTTATAAATGTTAAAGATGAACTTATAATAGTGTGGGAAGTTTTTGTCAAGCTTAATTTGAAATGTGAAAAATAAAAATTTCCATATGAAGGACTATAGAGCAAAAATTGAAATGTTCTGTAATTATATTCATACTCAGTCACCTTCTAAAAATGCAATTTAATGTCCATTATTAACATCAATGTTATAAGGCTTTCATATTTTCTTCTATTTTGGGTATAGTGGTTTTATCCAATGAGAATGAATCTGCATTTCGTTTCAAACTTAATTAGGATTTTTTGTTCAAAACTTGGACTCAAACTTTAGATTTGCTTATTCTATACAAGATTACTCATTGTATTGGTGTTAAAAGTTTTCTATCATTTTATAATCATAACATTAAAATCTGTTTTTTATGAAACCTAAAATTATTAAAGGTGAGTTAGCCATAAATATCTACCATTATCTTTGGCAATTCTTAAAAATGTGGTAACAAATCAAATAGAAATATTTTTGACTAATGAAACAGCAGAAGGTTAAACCTTTGTGTCTGGAATTGGTTCCTTCTGGTGGGTTCTTGGTCTTGTTGACTTCAAGAATGAAGCCATGGACCTTCAAAGTGAGTGTTACAGCTCTTAAAGACTGTGAGTCCAGAGTTTGTTCCTTCAGATGTTCAGATATGTCCAGAGTTTCTTCCTTCTGGTGGGTTTGTGATCTCGCTGACTTCAGAAGTGAAGCCACAGACCTTCGCGGCAAGTGTTACAGCTCTTAAAGGTGATGCGTCCGGAGTTGTTTGTTCCTCCCAGCGGGTTTGTGGTCTCCCTGACTTCAGGAATGAAGCTGTAGACCCTTGCGGTGAGTTTTACAAACCAAAAGAGTGAGCAGCAGCAAGACTTATTGTGAAGAGTGAAACAACAAAGATTCCACAGTGTGGAACAGGGCCTGAGCATGTCGCCACTGCCGGCTCCCATGACCAGCTTTTATTCCCTTATTTGGCTCTGCCCGCATCCTGATGATTGGCCCATTTTACAGAAAGCTGATTGGTCTATTTTACAGAGTGCTCATTGGTCCATTTTACAGTGCTGATTGGTGAGTTTACAAATCTTTAGCTAGACACAGACCTCTGATTGGTGTGTTTTTACAGAGTGCTGATTGGTGCATTTACAAACCTTTAGCTAGCAGAAATGTTCTCCAAGTCCCCTCTGGACCCAGGAAGTCCAGCTGGCTTCACCTCTCACTTTGATCTAGTGTATGAAATTTTAGAAAAAATAAAGAGTAGTAGTTAAAGTAACAATCAAATATTGCCAATACACATAGATATATTCACTCTGTAGGTTGTTACAATAAAAGCACTTTTTTGCATTTTTTCACATAAATTTCTTCTAACTGCCTTTAAGTGAAATATCATTTTAAAAATGACATTTTTTTAAGTGTAGTCTGCAGACCAAGTGCATTAAAATCACCTAAAATTCTTGTGAAAAATATAAATTCAGGGAAATATTCCTTATCTACAAAATTAAAATCTTTAGAATTGGGTTCACGAATCATTTCAACAAAATCACCAGGATATTTTCCGTGGCCACACTGGTTGAATCATTGCTCTATGAGTTCTGTGCTATTATTTTATTAAATAGGAAAATAAACAGCCTCTGAGATAGGACAACTTTCCAATGTTACACAGTTCAAGTGACTGAGCATCCATTCCAACATAGATTAAAGCTCATGCCCTTAATCATTAGACACGCTGGCTCACTTAGAAAATAAAAACTTAGATCTCAATATAACTGTTAAACAATGGATATTAGTTACACATATAAACAATGTATGTTTTTTTTTCATTACTTTTAAAAACTAAACGTTAGTGGTAGGTATTTTACACATGTAAATTACTTTTGCACCAACCTAATATTTTATGCTCTTTCTATAATAAAAGATGACCCCATGAAACTTAGTAATCATAACAATACTTACCATATTTCATTATATACTGATTCAAAAGTGTAAGTTGAAAATCAAACTAAAACACTTATAACTTCAAATATTAGATTTTTGCAACATTATGATTCTTAACCACTGTCTAACCATGTTGTAAATCTCTCACTTCTTGTTTTGCCCATAAATAATACCTTGTTATAGTTTGTATTAAAGTGAGTAAAAAGAATTCAAACAGAAGACTCTCAATCTGAAATTTAAAATAGTAATCATTTTTCTTTCAAATTAGAGAACGTAACACAAAAACAGAAAATGCTTAGCCCAAAGAAAATCCTGAATCCACTAAGATAGATCTTCAGCTTCTGAGACCCCACAAAATATTTTTATTGCTGTTGTGTTTCTGAATCACTTAATGATATTTGTAGAGATATTGGCACATCTAGAGCAATATTGAGAAATGCAATTTAGATAGGTGGAGAGATAAAAGATATAGATAATTTAATAAGCCAGAAGAAAGCTTTAGTTGGTGAGATATCTTTGCTTTTGCTACAACATGTTATCTTACTTTGAATTGCCATTGTTTTGAGCACTATCAAGTTTTATTTTAATGAAAGTATATGAGAAACATGGGATTGTAAGTAGCAGTGGAAACAGTGCCAGAAGCCAATCCAGTTTTCAGCTCCAGCAGTGTCAGCTGTGCTTGCGCCGATCATTCCTGCTCTGCAGCAAGCAGCCTTCAAATTCTAATCAAACTTATTAAGCCTCATGCTTTAAAGTGATGTTCCTGGCTCAGAAATGCTCAACTAGAACAACTCTAAATCCTTGTGCTAAACTCATTTTTGTAGAAATCTTCCAAACTTTGTTTCTGTTGCTTTCATCAATAAACCTTGATTCATATAGTGAGGTATCAAAATTCTATTTTCTGGATTTAAAATTGAATTTAAATTTAGGGAAATTGGTGTATCATTCAAATTTTTGGAGCAAATAGGAAGCAGATCCAAATCTAAGTCTATCTGACTCCACGTCCATTCTCATAACTACTATGATAAATTATATCATATAATTGAGAGCTATGTGAAACAATGACATGCCTTCACCTAAATATAAGTAACTAAACCAACATTTAAAATTGCCTTGAAGCCCTATAACTTAAACTTATAGTGTGTACATTATTTTCAAATTATACCACATCCTCATTGATGATCATCTTATGATCATGAATGTTCTAGGGCTATTTTCTAGCTTTTAGAGTGAATTTTACACTATCATTATTTATACATCAGTGGAGCTCTCAGTGGTATCTCTGATCTCCCTTTTTTTTCTTTCCTGAGCTGCAGATATGTTGCAATTTAGTGCGATCCATTTTTATTTAAAAGCCATCTCTTCTTCATAGTAAGGAGTAAGACTTACTGCATAACATGTGCATACTGTATAGACAATATAGTATTAAAATGGTTTCAAATAACCACACTATCAAGCAATCTGAGCTGCCAAGGGAGCAGCCAGTGTACTCAAGATAAAACTAGGGTCTAAGATTTAACAAAGGGGAGAGATCACACAGCAGGAGCACTTTGGTGAAGCAGTAGATCTCGACACAGCATAAACAATCCAAACTAGAGGAAACAAAGCCCGGCATGCAGTGATTCATTAGTTCATTAAGTAGAAAGAAAAAGAATACTCTTATTGACTGATGATCTCTTCAGGACAATATCTTTGAGTGTAAAGCTAAGAAACTTGGGGAAAGTGAACATCTAAGAAATGAAGTAACATAAAATGTGAAGGCAAAAGAGGATTGGAAATAATTAATAACAACTGGGGGACAATAGACTGTAGCTACATTGCTTTGGTACCTGACTCAGAACACAGAAGCTTCGTGAATGTGGTGGTTATAGAACGGCATGACAAACCTTGAATTGCTAAAAAGGAAGTGCCTCAATTCAGACCTTATCAATCTGTTGGGACAGATATCACATGCAAGCTAAGATATTGTTTTGGGGTTGGCCCCATCCCTCTCTATTTGTCTATGTCTTATCTAGTCTTTACAATTTTTCCTTGCCCATCTTTCATTCAGACATTGACTGTGCTTCCATTGTATTCCAAACTTGGTATCTCATTTTATCAGCCTTATTATCTAATTATCTACTATTTTATCCTTATCTCATTCTTTATCTTTTAAATCAGTCTTGGTTCAGAAAAACCTGATGGTAATAATACTGCCTGGCTTTGGAAAAGTACTTCTCAAATGAATTCAAGGCTGGCCCTAGATGATTTATCCCTACTGGCATTGATAGGAACCTAACCTAGCCATATTGGAAAGAAATGAGACCAAAAAAAGTGCTTGTTTTGTATTTGTCTACTTTCTGAAATTATTAATGCATGTCAAAAAGTCTAGTTAGCAGTATTCAAGGGACAATAGGCGTTGCTTCTATATATATAGCATAATATCAATTCCATACAATAATTTACTTCCAAGAAAAATGATACATTTACAAGCCAACAAAGAAACTGTGAACTTTTATAAGAGAAGCCTCATCCCAAATAATTCTTGCTAACGTTGAAAATTTCAGTTGTCCTGGCATTAACAGGATAATGGCTTGTGCTCAGGAAGCCAATCTTCTTCACTTTGGAAATATTTTAAAAATGTGGAATTTCCCAT
This sequence comes from Trachypithecus francoisi, assembly GCF_009764315.1. Lineage (NCBI taxonomy): Eukaryota > Metazoa > Chordata > Mammalia > Primates > Cercopithecidae > Trachypithecus > Trachypithecus francoisi. The sequence continues at coordinate 62,649,409 of NW_022681465.1, forward strand.
GTACAATATACTTGTGTGTTTCTGAGAAAAATACTGTCTTCTTAGAATGGACTATATACAAGACACCTGATATTGTGCTAATGACTTAAAATATAATCCACTCCCAACCTATAGTTCTATTTGTCTCAAAACATTTTTTTGATATATAAATTTAATTTGCCAAACTGTTGATGATATGGTCAACCACAACAATATTAAAATAATGTAATGGAAGCATTATACACCCAAAGATATAACTTTCACACTCCTGTAAGTAACTTCTGGAGAATCAATCATATAATAACTAAATATTAAAATGCCTCTCACAGGACTTTAACCTCAAGTAGATAGTACATTGCTACTGAAGCAAATTCAACTCTCTCAAATATTAATTTATGGCAAAGATAATCATTTTTGTTCATTAAGTCAAATTCTTAGGATAGCAATGAAATTTTCATGAATATTTCTGGAATAATTAGAGAATTTCTGTATTTATACCGTGCTGACATCTCATAAATATCACATTGTGCTTTTATCTTCATATGTATTCTTTCCACTAAATATAGAAAAGTGATAATTAGCCTTAGAAATATCCATTAAACATGAAGGAAGATGGTATAAAAAATTAATGTCAAAAATTAATGTCATATGCTTATGATAACGTGCAAAATAGAAATATTTCCAATTATTCAATTGTAGTTATTAATATAGCAAAATGTTGTCTGAATAACATTAAACCCAATAATCACCATAATCTTCAAGAACTAAAGATTTATTAGAGAAATATCATCATGGAAACAAAATATATTATTTGAATTGGAAGAAAAGTTAGTAAGAGCATGATATTCTGAAATTTTTTTTCATAAAATGAATAATAAATGCAAATAATAAGAACAATTTAAAATGCTTAGAGATTACTTAAGACCATATTAAAGTGTAGTATATTTATTTTGTTATAATTTTGTTAGAATTTCTTTATTATATAAGTTTTAAGCATGGGTTAAAAGGGTTAAAAATAAGGTCAAGTTAATACATTTATTAAAACCAAAGTTATTCAACATTAAATAATTTGAACACTAACACACAGACTGTATTCTAGCACTCTGAAATTATAGATACATAATTCTACCATTAAAACCTGTTATAAAATTTTAAAACAAATATTATTTGGATTTATTCTTTCATTCCATAGGCCGCAAAGATAGGCTCACTATAACAACTCATTTCTCGGTACAATGGATAAATTACCTTAATCAAAATTTATTTTTAACTGAAATGTAGCTTTTAAAATGATTTTCTAGAGAGAAAAAGTACACACACCCGTATTCTAGTTAGTAAAGTAGTACATGTACTAAATATGAAAATACAAAAACTGAAATATGATTAAAACAAAATATAAACTTTATTAAAAGTTAAGGATCATTTATTTTTCTTTGCTGAAAACAATATAAATCACGATGAATAATTAGTTAGCTATTAATAAAGAGGAAGCCACTTGATACAATGGCCAGTCATTTGAATGAACTTGGCCAATATAAAAATCCATTTTAAATTGACATGATTATGCTTGGGCATAAATCTCTCTAAATTAAAAAAAAAAAAAATCATACCAAGCATATTCTCGGACCACATTGGAATAAAAATATACCAAGAGGAACTTTCAAAACCACACAATTACATAAACACTAAAAGACTTGCTCCTGAAAGACTTTAGTGTAAACAATGAAATAAAACCTGCAATCAAAAAATTTTTTAAAACAAATGAAAATGGAGACACAGCATACCCAAACCTCTATGATGCAGCTAAAACAGGGTTAAGAGAAAAGTATATATAACACTAAATGCTTACATCCAGAAGATACATCAAATTAACAATCTAACATCACACCTAAAGGTACATATAAAAAAAGCAATAATCACAAAGCTAGCAGAAGAAAGAATTAACTAAAATAAAAGTAGAACTAAATGAAACTAAAACTTAAAAAACTATACATTGAATTGATGAAATGAAAACTTGGTTCTTTGTATAGCTAAACAAGATTGATAGACCCTTAGCTAGATAGCTAGATTAACAACAACAAAAAGAGATAAGATCTAAATAACCACAATTAGAAATGACAAAGGAGACATACAACCAATCCCACAGAAATACAAAAGGTCCTCAGAGGCTATTATGAACACCTCTACATGCAGAGACTAGAAAAACTAGAAGAAATGGATAAATTCCAAGAAAGACACAACCACCTGAGATGGAATTAGGAATAACTTGAAACCCTGAAGACAGCAATAATGTGTTAGTCACGGTTCTCTAGAGGGATAGGATTAATAGAAAAGATGTATATACAAATGCGAGTTTATTAAGGAATATTGACTCATGTGATCACAAGGTGCTGTACCACAATAGCTCATCTGCAAGCTGAGGAGCAAAGAAGCCAGTTGGAGTTCCCAAACCTCAAAAGTACGGAAACCAACAGTGCAGCCTTCAATTTGTTGCAGAAGGCCCGAGAGCCCCTGGCAAATCACTGGTGTAGGTCCAAGAGTCCAAAAGCTGAACAACTTGGTGTCTGATGTTACAGGGCAGGAAGCATTCAGCGTAGGAGAAAGATGGAGGCCAGAAGACCTAGCCAGTCTAGTCCTTCCACATTCCTCTGCTTGCTTTTACCCTAGCGGTGCTGACAGCTGATTAGACGGTGCCCAGTCAAATTAAGGGTGGATCTGTGTCACCCCATTCACTGACTCAAATGTTAATCACTGCTGGCAACACCTTCATAGACACACCCAGGAACAATACTTTGCATCATTCAATCCAATCAAGTGGCAGTTAATATTAACCATCACAAATAACAAGTTCTGAAGTTGAATCAGTAATAACAATAGTAAAAACTGAGCCAACAAAACTCTAGACCAGATGGATTCATAGCCTAATTCTATCAAATGTACAAAAAAGATCTGGAGCCAATTCTACTGAAAATATTCCCAGAAAATCAAGAAGGAGGTATTCCTCCCTTACACATTCTATACAACCAGTATCATCCTGATATCACAATATGACAAAATTACATTGAAAAAAATAAAGCTATAGCCCAACGTCCCTGAGAAATGCAAAGGTCTGTCCCGCAGACCCTGACTCAACGATGGATGAATAAAATACATTGACACACAGATAATCTGCTTTGCCAGTTCAACTGAGCATCCTGTCACTTACAGACTCCACACAGAGTGCTGTAAACAGTTGTGACCAAGGGGGATCAGCCAGCAAGACTCGCATTTATTCAGTAAAGATCAATTGGGAAAGGCTTGAGTCAACACCACTAGAGGGTAATTGACATTGTGGACTTCCCCTGTAGAAAGCAAGTAAGCACCTATGGCAAATAAAAGGTTAGTCTTGGGAAAACAAGTTAGATAAACTACTCTACATTCTTTTGGATTTTGCACCTTAAGCTCTCTGGCTCCGGCAAAGAGACTCTGACTGCCTTCAACCAGACAATCTGAAGCTATAGATAACTCTCAGGCTTTCCAAGAGGGTTTGTGGGTATTACTTTAACTGTCTTTAATATTTTTCCCACCAGCCTGATTGAACCTCCACAGATGAACAAAGATGCAACCCCCCAAAATAAAATTCTAGTAAACCAAATCTAGCAGCACATTAAAAAGCTAATTCAGCACCATCAAGTAGACTTTATGTGATTCGTTACATAAAAATAATTAAGAACATAAACCATGTGATCATCTCAATAGAGGTAGAAAAAGCCTTTGATAAATTCCAATATCCCTTCATGATTAAAAAAAAAAAAACCCTCAACAAACTAGAAATTGAAGGAACATACTTCAAAGTAATAAGAGCCATCTATGACAAACTAACAGACAATGTCATACTGAATGGGCAAAAACTGGAAGCATTCCCCCTAAAAATGGCATCCATATAAAAAAAAGAAAAATTAAAGTGATCACTCCACTGAAAATATGATTCTTTTCCTAGAAAACCATGAAGACTTATCCAAAAAGCTTCTAGAACTGATAAATGACTGTAGTAATGTTTCAGGATACAAAATCAACCTACAAAAGTCAATAGCATTTCTATACATGAAAAATGTTCAAACTGAGAGCCAAATCAAAAACACAATTATTTTTACAATGGCCACAAGAAACGAATTTTTAAAAAACCTTAGGAATACATCTATTCAAGGAGGAGAAAGAACTATGTAAGGACAACTACAAAATGCCCAAAATGCCGCTGAAGGAAATCATATATAATACATTAAAAATAAAAAACTATGCTCATAGATTGAAAAATCAACATTATAAAATGTCCATACTACTCAAAGCAATCTACGGATTCAATGCTATTCTGATCAATACCAGTGTCATTCTTATCAAATTACCAGTGTCATTTTTCACAGAATTAGAACCAAAAAATTCTTCAATTCATATGGAGCTAAAAAGAGCTTTGAAAACTAAAGAAATGCTGAGCAAAAAAACAAAGCCAGACATCGCATTAACTGACTTCAAGCTATACTACAAGTCTATAGTAACTAAAACAGCATGGTACTGCTACAAAAATAGACACATAAACCAATGGGAACATAATAGAGAACCCAGAAATAAAACCGCACACCTATAACCAACTGATCTTAGGAGAAGTCAACAAAAACAAGCAATGGGAAAAGGATTCCCTAGTCCCTATAGTGCCAGGAAAACTGGCTAAACATGAACAGAAGAATGAAACTGAACTCCTACCTATCGCCATATACAAAACTTAACTCAAAATGGATTGAAGACTTAATGTGTTTTTGGATATGTGTTTTAGAATAACTTTAGAATGGTTTTGATAAAATAATAATAATAATAATTTATTCCTGGCAAGACTAGTGTCTGTGAGTGTTTGCATGCTCTCTCCATATCCGGGTGGGTTTTTTCCAGCTTTTCTAGTTTCCTTCAGTATACCAAAGCTGCATACTTTAGGTTCAGTGGAATGTGTCTGCCTGTTTCCAATCTGAGCGAGTGGGAAGTGTGTGTAAGCACACTCTGCAATGGGATGGAATCCTGATCAGGGCTGATTTATCACCTTGTGCCCTGAGGATAGGCTCTGGGAGTGATCGTGAACTTGAATAAGCAGGTTGGAAAATGAATAAGGGAATAAATAAAATGATTGCAAAATAAAAATTTGTAAAATCTATGAAAAAATACAGATGCATGACAATAAATAGTATGGTACAAATACACTCAAAAAATAAACTGGTGTGATTAGTGTAAATATAATAAAATAAAACTACGGTGTCAAGATCAAGTTATAAACATAGCTAAATAGATGAGCAGTAAGTGTATATTTTAGTCTTAAAAAGAAAAAACAACTTACGTCAACTTTTGTGCTTTAACAGGAACTACAAATATAATTAAATGTCAAATGAAAAATTAAGGAAATCTACAATTCATGATAAAAATTGAGATACTCACTGTGTAAAAAACACTGTAATTAGTCTAGGATGAATAGCACCATAGAAAAATGGAAGATCAATATTCATTTCACAACACAAGAAACACAAATAGACAAAGCACATAAGAACATATACATATGGAAGATTATCTCATATTTGGGCATGTTTCGTATATAATTTTACCTTCTGTATGAGTAAACAAAGTGATACAGAAGCTGTTTGCTTATCTAATTGGTGAAGGTGAAAAAAAATGCAGCTTGTTGATTATTACACAAAATGCTACTCTAATTCCCTGCCAGTGCTAGAGAGTGAATTATTATACAGCTGTCAAAGCACAAAACTGCACCAAAGTTATTCAGGTAAGGAAGACTTTACGGAAAATGACTGTGACAGGGAAGAGAGACCAGAACTCAGACTGAACTTCATGGACATAAAGGGAGTTTATTAAAAGTCAAATTATGGGGGAGTTTTAAGAGCTGTGGTGAGGGAATCAGAGGCCATTTGTGTTTTCTAATTGGCCTCACCAAAAATAAAAGTAAACTTTCTTTTACCGTCATAACAGGAGATAGTATTACAACTTTGAGCAAAATGCCTCCTACCCTCCCAGGAAGAATGGGAAATGCTGTATTCTTTCATGATTACATTTCAAAGGGATGTCTCACATGTTTTTGAGAAAGACATTCTTGGGTTGCAAAATTGGCAAGAGGCCTTTAAAAACATTTGCATACTTAAAGAGGCAGAAAAAGAACTTGCCATTACACATCTTCTAAAATAAATATTCTAAGTAAAGGGAGGAGAGTGACCTCTGTGGTTAGTTCATCTGGATTCCCTCAGGAATAGGGTGAGAGGGAGGTCGGGCCTAGAGGCCAGAAAAATCGTATGTAAAGTTTAGTCAAGCTGAGAGGAATGTTAAAGACTCTTGGTCATACCTTACTAAGGGATCATTTTAATACATTGCTTAAAATACTCAAGGCATTCTGTGCCATCTAAGTAGAATAAGATTTTTATTCAGTTATTCTAGGGAAAACATTAGTTAGCTGTGTATACTATGTATGCAGGAGGAGTATGTTGCCTGAACGGAGTCACAACATCATGGTAATCTGCTCCTGGCAGAAACTGTGATGGATCTGGTGAGTTCTGACTGAGTTTCTGAACCAGAGATAAGCATTTGAAATCTGTATTTTAACTTTCTGTAGTACAATGTGGTACTGTATGAGGGGAACAGAAGTCTTATGGTTTCAATAATTTATTTAAATATATTATAGAATTGATAAAAATAAGCCACTTTTATGTGATACTAGGTGTGTCAGACCCCAAGCTCAGCACTTCACAAAAATCATATTTTAAATCTCACAAAATTCCAATAGTAAGGATATTGACATCCCTAGTTATAAATATGGAAACTAAGGTTATTAATTTCTTGAAGATCCAAGAGTTAGTAAAGGAAATGACTTAGTCAAAACTTGATTGTTCTAATTTTACAATACCTCTTAGACATTGTGTTTGTTCTCCAGAATCAAAGTCATTATCAAATATTTGTAAGTATCTGTTCAAAACTTTCTGTGAGTCTAAGTTAATGTAAGATCTTGAATATGTTATGCTATGATAACTAAAGATCTGAGGAATTTCTACATATTGGGGAAAATATCAAAAATACCTTCTATAATAACATTGCATTGAAAAGATGTATTGCTGTAGGATGGATCAATGAAAGCTTTGGAAAATCAAGACTACAAATAAAATATTCCTCAAAGCTAATCTTTTGTGTAATATTTACTATGCAATTTCTCAGTAATATTGTAGCTTTCATCCCTACCAGAAAACATATATGAAGCAAAATTTCACTGAAAAAAGTGAAAATAATAATACAAAATACGTGCAAGTTTACAGTACGATAAATTGCTTTTAATAGACAATTTTGAATAGCTCAGAGGGAGGAGACCAACCCTCATATTGCCTTATGCCCAATTGCTGCCTCCAAAGAAAGAAGAAGTAAAAACTAAAAGGCAGAAATGGAATCCACAAGCAGACAGCCCGGCGCCACACCCTGGGCCTGGTAGTTAAAGATAGACCCCTGACCTAATCGGTTATATTACCTATAGTTTACAGACATTGTAAAGAAAAGCACTGTGAAAATCCCTGTTCTGTTCTGTTCCGTTCTAATTACTTGTGCGTGCAGACCCCAGTCACATACCCCCTGCTTGCTCAATCTATCATGACTCTCTCACACGGACCCCCTTAGAGTTGTGAGCCCTTAAAAGGGACAGGAATTGCTCACTTGGAGTTCCCAGCTGAATAAAGCCCTTCCTTCTTTAACTCGGTGTCTGAGGCGTTTTGTCTGGGACTTGTCCTGCTGCAAGATGATATTTATTAATTGAAAACAATTTAACATGCTAGACACTGAAATATAAAAATATTCTAAATCATTAAACATATTTATAGCCAGTTTAGCTTAAGATGTATTTCATTAATTGTCATTTTCTAAGATTAAGATTATAACAATTGACTGGGCCCACAAAATTTTCAAATGTTGGGCCTGAAAAAGTTATGGGTGCTCAGAGAAAAAGTATAAGTTACAGTCTTAAACTGTCTTCAGTTATGTCATAAATTAATTAATATATCTTCTCAATTATATCTAAACGTCAAGATCAGATCTTCATTTGAAATGAAAGTGTCACTCTATAGAATAAATTTAATTCAGAGAATGTCATTTGTTAATGTATTTTCTGGATCACAATAAGAAAATTATGCAACTATTTTACGTAAATTCAATTATATAGAATATGTTCTAATTGATATTATTTATGATCTGATCCAGTAAGTTTAGAATCATAAATGTAATAGTAATAATAAATTTATCTGCTATCTTTATTGACTCATCAATTTCAAGTAGTCAAAATAATTTTAAAAACATATATTCCAAACTGCATAACCACTCCAATAATTTCATTCTTACTACCTGGAGGGTTTTATGTGTCTTGTCTTGTTTTGTTTTTATTTTTTTAAGTTTTGTTTTATAGAGTTGCATGAAGGAAAAATAAGCAGAAATAAATTTATGGATTAGCATTATAAAAAACGGATAAGTAGCTTTAAGTGGGTAACATATTTGAAATTTCTGCCAGTAGTTCAGGAAACAATATTCGTCAGGCATCATTTCTGAGATTTTTCTTTTGATTCTTATCTTATTCAAGTTGTATAACCTTAAAATTGGAATGAATTAACAGATAGCATATTGAAATTTACTATTTGGCCAGGCACAGTGGTTCATGCCTGTAATCCCAGCATTTTGATCCGAGGCTGGCGGATCACGAGGTCAAGAGATGGAAACCATCCTGGCCAAAATGGTGAAACCCTGTCTCTTCTAAAAATACAAAAATTAGTTGGGCGTAGTGAAAGATGCCTGTAGTCCCATCTTCTCAAGAGGCTGAGGCAGGAGAATCACTTGAACTCTGGAGGCGGAGGTTGTAGTGAGCTGAGATCACGCCACTGCACTCCAGCCTGGAGACAGAGCGAGACTCGGTCTCAAAAAATGATAATAATACATAAAATAAAATAAATACATAAATAAAAGAAATTTACTATTTCAGAGCAAATAAAATCAATATTTAAAGATCTTATAAAACTTATTTTTAGGATAAGAGATTGTTTTTGTTTCCCTTCACTAGGAAAACAGACTGTTATCTACCTATCTTTCAGTATACAATGCTTTAGATGGCAACAAACTTTAGTATAATGGTCTATCTTCTACTAAGAGACGTAAATATTTTAAAAGACAGATGTGTTTTGTTAAAGTGTAACTTATTGGAAAGTTCTCTTAATCAGTGAAGTAATCATAAAAGAAGTCTATTTTAAAAGGAAAAGTGAAGTGGTAGCTTTGTATAGCAGAGGACCTAAAAGAGATTTAAATTTTATAATGTTTGTTAAGCCTGCATTTCCTCGATGTCTCCTGCACTACTAGAGAATAAAAGCTTCTGAATTAGAGCTAAAGAAAATTATCCTCTAATCAGGGGTATTATATATTAAATGATAAGCTAGTAATATGCTTTGTTTGGGTTTTGATTTATTTAATAAAAAAGAAAGTGTTTGTATTATATAAAATCTACTTAAAAAATTTTTTAAGTCTACATAACTTTTTAGTAATTGGAATTTTCATCTAATTTCCAAGGAAGACAATATTTGTTCAGTTTCAGTTGACATTTTCCCCAATATCTTATAGCATTGAATTCATATTTTTATCCCCTTTTGTACTGTTTCTGTACTCTGAAAAGCTACTATTAAGTTGGTGGTGTGTATGAAAGTCGATGGTGTTCAAAAATATATGGAACTTCTATGTTTCTTTGCTGAGGTTAAGTTTTAAGAAGTAAATAAATAAGACAGTATCATCTGTAAATGTCTGTTAAATGTGGATTATGGTGATTTTATTAAAAATTGATATACACTTGTAGAATTACGTATTCGAGTCTGTTCTGTCACTTAGTAGCTATGATAACTTGGGCAAATCAAGTTTCTCTTATCAGTAACCACACCTAACAATATGGGGCAGTCATGTAAATAAAATATTAGCCTTTTCTCCTCTATTTGGAAACTATTTATCCTTTATATTTATCTGTAACTATTAAACCTGCCATCAAAAACACATTCAAATCAGGTGTTCTCGCTGTTGAGTGTAAAGGCGGGCACTGTAAAAAAGTGAAGAAAAACAGGGAACGTATGTATCCCAAAGCTTTTCCAAGGCAGCTTCAAAATCTAGGTTGCTAAAGAATAGAAAATTGGTCCAACAAATCAAGTCATAAATGAAATTAAACTAAGCAAATGGTTAGTTAAAACTATATTATTTACACACACACACTCATTACTACATTTGAAAGATTTTGTTCCTAGTCATTCACAATCATTTGTAATTTGCAAGTAATATAGTTTAGATCTGTGTTCCCACCCAAATCTCATCTCAAATTGTAATCCCAAGGTGTTGAGGGAAGGACATGGTAGGAGGTGAATGGATCATGGGGGTGGTTTTCCCCATACTGTTTTCGTGATAGTGACTGAGATTTCGTGAGATCTGATGGTTTTGTAAGTGGCAATTTCCCCTGTACACTCTCTCTCTCCTGCTGCCTTGTGAAGAAGACACTTGCTTCCTCTTTTGCCTTCCACCATCATTGTAAGCTTCCCGAGGCCTCCCCAGACAGGTGAAACTGTGAGTCAGTTAAACCTCTTCCTTTAAAAATTACCCAGTCTCAGGTATTCATTTTTTTTTTCCAAGGTGGAATCTTGCTCTGTTGCCCAGGCTGGAGTGCAGTGGCACCATCTTGGCTCACTGCAACCTCCGCCTCCTGGGTTCAAGCGATTCTCCTGCTTCAGCCTCCTGAGTAGCTGGGACTACAGGCTCATGCCACTACACCCAGATAATTTTTGTATTTTTAGTGAAGACAGGGTTTCACCATTTTAGCCAGAATGGTCTCAATCCCCTGACCTCTTGATCCACCCGCCTCAGCCTCCCAGAGGGCTGGGATTACACACGTGAGCCACTGCACTTGGCCCTCAGGTATTCTTTACAGCAGTGTGAAATTGGACTAATACAGAAAATTGGTACTAAGAGAGTGTGGCACTGCTATAAGGATAACCTGAAAATGTGGAAGTGACTTTGGAACTGGGTAATGGGCAGACATTGTAACCGTTTGGAGGGCTCAGAAAAACACAGAAAGATGTAGGAAAGTTTGGATGAGGAACTTATTGGGAAATGGAGTAAAGGCCCTCATGTTATGCTTTACCAAAGAGACTGGTGGTGGTTTTCCCCTACATTAGAGATCTGTGGAACTTTGAACTTGAGAGAGGTGAGTTAAGGTATCTGGTAGAAGAAATTTATAATCAGCAAAGCATTCAAGAGGTGACTTGGATTATTGTAAAAGTGTTCAGTTATATCAATCCACAAAGAGATGACTTGAAATTGAAACTTATGTTTAAAAGGGAAGTAGTTCATAAAGGTTTGGAAAAGTTGCAGCCTGACCATGTGGTAGAAAAAAAAAACCCATTTTTTGGGAAGGAATTCAAGCTGGCTCCAGAAATTTGCATTAAGTACTGAGGAGCCCAATGTTAGTTGTCAAGACAATAAGGAAAATGTCTCTAGTGCATGTCAGAGACCTTCATGGAAGCCCCTAAGGTATTCCTTATAGCAGTGCAAGACCTGACTAAAACGGTAAGCCAGTTTCATTTATTTAAAACAGCTTGGAGACTCAGCTATTATATGTTTGGAAAATAATGACTACAACTAATGCAACTTGACCCAATAGACATCTATAGAAAAAGGACATGCCACCCAAAAACAACAGAATAAATATTCATCTCAAGTGTATATTAAGGATTCTTTATGCTAGAACATCTGCTGGGCCGTATAAAAAACTTTAATACTGGTATCATACAGAGTAAATTCTCCATACACAGTAAGGAATATAAAATTAAAATAAATAATAAAAAAATTTGGAAATTTTGAAAATATGTAGAAATTAAGTCTCACACTTATAAATAATCAATAGAGTGAGAAAGAAATCACTGTAAATTTCAAAAATACTTTGAGATGAATTATAATTAATGCACATTATGCCAACACATATGGAATACCACTAAAACAATGCTGAGAGGAAAATTTGTAGTATTAATTTCCTATACTAATCAAAAAGAATTATCTTAAATCAGTAACCTTGTCTTTCATCTTAAGACACAGGAATAAAAAGCAAATTAAACCTAAAGCAAACAGAAACAAAGGTAATAATAATAGTTAGAGTGAAGAATAATCAAAGAAAGCACAGAAAAACAGTAGAGAAAATTAAAAACAACAAAAGTTGTTTTTATGAAGTGAGTGACAATATTTAGAAACTTGGTTAGACTGTCCAAGATGAAAAGAGTGAATATTCAAATTACCAAAATTAGTAATGAAAGAAAGTAATTTCTACTGAGTTTCCAGAAATAAGAGTGTAAAAATATACTATTAACAATATTTGCCAACAAATTAAATAAACTGAGTTGAATAGACTAGAAATACAAATATACATACTACAAAATTTCCTCAAGAGGAAACAGAACGTATAAATAGCCCTAATAACTAATCAAGTGATTAAATTAGTCATTCAAAAACTTCCCAGGGAGAAAGCTCCAGACCCAGATGCCTTCAGTGGTAAGTTCTAAAAAATATATCTAAAGAAATTTATTCCAAATCCTCACAAACTTTCTAAAAAATAGACAAGGAGGGAATAATTCCTACTTTATTAATAAGGCCAATATTACCCTTATCAAAACTACAGGAATAAATCGCAAGAAAAAAAGAAAACCAGACAGATTCTCGTGAATTGAGCATAAAAATCCTCAGCAAAATATTAGCAAACAGAATTTAGCAATAAAAAAGGTTTGTACAACATGACTATATGGCATTTATCTCAGGTTTAATATCTGAAAATTAATTAATGTAATACATTATACGAATATAATAAACAAAACCATGTGATCATCTCAGTAGCTGCAGAAAAAAAAACACTAGACAAAATACAAAACCCCTCTGATTAAAATATAAGTGTTCTACATACTAGCAGTACAGGAAAGTATCTTAGGCTGTCATGTACAGAAAAGCCACAGTTCATATCATATTTAATGGTGAAAGACTGAACGTTTGCTTCCTAAGGTCAGAAACAAGAATAGAATGTCTACTCTCACTTGTTTTATTTAACATTTTATCGGAGGTTCTAGCTTAGTTTAGAGGTTCTAGCTTGGGTTCCAGCTTGGGTTAAAATTCTTGCAAGAATTTTAAAGGAAACAGTTTCAGATTAGAAAGGAAGAAATAAAACCACATCTATTTGCAGACAATAGTCTTATATATAGAAAAAATCCCTAGGAATCCACTACAATAAAAGCAACTGTTAGAACTAATATAGTAGTTAAGTAAGCTTATATAATTTCAACATAAAGAAATCAATTGTATGCCTAAATTATCAGTGAATGTACATTAAGCTACAATTATTTAGTCAATTTCAGTTTTTTTTTTCAACTTTTATTTTAGAATCAGGCCATACATATGCAGATTTGTTACAAAGGTATATTTCAGTAATGTTGAGATTTTGAGTATGATTGAATTGGTCACCCAAGTACTAAGCATAGGACCCAATAGTTTTTCAACCCTTTCCCCCTCCCTCCACTCTTCTTGTGTTCCCCAATGTCTATTATTTCTATCTGTATGCCTGTAGGTGAAAGAGATCAAATGAAAAGACTAAAAGGCAGAAATGAAGTCCACAGGCAAACAGCCCAGGCGGCGCCCTGACAGCCCGGGCGGCGCCCTGAGCCTAGTTAAAGGTCGACCCCGGACCTAACCGATTAAGGTTATCTATAGACTCCAGACATTGTAAGGACAAACGTTGTGAAAGTCTCTGTCCTGCTCTAATTACCAGTGTCTGCCACATATCTTAGTCCTGGGCCCAGTACAAACACAATCCTCTATTTTGTCCCAACTTCCTGAGCCCAACGCAAATACATCCCCCTCCCCACACATCTCAGAAACACCACCTAGAGAGCCCCTGATAAGGTCACAACTGTTTGTAGTTTTACTAAATGCACGGGAACAAATAGAAACTGTTAATTGTATTAACCAAATTACCAGTTGTGATGCTGCAACCAAAAGAATTCCTTTGTACCTCTGTAACCTTACATATCCTGTATGCATCGGGTTATAAAAAGCGGGCACATGCATCATTCGAGGCCCTCTTGTATGTTGTGGAACGGAGGGACCAAGTTCGAACTTGCATTAAAGATCCTTGCCGCTTGGCTTTGACTCTGGACTCTGGTGGTCTTCTTCGGGGAACAAACGGTCTGGGCATAACATAGGTACCCATGGTTTAGTTCTCACTTATAAGTGAGGACATGCAGTATTTGGTTTTCTGTTTTTGCATTAGTTTGCTTAGCATAATGGCCTCCAGCAGCATCTATGTAGCTGCAAATGACATAACTTCATTTTTTATGGCTGTGTAATATTCCATAGTGTATATGTACCATATTTTCTTTATCAAATACACTGTTCATGTGTTGATTCCATATTTTTTTTTTCTATTGTGAATAGTGCTGCCATGACTATATGGGGACGTGTGTCTTTTTGGTAAAATGATTGAGCTCTCTTTGAGTATATACTCCATAATAGGATTGTTGGGTCAAATGGTAGTTCAATCTTAGTTCTCCACAATGGCTGAACTAATTGACATTTCCACCAACAGTGTATATGTGTCACATTTTCTTCACAGACTTGCCAATACCTATTATTATTTGACTGTACAAAAATGATTCTGACTGCCCTGAGAATGTATCTCATTGTGGTTTTGATTTGCATTTCCTTGATGACTAATTACGTTGAATATTTTTTCATGTTTGTTGACTGCTTATATGTCTTCTTTTGAAAAGTGTCTGTTCTTGTACTTTGTCCACTTTTAGTGGGGTTGTTTTTTGCTTAATGATTTGTTTAAGTTTCTTATAGAATCTGGATATTAGTCCTTTGTTGGATCATAATTTATGATTTTTTTTTTCACATTCTGTAGGTGGTCTACTTACTCTGTTGATAGTTTCTTTTTCTATGCAGAAGCTCTTTAGTTTACTTAGTTCCCACCTGTCAATTTTTGTTTTTGTTGCAATTGCCTGTGGGGACTTAGCCTTAAATTCTTTCCCAACATAGATATTGAGAAAGGTATTTCTTAGGTTTTACTTCAAGAATTTTTATAATTGTGGACCTTACATTTAAGTATTTAATTCACCTTGAGTTAATTTGTGTATATGATGATGATACATCATATGGCATCCAGTTGGATGGTAAGGGGTCCAGTTTCATTTTCTGCACTAGGAAATAATAAAGTTAGAAATATGTTTAACAAAAGTCAGATAATCTATTGTATAACTATACAAAACAGTTGTGAAAGAAATTACAAACCTATGTTTGTAATCACATCTCATGTTATGGGTCAGAAGACAATATTGTTAAGCCAGAGCTAAAGTTATAAAATTCTTGGAAGAAAATATTGGAGTAATCCTTTGTTAACTTGAGTTAAGTGAAGGCTTCTTTAGATAAAACATCAAAAGTGCAAGTAACAAAAGGAAATTATAGATAAATTAGATTTCAACAACATTAAAAATTCTGAGTATATATTTCACCAAAGAAGAAACATAAATGAGCAAAAAGTACATGAAAATGTGTTCTACATCATTTATTATGAAAGACACAATGAAATACTGCTTCATGCTCAATAAGATGACCATAATTAACCAGATGGATCTTAACATGTGTTGGTGAAGATGAGGATAAATTCAATACATATATTAACAGCTAGAATATAAGATAGTGCAGCTACTTAAAAAAATTCTGGTAGTACTCCAAACATTAAATAGAATGACTATATGGCCTAGCAAAATTTTACTGCAAGGTATTCATTCAAGAGAAATAGAAACACTTGTCTGCACACAATCTTTTACACAAATGTTTATAGCAACATTATTTGTAGTTTCTCAATAGTGTAAACAAATCAAAAGTCCATCAGCTTATAAATGGTTCAGTAGACTGTTGTATCTTCATTCAGTGAAGTAGAGAATTATCTGCCAGTAAAAAGGAATGAAGTATAAATGCATGCTCAAACATGGATGAATGTTGAAAATATTATGATAATTAAAGCCAGTCACTAAAATGTGAATTTATTTTTAAAAATGAAAAAAGTAAGTCACACATATATTGTGTGTGAATCAATTTATAATGTCCAGAAAAGACAAATCTATAGTCCCATATCTCTAAAATCAATTTGAAATTATTAACACTTTCACTATTTTCAAGTTACATGCCATTTTTATTAGATCTTAAGTGGTTATCTATTTCTATCATTACAATACGGTTTAAAGCAATAGTAGAGAGGGTTTTGTCATGTATTTAGAAATACAAATTATATAATTTAATGTGTTTTCAGTCTGGTTACAAAAATGACATTTTCTGGCTGGGCGCGGGGGCTCACGACTGTAATCCCAGGGCTTTGGGAGGCTGAGGCGGGTGGATCACGAGGTCAGGAGATTGAGACCATCCTGGCTAACATGGCGAAACACAGTCTCTACTTAAAAAATACAAATAATAATAATAATAATAATAATAATAATTAGCCGGGCATGGTGGTGGGTGCCTGCAGTCCCAGCTACTCAAGAGGCTGAGGCAGGAGAATGGTGTGAACCTGGGAGGCAGAGCTTGCAGTGAGCTGAGATCGCAGCAGCTGCACTCCAGCCCAGGCGACAGAGTGAGACTTCGTCTCAAAAAAAAAAAAAAAAAACAGATGACATTTTCTGAAGGCTTCTTATGAACTAGGCAGGTGTGAAAAGCAATAAAGGAATGGGTGCTGTATAAAAGAACAATAAAAAGATAAAAAGCGATAAAGGGGGATGCAATATAATCCTCTTTCCCACTTCTTTCAGAATATTTGAAGACCTAATAGAAGGCTTTGCTTTAGAAGTGAAGAAGTTCAACTCCAATAAACCTAAAGACTTTATCTAACTAGCCAAGCAAATTAATGAAGAGTTGAAATAAGAACCAAGATTTCATAATTCTGTATTCAGTGAATTTGTACTTCAGTCTGATGGCTGAAGGATGTTTAGCTGTTTTACACACTACAGTATTGTTCAACTGGAAATCATATCTGTACAAAAAGTGTGAACTGCTTCTGAATTTATTTTTGAATATGTATTCATAATTTATACTATTCTTTTCACTCATTATATAAATATTTGTTGAGTAAGTTTATTAGTTTGGCAAGTGCTTCTTTTTTTAGAGGAATTGACCATTCTTTCCATTCCAATTATGTCGTTAAAGGACGCCAGATTCAGTGTTACACACTCTCGATGCTTGAGTTTTTGCACAATGATTGAACATAAATGAGTATATACACAAGTAAAGATAGAGTACATAACAAGAAGAGGGTCTCATTCTAACGAGAAGCTTTGAGTATATGAGCCTTGATATACACATAGTTGTGTCTGCATTGAAAAATACATACAAGAAGTGAACTAACATGTAAATGGCTTCTAATGGTGTTGGGGTCCCTAAACTCAGTTATATTTGAGTTTTATTTCACAATTGTTTTAGTCTCATATCTCTAAAACCAATTTAAAATTATTAACACTTTTGCTATTTTGTTATTATACTCTTGTTTTATGTTTCTATAATCATTTTCCAGTAAAAATCACGGTTAAAAAAAAAAGTCATAATTGAAAATGTGTAAAATTAACAGCACTGTCTCCTCTAGTGTGTGCTTTGGGTTGGTGGCAAATTTTTCCTATGGATGTTCTCTGTCTGTAATAATTTCGCTTCACTCAAAGTCATTGTTGCAGCACCACTCTGGCAGCCCATGAAAAACACCATGATCCCATTTTGAAAATTCTGCCATGACCTGAGAATGTATTCCTTGCCAAGCCACCCTCTGAAGGTTTGGAACTGACCATGGAGCCATAAAATGATCATGATGATGAAAATCCTGCAGATTCCAGGGTATCTGGTTCAACTCATTATCAGTGGAAGATGGAAGGAATGAGACAGAGAAAGCATTACGAGAAATGTAGACCAGACCACCCCTGATAATGCTAGAAGATCTCACCCACTACAGAAAACTTAGAAATTTCAAAGATTCTCCAAAGAGCAAGGCTGCTGAGGCGCACAGATCAGGACAGAGATATACCTGTGTCTTAGTGAAGTACTGAATAATGAAAAATGAAAGACAAATTTAATAAAATCTGTACAGAACATGAATCATATATCAGTGTGTAACTGTTACTTAAAGGAGCTTTATGTGTTGCTCCATATGTGAAATAATAAACCAAATTTGAGATATGAAAGCATTAATTCAATACATTTTATTATTTTTCCCACACTGTATAAGCCATTTGAATATGACTTCTGTTCAACTCAGTATTTTCTTTCCATGGTCCTTTATAAATACAATCGCATCCAATGTTGCTGACAAATTCTCTAAGAGGAAAAGTGACTGCTTTTATTAAATTTGCTATGATAGAATAAAAGAGGGGACTGTCACTTAGAAGATCAAGGCAGAAGGGTCAATGGAAGAAGTCTGAACAGTATGCATTTGGCTTTTACCTAAGCCCACACTATTTGGCGGTGTTTTGGGCCACAAATTGAAAGTATCTTGTAAATGTTAAAAGGTGCTTATGATATTTGACACATTTTCTGATTACTTAAATTCTCTGTACCAAAACTGGGAAAATTTAATATTAAACTTCTATGTATTAAAAAGAATCCCAGCGAGAAAGAGATTAATTGAATAATTTGATTTCAAAGATACAGAAAATTTGCACTGTACCTAATACACTTAAGTTAGTACTTAAAACTAAAATTATTCAGACTGGGCATGGTGGCTCATGCCCGTAATCCCCACACTTTGGGAGGCCGAGACAGGTGAATCGCTTGAGGTTAGGAGTTCGAGACCAGCCCAGCCAACATGGTGAAATCCTGTCTCTATTGAAAATGCAAAGATTCGCCGATGAGGTGGTGTATACCTGTAATCCCAGCTACTTGGGAGGCTGAGGCAGGAGAATTGCTTGAACTCAGGAGGCGGAGGTTGCAGTGAGCCGAGATTGCATGACTGCACTCTAGTCTGAGCAACAGACCAAGACTGTATCTCAAAAAAAAAAAAAAAAAAAAAAAAAAAAAAGGAAAAGAAAACCTAGAATTATCCTACATAGGATTAGGTAGTTACTCTTTTCTTTACTTTGTCTTCTGATTGCTAGGTAGTCACACTTAGTTGTGAAGAACACAGTACAAATAGTAAATGGTTCAAAATAGCCTCCTTGAAATGTAAATCCCTAAGAGTATCCATCAAACAAATACACACACACACACACACACACACACACACACACATATATAATCAAAAATTATCATTCAAAGTTTATATCCTATTTCTTTCTTTCTTTCTTTTTTTTTTTTTTTTTTTTAAGTTGAAGAAGTCTCACTCTGTCACCCAGGCTGGAGTACAGTGGCATGAACTTGGCTCACTGCAACCTCTACCTCCTGGGTTCAAGTGATTCACCTGCTTCAGCCTTCCCAGTAGCTGGGATCACCAACGTATGCCACCATGACCAGCTAATTTTTTTGCATTTTTAGTAGAGACAGGGTTTCACCATGTTAGCCAAGCTACTCTTGAACTCCTGACCTCAAGTGATCCATCCACCTCTCAAAGAGCTGGGATTACAGGCGTGAGCTGCCGCGCCCTGCCTATATCCTGATTTTTTATGTAAACTGTCTGTAGCTGTTAATAGAATATGTTCCACTCTGTTTTAAAACTACCAAAATTATTAATTTAAATTTCTGTCACATTATAGGTTTTATCATTTGTAAAAATAATTTAATAATACAGATGATTTAAAAAATAGAGAATCATGCACTATAATAAAATGACACATTTTATGAGAATTATCCTGTAACAATACGATTATCACAAGTTATTTAAATCAAAGTAAATTAATGATAGAGTTTTTTATTTTTAATATTAGTAAGAAATCAGAAGACATCCTGCCTTGTATAAACTTAATTTGATGATAATATTTTAAATATCCCTTAAGTATAAGTTGGAAAATATAATAATAAAGTTTATTTTTTATTGTCTTCTTCACAGAGTCATGAAACAGGTTGATCATTTTATATTTAATTAATATATATTAGTTCATTAGCAATCATTTGATAAAAATATTTCTTTAGGCACTAGTAATTTTTTAATTTACCATGTATAAATACATCGTTAAGATTATATTTTTATTAATTTTGCCATGTTTTATCATCTTCTCTTTTAACTGTAGACCATAGGAATTATATACTACATAATTTGATTGGTATAACTGTTGAAGATACTTTGCAGTAGATCAACGTTCCTAACAGTGTCAGTTAGCCATTGCTGCTCATAAAGTACATCCAACACTTAGTTCCTTAAAACACAACTTTCTTAACTCACAATTCTATGGATGGACTAGGATTCTTTGTGCATCTATAGTCAGTTGTGCTAATCTTAGCCTGACTCTTTCACAAGTCTTGGGCTTCACCTGGGGAAGCTGAACTGAGTTCACACTCATCCCTGTGATTTCTCATCCTCCAGCAGGGCAGGTTAGATCATTCACACAGTGGAGGCAATGGTCCTAAGAGAATGGAAAGATACATAGTCTACTGAGCACTAGACTCAGAATCGGCACAGTGTAACTTCTGTTCCATTCCATTGGACAAAAGAGCTCACAAGGCACAGAGGATATGAAAATAGACTTCACCACAGTGAACATGGAAGCTGCACGGTTACATTGTAAAACATGTGGATACAAATAGCATTGGAGAAATAGCACCAATTGTGTACTCAGTCTACCCTACAGCCAAAGCCTGACTTCCAAATTATAGTAACTCACATGTCATGTCTCTTAACTTACCATCTGCTCCCCCAAATAGCCACTACATTGAAAATACTTGTATTGGGTAAGAAAGGTATTTAGAAAGACCCAGATAAGCAAATATTGATCATTTCTATGATTAGAAATCTTACCCTCAGAGATGTCTATTACTGTTTTGTATTTGTGAATTTTTGACAGTGTAACCTTTAGCATCTGCCCAAAACTACTGGCTAACATGACGTTAACTGGCATAGTTGTGTTCTAAGTCAACACTTAAAGTTGTATATCAACAAAAGAGGGAGGAGAAGGCTGTTTTTTTTTTATTATTATTATTTGCATCCTATATCATTATCAACTTACTTACAAGGAACACGACTACATGTGCTCATAGATATAGATACACACACATACACATATATGGACAAAACACGCCTACACATACAATTATACAATGTGAATACTCTATATCCACAGTTTCTTATAATTTAAATTTGAAATTCATCACATTAAGAGAAGGTTAAATATGCACTGATCTTTTGGCTTGCTTTGGCCAACACATTGCAGCCAAAATGGCAGTTTGCCAATTCTGAACCCATGTGTCAGAAGACCTTACTCATTTCGCCTAGCCTTCTTGGAACCTTGCTGTTCCGGCTAGGCTGACAGAATCTTATGATAAGACATCCACATCCAGGTACTTGACCTTACTAGCTAATACTTAAGCAAACACTAGATATGCAAATGAATCTGCTGGAGGCCATCCAGTATCAAGTAACCCATCAACTAACCACATACATGTGAGTAAGCCAAAATGAGATCACTTAGACCTGACTGATTGCTTACAGTGCTCAAATTAGCAACAGATTGGTGGGGGAAAATACTGTTCTAACATTAAGCCACTAGCCTTTAGCATCATTTTTTATAACAAAAACTAATAGATATGACTGTACATACTCATGTTAAAGATGCTAAAAAATAGAAATGAAAGACATTATTCAGGTATATAGGAATCATTACTCCTATGAGTGACTGACAGATGACTTTAAGAATTTTGTAGTTTTTAAATACCTTTTTAACTCGGGTGTATTTTTGGTCCCCTGTATAATTTTAATATTATATTCTCAAAGTTGACTCAAATGGAATGACCAGTGTGCAAACAAGTACATACTGATGATCTAATTCCTTCAGGGCATCTACATTTTAAATCATAGCCTAACATATGCATTGCCAAGATATTCAGTTACTAGTTTGGATTCTTCTCTGCTAGACCTATTATTTTGCTTTAGTCAGATACTCTGTGAATTTGAATTAGGCCTCCCTTGGTTTTTTCACCTGTCAAACTCTATCCTATTATAACAACTTCAAAAGCTTAACTATCTTCTCTGACCTAATTTTTTCTCAAGTGGCCATATAAAAGGGAGTGAAAAATAAATTATGAAACCATCATTTGCTACACAAGTGAATAAATATGAGAAGAGGTTAATGAGAGGACAAAGATCAAACAAGCTCAACCAAAGTAACACGCATACTGTTCTTAATGACTACAAATGTTCACAAAACTTTACCTTTATCCTATAAAATACAATATCCTAAAACAATAAATTATATTGAAATATGAATGAACACCAACTTGAGGCCAGAGTTCATTGCCCTTGTGTTTTACCTTCATGCTCTCAAGCTCAGGTAACAAGCTTATTCCTCACAATACTCTCTCCATAAAATCATAGAGGTTATTCTTTACCTGGTCTTTTATTATAGACTTATTCAATAGTAATAAGGAGCAAATTATTATCTTCTTATGGATTGTATGAGTTCACAGTCGGACAAAATTAAAATAGAAACATCCAAAGACCTCATGACAAAAGAGACCAGATTGTCTTCACTGACCAAATTTCCTGATTGCCATTATACATATTTCATAAGAGTCCTGTTTGTATATAAGACCTTATTATAAACTTGCTATACACAAATGATTTTAACAATAATAATAATGAATGTAACTGTATTTTGTTAAATGCAAATATACTTGAAAACTAGGTGAGATAAATTTTACAAAGTACTTTCCCTGCAACATGAATATTCCTATAACAGGTTATAGTTCAGTCCTATTCTAAATAAAAACACCAATAATACTGTAATCCCAGCACTTTGGTTGGCTGAGACGGGCGGATTACGAGGTCAGGAGATCGAGACCATCCTGGCTAACACGGTGAAACCCCGTCTCTACTAAAAAATACAAAAAACTAGCCAGGTGAGCTGGCGGGCACCTATAGTCCCAGCTACTCGGGAGGCTGAGGCAGGAGAATGGCATAAACCCGGGAGGGGGAGCTTGCAGTGAGCTGAGATCCGGCCACTGCGCTCCAGCCTGGGCGACAGAGTGAAAATCTGTCTCAAAAAAAAAAAAAAAAAAAAAGACACCAATAATAGATTGACACACTCACTAACAGCATATAAGTGTTTCTTTTTCTCCACAACCTCTCCAGCATCTGTTATTTTTTAAGTTTTTGATAGTAGCCATTCTGACTGGTGTGGGCTAGTATCTCACTGTGGTTTTAATTTGCATTTCTCTAATGATCAGTGATGTTGAACTTTTTTTTCACTCAATTGTTGACTAAGTATATGTCTTCTTTTGAAAAGTGACTCTTCATGTCCTTTGCCCCCATTTTTATTTTATTTATTTATTTATTTATAGTTTTCTTTAAGTTCTTCATCGATGCTGGATATTAGACCTTTGCCAGATGCATAGTTTGCAAAAAATTCTCCTATTCTGTAGGTTATCTGTTTACTCTGTTGATAGTTTCTTTTGCTGTGTAGAAGCCTTTAGTTTAACCATTGTGGAAGACAGTGTGGTGATTCCTGAAATATCTAAAGACAGGAGTACCATTTGACCCAGCAATCCCATTACTTGGTATGTATCCAAAGGAATTTAAATCATTGTCTTATAAAGACACATGGACACATATGCTCATTGCAACACTATTCACAACAGCAAAGACATGGAATCAACCTAAATGCCAATCAATGATAGACTGGATAAAGAAATACATATACATATATATATATATATATACACACATACACCATGGAATACTATACAACCATGAAAAAGAATGAGATCATGTCCTTTGCACAGACATGGATGGAGCTGAAGGCCATTATCCTTAGGAAACTGACACAGGAGTGGAAAATCAAATGTCTTATGTTCTGACTTAGAAGAGGGAGAACACATGGACATATAGAGGGGCACAACACACACTGGGGCTTATCAGAGGGTATAGGGTGGGAGGAGAGGGAGAATCAGGAGAAATAACTAATGGGTACCAGGCTTAATACCTAGGTGACAAAATAATCTTTACAGCAATCCTCTATGACACAAGCTTACCTATGTAATAAACCTGTATACATATTCCTGAAGTTAAAAAATATAAGTTAAAAAAATTACCAAGAATACATGTTCACCATTTCCAAACTTTCAGCTGGGCTCTTGCTGTCTCTCAGAAGGACTTTTGAGAACTATATAGAATCATGAAATGTCATAACTTGAAATACCTTGATTGACATATTTTAAGTTTTAATTGAAAGCTTTTCTTATACAGTTGCATTATTACAAATAAGTCTGATACATTTTCTTAACCAGAAAGTACTTATTTCTGTGATTGTGTTTAATTTGATTATTTCATTGTAAGACGTCTGCAATTTCTAGGTTGTGTGTTTTCACATTTGCATCCCGTATCTACCATTTTTACATTTTTCTCCTCTGATATATATAAATCTTTAAGTTCATTTATTGCACAAAACAGGAAGCTCCTTTTCTATCTTCACAGGAGTTCTATAAAGTGTGACAGTTTCTAGACCAGTGAAGAGACAATCTTCTAGATATGTAATCACTTGATAAACTTATTAAAATTGAATTTCACAGAAACATTATATTTTAGGTTAGGATTGGGGCAATAAATCTATGTTTTGTTTCCAAGGTGTTTATGATATTATACCATTCTTTGAGTGAATTTAAAATCTTAGTAGTTTTGTTTTTTGCTAATAAGAATCAATATTTTGGAATTATAATTTTCACTATGAAATGCTTTTGAAGCTGTGAAGACAGGTACTCTATTTCTCTGAATTGTGTATGCTGCTTCTCACTTTCATTTATACTTGCTTTGTTTCATTCAGCTGAATGAATGAAGAGGTTGGGTAAATATCCCCAACCTGAGAAAATGTAACCTGTAATTGCTTCCTTTTCTGTTGGCTTGGATTCTGTATTTCTAAACTAGAGAAAAACAGGATGTTAGAAGATTCTTTATCCCTTTTCCCAGGCAATAATGATGTTCTGTGTGAGCTCTGCAGCACATTTTTCAGTTTATTTATACTTAAGTAAATGAAGATATAATCCAGATTTTGTTCAGTGTTTTGTTACTCTTACTCCTAAGTAGAATGTGTTTGTGTGTGTGGTTTCCACAGAAGTAAATGAAAAATAGCATTCTTTTTACTTGTTTAATAATCATGATTCTCTTTGTCAGCAAATAAATTATGTGAACTATTTATAGACATAAATATAAAGACTTTGGTTGTAATTGCTTTCAGAGGTTTACTTTAAATGTAATTTTAATTTTATATTTATAATCTCTCAATACTGTTTATATTGTAGTTAACACTCCAACTATTTTGGAATATTTAATTAGTAATAACATCTCAGTATTTAGTATTTTCTTATTAAGTTAAGACATGATTTAAAGTCTTGATTCAAAATTATTTGTGCCAGATAAAATAAATACTATTAATAACAATAGACCTCTGTCTGTCTCAAACTATAAACAAATATCAAATTCAACATTTTCTAAAACTAGTGGTTAGCTTCTTGTTAATTTTGATTTATTTCTTATTTATAAATATTCAAACAATTATAAAACCTAAAATGACTATAAAGAATAATGTTATTATATTCTTAATGTGATCTGATTTTCCAAAGGAGAATCAGAAAAATATGTTTTTGAGATAAATAACAAAAAAAAATATGTTGGGGAAAAGCTGAGTGTTGGGAAAAACGTCCTGCTCCCTGGAACTGATATTTCGAACAAGGCAACCAATGAGTTGTCTGCAATCAATCCTCTGAAATGGATTAAGGCCATTGGAAGCTCTACACTTGCAAATTTTTTCTAATAATTAAGTGCTTGTACTATCTCCTTTTAGTCTGCAGATGTGGAAGCTGCCTCTAGAGAGAAAGCCACCATCAAGAACAAGCAATGATAGATGTGGCGGTTTTACAAAAAGGAAAAGGGGGCATGTTGGGGAAAAGCTGAGTGTTGGGAAAAAAGCTGAGGCAGGGCTTGCATGTCTGACATAATGTAAAAGAGTCTTGGAACATGTCCAGGGTCCGGGGTCTAAAACCCCTTGTGGCCTTTGAAGAATGTGTCTAGACTTGCGGGTACTTTGCTTCGATCACTCCCAGTCTCATAGATCAATTGTATCTTAAACTAGAAGAACATGTTTCCCATTATCTCAAGTAGCAGAACATGTTCCATATGCTGCAAAGAAAAATGCTAAACCATCACAGCTGTAGATCATGAACTTGATACACCAGTTTCTTTCAACCCCCATATCCTCACCACCTGCTTTTTTGTTTGATTACCAATAAATAGTGCAGGCTTCCAGAGCTCAAGGCCTTTGCAGCCTCCATACTAGCGCTGGCCCCCTGGTCCCACTTTATGCACTCTTAAACTTGTCTTTTCTCATTCCTTTGACTCTGCCATACTTTGTAACCCCCACAGCCTGGTGTTGGGTCTGATCACCCCAACAAAATAAGATTGCTACAGTTTTTGTATGTAATTTATAAAATATATGTGTTATTTGACAAAATAAATATGATTCAAACTTGGTATCCAGATTATTTGTTGGATATATTAAAATTAATAAAGTGGACATTTTAGAAATTATTTAGAATAAAAATAGCTGTAAATGAGTTTCTTTCCGAATACAAATTGCATTAATTAGTAACTTTGGATATGTGGTTTGGTAAGAAACAAACACATACAAACTCTCAGAAGCTTAAAAGAACAAAGGTATATTTATTGTCTATACCACATGTTCATCTTGGGCAGGCTGGGAGCTCTGCTTCCCTTCTTCTGCAAGTTGGGACCAGGGTGATAGAGCAGATAATTTCTGCAACATTGCTGGTCATTCTGGTAGAGAGAAAGAAGATGGCATATCATGTTTGTTTCTTACATGTTTTATCTTGATCCACAACCCTTTTGCTTTCTGATGATCTATGCAAATTACTTGACCAACACCAATCACCTCAGGCTAGAATAGCCCAACCCTACTAAGTTCTCATAAAGAAATCTGAGAGATTTAATACAGAGTCTGACATCAACACTGGTTCAATATTATTATGATAAAATGTAGAATGGCTTTAGAACATACAGAAAACATTTCCAGTAGCTGTATAATCCAGAAACTTTTTAAAATTAGCTTTAATGTTTTAGCTTTATGTTTATTGAGTTATCTGACACATTTTTTCAGATGTTATATAATATTTAAATTGTTTCATTTTAGGTCATGTTTTATTCAGGTATTGATAAATTCACTTTGAGTTGCATTTTGCATGATGCTAGAAAAATGTAATGATTTCACTTTTCTGAGAAGTTCAGCAAAATTTCTGTGACTGTTCTAGTCTACCCATGTGGTAGGTGGTTTAGCTAACTTCGGTCTAAAAGATGTGTCAGTTTCCACTGTACTTATGACACTGCTTTAGCCATCCAATGAAAGTACTTTAAGGAGTCTAATATGGATTTTAACTTAGTCACCACTGTGATTCTGTTAGCACTTCAAACTTTACAGATTACTCCTTGAAAAAATGTGCTAGACTAAGGAGTTCAAAAGCTAATTGCTTTATTTTATGTGCCATTGACTTAACTTTCATTCAATTTTTCTTTTGATCTCATCTCCTGGAGGGTAAGTCTTACAAAATAAGCTTCATTCTTTCTTTGCTATTATCAGTGAAGGCATATTAAAGGCAAAAGGCAATTAATTTGATGATTTGACTGAAATGTGCTTGGTTGTGTAAGACTTTTCAGCCCAGTACCATTTATTGTAAGTCTGTAGGAAGGACATCACATTCAACTCCACACACAACATGATACATCAAGTGTTTTTCAAATGAAGAATCATCACTTCTGAAGTATCTATGGGATTCTGCAAGTGACCTATTCTCTTGCATTTGTGAATTCATTAAGAGATAGTGTTATATTTGATTTTTAAATCATAACCTAATAAAATTCAATATAATGCATTTTGAATCACATAAATGACCATTATATTAGAAAGGTAAATGAATAAATTCAGTGCCCACAGGCAAGTTTGCTTTTGACTTTATGATTACTTCTGAGCAAAGTAAAGATCAAGTGAGGTCAAGAGCGGCTGTACAAAGAACATTTACTTAGTGGTTTAAATAGGAACAAATATTCTGAAAATTAAGTCATCTTATGTCATTACATGGCAGTATACTTAGGGCAAAGTCAAAAGTACTTAAATAGTGTAGTGAGTGACAAGGGAAAAGTAATGCTTAGATTATGTTTTTGTACAATTGAGCATGAACCACTTCTTTGTTATAAAAGTCAGTTATTCATCATCATAAGAAAAATGTTAAGAAATTATTTTAAATACTCAGTACTATTTGTATGTGGATTAGTCCATTCTCATGCTGTTATACCCTTAGACTGGGTAATTTAAAAACAGAAAATGGTGTAATTGACTTAGTGTTCCACAAGGCTGGGAAGACCTTAGGAAACTTACAATCATGGTGGAAGGGGAAGCAAACATGTCCTTCTTCACATGATGACAAAGAGGAAAAGTAAGTGCCCAGTGAAAGTGGAAGCCCTTTATAAAGCCATCAGACCGTGTGAGAACTAACTCACTATCATGGAGAACAGCATGCGGGAAACCACCTCTATGATTCAGTTAACTCCACTTGGTCCCACTCATGACATGTGAGGATTACAGGAACTAAAATTCAAGATGAGATTTGGGTAGGTACACAGCCAAACTATGTAATTCCAACCCTGGCCACTCCCAAATCTCATGTCCTCACAGTTCAGAACACAATCTTGGCCTTGCAAGAGTCCCCCAAGATCTTAAATCATTCCAGCCTTACCTCAAAGTTCCAAGTCCAAAGCCTCAACTGAAACAAGGCAAGTCCCTTTGGCTATGAACCTGTGAAATAAAAATCAAGTTAGTTACTTCCTAGATACAATGGGGGTATAGGCTTTTGGTAAAAACATGCATTTCAAATAGGAGAAATTGGCCAAAATGCAGGGGCTATATAGGTCTCATGCAAGTCCAAAATCCAGTGGGGCAATCAAATCTTAAAGCTCTGAAACAATCTCCTTTGAGTCCATGTCTCACATCCAGGTGATGATGATTCAATAGGGGGGTTCCCACAGTCTTGGGCAGCTCCACTCCTGTGATTTTGCAGGGTACAGCCCCCCTCCTGGCTACTTTCATGGGCTGGCATTGAGTGTCTGCAGCTTTTCCAAGTGTATGGTGCAAATTATCAGTTATCTATCATTCTGTGGGCTGGAGGATGGTGGTTGTCTTCTCACAGCCCCAGTAGGCAGTGCCCCAGTGGAGACTCCTTGTGGAAATTCCAATCCCACATTTCCCTTTTGCACTGCCCCAGCAGAGGTTCTCTATGAGGGTTCTGTCCCTGCACCAGACTTCTGCCTGGACAGACAGGCATTTCCATCCATCTTCAGAAATCTAGGCAGAGATTCCCAAACCTCAATTCTTGACTTCCATGCACCCGTAGGCCTAACACCACATGTAAGCTGCCAAGGTTTGGGGCTTGCATCCTGTGAAGCCACGGTCTGAGCTGTACATTGGCCTCTTTGAGCCACAGCTGGAGCTGAAGCAACTGGGATGCAGAGCACCATGTCTGGAGGATTCATAGAGTTGTGGGGCCCTGGGCCTGGCCATGGAAACTATTTTTCCCTCCTACATCTCCAGGTCTGTGATGGGAGGGACTGCCATGAAGGTCTTTTCAATATAGTGAATTCTTTATTTTGAATATATCACTAGCAGTGAAATTGCTGGATCATATAGTAGCTCTAGATTTTTGTGGAACCTCTAAACTGTTTCTTACAGTGGTTGTACTAACTTATATTTCCACCAACAGTATACCAGGAGTTTCTTTTCTCCATATTTTCACCAGCATTTGATATTCTTAACTTTTGGATAAAAGACATTTTAACTGGAATGAGATCATATCTCATTGCAGTTTTGATTTTCATTTTTCTGATGATCAGTGATATTGAGGCACTTTTCATACACCTGTTTTCATTTGTATGTCTTCTTTTGAGAAATGTCTATGCAGGTATTTTTTTCAATTTTTAATTAGATTATTAGATTTTTTTCCTATAGAGTTGTTTGAGCTCCTTATGTATTCTGGTTATTGATCCCTTATCTGATAGGTAGTTTACAAATATTTTCTCCCATTCTGTGGGCTGTGTCTATATTTTGTCGATTGTTTCCTTTGCTGTGCAGAGAAGCCTTTTAACTTGATGTAATCGATTTGTTCAGGTTTGTTTTGCTTGCTTGTGCTTGTGGGGCATTACTACAGAAGCCTTCGCCCACTTCTATGTCCTGGAGAGTTTCCTCAATGTTTTGTAGTAGTAGTTTCATAGCTTGAAGACTTAAATTTAAGCCTTTAATCCAATTTAATTTGACTTTCGTACACAGCAAAATATATGAATGTAGTTTCATTTTTTTGTATATAGATATTTAGTTTGCCCAGCACAACTTATTGAAGAGACTGTTCTGTCCCTAATGTATGTTCTTGGCACTTTTGTAAAAAATGAATTCACTGTAGATTTATGGATTCATTTCTAGGTTCTCCATTCCATTCCACTTATCTCTGTGTCTGTTTTTATGCTAGTACCATGTCATTTTGGTTACTATAGCTCTGTAGTATAATTTAAAGTCAGGTAATGTGATTCCTCCAGTCTTGTTCTTTTTGTTAAGAATAGCTCTGGCTATGCTGGGTCTTTTGTGGTTTCCTGTAAAATTTAGAATTTTTTTTTCTCTATTTCTGTGAAGAATCTCATTGGTAATTTGATTGGGATTGCATTATATTTGTAGATTGCTTTGGGTAGTACAGACATTTTAACTATAATGAGTCCTCTAATCCATGTACACAACCTATCTTTCCATTTCTTTATCTTCTTCAATTGCTTGCATCAGTGTTTTATAGTTTTCATTGTAGATACCTTTCATTTCTTTGCTTAATTCTTAGGTATTTTTTTTGTAGCTATTGTAAATGATATTTATTGATTCCTTTTTCAGATTGTTCGCTGTTGGCATATAGAAATGTTACTGACTTTTGTATGTTGATTTTGTATCCTGCAACTTTACTGAATTCGTTCTTCAGTTCTAATAGATTTTTGAATGGAATCTTCAGATTTTTCCAAATATAAGATCATATCATCTGCAAACAAGGATAATTTGACTTCTTCCTTTCCAATTTGAGTGCCCTTTATTTCTTCCTCATGTCTGATTGCTCTAGCTAGCACTTCCAGTATTATGGTGCATAATAGTGTTGAAAATGAGCATCCTTGTCATGTTCCCGATCTTAGAAGAGAGGCTTTCAGTTTTTCCTCATTCAGTATGAAACTAGCCATGGGTCTGTCACATATGGATTCTATTATGTTGACGTACACCAAGTTTTTAATGGTAGTTATCCAGAAGAAATGTTGAATTTTATCAAATGCCTTTTCAGCCTCAATTGCAATGATCATAGGGCTTTCAGTTTTTCCTCATTCAGTATATAACCAGCTATAATTCTGTCATATATGGCTTCTGTTATGTTGACATATGTTTCTTCTATAGCCAGTTTTTTTAGGTTATTTATCCAGAAAAAATTTTGAATTTTATCAAATGCTTTTTCAGTCTCAATTGTAATGATCATATGACTTTGTCCTTTGTTCTGCTGATATGATGTATCACATTGATTGATTTGCTTATGTTGAACCATCTTTGCATCCCTGGGATAAATCTCATTTGGTCATAATGAACAATCTTTTTAATGTATTACTGAATTTGGTTTGCTAGTATCTTGTTGATAATGTGTTACATCAATATTTATCAGCAATAATGGCTTATAGTTTTCTCTTTCTGATATGACTTTGTCTGGTTTTGTATCAGGGTATATACTGGCCTCATATAATGACTTTGGAAGTATTTACTTCTCTATTTTTCAGAATAGCTGAAGTAGAATTGGTGTTCTTCTTTATATGTTTGGTAGATTTCAGCAGTGAAGCTATTGGATCCTAGACTTTTCTTTGCCGGGAGACTTTTATTATAACGTCAATGCTGTTACCTATATTCTGTCTGTTCAGATTTTGGATTTCCTCATGGTTCAGCCTTGGTAGAATATATATGTCTAGGAATTTATTCATTTCTTCCATATTTTCCAGATGACTGGCAAATAATTGCTCATAGTAGCCACAAATGATCCTTTGAGTTTCTGTGTTATCATTCATAATGTCCTGTTTTTCATCTTTGATTTTATTTATTTGGGCTCTCTCTTGCTCTCTTTTCAGTTAGTCTGGCTAAAGGTTTGTCAATTTTACTTACTTTTCCAAAAAAAAAAAAACTTGTTTCATTTATGTTTGTGTTGTTTTTGTCACTTAAAATTTATTTCTGCTCTGATCTTTCTTTTTTCTTTTTTTTTTTCCTCTGCTAAATTCGGGTTTGGTTTGCTCTTGCTCTTGCTTTACTAGTTCTTTAAGGTTCATTGTTAGGTTTTTAATTTGATTTTTTTTTCTTTTTTTTTGATGTAGGCACTTATAGCTATAAACTTCCCTTCTAGTACTGTTTTTACTGTATCCCATAGGTTTTGGTACATTGTATTTTATATCAATTGTTTCAAGACATTTTTTGTTTCCTTTTCAAATTCTTCATTCACTCATTTGTCATTCAAGAGCATATTGTTTCATTTCCATGTGTTTGTATAGTTTTGAAAATTCCTCTGGTTGTTTTAATACTTGTCTTAATACATAACTAACATATGATCTTTCCTTGAGAATGATCTATATGCTGAGGAAAAGAATGTGTATCCTGCAGCCATTTGAGGAAATGTTCTGTAAATATTTATTAGGTCCATTTGGTCTATAGTGCAGGTTAAGTATGTTTTTTCTCTATTACTTTTCTGTCTGGAATATCTGTCTGATGCTGAAAGGGGGGTGTTGAAGTTTCCAGCTATTACTGAATTGAGGTCTGTCTCCCCCTTTAACTGTGATAATATTTGCTTTATATATCTTGGTGTTCTACTGTTGGGTGAAATATATTTACAATTGTTATATCCTCTCGCTGAATTGACCCCTTTATCATTGTATAGTGACCTTCTTTGTCTTTTCTTATAGTTTTTGTCTTGAAATCTATTTTGTCTAAGAACAGCGACTCCAGCTCACTTTTGGTTTCCACTGGCATGCAGTACTTTTTTCCATATCTTTATTTTCAGTCTATGTTTGTCTTTATAGGTGAAGTGTGTTTCTTGTAGACAACAGATCAATTGTTTGACAATAAACTTTATTGTCACTTTATATGTTTGGTAGATTTCAGCAGTGAAGCTATTGGATCCTAGACTTTTCTTTGCTGGGAGACTTTTATTATAACTTTTATTATAAG
Source organism: Trachypithecus francoisi (assembly GCF_009764315.1). Lineage (NCBI taxonomy): Eukaryota > Metazoa > Chordata > Mammalia > Primates > Cercopithecidae > Trachypithecus > Trachypithecus francoisi. Next base: position 62,682,921 of record NW_022681465.1, read on the forward strand.
TGTAAGCCACTTTACACCTTTTGATTGGCAATTTGGTACACTTACATGTAATTTATTATTGATAAGTAAGGGCATACTCCTACCATTTTGTTATTTTGTTTTTTGATTGTTTTGTGGTCTTCTCTTTCTTCTTTTCTTTCTCCTTTCTTTTAGTGAAGATAATTTTCTCTGGTGGTATAATTTAATTTCTTTTCAACTTTTGTGTACCTGTTTTATGATTTTTGATTTGAAGTTACCATGAGGTTAACAAATACTATCTTAGAACCCATTATTTAAATGTGCGGACAACTTAACACTGTCTACATATACAAACAAACAAACAAACAAACAACAACAACAAAAAACTAATAAAACTCTATTTTAACTTTGTTCCCCTATGTTTTAATGGTTTGTTGTTTCTGTGTATATCTTATTGTACTGTCTATGTCTTTAACAGTTGTTGTAGGTATTGTTTATGATTTGTTAAAGATAGTCTACACATCAACTTACAATGTTATAATGTTCTGTGTTTTTCTGTGTATTTACTATTAGCAGTAAGTTTTGTACCTTCAGGTGAGTTCTTATTACTCATTAATGTTATTTTATTTCTCATTGAGGTACTCCCATTAGCATTTCTTGTAACAGGTCTGAGGCTGATGAAATAACTCAGTTTTCATTTGTTTGTTCTTTATTTCTCCTTCATGTTTGCACAGTATTTTCACTGATAACATTATTCTAGGGTAAAAGGTTTTTTGTTTGTTTGTTTGTTTGTTTTCCGTCAGCACTTTAAATATTTCATGCCACTCTCTCCTGACCTATAAGGTTTCCACTGGAAAGTCTTCATGAGACATATTGGAGTTCCACTGCATGTTATTTATGCTTTTTCTCTTGCTGCTTTTAGGATTCTTTCTATATCCCTGACCTTTCAGGGTTTAATTATTAAATGCCTTGAGGTTGACTTCTGTGGGTTAATCTGCTTCATGTTCTATAACCTTCTTATATGCAGATATTGGTATCTTTCTCTAAGTTTGGGAAATTCTCTGTAATTATCCCTTTGAATCAACTTTTTACCCTTATCTCTTTCGTTACCTCCTCTTTAAGGTCAATAACTCTTAGGTATGCCCTTTTGGTGCTATTTTTTAGACCCTATGGACAAGTTTCACTGCTTTATATTCTTTTTTCTTTTGTGTCCTCTGACTGTGTACTTTCAGATAGTCTGTCTTCAGGCTCACTGATTCATTATTCTGATTGAACAATTCTGTTATGAAAAGACTAATGCATTCTTCAGCATGTCAATTGCATGTTTTAACTCCAGAATTTCTGCCTGATTTTAAAAAGTTATTTCAACCTCCTGGTTAAACTTATCTGAGAAGATTCTTAATTTCTTCTTTGTATTATCATGAATTTATTTGTGTTTCCTCAAAAGAGCTATTTGAATTTTCTGTTTGAAATGTTCCATATCTCTCTTTCTCCAGGATTGGTCCCTGGTTCCTTATTTAGGTCATTTGATGAGGTCATGTTTTCCTGGACGGTTGTGATGCTTGTAGGTATTTGTTTGTGTTGGTGCATTGAAGGTTTAGGTGTTTGCTTCAGTCTTCACAGTCTGAACTTGTTTGCACTTATCTCTCTTGGTAAGGTTTTCCAGGTATTTGAAAAGACCTGGGTGTTGTGATCTAAGCCATATCTGCATTAGAGGGCACCCTAAGCTCAGTAATGTTGCAGTTCCTGCAGACTCATAGATATGCTAGTTCGTTGGTCTTGGGTAAGATCTGGAAGAATTATCTGAATTACCAGGAAAAGACTCTTTTTTTTTCTCCTCGTACTTTCTCTCAAGCAAGTGGAGTCTCTCTCTCTCTCTCTCTCTCTCTCTGCCACCTGGAGCTGAGAGAAGGGTGACACAAGCACTCCTGTGGCCACCACCACTGGAACTGTGCTGGGTTAGACCTGAAGGAAGCACAATACTGAGTTTTTGCCTAAGGCCTGCTGTAACCAATACCTGGATACTAACTATATTTGTTCAATGTCCTGTGTTTCTACAATCAGCAGGTGGTGAAGCCAGCATGTGTGCCCTCCCTTTGAGGGTGATAAGTTCCCCCAGGCCACAGGCAAGTCCAGATGTGCCATCAGGGAGCCACGGACTGGAGTCAAAAATATTACAAGTCTTCCTGGTATTCTGTTGTACCGCAGCCAAGTTGTCACTCAAACCATGAGATGTAGTCCTTTTCATTCTTCTTTCCCCTTTTTATAGGCAGAGAAATTCACCCCATGCCACCATCATCACAGGCCCACAGAGAGTACTGACAGGTACTGCCAATGTTCCCCTAAGGCCCAAGAGCTCTTTAGTCCGCTTGTGGTGAATGTTGCCTGACCTGGGACTCACCCTTCAGGTCTGTGAGCTCTCCTGTGGCCCATGGCAGGTTCAGAAATCTCTTTCAAAAGAAAAGACCTGGAATTGGGGACCCAAAGAGCCTGCTTAATGCTCTACTGCACTGTGGCCGAACTCATACCTGAAGCCAGCTAGTCTCAGAGTCTCACCCAAGGCCCACAGCATACTACCTTTATCACTGCTGGTTATTCAGGCCCCAAAGCCTCCTTAGTCAGCAGGTGATGGATCCTGCCAGGACTGGGCTCTTCCGTATAAGGCAGTAGGTTCCTTTATGGCCCAGAGTGTGTCTCAAAATATTATCTAGGATAGGGGTCCTTGCAACTCTGACTGTTGACCTATCCTGCTGTGACTGAGCTAGTATCCACAATACAAGATAATGTAAGAGTAGATAGATAATTGCAATTATCTATTTACATGTAATTTAATTGCATTTCTTGTTCAATTGAAGTCAGATTACATAGCTAATAAACATACAAATGCTTAAATGACTGCTTAAGCACTTGAGAAATAATTAGAAAGTTTTCTAATGTCAAATGAAATATTGTTATATATTGACTCCACTATGTTAGAATTCAGAGCTAGTGGTGATTATGAATTTCCAGACCCCCATGTTTAACTCTTTTTAAATTGCTATTAGCGTATTTTAAAATGTTTTTTAAATATATAACAACATTTGGATTTTTATTCTTTCTAGTAAACTCTTAATTATTAAAGAGAAGGAGACTCATATAAATGTTCATGGAAATAATGTGAACTCAGTAAATATCTGGATAAAAGAACCCAAACAAATGAATTATAATGGTAAAACCAGCTGTTCCTCACAGACTGATGTGTGAACAGAATCATCACACACACACACACACACACACACACACACACACAAAATCCTTCCTCGAAGGGACAGAGTTGACAAATGAAAGATTCTCCTCACATGACCTTAAAATAATCTAATATTTCTCCATTATTACACAAAGGAATTACTGCAGTTTTATTTTTGATCTCTACTGAATAAGGGCTCACCTTTTGATGGTTGCCATTTTATGCTTTTTGTGCGTAATAACTGCCTTGACATTTATGGTGCTCCAATGTGTCTTTCTTAATGTGAAGGAATCATCTGTGCATTAATGAACTGGCTTGATGTATCTGCCAAACCTTTCAAAGAAGCAATTAAATCCCTGTATGAACTTGTGTGAACGGCATGATTTATTGCAATCTAAGAAGAAGAAGTATAAACAAAAAGTAATTAATTTTTAAGGTGGCAATCAAGTAGTACAACATAAGAACTACGTCTATTGAACTCCATCTACATAGAGCATAATAACAACATGCTATTTTTTAAAATGTCTCATCAAATTTCAAATAGTACTTTTGGGAACATGTTCAACTTATTACTGTTCCAAAAATGTTAAATTACAACTATGGGGTATCATTCTCATCTATAAAACTAGAAAATTTAAATTAGACACAGAAGGAATATGAATATTCAAGGTTAGGAAAGAAATGTTGAAATGAATACTGCTCGACATCATTAATGGCAGAATGAGCAGCAATCTAGCTGTTCTTTTTTATATTTTTCAATATGTATTAGAAGCCTAAAAATGTCATATGCTATAGTTCATAAACTACTCTTTGTAAACAGCCGTAAATATAGGATTAATTCCTCAGGATCACTATGGCATTCATTTTTTTTTTGTATATCTACCATCAAACTAAATACCCAAAATATCCAAGAATAAAGGAATAATACATTGAATTATGTTAATGCACCAGAGAAATTGTATTCAGCACTTTAGGTGATATTTAATTACACCAAATGCATTTTTTATGTAGCACATATTGAGTACATTTGTGAAGGGAACCATCCTAATCGATTTACATTTAGTTCTTATAAGGCTTATTTCTTGTGAGATCTAATATTTTTCTCAATTTACTGACGAAGATCATTTTGATTAAAGTAACTTGCTTAGGGTCACAATGCTCATGTGTAATGAAGCAAAGAGCAGAAATATGTCTAATTAGAAAAATCCATGCTCTTAACCCTTGAAGCATACTGACTATTCAGTGATGTTGTAATTTTATTGAGCTAAAAAATACTCAAATACACTCTCTGTGTATACATTAAATGTTTAAACTGGATTGTTACAAACTAATAATGTCTCTCTCTCTCTCTGTCTCTCTCTCCACCCCCTCCCCCGTCTTTCACTTTCTCTCTCTTTGGCTTTTCTCCATTATCATTCTTGATATATTCGGCATACAGCCTTAATATATAGGTATAGTTGACTAGGTTGAGTTGTTATTTGCACACATTATTTCTCTTCAAGGGTCACAAGACTTGTTTTTCTCAGTCGGCCTGCTTGACTTAGTCTTCAATAACCTATATTATACTGAGTTTAAAAGTGTGGAGGTTTCTTAATAAAAAATTTGCATTTTTGTGTGGTTGTCTCCATGCATTGCAGACCTGTCTGACATACCACATTTTGGGGGGAGTCTGGAACATAAAGAGTATCTTTGAATGGGACTTGTGAGAAGCAATCATACAAGTCTGTAATGACATATGATCAAATTAAAAAATAAGAAGAGAAATGCTATTATCCACAATTTTTTTGTGTGTGTTATAAACACGGGATATGTTTTTTATATACATTCTTAAAGGTCCATTCTCTTCTCTTTTCCTTATGGCACCTTTTATTTGATTTTTGTAGGTCATTCTGAGTGTCAACCTACTAGGAATGCCTTCCTTGATTCCTTAGACATGGCATTTTATTGCTCATTTTGTACTCTCTTTTGTGACAGTTAATATAGTTGGAATTGATGTTTTTTAATAAGTGTTTGTTTAGTGTTTCTTTTCCCAATTAGACTGCGAGTGCCATGAGGACTGAACAGAAAATATGTTTGTCATCATCTGTTATGTACCATAAGGACATTATTAAATGAAAAAGTGAGTGTCTTTCATATATATACATATATATATTTTGTTGTTGTTGTTGTTTGTTTGTTTTTGTTTCTGTTTCTTTTTTGAGATGGAGTCTCCCTCTGTCACCCAGGCTGGAGTGCAGTGGCACAATCTCAGCTCACTGCAACCTCCACCTCCCGGGTTCAAGCAATTCTCCTGCCTCAGCCTCTCAAGTAGCTAGGACTACAGGTACACACCATGATTCCTGGTTAATTTTTGTATTTTTAGTAGAGATAGGGTTTTGCCATGTTGGTCTGGCTGGTCTCAAACTCCTAACCTTAAGTGATCCACCCACCTCGACCTCCCAAATTTCTGGGATTAGGGGTGTGAGTCACGGTGCCCAGCCCTCATACATGATAATAAAAATCGAGAAATTAATTCTTTTCTGATTAAGAATTCACATATATATATATATATGATATACCTGTATATCATATACAATACATATAAGTCATAGAAATCTGTAGAGATTATATAATGTGCTCATGGAATTGCAGTGATCTTATGAATTCTAAGAAAGGATGTCTAGAAGTGGGGTGTATGGGGTTTTTGAGCTGGTCCTGTAAGAGGTAGAAGAGGATATATTTTCAGGATAATTTGTCTATGGCACACTATTCTCCATAAAGTATATGACTTTGACCTTATTATGTACTCTTGAATTTTATTGCATCTTTTTAACCATTCCTGGTGAACATAGTGTGGACTAAAGGTATGAATATTTAACTCTAAATATATATAATGTGGGAAAGGAGCTTCAAGATTGTTGACTAGATACATCTAGTACTGGCTCTTCCACAAAGAGGACCAAAATAGTGAGTAGATAACTACACACTTAAAATAGATCACCTAAGAGAGGATACTGGAATTCATCAAATAAGTGACAGGGAACACCCAAGTCATGGAAAGATAGGAAAGCAAAGCAACTGCTTGGCTGGGATTGGTTGGGGGCTTGGAGAGACTCCAAGTAGGGGGAAAGGGAGATTCTCAGTGTTCTCTATTTTCACCATGCTATCCTATCCATGGGAGAGCCCTTTGACCCAGTTGGGCCCTGAAATAAACATGGGGAGCTTCCTGGAGAAAATGTAATAAGATCACACTGGAGAGGGGGCCCACAGGGTGTCCCACAAACCCTCAAATCCTAAGCAGCTGCCACTTTAAGGGTCAGAGCTCGAGTGAAGCGTACCCCCCAGATGACTGTCTACAGTTGTTCCCACTGAAAGCAACTCTGTCTTCCCCAATAGAAGGGCTACAGGCACAGCTGCTGCCTCCGCCAAGCATTCTGCTGGTGGCCTCAAGATTGCCCTGCACCTGCCTAACACAGAAAGTTTCTGTGTCTGCTATCAGGGGACCTGAGGGCAGGTCTTCTTGGCCTAATTTCACTCCCCCTGGTACCTGGGCACACTGTCCAGAGCCTGGAGATTGCCCAGTTCAGTCCACCACATTGGCACCTGAGAACATCTCTCAGCTGCCTGAGCTCGGACCCACTCAACAGGCCTCTGCCAACATACCTGATACCCATCTACACATGCCACACTTGAACCTGGAAACTGGCCCACCCCACCCATTACAACCAACACCAACACCATTGTGAACCACTTGGGGCCTTTAGGGTTGTTCCAACATTGCTACTGTTATCATACATGCCACACCTGTTATCCAGGGGCATGAGAACCTTTCCACCTGTCCAGCCCACTGCTAACATTTTCTGCATCTGACAAAGCTGCTGGGAGGTTCGAGAATTGGCCTGCCTGCACCTGCTAACACCAGTGTCAGTGTACACCACCCTGGGTCCCAAGGACAGTTATACTTGATCCATCACTGCCACCAAAGGGGTCCAACTGTTATCCCAGTCACTACAGCCTCCAGTAGTAACTGCATCCTAAGCCACTGAGGAAATCAGTCACCACTGATTCTGTTATTGCCAAAAAAAAATCAAATGGAAGACATGCTATTGTATACAACCACAATCAAAGCCAACATGTACTACATCCAGATACAGGAAGCCCAGAAATTCTGAAGTAGATACAATTCAAAAAGATCTTTTCTATAGCATATTATAATCAAAATGACAAAATCAAAGACAAAGAGAGAAGTCTAAACAAAGCATGAGAAAAGCACATAGTCATTTGTAAACAAACTCCCATCAGACTAGCATAGTTTTCTCAGCAGAAATCTCACAGATCAGGAGAGAATTTCAACCTCACAAAGTGCTGAAAGAAAAATAAAAACTTCCAGTTAAGGATATAATACTCAAAAAGTTATCATTCATAGATGAAGGATGATGTTCTACTCATTCTTTCCCAGATAAACAAAAGTTGAGAGAATTTATCACCACCAGATCAGCCCTCCAGTAAATGCTTAAGGGAGTCCCACATCCAAAAGTGAAAGAATGTTATTTACTATCACGAAAAACATTAAAATATAAAATTCACTGGTAAAGCAAACAAGAAGTGAAAAATATTTAAATTATACTGTTACAGAAAACTAACAAACCACAATGGTAAGAAGAGATAAAGGAACAAATGATATACAAAACAAACAAATCAATTAATAAAATGACAGGAATAAGCTCACTTATATCAATAATACCCTTAAATGTAAACAAATAAAGCTTTCCACTTAAAAGATACAGACTCGTTAAATGGACTTAAAAAAAAATTCCGCTAGGTGCTGCCTAAAAAAAAGTCAGATATGACATGTAAACACACCTATAGCTGAGAAGTTTAAACAGATTAATTTATCACTGATATCACAGAAATCCAAAAAATTCATCAGAGACTACTATGAAAAATTGTATATTAAGAAAGAAACTGGAAGACCAAGAGGAAATGAATAAATTTCTAGATACATATGACCTATCCATATTGAATCAAGAAGAAATAGAAAACTTGAACAGACCAATAGCAAAGAATGCGATTGGATCAGTAATAAAAAGGCTCAGGACAAGATAGCATTATAACTGAATTTTATTGAACTTTCAGAGAACTAACACCAATTCTTATCCAGCTATTTCACAGAATTGAAGAGTATTCCATGGTGTGTATGTGTCACATTTTCTTTAACCATTCTATCGTTGATGGGCATTTGGGTTGGTTCCAAGTCTTTGCTGTTGTAAATAGTGCTGCAATAAACAAAAATGTGCATGTGTCTTTATAGCAGAATGATTTGTAATTTTTTGAGTATATACCCAGTAGTGGGTTTGCTTGGTGAAATTGTACCATGTCCTTTGCAGGAACATGGATGAAGCTGGTTGCCATCATTCTCAGCAAATTAAAACAGGAACAGAAAACCAAACACAGCATGTTCTACTCATAAGTGGGAGTTGAACAAGGAGAACACATGGACACAGGGAAGGGAACAACACACATTGGGGTCTGTTGAGCAATGAGGGACAAGGGGAGGGAGAGCATTAGGACAACTATGTAATACATGCAGGGATTAAAACTTAAATGGTGGGTTGATAGGTGCAGCAAACCACCATGGCACATGTATACCTATCTAACAAACCTGCACATTCTGCAGATATATCCTAGAACTTAAAAAAAAAAAAAAAAAAAAAAAAGGAAGATTTCATGAAACCCTGTCTCTACTAAAAATACAAAAAAAAAATATTAGCTGGGCGTGATGGCAGGCGCCTGTAGTCCCAGCTACTCGCGAAGCTGAGGCAGGAGAATGGCGCAAACTCGGCAGGCAGAGCTTGCAGTGAACCGAGATTGGTGCCACTGCACTCCAGCCTGCGTGACAGAGCAAGATTCCATCTCAAAAAAATAAAAAAATAAAAAAAATGGAAGAGGAGAGAATTCTACTCAACTAATTCTATGAGGCCAGCATTATCCTTATACCAAAACCAGACACGGATGCAACACACAAAGAAAACTACAAACACATATTCCTGATGAACATAGACACAAAAATTCTCAGTAAAATACTAGCAAACCAAATCCAACAGCACATTAAAAAGATAATACACTGTTATCAAGTAGGATTTATCGCAGGGATTCACGATGGTTCAACGTATGCAAATCAATAAGCATGGCATCAATAGAATAAAAACTGTCAAAAACTGCGCATGGAAGGAACAAATCTCAAAATAATAAAGGCAATATATGAGAAACCCATTGCTAGCATCATGCTGAATGGGGAAAAGCTGAAAGCCTGCAATAGCTGGAACAAGACCAAGATACTCACTTTCACCACTTGTAATCAAAATAGGTAATTAGCTAGAGCAATCAGGCAAGAGAAAGGAATAAAAGGTACCAAATTGAAAAAGAAAAAGTAAAATGGTTTCTCCTTACAGATGATATAATCTTATATTTAGAAAAACCTAAAGAATCCACCAAAAAAAAATAAAAATGCTCTTAGATCTGATAAATAAATTCTGTAATTTTGGGACACAAAATCAGCATACAAAAATCAAGAGCATTTCTATACACAAAAAAAACTAGCTGAGCAAGAAATCAAGAAATCAATTTAATTTATAATAGCTACAAAAACACTGAGAAATAAATTTAACCAAGGAGGTAGAAGACCTTGGATATGCATATGGTTTCGTTCTGTGGCCCTATCCAAATCTCATCTCAAATGGTAATTCCCAGGGGAGGGACGTGGTGGGAAGTGATTCGATCATGTAGGCATTTTCCCTCATGCTGTTCTCTTGATACCATTCTCACAAGATCTGGTTGTTTGATAAGTGTATGAGTCTTCTCACTTCTCTCCCCTGCAGCTATGTAAGACATGCCTTACTCTCTGCCTTCTGCCATGACTGTAAATTTCCAGGGGCCTCCCTAGCTCTGTGGAACTGTGAGTCAATTAAACCTCTTGTCTTTATATGTTACCCAGTCTCTGCTAGTTCTTTATATCAGTATGAAAACAGGCTAGTATAACCTGTATAAAGACAGCTACAAAGCAGTGATAAAAAAAAATTGAGGAGGACACAAAAAAATTGGAAAACATTCCATTGTCATTGGTTGAAATAATTAATATTGTTAAAATGACCATAGAGTCCAAAGCAATCTGTATATTCAATGCAATCCTTACCCAAATACCAACATTATTTTTTTCACAGAAATAGAAGAAACCCCTAAAATTAGTATTGAACAAAACAAGGCTGAATCATCAAAGCAAAAGCAATCTTAAGCATAAAAAAATGAAATATAACAAAGCTGGAGGCATCACACTAACTGACTTTAAAATATATTACAAGGCCAAAAATGTCATGGTTTTCGTATAAGAAACAGATACATAGACCAATGTAACAGAAAAGATAACTAAGAAATACATTTGTATACTTAAAGCCAACTAATTTCAACAAAGGTGCCAAGAACATATACTGAGGAAATGACACCCTGTTAAATAAATTGTGCCAGGAAAATAGGAGATCCTACATAGAAGAATGGCACTGGACCCCTACCTCTCACTATATACAAAAATCAACTGAAGACGGATTAAATACTTAAGCGTAAGACTAGAAACTACAAAACTACCAAAACAAAATATAAGAAAAATGCTTCAGGACATTGGTCTAAATAGAGTTTTTATGGCTAAGACCTCAAAAGCACAGGCAACAAACACAACAATAGTCAAATAGGATTGACTATATCAAACTAAAAAGCTCTGCACAGCAAAGGAAACAATGGAATAAAGAGACAACTGATTGAATGGGAGAAAATATTTGAAAACTGTTCATCCAACAAGGGACTAATATCCAGAATATACAAGAAACTCAGATAACTCAACAGTAACAAAAGCAAATAATCCCATTAAAAAGTGGGCAAAGCAACTGAATAGACATTTCTCAAAAGGAGACATACAAGTGGCCAAGAGATTTGTGAAAAATGGTTCAACCTCACTAATCAGGAAAATGAAAATCAAAACCCAAATGAGTCATCATCTTACACCAGTTAGAATAGTTATCACAAAGATGAAAAATTACAGATGCTGTAAGGGTGCAGACAAGAGGACATTCTCATGGACTTGGTGGGAATGCAAGTTAGTACAGCCACTGTGGAAAACAGTATGCAGATTTCCAAAAAAAAAAAAAACTGGAAATAGAACTACCATACAATTCATCAATTCTGCTGCTGGGTATTTATCCATAGGAAACTAAATCAGTATATCAAGAGGATACTTGCACTCACATGTTTATTACAGCACTATTCACAACAGCAAAAATATGAAGTCAACCTAAGTGCCCATCAACAGATAAACAGAGGAAATGTGGTGTATTTGCAGAATGGAATACTACTTGGCCATATAGAGTGAAATCATGCCATTTTCAGCAAAGAAGATGGAACTAGATGTCACTATATTAAGGAAAATAAACCAGACACAGAAAGACACATTTTGCAGATTCTCACTTGTATGTGGGAACTATAAACGTCATTTTCCTTCCTGCAGGTAGGGAATAGAATGAGAGATACCAGAGGCTGAAACTGATGTGAGTATGGAAGAAGGGGGATAAAGAGAGATTTGTTAAAGTGTACAAACCTACAGTCAGAAAGTATAAATGCCAATGTGTGACAGCAGAATAAGGTGGTTGTAGTTTACAACAAGGTATTATATATTTCAAAGTAGCTAGAAGAGAGGACTTTATTGTTCCCTTCTCATTGAAATGATGAATAATCAAGGTGCTGGATACCTCAAATAACCTGAGTTGATTATGGCACACTCTATGCATGTAATAAAATACCACTTGTACCCCAGAAGTATATAAAACATGTATCAACAAAAATTAATAACTATATAAAATGTATATGTTAATCAATGGTAGCTCCTAATAACGTTCAGAAATTGAAACAGGTCAAAATTGACTTTTCTGTGGTGTCTGATAATATAATTTGTATTACAAAGGCCATGGCCACCATTCCTTAGTCTCTCTAGAATGTTAGGAGCTGAGTTATGGTCAGAAGTAAACCCTCAAACTTATTAAAGCTAAATGCAAATCTGTTTGCTTCATTTCCTTTCACTTTTTACACTATTCTATTTTAAATAATGTCGGGAAAAGTTAGGAAGCATGTTATATTACTATTCTTTTTTTCACTAGGTAACAATGGATGTGAAGAAAGTAACTTGATGCAACGATTTAACACATACATCATAAATTTTTTTGATTACAAACCTGATGCTCAATTTAAGAACAAAATTTAGCTTAGCAAAGCAAAATACTTGCAATGAATATTTTCAGCAATTACTTAAGTTTCTGAAAATATGGGGTAAGTATGTGACAGTGGGAGAGAAGTATAGAAGTTTGATGGTTTTTATTTAAGAAATGAAGAAACAACAATAAAAACGTGATGTGAAAGTAATTGAATGCTATGGTTGAGGGTAGACATTTTATTTTGGTGTCTGCATTTAGCACATTGAAATAAATAGAATAATAACCCAGCTGATTTACACTTATAGTACTATTTTCTTCCTTTAGGATGGGTAAATAACATAGTTTATCTTCTAATTATTTATAGAACCAACATGTTTTGAGAATGTATGATGATGAAAAATCTACCCAAAAATAATGTGATAAAGCATGTTTACATATAAATTAAACACATTAATATCCATTACTTTGAGGAATATATAAATTATTTTAATCATTTCAAAAATCAAATATGCTTTCAGATCATTTGTAATCATTTGTAATTTTACAAAGCATGGCTATATAACTTACTTTGCCTATTCATATCTCTGGCAAAATTGTGCTCCTTAATAAAATGTTATTAAAAACAAATAATGTATAAATAAAACACTTCCTTCATTTTCAACATTACTTCACCATGATTATATGTTTTGTTGATTGCCCTAAACATGGTCTGATTTATTGCATAGAAATTAAATTTACAGATGTGAATGTTATTTCAAGAGAACCTGTGGATTTTTTTCTTCTCGTACTCACAAAAAGAATAGAAGTTACAACAAACAACAGAATTACTTTAAATAAAAATAAATTTCTAAAACTTCAAGTCCTTCTAATTGGTTGGTGTGAAATTGTTGTAACTTCTATTCTTTTTGTGAGTATGAGAAGAAAAAAATCCACAGGTTCTCTTGAAATAACATTCACATCTGTAAATTTAATTTCTATGCAATAAATCATAGTCATTTATGAAGGAAAGAAAAATATTGTTAATTTATAGTATAAACATTCATGAATCAAACAATAAATGAATAATCAAACAATAAATGAATCAAAGCAACATGTAAATATATTGACAGAAAAGACACAATTTTATATTATATTTTAATAAAAAGAAAAATCCAAAAAAACATATGTGCTTTAAAAGATGATATATTTTGGACATTTAAAAAACATCAACTAACGGAGTGCGGTGGCTCACGCCTGTAATCCCATTACTTTGGGAACCTGAGGTGGGTGGACTGAGGTCAGGAGTTTGAGATCAGTCTAGCCAACATGATGAAACCCTGTCTCTACTAAAAGTACAAAAATTAGCCAGGTATGGTGGCACATGCTTGTAGTCCCAGCTACTCAGGTGGCTGAGGCAGGAGAATTGCTCAAAACCAAAAGGTGGAGGTTGCAGTGAGCCAACATCACACCACTGCACTCCAGCCTGGGTAACAGAGCAAGACTCTATCTCAAAAATAATAAATAAATAAATAAATAAATTAATTAAATAAATAAATAATCAACCAAATAAACCCTAAGAGTAGTGATCAAATTACTTTAGTTACAATAATACATACATCTTAGATAAATTTAGCAATTGTTAATTGAAGAAAGTAAGCAGGACTAGTTACAAAATTACACAAATGGTTTAAGAAAACCATACATATGAAAAGAAAACTATACATATGGTTTATACCGGGTATATTTAGTAACATAATTTAGAGGAAAAATAGTGTCAAGCTATGACAAAATTATCATATCATTTTGTAGAAAAGTCAATATTATATTTTTTGTATGTATTTATATTTATAAAGAAGAAGTCTTAGCAAACCCACTATTAAAATGGTAGGTATGATTTATTTGCAATTACATATTAATTGAGCTTGTTTGGTTAAGCTAAATTGCTTAGAGAATTGTTTTCAATAAATGCAAAAGTATATTTTGCTATTAATTTCATTTATAATTCTATGTGAGTAACATATGTTTATACTGTATAAAATTCTGCAAAGATTTTTGTCTGACTTAATATCCAAAGTAGTGGAAATGTCTAATTACAATATATTATTAATTTAGGGCATAGGGTTATTTCATGAGGATGTTAATGTAAGTTCCTGACTTTTAGTTGGGGTACACACACATTAGATCCCTTTTCCAACATACAGTCCAAGAATTATGCACATCAAAATTTCAAAAGATGTTTGTTAAAAAGTCAGATTCCAACCATACTACCTTTAAATATATAGTAATTTTTTATTACAATTTGACATATAAATAATTTTAAAGCTATGTTGTATACATATATGTCTGAAATTCAGAATTACTCTTAACTTTGTCTAATTTTAAATTTAATATTTAAATACATGGGTCTTGATGGGATTGTTGCACCCTGTATTCTTTACAAATGTATTAATCTATATATCTATACATCTATATATAGATATTCAGACATGTTATACATGTATGCATGGGAAGAGTTTTAGAGAGTTTTTGATATTTTGGTGGTTGCTTGTGTTTTAACATCATATTTGTTTTACTGTTTTACCTTGCTAGGTATGTTTTTATATATCAAACACCTTTATTCATTTTAAATGATACAGATTCCTTGGCTTACTACATTAGCACATCTGGATGTGAGGCGTGAAAATCTGTCTTTACAAAATATAAGAAGAGATTTTTGTGCACAGTACCATTTAAAAGCATTGGAATAGACCACAGAATGACACCAGAAGGATTGTGGTAAGGTTGGCAATTGAGTTTGAAGTAGTTGTGCCGGTTGTTCCTTCCAATTTCTCCACTCCTTGAGTTCATCCTATTTACAGAATCTGATGAGATAAATTTTATTCTAAACCTAATAGACTTGGCTTTCTAGATGCATGTTATGCAACACATTTAGGATGAAATTGACCTTATCCTGTTCATCTTAGTAATATTTATCTTCTCCTTGAATGTAAATATTATATTTTAAAATATTCATTATTTTCTGTAGTATATATACTGTTATTTATAATGTTCAGTTATTAAAAGTTTTGATTATGTATCTTTTATATTCATGATCGTATATCATTTATTTTTCTAGCTGTCTAGATCAAACTATAGACCTAAGCATCTGCTGACCATGCTTCTTTCAATCTATCTTATTTAAAATGTAGTGAAATGTCCTAATTCTTGAAAGAGGAATTTCTTTCTACTAGCTGACATGGCCCCTTGAAAATCTAAGCATAATTTAATAATTTAGAAATCCTTTGGGCATCGTTTGACATGGACTGCATAAAAGCATTAAATAAATAAATAAGTAGGTAACATATGAGGTAATAATAAGATTGCCACGACATATAAAACTAATATTTAAATATTGAAAGTCGATACCTAGGAGTTCATAAATTTAATACTGACATAATTATAGCTTCCCATTCGCCCTTCATTCTTCTAATCACTTATAACCCCCTAAGATAGCACGAAACTGTGAATCTACATAGGATAGAGGTAATTTAGATAGATCTAGTAATAAAGGCAGATTCTAGAGCATGATTATCTTAGTAAATTTGTGGAATGGTAGTTCTGTATGGCACGGGAGAACACAATTTTCCCAGCTTTCCAATGAGAGCCCAACAGGTGCAATCTTTCAATAGTACAGATTACTTTCTGTCTGGGCTTTGGAATTTTTACCACACAGTAACAGGATGATTTATTGCTGGACTAATCTTAATGGTATTCTGTGGTCCTTAGCAATTTGTTTGCCTACAGTCGTAGTCCCTTCTGCACACATTAGCCTAACACATTGTATAAAGCAATGCTTCTCACCACTACATTATCTTCTCTTTCATAAGGAATATTTCTAAATAATGTTTAAATGTATAGAGTTACCTCTTTATATATTACAATGTAGAATTTCCTAATTAAAGACCCATATAGGTCACACTATTTAGGCAACACAATCTGATATTGAACATGTTTTAACATTCTGTATCAACGAATGAATCCATCTATTTATATTCAGTATTACGCATATATGTGGATGAATAATATTTTGAAATAGTATGGGTATGTGTTGATCAGTGTGTCTTTGCCTTTTTCTTCCATTGAAAAAGATAGCTTTGTATTTAATTTCTCATTGTCAGTACATAGAGCATCAAAAAAAGAGACATGGTTAATAACACCTTTAGGCTATCAATTCCCAAATATTCAAGCTGTAAGAAAACTTATGGGAAAGAACACTATTGGGTAAAGGTAGTAGTAGTTTTAAAAAGATGAAGAGAAAAGTCCCTCTTAAGACTAACAAAATAGTCCTTAAGCTGGATAAGGAGACAGAAATGACAGGTACTCAGTGCCTTGAGTCTATCTAGTGTCAAGCATCCTCATAGTCACGAAGAGGCCCAGCAGTGTCCTAGAGAATACTGACTGTGTGATGCATTGAGGCAGATACATGACTATTCAGAGAGAGGATAGAGAGGATACTAGGAAGGTGCCAAGGATGACAATTTTTTTTGCATGGTGATATGGGTAGGACTCAATGAGAAGATAATTTTTGAGCAAATTGTAGAAGGAATAGAAAAGCCAAGTATATTTCTGAGAGCATATGTCCAAGTAAAAGTACACAGTCTAGATCAGCAAATCTCATTTCTGTGTATTAGGAACAAAAACTCACCAGACAATTCAATAGTGAGTTTAAGGTTGTGAAAAATTGGCTTAGATTATAGAGATAAGGAGAAAGGACACAGCCACATTCACCTGGTTATTGACATTGAAGGAAGGAATACTCATCTTTCTAGTCTTCCCCAAACAAATTGATGTACTTAGGCTATCCACTACAAAGTTTAGGTCTCTGAAACGAGGTGGGGAGGTGGATAGGTCAGTGGAACCACTTCTCAGTACTTGGCAAAAGTAGACTCTCATGAGGCAGCTTTAAGGCAAGACCGTTGCCTTCAGTGATAAAGAAACATTTCCTTTTGTCTGGAGGCTAAAAGAAAAATATAGAAAGATCATTATCAAAAGATACAAAGAAAGCCGCACCAGGTTATTTGTAACAGGATCCTCAGAACTTCGATAAATGCTCAGACCAAAAACAAAGCAAAACAAAACAACACAGAAACAAAACCTATTTAGACTGGTAGCCAATGTGCCTCTGGTTAGACTGGTGGCCAACCTATCTCTGAGAAACTGAAGAAGACATTTTTTTCCATGTCGTCACAGTCAATAATAATGATTTTAATTGTACTTACAGAAAAGCAGAGGAAGTATATTAAAATAATTCTGGAAAGTATGAAATTATGATCTTAGTCGTTGCAAAATAATAAAATAGCAATACAGGTGTAGAGATTGATCATCCGTGGGCAATCCAAAAAAAAAACAGACTTATCCACAATGTTAGAACCACATCAAAGTTAAAACACCCAAATGGAGGTGTCCAGTATGTAAATGGAATGTTGAAGTCTGGAGCTCAAGAAAAAAATCAGGATAGGTTGCAAGCATTTGGGAGTCATCATTACATAAAAAATTGAAAATATAAAAATTGATTACATTGTTCATGTATGGCATGCATGCATTGTAAAGATAAATGGGGCAGAAAGAAATCCCAGGAAAATACTAATTTTAAAAGCCAGGAAGAAAGAGAGTTCATGAAGAAGAATGAAAGGGAACATAGGTGGCTGGAGAGTTGCAAGAAATATCACCTGGCCCTTAATATGACCTGCAACATCGTTTATCTGCACCCCAAGTACCTATCAGGAAGTATAAGTGCCAATTCCTTGGTGCTTTGCAGAAAATACAACCTTTTTGATGTAACCTTTGGGGCATGCAGTTTATCCATTCTACGTAATCTATTCCTAGATCACATCAGAACAGCTGAGGCTGCAAATATAAAGTACTTTATTTCAGCCTCCTTAGAATGGTTTCATTGAAATACCTTTGGCAACAGCCATTATGGGATGCTATAAGATGTAGTTTTATTAAACTTGTCCTCTACTTTTTGTAAAATTGAAGTGTTCAATAAATTGCAGTTTTCTGTGTGACGACTGACACTAGGAACGTCTTCTTGGCCACTGTAGTGGGAATAGTAATGCTGTACCTCAGTAAATTTTCTGTTCCTTTATAACATTACCATTCATTTAGCTAATCAAAATTTACTTGCCTGGAAGAGGCAAGTAAATGGTCCAACTTTATCATAGAGGAGTTTAAGTCATACATTTCATATTTAACCTCACCTGGCTTTTTTTTTTTTACCTATGCTACTCTATTTTTATTTGTTTTTTATTGTTTCATTACATTTTCTTCTACTGAATGTATGAAAGTCAGCCTAAACTATGCTATTTTCCTTTTACCCATTCTGATCCAGCATCCATCCTCCTCCACCTTGAATTGTGTCTTTGGAAACAGGACTTTGTGAATGACATCAACTCAGCTCATTTTTCCTCAGGCTTCAGCATATCTTTGGCTAATGGGAGGTGTAGCCTAGAGATCTTGGGGACTGGAAGATGGTGAATGAGTTTGAGCTCTCAATGTCTCCAGGGTTTTTTGTTTGTTTATTTGTTTTACTTTTTGTGCTGTGACTTGACAGCAGCCTTAACTCTTATCACGTTATTCCCACCTATGACCTTTTTCATCTCAAGCCTAGGTATGACATTGGCTTCCTACTATTGCTCTCAGCCTGGTGTTTCGCCATTTTTGTTTGCTTAAACCTATGCAAAATTTTATAAAAGTCACTCTTTTACCTGTCTTCTATTAATTCTTGCCATGTATCTTGTTTCCTGTTGAGATATTTTCTGATCAAGTCATCTTAATAACTGTTTGATTAAAGACATTTGCTATTTTATTGTTTGCATCTACACATGAGTGTCCACTTACGGAGTCACAAACATGAGCTAAGTGAATTATTTTTATTTTTTTGAGTGAAGAATCTGAAGCACAGAACGGAAAAAAAACAACAACAACAAAATTTTCTCTTAATAGCTTTGTTTAACTAGTCTTCTTTCTCTCAGTGTCACCTACACAAGTTAAAATTAACTTGTGATGATACTATAGAACTGAACTGGGGTCCACTTGCCCAGTGCAGTAAGACCAGATATCTACACCAATGTCTGCGGCCACAGAAGAAAAGTTGATTATTTACAGGGCATCAAGCAAGGAGGACCAGGCAGCTAACACCTAACTCCTGACCTCTCCAATGGTGTGTATGCAAGTGTTTATAAAGGAAAGGTAAATTTCAGGAAAACAGAAGTTACAGGCAAAATTGTAAATAAACACATAGAAGTTAGACACTGGTTTTGGCCTAAAAGGAAGAGAGATTTTGAAGTGGGATCCCACAGTTCCTAGGTCAATTCAAATATTTTATGATTTGAATTTGGTTCAGGAGGCAAAGCTTTGCCTAAAAATTTGGAATTAACAGAATGTTAGTTCTGGCCTGGGGATGTGGCCTCCTCCAGGTCCCTCAGGAAGACATTTTAAAAAAAGAATGGTGATCAGAGTTCAGTCCTCAGTTCCCCTTTGAGGTTTACATGCCAGTAGACCTATTTGGTGGAAGTCTGCGTTTCTGAGTAACAACCCAGAGACATATGTTAGGATGTTATCTTTAGTTTCTTTCTTTTTTTTTTTTTTTTGAGTCTGAGTCTTGCTCTGTTGCCCAGGCTGGATTGCAGTGGCCGGATCTCAGCTCACTGCAAGCTCCGCCTCCCGGGTTTACGCCATTCTCCTGTCTCAGCCTCCCGAGTAGCTGGGACTACAGGCACCCGCCACCTTGCCTGGCTAGTTTTTTGTATTTTTTAGTAGACACGGGGTTTCACCGTATTAGCCAGGATGGTCTCCATCTCCTGACCTCGTGATCTGCCCGTCTCGGCCTCCCAAAGTGCTGGGATTACAGGCTTGAGCCAGATGTTATCTTTAGTTTCTATAAGGAACCATATATTCTCATGACTCTAAGTCTTTTTACTATTGTTTTAAGTTACTATCATCTTTTTATTTATCAAGTTGCTTATTTACTTTTCAAGGCTAGCCGGCTCCCTGGAATTTCCCCTGAAGGAACTCAAGATTTTCTTTTATGTCCGTGCTTGGTGGAGCCCACAGGTCACTAAGAGCGGGTCACTGCTCTCCTCCCTGACTCCTGGTGTTAACACTCTTACATAGTCCCTTTTAATTATGTCCTAGGGTTGGTATGTGTGACCAAAAGCATGTGGAAAAAGTAATGGTGTGAGTGATTCACGCGTAACATTGTAGTAGACAGCTCCAAGCTCATATTCCTCCCAAAGAAATATTGAAAAACATGCAGAAACAGTCAGAACCAGCTCTGACAGAACTCTAGAAAGGTTTACAGTAACCAAGTAAATACTGAGTTGAGAAAAAGGCAATTTCAAAACTGTTGAAAATGTCTTTTTCCACGATGGTTGACTGGATGCAGCCAGGAAATGCTGCTCCCATAGACAGACCACAATTTCAACTACACCAACATCATTTGAACAGATCTTTAGGGAGACAATGCTGAATGTGGGTGGAGAAATGATGCAGTCACTGAGGCTGAAGAGGGAGGCAGAGGAGAACTCTTTGTGGGGTGCCTGAATGTTACC
Organism: Trachypithecus francoisi; assembly: GCF_009764315.1. NCBI lineage: Eukaryota > Metazoa > Chordata > Mammalia > Primates > Cercopithecidae > Trachypithecus > Trachypithecus francoisi. The sequence continues at coordinate 62,703,905 of NW_022681465.1, forward strand.
GCTGGTTTCTGCCCCAGAATGGTACCTGGGAAAGAAGTGACTGACAGGGCTGGAAAACTGCTCACACTTGCCACAGATCTCTGGGATCCAGCTAAAGAGGACCCCATACCCCCAACAAATATGGAAGCTGGTAGAGGGGTCTCCCTTGATATAAGACAGAAACAGAGCTGGAGCAGGCACAGAGTTGGGAACGTTTGAGCATGGGGAAGCTCTGGTGGAGCCGGCTATAAGCACTCACTTCCCAGGGGCACCTGGCTACCCCCTGAGAGGCTCTCGAGCTAGCTAACTGCTAGGGAGAAAGCAGGGTCTGCTTCCCTGTGGGACTGGGGCATTTCTGTCCTGCAGGACGACTTGCCCACCAGTCCATCCTGGGGCCCCTGCCTGGCCACGCTATAGGAGTGTGTACACAATGCAGCCTCTGCTGCCCAGGCTGGGTGTTTTGCTTCACTCTCATGTGTTCTGGTAGCCTGGGAACACCTCAGACCCCATACCACCGCCAGAAACCAACCCCAGGCATCCTTAGGAGGGAGCTACAAGCAGATCCTGTGTCCCAGGGCTGTGGCCTGTGGCTCAGGAGTCTCAAGATGTAATTGGTGATTGGCACTTGAATTGAGCAGGAGCCCACACTCTCAGAAAACTGAGAGGGCTGAGTTTCACAGGTTTGTGGGCTGGCCTAGCCCTGCCTTTCTCCACAGGGTAGGTCTAGTAAGGGTATATCCTATTTCCTTACCAGATCTCTCCCCCAAGGGAGTCCTGTGGCCCAACAGACCTAACTACAACAACAACAAAATAGTGGACACAGTGACAGTGATGAGAGGTGGCTTCCCCAAAGGCCACAAGCTGATCAGGTAATGGAGTCACCTCTCTTGCCCTCACACCAGAGAACACAGCTGTAAACTCAAAGATACATGAAGGAACCACATGGCTGAGTAAAAGCCTATCTACTGCCCATTGCTCTCAAGAGCCATCTACTGGATCACAGCTGAAGCTACACCAGAGATCACTTTAGAATGTCCCCCCTGCAAAACCAATAGCAAAAATTCTACACCAAAGTCCTATATAAGAACTCTGGCAATTCAAAAAGCCAGAGTGCTGCCTTAAATCCAAACAAGCCCACGAGCTCCCCAACAATGGTTCTTAACCAGTCTGAACTGTCCGAAAAGACAGACATAGAATTTGGAATCTGGATGGCAAGGAAGCTCATTGAAATTGAAGAGAAAGCTAAAATTTAATCCAAGGAAACTAAGCAATCCAGTAAAATGATTCAAAGCTGAAAGATAAAATTCTCATTTTAAGAAAGAGCCAAACTGAAATCCTTGAGCTGAAAAATACATTATAAGAATTTCATAATACAACTGGAAGTACTAACAGCAGAATAGACCAAGCTAAGGAAAAAATAACAGAGCTCGAAGACCAGTTCTTCAAGTCAACTCAGTCATACAAAAATAAAGAAAAAAGGATGAAGAAACATAAACAAAACCTCCAAGAAATGTGGGATTACATAAAGAGACAAAATCTGTGACTCATTGGCATTCCTGAGAGAGAAGGAGAGAAAAAAACAACGTGGAAAATATAACACATCTGACGCCACAGTCCATGAAAATTTATCTAATTAAATTTGAGAAGTTCATACACAAATCCAAGAAATACAGACAGTCTCAACCAGATAATATACAACACAGTCATCCCCAAGGCACATAGTCATCATAGTCACCAAGGTCAATCAACAAATCTTAAAAGTAGCTAGAGAGAACAGGCAAGTCACCTACAGATGGAACCTCATCAGGCTAACAGTATACTTCTCAGCAAGAACCTTACAAGTCAGAAGAGACTGGGGGCCTATTTCCAGTGTTCTTAAACAAAGAAAATTCCAGTCAATAATTTCATATCCTGCCAAATTTATCTTCATAAATGAAGAAGAAATAAAATCCTTCTCTGGCAAGCAAATGTTGAAAAAACATATTTCAATTAGATGAGCCATACAGGAGGACTTTAAGAGAGTGATAAGAATGAAGCCAAAAGAACCACATCTGCTACCACAAAGCACGCTTAAGCACATAGTTCACAGGCACTATAGAAGAACTACACAATCAAGCCTACATAAATACCAGCTAACAACACTACAGGATTAATAACACACATATCAACACTAACTTTGAATAGAAATGTGCTAAATCCCCCATTTAAAAGGCACAGAGTGGCAAGGCTGGATAAAAAGACAAAGACTCAACCATCTTTTGTCTTGCAGAGACCCATCACACATGTAACAACACCCACAGGCAAAAAGTAAAAGGATAGAGTGAGATCTTCCACACAAATGTAAAACAAAATAAAACAGAAACCACTATTTTTATGTCAGATAAAATGCAACTTAAGTCAATAAAAATTAAGTACATTGAAGAGCATTACATGATGATAAAGAATGCAATCCAATAAGAAGCTTTACCCCAATATATATGCACCCAACATTGGCGCACCCAGATTTATAAAACAACTTTTTCTTGGGGTAAAAAAGGACTTAAGACAACCACAAATAATATTGTGAGACTTCAACACCCTGCTGACAGTATTCGGCAGACCATCAAGTCAAAAAAAAAAAAAAAAAGAACCTCTGGATTTAAACTCAACACTTGACCAATTGGATATAATAAAACTCCAACCAACAACCACAGAATAGACATTCTTCAAACCTGCACATGGAACATGTTTTAAGATCAGCTATATGCTCAGTCATAAAGCAAATCTCCATAAATTAAAAAGCCTGAAATCATACCATGTACACTCTTGAACACAGCACAACAAAAATTGAAGTTAACAGCAAGAAGATTTCTCAAAACAACACAAATACATGGAAATTTAAAATCTTATGCCTGAGTGAACATCAAAATTAAGGCAGAAATAAAAAATTCTTTGAAATTAATAAAACTAGAGACACAACTTACAAAAATATCTGAGATGTAGCTAAAGCAGTACCAAGGGGAAAGTTTATAGTCCTAAATGCTTTTACCAAGAAGTTAGAAATGTCTCAAATTAACAATCTAAGTTTGCACCTGAAGAATCTAGGAGGAAAAAAAAAAATACCAAACCAACTCTGAAGCTAGCAAGAAAAAATAAATAACTAAAGTTAGAGAACTTACTGAAATTGAGATGCAAAAATCCGCATAAAAGATTGATGAAAAAAAGAGTTGGTGATTTGAAAAGACAAATAAGATTGATAGAGACCCCCTGGCTCGATTAACAAAGATAAAGAGAAGATCCAAGTAAGCACAATCAGTAATGACAAAGATGATACTACAACTAATCACTCAGAAACACAGAAGATCCTCAGATACCACTATGAATGACTGTATGCTCAAAAATTCAAAAATCTAGAGGAAATGAATAAATTCCTGGGAGCATACGTTCTCCCAGATTGGAACAGGAAGAGTTTGAAACCCTGAATAGACCAATATCAACTTCTGAAACTGAATCAGTAATAAAGAACCTACCAACAAAAGGAAACCCTGGGCCAGATGGATTCATAGCCAAATTCCACCAGACATACAAAGAAAAGCTAATACCAATTCTACGGCAGCTATTCCAAAAAATTGAGGACAAGGACCCCTTGCTAATTCATTCTATGAAACCAACATCAGCTTTATGCAAAATTTGGCAGAGACACAACAAAGAAAGAAAACATCAGACCAATATCTCCCATGATTATCTATGCAAAAGTCCTCAACAAAATACTAGCAAATTGAATCTAGCAGCAAATCAAAAAGTTAACACACCACAATCAAAATGCCAAAAATAAGCATTTTGGCATTATTCCAAAATGCAAAGCTGATTCAACATACACAAATTAATAAATGTGATTTATCGCATAAACAGAACCAAAAACAAAAATCATATGATCATCTCAACAGATGCAGAAAAGGTATTTGATAGAATCCAACATCCCTTAGTGACAAAATCCTCAAAAAGCTAGGCATCAAAGAAATATACTTCAAAATAATAAGAGCCATCTATGACAAACCCACAGTAAACATCCTACTGAATGGACAAAAGCTGGAAGCACTCCCCTTGAGAACTGGAGCAAGACAAAGATGCCCACTCACATCATTCTTACTCAATACAGTACTGAAATTCCTAGACAGAGCAGTCAGGCAAAAGAAAGCTATAAAAGACATCTAAATAAGAAAATAAGTCAAACTGTCTCTCTTAATTGATGATACGATTTTGGACCTAGAAAATCCTAGAGACTCTGACATAAGGTTACTAGTATTGATAAACAATTTGGATTCAGTAAAGTTTCCAGATACAAAACTAAGGAACAATGATCAGTAGCATTTCTACTCAACAACAACTGAGAGTGAAATCAGGAACGCAATCCCACTTACAATAGCCACAAAGAAAATAAAACACCTAGGAATACGGTTAACAAACGAGGTGAAAGATCTCCATAAGGAGAACTATCAAACACTGTGGAGAAAAATCAGAGATGACGCAAATAAATGGAAAAACATTTCATGCTCATGGATTGGAAGAATCAATATAATAAAAACGGCCATGCTTCCCACAGCAATTTATAGATTCAATGATATTACTATCAAAATAGCAATGTCATTCTTCACAGAATTAGAAAAAATAAGTATGCTAAAATTCATATGGAACCAAAAAAGAGCCTGAATTGTGAAAGCAATCCTAAGCAAACAGAACAAAGCCAGAGGCATTGCACTACCTTACTTCAAACTGCAGTATAAAGCCAGAGTAATCAAAACATTTTGTACTAGTATAAAAACAGGCACAGAGAAAAATGGAATGGAATAGAAGACTGGAAAATAAAGTCACACACCTACAATCATCTGATCTATGACAAGGCTGATGAAAATAAGCATTGGGGAAAGGACTCCCTATTCAATAAATGGTGCTGAGATAACTAGCTAGTCATATGTAGAAGATTGAAGCCACACCCCTTCCTTTTGCCATATAAAAAATTAATTCAAAATGGATTAAAGGTTTAAATGTAAAACCTCAAACCATAATAATCCTGGAAGACAACCTAAGAAATACTTTTCTCGACATCAGTCTTGGCAGGGAATTTTTAACTAAGTCTCTGAAAGAAATGACAACAAAATCAAAAATAAAGTGGGACCTAATTAAACTAAAAATCTTCTCAACAGAAAAATAAACTATCAACAGAACAAACAGACAACCCACAGAATGGGTGAAGATATTTGCAAACCATGCACCTGACAAAGGTATAATATCCTGATTTTGTAGGTTGCTTAAACAAATTAACAAGTAAAAACCAAATAATCCCATTACAAAATGAACAAAGGATACTAACAAACCCTTCTCAAAAAAAAAAAAAAAAGACATATAAGGGGCCAACAAACATATGAAAATCTGCTTAGCATCACTAATCATTAGAAAAATGCAAATCAAAACCACAGATACCATCTCACACCAGTCAGAATGGCTGTTATGAAAAGAACAACAGATGCTGTGAAGCTTGGGAGAAAATGTAACACTATACTCTCTTGATGGGAGTGAAAATTAGTACAGCCACTGTGAAAAGCAGTGTGAAGGTTTCTCATATAACTTAAAATAGAGCTACCATTTGACCCAGCAATCTCATATTAGATATATACCCAAATAAAATAAACCATTTTACCAAAAAGATATATGTGCTTATGTGTTCATTCCTGTGCTATTCACAAGAGCAAAGACATGTAACCAACCCAGGTGCCCACCAATGATAGATTAGATAAAGATGATGTGGTACATATACACCATGGAATACTACACAGCTATGAAAGAATGAAATCATGTCCTTTGCAGCAACATGAATGGGGCTGGAGGTCATAATTCTATGCCAATTAATGCAGAAACAGAAAACCAAATACCACATGTTCTCACTTATAAGTGGTAGCTAAACATTGAATACACATGGACATAAATATGGGAACAGTAGACATTCAGGACTACTATGGGGGAGAGGGAGTGTGTGGATTAAAAGAAACTACCTACTGGGGGCTATGCTCATGATCAGAGTGTCAGTATCTGTCCTCCCAACGTCAACATCATGCAATATTCCCATGTAACAAGTCTGCATGTATACCCTGTATCTAAAATAAATGTTAAGAAAAACAGCAAAAAAAAAAAACGCACAAAAAATAAAAACAAACAACAAATATAGAAAATATTTGTGACGTTTTTACTTTCCTTTTTTCAACCCCCTTGGGCATGGCAGCACTCTTGAAGAGAGATGTCCACACTCCCAGAGTAAAACTCTGGTCTCTGGTTGTGGAGGAACCAGAACAGATTATTTGCAAATTATTTTGTGTGTGTATTCTCACCTGTCTGAAAGCCACTTGAGGGAGTGATGTAAGGCGCTCACATCTGTTTCAACAAATTTAGAATCCAGGCCAGGAAGCAAGTACTGGACATTGCTCAAAAACACTGCAAGCCAGCCCAATAACCTGCAGACTCTTGTGGCAAAGAGTACGCTGAAACATACAATAGACTACCTGTAGCTTGGGAGTAAAAGCTAGAAAGAGTTCCTTTGGGAAGCTAAGACATTCAAAAGCACGTTCATATGAGGAGAAATTTCGATGACTGTGCTGAGACCCAGAGAAAGACAAAATGCTTAGAAAAATCTACAAGACACAAGCCTGTCAATTTTAGCTGATTCTTAGTCTCAGTACAAGCCTGGTTAAGTGCTGGAGGAGCACCCCCTTTAGACTCGGAAAAGTGTTTTTTTGGTTGGTTGGCTGGTTTTAGCTGCTGACATTCTCTTTCAAAGGAAATCTCTGTGAAAACACTGGGTAAACACCAACTAAGGCACAGGGACTTTTTTGACTGCACACAAGGGATAGAACCTTTACAAAAATAGTTTGAAAAAGACACTAAGCAAATTGTCTACTATAGCTTTCCATTGAAACAACCACAAACAACAACAAAGTAACAGCAAACTCTAGGGAAGGGAGAAAATCTAATTTCTAATATTACCTCATTATAATATTCAAATGTCCATTTTTAAACAAAAATATCACAAGGTGTACAAAGTAACAGAAAAATATGCTGATTCAAAGTAATGAAAAATGTTGATTTACTCTAATGAAGTCAAAATTTTGGACTTACAAAACAATAACTTGAAAATAACTCTCTTGCAATGGATCTGTTAATAAACCTGATTTAGCCATTCTAAAATGTATATATATATATGAAAGCATCATGTGGCACAGCATAAATGTATACAATCTTATTAGTCAGTTATAAATAATTAAATACATAAACAAAATTTTTAAAACAAAAAACAACTGTTAATTTTGCTAAATTCTAAACATTAAAAAAATTAACAAATAACTATGGGGAATCAGGGAAATAGTATATATACAAAATAAGAATATTAAGAAATATAAATTATAACAAAGAAACAATCAGAAATTCTGGAGCTAAAAAGCACAATAATTAAGCAAAAAAATCAGTGTACTTGAAGATAATACAAACGAAATGATTAGTTCAGAGAAGAAGAAAGAAAAAAAGGGTGAAAAAAATGAACAGAACATAAGGGGATTATAGAGCACCACCAGGGCACCAACAAATGCATTATGGGAAGCCGAGAAGACAAAGGATGGGGGAAGAAATATGATGTGATAATGGCTGAAAACTCCCAAATTTAATAAAGACATGAATCTACAACCAAGAAGACAAACAAACATAAATAGAATGATTTCAAGAGACTCACCAAATTTACAACCAAACTTGAAAGGAGCAAGAGAGGAGCAATTCATCACATACAAAAGATTCTCAATAAGATTAACAGCAATTTATCAGCAGAAACCCCGAAGGCAAGAAGACGATGTGGTGATATATGTAAGTTACTGAAAAAAATTATCTACCAAAAATTATAATTTGGCAAAATTGGATAAAATTAAGACATTTCAAAATAAACAAAAGCTGAGAGAATTCATTATCACTGGAACTGCCCCATAAGGGATGCCAAAAGGAGTCCTTCAGGTTAAAATGAAAGGGCACTGAGGCCGGGCGCGGTGGCTCACGCCTGTAATCCTGGCACTTTGGGAGGCTGAGGCGGGCGGATCATGAGGTCAGCAGATTGAGACCATCCTGGCTAACATGGTGAAACCCCGTCACTACTAAAAAATACAAAAACTTAGCCAGGCGTGGTGGCGGGCGCCTGTAGTCCCAGCTACTCAGGAGGCTGAGGCAGGAGAATGGCGTGAACCCGGGAGGCGGAGCTTGCATAGAGCCTAGAGGCGCCACCATACTCCAGCCTGGGTGACAGAGCGAGACTCCGTCTCAAAAATAAATACATAAATAAATAAATAAATAAATAAGAAAAAAATGAAAGGGCACCAAACAGTAATTCAATGCCATATGAAGAAATAAGAACCTCTGGTAAAGATAAATGCATGGACCAATACAAAACTAGTATTATTGTATTTTTGGTTTATAACTCTACTTTTCTTTCCTACAGATTTTAAAAGAGAGCTACATAACAAATTATATAAAATTAATGCTGTTGTGTGAAAAATGAATAAAGACAGATTATAACAACGTAAGTGTGGAATGTATGATACTTTATATGTACAGAATGTTTTATGTTATTGAAATTAAGCTGGTATCAATTTGAACTAGAGTGTCATAAATTTAGGGTATTAAATGTAACACGTGTGGTAACCTTAAGGGAAAATCTAAAAGGCATACAGAAAATGATTGAAAGGGAAACTATGGTTCACTGAAAATAAAACTACTAAATATAAAATACAGCAGTAATGGAGGAAATGAAGGATGCAAAATGTATAAGACATATAGAAAACAAACTCATACATCTATGGCATATTTATTTTTGACAAAGGTATCAAAATTATTCAATGGCAAATTAACAGCCTCTTCAACAAATGATGTTAGGACCACTAGATAGTCACATGCAAAATAATGAAACTAGACTCCTATCTCAAACATATATGAAAATTCACTTAAGATGCATCAGTCACCTAAATACAAGAGCTAACCCTAAAACTGTTAGGAGACAATACAGAGGTAAATATTAATTACTTTGAATTTCACAATAGATTTTTAGATATGACAAAAGCATGAGCAACAACAACAACAAAAAACAAATAAATAGGACTTTATAAAATACAACAAACAAAAATTACTTGCAAATTAAAAAACATTATGAAGAAAGTAAAAAAACAAAACTTACAAAATGAAGAAAATATTTGCAAACCATATATTTGATGAGATAATGATCCGTCCAGATTGTGCAAAGAATCCCTTCAACTCAACACCAATAACAACCTAATTAAAAATGGCAAAGTACTTGAATAGACATTTATTTAAAGAAGCTATGTAAATAGCCTATAAGGACATTAAAATGCTCAACATCATTAGTCATTATGGAAATACATATCAAAACCTCTCTGATGTATCATGCCATACTTACTAGGTTGAAAATAATTTTTGAAAATGGAGAATAACCAGTATTAAGCTATGGAGAAATTGGAACCTTCCTTCATTGTTGATGGGAATGTAAAACAGTATAACTGCTGTAAAAAAGTTTGGGAGTGCTAAAAAATGGTGACCAGAATTACCATATATCACAGTAATTCCACTCATAGGTATATACACTATAATAATTGAAAAGAGAGACTCAAACAGACACTTGTATGTTTATTATAGTACTGTTCACAAAAGCCAAAAAGTGGAAACAACCCAAGGAGCCATCAACAGATAAATGGATAAATGAAGTGTGGTGTGTATGCACAATGGAATGGCATTCAACAATAAAAAAATATATTCTGATACATGTTGCAACATGGGTGATCTTCAAAAACATTATGCTAAGTGAAGCTAGGACAAATATAATTCTATTTAAATGAAATGTTTTAAATGGCCAGTTCATAGAAAGACGTTTGGAGCTTACTAGGGTCTGGAGGAACAGGGAATGCGGAGTTAAAGCTTAATGGTTGTGGTATTTCTGTTTGGAGTAATGTAAACATTTTGTACGTAGATAGTGGTGATGGTTGCACAACATCGTGAATGTACTTAATAACACTGAACTATACTTAAAAATAGTTAAACGGCAATTTTATGCCGCATATATTTCACTAAAATAAAAAACTATTTTAAAACACACTATTGAAGAAAGCAAGCCCACTTCACTAGCCAAGAAGATTTACTAAATTAATTCATTCCTGATAAATGTCACATTCAAACTGAGTCTATATTCTGTTATTATTTTTAGCTCAAGGTAAATAAATGGATTGCATGATACAAATAGACAAAGCAAAAGGAGGCAAAGTGGCAAAGTGATATATTGCCAGGTGTTATGACCACATGTTTTCTCAATCATAGTTAAGTGTCTATTCTAAACATACTCTGATAAAACGGAGAGGTGGTCAATGTCACCTATCAGATTAGATTTTGAAGACTGAAGTTCCCGTCTTGTTTCTCTATCTCTCTCTCTCTCGATCTCTCTCTCTCTCTCTCTCTCTCTCTCTCTCTCTGTTTTGTTCTCTCTCTCATTATCACTTTGGGGAAAGCAACCACCATGTCTTCATAACACTCAAGGCATCCCTATGGAGAGAGTGGATGGCAGGAAACTGAGGCATCAGCCACCAGGCCAGTGAGTAAATATGTCTTCAGATGCAGTCTCAACTGAAGCCATGTCTGCAACCTTATGATGACCTTGATTCACAAACATCCAGCCGAGGTACACCTGGATTCCTAACACCCAAAATCTGAGGATGATAAATATTTGCTATTTTAAGTCAAATTTTGGGGTCTTTCATTTTGCAGCAATGGATAGCTAATTTATAACTTATTCTATATCCACAACTTAAGATTTAACACCTACATAATACTCAATATTTTGTTTCAGAAACATAAAATAACTTACAGACCCAAGTGAAAAAATAATAAAAAGGTTTCATTATAATAATTTATTTTATTATTTTTCAAACAAGAACCTAAATGATTTTTTTCATATATTTTCTGCTCATTGTTTCTCTGAATAGGGAACATTCAAACAGTATTATTATATGTGATTTAAAACCTAATCAAGGAACACTAACTTTTCTTTTTATTCACATTTTACACCTTTGTGAGGTTAATTGCAACGTAAAACACTGTAATAAATGTTCTAGTGATTGTTTGCTTAGTGAAAAAGATCTGTAAAGAAATTATAGAAAATAGTTTAAAGTGATCATGTAAAATATTATCAGACACATACTTGAAATCTCCATTCATCAACAAGAAATTTTCACTGGAGTAAATGTTATACACTCTAATTTCTATGCAATTTATTATGATGGTTCACAAATTATAAAAAAGTTACTTTATTTTACAATGAAATAATAGCTTAATATTAATTTGCTATAAAATTAATAGTGGCAGAAGTAAGCAGTAAAGTTCCCATAAGGTGGAAGCTACTAATATAATACTTAGGGGAAATAATGTTCCCACATTAATTGAGCATTTATAAATGCATTAAATGAATTTTCATGTGATAGAATTTAACAAAAGTAGTGTTTAGTTAAATAACTCAAACAATTCTCAGGTTAAAGTGCAAGTAAAATTATAAAACCCAAAGATGTGATTAATATGCCTTTGGATTTTTGTAATAAAGATAGCAAACAGATTTTGTATTTGAAAAAGATATATTATAAACATTATATTAAACCTTCATGTATGTGGAAACAGAGCATATAAAATTTTATAAAACTCTTCAATTCAGTGTTAATTGGTTTCCATTCCACAAAACGATACTTGCTATAAGATGGACAAAAATTCTGTTCTTTTACTGTTCCAAAGCAATATATAACATTAAAAAAAAAAAAAACAAAAAAAAAAAACAAAGGGAAGTATTAACCCCTTAGTTCAGACCATCATCGCTAAAGCTGTACTTTACTCAAGAACGAGTTGGGAAGATCCATTTGGATGTGTCTGTATAACTGAGGGTCACGAATGTGTTTAATGAACATGATGATGGAAATTCAAGTGAATGCCACATTCACACAAAATTGTTGACGGTGTATAAATTATTGTGTCTTTGTAAAAGCCTCCTTGATAAATATCGGAGAGGTGTTATTTATGAACTCACCAATGAGAAAGGCAAGAGGATAAGAAAGAGGATACAGCAAGAGGATAAGAAAATAAAGGACAGATGGAAACTAAAGACAGATCGCAGATTTTAAGAGTGGCTGTTAGGGGAATGGATAGTGAATAGCAGAAATTAAGGAGGGCAGTGTGAATGATGGTGATTGTGTTTGATTATAAACTTAAAGGGAAAATTGCTGTTTGAATGGAATGAGTGCTTTTTTGTAGTGGGAGGTGGGTAGTGCCTGGAATGGGTACTGGTGCTGTAAGCAGTATGAAAGTTAGGTGGCTAGTGGCTGAAGTGAACAGTAGTGGCATTTCTACAATGGCAGCAATCCTTTCATTTATTCTGGAAAGGACACAAGGTTTTCAAGAATAACAGACACAGCTTTGTAAACTCCAGGGACTGAAGATTATTTAATTATAACAAAAAAAGTAGAATTCTGTATTTCTAGTTCAAGATGGTGATCTACTCCACATAAAGTCCGATGACATCAACAGTAGCTATGTCTATCTAGGATCTGAAACACATGGGAAAGCTGAGAGCAGAAGAATGATTATGAGGTCACAGATTTGCCATGAATGCCTGTATGACTGAATATGGATAAAAGCATATTGGTAAAACACTGAAACTAAAATATGACATATGATTTAAAATAAATATGGGGTTTAGAAAAAGAAACTTATGTGTGATTGACCCTATAAATTAGTATGTGTTTCAGATTATTTTATGATGGTGAAAAACAGGGACACAATTGTTACTCTAATATATTATGTTACTCTATTGTAAAAACTTTAGAGTTACATATTAAAATTTCTTATTAATTTTTAAGTACTCAGGGTAAAAAAATGCTGTGGCTTTTTAAAAGATATGCATGCTCATTTTGAATATATTAAGAAATATATAAGTCAAGAATGGGAAAAGAAAAAAAGCCCAGGAATACTCCCACTGAGAAATAATTGTCATTATTGTGGTACAAAAGTCCATATCTCCCTGTTTGTAAAAATAGGATGACAGGAGTTAAAACTCAGTGCCTGCTTTTAAACTATGATAAACAAAATACGTTAAGTTTCTTTGAATTTGGCAGAAATTGATGTGAAATTAAGAACTTAAAGTAAATATTTCTCCATGACAGTTATTAGTCCTAGAATAATCTTCTATAATAATGAGAAAAAATGGCAGGCAGTATCTTCTTTTACTTAATTTTTAAAATAATTACAATTCTATCTTACATTATCCATTGACTTCCAGATTAAAACAAACAAAAACAAGTAAACACATTTATATTCTGTTTACCTTATCCATTCCCCTTTTGTCACATGATCAATGTTTAATTATTTTAGTTTTATTTTTTTCCTATATGCACCTTACTTTAATGTTCACCAGTGGTCAATTTTCAAGAGATCTTAATTCTAGATTTTTTGTTAATGTGGAAACAGTAACAGAGTATTGTGTTAACAAGACTTCAATATTCAAGATTCAATGTTGTCATTTGTTTCCACGAATAATTCATGATTACCATGTTCCCTGAGTTCAGTTTTACTTTAATATGTTTGCTAATTTAGAACTAGAAGGTCAAATTTTTCATATGTAGAATCTTAGTGGCATAAGTTCTCAAAGATTATATGAACACTGTTATTACCCTAGAAAAACTTTGGAATTAAATTAACCTTAGTCCTAATTATTTTTCTTTTCTTTTCTTTTTTTTTTTTTTTTTTTTTTTTTTTGAGGAGTCTCGCACTGTTGCCTGGGCTGGAGTGCAATGGTGCCATCTCAGCTCACTGAAACTTCCGCCTCCTGGGTTCAAGCAATTCTCCTGACTCAGTCTCACGAGTAGCTGGGATTACAGGCATGCACCACCATGCCCAGCTAATTTTTGTATTTTTAGTAGAGATTGGGTTTCACTATGTTGGCTAAGCTGGTCTCCAACTCTTGACCTTGTGATCTGTTTGTTCTCTTCTGCTTCCCAAAATGTTGGGATTACAGTTGTGAGCCACCATGCCTGGCCTAACCTTAGCCCTAATTTTAAAGTAATCCCTCAAATCAATCTCTTCATTGCAGTAAATAATTTTACCCTATTTCCAGCCTCATCACTGATTCTTACACAGTGCTTACTCTATTAAACAAAGGATTTCAATTATTTAACAAATTTGTTTTATGTTAAATGAATTCTATTTTTTTCTTCCTTGAGCTGGATGTTTTAATCTTAATGTAGGGAGAAAAGACTAAACTATTTTAAATTCTAATAGTAAACATAACTTTCCCACATCCTGTCCAAACACTGAAAATAACCAAGCTCATATAGTTAATATTTTCCTGTCTTAAATTGTGCTAAGCTGGAAATAGTCTGTGAGACAAATATTTGAGTGGAAGAAGGTCATTTTGAAAGGATTTGGATTTCAGGAAGCATATTTAAGTGAGGGGTTACTAAGCTGTACCTAACAATTATCAAACCCATCCCTACTAGGAGTTATTTAGGTCCAGTCTCACTTTAAGATAGCTGTCAATTACCATTTTAAGAGGTCCTAGTCCTGTGTTAATAAAGAGCTTAGCAAATGTTCTCCAACCATTATGATAGCTGAGGTTAAAAGTAGTGTCTTAGTTTGTTTTCTGTTGCTATAACAGAATACCACATACTGGATAATTTATAAATAAAAAAAGTGTATTTGGGTCAGAGTTCTAGAGGCTGGGAAGTCCAAGAGCATGGTGCTGGTATCTGGTGAGGGCCTTCTTTCTGTGTTAACCCATGGTGGACGTGCAAGTGAGCACAGAAACCAGAGAGAGGAATCAAGACAAATTCTATCCTTTTATCAGGAACCCACTTCTAAATAACTCATTTTCCCAATAAAGGTATTAATCTAATCATAACAGTAGACCCTGCATGACCTAAATCCCTCTTAAAGGCCTTACTTCCCAATACTCTTACAAGGGCAATTAAATTGCAAGATGAGTTTGGAGGTGAAATGCAAATCAAAGCAAACAGGAAAATATGTGGTGAGTGAAAAGTAGCATACTGTGCATGCTATTTAATGCAAGCATTTAGACATTGTTTTATGAACCAAAGGAAAAGGGAGTATTATAAAGACAACATGGCACCTCTCCTTTCTTTCTTCTGTCTCTTTTTTCCTGATACACTATGAGAATCTGTTTTGAATATTTCAAAACAAAATTAAAACAAATCATTATAAATTGAATTGGCTTTTATTCTTGATTCATTAATTGGGGCAGCCTCCATTCTAAAGAATAGAATGAGATCTTTCAACAAACAATAGCAGAAAAGTGGCTTTTGTAAGGTGAGTTAAGGAAATAGAACAATAGAAAAGTAGTTGATTGATTAAAATCAAGTTACTTCAGGTTACTTGGTTTTTGTAAGGGTGAAAGCAGAGAGAACTTCCTTTTCATGCTGAATCAGGTAGACCTGAATCTCCTGTTTTCAGAAAAAAATAAACAAAAAAAAAACTGATCTGTTATGGGACTTATCTGCTTTCTTAGTTTCACTTTGCTTATTTGGCATGTAGCTTGAGTGAGTATATTTTGGTTTGGTCAGGTCTGTTGGGGCCTAGTTCTGGAGCTCAGTCCAAAACAATGGCCTCCAATATACGTTGCTTAATGATAGTATAATTCTAAACTATGATTATTCTAACTACCTCCATATTGTGTCATCTCAGATTTGGTATGCATGACTGCCATCTAAAGTTTTGTTAAAATACATATTATCAGATATTTCCTCTGGGACATTTGACTCAATTGTACCTGTATGACACCGTGGATGCTTCAGTTCTAATATCTGCCTCCAGATAATTTTGATACAAGTGGTGCCTGGACCACATTTCAGGAACATTGTGTAGCATATTTCAGGGTTATTTACATTTCAATTGAGAATACTAAAAAAATAAACAGTTTTACTGTTTACTTTCCATAAATTTCAATATGAGAAGAAGTAAAACTATTACTACTTCAGCTAAGTCCCACATTCTTATTTTGACCTTCACTTTATCCCCACTTACCTGGGAATAGTAGAAATATTATCCACTGATACCACACAGAGGAACCAGAAGATGGTACTTTTGCCAAGACATTTAAAAGTTGGCAGAAGAGGGGAAAGGATATCATTGAAAAGTCAAGGTTGACAAATGACTTGAATCTAGTTCAAGACCAGCCTGGCCAACATGGCACCCCATCTCTACTAAAATCAAAATAATAGCTGGGCATGGTGGTACATACCTGTAATCCCAGTTGTTTGGGAGGAATCCAGAAGGCATAGGCTGCAGTGAGCCAAGATTGAGCCACTGCACTCCAGCCTGGATGACAGAGCAAGATGCTCTCTCAAAAAAAAAAAAAAGGGGGAAAAAGAAAAAGAAAATCTTATAAATATGTCACCTATGGGCTGGAAATGATGGTAGCAAGTTCTGAGTAGAATTGAGTTCCTCCAGCTCAGTGAAAAAAGAAGGGTCTTAGAGATCAGATGGCAATGCTTTATCAGAGACGAGGGGCAATGGAGTGCTAGCTATAGTGGTCATCAAACAAATTATGCGTTTCTAGAAATGTCAGAAATGAGTAGGCTGCTAAGGTTCTACTTGATATGTACAGAAGGAAAAAGTCTAGTACAGAAATCCAGAACCTTCACTCAAGTGAAAACCATGAGATACTAAACCTCTTATACAGTTTTCAGATGTTGGTTTATACAAGAGGAGCCCTTTAACTGAGAGGGAGGAAAATATATAAAGGGAATCTTACAACATGGCCATGGGTGTAATCTGTGAACCCTTCCCCAAGCATTCCTAAGAACGACCTGTGGCTCGTGTGCAAGGAAATGAGAATCACCTATAACTTTCAGAGAATATCATATGTTGGCTCAGAACTTGCACTGCTTCCCAGAGACCCAATTCCACTCTGGCTCACTAGTGAAACAAGAGATTTACAGACACTAGGTAATACAAAGGAAAGTGGTCCAGGAAAATTTAACAAAAGTCCAGTGTGACTGATGATAAATTGTGTGTTATTTTCAAAATAATAAAATAAATAAATTAGAAGGATTTCCATACTGGTTTCAATATATGGAGTAAAGTGTATTACGGTAGAAAGAGCTACACAGAAGTCCCTGGAACTACGTACTCCTGGGAAAAAAAAATAGTAAATCGAAGAACCATTTCATCTCTGAGGATCTGAAGAGATTATTTTTATCATCAAGAACCTCAGAGATGCAGGGGTATTGATTCCTACATCTCCCATTTAACTTGTTTGATTACCTGGCACAGAAACCAATTGAATAATGCATAATAACTATAGAGGGTTACGGGCTAAATCAGGTTGTGATGTCCATCAGAGTTTTCTTTCCAGATATAGTAGCTTTATTCGAGCAAATCAACACAGCACTTGGTGGAAGAATTGCTACAAATTCTTCCTTGCCTTTCCCATCAATAAGAAAAATATCAAGCAGTTTGCATTTAAAAAACAATACCATTCAAACAGGAAAAAGATGTTATCTTGCTTCATGACTAAGTCAATATGTTGCTGCTGCACAATACAATCTGGGAAAAAAATTATAATAATCAAATCCCACAGAAGATTCCATTGGATATTATGTTGATGGCATTATGCTAATTAGACATAATAAATATGAGCTTGTAAACACCCTATGTGTCTTAGTAATGTAACTGTGCAATGAAGGGTGAGACATAAACTTGGATCAATTCCAGGGAATGGTTAAATTTCTAGGGATAAGTGGTCAAAGCATGTAAAGATATTTCTTCAAAAATGAGCAAGATACAATGATCCATTCTGTTTGACCAATGAAAA
This sequence comes from Trachypithecus francoisi, assembly GCF_009764315.1. Lineage (NCBI taxonomy): Eukaryota > Metazoa > Chordata > Mammalia > Primates > Cercopithecidae > Trachypithecus > Trachypithecus francoisi. Next base: position 62,721,813 of record NW_022681465.1, read on the forward strand.
AGTTTTTGCTGGTTACATTTAGATTAAGAAACATCATCTCAAGTTATGCTTTTTCAATGCATTTATTGGATAATTCCTGAAGCTGACAGTTTTGAGTAGGACCTTGAATAAGAGGCGTGCTGATCATCATGTCCTGGGTTTTTTTTGATTCAGTGAATCATAAAATGCATCATGCAGAGCAGAATTCAGTTATAAATTTACAGTTGCATATAGAAGACTTGGATATAGAAAGTCCAGAAGCTTAATGTAAACTTCCTTAGCAAGTGGTTTATAAGTCAATTAGCTGTTAACTTACTGACTTTTTCTCTGCTTCCTAAGGTCCCTAGTTGACACATGAGGAAACAAGAGTATACACAAGGATAACACAAAACATATCCATTGTATGCAAGAAACTGCTGGAAACCGGTATTTAAAAATAAATAGCATTGGAAAGTTGGTAATACGGATGGATATTTGTAGATAGACTTCTTAGAACAGGCGCTGATAGACACTGAGTGGGAAGACATTTTGATTACTAATGAATGCAAACAGCGAGCCTCCAAGGTGGTAAAGGTTCTCAGTAATTAGATGACTAAGGCAGCCTATCCTATGGATAACAGCCAGTCTCTTTCTCTGGTCATTCTAAATACGCCTTAGAGGTTCCATGAACAAAGTAGCCATGATGACAAGAAAAGAGCCTGCCCACAGTCTCAAAAACTGATCTGGTTAAAGCCTCTGCTGATCTGGTTAAAGCCTCACCAAAATCCAAACATTCTTGGGCCAATGCTAAGCCCCCAATATGACATAATTGTCTGGGATTATCAGTCAACTAGTGTTTCCAGGTTGTTTTTGTTGCGATTCTCCCATGATGGAGGAGGATAGTTCATTTTCTGACCTTTGATGGACATACATGCAGTATGTCTGCCCAGCATCACCATTGATGAGTTTCCTCAATGCTTTCTCTTTTTCCGTGGTATCCTACAAAGGATTGCCTCTGATCAATGGGCATATTCCTCAGCAAAGAAAATATAGCAATGGGTTCACAGCCATGGAATTCAGGAGTCATCACCCAGAGCCAGTTGGGGTGATGGTTGGAAAGCTCACCAAGAACTTATGGCATTGCCTGGAAAATAACATGCTGTAAAGCTGAGGTACACCCTTATACTCTGTGGCAAATGCTTTAAATTTTAGGGCAATATATTTTCCAGTCTTTCTCACAGTCTAGATACAGAACTTCAGAAACCAATATAGTAAGGTGCAATTATAAACCCTACATGATGCAATTTTTGCTGATCCCCAAAACCTTTGGCTCCACTGCTTTGGAGATTTTATTTTCCAGTAAAGAATGCTTCCATGGGAAAGACAGTCATAGTTTTGATGAATTACAAGCTTAGTCAGTGCCTGGCCACTTTAGAATACCAGTATCACTGAATCAACAGGCAGAGGAATTTATTTTATTGATTGGTGTTACTGATTTAGATTATTAGGGGGATAACAGAGTTGCTGCTACATAATTTGAGTAAGGATATTTAAATTTGGAATTCAGGGGATTGGTTGAGGAATTTTTGCCTAATAACTCTAGTCAATGGAAGATTGCTGAACCACAATAAAAATAAGACCACTAAAAGATCATATTATATGATAATGAATGCTGAATCACTCTGCGATGAACCAAATAAAACACTTTTTCAGATGTTAATGGAGTGCAAATGCAATGGGAACTGGGTCGTCACTAGTAACCCAAAGCTCATGAATAGGAGATCACGTAAAATGTTCTTTAAACTGAATATTTATTTATTTATTCAAAATTTTAAACCCCTGCTACCTTTGCTTTTTAGACAAAGATCATCAGCTCTATCAAGACTTTCTTCTCTACATGAGGTTATTCTAGCTACTGGTAAATACTACTTCCCCAACTACCATCCTTGTTCTTCCCAGTTTAAGAGGGGTATTAACTCTGTTGCAACTAGACTTAACTGACTAGCCCATCCCTTTGCTTTATCTACAGCTATCCATACTTTTAAAAATAGTACATTTATTAAAATATTCCTGGATTATCATCATCTGTGTATATCATCTACCTCATTTTGGAACTTTGATATTTCATGTTATATGCAATACTTTAAGTATGTTAGGAGTGAATGTGTATATTAATATATATATATATATAAAATTAAGCCAAAATGCTATGTTTATCATTTATTCTTCACAGCTTATGGATCTCAGCAGTAGGAGAGAAGGGCCTCCTATTTTGGCATCTGTTTTTTGGAATTTGGGGTTTTGTTTTTAATATATTTTATACAGCAAAAATTCTAGTTATTTCTTCATTTATCTTCTCAATATTAAGTTTAAAATTATGATTTCTATAAGAAAATATTTTATTTATAATGCTTATTAGTAATATAATAATGATCAATCATCAACTGAATAAATCAAATGTTAAAAATTGATTTAAAGTCTTTTCTGTAACTTTTCCAATAATGTTGTAATTGTTAGAACTTCTTTTTAACTTGAGAATGTCATTCAGGAATACAATTCAATAATACAAACAATTATTCTGAATGACTTGTATTTATCCTTACCGTAGATGACTTTATCTGTCTATCTATCTATCTATTTATCTATCTATCTATCTATCATCTATTTGTATGCACCTATGAATTATTTCTAATCATAATCACAGTTAGATAGAATTAGATCTAACATTATAATTAGATATAATTAAATCTCTAATTATATCTAGTGGTTTGCATGTATCAAAATATAAGTGATTTGAATCTCTGCTTCTGTCTTTTTGTAACATTCTTTCCCTGATAAATATTACGTTTGCAATATTTAATCATGTTGACATATATACGGTTCTGATTAATAATTTTCTGTTGTAAAATGTTATATGACTACATGACTATTTATTTATCCATTATTCTGTTGATGTTCTTGCATGTCATTTCTAAATATTTGGCTTTACAAAAATAATGATAATTTTAACATTTGTGATCAATCATTTTATTTTATTTTATTTTATTTTATTTTGAGACGGAGTCTCGCTCTGTCACCCAAGCTGGAGTGCACTGGCCAGATCTCAGCTCACTGCAAGCTCCGCCTCCCGGGTTCACGCCATTCTCCTGCCTCAGCCTCCCGAGTAGCTGGGACTACAGGCGCCCACCACCTCGCCCGGCTAGTTTTTTGTAGTTTTTAGTAGAGACGGGGTTTCACCGTGTTAGCCAGGATGTTCTCGATCTCCTGACCTTGTGATCCGCCCGCCTCGGCCTCCCAAAGTGCTGGGATTACAGGCTTGAGCCACCGTGCCCGGCCTGTGATCAATCATTTTATATATAAATATATGCAAAACATATCATTAGAATGCTATAACAAATAACTGGAATTGCTGTGTCGTAGAACAGTCACATATTCAACTTAACTAGATATTGTTAAGTGGCTTTGCTAAATGGTCATAGGTACAATTCATATTCCTGAGAATATAAAATAAAAAATTTCTAGTGAGCGTCTTTGTCAAGACTTTGTTGCAAAGTTCTTCAACGTTTTCAAGTATTATACACATTGAAAGGCACTTTCTTCTAATTTGAAATATCACTAGATATAACTTCTTTATTCACAGATTTCAAACAATTGATGTTTTGATACTTCCTTAATTGTCTGATCTATGTGTGCATTTTTAATCTTTTCAAAGGAATCCTTCACAACAAGTTTATAAAATACTTTTATAATTGTATTCAAGATTTTGAAGTTTGTTTCTTATAAAGAAATTTATCAGACCCAATATCATAAAAATATCTCCTCATATAATTCTTATATTTTACCTAAAAATAAAATGTTGAATTTTATATGTATAACTTTAATCATGTGATATATGGTATATGATAGGTTTCTAGCTATATTGATCAATATGAATAGCAAATTCTCCATGTATTAAATTGCCTAAACTTTAATTACTTTTGTGAAACGCCCCATATGTCATGTTAAATTTTCACACGTGTAGTTCTGTTTCTTAGTGTTATGTTGTACTGTTCATTTACTAACTTTACCAATTTCATATCATTTCTATTATTTGTCATGTTTTTGTCTACACTTCAAGAAATTTCCTTAACTATTCTTTTTAGTTCTTTAAAAAATTATACTTCCAGTTTTTATTTTCCAAGTTATTGTGTTGTTATTTTTATTTTTATTTTTATTTTTGGAGACAGAGTTTCACTTTGTCGCCCAGGGTGGAGTGTAGTGGCACAATCTCAGCTCACTGCAACCTCTGCCTCCCTGGTTTAAGCAATTATCCTGCCTTAGCCTCCTGAGTAGCTGAGACTACAGGTGCACACCACCATTTTTTGTATTTAGTAGAGACAGGGTTTCACTGTGTTGCCTAGGCTATTCTCAAACTCCTAAACTCAGGCAAGCTGCCCGCTTCAGCCTCCCAAAGTGCTAGGATTACAGGCATGAGCCACCACACCTGGCCTGTTTTAACTTTTTTTTTTATATATATATACTTTATGTTCTAGGGTATATGTGCACAACGTGCAGGTTTGTTACATATGTATACATGTGCCATGTTGGTGTGCTGCACCCATTAACTCATCATTTACATCAAGTATATCTCCTAATGCTATCCCTCCCCGCTCCCCTGACCTCACAACAGGCCCTGCTGCTTGATGTTCCCCTTCCTGTGTCCAGCTGTTCTCATTGCTCAATTCCCAACTATTAGTGAGAACATGTGGTGTTTGGTGTTCTGTTCTTGTGACATTTTGCTGAGAATGATGGTTTCCAGCTGCATCCATGTCCCTACAAAGGACATGAACTCATCCTTTTTTATGGCTGCATAGTATTCCATGGTGTATATGTGCCACATTTTCTTAATCCAGTCTGTCATTGATGGACATTTGGGTTGGTTCCAAGTCTTTGCTATTGTGAATAGTGCCGCAATAAACTAGAAATACCATTTGAGCAACCATCCCATTACTGGGTGTATACCCAAAGGATAATAAGTCATGTTGCTGTAAAGACACATGCACACATATGTTTATTGTTTTAACTTTTTAATTGGCAATTAATTTTGTTGCTCCTAGTAGACAATCTCTTTATCTTAGAGGATTCCATGACTTGCTCATTTTTTTTCCTCTTTTTGTTTTGTCTTCAATTGGATTGGTTTTTCTCCAGGCATTTACAGTGCTTTTCTTTGATCCTCTCTTGTTGCTGTTTTCCTTTTATCTTTATATATATATATATATATATATATATATAATATATATATATATAAAAATAGAGGATTTCCTCAGCCTTCTGGAGATTATTGTACATCCCCTGAGACCCCCTGTAATTTACAATTGCATGGAAAATGCCTATTGACTGGCGGACATTATAAAGGGTGGGAAATATACCATTTTATTGAAGAAATGCAGTGATTTTATTGTTGAGTTCAGGGAGGTTGTTAAGACACACAAGATTCTACATGTAGATTTTCATATATTTTCATGCTTGAGTTGAGTAAGTGTCTAATGGCTTTATCATCTGAAAATCAACTTTCGGTGTTCTGAAAGGGCTGGAGTTATGGGGTTTTAACTGCTCTAGAAGTAGACTTTCCATTTATCTATACAACTGGGTATTTCTGGGTTTTTTTCCAACAATTTTATAATGATCTTATGAGATCCAAACCTTAATCAGCTTTAATTCTCTTATATTTTCTTCTGCTTTTGTAATTCTATTTTTCATTTGCTTTCTCATTTAATATGTCTGAAGTATACCTTTGCATAGTGAAATTATTGCTGATGTTAAAGAAAAAAAATATTTATGACACTTGTTAAAGATGGTAAGGCAGACTTTATTCAAGGGGGCCATTGTGATCAGTAGAGGCACTGGTCACAATCAGTATAGGCACTTCTGCAATGCTGTCTGGCAGTGGGGAAGAGAGATCTGACTCAACTTTTGCTCTAACAAGGGCAAGCAGGGATTTATAATTAAGAAGCAGGGTGAATATACGTGGATGAAAACTTACTATGAGGAAACATCGAAAACAAGATATTTCTAAGCTGACTTCATAGAATTATTGCTGAAGGCAGGCCAGGATGATTGGGTATTATACCACTGGTGGGTAATTTTTACTAAATCGATGTAGGGAAAACAGAACTTTATCCCTTCCTTCTTAAGGTCCCATGCTAGACCTGAGAATTAAATTAAGATAATATAGATAAGTAGGAGGAAAACACACTGATTTATTTAATACACTAGACTCTTGAACAGCAAGGTTTTAAACTACGCAGTTTTCATATGTGAATGTTTTTCAATAAAATTTATTTTTATTTTTATTTTTATTTATTTATTTTTTTTTTTAGGAGCAAAACTGCAAGTTTATTTTGGTCACCTAAGGTGTGGGGAAGAGGTCTGTCGGCCTCCGGCAAAGAAGGCCGACAGAGTCCCCCGGTGGGGCTCTCGGACAGAGTTCCTGCAGTCCTGACATCCCGACAGCAGTGGAGGACTGAGGAAGGCCGCCTTTTCAATAAAATTTATAGCAGTGTGTCTGCCTCTTACTTCCCTTTCCACAGCCTCCACCTTTTTTGTCTTTGTCATCATGAGACAGCCGCCAATCTCTTCTGCTTCTCTTCCTCCTCAGTCTATTGAATGTGAGGACAATGAGGATGAAGACCTTTGTGATGATCTACTTCCACTTAATGATTAGTAAATATATTTTCTCTTCTGTATGACTTTCTTAATAACATTTTCTTTTCCCTCTTACTTTATTGTAAGAATACAGTATATAGGCCAGGGGTGGTAGCTCAAGCCTGTAATCCCAGCACTTTGGGAGGCAGAGGTGGGCTGATCACGATGTTAGGAGATAGAGACCATCCTGACCAACATGGTGAAACACTTGTCTATTACAAATACAAAAATTAGCTTGGTGTGATGGTGGGCGCCTGTAGCCCCAGCTACTCGGGAGGCTGAAGCAGGAAAATCACTTGAACCAGGGAGTCTGTGGTTGCAGTGAGCCGAGATTGTGCCACTGTACTCCAACCTGGCAAGACAGAGATTCCATCTCAAAAAAAAAAAAAAAAAGAATACAGTATATAATGCATACAATGTATGAAGTACATGTGTATGTGTTAATTGACTATGTTATCAGTAAGGCTTCCAGTCAGCAGTAGGCTATTAGTAATTAATGTTGGGGGGAATAGGGGGCAGAGCAAGATGGTTGAATAGGAACAGCTCCAGTCTCCAACTCCCAGCGTGAGCGACACAGAAGACCAGTGATTTCTGCATTTTCAACTGAGATACTGGGGTCATCTCACTAGGGAGTGCTTGACAATCAGTGCTGGTCAGTTGCTGCAGCCCGACCAGCGAGAGCTGCAGCAGGGCGAGGCATCGCCTCACCTGGGAAGCGCAAGGGGGAAGGGAGTCCCTTTTCCTAGCCAGGGGAACTGAGACACACAACACCTGGAAAATCGGGTGACTCCCACCCCAATACTGCACTTTGAGCAAATGGGCACACTAGGAGATTGTATCCCACACCTGGCCGGGAGGGTCTCACGGCCACGGAGCCTCCCTCATTGCTAACACAGCAGTCTGCAATCTAACCGCAAGGCAGCAGTGAGGCTGGGGGGACGGGGGCGCCCACCATTGCTGAGGCTTAAGTAGGTAAACAAAGCCACTGGGAAGCTCGAACTGGGTGGAGCTCACAGCAGCTCAAGGAAACCTGCCTGTCTCTGGGCAGAGACTCCACCTTTGGGGACAGGGCACAGCTAAACAACAACAATAAAAAAAGCAGCAGAAACCACTGCAGACGCAAACGACTCTGTCTGACAGCTTTGAAGAGAGCAGTGGATCTCCCCACACAGAGGTTGAGATCTGAGAAGGGACAGACAGCCTTCTAAAGTGGGTCCCTGACCCCTGAGTAGCCTAACTGGGAGACATCCCCCACTAGGGGCAGTCTGACACCCCACACCTCACATGGTGGAGTACACCCCTGAGAGGAAGCTTCCAAAGTAAGAATCAGACAGGTACACTCGCTGTTCAGCAACATTCTATCTTCTGCAACCTCTGCTGCTGATACCCAGGCAAACAGGGTCTGGAGTGGACCTCAAGCAATCTCCAACAGACCTGCAGCTGAGGGTCCTGACTGTTAGAAGGAAAACTATCAAACAGGAAGGACACCTATACCAAAACCCCATCAGTACGTCACCATCATCAAAGACCAGAGGCAGATAAAACCACAAAGATGGGGAAAAAGCAGGGCAGAAAAGCTGGAAATTCAAAAAATAAGAGCGCATCTTCCCCTCTAAAGGAGCGCAGCTCATCACCAGCAACAGATCAAAGCTGGTCAGAGAATGACTTTGACCAGATGAGAGAAGAAGGCTTCAGTCCATCAAACTTCTCAGAGCTAAAGGAGGAATTACGTACCCAGCGCAAAGAAACTAAAAATCTTGAAAAAAGAGTGGAAGAATTGACAGCTAGACTAATTAATGGAGAGAAGGTCATAAACGAAATGACAGAGATGAAAACCATGACACAAGAAATACATGAAAAATGCACAAGCTTCAGTAACCGACTCAATCAACTGGAAGAAAGAGTATCAGCGATTGAGGATCAAATGAACGAAACAAAGCGAGAAGAGAAACCAAAAGAAAAAAGAAGAAAAAGAAATGAACAAAGCCTGCAAGAAGTATGGGATTATGTAAAAAGACCAAATCTACGTCTGATTGGGGTGCCTGAAAGTGAGGGGGAAAATGGAACCAAGTTGGAAAACACTCTTCAGGATATCATCCAGGAGAACTTCCCCAACCTAGTAGGGTAGGCCAACATTCAAATTCAGGAAATACAGAGAACGCCACAAAGATACTCCTCCAGAAGAGCAACGCCAAGACACATAATTGCCAGATTCACCAAAGTTGAAATGAAGGAAAAAATCTTAAGGGCAGCCAGAGAGAAAGGTCGGGTTACCCACAAAGGGAAGCCCATCAGACTAACAGCAGATCTCTCGGCAGAAACTCTACAAGCCAGAAGAGAGTGGGGGCCAATATTCAACATTCTTAAAGAAAAGAATTTTCAACCCAGAATTTCATATTCAGCCAAACTAAGTTTCATAAGTGAAGGAGAAATAAAATCCTTTACAGATAAGCAAATGCTTAGAGATTTTGTCACCACCAGGCCTGCCTTACAAGAGACCCTGAAGGAAGCACTAAACATGGAAAGGAACAACCGGTACCAGTCATTGCAAAAACATGCCAAAATGTAAAGACCATCGAGGCTAGGAAGAAACTGCATCAAATAATGAGCAAAATAACCAGTTAATATCATAATGGCAGGATCAAGTTCACACATAACAATATTAACCTTAAATGTAAATGGACTAAATGCTCCAATTAAAAGACACAGATTGGCAAACTGGATAAAGAGTCAAGACCCATCAGTCTGCTGTATTCAGGAGATCCATCTCACATGCAGAGACATACATAGGCTCAAAATAAAGGGATGCAGGAAGATCTACCAAGCAAATGGAGAACAAAAGAAAAGCAGGGGTTGCAATCCTAGTCTCTGATAAAACAGACTTTAACCCATCAAAGATCAAAAGAGACAAAGAAGGCCATTACTTAATGGTAAAGGGATCAATTCAACAGGAAGAGCTAACTCTCCTAAATATATATCCACCCAATACAGGAGCACCCAGATTCATAAAGCAAGTCCTTAGAGACTTACAAAGAGACTTAGACTCCCATACAATCATAATGGGAGACTTCAACACTCCACTGTCAACATTAGACAGATCAACGAGACAGAAAGTTAACAAGTATATCCAAGAATTGAACTCATCTCTGCACCAAGCGGACCTAATAGACATCTATAGAACTCTCCACCCCAAATCAACAGAATATACATTCTTCTCAGCACCACATCGCACTTATTCCAAAACTGACCACATAATTGGAAGCAAAGCACTCCTCAGCAAATGTAAAAGAACAGAAATTATCACAAACTGTCTCTCAGACCACAGTGCAATCAAACTAGAACTCAGGACTAAGAAACTCAATCAAAATCGCTCAACTACATGGAAACTGAACAACCTGCTCCTGAATGACTACTGGGTACATAACGAAATGAAGGCAGAAATAAAGATGCTCTTGGAAACCAATGAGAACAAAGATACAACATACCAGAATCTCTGGGACACATTTAAAGCAGTGTGTAGAGGGAAATTTTAGCACTAAATGCCCACAAGAGAAAGCTGGAAAGATCTAAAATTGACATTCTAACATCACAATTAAAAGAACTAGAGAGGCAAGAGCAAACACATTCAAAAGCTAGCAGAAGGCAAGAAATAACTAAGATCAGAGCAGAACTGAAGGAGATAGAGACACAAAAAACCTCCAAAAAATCAATGAATCCAGGAGTTGGTTTTTTGAAAAGATCAACAAAATTGACAGACTGCTAGCAAGACTAACAAAGAAGAAAAGAGAGAGTAATCAAATAGACACAATAAAAAATGATAAAGGGGATATCACCACCGATCCCACAGAAATACAAACTACCATCAGAGAATACTATAAACACCTCTACCCAAATCAACTAGAAAATCTAGAGGAAATGGATACTTTCCTGGACACTTACACTCTTCCAAGACTAAACCAGGAAGAAGTTGAATCCCTAAATAGACCAATAGCAGGCTCTGAAATTGAGGCAATAATTAATAGCCTACCCACCAAAAAAAGTCCAGGACCAGATGGATTCACAGCTGAATTCTACCAGAGGTACAAGGAGGAGCTGGTACCATTCCTACTGAAACTATTCCAATCAATAGAAAAAGAGGGAATCCTCCCTAACTCATTTTATGAGGCCAACATCATCCTGATACCAAAGCCTGGCAGAGACACAACAAAAAAAGAGAATTTTAGACCAATATCCCTGATGAACATCAATGCAAAAATCCTCAATTAAATACTGGCAAAATGGATTCAGCAGCACATAAAAAAGCTTATCCACCATGATCAAGTGGGCTTCATCCCTGGGATGCAAGGCTGGTTCAACATTCACAAATCAATCAATGTAATCCAGCATATAAACAGAACCAAAGACAAGAACCACATGATTATCTCAATAGATGCAGAAAAGGCTTTTGACAAAATTCAACAGCCCTTCATGCTAAAAACGCTCAATAAATTCGGTATTGATGGAACATACCTCAAAATAATAAGAGCCATTTATGACAAACCGACAGCCAATATCATACTGAATGGGCAAAAACCGGAAAAATTCCCTTTGAAAACTGGCGCAAGACAGGGATGCCCCCTCTCACCACTCCTATTCAACATAGTGTTGGAAGTTCTGGCTAGGGCAATCAGGCAAGAGAAAGAAATCAAGGGTATTCAGTTAGGAAAAGAAGAAGTCAAATTGTCCCTGTTTGCAGATGACATGATTGTACATTTAGAAAACCCCATTGTCTCAGCCCAAAATCTCCTTAAGCTGATAAGCAACTTCAGCAAAGTCTCAGGATACAAAATTAATGTGCAAAAATCACAAGCATTCTTATACACAAGTAACAGACAAGCAGAGAGCCAAATCAGGAATGAACTTCCATTCACAATTGCTTCAAAGAGAATAAAATACCTAGGAATCCAACTTACAAGGGATGTAAGGACCTCTTCAAGGAGAACTACAAACCACTGCTCAGTGAAATCAAAGAGGACACAAACAAATGGAAGAACATACCATGCTCATGGATAGGAAGAATCAATATCGTGAAAATGGCCATACTGCCCAAGGTTATTTATAGATTCAATGCCATCCCCATCAAGCTACCAATGAGTTTCTTCACAGAATTGGAAAAAAAACTGCTTTAAAGCTCATATGGAACCAAAAAGAGCCCGCATTGCCAAGACAATCCTAAGTCAAGAGAACAAAGCTGGAGGCATCACGCTACCAACTTCAAACTATACTACAAGGCTACAGTAACCAAAACAGCATGGTACTGGTACCAAAACAGAGATATAGACCAATGGAACAGAACAGAGTCCTCAGAAATAATACCACAAATCTACAGTCATCTGATCTTTGACAAACCTGAGAGAAACAAGAAATGGGGAAAGGATTCCCTATTTAATAAATGGTGCTGGGAAAATTGGCTAGCCATAAGTAGAAAGCTGAAACTGGATCCTTTCCTTACTCCTTATACGAAGATTAATTCAAGATGGATTAGAGACTTAAATGTTAGACCTAATACTATAAAAACCCTAGAAGAAAACCTAGGTAGTACCATTCAGGACATAGGCATGGGCAAGGACTTCATGTCTAAAACACCAAAAGCAACGACAACAAAAGCCAAAATTGACAAATGGGATCTCATTAAACTAAAGAGCTTCTGCACAGCAAAAGAAACTACCATCAGAGTGAACAGACAATCTACAGAATGGGAGAAAATTTTTCCAATCTACTCATCTGACAAAGGGCTGATATCCAGAACCTACAAAGAACTCAAACAAATGCACAAGAAAAAAACAAACAACCCCATCAAAAAGTGGGCAAAGGATATGAACAGACATTTCTCAAAAGAAGACATTCATACAGCCAACAGACACGTGAAAAAATGCTCATCATCACTGGCCATCAGAGAAATGCAAATCAAAACCACAATGAGATACCATCTCATACCTGTTAGAATGGCAATCATTAAAAAGTCAGGAAACAACAGATGCTGGAGAGGATGTGGAGAAATAGGAACACTTTTACACTGTTGGTGGGATTGTAAACTAGTTCAACCATAATGGAAAAGAGTATGGCCGTTCCTCAAGGATCTAGAACTAGATGTACCATATGACCCAGCCATCTCACTACTGGGTATATACCCAAAGGATTACAAATCATGCTGCTATAAAGACACATGCACACGTATGTTTATTGTGGCACTATTCACAATATCAAAGACTTGGAATCAACCCAAATGTCCATCTGTGACAGACTGGATTAAGAAAATGTGGCACATATACACCATGGAATATTATGCAGCCATAAAAAAGGATGAGTTCATGTCCTTTGTAGGGACATGGATGCAGCTGGAAACCATCATTCTTAGCAAACTATCACAAGAGCAGAAAACCAAACATTGCATGTTCTCACTCATAGGTGGGAACTGAACAATGAGATCACTTGGACTTGGGAAGGGGAACATCACACATCGGAGTCTATCATGGGGGGGGGAGTGGGGAGGGATTGCATTGGGAGTTATACCTGATATAAATGACGAATTGATGGGTGCTGACGAGTTGATGGGTGCAGCACACCAACATGGCACTAGTATACATATGTAACAAACCTGCACGTTATGTACATGTACCCTAGAATTTAAAGTATAATAAAAAAAAAAAAAATAGAAAAAAAAAAAAACTTTAAAAGTATTTTTTAGGGCCAGGCACGGTGGCTCATGCTTGTAATTGCAGCACTTACGGCGGCAAAGTTCGGAGGATCCCTTGAGCCCAGTAGTTGAAGACCAGCTTGGGCAACAAAAGAAGACCCTGTCTTTAAAACAATTAAAATAAAATAGCAAAAAATTAGCCATATGTGGTGGCACACGGCTGTAGTCCCAGCTACTCAGGAGGCTGAAGTAGGAGGATCGCTTGAGCCCAGAAGGTCTAGGCTACAGTCAACCATAATAACATCACTGCACTCCAGTCTAGGCAATAGAGCAAGACTTTATCTCAGAAAAAAAGTATGTTTTCCCTTACTGATCTATGTAACACAATTGTTATTAAAATGTAAAACAATGTGTGTTATATTAAAATGACATCTTATTTACAACATATTATTCATGTGTTATAATGACAGAAATCTCTAAAAATGCCCTTCCAAAAAATAAAAGCAGAAGTATAGAAATAGTTTGTTTTGTTGACAAGAAAAACTTCAAATAATTTTTTATTTCTAAGCAAGAATGTCAGCATTAAAAAGGGTACTTGCTTTAGACTTTAACATTAAAAAAAAGAAGAAGAAACAGTAAAACTTTATAGGATAAAGTTAGTTTCTGAAGTGAGATTGTCTGCGTTCAAATCTTATCTGTGTCAGTTATTAGTTATGTGAACTTAAATTATTATGTTATTTGTGCCTCAATTACTCATTGAAAAAATTAGTATAGCAAATGTTCTTACATAGAGGTTTTGTGAAATAAGATGATGATTGTAGGCTCAAGACATACATTAAACACCTATAAATGTTTCTTAACATGATATATACATCTTAAGTCATTCAAATAGCTAGAAAATGTATCTACCCAATAGGTATTTTTTAAATGACCAACTTATATTAATAATATATTGATATTAAGAAAGAACATAGAAAAAACATGAGTGTGAAACCCTGTTTGAACTATAATAAGAACTGGTAATGTTAAGTGATACTTTATAATATCTATGTATCTATATTCCTAATTTTCTAACCATCATCAGGGTATGTATCTCTATTCTGTCTCCTATATTGCAAAAATTTTAAATAGAAGAAAATAAATGATAGAGAAAAATAATTTTTAATTGATTGATAGGGAGGATGAAGAGTAATCAATAAGTTGTAACTTGCTTGGCTTAGTATTGTTCAGTTTCTGTTTTTGTTTCAAGAAAGATCCTTCAAGATGAACAACACATTTTGGACATACAATGCTATTCTATAATAAGAAAATTAAAAGAATTGTAGATACATGCTAAAAAACGTATCTTTTATGTATCTTTCAAAATTTTTTGTTGCCATGCCTAGAAGATTTAGATTCCAGGATTTATCTTTTCTTGAACATTTATTCAGTAATAGCTGTAGGAAATATGCAATGGTTTGTTTTGTTATAAAAACTTTTTTTTAGAAATTCATGAAAATCAGTTTAATACCAATAACTGAGACAATAAAACCCATACACCATAATTTATATTATGCTAAATCTTAAAAATCTTTCTTCTCTTTTATTGTACTTCCTATATGTGCTTAAAATGAAAAATGAAGCTTTATATGTAAATCAGAAATGGCTTTGATTATAAGTAATGGAAAATCCCAACAGATGGCCAAAAAGCAAATTTAAAGGAAATTCATTTGTGTCACATAATAAAATGACTAGAGCAAAGCCATTTTCTCTGAAATATTCTTAGCTTTTTTCTCATTGTAACAAGATGTCATCACTTCAGTCTTTAAAGTCTAGGCAATGTCAGGAAAGAAGCTTTGTCAACCACTTTTATCAAGGAAAACATAATGTTCTCAAAGGTTTCCAAGAGATCTTTGCTTACTTCTCACATGATGAGTTCTAATTTACAGGAATCCTGAGATATTGAGAATTGGCATTTTCAAATTGATATGTACATACAAAAAGAAGAAGGAGGATAAATTAATAATTCATCAAACATCATCTAAACAAGGATATTCTGTACGTTTTCAAAATTCATAGATTTATCTAGTAGCAGATTAAGAAATAAAAAGCATGTATCTTGGAACTTCAATATAACTATTTTGTTAGTCTGCTAATATAATAATATGCCTCAAGTTACCACTACTGGAATCAACAGAAAATGGTTGGTGTATTGAAAAATAAAATCTTACAAATTAAAAAAAAAATGCAGAAAAAATTTAACATGGTTGCTTAACTTTATTTTCTTGACATTAATATAGATGATTTGTTAAGCATTAAAATTATACTACCCTGAATTGTAGTAGATAAAAGAACCTGAAATAAACTAGTGAAAGTCAGTGATTTTGCCCAATATGCGATGCTTTTATTTTCTTGTAGCATTACTTTTTAGTTTATTATCATATCAAAACGTCCTTAAGCTATTTCCTAACTGTTTTGTTAGCATAGAATGATATTGATTGCTCTATATTTCCAAAGAGTATAGCTTTCTATAACTATACCTAAAGTGACAGAAAATATTGATGCAAAATATAGCATATATATGTAAAATCAACAAGAAGAATGCATTCAATTGAGTATTCAAATATTTGATATTACTATATTTTAAAATGTGCTATTCTTCAATAATGCAGATATGTTCACACGTACATAAATCTCATAAATGACTCTTGATTCATGATCTTTCATAAGTAAATGTTGATGAAAGTGATTACCTCTTTTCTACTCCTGATGTTACCTTACTTTTTGGCAGAATCTCCACTGCCTGAGAATCCTGGTTTCTACTTTGTCCTCACTCATGATGTAATAGTTGATATATAAACATTTACCTAATTGGTGAATTTTGAATAAGATACTGACCATGAGTAGTTCAATCCTGCCTTGGATGTTGTTTTCATTTTCTTTCCTCCCACTACAGGACCTTATTTCCAAGGAGACATGCACTATGCTTTGTTTCTTCATGCCTTAAGTTTGATACATTTATACCACAGTATAACTATATGCCATTGTCAATTTCATCACAGTTCTTTGATCTTCAATAACTAAATCCTGTGATAATTTTAACTCTTTAAAAAGCAAAGCTAGAGGCATTACAATACATGATTTTAAAATATGTTACAAAACTATAGTAATCAAAATAGCATGATACTGGCATAAAAACCGACATATCAGCCAATGGAACAGGATAGACAACCCAGAAATAATCCACGCATTTAAGGTCAACTAATTTTCCTCAAACAAAGGCAAGAGCACACAATAGGACATAGTCTCTTCAATAAATGGTGTTGGAAAAACTGAATGTCTACATGCAGAGGATTGAAAGTGTACCCTTATCTTACTCTATACACAAAAATTAAGTCAAACAGGAATAAAAACTTAAATGTAGAACCTGAAACAGTAAAACTGCTAGATGAAAACATGGGGAAAAAAGCTTTATGACACTGGACCAAGTAATGACTTTTTTATTTCACTATGTCCCCAAAAGCACAAGCAACCAAAAAAAAATAGATAAAGGAGTTTGCATCAAATTGAGAAGCTTCTGTACATCAAAAAGATCAATTGACATAATAGACAATCCAGATTCCCCTTCTAGAAAAATATTTGCAAAATATACATCGAAGAAGGAGGTAATACCCAAAATATAAAAGGAACTCAACTCAATAGCAAAAAAAAAAAAAAAAAAAAAAGAAAGAATCAAATTAAGTTCTAGCAAGCAAAATGGAAAAAATGTCCCCTTCTAGGAAAATAACATCATTACATTTTCCTCTTGACCAGATATATTAGGCCAATTTTGAATTGCTGTAAAGAAAAACTTGAGACTGGCCAATTTATTAAAAAAGAAGAAAAAGAGGCTTAACTGGCTCAAAGCTCTGCAGGCTAAACAGGAAGCACAATGTCAGCATCTACTTCTGGAAAAGTCCTCTAATGATGGCAGAGGGAAATGGGAAAGCCAGCACATCACATGGTGAGAGCTGGAACAAGGAAGAGAGGGAGGAGGTGCCACACAATTTCAAACCACCAGAAGATCTGACAAGAACTCACTTTCTCCCTGACAACACCAAGGGGGATGGTGTTAAACCATGAGAAACTGCCCCATGATCCAATCACCTCCCATCAAGCCCCAACTCCAGAACTGGATATTCCATTCCAACATAAGATTTGGAGGGCAAAAATATCCAAACCATAGCATAACATATTATGAATATCGATACACGTTAACATAAATTAATAAAATCATATTTTAAAGTTGTATAATTATTATATTATAGATGACTTACAATATTACATAATGATTTCTCTATTAATGGTAATTCAGAATTTTTCTGCATTTTTATTACTAAAAATACAGTAGAATAGCCATCCATATTGTTACGGGTTAAATTATGTCCCCTCAAAGTTTATGTGTTGGAGTTCCTACCCTCACTACCTCAAGATGTGACTGTAGTTGGGGAAAGAGCTTTTCAAAGAGTAGTTAAGTTAAATGAAGTCATTCGAGTGAGTTCTAATTTAATGACTGGTGTCCTGATACAAACAAAAGATTAGGACACAGTTGTGTACACAGGGCAGACCATGTAAAATGAGAGCCATCTACCAGCCAAGGACAGAAGTCCAGAAAGAAACCAGCTCTGCTGACATCTTGATCTTGGATTTGTAGCCTCCTGAACTGTGAAAAAACAAAAGACCATTCTTTTCTAGTTTTATTCATTTTTAAATTATTTATTATTATTTTATTTTGAGACGTTGTCTTGCTCTGTCACCAGGCTGGAGTGCAGTGGCGCGATTTCGGCTCACTGCAGCCCTGCCTCCCAGGTTCAGGAAATTCTCCTGCCTCAGCCTCTCCAAGTAGCTAGGACTACAGGCACACGCCACCACGCCCAGCTACTTTTTCTGTATTTTTAGTAGAGAGGAGTTTCAACATGGTGGACAGGATGGTCTTGATCTCCTGACCTCATGATCTGCCCACCTTGTCCTCCCAAAGTGCTGGGATTACAGGCGTAAGACACCGCTATTGGCTAAAAGGCCATTCTTATAAGCCACTCAGTCTGTGGTACTTTGTTATGGCAGCCCTAACAACTTATGTACCTGAATCCTGTTTTTTAAAGAGACACATTTATTATTTTGCTATATGGATATTTCTACACAGATGAGCTTTAATAGTGGAATTTAATAGTGGGTTAGTATGTTTATAGACTTTTATTTAAATAGGCACTGGCAGATTTCTTTCTATAATGTTTGTAACAATATGTACTATAAATGTTTGTCTGCCAAGGCTTTCTCTTATTAAGATTTCTACTAGTTTAATTATTAAAAGTTGATATATACGTCTATGAATATATACATTTATGCATATATATATAATACACACACATATACATATATGTCAATTTTATTTCCCAATAACTACTAGCAAATTTGACACTTTTTATGTTTGCTAGCCATTTAGGTTGGCTTGTTTCAGCCAATTTTTGTTCATATCATTTTCACAATTTTTTTTGGCCAGTAGTAATTTTGCTTGTTGGTTGTGTATTTTTCCAACCTTTAATTTTAATGTTTTTAGTCTTTAAGTTTTCTGGGATTAGCTTATAAATTTCACATAGCTACCATGTATTTGGATTCCCTAACCTGATATTCTCTCACTTTATTTTTTATTATAAATAAAAAAATTTCATAAGACAATTTGACAAAGTCTAAACTTCTGTCTCTCCCCTCTCCTATGACTTTGCCCACTCCTTACCCTCTCCCTCTTTTTCTCCCTTTCACTATTGTTTTCTCCTCAAACGATGAAATAATATGAATGTCTTAGAGTACCTAAAATCTGTATGATAGTAAATACCAAGATGTTATTACAAAAAGATCTCACAGTTTTGGCTTATGTGTGGTAACCTGTTTCCACGCTGACCCAGGCTAATAGGAAAGCTCTGTTCTATTTGGTTATGCAGGGACCTTGGTCCCTATTTTCTTGTTGCTGTGTTATGCCCTAGGACATTGATCTCATTTTTACTCTAATTTCTGCATTCAAGGTGAAAGGTGCTCACTGCCGCAATCACATTACAGACCATAGAAAGGGAGCAAAGAAGAACTCATGAGCAGGCAGCTTTTCTTTAATTTGCAGATACTCTGAAAATTGACAACATCAGATATGCTTACGTCGAATTAAACTGAAATCTAATCACATAAACACCCATGACTGAAACAGAGGCTGAGAAATCTACATTTTAGATATGTTTTATCTACAGATGTACTAATTTGCATTTGCTAGGGCGCTATAAAATCTCGGAGTGAATTATCTTCCTTATGCTCCCTGAATTTGAGCATTTCTGCCCATTTGCAATTCCAGAAAATGGTCTAACTTTGTTCGTTTGAATATTGTGTCTCCAAAGCAATATCATTTTCTGGGAAATCTGAAATATGTTAACCTGTATCATTTTGGAGTCTATTTTGAATTACCTCTGTTTTATATATTGCAGCTGTTTAATCACTTGGTGCTTTATTATGAATGACTTCTTCATATTTTTCTTTTTACTAATTATCTATAGATTAACCTAACTTTCTACTTTACATAGCCATTTCATTTTAATCTCAATGACTAATCTACTCAACATAAATATATACGGATATAAAATTACGTTATTTAAGTTCTATTTTTCTTATTTCTAAATGTTTCAATGCTTTTTTTCATAATATGGCCCTATAATGGATTTTTATGTATGCATATATATTTATTTTTAAATCTCTCTAAACTACTTTAATTTGAAATTTGTTGTTGTAAATAATTTGGCTGTTGATTGTGTTAGCAGTGTTATTTACTGAGGATAAGTTCTTCTTGTGTTCTGACTTGGGATGATTTATTTATCTTTAGAGCACTATTATCCATGCTAATTGAATGAGGTTTGATATGAACTTTGCGGTTGCACTGTGGAAGGGAGCTTCACTTGCTCCAGAGTATGAGAGTCAAATGGGTCCAACTCTTGCTCACTTGCCTGTGGAGCCTCACACCCCTCTGGGTTGGCACTTGCTTCTGCTATCGCAGGTTCCAAGTGCAGGCTTGTCTGGCTTAGCCCTGCCAGCTTCATTGATTCCCACCCTTGCCCTACACCTCAGAGGCCAAGCATAGGACCTCTGAACCACTGAGTATTCCATGGGCCAACCTATCACCTGGGACACCCAAGTACCCCACCTGGTTAACAAAGGTCAAGCATAAACTCACTGTCACTGCTGCAGTTGGCTGTCACCTGCAAGTGCTACCTACAGGCCTGGATGTCAGCCTGCACAGTCCATCACATCTGCTGACAGAAGTGCACAGTGCTTGGGAAAAAGACAAGCTTCTTACTACCTCTGCTCTCTGCTACTACAATCACACACATCATGCCAGCTACACAGGAGGCTGTGAGCCCACTCACCTTCCCAGTACATGACTACTACAACTGGCATTTGAGAATGCCGCGGTCCTAAGGCTATTTATAATCAAGAAAACCACACTGAATATTCGCCACTGAAGCACCCCAGAAGCGAAGCCAAATGACTTCCATCAACATACGTCCTAGTCACAGCCTGAAAAAAAAAAGTCCTGCCCCAATGAAAGTAAATTGAAAAATAAGAAGTGACTGTTTCTTCAGGTGTGAAGAAATCAGTGTAATAATACTAGAACTATGAAAAAGCAAAATGTTATGACATCTTCAAAGGGAACGCAGTAATTTTCTAGCAATGGATCCTAAAAAAAATGAATTTTTGAAATGATACAAGACATTGTCTCTATATTCTACATTTATTTTTGTTTCAATTCTACTAGGTGAACCAGAGATA
Source organism: Trachypithecus francoisi (assembly GCF_009764315.1). Classification (NCBI taxonomy): domain Eukaryota; kingdom Metazoa; phylum Chordata; class Mammalia; order Primates; family Cercopithecidae; genus Trachypithecus; species Trachypithecus francoisi. The sequence continues at coordinate 62,742,952 of NW_022681465.1, forward strand.
TTATCAGTTCATACACATGATATTCTAGGTTGAAGCTGCTGAACCAAAGATATAGTGTGAGTGTAAATTGCTAAGTTTGCTTAAACGTAGGGTTTTGCCACAGACTTTTAGTTGAGTTTCTTTCTTTTTTTCTTTTTTTTCCCTCTTGTCCCTACCCAAACTTTTAAAGCAAGGAACTAGACAGTAAGAAAATACACACACACACAACACACACACACACACACAAACAAAGAAACAAACAAAAAAACCCTTTGTACTCGCTCTGTGGTAGTTGTAAACATATGTTTGGCCTTTTGGTGGCATTTATTTTTAAGCTTCATCTTTCTTATCTAGGATCATGGCCTCATCTGATGAATTTCTGTAAGCATGAAGCCTTAAGTTTTCTATTATTGGTACAGGAATAGGCATGTTTACTCATACTTAACATTATGTTTTTAAATAATTTTTAAATTGAACTTCAATATGCTCCTTATTTTTTAATTCAGTCATGGGCACTTCACCTTTGTGAATGGGAAGGTTCTTATGAAAGAGGCTTCACTCTGCACTCAGCTTTCTTGTCCTTCTATCTCTGCTTTGTGGGGACACAGTACCCTTTCCCTACAAAGAACGCACCAACCAAGCATCTTGGGATCAGACAGCAGCCCTGACCTGGCAACCAAACATGCCAGTGCCTTGACTTTGACCTTTGCAGCCTCCAGAACTGTAAGAAAACAAATTTCTGCTTTTTATAAATTATCCGGTCTCAGGTATTTTGTTATAACAGCACCAACAGGACACATTTGTAATCTCTCTGTATCCGCAGAGACTGTATGGTCTGCTTTCTTTGAATGGCTGCATCCTATGCTAATGTTCTCCATTGAGGCTTTCTTGTGGAAGAAAAATTAAAGACTAGCCTTGTTCACATAGGAGTAATAATTAAATAATATTACTAGAGGGTAGATACTGAGCCACAGGCTGATACTTTCACTAGATTAGCCATTCTTGTGTGGATTTCCATGCAATGGAGGTTTAGCCCCATTGCTTTCTTTTTTGGGGGCAGGAAATCAGGACCAAAAGTTGTAAAACTTTTACAAAAGAAGCCTCAGTGGAGAGCACCAGCATAATAAGTAAATCCTGTCTTTTTTTTTTTTTTCAGAATAGGGACAAAAGCAGAAATCACATTATCTTTACAAACAAGCTACAATATATGTTCATCGAATATTTTTGTGGATTTTTTATTCCTTTATTTGTAAAATGAGACAAAAATGACTTTAAAAGTACCTTTTGCTTTTCAGTTTCTCTGAATCATAGCAAATTGAGTTTTGTGGTAGAAAATTAGTTTTGTGTGGTCATACTATGTAGGTAATTTACTATCAAACCTATTTAGTAACAATGTATAATTTTCAGACCAATAACTACAGTGTTATTTATGTAGGCTTAATATGCAAAATGGTTGTGTTTTGAATTATGACCTAGAAAATTAAGCTACAATCTAATGGTTTTCCTGACATTTAATTCCACAATAACTGATTACAGTATTATTTTTCCATTGTATATTTGAGCCCAATATAACTTTATAGTGTTATAAATAATTTAGCTCTCTATCTTAGTGTTTATTTTGGTATATCAATATTCTATAGTATTCATGCATTGCACTTATATTTTTTATGTTAACATAATTTATCTCATTTTACATTTTAATCACCTTGTTGTATTCTTTAAAATTCAACTAGCATATTAATTTAACTTTATTGGCATAATTTATCTACATTATTTTCTCTTTAATTTGTAGAGGTGGAAAGAAACATTTAATGTATTCATGTTACAAACTGATGTCCAACAAATCTATGCTTATAGAAACAAATAAGAAACTAATTTCTAAAAATTATGGCAGTAGTTTAATTTCATCTTAATTTAAAGTGAAATCTTAAAAATAATATTCTTGATGTTTTAATAATTTGGCACTGATTTTTACTGAACTCTGGTCTAATTTCAATTACACAGGTAAAGTTTATACATTTAATGAAGAACAACTCCATCCTATTTTGAAAAAAATATGTTATAAAATTTCTAGGTAATTTCCATGAAAACATATTTACCTAAATTTTGCATTAAGAACACAATTTATAAGGCTAAAAACTAAAATGACTACTCTTAAATTAATGCAGCAATTATTAGAAGGTCCAACAACATCCTGATAACATATGTAACAAATTTTGTTTTATCTTCAACTGTTGTTGCTTAAAGCAAATGCTTCTTTTAAATATTTTTTGTTGTTTTTAAATATCTTCTGGTTTGTTATAACAGTAAACACTGTACTGTTCTTTATGTCTATCTAAGAATGCTCAGATTTAGTTTATTTGTAACACTGAGATACCTAATTTAGAATCAAAATGTGTTTACTATTCAGCTGTTTCCAAAATACTTATTTAATAATAGAAAATGGTGTAATAGTTAATATACATTCAATATATATTTACCTTGGGAAAACTGAAAAGGTTGTGTATATATATTATAAAATATGTATAAATAAGAAGTTGTAAAGTTATCAGTAATAAAATTAATAAAGTAAATGAAAAGAATATATATTGATAACTCAATGTTATAAATGAGAAAATCATGTTTTAGGTGTCAATGTAAAAAATAAAAAGAAAAATTAAATAACTCATGTTCTCTGATGCCAGTGTTGTAAAGCTCATTAAACATGGGCAAATACAAAATCCATAACCACTTGAAAAAAAAGCCAATAAATAATAGCTCAAATTGACAATTAAAATAAAAAAATTCTCTAAAATCCTTGTAAACATGTCTTATACTAGTAACATATAGAGTGGGAAATATTGTAAAAATGGACAACTGATAAACTATTTACCTTTTTGTTTGTTTGTTTGTTTGAGACGAAGTCTTGCTCTGTCGCTCAGACTGGAGTGTAGTGGCGCAATCTCGCCTCACTGCAACCACTGCCTCCTGGGTTCAAGCGATTCTCCTGCCTCAGTCTCTTGAGTAGCTGGGATTACAGGCAGGTGCCACCATGCCTGGCTAGTTTTTGTATTTTTAGTAGAGACGGTGTTTCACCATGTTGGTCAGGCTGGTCTCGACTTGAACTCCTGACCTCATGATCTGTCCTCCTCGGCCTCCCAAAGTGCTGGGATTATAGGCATGAGCCACTGAGCCTGGCTAACATTTTTAATAGTAAGCGAAAATATACTTACTAATTATTTATTTGGGGAAAAGGAAAACGGAATACGATAATAGGTTAGAGATACAGCCTAATTTATTAATATACATTGTGGTTGATAGAAATAAAAACAAGAGGAAATAAAAAAATCATGGATTTATAGAAGACATTGATGATATATATACTTTCAGAAAATTTGACACAATACTACTAAAATTATTAATATTTATTTTTAGCCGGAGATTATATGTACAAACTCTAAGTGTGTTTTTACATATCCTGATCAGATGCAAAAAAAAGTTCAAATTAAACCCTCTTCATACTAGCATGAAAAAAATTCATTTCAGAATTTTAGAACATAGGTTCAGTTTGGGAAAAAAAAAAAAAAAAAACACACGTAAGCAAGAACTAAGAGAATAAAACAGTAATAAACATCAACAGGTCTTTCCAATCCTGGGCTATCTGAACTATAAAAGTTGAGCCAAAAAAATAAAAACACATTTTAGTACTTGTATTTAGAGATTAAGGGCCTGTATTAACCAAAAATTTATGTATATATTCATTGAGGCTCTGATAAACAAAATACTATTCAGATGATTCTTCTTAAATATCTCAGAAAAATACTGCAAATGCCAGAAATATTGAGAGGTTGAGATTGGCATGATGGAAGCCCATTTTAATAATTTCAGGCGTCAAAGGTGAAACTTATTATTAAGGTTTAAGTAAAACAAATATGATGATAATGCAGTTTGAAATTTAGAATATATCGTATGCTTCATTCTTTTATAGTTCCAGAGAATTAGGCAGTAAGTAGAACCTACGTAAAACCTTCTTAGACCTGGATATTAGACTAGAAAATCTTCTCTCTGGGAGTGAGACCATTGCACATAAAAATTTATTGGATGTATACAGTAATATTTTATAGGAAGAACATTTTTAATAAGTTATTTTACTACTTATTCTCTAAATATTAACAATAAATTGCTATAAGTTGAAAACCAAAAAGCAAATAAAGAACAATATTATTGCAAAACGTTTGTTATGCCAAGTCTAAGTTTTATTAAAAAAGACAAAGTATCAGAGTTCAATGATCTAGCAAAATTTAAAAAAAACTTTAAAAATGTAAAAATTATAGAGTTTAGTTGGTAATACATACATAAAATGTTTTAAATTGTGTAGAAGGTTTTTTTATAGGACAAATCTTATACTGTATGATGTCTAATAAGGTCTTATTTTTTGAAGACAAAAATAATAACTTTTCCTTTTAAATAGGAAAAAATATTTTATATAAATATATATTAGATGGTGTCTTGCTCTGTCGCCCAGGCTGGAGTGCAGTGGCGCGATCTGGACTCACTGAAACCTCCGCCTCCAGGGTTCAAGCAATTCTGCCTCAGCCCCTTGAGTAGCTGGGATTACAGGCCCACACCACCACACCGGCTAATTTTTGTATTTTTAGTAGAGACAGGATTTCACCCTTGTGGTCAGGCTGGGCTCAAAATCCTGACTTCGTGATACACCTGCCTCTATCACCCAAAGTGCTGGGATTACAGGCATGAGCCACTGTGCCCAGCATATTTCTTTTTTAAAAATAACTAAATTTTATGGTAACTATTGTGAAGTCTAAATCAAAAAACATATATGAACCTATTTGGATTCAAACAAAGCAGGAACATAAAATACCAAGTAAGTTTTGACTCTTGTGAAAAATAAATGAAATAAATGAAAGTGTCATGAGAGACCCAACCTCTGACACTATATTTGCAATGAATGCATAGTTAAGGACCAAGTTCCATCAGGGTTCAAAAAGCAAGTTAATTACTTTTTAAAAAATATTCTTACATGTAGAAATTTAAGTCTAGATATGGAAAAAAGGGGAGGTTGTAGAGGAAAAGTAAACATTTAGTTTTTCAGACACTGCCTAGAATGTACAGAAGCCTGTTTTTTGAGAGTCTGAAACACTTACTTGTGTTGAACTGATCTATTTTATTAAGGTTAAAAGTGCTAGGAATCTACTGGAAACAAAATAAGAGAAAGAAAATTTTTTTAAAAAATAATAAGAATATTTAAAACAATATAGCCATGTATTTGTGAGGGCGTTAAAAGTACTTGTGTTACTTTCAAACTAGAGATTGATTAATCCAAAGAAAGCCTCACAGATTTTTGTTCTACTCATGATAGACTAGCTATTTTAAACTTATCTTTCTGCTTCACACAAACATGAAACTTAAATTGAGTATGTAGTAAAAGGAAAATTCTAGCTGGACGCGGTGGCTCATGCCTGTAATCCCAGCACTTCGGGAGACCGAGGCGGGCGGATCACAAGGTCAGATGATCGAGACCATCCTGGCCAACAAGGTGAAACACCGCCTCTACTAAAATCCAAAAAGTAGCTAGGAGTGGTGTTGCATCCCTGTAGTCCCCGCTACTCAGGAGGCTGAGGCAGGGGAATTGCTCGAACCCGGGAGGCAGAGATTGCAGTGAGCTGAGATCATGCCACTGCACTCCAGCCTGGTGACAGAGTGAGACTCCATCTCAAAAAAAGGAAAATTCTTTTTGTTAGTTTTGGGGAGTAAGAAATTCCAGGTTCTAACCTTGAAATAATCGAGGCAATTTGGGTCAGTCAAATATTTGTCTCAGCCTCTCTAAGGAATATTTCCTGGCTTAAATGTAGGGAGATAGGAGCAAATATATATAATCTTCCCACGCAAAGAAGGCAAACATCAAATTTCAGACAGTTGAGGTGGCTTCAGATTGGGATTCAGGTACCAGATGCAGGAAGCCAAGGAGAAGGAAATCCAGAAAACTAAGAGAATTTTCCTTTTATTTTCAGATTTTTTTTTTTTTTTGTCTTTTGAACTGTATGTGCGCATAGTGACACTTGAAGAGACTGGTAGAGAGCAGCTGCTGGTTGGAATGCACCTGAGAAGATTTTAGCAATTGCACAGAGAGTGGAATATAGCAGGGGTTTGCTCTTAGCCAGAACAAAGATTTCTTAAGCACCCCAGACACTCATTTGAGGGTGCATTACAGTTATACCCTAGAAGTAAAGGCTATTTTCTATCAGGGGGTTAAAAAAGCAAATAAAACACAAATCAATCACATAAAAAACCCTTTCATATTTCCTTAAAAAAAAACTATAACAAGGCATTGGTAGAATTAATGAGAATTGCCAGTAATTTAACTATCTGCCAAGAAAAAATAAGCCAAAAATATTTATAGAAAGGCCTCTAAAATATATTTTCAACAATGTTGATTAATAATTTATAACATATACAGAAAATCAGAATAAAGTGATTGATAATGAAAATATAAAGTAATAAACATAAAGAAACCCAGAGGTGATCCAGACATTACAGTTAGCCAATAATATTTAAAAGAAAGAAGAGATGAACAAAATAAATGATAAGATGTAATATATAAAAAAGTACAATAATAAAAAAGTACAATATATATTTAAAAGACAAAAGTCAATACATTATTGCTGGATATAAAAACAAACTCAGTAAAGAAAATAAAAATAGCAAATTGAAATAGTAAATGTTAAAAGAAACTGATGAGTTGCAAAAATATACAAAATAAATAAAAAAGAATGGGAAATACAAAAATAAAAATTGAAAAATATGAAACAGTAAAAAAGAAAGAAAATAAGTAAATCAAATCTACTTGTAATTGGATTCCCAGAGGAGAAGCAAAAATAATGAGACAGAGCATTATTTTGAGAAATAATAGTCAAGAGAGTTCTATATTTGATTTTTTAAAATCAACAGATTCAAGAAGTTCAGCATATTTCAAAAACAAATAAAATCACTGCATTAGTTTGTTATCACAGTGTTACAAAGGTCTTCCCAAGACTGGGTAATTTATAAAGGAAAGAGGGTTAATTGACTCACAATTCCACAGGGCTAGGAGGGCCTCAGGAAACTTACAATAATGGGGAAAGGGGAAGCAGGCATGTCTTAAAAGGTGCAGGTGATAAAGAGAGCCTGTGAGAGCACCGGGAAAACGACTGCTTCTAAAACCATCAGATCTCATGAGAATTCACTCACTATTAGGAGAACGGCATAAGGGAAACTGCCTCCGTAATCCAATCACTTCCCTTCCTCCACACGTGGGGATTACAATTCCAGATGAGATTTGGGTGGGGACACAGAGCCAAACCATATCAATCACAATTACAAACAAAATGACTATTATAATACTAACAAACATCAAAGACAATGAGAAAATCTCTAAAAGCAGCTAGAGAAAACAGTAAGAATCACTAACTTTTAACAGAAACTATGAAAGACACAAAAAAATAGAATGATGCCTTCACAATTATAAGTGGGAGAATTATTTTGAATTATCTTCAAAAATTCAAGTAAGAATATTTTCTAACAAAGTTGAAGAAATTATTAAACAGTTTTCTTCCTTTATAAGAAATATTAAACATGTTTTCAAGTTAAAAAATAATGATTTAATATAAGAACAGAGAGGTAAAAAGAAATACACCACTCTGGAAAGGATAAAATATTGAGTAAATATTAAAATACATTAGCAGTTTACATTTTAAACAACAGCAAGGCTGGGTGTGGTGGATTATACCTTTAATCCCAGCACTTTGGGAGGCCAAGGCAGGTGGATCACTTGACGTCAGGTGTTCAAGAGCAGCATGGCCAACATGATGAAACCCTGTCTCTACAAAAAATACAAAAATTAACTGGGTGAGGTGGTTCATGCCTGGAATCCCAGCTACTCGGGAGACCAAGGCAGGAAAATAGTTTGAACCCAGGAGGCAGAGGTTGCAGTGGGCCCAGATGGTGCCACTGCTCTCCAGCCTGAGTGACAGAGCTAGAGCCAAGACTCCATCTCAAAAAACAAATAAACAAAACAATAGAAATATCTTGTAGAGTTTATAATACGTTTAGAAGTGAAATGACAAAAATAGCAACACTGAGAAATAAATGGAAATTGTTGTATTTTTTAATATAATAAGAGAATACATTTAAGATAAATTAGATATACATACATCTGGTAATTTACAAGCTATTTGCTAAATATGGTGATAATAACAATCATGATAAATATTAGTAAAGGAGAAAGTTGAATAATCAAAACCTGATTAATGCAGAAAGAGAAAAAAATGATAGGAAAGGAGAAAACAACAAAACAACACCTAAAAACAACAGCATCAACCACAGAGGAAGAAAACAGAACATAGGGAAAACAAGTGATAAAATAGCAGACCTAAACCAAAATACATAAATAATTGAATTAAATGTAAACAGATTCAGTACTACTTCAAGCAAAACACAGATTATGAGATTGAATTAAAAATAAATGCAACTACATACTGCTTGAAGAATACCTGTTAAATAACGCAATGCTGTAGGTTGGAAGCAAACATATACAAACAAACTGACATGTCTTTATTACAAAAAGGACCAAGTGGTCCTTCAGAAAAGTAAATGTGACAAACATTAAAGAGAACTATTTCATAATTATAAAACGGTCATTTCAACAAGAAGATACAATCAAATTTTGTATGCACTTAATAATATCTTTAAGTAAAGAAACGTGATAGAAATTTGTGGCTTTAAGTGCCTATATTACAAGTAAGTGAAGCTTGACCATCAATAATGTCAGCTTAAAAGTCAGAAATAAGATGAGAAGTTCAAGTTTAAAGAAAAACAGCAGGAAAAAAAATTTTAAATGAGAAAGCATTGAGATAGAAAACAAATAATCTGTAGAGAATATCAGTAAAGTAAAATTTTGCAGCTGTAGAATGATATTACAAAACCTCCCAAGACTGATCTAGAAACAAAAGAGAAAAAACAAATTATCAATATCTTGAACAAAATAGGAGATATCCATATAGGTTTTACAGTTAATGAAATAACATTGATGGATATTATGAATAATTTTTGCCAATAAATTTGAAATTTCAGATGAAATTTACAAATTAGTTGAAAGTTAAAATTTACCAAAATAGGTGCAAGAAAAAATAATCTAAAAATTATCTTATATGTAACATAAATTAACATTTTTTTTTTTTTTTTTTTTGAGACGGAGTCTCGCTGTGTTGCCCAGGCTGGAGTACAGTGGCCGGATCTCAGCTCACTGCAAGCTCCGCCTCCCGGGTTTATGACATTCTCCTGCCTCAGCCTCCCGAGTAGCTGGGACTACAGGCGCCCGCCACCTCGCCCGGCTAGTTTTTTGTATTTTTTAGTAGAGACGGGGTTTCTCCGTGTTAGCCAGGATGGTCTCGATCTCCTGACCTCGTGATCCGCCCGTCTCGGCCTCCCAAAGTGCTGGGATTACAGGCTTGAGCCACCGCGCCCGGCCAAATTAACATTTTATTAAACACTTTCCTCAAGGAAAATTCCAGCACTGTGTAAGTGTAACGACACAACTCTATTTCACAAGTCAGAAAAATGCCTTTATTTCATGTTAGTCTTAATTAAATTTAGTGAGCATAGAATTTTTAATTGGCTATTATGTTACATCAACAAATGGAAGATATTTAACTCTTCCTCCATTTCCATTGTTGCTGTTGAAAAATCGGCTTTCAGTGACTTGTTCCTATGATGTTACTCTGTTTTTTTCTTTTTCTTTCTATTAATGTTAAGATTATTCTTTTGTACTTGCTTTGATAGCACACACAGTAACATTTGCAATGTACAGGGAAGATTAACTGACCTGCTGCACAAAGATGACACACAAATTTATGAAGATGGTTCTTTTTATTTTCCTTAAATTTTAGGTAATTTCCCAATGATGTATATTTTCTATTTTTTTTTTCAAAGTCTTTGTCAATTTTCATAGTTTCCACGTTTCTGCCAAAATTTTACAGTTTGGCTTCTATCTCACTGTAAGTAAAAGCATGATTGTTTTATAGTATGTGTCTGATAAATGTAAAAATTTTCCTGTTGAATTCTTCTATTGTTTATCCTGTCTTTTGTTTCCTATTTATGTTGACTTGTAGTCTAAAGGTCCTCATTATTTTGGCTGGATGCGAGACATTATGGTTTAAATTTATTTTTAGAAAAGTGATGTTTGATGTATAGGATTTTTAAAATCTCTCGTAAGAGAATTATTTTATTCTGTCATTTACTTCGTGTCACTAACAATAGATCATCATTTTAATCTAAACACATGGCTTGAGATTTTGAAAGGAGATATATTTTACTTCTGGTACACCCTACATTTCAAAGCGTAGACATACGTGGTTTCAGTTGGTCTCTCACTGTACCTCTTACAAAGCATGAAATGCTACTAGAGCCAAAGTGGTCACATGCCAAGCTGGTATCTCTGTATTTTTGTCTTTCCTTCAATCATGGTCTGATACTTTCAGTTTTCAAATGCAATGTCTCCAAAACTGAGCCCTTCTTTTCTTCATAACTCTTTGTCCTCTTGTGCTTCACTATTTGGGGAGTGGTGCTAGTCTTTACCTGTCTTATAGAAGCCTATGACTAGAAATCTTTGTTTACTGCCCAAATTGTCACCGCTCTAAAAAAAAAAAAGGAAGAAAACTGTGTGGAATCTGTCTTTGATAATACAAATACTCATGTTTGCTTTCTTTAACTTTGCATAATTATTCTCATTGATTTTCTTATCCTTCAGCTGCTCTAAATGCAAATGTAATTGTGTTCTATCCCAGCTCAAAATCTTGAATAGGTTTTTATTGCATACAAGATGAATACACTATGTTGATCAATAAAAAAAAGTTTAACTTTATACCTTATGAGAAGATTCCTGAATCTTACTGCCAGTTTAAATCCAGACTCTACCTATTATTCTGTTTTCTTCTACTATATGCTTATCTTCTCTCTCCTTCAGCTTTCTAACCTATACAATGGTACTTACAGTAACTAACATATATTTATGCTCTACTTTCTGCATGTTACTACATGCTACAAAATTGAACACAGATATTACTTCCTGTATGACATATTTATTTATTCCCAAAGTAAAATTTTTTCTGCATGTTTTTCCACACTGCTATGCCTTAAAAAAGGTCATAATTATTTTTTTAATTTTAAAAATTATATTTATAGCAAAGTCAACTTGTATATTTATGTACGGATTCTAAGGCAAAGTTGAATAAAAGTTTAAGATAAAAACTCACACAGTATTCTAGCTTGACATAGCCCTCTTTGGGGTATTCAGTGATTGCACTGAATGTATGATTTAGCTCTGCTCTGACACTCAGAAGCACAGCTAGACATTCAATTTTCTATCTGAGCTCTTACAGCATGATTGTCTCTCTCTCTTTTAGAATACACTAGGCATAATACCAAGCTGTTGAATTTTACATGTTTTTCTATCCTTACCACTTTATACTAGAATGTCCTAATAAATGTCTATTGAAAAAGTGCATGAATGAGTGAATGAATGAAGCTCCAGAAGAGACAAAGCCAAAATGAAAAGCCAAGACATCTTTGCATTCACAAGCTAGAATTATGTCTCACATATTTGAAGAGACTTAAAAAAATTCTCATCCAGTCTTGCTTCCATTTTCACCTTTTGGAGTTAAAAAACTGAAGTCTGGACTCATTACATTAATTTCTTTAAAAATTACCAACTGAGGTTCTATTACTATATACACAAGGCACTATGTTAAGTGATTTTCAAATTAAATGTTGAGAAACATTTTCTGCCCTTGAGGAGGGATTGAGGAGCTGCAAATGAGAAGCTATTTTCTAATGTAATAAGACCTGACCTCTTTATATTTCTTTTACATTGTAAGTACAAACTGGCCATCATCTTCAGGCTCATCTCTTTCTTGCAATTATCAGACACAGCTAGGAGCAATTAGCTGACATTTTAAATATTTTACATGGGCATTCCCATAGTCAAACTCAAATGTTCATTTCATATAGTTCCCATGTTTCAACTTTTCTGGTTGTAGTTGTGCCGGTTGCTTTGCTACTGTATGCCAGAAGTTACCATTTTATCATCCTCCAATAACATTTCCCTTGCCATTTTACAGCCTTCACTACTGACAGACTTTGCTGCATTTTTCAACTCCTGTCCGCTAAAAGTTACGAAGTGAATGCCAAATATTTTAGATTTTTTGTTATGGCAGCATCCCACACTAGAACAATTTCTGATGCAGTGGTTGCTGCATAGCAAAACTTCTGAAATTCAGTGCCCAAAGAAAGAAAAACAGTACCTGTTTTGTTCATACAAATACATAGATGAACTGGAAAGTATTCTGTCTGGCACTATGTGAAGAATCCAGCAGTCTCAACTGGGATTATTCTAGATCAGCCAGCTTACCAACACAAAATTTAAGAGTCCAGACAAAATCAACAGGACCACTTACATGGCCCATAGTTAATTACCAGCTTCTAAGAGAACTGAGTAGAAATTTTCAAGAGCTGTGCATGTGATCTTTTGACTTATATGTAATTGTTAGGAATTATTTTAAGTTACTGATATTTAGGAGACTTTGTTTTACAGCAATGGCTAACTCATTATTGAAATTGAAACATTTTGAAAAAATTTTTATTCTTTAATAAAAGTTCCTAAAATTAGAGGCTAACGCATAATAAAACAACAGCATCAGCAACAATATTAAAAACAAAATAGGCCTGTAATAAATATTTATTTGGGAGGCTGGGTATGGTGGCTCACGCCTGTAGTCCCAGCACTTTGGGAAGCCAAGGCAGGTGGATCACTAGGTCAAGAGATCAAGACCATCCTGGCCAACATGGTGAAACCCTGTCTCTACTAAAAAAATAAAAAATTAGCTGAGAGTGGTGGTGTGTGTCTGTAGTCCCAGCTAGTCTGGAGGCTGAGACAGGAGAATCACTTGAACTCGGAATGCGGAGGTTGCAGTGAGCTGAGATCGCACCACTGCACTTCAGCCAGGCAACAGAGAGAGACTCTATCTCAAAAAAAAAACAACAACAAACAAACAAACAAACAAAAATTAATTGGTGAATGCATTGGTCAACATAGCAGTCTTGAGAGGGGTTTAGAGAAGAAAATAAAAGTAGTTTAATAATCATACCTTATAAAATAAAGATTTGCCCAAATGCTTACATGTTAAAAGGCATTTTGATAAAACACAAACCCAAATTAAGATAAAAATTTTTGATAAAGTACCAATAGATATATAATTTTTAACATAATGATATATTTAACAGGCTGAAATATTTCTACCAAGGGTTTTTCTAGGCATTTTAAATATTTAAGTGAAAGTAAAGACTTTACAAAGAAATAAAGTTTAGAAACTATTTTTTAATCATTTATAAACCATAACTAGATTATTTTAAAAATAAATCTATTCATAAAAGAAGAAACAATTTTAAAATAGCACATCTCCAAGCCAAAGAACCAACATAAGAGGTTTGCATATTTTGGATCCTAATTTGTCTCCAACATGTAGTATTTGGCCTACTACAAAGTAAGTGCTTAATCCTTTTTTAGTTGAATACATAAATCAATTATAAATAATGAAAAAAAAAAGCCATGAAATATTGGGTAATTTTTTGTCTCTTTTCTGGGAGATGGCTAAAAATTGGTGTTTAATTATACCTAATATTTTCAAGAATGTGGAGACAAAAAAAAATCTTTTCTTTTTTTTTGTTAAAGACAGAATCTCTCTCTGTCACCCAGGCTGGAGTGCAGTGGCATGATCTCAGCTCACTACAACCTCCACCTCCTGGGTTCATGCCATTCTCCCACCTCAGCCTCCAGAGTAGCTGGGACTACAGGTGCCTGCCACCACATCAAGCTAATTTTGTTTTTGTATTTTTAGTAGAGATGGGGTTTCACTGTGTTAGCCAGGATGGTCTTGATCTCCTGACCTCATGATCTGCCCACTTCAGCCTCCCAAAGTGTTGTGATTACAGACGTGAGCCTCCGCGCCTGGCCCCAGTAAATATTTTTTATGTACGGCAGACATTTAGTAAAACTCTTTAAATTTCTCAAGGCAGAGTGTACTTTTATGGAATGCATTAGTCACTAGCTACTTTCTAGGTGAAAGAAAAATTAAGCTTAGTTCAATTTAATAACATTTTTTGATGTTTTTGTAATTATAATTTGAAAGCTACAAATTCTATTTCATTATAATTATCTGCATATATTAACACAATATTTACATCATTAGAATTCAATTGAATTTAAACACATTTATTAACACATATGGTATAACCTTTTCAATAAAACTTCTAGTGCAATGTTTCCTAGAAAGGATTACAACTGTCCTTAGATTATTATTTATACATATGCTGAGTAGAAATAGCTGACTGAAACACAATGAGTGTTATGCATCTAATTTTGAACATGTCAACTTAAATTTCCTCATAATTTATGCTTTTATGTTATCCTAAAGCATGTTTTATTCATGGATTCACATAGCACTGTATTAGTTCACAATAATTAATACAATATTTATAACAATCTGGAAAACTTACAAAATGTAATGTGCTTGCAAATTCTGTTTCTGCATGAAAAATGTTAATAATGTTATCAGGAAAATAAATCATGGAAGCAAAAACACTGCATTTGTTATCTGATAAAAACTCAAGTTATTATCATACTTACAAATACAACCTTAGGACTGTCTCTTAACTGGTTGATGAGAGTCACTCCCAAACAATATCTCTATACTTATAATGTTTTCACCAACTAAGCAAGTTGGGCTTACACAATGTGGTTCACCTTGAAAATAAACAGTGCACAGCTGGCCACAGTTATCTATTACAGCAAAATTATCCCTTTCGCTAGCATTTATTAAGAGCCTAGTTACATAAGTCATTTTGTTCTTGGTATTATAAAACTACTTAAAAACAACAGAAGATGTCAAAAGTTCCCACTATCCTCTGTACAGCCATCAAAGGTAATTAATATTTTAGCTAGACTGAACTAAGTCATAAAGAAATAGGTAAAAGCATTTTTGTGTTTTGTCCCTTATGAAATAACATATGTGTACCAGAGGAGAAGACATAGAAAGTGCACAAAAGTACAAAGAATAAATTCACTAGAATACTGTCACCCAGCAACAGTCATAGTTAATATATCTCCAGGATATTTTTCTGTTTTAGTATTTGAGATAGTAGTATATACTACATCATAAATATATCCCACCTAATTAATATTATAATGAATTTCAATGTAAGAAAGATTTCTAAAAGTGAATGTTTATTGCAAAATTCACAAAGCTGTATAGCATGGAGGTTAAATTCACACTAAGGAGTCAGTTGGAGTGTGTCATTCCTTACTCTATCTCCGCCAGCTAAGTGTGTGAGCTTGGACAAACAGCTCAACCTTTCTTTATCTTTACTATAAAATGGAATAAAATAGTTCCCATTTAACAGGATTGTTACAAGGAGGAAACTCACTAACTCATGCAAAGTTTTTGAAGTATATATTGTTAAATCAAAATATTTTAGTTATTCTTTTCAGGCTGTTACTATATATTTTCAAATGGCTTTCCCAAAAGAGTGAACATTCCACTCAGAAGTGAACTTACCAGTATCAATTGAGTACACACACACACACACACACACACACACACACAGAGACTATTGGCTGTATACATAAGTGTGGGAATAATAAAATAATAAAATTTAAAAATACCTTAATCATAGCTTTCTTTATGTCATGAAAATAGAGCTGAGACAGAAAAAAAAAGCTGGAAAAGGCAATAAAACATGAGGTCAACAGAACATTACTTATAACCAAGCACTATCGAATCCTCACTCTTTAGATATCTCTGGATAAACCATAATTCGATCTACATAATTTTAAATGAAGGCCTTTGCATTCTTCCTCAGGCATGTCTACCCATTCAGTGTCAATCAGCCCAAATTCACATTATCCAAGTTGCTGGAGGATCCAGAGATTTCAGTCTGTAACTATTCTGAAATGGCATGAACATTTTATTCTATTAGGCATGAGTCTCACTCTCCATTATGCTCTGTGGATTTTATTTATAGAGAAAAGCCCGGCCTCCATTCTTGCTGTCAGAGGCAAGTTGGGCTTTAGTGCCTAATAGACAGAACAGTGTGTTGACATGCATATGTTCATGCAGGACTTGGCACAGAAAGGCTATCTGATCCACTGTCTCTATATCCTTCAATGCATTGTCAGGTTCACTTTTTAATTACCCATCACAGAGGTTTTGCCTTTCTTGGTTGGAGATTCAATTTCTCATACCACTCTCAGGAAGATTTCCCACAATGCCAAATGCATCTACACGAGTTCAAATTAAGTTTGAAAATGCCTTAATTAAGGAACAATTGAGGCCCATTGAGTACCAGTGGCCCTACTTGAGGGTGGATATTATTACTTATAAAGATTTCACTTAAACATGTTGTTAACTCATACAGACTGTGTGGCTTATGGATTCATAATTTTTCAGTTCGTGAAATGACTCCAACCTAGCTTAATTTTTCTGAGCTGAGATTAATTTAGTTTACTGATATTTTAATTTTTACGAACATTATGGCCACATCTTTTACATGCAAAAATAGACTTCCTACCATGGACTCTAATTGAATTCTGTTAGTGCATATTTGGTAAAGTTTGTAGACTTATGAAGCAGAGGGTAATAATTTTTACGACTTTTTTTTTTTTTGAGACAGAGTTTTGCTCTTGTCACCCAGGCTGGAGTGCAATGGTGGAATCTCAGCTCATACAATCTGCGCATTCTGGGTTCAAGTGAATTCTCCTGCCTTAGCCTCCTGAGTAGCTGGGATTACGGGCATGCACCACCCCACCCAACTAATTTTGTATTTTTAGTAGAGATGGGGTTTCTCCATGTTGGCCAGGCTGGTCTCCAACTCCCAACCTCAGGCGATCTACCTGCCTCAGTCTCCCATAGTGCTGGGGTTACAGGCGTGAGCCACTGTGCCCGGTCGATGACCCATTTTTGAATGGTTTCTCATTAGCATGAAGGCTTCTTCAGTAAAAATAAAAGTAAAACAACCAAGCAACAATAACTACAACAAACAATAACAAACTGCAGCAAAAACAAGTAGCAATATCTGGTATTATCCATCTCCCAAATTCTGGTTTTGATATTTTAAAAAAATCTAAATAAGCAGGCCTCATGAGAATGAGAAATATGCCAAAATGTGCTAGTAGATCATGAAGCGTAGATATGAGTAGTGCCATCCTCTTGTTTCCAGTCTCTTTGCATTTTGGTGATGAAAGTAATTGAACAATATATTGACTTAAGAGTGTAAGAAATTTCCTGCAGGACAGTAGTTTTGTTATGTTAGGAGTTGGTCAGACATGAGCCGGGCAGGAGGGCCCCCCACCCCGCCCCCTGCCCCCACCCCCACCCTCCAGGTATGTCAGATGACCAGCAGGTGATGGTTCAGCAGCTGTTGTATTGCCTCTCTAAAATGATAGTCGGTCACAGCTGTCACCAGGGAGAGACCATTTCTTGATGGTCTGGCAGTTGTCACCCTAAAATAGTAATTGATGGCAGCCAGTGCCAGGAAGAAGCAGTTTCCCAAAAGATAAAAACACTTGAAATTGGTAATCAGCAGCTCCCAACAAGTTCTCAGGTCAAGTGAGCTTGAGCATGTGCATTAAGAGACAAAATGGCAGCACATGAACTTCCAGGGGCATTGCACCAGATAAGGGAAGAAAGCCTCCAGTGAACATGGGTATAACTTCTTCAACCCACTGTGCATGCTCACCTCCCAAGTTCAAGGAGAGCATCGCACATGCCAGCAGCTCACCCTAAGGGAAGAATTAAGGGAAAAGGGCTTGAGATGCCGGAAGTAGGCCAGCATATAAAGTCCTAGGTTCAAGGATAAATGGGGCACTTGACCTCCAAGGTGCACATTTGGGTCGCTTCTAAGTAGGTACTTTCTTTTCTTTCATTCCTGGCCTAAAGCTTTTTAATAAACGTCCATGCCTGCTTTGAAACTTGCTTTGGACTCTTTTTCTGCCTTATGCCCATCAGTCAATTTTTTTCTTCTGAGGAAGCAAGAATTGAGGTTGCTGCAGATCCATACAGATTCGCTGCCAATAACTCAGTCGCCACTCAACACTTTTCACCTTGAAAGATACTTCTTCCTTTAGATGCCACTACCTCCAACTTCAGAAGACCACTTATCACTCTGTACATTCAGCTGCTTCTGGTTTGTGACATAAAACAGTAAAACCATTTAACCCATGAGAATCAGCATATTGCTTTACGTTTTTCATTTTGAGTTCTACTCTTTGTTTATGTGTGGAATGCCTCGGATGGTGGGACTGCAAGAAGCAACACATGAAACTAAGAAAATTAAATGTACAATATGTGTATTACCAGTGATACAGATTAGTTTTTCATCTCCTCATTTCCTACTTCTATAATGGAATTTACCCAATGTCATCGACCCACTGCTTTAAAGAAAGTGACTAACCCCTTTAGGTTATGATATCTTACATTGAGTTCCATAATAGGCACCTAGAACAGGAAATTCACAGGCCAAACTTCATGGAGGAAAGTACAAAACATTGAGCCCATATACAGTCCTTCAGCAAACCTGTCCACAGAGTTCATGAGTCCTTTGAGTAACCCCTTGGATTGTGAAAGAAAGAAGCTGACTGATATACATGAGACAAATTATGAAGAACCTCTTCTGCAGTAAGGACTTTGGAACGCATTTACATCAATGTCAGATAGGTAGTCATGCAGGCAGTGATATTTGACCCCTGCTGGGATACATGAGAATGGGCCTTGAGCCTGGAACATTCTTACACAGTAAAGAAGAGCTCTCATACCTTGTGCTGAGTTTATGTGTGGGAATATCTCTTCCTGTTTCAGACTCAGTGTGTATCTTTTGTTCTGCTTAAGCATGTGTGCCATATGGCTCCTGGCCAATCCTACTACTACAACCATTCTAGACAGGAGGTAGGGTCCCTCACCTGAAGAATGAGGCAGCACATGGAGACTATCATTCTATGTGAGCTGTGGAATGAGAATTGTTGGCTGTGGGAAACCAATAGATATCATTGTAGCTAATCTTGATCTGATTATCTTCAAGTAAAATGTTGTTCCATCCAATCCCTTTCCATCCAATGCCTGCGTGAGTGGTGTCTTTCTTGGTGACTTTGAACCATAGAGTGGACTGACATCCTTGGGACTGTGGCTCCTGGAGGAGCAGGACTCCTCCCCTGAAAGTGATACGAGGTATCACTAGTTTACACTGGTACACATATTTTAAAACTTCGGATCAATTTCAAGAGAGCCACCCACATAACTGTTTTAAAAATCTACCATATTTAGTTCCAGACTATTTTCTAAATTATTACCAAGATATTACTATTTTGTAGCATATATTCAGACTATCTCAAAAAAGGAGGGGGGTTGGAGAGAGAGGCAGTGAAATGAACTGCTCGATGTTCTGCTGACTGAGAAGATATTTTTTTCTTTACTCTGTTTGGGGCCAGCCCTTAATGGATTGAAAGTCCACTTTCAACTCTTTCCACACCATTGAGCAAAGCTGTCTGTAACACAACAAGATCCTTATTAACCTTCCTCAAAGGAAATTTTATGGTTTTCTATAATAGGAAAAACTCCATCTCTTCTATACCACCTATACATTTTTATTTCCCTGAATACATTCTTCTCATACACATCATGATGCAAATTTGCCTGTGGTTACATGCTTACTTTATGTTTTCCTAGGTTCCCACTAATTTTACGTTCCTTAAAGCAGGGATGGGCTTGGTTTATCTAACCACTGGCTTTCTTGCACAAAATGCTCAGTAAGAGTTCAACATACATTTTATACATTTATGAAAAAAGATGAATACAATAAATCCTATCAGACAACAAATGAACCACATGCATAAGAGAAATCATTCCATTTTTTTCTCTTAACATTTCTTTCATCTATAGAATATTCTAACTTGAGAATTGAAAAGATCCACATAAGTTGTTTTGAGATAATTTTCATCATGTGTTCTGATAACATCCCCATTCCTTCCATTTCCCATATCCTTCCACAACTTCAGCCATGGAATCTTAATTTTACACAATTACTTTTTACAAGAGATTGTCTTTGATGATAGTTTTTTTTTTTTGTAATATATCTTTTTAAATTTAAGCATACTTTTGGACTTACATAAAAGTTGCAGAATGTCCATAAATCCTACTCCCAGAGTCCTCAACTTTAAAATCTTACTTTACTATCATACATGTGCTTATTATTAATATTTTAAAGCCAAATATATAGTCCTAGGATAAACAAAGCCAGGAACAGGCTGAGTCACTACTTTCCCTCCTTACCTTTGTGGTCTCTCCATATATTTCAGTGTTAATCATCATAAAATGACAAGTCGATGGGTGCAGCACACCAACATGGCACAAGTATACGTATGTAACAAACCTGCATGCTATGCACATGTACCCTAGAACTTAAAGTATATTAAAAAAAAGAAAAGAAAAAAATGATAACCGAAGTATAGAGAAAGGTAATTATCTGAGCAGCACCAGTGGAGTTTAATAATAGTTACTGTTGGGAAAAACTCTGCTTTCAGTTACCAGAAACTCACAAAGCTGAAATATTAAAATACTGGAGATTAAATTAAGAAGTGCTATTTGGTATCTCTTAATATTTATCACTCTACAAAAATGGTTCCGTCTGAGAGTATAAATGGAAAAAGATAGAATTGTATCAGCAGGACAGTGATCATAAACAGCCTCCTACAACTAACAGCATGTCATATTTACTCAGTGCAGTTTTTAACATTATTTTTATAAGAACAATTCTTCAAGGACAGTTGCTTGTAATGTATATGGCATGAATCATACACTCTCACAATTGGAGTTTATGGACTTTTTTGAAAAATAAAAGCACTCATATACATATTCATTTAAATACACAAGTTTTCATTAAAACGACTTACTCTCTAAGGTCAAGCTTGCTAAAAGCACAAGCTTAAGGGGCTACATTGCATTATTGGACTACATATGTGATTTTACAAGCACATGTTTTTATGATTACCTCTTTAGTTTAACATTAGAGTGACTACGGGATATTTTTAAATTAACCACACCGGCTCCTAATTGCATTTCTCAAAATTCAGTAAAACGTCGCATACTATAGAGGACACAGGAGCTTTGTGTCTACCTGCTAGTCAATCTGATCAAACTTGTGTGGAGGTGAACTTAACTAGCTTAGTTTCTTTGGTTATTGATGGGAAACTGAAAAGCAAAAACACTGAGACATTTTAAGAAGGCAACACAAAAATTAGGGGGTAAAATAGAATTAGAAAGTAAACATCTTACTTCTAATTTCTCTGAATGCTTTCTTCACCTTTCATTGTAATGTTACACATTAAAAAGTCATTGGGGCTGGGCACGGTGGCTCACGCCTGTAATCCCAGTACTTTGGGAGGCCTAGGTGGGTGGATCATGAGGTCAGGAGATCGAGACCATTCTGGCTAACACGGTGAAACCCCGTCTCTAATAAAAATATAAAAAAATTAGCTGGGCGTAGTGGCAGATGCATGTAATCTCAGCTACTCAGGAGACTGAGGCAGGAGAATAACGTGAACCTGGGAGGTGGAGCTTGCAGTGAGCCAAGATTGCACCACTGCACTCCAGCCTGGGTGACAGAGCCCGACTCCGTCTGGGAAAAAAAAAAAAAAAAAAATCATTGGTTGGCTAATTTGAAATGTATACTATATCAAAGGGAAGAAATATTTTCTCAAACTTTTTAAAGATAAAGTGTTGTGTTCCTACGCTTAGCTCAACATTTGAAATTAGTAAGTGGTAGGGAACTAACCAATGTTGTTTCATAAAGAAGCTTGATATCACCACCAAATTGCAATTTCTGCTTTAAAGTCATATAAAGCATAATAATTTTTTAACTATATGGATCCATGAATATTGCCTTTGATGAGTTAAAGTGAAATAGGCAAATATTTTTAATAGAACACAAATAACTGTTATTTCTACAGGAAAAATATGAATAGTGAACTATATTCAGATTAAGAATTGGTTTGCCTTAAAGACACCATTAAAAGACAGGAAATATTTGTAACATATACATTTGATAAATGTATACAACATATACAAAAAAAGTTTTACCACTCTAGAAGAGGAAAAAAAAATTGTATAAAAATTGGTAAAAAATTTGAAATGACCCTTTATAGAACAGGGCTTCAAAAAGCTCAATAGAAACATGAAAAGTTACTCAACTCTATTAGCCACTAGGAAAAAATAAATTAAATCTTATATGTGGTACCTATCATAACTCATGCTGCAAAACATCTATAATGAAAAATAAGACAATGGAACTAAGTGTTTAAGAGAATGTCTAACAAGCGTAGCTGTTATATTCTGCTGTTGGTAATGCAGAATGAAGTAAACAGTGTGGAAAATTTTTTGTAAGTACTTACCATTAGGTGAACTTATACAAACACTATGAGTCAGAAATTTAACTGTTTAGTTTATATCAAGAAAAATATCTGGCTGTGCACGGTGGCTCACACTTACAATCCCAGCATTTTGGGAGGCTGAGATGGGTGGATCACGAGGTCAGGAGATCGAGGCCATCCTGGCTAACACGGTGAAACCCCGTCTCTACTAAAAGTACAAAACAAAACAAAACAAAACAAAACAAATTACCCGGACGCGGTGGCAGGCGCCTGTAGTCCCAGCTACTTGGGAGGCTGAGAAAGGAGAATGGCGGGAACCAGGGAGTGGGAGCTTGCAGTGAGCCAAGATCGTGCCACTGCACTCCAGCATGGGCTACAGAGTGAGACTCTGTCTCAAAAAAAAAAAAAAAAAAAAAAAAAAAAATCTGAAAGAAAGTTTTCACATATTCAGCAAAAGACAAGTCAAAAATATTAATGGAACCATTTTTCATACTCACAATTAAGAGAAAATTCAGTACCCACAACCAGCAGAACGGTTACATTAATGATGATATATGTATTGAAATATTTTTTTTCATCAATTCATTATTTATATCATGTATCACTCCCAATGCAATCCCTCCCCCCTCCCCCCTCCCCATGATAGGCCCCAGTGTGTGATGTTCCCCTTCCCGAGTCCAAGTGATCTCATTGTTCAATTCCCACCTATGAGTGAGAACATGTGGTGTTGGTTTTCAGTTCTTGTGACAGTTTGCTAAGAATGATGGTTTCCAGCTGCATCCATGTCCCTACAAAGGATGCAAACTCATCTTTTTGATGGCTGCATAGTATTCCATGGTGTATATGTGCCACATTTTCTTAATCCAGTCTGTCACAGATGGACATTTGGGTTGATTCCAAGTCTTTGCTATTGTGAATAGTGCCGCAATAAACATACGTGTGCATGCGTCTTTGTAGTAGAATAATTTATAATCCTTTGGGTATATACCCAGTAGTGGGATGGCTGGGTCATATGGTACATCTAGTTCTAGATCCTTGAGGAATTGCCATACTTTTTTCCATAATGGTTGAACTAGTTTACAATCCCACCAACAGTGTACAAGTGTTCCTATTTCTCCACATCCTCTCCAACACCTGTTGTTTCCTGACTTTTGAATGATTGCTGTTCTAACTGGTGTGAGACGGTATCATATTGTGGTTTTGATTTGCATTTCTCTGATGGCGAGTGATGATGAGCATTTTTTCACGTGTCTGTTGGCTGTATGAATGTCTTCTTTTGAGAAATGTCTGTTCATATCCTTTGCCCACTTTTTGATGGTGTTGTTGTTTTTTCTTGTATATTTGTTTGAGTTCTTTGTAGATTCTGGATATTAGCCCTTTGTCAGATGAGTAGATTGGAAAAATTTTCTCCCATTCTGTAGGTTGCCTGTTCACTCTGATGGTAGTTCTTTTGCTGTGCAGAAGGTCTTTAGTTTAATTAGATCCCATTTGTCAATTTTGGCTTTTGTTGCCATTGATTTTGGTGTTTTAGACATGAAGTCCTTGCCCATGCCTATGTCCTGAATGGTACTACCTAGATTTTCTTCTAGGGTTTTTATGGTATTAGGTCTAACATTTAAGTCTCTAATCCATCTTGAATTAATCTTCGTATAAGGAGTAAGGAAAGGATCCTGTTTCACCTTTCTACTTATGGCTAGCCAATTTTCCCAGCACCATTTATTAAATAGGGAATCCTTTCCCCATTTCTTGTTTCTCTCAGGTTTGTCAAAGATCAGATGACTGTAGATGTGTGGTATTATTTCTGAGGACCCTGTTCTGTTCCATTGGTCTATATCTCTGTTTTGGTACCAGTACCATGCTGTTTTGGTTACTGTAGCCTTGTAGTATAGTTTGAAGTCAGGTAGTGTGACGCCTCCAACTTTGTCCTTTTGACTTAGGATTGTCTTGGCAATGCAGGCTCTTTTTGGTTCCATATGAACTTTAAAGCCATTTTTTCCAATTCTGTGAAGAAAGTCATTGGTAGCTTGATGGGGATGACATTGAATCTATAAATAACCTTGGGCAGTATGGCCATTTTCACAATATTGATTCTTCCTTTCCATGAGCATGGTATGTTCTTCCATTTGTTTGTGTCCTCTTTGATTTCACTGAGCAGTGGTTTGTAGTTCTCCTTGAAGAGGTCCTTGACGTCCCTTGTAAGTTGGATTCCTAGGTATTTTATTCTCTTTGAAGCAATTGTGAATGGAAGTTCATTCCTGATTTGGCTCTCTGTTTGTCTGTTACTGGTGTATAAGAATGCTTGTAATTTTTGCACATTAATTTTGTATCCTGAGACTTTGCTGAAGTGTCTTATCAGCTTAAGGAGATTTTGGGCTGAGACAATGGGGTTTTCTAAATATACAATCATGTCATCTGCAAAAGGGACACTTTGACTTCTTCTTTTCCTAACTGAATATCCTTGATTTCTTCTCTTGCCTGATTGCCCTAGCCAGAACTTCCAACACTATGTTGAATAGGAGTGGTGAGAGAGGGCATCCCTGTCTTGTGCCAGTTTTCAAAGGGAATTTTTCCAGTTTTTGCCCATTCAGTATGATATTAGCTGTGGGTTTGTCATAAATGGCTCTATTATTTTGAGGTACGTTCCATCAATACCGAATTTATTGAGCGTTTTTAGCATGAAGGGCTGTTGAATTTTGTCAAAAGCCTTTTCTGCCTATTGAGATAATCATGTGGTTCTTGTCTTTGGTTCTGTTTATATGCTGGATTACTTTTATTGGTTTGCGAATGTGGAACCAGCCTTGCATCCCAGGGATGAAGCCCACTTGATCATGGTGGATAAGCTTTTTGATGTGCTGCTGAATCCAGTTTGCCAGTATTTTATTGAGGATTTTTGCATCGATGTTCATCAGGGATATTGGTCTAAAATTCTCTTTTTTTGTTGTGTCTCTGCCAGGCTTTGGTATCAGGATGATGTTGGCCTCATAAAAAGAGTTAGGGAGGATTCCCTCTTTTTCTACTGATTGGAATAGTTTCAGAAGGAATGGTACCAGCTCCTCCTTGTACCTCTGGTAGAATTCAGCTGTGAATCCATCTGGTCCTGGACTTTTTTTGGTTGGTAGGCATTAATTATTGCCTCAATTTCAGAGCCTGCTATTGGTCTATTCAGGGATTCAACTTCTTCCTGGTTTAGTCTTGGGAGAGTGTAAGTGTCCAGGAAATTATCCATTTCTTCTAAATTTTCTAGTTGATTTCTGTAGAGGTGTTTATAGTATTCTCTGATGGTAGTTTGTATTTCTGTGGGGTCGGTGGTGATATCCCCTTTATCATTTTTTATTATGTCTATTTGATTACTCTCTCTTTTCTTCTTTATTAGTCTTGCCAGCAGTCTGCCTATTTTGTTGATCTTTTCAAAAAATCAACTCCTGGATTCATTGATTTTTTGGAGGGTTTTTTGTGTCTCTATCTCCTTCAGTTCTGCTCTGATCTTAGTTATTTCTTGCCTTCTGCTAGCTTTTGAATGTGTTTGCTCTTGCCTCTCTAGTTCTTTTAATTGTGATGTTAGAGTGTCCATTTTAGATCTTTCCTGCCTTCTCTTGTGGGCATTTAGTGCTATAAATTTCCCTCTACACACTGCTTTCAATGTGTCCCAGAGATTCTGGTATGTTGTATCTTTGTTCTCATTGGTTTCAAAGAACATCTTGATTTCTGCTTTCATTTCGTTATGTACCCAGTAGTCATTCAGGAGCAGGTTGTTCAGTTTCCATGTAGTTGAGTGGTTTTGATTGAGTTTCTTAGTCCTGAGTTCTAGTTTGATTGCACTGTGGTCTGAGAGACAGTTTGTGATAATTTCTGTTCTTTTACATTTGCTGAGGAGTGCTTTACTTCCAATTATGTGGTCAATTTGGAATAAGTGTGATGTGGTGCTGAGAAGAATGTATATTCTGTTGATTTGGGGTGGAGAGTTCTATAGATGTCTATTAGGTCCGCTTGGTGCAGAGATGAGTTCAATTCCTGGTTATCCTTGTTAACTTTCTGTCTCGTTGATCTGTCTAATGTTGACAGTGGAGTGTTGAAGTCTCCCATTTATTGTATGGGAGTCTAAGTCTCTTTGTAAGTCTCTAAGGCTTGCTTTATGAATCTGGGTGCTCCTGTATTGGGTGCATATATATTTAGGAGAGTTAGCTCTTCCTGTTGAATTGATCCCTTTACCATTAAGTAATGGCCTTCTTTGTCTCTTTTGATCTTTGATGGTTTAAAGTCTGTTTTATCAGAGACTAGGATTGCAACCCCTGCTTTTTTTTTGTTCTCCATTTGCTTGGTAGATCTTCCTCCATCACTTTATTTTGAGCCTATGTATGTCTCTGCATGTGAGATGGGTCTCCTGAATATAGCAGACTGATGGGTCTTGACTCTCTATCCAGTTTGCCAGTCTGTGTCTTTTAATTGGAGCATTTAGTCCATTAACATTTAAGGTTAATATTGTTATGTGTGAACTTCATCCTGCCATTATAACTGGTTATTTTGCTCGTTAGTTGATGCAGTTTCTTCCTAGCCTCGATGGTCTTTACATTTTGGCATGTTTTGGCAATGGCTGGTACTGATTTTTCCTTTCCATGTTTAGTGCTTCCTTCAGGGTCTCTTGTAAGGCAGGCCTGGTGGTGACAAAATCTCTAAGCATTTGCTTATCTGTAAAGGATTTTATTTCTCCTTCACTTATGAAACTTAGTTTGGCTGGATATGAAATTCTGGGTTGAAAATTCTTTTCTTTAAGAGCGTTGAATATTGGCCCCCACTCTCTTCTGGCTTGTAGAGTTTCTGCCGAGAGATCTGCTGTTAGTCTGATGGGCTTCCCTTTGTGGGTAACCCGACCTTTCTCTCTGGCTGCCCTTAAGATTTTTTCCTTCATTTCAACTTTGGTGAATCTGGCAATTATGTGTCTTGGCGTTGCTCTTCTCGAGGAGTATCTTTGTGGTGTTCTCTGTATTTCCTGAATTTGAATGTTGGCCTGCCCTACTAGGTTGGGGAAGTTCTCCTGGATGATATCCTGAGGAGTGTTTTCCAACTGGGTTCCATTTTCCCCCTCACTTTCAGGCACCCCAATCAGACGTAGATTTGGTCTTTTTACATAATCCCATACTTCTTGCAGGCTTTGTTCATTTCTGTTTCTTCTTTTTTCTTTTGGTTTCTCTCCTCGTTTCATTTCATTCATTTGATCCTCAATCACTGATACTCTTTCTTCCAGTTGATCGAGTCAGTTACTGGAGCTTGTGCATTTGTCCCGTATTTCTCGTGTCATGGTTTTCATCGCTGTCATTTCGTTTATGACCTTCTCTCCCTAATTAGTCTAGCTGTCAATTCTTCCACTCTTTTTTCAAGATTATTAGTTTCTTTGCACTGGGTACGTAATTCCTCCTTTAGCTCTGAGAAGTTTGATGGACTGAAGCCTTCTTCTCTCATCTCGTCAAAGTCATTCTCTGACCAGCTTTGATCCGTTGATGGCAATGGGCTGCGCTCCTTTGCAGGGGGAGATGCTCTCTTATTTTTTGAATTTCCAGCTTTTCTGCCCTCCTTTTTCCCCATCTTTGTGATTTTATCTGTCTCTGGTCTTTGATGATGGTGACATACTGATGGGGTTTTGGTATAGGTGTCCTTCCTGTTTGATAGTTTTCCTTCTGACAGTCAGGACCCTCAGCTGTAGGTCTGTTGGAGATTGCTTGAGGTCCACTCAAGACCCTCTTTGCCTGGGTATCAGCAGCAGAGGTTGCGGAAGATAGAATATTGCTGAACAGCGAGTGTACCTGTCTGATTCTTACTTTGGAAGCTTCCTCTCAGGGGTGTACTCCACCCTGTGAGGTGTGGGGTGTCAGACTGCCCTTGGTTGGGGATATCTCCCAGTTAGGCTACTCAGGGGTTAGTGACCCACTTGAGCAGGCAGTCTGTCCCTTCTCAGATCTCAACCTCCGTGTTGGGAGATCCACTGCTCTCTTCAAAGCTGTCAGACAGAGTCGTTTGCATCTGCAGAGGTTTTGCTGCTTTTTTGTTGTTGTATTTTATCTGTGCCCTGTCCCTAGAGGTGGAGTCTACAGAGACAGACAGGTTTCCTTGAGCTGCTGTGAGCTCCACCCAGTTCGAGCTTCCCAGCGGCTTTGTTTACCTACTTAAGATTCAGCAATGGCGGGCGCCCCTCCCCAAGCCTCGCTGCTGCCGTTTCGGTTAGATTGCAGACTGCTGTGTTAGCAATGAGGGAGGCTCCATGGGCGCGGGACCCTCCCGGCCAGGTGTGGGATATATTCTCCTGGTGTGCCCGTTTGCTTAAAGTGCTGTATTGGGTGCAAGTTACCCGATTTTCCAGGTGTTGTATGTCTCAGTTCCCCTGGCTAGGAAAAGGGATTCCCTTCTCCCTTGCGCTTCCCAGGTGAGGTGATGCCTCGCCCTGCTTCAGCTCTCGCTGGTTGGGCTGCAGCAGCTGACCAGCACCGATTGTCCGTCACTCCCTAGTGAGATGACCCCAGTACCTCAGTTGAAAATGCAGAAATCACCGGTCTTCTGTGTGGCTCGCGCTGGGAGTTGGAGACTGGAGCTGTTCCTATTCGGCCATCTTGCTCTGCCCCCTTGAAATATTATATGGTAATGAAAATAAGTGAATTATTACTAAAACAATTTAACAATGACTTAATCTTAAAAATTTAGTTTAGCTAAACAAACCAGACACAAAATAGTGACACCACACACACATACACACACACACAGAGTTAAAAAACAGGCAAAAGATAAATCTATGGTGTTGGAATGTAAAGTGTTTATGACCATGTGTGGTGGCTCATACCTATAATCCCAGTGCTTTGGAAGCCCTAAGTGGGAGAGGCTCACTTGAAACCAGGAGTTCAAGAACAACCTGGTCAACATAGTGATATTGCAGCTCTCAAATTAAAAATAAAAATAAAAATTAGCTAGGCATGGTGGCACACATCTATAGCCCTAGCTACTCAGGAAGCTGAGGTGGGAGGATCCCTTGAGCCCAGGAGTGAGCTCTGCTTGTACCACATTACAGTACAGCTTGGGCAATAGAATGGGATCCTTTCTCTATTTTTTTTTTAATAGTGTTTACTTTTGGAATAGGCTGATGATTAAAATAGTGCACAAGGGGGCTTTCTGGAAAGCCGGAAATATTTATTTCTTAATATGGAAGATTTCAAGATATAATTTGATTGCATATAAAATGTAATCAAAGTTCATAGCTACATAAATGCATGAATACACATCAGAAAGTCAATATCTTTTGACAAGTGGAAGTAAATGTAAATGGTCAAAATGCAGCAAAATACAAGTAAGAGTGGAATGAGGTAACCTAAACAAATCCATATTGGAAATAAAAATAACGTCCTTCTTCAAATTTCAGGAAAGGCTTGCATGAAAATACAGGACAGAACTATGATTATTGAGGTAAATTACAGAAGCCAGATTTGTTTCAAAATAAGCAATTCTAGCTACCAGAGCTGTCCAGAAATTGAATAAAATATCACCTTGGTACATGAGCCATCAAAATCATCAAACTTATTAAAAATAGTTAATTTTCATTTTTCTGAGTTTTTTTCCAGTCATTATTTTCTTTTGTTTTATTTCATTTCCCTGCAACAATTACTTACTGAGAATTCATTGGTGCTACATATTTTTCTTTTTTTTTTTTTTTTTTTTTTTTTTTTTTTTTTTTTTTTTGAGACGGAGTCTCGCTCTGTCGCCCAGGCTGGAGTGCAGTGGCCGGATCTCAGCTCACTGCAAGCTCCGCCTCCTGGGTTCCCGCCATTCTCCTGCCTCAGCCTCCTGAGTAGCTGGGACTACAGGCGCCCGCCACCTCGCCCGGCTAGTTTTTTTTTTGTATTTTTTTTTTTTAGTAGAGACGGGGTTTCACCGTGTTAGCCAGGATGGTCTCGATCTCCTGACCTCGTGATCTGCCCATCTCGGCCTCCCAAAGTGCTGGGATTACAGGCGGTGCTACATATTTTTCTAAGAGTATCCTGTATACTGGATTTTTTTTTTATTGGCACAAATGTAGACTAAGTAATATTTTTTATTATTTGTTTTAACTCGAGGATAGTTGTGTTAAGAAAATATATTCAATTATACTTGAATATATATTAAATATATTTAAATATTCCATTATCCTAGTAAAGGAAGGCAGATTTTCTTTAGGATCAACAAAGACCACTGTAAAGGGGTCCTGCAGAGGAGGATAGAGATTGGGTTTAACTCTGAATACAGCTTGGGTAGGTAGGAATTTATAGCCAAGGAGCGGATTGGGATTCAGTAGAGGGAAAAGTGCAGAGAGAAAATATCGAGGGCAAGGGGTTTCTGGCTAAACTGACTTACGGAATTCTTGTTGAAAACCAGCCAGGGGATCAGACAGCGCCTAGAGGACAGCGGAGGATGATGAACCTGATCAGATTTTCAGATGATCAGATATTAAAGGTGGGGAGTTCTTGTTAAACTGACTTAGTGAGGTTCTTTGTTAAAACTAGATTTGATAAGGAAGCGCACAGATGGGTCTATAAGACATCTCAGAAGTTTAAAATTTGGCCAAGAAATGAATTTTTGTCAACAGTCAAACTAAGGTGTGACATATTAGAGTGTTAAATGTATGTGTTGTGGTTTCAGTTTCTCAGAATTTGAAATCTCTGTCTCCACAGTGTACTGGCCTAGTGACCCGGCAAATTTAATCCAACATTCTATCTCTCAGTTTCCTCAACTGTCAAATATGGATAAAATAGTAACTACTGCATAATGTTTTTCTAAAAATTAAACATTTTATAAATAAAACCATTGAGGTATTCCTGGCTGCTTCAAAAGCATCAGATATGTTAACACTTTAAATAATATTAATGTTTCTTATTTTGTTTAGGCAGGTGATTAAATACACAGGTCACATATTTAAAAATTTCAAGAATACTTATTTTCATATTCATAATGCTACACAGGTAAATGTATATTTGTTCTAGTTCAGATGAAAGTATGTGTAAAAATTTAAAATAAGTTCATAAAAATAAATTAGTATTTTATGAGAATCTTAGTGACAATCATTTTCATTTTAATTATATTACTCTTATGTAAAAATTAGACCATACTTTTTGGATTGATTCATGCATCTTGGATGTCCCGCCTCCCTCACTGCACTGTACCGTTATATGTTTCAAAGTTCTATGATACTCAGTCGACAACTTTTGTCCCTTGCCATCCGAAGTTATTCAGCTATGTTTCTTATTTCATGGGTCAGTTACTTTCTTTGTTCTCCATCCATGAAGGATAAACCCAACATTTCTTACTGGATTGGAGGCAAGCGGTGGGATTCTTAACTGTATTGTGGATCTTGGCTTGTCACAGATGAATTACTTCTCTTTGATACAACCTGAGCAATCTATCTAGTATGTGGAAAAATGTCATCTCTGTGGAAGAAGAAACACAATTCAGACCAAAGAGAAGCTTCTCTTATTTAAAATGAATGGTGGCTATTGGTGGATGACAAATCCCCAGTTAGTTTAAAGCTGCTAGTTGATTGTCTGTTGAAGGATAAACACGGCTGAAAAAATTTATAAAGACGGTGTAGATGCACCATGGTTAATTCCTCTTACAATAAGTTAAACTACTAAATGTTGATAATAAAATAGAAGCATGAAACTGTATTTTTGTTTTCTTTTATAAATGAGGTAAGAGGAAAATGAAAATTTATATTTTTCTAAGTGTGCCAAAAAGAATGGTTTGGTAAATATAGACTTATAAATGTGTTTGGAAAAAGTTGAGCTGAGGGTAACTAAGGTAAGGAGGTTTCTCTCTCTTTTGTTCTTTATCTTGTTCTCTCTCTCTAGGAAAAAGTCCTACTTTATTTCTCTAATGTCATGATATGATCAAATTACAGAATTCCTTTCAAAGTTGGTAAATTCATTAATAATATATCAGTAGCATTCATTGAGATTTATGTAATAACAGTTATTTAGTCATTAAGAATTTAATAATATAAATGATAGGTTTTGTGGTTGAAAATTACTTTAAGAATAGTTTGTTATTTCCAGCATGTTAGAAATATGATGTAAATAGAAATTTATATTTTTAATAAACTGATTTGCTTCAAGAATAACTAGATATTACTCATAACTATATGACTCAATGTATTTTTAAAGACTCACATGTGACTGCAAGAAATAAACATGTATATACACTTTCCTTAGACTTAAGGGTTGCCTGAAATATTAAAATGTATGAAACAATTTCCTGTTAAAGCACAACTCTGTATCAGTGAAACTTTATACAACAAACACTAAGTAAATTTTTATGAACAAAGATATTGTGTATGTTTCTAAAAAATAAATAGCTTGTGATTATGGTTTTCAGAACAATGAGATAAATTATGTTATTTAAAAACATATCCAAGTATTGGAAAAAAAAAAACCCTGCAAAAGTAAAAGAAATACATAAATATCTACAGCAATTGTATTAGTATAAATATTTTATAGAATTAATATTACATTATGCATTTTGAGGTTTGCTTTTAAATGTTATGCTATGCATAAAATTGAAGTGTAGTGAATGGAGATTATTACAAAAAATTGGTATTTAAAATAGACATTTGTTTTATTATTTATAATATTCTCTACAATGTCAGATATTATTTTAATTTAAGAGAAAAAAGGGATTTCATAATGCCTGTTGGTTCACAGCATTGTTCAGAGTATGAAATGTGACGTTGTATTGAAATATGCAATGAATTATTTAAAGAATATGTTTTAAAATTACTATTTGTCTTTTGAAATGATGTTAAATACAACCATTGAGCTACATTTATACATTATATAAAAATCATATTTTATGAATTCACATATTTTGAATATATATATATAAAATTTAATAACTTACATGGCAATATTTGTCTGCAATATCGAAAGTCTATTGCACAATATTTGTATGCCTTTTATCTTAGAGGAAGACTCTTAAAGAAATCACACAAAGAGCTTAAGTTCTTTTTGTTTGGTTGTTTCTCTAGTTAACATCTTTATAAAATTTCATAGTACACTCTTCCCTTGGTATATGCAGATAAATGGTTTGAGAACCACCCACGGATACAATTCATAGATGCTCAAGTCCCTCATGTAAAATGGCATAGTATTTGCATATAACCTTCATATATCCTCCTGTATACTTTAAAACTTTTCTAGATTATATGTAATACCTAATACAATGTAAAAGGGTTTGTAAATAGTTCTTATACTGAAATTTATTTTGTATTTTTTGTTGTAGTATTTTTATTGTCATATTATATTTTATTATGTCTTCCTAAGAATTTCCAATAAAAAATAACAGGAATAGATGCCATATTCTTAAAATAAATATAATGAAAGTGTGGATTCTGCTACTCAGGAGAGAATCACTCTGGAAGCTAACGTTGGGAGTGGGAGAGTGACTCAAGGCTGCCCAGATTCCTCAGTGACTAATAATTATCAAATTTCTATGCAGACAATGACCAATTTTCATTTAAAAATATTTAAGCATACTATTTAAAAATATAAAAGCATTGTATCACTTTTAACTGCAAATAGTTCTGTTTTAACATGTGGTAATTAATCACACAGATAAGACTGAAAAGAGAATTGTGAACTTGAAATGTCGATTTATGTAAACTCAATGATTTTTTTAAACACTTTAACCAACAGAAGTTATAGTGGTACACAAAGGAACATTTATCAAATATATTTTACATTTGCCACAAAATAGGAGCCACCCAAGGATATTAAAGTATTTATTATGTTTTATCAAAAGCTTTCATTAATGGAAATACATATAGAGCAATTTATTTATTTAACTTGTGTTTTAGAATGAATTTATGAAAGTGACTTGTCAAGGTTGATCATGTCTCTTTTACCCAAATGTGTCTGTATAAATTTGAAAATGATTGATTTCATTATTTACATGGCTCCTACATTCACTGAATTGAAATGGTATCAAGGCAAATTTATCCAAGTATTAAAACTTGTTTTAAAACTTTGTTTAAAGGTATAGCTTCTGAATCGGTAAAAAATTGGTGTGCGGATTTTCTAGTTTCCAGCCCAGCATGTAATTAGATTGGAAGTCACTATTATTTTCTAACCACAAGTATAATGCTGAACAAATTAAAAAGTAAATGTCTCTTCATAGGTCCTTCAGAGAAATGAAGTTATAGGGCAAACCACTGTCCTCTCCTGAGTTGACAGGCAGACAGGCAGACACAGAATAAATCACACTTTACAAAAGCAGAAAATTCCAAGCAGAAACCTCCATGGAAGCTCAGTAATGGAATAGAAAAAGCTCAGCTGTCATCGAGGAACTGTGGGATATTCTTTGTGGACAAGTCTGCACACAAAACAAACAAACAAACAAACAAAAAACAAAACAAAACAAAAAAACAGAAGTTTTCCCCATTTTTGTAAATTTAATCTCTCAAGGCTCTACTAGATTCTCACAGTGAAATTGAGACGAAAAATCTCCTCATTCTTTCCACGAAGTGACAGGGAAAACAACCATTTAGAAATATGCTGGAACATTCTGATTTTTTGTTTGTAACCAGATCTGCCCTCAAGAGAAATTATATTACCAGAGTCTAATTTATTGGGGTTGTTTCAACCTAACAGACACGTGGGAAAAGAAATACCCAACCCTAGATAATGCTAGCCTGCCACACAAGAGAAGGAAATACCTAATATCAGCCCACACCAGTCTATCTGTCCCACCTAAGGTGGGAGAAACACACAGAGACACTTGTGAGGTTCACAGCCAAGGGAACAAATACACTAAAAGACTTAGACCTATTCATAGGACTATAAAATGCTTCCTGTCCTCCCATATTTTACCACATTATAAAAGGCCTACTTATAACAGTTCCTTATCATGTCCGACTACTAAGAAAAAATTACAAGGCATTGGAAAACACACACACACACACACACACACAGTTTGAAGAGACACAGCAAGTATCAGATTTAGACTTGAATATGACAGTTATTGAAATTATCAGACTGGAAATTAAAAACAGCTATAATTTATCTATTAAGCGTGCCAAAGAATGATGTAGACAGCATATAAGAACAAATGGGCAAGGTATGTGAAGAAAATAAAAATAGAAGAAAGAATAACAAAATTTCTAGAGATCAAAAACATTGTAATGAAAGGAAGAGTACCTATGATTGATTCATTAATAGACCATACATGACTGAAGAATTTCTGAGATTCAGGTTATAAGAATAGAAACAAACCTACACATTCTGCACTTGTATCCTGTAACTTAAGGTAAAAAAAAAAAAAAAAAAAAAGAAAAAGAAAAAGAAAAGAATGGAAACATTCAAAACTGAAAAGCAAAGAGAAAAAAGTGAGCAAATACATACCCAAGAATGGTGGAATAACAACACAATGCATAACATATGTAATAAAATACCAGAAGAAGAAGAAGAAAGAGAAAGGAACAGAAGAAATATGTGAATCAATACTGACTGAGAAATCCCTAATTAATGCAAGACAGCAAACCACAGATACAGGCATCTCAGGGAACATCAAGCAGAATAAATGTAAAAACAAACAAACAAACAACAACAACAAAGCCACTTGAACACATATTCTTATTCAAACTGTAGAGACTCAAAGGTAAAATATATATACACACACGCGCGCGCGCACACACACACACACACACATTTAAAGAAGTCAAAGGGGAGAATTAATCTTACCTATAAGGAGCAAAGTAAGAATTAGCTCTGACTTTTCCTTAGAAAATATGTAAACAACACAAAAATGAAGCATTTTATGTTAAGAGGAAAAAAAAATCAACCCAGAATTCTGTGTCCTGTGAAATTATCTTTCAAAAATGAAGGAGAAATAAAGACTTTCTCAGACCTCCCAAAATGAGAGAATTTGTTGCCAGTAATCATGGCTTGAAAGAAATATTAAAAGAAGTTCTTGAGAGAGTAGGAAATTGATATAGGTCAACACATATATCTACATGAAGAAAGAATAATAATCTGGAAAAGAAATAGATGGAAATAAATAAAATACTTTTATTTGTATGATTCTTAATTAATAAAGTTGTTAACAGTTTGTTCAAAATAATGATAGCAATACCGTTTTTTATTTTGTATGCTCATGTGTAAAAATGCATACATATATCTATAAAATAATATGGATACTTTAAGTAAAATTAATAACAGCAATAGTAAAAGAGAACAGAGGAGAAATTAGGAATATTTTGCTATTACAGGGTACTCACACTACCCATAAAACAGTGTAGTGTTATTTAAAAGAAGATTTAGATTAATTGCACATATTTTGCTGTAGAAATAACACAGAAACTGAAAAGCGAATACTGCATGTTCTCACTTATAAGTGGGGGCAAAATAATGTGTATATATGGACATAGAATGTGGAGTGATAGATACTGGAAACTTGAAAGGGTGGGGAGTTCAAAGGTAGGTAGGTAATGAGAAATTACTTAATGAATATAATGCATACTATTAAAGTGATGGATACACTAAAATCTCAGACTTCGTTGCTATGCAGTATATGCATGTAACAATTTTGCACTTGTACTTTTTAAATGTATTCAAAATAAATAAATACATAAATGAGGTAGGATAAATGATATGCTAAAAAAGGAAAAAGTGTAATTATATTTTAAAATGTTTAATAAACAACCAATAGCAAAAATAAGTGGAAAACAAACAAAAATATGAGCAAACAACAAAAGCAATGAATAGAAAAATAACAAATATAATAGCATCCTACTATATCCATAATCACATTAAACCCCAATGATCTAAACGTATCAACTAAAAACCAATAACTGTAAAAGTAAGTCAATAGAGAATACCAACAAAACCAAACAATGGCAATTTACAAAGATCACTAATCTCAATTAGCCTCTAGCCATACTGAGAAAAAACTGAGATCACACGTATTATTAATATCAGTAATAAAAAAGTGGGTACAATTAAGATCTCATGGACATCACAAGAGCAATAATACTTTAAACAACTTTATGCCCATATATTTAATAATTTAGATCAAGTGGACCAATTCCTTGAAAGACAATCTGCCAAAATATACGTAACAAGAAATAAAAAACCTGAATAGGCCTATATCTGTTGCAGCAATTGAATCTGTAATTGATAACCGCCCAAGCGAGCATGAGGCCGTTTCACTGGTGAATTCTAATCAACATTTAAGTAAGAAGTAATACCAATTCTCTACCATGTCTTTCAGAAGATAGAAGCACAGGCAATACTTCCTAACTCATTCTATAAGACCAACATAATCCTAATACCCAAACCAGAGAAATACATGAAAATAAAAATATACACCAATATTTCTCATAATCATAGAAGCAAAATCCCTGAAAAATATTAACACATGCAATCCAACAATGTGTAGAAAGAATTATACATCACAACCAACTGCGATTTATCCCAAGTGTGCAAGGCAGGTTCAACATTCAAATATCAATCCATGTAATACATCAGATCAACAAGCTAAAGTGAAGAAAAGCTCACAATCATATCAGTAGTTGCAGAAAAAGCATGTGACAATATCTAATACCTTTTCATGACAAACTGTTAGCAAACTAGGAATAGAGGAGAACTTTTTCAACTGAAGAACATTTACAAAAAACAAACAAATAAAAAAGAACACATCACACTTAATGATGAGAAACTAGAAACTTTCCTGCTAAGATCAGGAACAAAGCAAGGATGTCCCCTCTCACTACTCCTTTCAACACAATGCTGGATGTCTTGGCTAATGCAGTAAGAAACGTAAAATAAATAAAATGTATATAAATTGGGAAGAAAGAAAACTTTTACCAGTTTCAAATAACGTGGTCACCTATGTAGAAAATCTGCAAGAACTGACCAAAACAAACAAACCAACAAAAAAAAAAACCAAACTCCTAAAACTAATAAGGGGTTATAA
Organism: Trachypithecus francoisi; assembly: GCF_009764315.1. NCBI lineage: Eukaryota > Metazoa > Chordata > Mammalia > Primates > Cercopithecidae > Trachypithecus > Trachypithecus francoisi. The sequence continues at coordinate 62,781,407 of NW_022681465.1, forward strand.
CAAGTTTTCAGGATAGAAGGTTAATATATAATTGTCAATGGCTTTCCTTTATGCCAGCCATAAACAAATTGAATTTGAAATTAAAAACATACTACCATTTATTTTAGCATCCCTCAAAATTAAATACATATGTATAAATCTAACAAAATTGGTATAAGGTTTGTATAAGAAAATCTACAAAACTGTGACAAATGAAATTAAAAGGAACTAAATACAGGGAGAGATATTCTGCATTTATGGAAAGACTCAATATTGTCAAGATGTCAGTTCCTTCCAACATGATCTACAGATTCAATACAACACCATTTAAAATTCCATCAAGTTTTTTTTTGGATATTGAGACGCTGATTCCAAAGTCTATACAGAGAAGCAAAAGACCCTGATAAAGGACTATTATTCAAAATATATAAAGAATGATCAAAAGTAAATGGTAAGAAAACAGAAAGCCTGACTTAAAAATGAATGAAAGATCACAACAGACATGTCATGAAAGATTTACTGATGACAAATAAGCATGTGAAAAAAAATGCTTCACATTATGTCATTCAGGAAAATGTAATTTAAGACAAAGGGATACCACTACAAGCCTATGAGAATCTCCAAAATTCAGAACACTGCAATACTAAATTTTGGATTAGGCCAATTTTTGGGGCCTCCAAGCTCAGCTGATGAGACTGAATTTTTGAGGATCCCCTAACTTATATCCCTGGAAACAAATATCAGACAGTCAACAGGGCTGACTTTGCCTAGTACCTCCCACCATCCAGCAGGCTATCACAAAAGCAGCAAGAGAGAACTGATACAATGTGAAACGCTTTTCAAGTCTTTTGCATGTGTCGCATTTGCTCATGAATCATTGATTAAATCTAGTCATCTAACAAAGCCCTGACAGAAAGGGTAAGAAAACAGATCCCACCTATTCAAGGAAGAAGCTGCAAAGTCACATTGCAAAGGATATTCAGACAGGAATAGCAAAAATTGTGATCTTTTTAAAGATATATTGCAATTTCAAACTTGTCTTGCAATTTGGACAGATTTGTGATAGATTGCTTCCTTAGTAATTTCAATAAATTTATGATAGGCTCTCTTTTTAAAAATTCTGGTAATAATTGCCTATATAAAGAGTAATACTTATACAAACTTTGTTCTATTGTTACAGCTCATATTTACTTTTATTCTTTTAATGCATTGTTCTTAACAAGATAATGTTAACTAATAATGCTAATAGCATAAATTGATTACTTCGTTAATAATACATATACATACACATGCAAGTATCATATTTGAAATGATCAAGCCACTTACTGAGAATATTTTCATTTCAAAAGAATTGATTTATTTTTTATTCACATTTTCTTTGTATGAAAAGGTAAAATTCATGAAAAAAAGAAATACAATTTTACAAACCAAAAAGAATCATATGAGAAATACAATCACTTCTTTCTTTTTTTATTTCACACTTTAATGCCTTATTTAAGTATTTATAATTTTAACAAATTGTTTGTGTTTGACTTCCCAGTTGGCAAATTTCATGTTACCAATAAAAATTAATGTATTCTATAAATATCTGACTACTTTATTCAATTACATTGGGTAATTCTTAAATGTTGTTTTGATCTCTTAACAGCTAATACAAACATTGTCTTAAGAATTACAAACCAAAATTAAAAATGTTGATTTTCCTCAAAAGTATATATATATTTATGTCAGAATTTCTGCCCTTATTTTAGGAAATTTTTATAAAATACGTGCTCTTTTCAGCACAATTTGTCTTTTTAAAAATGCATGAGCCAATATATCATACAAATAATTCACAGTATACATAAAATATCATAATTGAAATAAATGGAATGGGATGTCAGAATGAAAAATTAACAATAAAATTGGTTATTCAGTCCATCATTCATCTAATTAGGGATGCTACTTTGATGAAATACATATAAATATAAATTTTCACAAAATGTTGATATGGTTTAGTTTGATTTATTAGAAAGACATTTTCAAATTGTTATTTAGAGAAGATGTTATATTTGTTCTACCAGCTGAACAATAAGTATAGTACAATAAACTCATGTCTTAAATATCATTATATTGAAATAATTATACAGTCCTTGGTTACACGATTTAAGACAGAATAATTTTATACCTAGAAATCATGGAACTACCAGATTAACCCTCAAGTACTCAGTACTGACCCCGCAAACCCAATTCTGCTATGATACCTAGTATTCTGAGAAATAACCAATATAAAGTCTCAACAACAGAGAACCTTAGCAGTCAGCATCTCCTGATAATTTATTTTACTTCCAGTACTCCTGATGCTATGGGTATACTTGTCCAAGCCATGACTCTTCAATATAAAAGCATGAAGAGTAAAAAATTCAGAATGAGGTGACATTTGACTCTTGGTTTTGTCCTGTAGACTGTTTTTTTCCATTGAACACGCTGAGTAGTGGGATGTCTGAAAAAAAGTTTGTTTTTTTTTTTTCACTTCAATCAAGAAAAAACAGACAAAAACTACTCAAGCAAAGTTATCCTCCATTGCTTGACAATAAGTGTGTTAGAACGAAGTTTACATTATTTTTCAGACTCAAAATAATTAATGTAAATGAACTTAAACCATGTTATGAAATTATTGCATGTGCCTCAGCATGAGGGGAAGGAAGAGAAGTGTCTCTAGGATGGTAAAAGATTCAATTTTCCAGGGATTAAGCGTATGTCCTAATTGTTCTTATTAGCCTGGCCTAAATGATGTTTTCCTGATTTAGTGTTTTTGCTCAGACCAGTAAGAGGTTACACTGTGTTTGGTTCTATTTACCAATCCAAAGGGTTAAACTAGGTGTCCTAGGGGAGGAAGAGTCAAGAACTATGTTGTGGATGGAAAAAAAAAAAAAAAAACAAAGGCGGGATCAAGGGATGAAATATCAAGAGACTATTTGGCAAGATTCAATCTCAAACACAGATCTATTTTTTTTACTGTATATAGACAAGTTGTAGTTTAGCAATATTGAAATGTCCAGCTATATTTAACATACTGTGATATTGATCTAAAAAATTAAATATATTCCTCCTAACTGAGGCTTTTTACTCTTTGACTATAATCTCCCTATTCTCCCCACCTCCTAGCCTTTGATAACCACCTTCTAGTCTTTGCTTGTATGAGTTCAAGACAGTTTTGACTGTCTTGACTCCAATATCACGGAGAACATGTGGTATTTTTCTTGCTGTGTTTGTCATATTTAACTTAGCAAAATGTTCTCCAACTCCATCCATATTGTTGCAAATGGTAGAATTTTTTTCCTTATTTTAAAGTTGATTTATATTCCTTTGGGTATATACCCGGTAATGGGATTTCTGGGTCAAATGGCATTTCTGTCATTAGGTCTTTGAGGTTTAATAGTATGACATTTTGCATATATACCACATATTTACGCATTTATCCTTTGATGGATGCCTGAGTCCATAATATGGCTACTGTGAATACTGTGCAATAAACATGGGATTGCAGACATGTCTTCCACATATTGATTTCAAATTTTGAGGGTAAATTCCCAGACAGAAGTGGGATCGAGGGATCATAGGTACTTCTATTTTTAGTTTTTTTCAGGGATCTCCACACTTTTTACCACAATGGTTATATTAATTTACATTTCCAGCAACATTGTACAAGGATTCCCTTTGATCCACTTCCTTGCCAAAATTTCTTTTCTTTCCTCTTTCTGATGAGAGTCATTCTAATAGGTGTGAGGCACTATCTCACTGTGGTTTTAATTTTTCATTTCTCTAATGATTAATGATGTCAATAATTTTAATATCTGTTAGCCTTTAATTAAAGAAATGGAAGAAGATACAAATAAATAGAAAGATATATCTGTTCATAGACTGGAAAAATAAATATTGTTAAAATTTCCATACTACCTAAAGTGAACTACATATTCAATATAATCCCTATAAAAATTCCAATATCCTTTTTAAAGATTAAGAAAAAAATTCTAAAATTCATATGGAACCATAAAAATGCAAATAGCCAAGGCAATCATGAGCAAAAAGAACAAAGCTAAAGGCATTACACTACCATATTTTAAACTATACTACAAAGTGATAGTAGTTGAAACAGCATGCTACTGGCCTAAAAACCAACACATCAACCAATACAACAAAATAGGGAACTCAGAAATAAACCCACTCATCTACAGTCACACATCTTCAGTCAATTGATCTCCCACAAAGGTGCCAAGAATATACAAATGGGAAAAGAATAGTCTTCTCAAGAAGTGGTGTTGGAAAAACTGGATATCCATATGCAAAAGAATAAAATTGGACTCTTATCTCACACAACATCAGAAAATTAACTTAAAATTGATTAAAGACTTAAACATTAGAACTATTGTTTCTGACCTGAAACTTTAGAACTATTTGAAGAAAACCTAAAGGAAAAATTGCCATACATTGGTCTGGACAATTTTTTTTAATACTTGACCCCCAAAGCCCAGGTAACAAAAACAAAAATAACTAAGTGGGATTACATCAAAATAGAAAGCTTCTCTCATCAAAGGAAACAATTCAGTGAAAAGATAACTTACGAATTGGGAGAAAATATTTGCAAGCTGTACATCTAATAAGGTGCTAATATCCAACATATATAAGGAACTCAAACAACTCTACAGAAAGAAAACAAATAATCCAATTGAGAAATGGGGAAGAGACCGGAATAGATTCCTTCTATTCTTTCTCTATTATATTCTTTATCTAAACAAGACACATGGATCTGGTTTTGTATCCAGGCTCTGGGTTAGTAGCATAATCTCATAATCTCTGAGAAAATAGTCTACAGTTTCTCTAGGTGGCTAGATCATGGGCACTGATGTATTACCAACTCAAATACTTATTTTTCAAAATAAGACATGGAAAGAGAAAGATACATTGAGTTTCATATTTGGAGAAGGGACACAGAAATTTTTATGATGTACTGGAAATAAAAGACCCTCCTTCATATCCCTCAATATGTGGTGGACTTTTCACATTTTCCTGTGGACTTGAGAAAGATGTAAGTTTCAATTCCCAGATACATTAATTTCCTGTCACAGCTGTAACAAATGACCAAAAGTATCATAAAACAAAACTTATTTATTTATTTATTTACTTGTTTGTTTGTTTGTTTACAGGTAGGGTCTCACTCTTTCACCCAGGCTGGAATGTAGTGGCACAATCACAGCTCACTGCAACCTTGAACTAGTGGTATCAAGTGATTTTCCTGCCACAACTTCACAAATAGCTGGACTACAGCTGTGCATTACTACATCCAGCTATGAAAACCACACATATTTATTATAATACAGCTTTGGAGGTCAGAAGTACAAAATTAGTCTCATTTGTCCAAAGTCAAGGTGTGACCAGAGCTAGTTCCTTCCGGGGATTTCAGGGGAGAATTCCTTTCCTGTAACTTTTCAGCTTCCAGAGGCTGTCTTTATGTCTTGACTTGTGGCCCTTAACTATACCTTAAAAGGCAGCATTATTGTAGCATCTTAAACTCTTTCTCTGCTTCTAGCACCATAACATCTTTATTTTTTATTTTATTATTTACTTTATTTTTATTTAATTATTAATTTTAATTACCACATAGTAATTGTATATATTTATGAGGTACAGTATGCTATTTTTATGCGTGCATGCAATTTGCAAAGATCAAAATCAAAGTTGTTAGCATACTCATCACCTCAAACATTTGTCATTTCTCTGTGTTGCGAATATTCAAAATCTGCTCTTCTAGCTATTTGAAAATACACAAAAAAATTGTTGTTAATTAATTGCAAAGTGCTGTAGAACGCTAGGTCTTATTCTTCCTATTTAGCTGTAATTTTCTATCTGTTAACAAAACTCTGGTTATTCCCTTCTCCTCCTATCCTCCCAGCTTCTAGTAACCATTATTCTACTCTCTACTTCTATGACATCAACTTTTTTAGCTTTCATGCATGAGTGAGAACATGAGGTACATTTTTCTTCTGTTCCTGACTAATTTGACTTAACATAATGTCCTTCAAGCTCATCTATGATGCTATGAATGACAAGATGTCTTTCTTTTTCATAGCTGTATAGTGTGCCATTTTGTATGCATACCACATTTTCTTTATTCATTCTTCTGTTAATGGACATTTAGGTTGAGTCCATATTTTGTCTTCTGAGGCCTCTAACTTCTGGGCTCAAGTAATTCTCCCACTTCAGCCTCCTGAGTAGCTGGGACTATAGGTACATGCTGCTACACACAGCTAATTTTTGTTTTTGTTTTTGTTTTTGCAGGGATGTCTTCTCAGTATGTTGTCCAGGCTGGTCTTGAACTCCTGCCTTCAAGCAATGCTCCCATCTTAGCCTCCAAAAATGTTGAGTTGACAGGTGTGAGCCACCACGTCCAACTGCTTAATATATTTTAATCATAAAATGAAATCAGTAATTTTTACATCTTTGTTATTTAATATGTGAAAGAAAGGGATTTCTGCATATAAGAGTAATTTTTCAAAACAATAATAAATATGAATTAAATTATATTAATTATACAGCTTAAAAGAAGTAAAATTAAGTGTCAGATTATCTAAAATCACCAACATATTCAGTGAATATCAATTATTATAAGTATTTGTTGATTTTAAAATCTGAGTGTTATGTGTAAAATTTAAGAAAATACATAATAGTGCCTTAAGTATTATAACTTATAGCATATTTTGGGAAATAAAGTTAAAACTATTAATTGCTGAGTTTACAATATATCACTTCAGTGGATGATATTGAGGGAATAGATTATTGTGGAATGTGGGAATATGTATAACAAGCAGAAAGAAATATTTTTCGCTGATAGTCTTAATAGTTAAGGGGTAGGCTTATTATTTTCCATAAGTGGATTGGAGGAGTTTTTTGCAAAAATATAAAATTAAAGATATCACTACTACTGCAATTATTTTGCATTTCTATAATGTCTTTTTATTTAAACACTTATAAATCCCATAAAGCAGCTACTGGTACATGTTCTCTGTAAAATAAATGGATATGGTTCATAAGACTGCCAGAGTCCTTTATAACCTCATGATACCTTATAAAGTGGCTGTTACTCTTTCGATAGGAATAGCTATGGTTCATAGGATTTATGGGTAATCTATACCGCTGTGGTGTCTTGGGAGTGATAGCTCCTGTAGATATTTTATCTTCTATTATAACCCTTACAAATAACACAGTTTATTTTCATGAGGCTTGAAATAGCCATAGCTAATTTCAAAAGAATTTACTTCCTGTGGTTGTATACTTTATTATAGAAAGTACTGTACAAAGAAGTTACAGATTGAATGGCAGTTAATTCTCACATATGTATAAAATATATTCTATCTTAATTAATTTATTATTATTTTTCCTTGGCATGGTGTTCTGTACCATGACGGTAGACTAGATAACCACTAAACATTTTAACTTTCTTCTATAGTATTGTGTGTGTATGTGAATTTGTGTGCAACTAAAATAAATCAATACAGTGATGCATGGAACATTCTGGTCAACATGTGTCTTGTTTTAGATGAATTGAAATTACAAGGGTGATAAAACTGTTTACATTTAGTCTCAAAATATTTTATTCCATTTCCTTTCTGTAAACATAATACATTTATCAAAATAAAAAATATTGATAAAATGTTATTCATATACTCAGAAAATGTGAAAACACACATGGCACTTTTGTGGAGCATCATTTCTGCAAAATGAAGTAAAAGCTGATCTTCATGTTTTTGTCATTAATGAAATAATTTATCCAGAAAAGTTTGTATAGAAAAATAATGGGTATATGCAAACCTGCAAAGCAAAGTTATTCAGTAATATAGGCCATGGATATATGGTTGTAAGGCAAGAAATTATACTTATTACTGCCCTACTCTGAAAATATCTCAGGTTGAAATTATTTACATTATTCTAATTGCTACACCTAGGTTACACTTATCTTACAGAAAAATCCAAATGTTTTACATCACATAATTACTTAGCACAAAAATACTAAAGTTCTTGTCTCAAATATATATTTCCTTTTATCTCTTGGGGAAATACTATAGAATTTTTTTTTTTTTTTTTTTTTTTTTTTTTTTGTGAGACCGAGTCTTGCTCTGTGGCCCAGGCTGGAGTGCAGTGGCTGGATCTCAGCTCACTGCAAGCTCCGCCTCCCGGTTTAAGCCATTCTCCTGCCTCAGCCTGCGGACTAGCTGGGACTACAGACGCCCGCCACCTCGCCCGGCTAGTTTTTTTGTATGTTTTAGTAGAGACGGGATTTCACCGTGTTAGCCAGGATGGTCTCGATCTCCTGACATCGTGATCTGCCCGTCTGGGCCTCCCAAAGTGCTGGGATTACAGGCTTGAGCCACCGCGCCCGGCCTTAGAACAATTTTTAAGTACAATTTCATAAACATGACCTAAAACACTTTTAAGTCCTTATTTTTACTCGCAATATATTTTTTTGTTCTTTTTTCCCTAGATTTTTTGATGTATAGTTGAGAAATTAAAAATGCATTTATTTACAGTGTGCAGTGTGATGATGTGCACCATTCCCACAGTTTTCTTTTTGTTGTTGTAAGAACATTTACGATAAATTCTCCTAGCAAATGTCAAGTATACAATATAGTATAACTTACTATAGTCACCATGCTGACTTTAAAGCTCCAGAACTTGTTCACTCGTTCATTCTGTTTAACTGAATATTTGTGTCCTTTGACCAGCATCCATCCCATTTCCTTCACCCTTCAACCCCTGGCAACCCCCATTCTACTCTGTTTCTATAAGTTAAAATGTTTTAGATTTCACATATAAGAGAGACGGGCCAGGCGCAATGGCTCACGCCTGTAATCCCAGCACTTTGGGAGGCCAAGGTGGGTGGATCACGAGGTTAGGAGTTCAAGACAGCCTGGCCAAAATGGTGAAACCTCATCTCTACTAAAAATACAAAAGTTAGTCGGGCGCTGTGGCGGGCGCCTGTAATCCCAGCTACTCGGGAGACTGAGGCAGAGAACTGCTTGAACCCGGGAAGCTGAGGTTGTAGTGAGCCGAGATCATGCCACTGCACTCCAGCTTGGGTGACAGAGCAAGACTCTGTCTCAAAAAAAAAAAAAAAAAAAGAGAGAGAGAGAGATCATATGCCTGACTTCTTTTGCTTACCGTAATGTTCTATAGATTCATCCATGTTGCAGCAAATGACAGGATTTCCTTCTTTTTAAAGACGGAATAAAGTTATGTCTATCTGCAGTATCATATTTTATTTATTCATTCAGCCAGTGATGAAGACTTAGGTTGTATCCATATATTGGCTATTGAAAATAGCTCTGCAGTGAAAATGGGAGTGCAGATATCTTTTCAAGACAATTCTTTCTTTCTTTGGATATATAACCAGAAGTGAGATTGTTGGACTATGTTCTATTATTTTAATTTTTTGAGGAACTACCATGATTTTTTCTGTAATGACTCTACCAATTTATTGTGTATAAAAGTAAAACCTACCGTATCAACTATATATTATTTATAAATAGTACATGTGTTATGACATATATAGTGCATATATGACATATATAGTGCATACATGTGTTATGACATATATAGTACATATATAGACAAAAAAAGGAGGTGAGTAAATTAGCTGATGTCTAAATTAAAAATAATAATTTTTAAGTTTACATTTACTAAATTGCTTATGCTGTTTTCATATATTCCATTTCTTTAATCTTAATCTTCCTCTTAAAAATAATGTTTGTGTCTTTCTTTGTTTTATTTAATTACATACATGACATAGATGTTTATGTCTTAAATTCCATCATTTTCACTTTAGTCTTATAAATATTTAAGGCCACTGATTTAAACATATATTGTAATTCATGACACATGATGATTCATTCTCATTTTATCTTAAAACATTCTGCAGTTTTGCTTTCAAAGCAAATAATCTCTAGGAAATGCAGAAACTACAGAAAATAAATGATAATTTTGTCCGGTAGAAGCTCTAATGTGTTCTCTCAGTGATTTATGGAATCAAAACAAAGCTAAATTTTTAAAAAGTCTGAAAAGTATATTCTGTTAAAATTAATGATTTCCAAGAATGACATAAAAATTAAAGCATAAAAAGTAAATGAGGCCGGGCGCGGTGGCTCAAGCCTGTAATCCCAGCACTTTGGGAGGCCGAGACGGGCGGATCACGAGGTCAGGAGATCGAGACCATCCTGGCGAACACGGTGAAACCCCGTCTCTACTAAAAAATACAAAAAACTAGCCGGGCGAGGTGGCGGGCGCCTGTAGTCCCAGCTACTCGGAGGCTGAGGCAGGAGAATGGCGTAAACTCGGGAGGCGGAGCTTGCAGTGAGCTGAGATCCGGCCACTGCACTCCAGCCCGGGCGACAGAGCGAGACTCCGTCTCAAAAAAAAAAAAAAAAAAAAAAAAAAAAAAAAAAGTAAATGAATAATATACACTTGAAATAAATGTCCAACACAGAAACGAATAGAGTTGCAAATATTTTATTTTATTTTATTTATTTTTTTGAGACAGAATCTCGCTCTGTAGCTCAGGCTGGAGTGCAGTGGCCGGATCTCAGCTCACTGCAAGCTCCGCCTCCTGGGTTTGCCCCATTCTCCTGCCTCAGCCTCCCGAGTAGCTGGGACTACAGGTGCCCGCCACCTCGCCCGACTAGTTTTTTGTATTTTTTAGTAGAGACGGGGTTTCACGATGTTAGCCAGGATGGTCTTGATCTTGTGAGCTCGTGATCCGCCCTTCTCAGCCTCCCAAAGTGCTGGGATTACAGGCTTGAGCCACCGCGCCCGGCCGCAAATATCTTTTCAGTGTTGATTGGAGCTGGGGATGATCTCCTCAAACAGATCAGAATAGTTTCCATCTGATTCCCTCTTAATACATGTAAATATTTTCCACTGATTTTAGAAAAAATTAAATCTTTTTACAATGCCCTAACAAACTATGAATATTCTTCTTTTACTTACTTTTCTAAATGTATCAAAGATCACTCACTCACTTTTTTACTCATTCATTTCTAGACACACTAACTTCAGAGCACAATAGTACTTTCAAGATTCAGATTTTCAGTACATTGTTCCATCTACTTGGAATTCATTACTCCTATATCTGCAAATGTTTTCTGCCACTATAGCCTTCAAGGCTTAGATTAAGTGTTAACTGAGTTTCTTTTTATCTGACATGAACTTTTTTATCTCCATTTCAGGATTTTTTTGTCCAATCCAGAGCACATTGCTGAATGAGTATTTATATATTTGTTTATTTTTTTCTGTATTTTCAACCCATTTACCTGTATATTATCTGAACCAAGAAGGCTAAATTGGGTTAAAAGAATTGAAGAGGTAGAAGAGACAAAAAAAGGAGGTGAGTAAATTAGCTGATGTCTAAAAATAATAAGAGCATGGGTTAAGAGAGAGACCATGAAAATATAAAGAAAATAATGCAATCAAATATAATTCTGAGGTAGAATCTATGGACATACCACCATATTAGATTTGGAGATCAAAGGAAGAAATAATTAATTGTTATAGCTGATTTTGAATAAAAATCAAGGATATGATATTGTAGATACTTCCAAACATATGTGAAAGCCATGAAAAAGTCAGTTTTAAAGTTGAATGAATTTGTGTTTGTGGGTTTGTATTGGGGGTTGCCCATGATAAAACACAATGAATAAAATTGTGAATACAAGTGAATAAAATAAAAGGCCAAAGTATACACCTAACTTGGGTTGTTGACTATATATTGCCAATTGTTCCATTATATTTTGTTTTAGTTATATAGACTTTTACCAGTAGTGTTGAGAAGAGAGTATCTATCTCTAGAAAACTTTAGTTTATTATTAATTATTAATTCATAAAAATTATAATTTTCATAGGTAAAAATTGATGACTCATTTGATAAATTTGTATTTTATAACAAACAAAAACAAAATAATGTGTATTCTATCTACTGTAAAATTTTTAAATGAATTATTTCTTTAAATCTGTTGACTATATCCCAGTTGAAAAGGCTTAGCAATTGGGTCTATTACAAACATTTTACTCAATTTAAATTTTACTTAATTTCTTCTAGATGGTTTGATAGCATATAAAAAAATAAAGAATATATTTTGTCATATATATTTTGTTAAATAATTTTATTGCATGCCTCTTAGATATTTGTATTTTTTAATTCTCATATATATGATTAAAATTTTATATTTTTAAATTTGTTTTACTTTATATTGTGTTATGTTACACTGTGGCTCATATGAGAAGACATTTATTTTGGTAATTATGTTGTATTTTGGGATTTTCATGAAAAATATTTAATTCAGATATTATTTAATTTAATGTGAGAATTTATTTATATGTATCCGATTTAGTTTCCAATATTTTCATACTTTTTTCTCAGTGATGTAGACCAAATGTCCAATATCCTAGTGTTTAATAGCGAAAATAGCATCCAATTTTATCCATGGAAATTCTTCTCTTTTGTTATTGAGATATTACCTGACTACCTAGAATTCATCATCATGTTTACTTAGTTTCTTTTTTAGTCTCTCTAGATTAAATACGGCAGTCCACATGAAGGAATAAAATATATTTTATCATTAAAAATGAGCAAAATGCTTAAGATAAAATAAAAAGAATTTAAAGTAAAATTAAGTGGCAAGTGCAAAGCTAAAGGATGTCTTTTTTTTTTTTTTTTTTTACATCAGTCAAAATAATTCAAGTTTGAAGTAAGGTAATATCAAGTCTAATCAAAGAAGGAAAGAGTTTTTTTCTTGTTAACTGCACTGGAAATGCTCAAGGTTCCATACTGCCTGTGCTATACAATCAAAACTATATCAAAATTTCTGTAATTCTCTTGGGACTTCATCAGTCTTTGTGTGGACTTCATCCTCTGAATGACTGAAGCAGTTTTACACATCATATTTATACACCAATCTTTGAAGAGCAAGAAAGACAATTTGTGACCTAGAATTACCAGATAATGTTCGGATTTCCACACTGATTTTTACTTTTGTGTCAAATCTTGCAGACTAGATAATAATACGTCACATCCCATTGATTAGTTTAAGAAGATGCATACTAAATGAGATTGTTAGGATTATCTTGAATAGTTTTATCTGGTGACTTCCAATGTTGCCTGCATGTTAGAATCATGTATGGACATTAAAATGTATACTGATCTTAGTTATGTCCTCCTAGAATTAATCAATTGATCAATGAAAGTTTATTATTTAGGTATTTTTGTTAACAATATGAAAAATCTGAATATTAAAAACAATAAACCAGACAACTTGCTGATTTATTCTAATATACACGGTGAATAGATAGCCACAACTTTAGTTCCCTTAGAGGCCACTTCTAGAGGTGTGGATGAGGTTTAGTCCCATCCCAAGCGGACCCAAAAGTTTTGCTAGTGAGAAAGTACAGCAAACGTAGGAGGGAAAAAGCAAACTCCCACTGATTAAATCTGTAAATATCCTATTTCCAAGTGAGACAACATAATGTAATTCCTTATTTTCTTACCATCTCCAGCAAGTAATATATAGTGGATGGTTTTGGTTAGTGTAAGCATCATTGCAGATATTTTCCACAATTACACTAAGTTAAAGCTTTTCAAAGCTCAGTTGTTTTGTTTGCATGAACATTTAAGAAATTATAGTACAAAATAACTAATTGATATGGCTTACCATAATCATTCTCCTAATATCAGATTTCATTTTGACAAATAACAAATTAAGCAGAAATTTATATTCACTTCAATTTATATATTCTGAAATTATTAAAATGTTGATGTATTGTCTCAGGATAATGACAGGTAAAAACATTTCTCTCCCAATTGAAAAATATAGGCCAAAATAATTTATTTATTGTGTTCTTAGCTTGAGAAAGAAAAAAATTCTAGATCAGTATAAAGTATTTGATAAGCAAACTAAATCTCCTATCACATCAAAGAGTAGGTTTTGCTTTGTTTGCTTTTTCTATGGTCTCTTGCTCATGATACTGTTGTAAAATTCTCCAAGATCTAAAAAAAGGCCTTGAATTTTTTCTGCTTCAGTAGCAAGTCTATTAATAGAATGGGGAGAGAATTGTAATGCTTCATTACTTTCAGCTGAGAGAGGGGAATACAAGGACCTCTAACTTTCAAAGTGGCATTGAAGCAAAATTACTTCAACCAGACATGAAGGTATGGAATAAAGTAAAAATAGGGTTTTCTGTTTCCCTCAAGGACTGAGGAGAATGCATATTTCTTCCAACAAATGCAAATATTTCAGCAATTAAAATTTTCAAAACAATTTTACTTGCTCAAATTAAAGTAAGAATGGTGTGACCATGAAGCTAGCATTTATAATCAAGCATGAATTACAATTTCTATATAAATGTAAAGTTGCTACATTGTGGTCCAATAATATTTGCTATGGAATAAATTCTAAATTACATAAGCTATAACTTTCCCACATTCTCTCAAAATATTGTATAATGACATCTAAAATACTCATTTAGACTAAAAATATCTAGTAAATATTTTCACTGGAATAAATATATTTTTAAGCACAAATTCACATATTATGAAATATTGTAAATGGAAAAATATGATTAGGAAAGTCCTGAGTCAAAACAATGTCAAATTGAAAAGTTTGTCTCCAGGCAGGGCATGGTGGCTCACGCCTATAATTCCAGAACTCTGGGAAGCCGAGAGCAGCAGATGGTTTGAGATCAGGAGTTAGAGATTAGTCTGGCCAACATAGTTCACCCTCTTTCAACTCCCTCTCTACTAAAAATGCAAAAACCAGCCAGGCATGGTGGCGCACGCCTGTAATCCCAGCTACTCAGGAGGCTGAGGCATGAGAATTGCTTGAACCTAGGAAGCGGAGGTTGCAGTTAGCCAAGTTCGTGCCACTGCACTTCAGTCTGGGCAACAGAACAAGACTCTGTCTCAAAAGGAAAGAAAGAGAGAAAGAGAGAAAGAGAGAGAGAGGGAGGGAGGGAGGGAAGGAAGGAAGGAAGGAAGGAAGGAAGGAAGGAAGGAAGGAAAGAAGGAAGGAAGGAAGGAAAGGAGGGAGGAAGGGAGGAAGGAAAAGAGAGAGAGGAAGGAAAGAAGGAAAGGGAAGGAAGGAAGGAGAGAGGAAGCAAGGAAGGCAAAAAGGAAGGAAGGAAGGAAGGAAGGAAGGAAAAGCAAGAAAAGCAAGAAAGGAACAAAGGAATAAAAAATTTGTGTCCAAAATGTAGTTTTAATACCTTCTTTTATGTTAAAATATAATGAATAAATTGTTATAGTTAATTTACATTTTATATGCAAATCCAAAGTTATTAATTTAATCTATTTAGTAACCATTAGATTTTCGGTGTCTCTTACTTTAAAGCTTTCAGCAGCATATATTAGTTTCAGAACAGGGAATAGTATCTGTTTGCAAAACTATAAACCAAAAAGATTGTTAGCAATACAGAGAAAAATATTCATGAAAATAGAATAGATCACACTGGGGAAAAGAAATGGTGATAAAATTAATTAAATGTCATCTTCCATAGATGCACATTGGTTATCTCTAAAGATGAAGATTCTACACATGCACATTATTGGCATGGTGTATGTGGAGTATAATTGATTCTGCATATTTAGGAGTATATTAAAAAGTGATATAATTTTAAGAATACCTAACATACTATTTTTTCTCTTAGGTAATCTGTATCATCTAGTACAAATATAGTGGTTGATAAACAAGGGATTATACTGTCAAATGGACTTACACCAATCACTGATCTCACCTAATTCTGAAATATACAAATGATTTGTGTATTACTTTCCTACTGCTTCAGTAATAAACTAGCACAGACTCAGGAGCATAAAAAAGAACAAATGTGTTATCTTACACTCTTGCTGTGAGAAATCCAAAATGGGTTTAGCAGGGATAAAATCAAGGTGTCAGCAGAGCTGCATTCCTTCTTGAGGCTCTAGGAGAATCCTTTTTATTTTTTTTCTTTTCTCCTGTATTCTTCAACTTGTGGCTGCATCATTCTGACCTCTTTTTCTATCATGATATACTTTTCTCCAACTCCGACCCTCCTGGCACTTTCTTATAAAGATCTTGTGATTCCACTGAGTTCACCTGGATATTTCAGAATAATCTTTCCATCTCAAGATATTAGGGTGGTGCAAAAGTAATTGCTGTTCTTACCATTCAAAGTAATGGTAATATCTTAAATGAAACATATATTTAAAGCCATCTGTACTGGCTTTAGGAATTCAAATATGAACATTGTTGAGGGGCCATTATTCTACTTACAACAATTTGTAATCAACTAAACAAAAAAGAATCAAGAGAGAACTGTCACTCTAAAGTTTATCTGGAGAGGTAAAAGACCCAGAAGAGCTACCACAATATTGAAAAATAAGAACAAAATTTCAGGACTGATTTCCTACTGCCAGACTTAATATAAAGCCACACTAATCAAAAAAGTGTGATGTTGGCAAAGTAATAAACAAATAAATAAATGAAACACAATAGATAGGCTGGAAATAGCTTCGCATAAATATAGTCAACTGATCTTTAACGAAAAAAAAAATTAAGGTAAAACAATAGAAAAAAAAAGTCTTTTCAACAACTGTTGCTGAAACATTACATAAACAGAAAATTCATCTAAAATAAATGAGTGAAAACATAAACAACAAATGGTGCTGGAACTCCTGGACATCTATATGCAAGAGAGTAAGTTTAAACACAGATTTATACCCTTCACAAAAATTGTCCCAAAATGGTTCACAAGCCTAAATGCAAAATGCAAAACTATAAACTCCTAAAAGAGAGCATAAGAGAAAATCTAGTTGATCTTGGTTATGGGGATGATTTTTTAAATACAAGACCAAAGGCATGATATCCGAGAAAAAGTAACTGATAATCTGGAGAAGGGAAGCCATAGACCGGGATAAAATATTTGCAAAACAACATGCCTGATGAAGGTTATCATCTGAAATATCAAAAGAAAAAGCCACTCAAAGCTCAATAATAAGAAAACACACAACCTAATTAATGAATAGTGAAAGACCTCAACAGACGTTTCACTGAAGAACACATGACAAGGACAAATGAGAACAAAAAAAGGTGCTCTGTGTCATATGCCATTAGGCAAATAAAAAATAAAACAAAAATAAAATACCTTTACTGGCCTATTATAAGAGCGAGAACACCGAGAGCACCAAATGCCGGCAAAGATGTGGAACATAGGAACTCTCATTGCTGGTGTCAATGTAAAATGGTATAGCTACTTGGGAAGACAATTTATCACTTTCTTACAAAATTAAGCACACTCTTACCATTCCGTCCAGCAATCATGCTCCATAGTATTTATCCAAATAAGTTGAAAACTTACATACACACAAAAACCTGCACACAGATGTTTATAGCAGCTTTACTCCAAACTTTCCAAAACTTGGAAGCAACTAATAAGCCTTTCTCAATCAGAGAATGGAATTAAATGTATCTATTTAGTAAAATATTATTTAACACTGAAAAAAACTGAGCCATCAAGCCATGAAAAGACATGGAGGAACCTTAAATGGATACTACTTAGTAAAAAAAGAAAGTTCATTTCCATATGACTCCAACTATATGGCATGACGGAAAAGGTAACTATGGAGACACTAAAAATATCAGTGGTTTGAAGTCATTATGAAGAAGGGAAGGATGAATAAGGAGAACACAAAGGATTTTTAAGCAGTGAAACTATTTTATCTGATACTATAATGGTGAATATATGCCATTGGAAATATGTCTAAACTTATAAAATGTGTAATACCAAGAGTGAACCCTAATGTGAGCCATAGACAGAGTGACAATAATGTATCAGCGTAGCTTCATCAATTGTAACAACAAATGTACCACTCTGGTGTGAGCAATTGATAATGTGGGAGGCTATGCTTGTGTGAGAGAAGGGGTTATATTGGAAATCCCTCTACCTTCTGCTTCATTTTTTATGAACCTAAAGCTGCTCTAAAAACTAATGTCTTATACAATGAACAAACAAAAAAGATAAAGCATTGCTGCAAGATTTTAATAAATGGCTATACAGATGCTCTGTGACTTATAATGTGGTTGCATCCTGATAAATACAATATAAGTCAAAAAGTAGTATATGTTTAAAATGCAATAAATACCTTGATAAGCTATCATAAAGTTGAAAATTGTAAGTTAAAGCATTGAAAGTAGCAACCATCTAGATGTAGGAAAATAAATAAATAAGAGAACAACCCAACATCAGTCTCTGGGAAGCTTTGAAACTCTAAATGCTGTCAGTCAGTGAGTGCAAGCCTAGCTTCTTCAGCTTCAAAGCCAAAATACAAAAAGCAAAGTTTGATGAAAGGAAAGCAACTTTATGCAAATGCTAGCAGATTGGAAATGTTCAAACTCATGGCTCCAAAAGACTATCTCAAATTTTGGGACTGACTGAGAGGGGTTAAAAAGGGAAACTTGGAATGGGAAACATGAGGGAGTGATGCAGGGTGCAGGTCTACATGTCTTTTTCTGATGGCTATATTGAATAGTTTTCCACCTGCTGTCCCAGCTGGCATCATCTGGACTGTGGTTGGATTGTAGAATTTCCACTTTGAGGTAATCTCTAAGTGGGTAAGAGTTCCATAGCTGGGTCATCATGTCTGGTTTGCTTTAGGATGAGCCCCTGAAAGTTCTAACTAAGCATGCCATTAGATAAATATGCATGGTGCAAGGGAGTGCCTCCTGGGAAAATGAGAGAAACAAAGAGGATGAAAGTACATTCCAAGACTATATTCTGAGTTTAGAAAAAAAAGCTTGAAGATTAATTTTATTTCTAAAATGCTTGATTACAATTCCCCAACTGACAAATTTTATTTCAGTTCAAATCTGCCTATTTTCTGGTGGAAAGGGATGTAGTTGCAGAGCAATGGAACAGAATCTGTCTACCTAGAGTTGGTTATATTCGTGAGTCCCTGGGCTTATAGAAGAGACCTATTGAGCATCACAGTGAGTATGTAATAGCAATACAGTTCACAGCAGAAGAATAAACCTATTCCCATAATCATGTCTAAAACTCCAAGTAATTTTCTTTCTGTCATCACAAGGGATCTAATCCACATTATGTGGAAAGCCGTTGACTTAAAGAAATTTTGGAATCAGACATATTACTATTTTGCTTATGTGTGTCTTGTAGGCCTGAGAATATATTTCCAGAGTTATATGGAATGTACAGACAGCATTTAGTTTTAGTTATTGTACACATTTCCCACTGTCAATTGTACCAAGAGTTTCTGTGGGGATCTGATAATAGATTGGAGAAACAAACATATTTAGGTTATAGGTTATAAAGTGGGAAAATCTTAAAAAAAATTTAAAGTTATTATATAAAGTTAGGCTAAAATAAGAATAAAAAGCCCCCCTTGAAAAAAAAGTTAAAAAAGTTAACTGCTTTTCTGTAAAATTTATAAAGCATTAACCGCATCTCTCCCCTACATATAAGTTCTATAAGTTCCTGTTTTACTTACTGTACAGCTGCAAAGTCACAAAATTAATAAGCATGAGTTACAAAACACGTTTTCACAAGATATAACTAAATCTTAAAAATGTCACCTGATAATTAACTACTTTTAATCTCACTTCTGTAAGCCTGCTTCCTGCATCACGTAATCACCATCTTAAGATACATAAAAGACATTTGTTTTCTTTGTTTGCTGCTCAGACTTTCAGGATGCATGTCTGCTGAGCTAGTGTACACCTAAAATAAATGCTCCTGAACCCCACTTGATCTCTCTGGTTCTCTGATTTTGAGCTATGAATACTTATAAAGGTGGTGCTAGCATATGTTTCTTGAACAAATATGCATGTAACATTGCCCCATGTTCATTTTGGGGTGGAGACTCAATATTAAAGTGTATTATAATTTTACCCTATGCATTAAAATGTCTGTTCAGGACACAAAGGCACGTAAGTGTGCAATTTTTGCAGAACTAGTTCATGTTTGGTGGTCTTTTTGTCAGGAGAAAGTTACCAAAATCAGTATTTTGTCTAACTAAAGCTGTAGTTACGGCTGTTAGAACGGGCTGGTAGTCAGTCAGCCTATTTCAAGGTTGGTTCTTGTCTGGCTGCTAGAGAAAAAGAAAAACCTTGCAGCAGTTGGAACATAGTTTACTTTTTAAGTTTAGAAGGATGTGACTTAACGCTTGCTTAGCATGGTCTTAGAAAGTGTTTACAATGTAGTACTTTCTTATTATAAAGAGCCTGTCAGTCCTACAACCTCTATGTTACTGTTAATGCTGGTCAGTTGTGATTAAACTCCTAAGGAGAGAGGGTATTATGAGGTATGTCTGACCCACACCCCAGCCCACAATTTTCTGTCATTTCTTGAACTCATTGTTGTTTCTTTGTAGATCCCCTTTGGCCAACAGGAGGTCCATTCAGTCTGTTGAGGGGCTTATAGTTCTATTTTATTTTGTTTAGTTTATAGTCCCCCTTTTTGGTGAAGATATGCCAGAGGCAGTATTGATAGTCAAGCTTTTATTTTAGTTTTTCCATATTGATGCTTGGGTGGTGTACTACGTGCTCTGGGTCCATCATGTGGGCAGACACTTATTGACACTTGAAACCCCTTTTAGGCAATATAACCGCCAAAAACCAAAAGCCAAAAATTTAGGTTATAAAATTGATTTGTCTGTAAGTTTTATATGTTGAGTCATCAGCTATTTAAGCATATGTGTGTTTATCTTTGACTTGGAGAGTATGACTTAATTTTATTCCTCCAAATGAGCTCTTACAATATCATGCACTCTCTTTTTCCATGATAGTCTCAGGGCCTGGAGACTTAATTAAGTGGTCTTAAATCCTAGAAGTAAAACAAAGCATAAAGAACTAGCAATATTTTAAAGAAAAAGGTTAGAAGTGCTGCCTTGTTCTTAGAATGGCAGGAAAAGAAGCTCAAAGGTAGCTAAACAGTTAAATTACTTAGCATCCAGGCATATAATAAATTATAGTAAGTTCAATAGAGGCAAAATCATTAAATGAGTATGTACGCCATTGTATACAGGCCTGGCCCAGTGTCAACTACAGGTAGTTTATCTTGATAGTCATCTTCTCCCAGATCTAAGGATGAGGATTTGATGAACTGGAATTTCGTGTCAGATATTCACAGAAGTCATTGTCTTATTTAGATGAGATACATGCAACCAGGAGTCAAAGCTCCGAAACTTCATAGTACAAAGATTAGTTAATAGCACCTCATAAGGACCTTTTTAGGGGGCTAAAGGTAGTGATACTGGAGTCCATGACCTGACTGGAAGTTGTAAAATGATTTTATAACCTTGCAGTGATGAATTTTTATAGTTTGATAAACTGCAGCAATAAGCCATAGACAACTTACAATTCAGTTTTGAAGATTTGTGTCAAAGATGTTAGAAGACTCAAAACATTTGATCAAAACAGATTTCTTATATGAATTTTCTTTATAAACATTTTTACAAATTACATAGACTATCTATGACAAGCTTTGATTTTCTGTTTTGTCCTGAATTTTCTTTTCTTAAATCATTAGTCATTTTGCTTAATCACATAAGATTCTTTCTCATACTAAATTACTTTTTAAAGTTTTTAGCAAAAAATACCTCTATAACATTTTTCTGCACCTCTCTTTATTACTGGTTTCTTTTATTTTGTTACATAAATAACTTTTGAATTAGACAAAATTTATTTTTATTAAGAATATGTTATGCTATTTTTAAATAATTGTTTTCTTTATCTAAAACACATCTTACATTGGAAAACATTATATGCAGAATTATATATTACCTAGCTTTTTTTCTGTTATTTATTTATTTTTTTTTGAGATGG
This sequence comes from Trachypithecus francoisi, assembly GCF_009764315.1. NCBI lineage: Eukaryota > Metazoa > Chordata > Mammalia > Primates > Cercopithecidae > Trachypithecus > Trachypithecus francoisi. The sequence goes on from NW_022681465.1 coordinate 62,803,279, forward strand.
AGGCTTGCTTGCTCTGTTTCCAGCCTGGAATGCAGTGGCGCAATCTCAGCTCACTGCAACCTCCATCTCCTGGGTTCAAGTGATCCTCCTGCCGTGCCTCCCGAATACCTGGTACTACAGATGTGTACCATCATGCCCAGTTAATTTTTGTACTTTTAGTAGACATGGGGTTTCATCATATTGTCCAGTATGGTCTTGATCTCTTGACCTTGTGATCCACCCCCCTCGGCCTCCCAAAGACTTGGCTGTCAATAATTTTTAAAGTCTGTGAAGATCAGGTGTTCATTTAAGTAAGAATTTTAAACACCTAGGCATTTTGCCAATAACATAAAATTTAACTGTTTTATTAAAAATTAACAATATTAAATTAGTCTTATTTTTCGAAAAAAATTACACAAAATTTATTCTCCTTTTAGCCGGATTTACTGTCTTATAAATTTGCTACCACATCTTAAACCTTATAATATCTACAATAGATAAATATAAATCTTATTTAACCAGCAAAAATGTAGCTGACAATTCGGAAGACACTTCTATTTTTATTTTATTAATAGTTTTGAAATCACTTTTATTTATCTAAAATTGCTAAATTTATGTGAACTTGAAAAGCATTTGGATTTAATTTATCAGTGTTTATTTACTTCTATGTCAATTTGATAGTATTTTAGACATCACATATAACATAATACATGTACATAATGTATAAACATATCTAAATATATATACATGCAAATAAAGATCCAATAGCTTTTACCTCAGAATTTTTGCCAAATATAACGGTATAAACTCACCATTTTTTAAAATATAGCTGGATCTGAATTATTTTTCTGAACAAATTGAAACATTAACTAGGCTAAATTTTACTTTCCCTGATAGCTAATCCAGGCAAAGGTGTGGAGCAAAATTTTGGGTAAAGCAGGGTCTACGACAATTTGATTTTTTTAAAAGCCTCTTTTATTTTCTTGAGTTTCAAATGAGTTTCCAATTTTACATTTTAGCAAGATTTGGCTAAAATGTATAAGAAAAACAAAATCTCCATAGAGCCTTAAAATAGTGAATTTTATCTGAACACCAATAACTGAAAAATGGCAGATTCAAAAAACGAAGAAAAGAAAACTGGGAAATATGTAGAGTTTAGAAGGTTCTAGTTAACTCTATAATTTCTGGTTAACCATTCGAGTTCTCAATTTGTCCTACTGTAATTTGCCCATTAGTTTAAAATGTGCACGAGAACAGACTATAACATATAACCATCTTGAGTCTCAGTCTAGAAAAGAGTTCACATGCTTTATTCACCCACAAAGCCTGACAAGAAATATGAAATATTCTAGAGTCCCAAAGAGAATGGCAAAATCAGGGGCCAGGAAGTTGGAAATTGTTGCTTCTCTAGTGCCGAGAGGTGTAGCCTATGTTGCTGCTTTCTGACAATCATGTGAACCTGGTATTGTCTGATAGGACCCCACTTTACAGATGGAATAGAGACCATGTGAAATGGAATAGAGACCATGTGAAACACTTGCAATGCAAAGGATAACAGTAATGACAGACACAAACACAAATGGTTCTAATACAGGAAGAGCACTCCAAACTGGTCCCGAAAAGGAGAGACTGAAGAAAAAGTCTTAGATCGTGTCTCAAATACAGATAGCAACACAAAATTAGCATAGGGTGCTGAACCCAGGTGGCACTCAGACTCAGAGAGTAGAGATGGAGGAGTCCCCAGAGTACTATAGTCAACTTACCCAGCTCTGAAACCTGTCAACTTCCTCAGGGCCACTTTCTTGTGTTAGCAAAGTGTTGTCAGCCACTGATGGTGTTGTGGGAAGTCAGGGACCCTGAATGGAGGGACTGGCTGAAGCCATGGCAGAAGAACATAAATTGTGAAAATTTCATGGACATTTATTAGTTTCCCAAATTAATACTTTTATAATTTCTTACGCCTGCCTTTACTGCAATCTCTGAACATAAATTGTGTAGATTTCATGGACACTTATCAGTTCCCCAATCAATACTCTTTTGATTTCCTATGCCTGTCTTTACTTTGAACTCTTAATTCCATCATCTTCGTAAGCTGAGGAGGATGTATGTCACCTCAGGACCCTATGATGATTGCATTAACTGCACAAATAGTTTGTAGAGCATATGTGCTTGAACAATATGAAATCTGGGCACCTTGAAAAAAGAATAGGATAGCAGCAATGTTTAGGGAATAAGGGAGATAACCTTAAACTCTGACTGCCGGTAAGCTGGGCAGAACAGAGCTATATTTCTCTTCTTTCAAAAGCAAATAGGAGAAATATCGCTGAATTCTTTTTCTCTACAAGGAACATCCCTGAGAAAGAGAATGTGTCCCTGAGAGTAGGCCTCTAAAATGGCCAATTTAGAGGTGGCTGTCTTTTACGGTCATAGACAAAAGGATGAAATAAGCCCCGGTCTCCTGTAGCGCTCTCAGGCTTATTAGGAGGAGGAAATTCCCGCCTAATACATTTTGGTCTGACAGGTTGTCTGCTCTCAAACCCTGTCTCCTGATGTTATCAATGACAATGCATGCCCGAAACGTCATTAGCAATTTTAATTTTGCCACATCCTGTGGTCCTGTGATTTGCTTTGTGATATTTTATTACCTTGTAAAGTATGTGATCTCTGTGACCCACACCCTAGTCGTGAACTCCCTCCCCTTTTGAAAATCGCTAATAAAAACTTGCTGGTTTTATGACTTGGGAGCATCACAGAACCTGCCGACATATGATGTCTCCCCTGGACACCTAGCTCTAAAATTTCTCTCTTTTGTACTCTTTCCCTTTATTTCTCAGACCAGCTGATGCTTAGGGAAATAGAAAAGAACCCACTTTGGCCATAAAAGAAATCCCTGGGGACAAAAGCATCCTCAGCAGCTGCTGAGAGGTCTCTGGAGTCCCCAGCTACAGGGTCTACTATCCACAAGCAAATGACATTTATGAACAGCAATAACTCCACATGCTAATGTGAACAGATAAGTCCTGGCACATTGCTGCCAGCAATTGCTCCACTTGATGGAAACCAGGCAGAGACAGGCAGGCTAAGCTACTCGAATCACACAGTTCCTCACATAGGGCACCAAATGTGTAAGCGAATGAAAGTCTGGCCATTTGCTGCTTGATAGCAAAAATAAAAGAAGGAAAGTGAGGTGAGAAAACCAACTTTGTTCAAATGCTAGCAGTTGGGAAATGGCCAGAATTATGCTTCAAAAAGATCATTTAAAATTTTAGGGTTGGTCAAGGAGGTTTATAAAAGGAAACTTGGTATGGGAAACATACCAGAGTGGTGTATGGTGCAGATCTGAACGTTTTGTCCTGATGACTATCTTGAATTATTATCTACCTGTAATCCTAGCTGGAATCATCTGGATTGTGGGCAGGTTGTAAATTACTTAGTTTGAGATAATATTTAGGTAGGGAAGAGTTCCACAGTTGGGTCTCCATGTCTGCTTTGCTTTAAGATAGGCCTCAGGGGCTTCTGAACAAGCATGATATTAGGTAAGGTACAAGGGATTGTCTGATAGGAAAGGGAGAAAAACAACAACAAAAAATGTAGTATATCTGAAGGCTATATTTTGAGTTTAGAGAAAATAAGTTTTAAGATGCACTTCACAGCTAAGATACTTATTTACAATGCAATCTCCTAAAAGTCCCATTTTGCATAGTGAGATGCATGATAAACAAGTCCTTGCATATTAGTCTTTAGTTACTCTTTCATTTTGGACAAGTATATGTTACATTAGAATATCCCTCCAAGTATGTTTTGAGTACATTTATAAATTTTAACCTGAAATTTTTTCATTAATTTTCATTTATAATTTTTCTTTTTACCAAATAATGATTTAAAATATTTTTCTGTTAATTTTGTGATATATACATATATATATATATGTATATCAATAGACAGGTACACATAATTATACTATTGTTATACATTTCTATTTCTATAATAATGTAGGTTAGTGTTGGTGTTAATACATTTCTATTTCTATAATAATGTAGGTTGGTGTTGGTGTTAATACAAAAATTAAAAATTGAGATTCCAATTTTGTGTATGCCCACACTTTCATGGCAATACAATTGTGAACAGATATTATTTTCAACAATGAATAACTAAAAATGGTGTTTAGCCAAATTAAAAGAAATAATTAATCCCTTACAACTATTACTTTAGGTTTATACCCTTAAGCATAAAAGCTAAATGCACAAAATGACTAGATGACATTCCTAGGAGAAAGTTCTTGACTAAAATATATGACTAGAAGTCAATGCTCTGAGATTTGGGGCTGTGGGTATTGTTACATTGCTTCATTGAGCTGCCTGTTTACTACTATAGTTATATTAGCCTTTTCCAAAAAACAAGGTGAGGAGGTAGGCAGGCACTTCACTATTAAGTCAGTAGCACTGATAACTCAAACAGGCTTAAGAGGTAGTAGTGTGCTTCAGAAGTAATTAGATGCTTTGTAGACTTTATGACACCTCAAACTTGAAACACTAAATTCAGAAGGCAAGAAAGAAAATAAGGTAATAAGGGTGAAAACATTATTTTAATAAGAGAAGTTATCTAAACTACATGTATATTATTTGAAGATTATATAAAGTAATACATTTTTAGCTTATCTTTTATAAATATCAACATTTCAAAACAGGACACATAGTTTTAAACCAACAATGGATAAGAGTTTTGTCGTATTACCACAATTATTTCTTTCAAACTAATTACAGATTAAAGTGAACCAAATTTAAATTGAATAATTCATCTAATAAGAAAATAAGTTGCTAAATAACACGTGAAAACCTATTCCCTTCATAAATAATCAAAGAAAGGAAAATTAAAACTTTGGATATATCTGTCTATCATGCTGGCAAACACAAAAGAATAGTAAAGAATGCCCATAAAGAGTCAGTAAAGTTTTAATTGCATAGGTTGCATAATCTATGAACCTCATTGCTATGGCTTCCGTTTTTAACTGATGCATAGTTCTTCTTTGTACAATTAAGCTAGCTAGTTATTTTATTGCAGTAATTACTTTTAAACAGTCCATCTTTATTAACTTTGTGGAAATTATTTTTATATACCATGATTTCCATGTCTTTGGTCTTTTGAGTTGATTTTTTTGGAGGGGTTTCATATAATTGATGTTGTTATTTTCCAAGTAAATAGATATGGTAAGTATAGCATAATACATATATTTACTCAATTTTTTTTGTTTTTTTTTGAGACGGAATCTCGCTCTGCCACCCAGACTGGAGTGCAGTGGCCGGATTTCAGCTCACTGCAAGCTCCACCTCCCAGGTTTACGCCATTCTCCTGCCTCAGCCTCCCGAGTAGCTGGGACTACAAGTGCCCGCCACCTCACCCGGCTGATTTTTTGTATTTTTTTAGTAGAGACGGGGTTTATACCTTGTTCACCAGGATGGTCTCGATCTCCTGACCTTGTGATTTGCCCGTCTCGGCCTCCCAAAGTGCTGGGATTACAGGCTTGAGCCACCACGCCCGGCCTACTCAATTTTAATATGCATATTTACCCCTTTTCATATTATTGGCCTTATATACAAATTGCTACTCTTCGTCTTTCATGTTAGAATTATCTTTGTTTTTCTAATTATTTATGTTCTTTTTTGTTAGGCTTATATAAATTTCTATAAACATTATTCTTGAGTTTTGTTTTATATTTAAGTCCAGGAACACTTGTCTGCAATGGGGCCTCATTTTACTTGATAGGTCAGGTACATACAGCACAGCTGAAAATTTGGTCTAATTTACTTACTTTGCTTCATCTGCATTCTCTTCTGCCACTGTGCCAGTCTGTAGGTTCACGCCATTGCACTTATTTAACATGCTGTGTTGTGCTTCCTCTCCTCACAATTTATTTATTTTCTCCCTATGCTATTATAGTCACTATCCCACTTTGAAGTTCAACTGAATATAAATCATTCCTAAATTCTATCTCTAGCCAGTCCTTTCTCAGAAATCTGAGATTCTCCCTGAAAACAGTTTTTTTTTGTTCATTCATATTTAAGTCATGACTTAGTCTTAACTAGTTTAATTCATAAGTGTAACCTGTATCTGCATCTCCATTGCCTCCTTGGTTGTTAAATGTATAATCACTTCATACCTCATGGAAGTGTTTCTCTTTTTCCATGATACTTCAGCTGTATTCAAACCTATTTGCTATATGTTGAGATCAAAGTGATCTTTCCAAAATATTTATATGATCTAACCACTCACATTGTCATAAATGCTTATAACTTGCTTTACATTGCTGATAATTAAGTTAAAAACTATTATCCTTGCCAACCATAATGTACTCACCTCAATAGATTACTTTATACTACACTTTACTTTCCTCTCAAGCCTTTATTATGGGCCTTTTTCAGTTTCTGCAACATCCTACTGCTCTCTCCCATGCGACTTTTCTCACTTTCTTCTCATAATTAACTTCTCACTGTATTTTATTTTTCAGTCTAATTCTAACTCATTCTTTAGAATTAATTGTTAATTAGGGGCCCCTGATTTAATGCTATCTATGACTAGGGTAGGCCATCTAGTCAAAATTGTCCAATAACATTATATATTTCTCACTTGTAGCATTTGTAATCCCTGATAGATTTAAACTCTATGAAGGAAAACATGAGTATTCCCTGCTAAACTCTAAGACTGTGCATAATCTCTATCTGGTTGAATTTATATTAGTAATAAAACATCGCATTTTTATTATCACAAAGATAAACATTTTATTTTGGTAAAACTTTGTGTTCTAAGTCTTAAATATAAAATGAAACTCACTACTAATTGACATACTCAAATACTGACACAACAAATAGACTCTGAAGCTGTTATTTCAACTTTCTATTCTCATATTTGAGTAAAATTATGAAATAAATATAACCAAATCTGAAATAAAATAATCACAGAGAAGAAAAAGAACATTTCTAAAGCTAGCTATAAAGAGCAATCTTCCTACCCCTAAACATTTTACTATCAGTATTAATTAGGCATAAGCCTGAATTTTTTTTTCCTGTTAGGTGCCCTGAAGTTGGTTGAATTATCATTTACAAATCTTGTTTGGTGGGCTTGCTAAAGTGTATGTAGGGCTGTATGTCATACAGAATTCATATCAGGACACTAAAAGTGATTTGAGAACCTATAAAAAAATAAGTTTAATCATTCACAATAATATTACATTACTTATTAATAAATGTAATTGGTATTTTGAAATTGCTCATATCTAATATCTTTAAGAGTACCTGATTATTTTAGCATTATTGAGGTATATTGTTATTAAAAGTATTATGTATATTTAATATATACATTTTCGTGTGTTTAGACATATGTACCTACTCAACCATTACATTCCTTACCCTCAATTTTCTATCCCTTTATTTATGTTGCACAATATGGCAACTCATATAAGCTTGCTATTTTGGATTACCCTTCTTATTTTTCCATATTTTGATTTAAGTACTTAATCTCTGAATAAGGGTCATAGAGACTTAAAAATTCTATAGGGTGTAACTGCAAGCTATTGCCTAAGCATCAATGTCCCCAAATCATAGCTAATAAAAGATGTAATCTTGTTCAATTTATAAAAACGCCAGCCGGGTGCAGTGACTCACACCTGTAATCCTTTGAGAGGCTGATGAGGGCAGATCACGAGGTCAGGAGATCCAGACCATCCTGGCTAACACGGTGAAACCCCATCTCTACTAAAAACACAAAAAATTAGCTGGGCGTGGTGGTGGGCGCCTGTAGTTCCAGCTACGCAGGAGACTGAGGCAGGAGAATGGCGTGAACCCGAGAGGTGGAGCTTGCAGTGAGCCGAAATCTCGCCACTGTACTCCAGTCTGGGTGACAGAGTGAGACTCCGTCTCAAAAAAAAAAAAAAAAAAGGAAGAAAGAAAAGGCAACTGCTGTTACTCTAATTCAATTTTATTCATGAAATGACGTTTCTTGTAAAGTGAGTAATATATTTACTCAATCTTTCATTGATAGTCATTCACCATAGTGATTTTTTTTTTATTTTTTCTCGGAACAACAATCACATTTAACATATATTGTTTCTTATGTATATATCTATATTTATATCTGTCTAATTGTATGGCAGAAACAAACGAATGAGATTGTTAATGTGAAGAGTATGTGTATTTTATCTATAATTCACATTGCAGGATTACCTGAGAAAGCTGGAACAAATTACATGGATGCAAAGTTTATGTATATGCTTTTACCTGAATCTCTGAGAAGACTAACCATTACAGCTTTGTAAAATTGCTACCAGCTTTGTAAAAATATACCAATCTGATGTGTATGTAATGACATCTCATTTCTACTCTGTTTGCATTTCTTTGACTGTATGGCTTGCTTGATCACTTACGTTTCATCTTTACTTGAATATAAAATATATTCACTGTTTAGTCTATCTAAAATTATACCCATTCCACTTTCTATCATTGTTTACAGCTTTATTTTCTTCCTTTGAGCTTACCTATATTAAAAATGCTATATATTTCACTTATTTATCTCATTTGTTACCTCTCTTTTTCTGAAGAACATAAGCTCTGAAAACAGGAGTTTCCATAGTTTTGCTTATAGATGCAATCCCAGCATGAGCAGATTGCCAGGCATATAGTAGGTATTCAATAAACGTTTTTAATGAATTAAAAAATAATGAAGCCACTTTAACAACAAAAAGAATTCTCTATATATCCAAAACGTCACTTCAAAGCATTTTGTTACTGGGGTCCCAGGGATGATGGAATCTGAACAAGGATTTACACTTAATTTATAAAATTTACGAGACATTGGCAATGCTAGAAATGTACTGGTAACATTGGCAACATCTTTATTCTTAGGTCAGGATGGAGAGAACAAAATCATAACAAATACAAATGTCTAAAGTTACTGATTGCATTAGGTCACAACTCATTTTAGGCATAAACTTTCATCTTAAGGCACAAGTTTATTGATAAGCATTTTCAATATTTTCAACAAGATTAATTACTATGTCCAAAAGATAGGGTCAATTGGGTTATGTGGAACCTAATGTTGAGTGGAGAATCAATAACTAGTCCCTCTAGGTGCCAAATTAGTCCTGGGATTGTTATCCTAAAGGATGTGCTTTATGTGGAAACCACTGCCTACCCAAGACCCATAAAAAACAAGGCCTAGGGGATAGTAGCCCCAAGCAAAAACAAATCAACACATTTGTTTCTGGCAGCTGGAGCCTTTGTTCTACATGGTACAATGTTTACTACTTGACCTCTATTACTCTGGACTTTGCAAGAAAACTTTGACCAAAGAAAACAATTTTATAAAAAGCAGATATTTCTGCATTGTATGAATATAAAACACAAGATATTCAGCCCCACTTCATTTGAAAAATTGTTCTGATTGCAAACTAAATACTTAAGTGAGATTAATAAAGACCTATTGAGGAAACCCCATAATCAGATAAGTAGGAATGATTTTTATTGGAATTCACTAGAATCGTTTTTGTTGGAGCTCACTAAATTATACATTTATTAAGGGTTGATATTTGGAATATAGTAACTAGAATTCATGTCAGAAATATTAATAATGGTGTTCTAGTGATATAATGACTCTCACTCTTAAATGTACCCATTTTATGTAATTAAACATAAGTGTAAGTTTTATAATAAACTTAACGTGCAAACTGCTGTTACTGTTGACATTTGTGACTATAATACACTGAACCCTTGGAAACTCTCCAGTGTTGCTTTGTTTGGTCCTTGCAAATAGATGTTACTGATACTTATTAATGTAAAAATTACAGAACTTGCGATTTATGTTACAAAAATAAGTGTCAGGAAAACCATGAGACAAGGTGGATACCTTTTATAAAGAACTGATTAATGAGTCGATTTAGTTTGGTTTCATGGGGGAAAAGTGTGGCCAGCAGATAGGTGTCCTGTGGAGTGAAATTTGTGATAGCAGAAAGGGAATAATGAGATCATGTCCTAGAATAGCAGTGCAAACACACGTACACACACACACACACATGCACAATCACACAGGCTGTACATCTAGAAATTCAATATTTTGTAGTTACTGTAATAACTTCTGGCACCAAATCTTCATTCTAGTAGGTTATACACTTCCAAATGTACCTACTATAGGTAAGTCCAATCCTACTCCCTTAATCCCACACTTGTTGAATCACTGCAAATAAACAATACAGCAATACAGTGCAGGATTGAGTCATTGAGCCCCATGTTTGAGAGTACTCCCTAATTGACTATAATCTAGCAGTAGGCAATGGAGTCTTAAAGCCATACTAAAGTCTATCGGTCTAGGTCCTTCCAATTCTATTCTAGTGGATCAATCCAATTCCATTCTATAAATTATTTAGATTAAATTATCCTATTAAAGTGTCATTTCAAAGAATGGTTTCCAATTATTTGTGTCATTTTTTTAAAAAATTATATGTCTATATGATCTGCAACACTATTTTTTTAATCTCCAAAATCAGCACATACCTTAATTCACATATTTTGATACTTCATCCAAGTTTCTAGGTCTGGAAAAAGAAGTGGATGACTTTCATGGGGTATAAGGTTATTTCTAGCATAGAGAAAGATCTGAGGAAAATTCTACTATAAAAATTAAAGACGGCAATAGCACACTTGCAATATTTCATATTTTATGGCATTACTATTTGTGTTTGGGGCAGACTGAAAATCCATTTTTATTATGCCTTCTGAGATGGCACTTTGAATTTAAGCCTCATTTTCCGTGGCTTACAGCTTTTCCACTGAATACCTTTGGGGCTAAACTTCATCATTCTGGAAGTTGGAAGGAAATTTATTTCATCATTTTTGATTTAAGCAACTACAGGGAAATTATTTTTGACTGTTCAAAAAATATACAAACAAGTTTTATATTGAATCATTCATAAGGAATTATGATTTTCAGTAAAATATTTATAATATTATTATGATTTTCTATAAAAGACATTTAAAATTACTTATACAAACTAGGAAATGGAATATAACACATATTTACTGCATACCTTACTTTGCATAATAAAATTCTGTATGATCTGTCAAATTCATTAGAAGTTCTGAAATGTAGGTTTTTGCGGGCAAGACTGCTGTATTGAATCAAAATGAAAAATCTTATTTGCAAGAATGACTAACCACCTACTAAAGACTCAGGAGTTCAATGTCATTTAAATGCAGTTTCAGTGGTTTATGCAAGCTGTCAAAAATTTCCATTTGCTCGTTTCAAATATGTCTAGGTAAGCCTATTTTTTAGACCCATTTATACAAAATCAAAATTTGAAAGAGTAATATAATGAAAAATTCATAGATGATAAGAATGGCTAAGACTCACATAATAGCTCATTTGGCTTAATAACTTTTGGAATTCTCAGAAAAAAAGAGGAATACTTATACTTTCCAACATAGCCATTAATTTAGCAAAAAGAATTACCTTACTGTGGCAGTTTGATAATTATTATACACTGAGTATTCATTAATTGGAGAGATTATCCCTTAAAAAAATAAGATAATTTGATCAGAAGCCTGACACCCTATTTATGTAAGCATAATATTGTGACTTTGTCTCATATACAAACACAAACATATACATAGAATATATATGCAGAGACACACATATATATACACATACATATATGTTTGTGTGTGTGCGTATATATATACTTAATATACATATTGTTATACACACATAAATGATGACTGTATGGAAACGTATAGACAGACCATAGACAATTATAGATGGATAAGTATTTGACTTTGGTTTAATTGTCTCCTGTTTCACAGTGTCCTATTTTCTGTGAAAAAATTTGTTTAATTAGATTTTAGAAAGTTTCTTAAAATATCTAGTATTTGTTTTTCCAATTATATTGTTAAATACCTTTATACACACATATGCAAAACTATCTCAGTTGATTTAGTCATTTTCATTTTGCATATTTTTAGAAGTCATTTTTATTTTTAAAAAGTGAGCCTACAAAATTTTTCTTATGTTCATTTTGATTTATTATGATCCATGATCTAGGTACCATACTAAGGGAAAATATGTATAAAGAAAATTCATAAATAAATAATAGTGTGAGATGAAAAAATTTAAAACCAAGTAAATTTGGAGCCATTGAAGTAGGAAAATGTGTTCATCTTAAGAAGAGAGAGGCGTTAATACTGGGTTTTAAAGAAAACATTGGGATTTATAAGGTAATAAATGGAAGGGATTAGTTTCCATCAAGTATGTTCACTGTATAAAATGATATTTCTGAGGTTTTTTGTTAATGGATGTGTATCCAGAGATCATTAAATCACAGTGGAAAAGGAGAGAAAATTAATAATATTGTTCCAGATTTTTGAATTGGGTCATTTACATTTTTTAACCCAAACTTCTTTTCTTCTGATCCACGACCAGAATGCAATTATGTCACTCATGTTTCTCCTACTCAATGCGTTTATAGTCAAAATTCCAATTTTACCTCAAAAAACCTTATAACTTGTTTCCCCTTAAATATCAGTAAAGTTATATTAGAAAATATTGGATGATTAGAGACTATATCTCCATAATTAGTCGTTCTTGCTTTTGAAAATCTCATTTCAGAGTGTATTATTTTGCCATATGTCAATTTTCAGGTCATGTTTTTGCTCACTCTGGCAATTTGTGTTCCCTGATATTCATTTATGTATAGGTCTTGCTCAGTATGAATTCCTGAAAGCTTTTATGATCTGGGAAAAGTAACCAGCGCGGCTCATAATCAGTATATAACTATATATTGTGCCTTATTTTAAACTATTTCAAGTGGACAAAGAGCTAGATGGATAGAATTCAGGAGACTAAATGCCTGTATGTCTCTTGTTACTACAGCTGAAGCAAGAACTGCAACTGCTGCACTCATTGCTTTCTAACATCTTTTTGTAGCTCTTAAAGTAAACTCTGACATGTAAAGTCTCAGCTTAAATAACCAGTAAAGAATTACGGATGGGCCTAAAAATGCCTTTGTCTTTGCTAGCTACAGAACTGACACAGTTAAAAATCAGTTAACACCACAGATTCTGTAGGTATGTAAAGGGAACAATCTGGGATTTATTAGGAATGAATGGATTCCTGAGAAACAGGCTAAAAAATGTATTACATGAATCTGTTAACCTTGAACCCATAAATGAATCCTGTTTTTTTTTTTTTTATTAGGTGAAATAGCTAATTTTTCTTGATGAGTATTTTTTCTCTCATACATAAAGTTATTTTATTTATTGACCTGAAAGCACTTGTACCCTGGAAAAATTAGGATTTCCTAATTAAGCTCATCTAATGTATCTGTAATACGTACAATGCTCATCATCACTTTATTAAACATTCCTTTACTTTATTATTTTTCCAACATAATTATTCATCTTTATTCCCAGGACCTGGTTAACTTATATTTGTGTAGTTTAAATAAAAGATAATCCAGAATGAGAGATAGGGACAAAAATCCATTTATATTCTGTAACATGTATTATCTTTGAATATGGTTATTTTCATTGGAAGGAAATGATAAATAAGAATATTTTCTCTTAGGTGCCTATCATTGCAATACACCTAAAGTGTTATGCTTTTTTTTAAATGTCCCTTATATAGGGTTATAGAATGCAATGAATGCCATTTTCATCTGGAAACAAACTTTTAGGTCAATCTGAAATGTTCACAGTTATTGCTTCTTTTTTTTTTTTTGAGACGGAGTTTTGCTCTGTTGCCCAGGCTGGAGTGCAGTGGCTGGATCTCAGCTCACTGCAAGCTCCGCCTCCCGGGTTTACGCCATTCTCCTGCCTCAGCCTCCCAAGTAGCTGGGACTACAGGCGCCCGCCACCTCGCCCGGCTAGTTTTTTGTATTTTTTAGTAGAGACGGGGTTTCACCATGTTAGCCAGGATGGTCTCGATCTCTTGACCTCGTGATCCGCCCGTCTCGGCCTCCCAAAATGCTGGGATTACAGGCTTGAGCCACCGCGCCCGGCCAATTGCTTCTTTTGTAATAGTTACTTTATTTCTGCACATTTGTTTCAAGTCAGGTCAGAGAACCTATTCATTCCATAAAAAGTAATTTTAATAATATATTGTTATTTATTTTAAGATTATTGATGAGGTACAACATACACAAGGAAAACAGACTGGCCCTAAGTATATAACTTGATTAATATTCACAAATTGAAAACATTCATATAAGCATTATGTAGAACAAGAAAGGAAATATTAACAAACATACACAATAATCTCTTATTAGCACTATGATTATTAGCAATGCCTCATTTTGTACACTTAGAAAAGTAATTCTAATTTTGTCTTTTCTTCTTGACTAGTCTGTTTTGCATGAGCTTTTAAAATTAATTTTACCTTTTAAAATTATTCTCTATTGTAAGTTTTTCCTATTGCAATAATTTTTGCTCTTAGTTGTATGTTAATAATTCTATTTCTTCTAAATTTTTCCTTTGATTCTTCTGTACTTTTTCTAGCTTCATGGAATATAAGCCTATATCATTAATTGTTAGCATTTTCTCTTTTCCAATATTGGAAAAAATCGATATTTTTATAGGAACCGAATTGTATACCCCTGCCCAAATTCATAAAGTCCTAATCCCAATGTACTTGGAAATAGGGTGGGACCTTTGGGTGTTAATGAGGTTTAAATAAGGTTATGAAGGTGGGCCCCTTATAATGTGAATAGTGCCCTTATAAAAAGATACATCTGAGAACTTTCTCTCTCTCTCTCAGTCTTATGAAGACATGGTGAAAAGATGGCTGTCTGAAAGCCAGAAAAACAGTTCTCACGGGCCAACTGAATCATCTAACACCTGGATCTTAGAGTTCTCATCCTCCAGAACTGTAAGAAATAAATTTCTGTTGCTTGACCCCTAGTCTATGATATTTTGTGATGGCAGCTTGAACTGACTAATACTAATATATACCCTCAAATTGATAAATGTATCCTGTAAACACTGCTTTAAGTATACCTGACAAGTGTTGATATATCTTTACTGGCATTCATGTAAATTATTTTTCTAGTTGTCATTGTGATTTATTCTGTGTCCTGGGTGTTTCTTTGAAGAATATTTCTTAATGATTGTGGAGATCTCTATATCTACCTCAACTTTGTAAATTAAACTTATTTAAAGGCATGTTATTGTATGTCTGCATATTTAAATTTTGAAATATTTCTGCCAAATTGAATTGTATAAAGCAACTGTTCATGTGATGTGAGGACTTCAGTATTAAAATTTGCTATGTCAAATATTAGCATATCTATACTAGCTTACTTTTGGTTAGATTTTATGTAGAAAAACTTTTTCCAACCTTTCATATCCAACTATCCTTTCATGAGTTTCTCATGTACAGCAAAAACTATGGTTTTGGTATTTTGTTCACTCTGATCATTTCAATCTTTAATTTGAATATTTATATTCTGTATAATTATTTACATATTTAACTTTATATCTGATATGACACTATTCTATAATTGATGAGCCATTTAACATTAAATATTATCTCTATTTTCTTTTGCTCCTTTAAATTCATCAACTCATTATTTTATTTTCTACTAACTGGTGATTACTTACTTAAAAAATTTTTGGTGGAATATCTAGAGTTTACAACATAAATGATTCAATAAAGAAATAGTTATATTTTATCTCATTTTGCATAATGCTAAAACTCAACTAACCAGTTGAGTTTTACTTATGCTACTTATGAACAATAATTTGGTATTGTTGTTCTCATGAATTTCTGCATTATTTTACATTTTTATAGAGTCAACATTCATTTTTAATGTATTTATATATTTCTATCTGGTGATGCTTTTGATTTTATACTTTAGTATTTTCTATTTCTTAGATTTTTTTTTCTGCTAGGTAGATGTTTAACATTACTTTGGGTACAGTGATAACACTGTTCATTTTATATTCATTTGAAAAAATCTTATTTTATCTTTTATATTTGAAATATTTTTAGGTGGGAATTGGGAGTAGAATTTTTTTGTTAACATTATTTTTAGCTCTTTAAAGATGTCCTTCTCTTGCCTTCTGCTTTTCATCATTTCTGTTCAGAAGTCAGCCTTCAGGCTAACTATTGTTTCTTTGAAGATAGCAATATAACATGTCTTTATCTTTTTTCCTTTCACTATATTTTTTGATGTTTTGCTCTGATTTTTGTTGTCAGTTGTTTTATTGTGATGTTTCCAGGTGTGCTTTGCTGTATGTTTATCTTGTTTGATGCTTCCAGAATTTCTCGAATCCTTTTATTGATTTTTTCATCAGCTATTGTCTATTGAATTTTTTTTTTTTACCTTTCTCACTCATCTTCAACTGAATTTAAGTTGCATGTCGTCAAGCTTTTTTTTTTTTCATGTCATTTAGTCTTTACATAGTTTTCATTATTTTGATTTCTTTGCTTCAGTTTGTATATTTTCTATTTTCTTGATGTCCATTTAACTAAACCTGTCTTTATGTCTAATCTATTTTTAAAACCATCCATTAAAGATGTATAGAAGCAATAAGGACTAACATTCCAGCAAGAGGAAACCTCAGAGAGATGAACTACGACTGGAGATTTATACCTTCTTAGGGGCAAATGCATTCTCACTTTGAACTATAGGCTGAGAATTCCTGCTTGACCTTGTGCCAAAGTTGCCGCAGCAGAAGAAAGCAGTCTATTATCAATTTGTTTTCCATTATAACCATTTCATAGAACTGTAGAATGTATCCCTTTTGACCCTTAGGCTCTTTCGCAATTAGAAACAATTTAATAATTAGTGAGAATCAATACTCCGCTTAGTTCTTGCTGGCGGGGAAAAAGTGAACTATGTTATACATATGAAAGTAA
Source organism: Trachypithecus francoisi (assembly GCF_009764315.1). Classification (NCBI taxonomy): domain Eukaryota; kingdom Metazoa; phylum Chordata; class Mammalia; order Primates; family Cercopithecidae; genus Trachypithecus; species Trachypithecus francoisi. Next base: position 62,820,151 of record NW_022681465.1, read on the forward strand.
AATATCATCAAAATGTAAATATATATATATATATATATATGTTAATCCCACATTACATTTATGTCTCTCTTTCTAAGGTATAAAAGTAAAATCCATGAATCATATTCTTCAAATATTCTGTTTACATAGTAGGCTGTTCTCTTGTTATTGTCAGACATGTTGAAAAAGCACAAACATAACTTAAAAATCTCCCATATGAAAAGCGCAGGGTCTCGGGAGGCGGAGCTTTCAGTGAGCGGAGATTGCACCACTGCACTCCAGCCTGCGTGACAGAGCGATACTCTGTCTCCCCCCAGCAAAAAAAAAAAAAAAAAAAAGAAAGAAAAAAAGAAAAAGAAAATTGCAATCGTAGAAATGAATTTTGGACACATAAAGTATGGCAAAGATCAAATACTTGAAGACAGTCTCTAAACTAAGACAACCCTTAGAGATAAGTACAAGTATATATACAAGTATATAAGTAAATACTTGTAAGTATTGGTCTGCCTTAAAAACAGGAAAGCAAGTTGAATAGGACTATTTATCTATAAGGTACCTTCACAGATGCTGTCTATGTGGCTTTGAAATTTGGTAAGACTCGCCTGTATCATTATGAAAGCAGTAAACCTGAAATATGTTCCAGCCAAGTAATGTAGAATGGAACAAAATATAAAAATCTAATAAAATGGAGAGACATTTTTATTCAGTACCATCCATAAAGATTTTCCTTTTGGACTAAAAAATGTACGAAATATTAGTTGAATGTATTTTTAGTTTCTCAGTATTTATATTGCATTATCTAATTAGATGGGTGATGTGCTGCTTTTTATATAAATGTCAATATATATGAGATAATTGAGATTATTTTTTAGGATTTACAATTCTGGGATGCAGTAACTTCCTGACATCCTTCGGAAAAACTATATTTTAATTAACCATTTGTTTTCCCAGATAACTCAATGTTGATAAAGAATCAGAGGTGGTTAGTCACAACTAAAATAAGCATTCCCAGTTAATATCAAAGTTTCTACTAGACAGTCTCATTTACATGTGTTTGTGAAACATTCAGTATAAATGATATGTCTATGTATAGTAATTGAATGACTTAATCAATCAATAAAGCAGAGTAGGTGATTTATTATGTAGAGAATATACTAAATCCTAAAATTAGACTGAGTTCCGTAAATTTTTAATTATATGTATAAGAAGTGTACATAATAATGCAGAAAAAATTTCAGTTCCAAAGATAACAAAAATTCTTAAAATGAGTATTAGAATATCAGGGAGGAGAAATTCTACTTTTCAATAATAAAATTTACAAATTTGTATTCACTGTAGTATAAGTTAGCTAGGTCTTTCGTCATTAGGTTTAATGCACATGCTATATATTTGACACCAGAGTAAAAAATAACATCACTGGTAGGTTTTTTTTTCTTTTTTTTTTTTTTTTTTGAGACAGTCTCGCTCTGTCACCCAGGCTGGAGTGCAGTGCCGAGATCTCTCCTCACTTTAAGCTCCGCCTCCTGGGTCCACGCCATTCTCCTGCTTCAGCCTCTCCAGTAGCTGGGACCACAGGCTCCCGCCACCACGCCTGGCTAATTTTTTTCGTTTTTTTAGTACAGACAGGTTTCACCGTGTTAGCCAGGATGGTCTTGTAGCCAGGATGGTCTTGATCTCCTTACCTCGTGATCTGCCCGCCTTGATCCCCCAAAGTGAGACACTCGGCCGGTTTTCTTAATTTAGATTAAGAAAGAATACAGCAAGCAGTATTTTCCTTTTTTTTTTTTTTTTTTTTTTTTTTTTTGAGACAGGATGTTGCTCTATCGACCCAGGCTAGAGTGCAGTGGTATGATCAAAGCTCGCTGCAGCCTCTGCAGCCTGGATCTCCCTGGCTCAGGCGATTCTGCCACTTCAGCCTCCTGAGTAGCCAGGACTATAGGCTGCGCCACCACACCTGGCTACTTTTTAATATATATATATATATATATATTTTTTTTTTTTTTTTTTTCAGTGACTGGTCTCTGTACATTGCCCAGTCTAGTCTCAAACTCCTGAGCTCCAACCATCCTCCTGCCTCATTCTCTCAAAGTGCAAGGGTTACAGGTGTAAGCTGTTGTGCTTGGCCTCAGGCAAGGTTTTGGTAGAGAGGATTATTCCTTGGATATTTTCTGTATCACATTTCCACTGTAGGACATAGGAAAATAACACATAGATGTACTGCCGCTATCAATAAGCTTATTTCTTTAAGAAGAATCAGAACACGGATGCTGACAGAGTTGATGGCTCTATAGATGTTGGCATATTTGTTTCTCATTTGTCTTGCTTCTCAGTGCATTCCAGTGAACAGTGGAGAAATAAAGTGGAGAAAAAGACAGAGCTTTGATAGAGATTATAAAGTCAGGACAACACTTCTGCCAAAAACATAGATACAGATTTCTTGGACTGCATTTCAATTTCTTGTTATATTAGTCATTCACTACATCAAATAAAATAAGTCATTTAACTTTCCTACAATTCAGTTTGCTCTTTATATAACGGAAAAATATTGTTTCTAAAAATATTTCTGAAAATTGCCTCTACAGTATCTAAAAAACATAGCACTAATAAACATAGCTTCTACTTTCTTAGCTTCCCTCCTTCCTTCCTTCTTTCCTTCCTTCCTTCCTTCCTTCCTTCCTTCCTTCCTTCCTTCCTTCCTTCCTTCCTTCCTTTCTCCTTCCCTCCCTCCTTCCCCCTCTCTCTCTCTCTTTCTTTCTGTCTTTCCTTTTTACAGAGTCTGGCTGTCAACCAGGTTGGAGTGCAGTGGCACAATCTCTGCTCACTGCAACTTCCACCTCCCGGGTGGAAGTGATTCAAGTGATTCTCCTGCCTCAGCCTCCAAAGTAGCTGGGACTACAGGTGTATGTATGCCACCATGCCCGGCTAATTTTTGTACTTTTAGTAGAGATGGTGTTTCACCATGTTGGCCAGGCTGGTCTCTAACTCCTGATCTCAGGTAAACCGTCTGCCTTTGCCTCACGAAGTGCTGGGATTAAAGGCTTGAGCCACAGCGCCCGGCCATAGCTGCTTCTTCTTTCTAATATTCTTTCTTTCTTTCATGTTTTTACCCCAAAATCAATAATTGCATGCATGTTTTGATTTAAACTTTAATTACAGACCAAACACTGTTTTATATAAACATCTTAATACTTTTAGCCTCCCATGCTTAGTAACTCTTATAAAGGAAGGGAATCGCTTCTCGGCCGTTTGGCTAAGATCAAGAGTTATAAAGGAGCAAAAATATACACTGATATCTTCCTAGCATCATGTTCAAAGAATATTTTCTAAATATGAATATATATGATATATGAACATACATGATATATAAATAATATAGAAATATCAATTTACTGTAATCAGTCGCCTTCTAAGAAGATGTGTAAGACAGGTGAGAAAAGTACATTGTAAAAAAGGTCAGCAGGTAGAAGTGCCATGGTATAGCGTATCAAATACGCACACACATGCACACACAGCACGGTATATACGGACATAGATAAATACATAAAAATAACAAGTTGCTTAACAAACTATTTGAAATCATGTACCAAATATACACTTATTGAGCGGTCATTCTATTTTTTTCTTCTGTGAGTCCTAAATAAATCACTGTGTGTGATTAATTTCATATTTGTACTATAGCATTTACATCTTCTCATTTGTCTTGCAGTTAAGGATTATAATGAATGCTTATTTTAGATTTTTCCTAAATCTTTATGCTGATCAATTTTTCCTCATCTCTGTAGTTACAGCTCATTTTATTATACAGTTTTTATAATAATTAATCATCACGTATTTCTTCCCTCCATAGAAGATGCATGTATTAGCTGCGGTCTGTTTATTTTGCTTCCCAGTCAGCGATTACAATGCCAAAGTAAATTAAAGTAAATTATATTTTTACAGGTTTTGAGGTAAAAATTGATGATAATTGCTGAAGTTCTAGAATGAGCATATTGGGAAAATTGCCAAATAAATTAACCCAAGAATAAGATTCATTCATCATAGAAAATTGTTGATGAAAAATTACTGATAAAAACTGGGTAAAATTTTCATCTATCTACTTTATTTCCACTTGAGTATACCTGTGGAAAAAATATACCCTTAAAGTTTACATTTTTTTGCCTGACTTTTTATTCTTTTAAATGAATGACATTTCACTGTTATTTAAATACTTTCATAAAATCATATTACATATCATCTGTATTCTTTCAACCATTACTCTCCTACCAATCCAAGGCACACAGTGATGTCTTAATAATATTTTCCACTGAATCAATAAGTGAATGAATAATTTTTCTTTGTCACAATCTTTTGAATGGTTAGCAAATTCATTTTTTAAATAATGTTTATAAAAAAGAAAAGAATCAATCAGCAGTTTTTCATACAAACTATATGTTATCACCTTTTTAAGGAAGTATCCTTTGGCAAATGCACCATTTCTAACATGTCCAAACTTCCAAAACACAAGGAATTTGGACAAACCTGTTTTAAAACCAATGGTGATCACTTATTTTGCGAACTTGCTGATTTAAAAATAAACATTAATTTAAAAAGATTCAATGCATCTTCTCTTTCCAATAGTAGACCTATGAGAGTATTTGGATTTGATAATTAACATTTTTAAAATATGAAGTTTGCCTTCTTAAGCAAGTGATGACATTAGTCATTTACCTTAGCCTTTTTTTCTTTTAAGTTCTATGATAATTTATCAGTTTTTACTTATAAGCGGTATTTGGAACCACATCAGATAATTCAGCGCTGGGATCACACTGACCACTTGGCGAGCTGTGTTACAGGCTGCATTTATTATCTATCGTTCTTGTCAGTGTGATGGTAAATACATCTCACAGTTGGATACACAAAATTAAGTCATTTAATGGATTTGTAGTTCAGCTGATTGAGGTCCACAGGTCTCCGCGCACTTCTGGAAGCCATTTCATTTCTTCTGTAATTGTCAGTCACTGTCATTTCCACTTGACTGCTGTTCTGTGACCAGTCAGAATATACGGTGCTTAAATGGTATCAGAGCCGTGATAAAATGGTGTTTAAAGGAACCTTTACACTCACACACACACAGACACACACACACAGACACACACACACAATGAAGTTTCATTAGATTAATTTGAATGGCAACATTTTTTTTCCTGATAGAATTGGGATGTATCTGTTTATACTAAGTACTTAACTTCATCTTGCTTTCTACATAAGCATAGGTAATAGAATATCCTAAATGCAAAAAAAAAAAAAAAAAAAAAAAAGAATCATGATAGAGAGTTATTTTAGTAGTATCAGAATTTCAGTGCAGATGCAAGAGTGAAGGTAACTCTATGAAGCAAAGCCATTTGTTACTTTTATATATTGAGTCTTCTTAAACAGGTTATAGTCATTTAGAAAAAAATAAATCCACATCTTTCATTCTTTGAAAAGGCACCTGTATATTTTCTGAAAACCCACATCATCTCAGGAAAGGGATCAAACTTAGGAAAGTAAGTTTGGCTCAAAATGATTGAGTGTTAATGGTCCAGTGCTGTTAGGAGCTTGCCAGGATGCAATGATTTGTTCTTCATTTTTCAGTGCCAGCAGCTTTCTGATTCAAAAACCACAAACACAGCATTTTTTTTTTTTTTGCATTGACTCTGTGAGGACATTAGCAAATCTCAAATAAATAGCAGCACTATATTCTGGAAGAATTCTGAAAAGCAAGCTGAATTCCAGATGGAAATCTCAAGCTGGTCACTGAAATAAAGAGTTTTAACAAACAGAGTGGAAGTTAAGTGAGAAAACTTACCAAATACTGATTTTGCTCAGCACCTTCTGCCGCGGAAATGATTGAATTAAAAATGAATAACATATATGCTCCTTGATATTTTATGATGACAAAAATACAAAATTAGAAGGCCACATTTTTAATAATTATGGATCACATTGAAGAGCAAGATATCAAATACGTTTCAGATTACATAACAATAATTTCTAAATGCAAAGTTTTATTTCTAGTAAGAAAAGAACATTAAAGACATTACACAGAATTTTTGTTTTTAATATTATACAGAGAAATGACTGAGTCAAATTTTGGGAGACACACAAATGCGTGTGTATAAAACTGACGATAAAAGACAAACTTTTTTGAGAATTTAGGAATATTTTATCATAATCTCACACATAGGAAAGTGAGTACAAAATAAAGTCAGCTGTTGAGGCCCTAATCCCACAGAGAGTTGCACACGGGTAATGTATTCTAGTGTTTGGTTATTATATTCTTCAATTCTGATGACTTACTGTTTGGCTTATTAAATATGACCAATTCCGCCAGTGAGTATTCCACATGGGTCAAAGTTGCCCTAAGATGATTCTCTAAGAATAGGTTTATTTAGTGCACTAGGTCAAAATTAGATGATTTTTGGAATCCAGAAATACCTACTTAAGATATTTGTTGAAAAAGGGTACATGAACAAGTCATGTAAGATAGGATATAAGATACACATGAGAAAGAAATATGAGGCAGCAAGTGATCATGAAAAAAAGTGCCATATGACATGAATTATCAGGAAAAAAGAAGAGGTAGACGGACTATAACTGAAATATCAAGATTATACAGTGATTTGGCATTAGAAATATTGGGAAAAACAGCAAAAATAGTGATAAGAAAGTAGCATAAATGAGCATTGGTATCAGGTTGCATTCATTCAATCGTAGAGATAGGCTTAGAAGAAAGATTCTAGGTCACAGGGAGGCAAAGCTACATTCTTAGACAAAGTTGGATAAACCGTTAGGAAAATACTTGAACTTCAAAGGCTCATTCATTAACCCAGCTGTGGTAACTAGTGTCTAAAGTGAAATTAGGATGAGTTGTAGAGCTCAGATGAGGATTTAGCATTATGCAAAAATCCCTGTATGGGAAGATGTATAGTGCATGAATAAACTATTGAAGTCTAGGTGTCCCAAATACTTGGTGTTTAGGTCTTTGTAAAAAGAGTCACTAAAGACGTAATGAAATGAGCAACTTTTAAAATCATCTGTCTAGACCAGTAGTGGGGAAAATATTTGGATTAAAATTTAACAAGGTAACTTTGTTAGCAAACTGATGCTGCAGATATATGGGATTTTTGAGAAAATATTTGGGCAAAACTAAAATTGTTTGTCTCTTTCATTGCCATTATTACAAATTTAAAATCATTTTAGTGGTGAAATAGGTAATTTAAATGCTTAAATTTTGATGGAAACACTAGTGAATTTAGAGATCAGGTTAGTAGAAATTTCAATATTTTAAATACTATATTTTTATCCAAGGATTTAGGGAAACTTATCTAAAATGTTATATTCTTTTATATGCAGTTTGAATATAATGATGCTTTTATGAAAACATGCTATAAAGAGTTTTCTGTTATCCTGTTTTCCATAAAACCATTTATAAGTTAGGGATTTTCTGTTATTAGAAATTTGGTATACATTATCTACAAATCTGAACTTTTTAGAAAAAATTCTTTCTTTTTCTTCACAGGATTTATTATCTTGGCATCTGCTTTGAAAATGACCCAGCTTGGCCGGGCGCGGTGGCTCAAGCCTGTAATCCCAGCACTTTGCGAGGCCGAGACGGGCGGATCACGAGGTCAGGAGATCGAGACCATCCTGGCTAACACGGTGAAACCCCGTCTCTACTAAAAAATACAAAAAAAACTAGCCGGGCGAGGTGGCGAGCGCCTGTAGTCCCAGCTACTCCGGAGGCTGAGGCAGGAGAATAGCGTGAACCCGGGAGGCGGAGCTTGCAGTGAGCTGAGATCCCGCCACTGCACTCCAGCCTGGGCGGCAGAGCGAGACTCCGTCTCAAAAAAAAAAAAAAAAAAAAAAGAAAATGACCCAACCAAAATAATATTATATCAGCATAAACTCTAAGGGTAGGCTTCTTTTATATTACAGCCTCAACAAATTTGTGTAAGATTGGGATTTTATCTTTCTTGAGTATTTGGTAAATATTTTAAAGCAGTATTTGATCTCTGTAAAGTGATTCAAATTCTTATAAAAAATTATTCAAATTATCAATTTATTTTTAAATTGCTTTTGTATAGATTTTTTTTTTTTTTTTTTTTTTTTTTTTTTGAGATGGAGTCTCACTTTGTCGCCCAGGCTGGAGTGCAGCAGCACCATCTCGGCTCACTGCAAGCTCCGCCTCCTGGGTTCACACCATTCTCTTGCCTCAGCCTCCGGAGTAGCTGGGACTACAGGCACGCACTACCACGCCCGGCTAATTTTTTGTATTTTTAGTAGAGACGGGGTTTCACCGTGTTAGCCAGGATGATCTCGATCTCCTGACCTCACGATCCACCCGCCTCGGCCTCCCAAAGTGCTGGGATTACAGGCATGAGCCACCGTGCCCGGCTTATATAGATTTTTAAGATTATATATCTATGAATATAACCATCTTAATTTATTTGATCATTAAGTATTCATATTTTTCTTATATTATTTTTAAATCACTGAATTCATAATTTTATTTATTTTTAGTTCCAGTATTTGAGTTTTTAAAACTTACCAAACTTGATTTCTTAATATTACTTTCATATCCTGATATGTATTCAAAAGATGCTTCTATTTCTTTATTATATTTACTCTATTTTGGGTGGATGTTGTTTTGATGTTCTTTTTCTTATTTCATAAAGTTTATTCATGGCCACACTTGTAGGCTCATGCCTATAATCCCAGCATTTTGGGAAGTTGAGGCAGCAGGATCTCTTGAGCTCAGAAGTTTGAGACCAGCCTGGGCAACATAGTGAGACTTTATCTCTAGAAAAAAAATAGACAAAATTAGCTTGGTGTAGTGACATGTACCTGTAGTCTCAGGTACTCGGGAGGCTGATGTGGAAGAAGTCTTGAGCCAGAGAAGTTGAGGCTGCAGTGAATTGTGATCATGCCACTGCACTCAACCCTGGGCAACAGAGTGAGACCCTGCTTGGTGCTAGTACAAATAAAGCTGCTATGAAAATGAAATTATAAGTATTTCCATGGCTATATATTTTCATATATCTTGGGTAAAAACCAATAAATAGAATGGTTTGGTCATATAGTAGGCATATTTTCAACATTGTAATAAACTGTCAAACAGTTTTCCAAAGTGGTTGTATCATTTGTGTTTTCATCAGCAATTAATGACAGTTATAATTTTCTCTATATCCTTGCCAACACTTGGTGTGATCATTCTTTACTTTCAGACCTTTTGATACATTTGGAGCAGTATCTCATTCAATTTTAACTTGAATTCCCCTAGTGTCTACTGATTTTTAGAATCTTTTAATAGTATTTTCATGTTTAGTCTTGTTCAGTGTATCTTATTTTGTAGTGTATCTTGTTTACCTCTTTTTCTCATTTGTTTTTGTTTCTTTAACTGAAGTTGCAAAAGTTTTTTTATATTCTAGATAAAAATATTTGTTTCATATACCATTAAATGATTTTATTCCATTGTATGACATGTATTTTCTTTCTCTGAACGTGCCTTTTAAAGAGCAGAAGTTATTTTGTAATTGTTTGAGGTGTGTTGGTGTCATACATTAATAAAAAAAAAAAAAACTTTGCTTAATATAAATATGAAGATTTTACTTTCATATGTTTTGAGACAGTTTTAAATTTTATAATAAATATTTAAGTCTATATTTTCATTTAAATTGTGTATTTGTTATATGATAGTGCCTGAATATTTATTTTTATATTAGGATAAATTTTTGGGTCAGAGTACCAGTTAATACAAATATGTCTACTGGGGTTTTCACTGCTACTGTAGAGAAATACAATGTGTTTATTTGTATACATTGACCTTGAACTCTGCAGTCTTTCTAAACTTAGTAGTCCTTTTGTAGATTCTATCAAACTTTTTACATAGATGGTCGTGTTATATGTAAATAAAAAGTTTTACTTCTTACTTTCCAATCCTTATTTATTTGTTTTTCTTATCATATTGCAGTGGATAGAATGAATACCCAATGTAATATTAGATACAAGTGGTGAAAGCAAATATCTCTGTGTTTTTCTGGATTGGGGAAAAACTTTTGGTCTTTCCTTACCAAATAGCTTTTTAAAAGGTAAAAAAGCTTTGGAGATAATCCTATCAGGGAGAAAAACTTTCCTTCTATTTTCAATTTGTAAGAGATTTATGAAAATGAATAATGGGTTTGACATCCTAAAATTAGAAGAGTTTTTATATCTGTGTGATTTGGATTTTTTAAATACTGTAATTGGTTTCTGGCCTTATAGAATGAGTTGAAAAACAGGCATTCCTCCACCTTAGAATTCTATTCTAATTATACAATATTAGCTTTCTTTTTAGTTTATGGTACTAAATAGATATTAGATTTATTAATCCGAGAAGCTGATTTTTTCTCTAATAATTTCTGTATGTTTGCAATAATCTTGAACTTTTTTTTTTTTTAACATTGCAAGGCCTCATTTTTTGTAGTTTCGATCTTGATGTAAACTCAGAGAATTATAAAACAACTGCTTGGAGTAGTGAGAAATGTTAGTCCACTCTTATTTCCTAGATGGAAAGCAAGTCATTCCATTTCAAATAGAATAATGGGGGACTGTTATTTCCATAAGCATAATATAGCAGGAAAATTGTGTGATGAGATATATGATTTAACATATTTCTCTTGGTTTTCCTAATCTTAATACCCACCAGTTATGCTTTTTATGACTTTGCATTTTATTTACAAAATTCAGTTAAAGAAATAAAAATAAAATTTGAGATTTTCCCAAGATGCTTGATTTTCTCTCAATGTTCTCAGATATTTTTCTAAAGGTATAAAACACTTACTATAAAATAGCCTCACACAGGTTTTCTTTGAATAAGCTCTTCTGTATCAGCATATGAAACTCTTGGGAAGTAGACAATTCACAGACACATTCAGTATTTCTGAAAAGGTTCCTAGAGTTCAGCCTTGCCAAGTACATTTCTTGAGTTCTGACAGAAAAAGCAATAGTACACATATTCACCATGGAATACTATGCCACCATAAAAATGAACAAGATAATGTCTTTTGCAGGAATATAGATGGAGATGGAGGCCATTATCATTAGAAAGCTAATGCAGGAACAGAAACCCAGATAAAACGTGTTCTGTCTTGTAAGTGGGAGTTAAATAATGAGAATACATGGACACAGAGGGGAGGAACACACTTTGGGGCCTATCAGAGAGTGGGGAATAGAAGGAGGGAGAGGATCAAGAAAAATAGCTAGTGGGTACTAGGCTTCATACCCACTGTTGAAACAATCTATACAACATGCCCCCATGACACAAGTTTACCTATGTAACACACCTGAATATGTACCCTTGAACTTAAAATATGTTGAAAAGAAAAAGAAAAGGTAATGGCACATTCAGTTGCTTCAACAACAGGTAACAATGATTGCTACCTAGAAATAATCTGCATTGCTTCCATCCCCAAAGTAGCTTGACCAATTCTACATGCTAGATTCACTTACTTGTGAGAACTATTTTTCTACCATTCTTTTGACTCTTAAGTTTTCAATATGTGCGCGCGCACGCGCGCGCGCGCGCACACACACACACACACACACTCTATGAGCCCACACATGCACATGCACCTTCCAGGTCTTGTCACAGACTCTCTTGCGATATATCCATGTATAAAAACAAAGATCTCTGACTTTTGGAATACGTATTTACCTTATGTTCTTGCAAGCATATTCAGAAGTATAATTCAGAAGTAATTTTATTGCATATAAAAGAAACAAAGCTCAAGATTAGAGGGGAGAGTCATGGGGAGAGAGAGAGAGGAGAAAGAGAGAGAATAAGCAGGGAAAGGGGGAACTAAAGCCATTCTTCAATGTCACTAAGGTACCTCCTTTCTTCTGGTCTCTCTCCCTCTTTCTCCTCTGTACAACTTTTATCATAATTGCAGGTCTGTTACCTTGTCACTATCTTGTCGGCATGGATATAGTCAGTTTACATCATCCCAATGTAATAATACTAAATACATGAGATTGAGAGATTGTTCTTTGCTACCACTTTATTATATAGCCCCAGGTTAGGACGCTAATTATGTAGATTTGAATCATCTGGCCATTTGTGTGCCAGTACTCTCAGCTGGGTAAACTTAGAACCATAATTAGGTGTTTTTTCAAATCTCCTTTTGGTCTTACAATATCCATTCTCCATAACTTCCAATCAAATAGAAGAAAATATTCTAAAATATTATTTTAAGAATTATCAAATACTTTATTATTAAAACCAAAAACAAATATTAGCTAGATATAGCCAGTCATGTTTCTATTAAGACAAAAGCCATTCATTAAGATATAAGTTATATTTTTATGTGGCAGTTTCCAGAAACTTTAAAAAATCAATTGTTGGGTGTATACTGTAGCTTCTTTCCTTTTTCTCTTACGTACATCCAGATTGCTTTCTATAATGAAGATTTTGTCATCTTAGACTAGGAAGATGAAGAAAACATCTCAAAGATGAAAGAATAGTGAGCCATGGCCCATGAGAACTTTGAAAAATTTAGACTTGAGTTCATTTCTGAAGTTTGCATGAAAGAGAAATAAGTTTATGTCTTGAAAGCTACTGTTACTTTGACTCTCATTCTCTTGCTGTTGAATATAATTTAGTTGATAGTTACCTAGTTTTTGAAACACAAAATCTTCCTTTTTCTTTAATCTTTCTTCAATCTGCAAACCAGATTTGCCAATTCTACCTTAAATATGTACTATTTTAAAAAATGCTTTCTCTATTTGTCACTATTATGTCATAAACCATCATAAGATTCATATGAACTGTGAAAATTGTAGCTAAATTTTTTTCTTCTAAAATTGGACTCATAAAGTTTATGTACCACATAACAGCTAAAATGCATGATTACAAACAATCCAAATGATGCCATATTCTAGTAATCAATATTCACATAGTTTCTAGCTGCAAAAAGAAACCCATGAAGACTTTATATTATTTGGCTTTGATTATATCTACAAGCATATTCACAAATATTTTGCTTATTATACAGAATCATAAATAACATTTTTCTGTTACTTAAAAACACTACATTTCTTTCTGCTGTAGAGACCTGATTGTCATTGTTCCTTCCGTGTTAACAAAGCAAAAATTGTAAAAGACAATGTTATCCAGGCAAGAAAGACTGTATTCAAGTCTACTGTAATAGGTAGAGAAGCCAGAATTTTAGTCTGAGGTCAATGCTCCTAAAACAAAGAGCTGGAAACATTTCAAGAAGGAAGTGAGGGATTGTAGGTCATCTACCTTTGCTAATTGGCTTGACCTTCAGGAAAATAAACTTTCTCTCATCTTCATGACAAGACAGTTTTACCACTTAGAACTGGGTGCCTGAAGTTAGGCTGAAGTTAGACTTCTATGTTGCCACACAAACTGGGAGCGAGAGGTGTTATATTTCTTGATGTTTGCCTTTCACAGGGATAGCTCATAGTTTCTTGAAAAATACTTTCCTGGGTTGTAACACTGACAAGAACCTTTTAAAAAGATTTACATCTCAAAGAAGAAGAGAAATAATTTACAAGGTTTCTAAAGTAAATATTAAAACATATGAATACTAAAAGAAAAGATGAGATTAGCATGTAACTCTATAAAATGGATAAGGCAAGTGGCTCTTCTTAATATGGGTGATCCTACAAAATCAACTGAAGGCCTGAATAGAACAAATCACTGATTCTCCCCTGTGTAAAGTAAAGGTGGAATTATTTCTCTATGACAACCTTTAGACTGGGACATTGACTTTTTTCCCCGCCTGCAGAATCAGATGGAATCATTGGCTCTTCCAGGGTCTCAAGCCTGCTGGTTGATGAACTGAAACGACACAATCATTTCTCCTTTCGCTCAGACCTTTGGGCTCAGACTGGAGTTAAACCATCAGCACTCCTGGCTCTCCAGCTTGCCTACTGACCTGCAGATTTTGGGACTTGTCAGCCTTCAGAATCCCATGAGCCACTTTTTAAAAATCATAAATCTCTCCCTACAATAAAACAGGTTGATATGCTTGCCTTAAATAGACACACTTCATATCCCACAGCTTCTGTTTCTCTGCACAACCCTAATACATACAGTAAAAATATTTATTCCATTTTCATAAGAGAAAAGAAACAATGTAAAAAGCTGTTTTTTCTTAAAGTCTTAAATTAGTTCATGTAAACTCTGCAAGTGAGTGAAAGGCTGACAATTTAATGAGGTAAAAAATTAAGCATGTCCTCCATTCTAGAAGAAGTTTTTCAATTAATTATCAAAGATAGTAAAATATAGCAATGAAATAATTGTAAAAGTTTATATCAGTAATAAACATAAAATCAATTGCAATAAACATTAAAAAACATAAAATAAAATTAAAAGTAAATATAATTAGTATATAAAATTTAAATGTGTTTTAACTTGTCAAAGAAAGAAGAAACAGCTTGATAGTTGGTGACGAGTAGTGGGTGGTGAAGAAAGGGTGTGAAATGATCATCATTTGGAAAGTGATAGTGTCAGGTGATTAAATCAGGGATTCTTGATGATCAATTTTTTTTCTGTGAGAGACTTTGATAAATGTAATCCACTGATGTAGAAGGCTTTGGCATATGCTTAAAAATGTTTTTTAATCCAGGCTTAAAAAGTCATTTCAAAACACATTGAAGAAGCTCGCACACATCACAGATTGATAATGGATGTTACATCATTATCATTCAGTGTATACACACACAAATACACACACATGCACACACACACATTTTTCTTTTTTAGATTTTTTCAAAACCTGAGAGACAGTTGAAAATTTTTCTGTTTGATACTGTCTTACTAGAATCTGTGGTATTGAGTAAATTTGAGAATGATTTGGCTGAAATTGTAATAATATCATAGCAATTCTTAAAGCAATTGTTTAGTTGCTTACTAAGGAAAAAATTATTTATGCAAAAATGATAAATTTTTCTTAAAGGTTTTCTCCAAAATGCTTTCAAATACCATTATTTCAAAAAGTTACTGAATAAACAATTTGTATGTGTGGTAAATCTGTATGTATGCATAAATTTAATTTCCTAAGACTTCCCATCAAGAAAAAAACAGGACAGAGGCTATCTAGGACAGTGTCAAATTTTATTTCAGGAAATTGTCAAATGAGCTACTGTGTTAAGGAAGGAAATTTTTTGCAGACTGCCCTATGGCTCAACTCTAATGATATTTTCTCATGACCTTTTGTTACCTGATTGCTATTACTTACTATATGTGGTATATTCCTCTCAAATTAATCCCATATCTGTTTTTGAATCATCAGCACTTAAGTCTTGTCCTCGTTCACTTTTTTTCCTTTGCCTTATAATTTTCTCCATAAATCAGATTGAACTCTCACATTAAGATTCTCCATAGAAATAGATGAAATTATATCTATTTCTCTGCAAACAGATATAATAGATATATTGTAGAGAAATACATATAATTTTTTATATGTATATTGTAATAATATGTACAGCATATACAATAAACATATGTATACACATATATATACCTATGTGCATGTAAAACATATACATGTATATGCAGAAAGTGAGTGAGAAAAAGATTTTAAGGAATTGGCTTATATTATTATGGGTGCTGCCAGGTCTGAAATGTGCTGGGGGGACCAGCAGGCTGGAAACTCTTGCAAGAGTTGATATTGTAGTCTTGAATACAAAGGCAGTCTGGAGGCAGAATTAGTTCATATTCAGGTCTTTTCTTATAAAGCCTTTAACAGATTGGATAAGACCCACTCGTATTATGGGAGGTAATTTGCTTTACTCAATATCTTATTGAAATGTTAATCATATCTGAAAAGAAATGTTTTAACAGCAACATCTGAACTAGTGTTTGACCAAAAAACTGGGTACCAGGACTCCCCTAGTTAACATATAAAATTAATCATCGCTGTTCCTAAAACCTGCAGCTTTTGTATAAAATTAATAAATTATAAATAAATAAATTTATACCTGTAAAATAGTGTCTGTGTGTTTGTGTATGTCTGTGTGAACATATGTATGCAAATATTTCTGATGTATCTAATAATGATTTTTCACTTCACTGTCTTGGAATATTTAATGAGTTAATACATGTTTCAGCATATCTGAAGCATGTCTTCTTTCTTTCTTTAATGCCTCTTCTTTTGTGATGGCTTCATGAACCCCAGAAATGTTTAACACATGATAGGAAACCTTTTCTT
Organism: Trachypithecus francoisi; assembly: GCF_009764315.1. NCBI lineage: Eukaryota > Metazoa > Chordata > Mammalia > Primates > Cercopithecidae > Trachypithecus > Trachypithecus francoisi. The sequence continues at coordinate 62,836,365 of NW_022681465.1, forward strand.
TACACCACCTGGTTGCTTTGTTTTCTGTTATTCTGGGTCATATTGCCACTGATAATCTGGATGTACTAGAGCCATGATTCTTTTATGGCAAGAAAGGAATTCTTGCATGCCGGGGCTATGCTTGTGGTCACTTGTGTAGTACAGAAACCCATATATGCTGTTAGAAAAAAAAAAAAAAAAAACCCAAAACTTTCTCACTTTTAGGATTCCATTCAGTTATGGCAGTATCTTGCGAAAGAATGCTTAAGTTATAAATAAATACAACTTTTGCCATATTATTTGTTGATTACACACATATGTATACAGGAATATTCCCTAAATGCAGTCATAGTGCCAAGATAGCTTGACCTAATAAATTTAAGTGTTAGCCATATTCTGAACCAAAAGTATATAAATGAAAATTTATTATTTTAAATGATGCCTGAATGGAAAATTTTTTAATTCTTGGATTTTTTTGAAAGAACTTTATCATTTTAAACAACGACCACTAGCCACAAGGAAAGAAGACAAAGTTTGAATAGCTTCTGTCCCTCTGCTTTCCCTTTTCCATTTGTAAGAAAGGATTCTGGGGTTTTCACTGTTACCTGATTGATGACAGAGCCTTCTGAGGACATTCCAAGACAGTACACAGTCCTGTGGTCTCTTTGGAAATCCGTGTAGATAACATTTCAAGGGCAATACCTCATTGGTTTTGACTGGATATCCATATAAACTTTTTAGAGTTGAGTGATAGAATTAACCCCTTATCTGTAAGTTTTGAATTTATATTGTTTATTCCCATGTACAAAACCATTTTTTTTCTTCCCAAAAAATGCGACTTGACAAAGCATCAAATTTTTTATTTTGCTCCTTTTTTTTTCTGGTTTTGAGATGGGGTCTGACTCCATCGCCCAGGCTGGAATGCAGTGACGCAATCACAGTTCACTTCAATCTCCACCTTTAGCACTTCTGATGATTAACCTTACCTTAGCTCACCTAAGTAGCTGGGACTACAGGTGTGTGCCACCACTCCTGGCTAATTTTTTTTTTTTTTGTACAGATGAGGTTTCACCACATTGCCCAGGAGGGTCTCAAAGTTCATATTTTTATACAAGTTATTTGACATTCTAAAGTCTTCACTATTCTGTGAGATTTATTGTTTTTCAGGGTGAATTGAAACTACTGGGTTTTAGAATTTTTTAAACTTGTAAAATACATTCATTTGTTCTAAGTATTATATTTTCCCCTATATTATCATCATTCTTTACTGTACCGTGTGAGAATTTCCACTACATCCAATCTCAAGTATTATGTCAAGTGTACAAAATTCCTTCTACTATACAGTATATCTAATATACCACATAACATATATACATACATGTGTTCATTCTATTATATAGTATATACATTTCTGTCTGTACTTCTATCTATATATTTCACCTTAGTGAAATATACTGTAAATTATATTAAATTATTTATTTTTCTGCACTTTGAGTTAGTTTCTTGAGTGTATGACTTCCTTCAACACATCATTGTTAATACTGATGTGCCTGTGTCATACTGCTTCACATATGAATTGACTGTATCCAATGTATTTTTATACTATTATTCAGAGCAATCATTTGATATTTTGATATTCTAACTTTTTTCTTTCTAATCTTAGCATAATTTAGTATAATTTCTTTTAGCATTTCTTAGCATAATTTCTTTTAACATTTCTTAGCATAATTTATTATAATTTCTCTTAGAAAAAGATAAACTATAGCATATATTCTGCCATCTGTATTGTCTAAAAGAGCATTAACTTCCATGAATTTATCCTTGGCTATGTACCAAGTTGGTGGTGATTTTGGATCTCCTTTCAGTCTAATATTGATGATAAAGCTGATAACTTCTTGGGCATTGAACAAAATCATCACTGGATTGTATCAGAGTGAGTTTTAAATCAGCCAATTCAGAGAGTTTCCTGGAGTGGATTGAGAGGTATCTATAGGTAGTCTATAGGAAAAATAATTTTGGCAGTAGTGGGTAGTATTTAAAGAAAAAAATTTGGCCGGGCGCGGTGGCTCAAGCCTGTAATCCCAGCACTTTGGGAGGCCGAGACGGGTGGATCACGAGGTCAGGAGATCGAGACCATCCTGGCTAACACGGTGAAACCCCGTCTCTACTAAAAAAATACAAAAAATTAGCCGGGCGAGATGGCGGGCGCCTGTAGTCCCAGCTACTCGGGAGGCTGAGGCAGGAGAATGGCGTAAACCCGGGAGGCGGAGCTTGCAGTGAGCCGAGATCGCGCCACTGCACTCCAGCCTGGGTGACAGAGCGAGACTCCGTCTCAAAAAAAAAAAAAAAAAAGAAAAAAATTTATCTTATCATTTATAATGCAATAAACTGTATCTTCCATCATCAAACTTTACCCAAACAAAACAGAAAGTTATGCCAGGACCAGGTTTTAGGAGAACATACAGTGTGTGATGTTCTCAGTACCTTGAAAATTAAGAAGAATAACATTTATATTATGTTAGCCAACATTTTTATGAATGGCACTTGGTACTCTTGTCAAAAACTTAATACCTTTTTGCTTTACAAGAAGCATAGCTTGGAGGCAGAAAAAATACACACCCATTTGCATGTGAGTGCACGTGTGTGTGTGTGTATCTTGAAGATACAGCCCTGCTAAGTTGTAATATAGCAGAATGCCTTGCTCTGTCTCTCATTCTTTATACCCTTATTGGCCAGGCTACAGCAGGACATTCAACTACTTTTAATGACTTTCATTACTCCCTCTTATTTTCTAGGTTAATGACATATTGAAAGTGCTAATGGCATAAAATTTTCAAATAGCTCACACACTGTTCATGAAAGAGGCAGTGTATTTTACTTTATAAGCACATAATTTTTCCCAGTGGATTAACTGCATCATTTTGCTGCTTTGTAATTTCTCAGTTTAATTGTGGAAGTTTTTAAAAAATAAAATCTAACAAAGCACAGCCTCCCAATTGAAGATGTGGTTGTGAATGTGGCCATATTCCATGTCACCCCAATGACAGCAGGAGGTGGTCATATTCCATAATGTCCCCCAAGTGATGGCAGGAGGTATTATATAAGCTGGAAAAGGGAATATGGAAAATCAGAGATGTCAATCTGCTACCACTTTGTTTTCTAAAATCCTATGATATTCCAAATCATAAAGACCCACTAATTAGAATAAACGAAGGAATAGAAAAGGTGTAAAATTCTTGGCATGAATAATATTTTTCTATTTCAAGTTTCATGAGTCATCTCTCCAAGTGCAACTTATAGAAAATCATTCAATTAAATTATATTCTAAAAATTCAAAAAATTAGTTTTACTCATTTAATTATAGAATATTTACATAAACAAGAAATGATACTATTTCTGAGTATGCCTCTTTGAATCATGTATTCTGTCCCTTATTCTCTTTTATGGTGCAAGAGACATTGATACATTCAGAGTATTTTAGATAATAAAAAATATTTGAAGTGCAAGAAGTGGAAGAAACAAACAATATTATATATACAGTCAAGTCTTAAGGAAGAATAAGAATTGTTCCTCAAGCAGGCCTCCTGGAAATTAACATGGTATTTATCAATTGAATTATAATTCAAGATATAGCTCAGCTTTAGGAACCTATTATTTTGTCAGTTCTTTAGCAGGAGTTGAGTGTTAGTTACACTAGTATCTTAAATCTATTTCGTTAGAAGTTTGTTAGTTAATGCTTTCTGTGAAAGTCTTAAAGAGGTGTTCTCATCTGCATGTGGATATTCAGCTTTTCCAATACTATTTTTTAAAAAGAATGTCATTTCTCTAATGTGTGATCTTGTTCCTTTGTCAAAAATCAGTCATCTGTAAGTGAATAGCTTTATTTCTGTGTTCTCTATTATGTTCCATTGCTAGAGCCTTATCTTTCACAATATGCAAAAATAAAATTAAAGTGGATTAAAGACTTACAGGTAAGACCTGAAATGATAAAACTACTAGAAAGACAATGCTTTATAAAATTTGTCTAAACAATAATTTTCTTTCTTTCGTTTTTTCTTTCTTTCTTTCTTTTTTATTTTATTTTATTTTATTTTATTTAGAAGGAGTCTTGCTCTGTCACCCAGGTTGGATTGCAGTGGTGCAATCTAGGCTCACCGCAACCTTCACCTCCCAGAGTCAAGCAATTCTCCTGCCTCAGCCTCCCAAGTAGCTAGGATTACAGGCATGCATCACCACTGCCCAGATAATTTTTGTATTTTTAGTAGAGATGGGGTTTTTACCATATGGACCAGGCTAGTCTTGAACTCCTGATCTCAAATTGTCCACCCAACTCGGCCTCCTAAAGTGCTGGGATTACAGGCGTGAGCCACCACACCCAGCCAAGAAAATTTTTTAGTAAGACCTCAAAAGCACAGGCAAATAAAAACAAAAATAAACAAATAAGATTACATTAAACTAAAAAGCTTTTGCACAGCAAAGCAAACAACAAAGTGAAGAACCGACCTACAATGCCCGGCCAAGAAATTTTTTTAGTAAGACCTCAAAAGCATAGGCAAATAAAAACAAAAATAGACAAATGGAATTCCATTAAACTAAAATGCTTCTGCACAGCAAAGTAAACAGCAAAGTGAAGAGATGACCTACAGAATGGGAAAAATATTTGCAACCTATTTATCTGACAAGGAGTAAACATCCAGAATTCATAGGGAACTCAAATAACTCAATAGCAAAAGAACAAATAATCTAATTAAAAATAGACAAAAGTAACATCTTAAGCAACATTTCTCATGAGAAGATATACAAATGTCCAAGAGGTATATAAAAAATGCTTAAAATTACTAATCATCCAAGAAATGAAAATCAAAATGAAAATCTGATATCTCACTCTAATTTGAATGGCTACTATCAAAAACACACACACAAAATCTAATGTTGGTGTAAATGTGGAGAAAGAAATGCTTACATACTTTAAGAATGTAAATTAGTACAATGATACTGAAAAATAATATGGAGGTACCTCGAAGTGTTAAAAATAGAGCTACCCTATTACTCAACAATCCCACTATTGTGTGTATATCCAAGGAAATTAAATCAGTATGTCAATGAGATGTCTCTACACTGACATGTTTATTGAGACACTATTAACAGTAACCGAGATAAGAAATCAGCCTAAATGTGCATCAACAGACTAATGGATAAAGAAAATATGGTATAAATACAAAATGGAATACAATTCAATTATAAAAACAATTCTGCCATATAAAAACAAGGATCCTTTTAAGTAGAAAATACAGAGACAATGTGGCTATGCAAACTATTCACTCTACAAAAAATTAATAACCAGAAGATGCAAGGAATTCAAACAACTCAACAATAAAAAAAGTAAATAATTCAATTAAAAATGGGCAAATAAGCTAAATGGAGATCTCTCAAAAAAGGACAAATGGTCAACATGTGTATTAAAACATGTTCAACATCACTAATTATTAGAGACATACAAATCAAACACAATGAGATATTATCTCATTCCTGCTAGAATGGCAATTATTAGAAAGACAAAAATACGTGCTGGCAAGAATGTGGAAGGAAGGGAATTATACACAGTCTGTGAGAACGATAAATTAGTATAGCCATTATACAAAACAGGGTGAAGCTTTCTAAAAAAAATATAAGTGATAGTTTCTTAAAACAGAACTACCATACGATTCAGCAACCAACTATTGAGTATATATTCAAAAGAAGGAAAATTAATACGTCGAAGAGTTATCTGCATTCCCATGTTTATTTCACCTCTATTTACAAGAGCCACAATATGGAATCAAGCTAAGTGTTCATAATCTGACAAACGAATAAAGAAAATGTGGTATAAATACACAATGGAATACTATTCAGCCATAGAAAGCATGAAATCCTGCCATTTGCAGCAGCACAGTTGAACCTAGAGAACATCAAATGAAATAAGCTGGATACAGACAGACAAACAATGCATGATTTATTTATATGTGACATTTAAAGAAATTGATCTGATTAAAATAGAAAGAGAATAGTGGTTACCAGAGGCTGGGGAGAAAAAAGGTGTGTGTTAGGAACAGATTGGTCAACAGGTATAAAGTTACAGTTAGATGAGAAAAATACGTTCTGGTGTTGTGTTGCACAGGAGGGATATTATGGTTACTAATATTGTATTGTATATTTTTAGTTTGAAAAGAGGATTTCAATGGTCTCACCAAAGATAAATGATGAGTGTATAAGATGAGGGATATGCCAAACACTGCGATTTCATTATGACACAATGCATGCATGTATTGAAACATAACACTGTACTCCATTACTATGTATAAACATCATGGATCAATTAAAAATAAATAAATACATGCATACATATTTTAAAGTGTTCTCAGACGGGGGACTGAAAGAAGCAGGACAGGGCAGGAAAATGACTAAGGAAAGATGTGATCTATACTGGAAACTAGCTTCATGCTTGTGCCACATGTTCCCATAGAGTTCAATCTACACACAAAGATGATCCAACCTTAAAGCCAGGAATTAGACTCTTGTACCCCTCTTCCCTGTCAGTTACTGGCCTTGTACCTCTGCAACACAATGTCATTTTCCTCTAAGGAGGCTAGAGAAGGTGATTTTCCAAAGGAGGATACGGTGTGGGGCCAGACAGCCAACATTTATGGCAGCTGGGAAATGGGTGCAATATCCTGGAGAAATTCATACAATTAGCTTTCAAAATCCCTATTCCAGACAAGCTGGCTAGTTTAGGAAGTGTTTCCTTGATAGGCTGTATCATTGGCCATGGCCAATCTCCTTTGGGCCAGGGGTTCCCCTTTGATGTCTAGTAGATTTATGAAATTAACATGTCCCAAAGGGAATTTTGATTCCAATCCTGTAAATATGGCTTTTTTCCCCAACTCTTTCTCATCTCAGTTAATTACATATTCTCTTGGGAGATGTACATGGCAAACATCTAGAAATCATACTTTTCACCCCTTAATCCGCATATTCAATCTATCAGCTAAACCTTGCTTAATTGTGTTCATGTTTTTATTTTTACTGTTCCTAACACTCCCTTCCACCACAGTATCTAACATGTTTGAAGGTAATAATCTTACCTATTTGTATATCTCACTATAATCAAAGTAAATATGTTTGCCACTCAATTAATCTTTGTTTAATTAACATATACAGGTCCAGAAACCTCAAAGATTAATATCTATATTTTATTGTATTTTATAATGATGCCCAAAAACCTCTATTTATATGATCAATCTTAAGTGAATAGCTGCAGAAATGAAGTGTTGCTTCATATTCCCTTTACCTTCTTTATACCAGGTTTTGTATCATCACAAAAAAGAGTACAATATTTTCTCTAATGTTTAATGCTGTGATCATTCAATTATATAGGTTCTAAAAGCGTTCTTTAATTCTAATTCAGTTTTCTTCATTAATCAGGGTGTAATTTTCAACTTAAGACATCCCACAGGACTGGAAGAGATAAGCAGAGAATAATTCATTAATTATCATAATATTATGCTTTAAAAATAGAAAATGAATGTTTCTATGAAAAGTACATTAACAATACAATTTAATCTTTGCATCTGGTCTCTAAGCAAGAAACATGATCCACACAGGGATACTTTTTTTTTTTTTGAAAACACATTCCAATCCTCATCCCAGGACGCCATTCTTCATCTTAATGTTGGTGTGTTTGATACATTAACACATAGAACATGGAGCTTAAATTTCCTGCTGATCTGCTATTATGTCACTTAGTCTTCTCAGGAGATACCTGTCTTATAAATATAGGCAAGAAAGACAAATGACAACTCCACAGATAGATGCATGTTTGCTGTGTTTTCAACCCAAGACATATACTAGATATATTGACACCAAGAGAGAAGCATGAAGTATACCTCCTTCCAACTAGGAGCACAAAGAAAACACAAAATTAACAAATGAAAACTATCTTTGAACATTCATGTTATAATTATGAACTTACAAAGATCAAATTACCTTTTGAAATATTTTCTACAAAGCCATAGTGTTTAAAAAACCATAAATGAAATTAAGTTGCTTGAGCAGCAGGAAATTGAATTTTAGACAGAAACTGTCAGACTGATATCATCTATCTTTCCAACAAGGATATCAATCATTGTTTCTTCCCTCCCTTCAGTACTACTTTCCACACTTTCAGCTGTCTATGCTGAAATAGCCGAATTGAGTTGCTTCTGCCTTACTTGTGTTTTATTTTCCAATTTTTAGTAAGCCTCTGGAGGGATAGAAAAAAAATAATGCTGTTAATAATTTAAAAAAAAAAAACTTTGGATAGTTAAATGTAAAAGTACTATAACAGAGTGCAAATTTCACTGCTCCTTAAATGAGAGATATTTAAAAACAGGCATAAAATATGCATATTTATTATAACTATTTGGTTATATATTTTCTTTTATAGAAGTCAATGTACGTTTTGCCGTGAATTAATTTTCTAAAGCTAGAAATCCTTGTAAAAGAAGGCTGTACTCTAGAGTTTGTTGTCTAATGTTATAGTGTTTGAAAGTCTTTTATAATTAAATATATTTCTCTAAGGTGGTATGCACGCCTCTTCCAATAGTCTAGGCCTCTTGCTTACTTTTACAATCAAGGTAATTCTTGATACTAGAATTATTGAATATGATCAAACAGTTATAAAAATAATATAATACCTTGATTTTACCATACTATAGACCCAAACTAATTCATATTCCTTAATTATTAACTTGATTATATATGACTGAACTTTCCAAAGTGGATTGTGTTTAAATTTTAATTCTTTTCTTTACATGTAAATTATGATGTTTTTAAAAATGCTTCTTATAAAAACTAGTTTTTGTTAAAACTTTTAACTAATTATTGGCTCTCGAGAGGTATTTTTAAATTAATGCAAATGAAATGTAATGTGAATTTCAATAACATGCATGGCATTATAAATACCATGTAATATTTAAGTTGGAAAGAAAGAGATTTGAAAACCAAAATATGGTTTATTGCATTTATAAATTTAATATTTTATATTTGATTTAATAATAATAATTTTGGATGCACTATATATGTAAACTGATGTGAACCACACATATACACAATTTTGCATGTAATTGTACAGTGTTCAGTTATTCCTTTGGTTCAGTTATTTACCAACTATGGACCAATCATTTTTAAAATAGCATTTTCACTAATAAATTTCCTAAAGAATATATTTGTATAATTTCTATTTGTTTAAAATATAAAAATGCTTTACCAAACTCAATGATGAGAAGTTGAGAAAAAGATGCTATGTTATTTTAATATTTATTGAGGGTTCACTTTAGTATGTTAACTGTATTCTTCAATTACAGCTGTAGAAATTGTTTTTCGGTTAGTTTCTAAAAGATAAGGTGGATGGTGAAATTACAATTTTAAAACAATAACTATGTTTTGATTGGATCATACCAAACATGTTTTTCTCTCTGAAATTAAATCATCATTTTCTATGTAATTAGTAATAATTTCAAAAGTCTTTCTATTTTCAGTCAGCCATTTAATTAAACTCAATGTTTATTATAACATTCTATTCTAATCTCTGAAACTTACAAGACCCTGAGGATGATTTTCAAAAGTATAAGTTTACTGTACTGTTAAAAATACAAAGTTTATAAACACAATAGGGTCTGATATTAGTAATAGGCAGTATGTAGAAGTGTAATACAGTCTATAAGTCACACACACACAAAAGCCTCACTTCTATCGCTATGTCAACCTTAGCAGTTTGTTCTTCCAGAACAAGCGTGATTCTGATAACAGGAGTTAACATTAAATCTTCTAACTTAGTTTACATGTTTTAAAGAAATTTAAGTTTAGGTTTCCAGAGTAATCTTATGTTTCAGACACTGCTCATTGCTTAAAAATCAAAGACATATTCCATTTTCTTCCTTAAAGATACCGAATTTCTGGAATAAAGTTGTGGCAATGTTCTTAAGAAATCTGGATTCCTCTATCAGCTCCAAAGATAAAGAGAAATAGTCTAATCCAATCATAGGCCAATGTGATTTAAAAGGAAGCCTACTCAACTCATAGGTAGACTTTAAAAAGTTAGTCTCAAAGAAGTAGAAAGAAGAATAGTGATTACCAGAGCATGGGGAAGGTAGGGGAATGAAGAAATGGTGAACGATTGTTCAGTGAGTACAAAGCTACAGTAGGGTAGAAGTAATAAGTTTATTGGGCTTATTACTGGATAATAGTATGATTAGAGTTAACAATAATGAATTGTATATTTCAGAATATATCTAAGAGAGGTTTTGAATATTCTCATCACAAAGAAAAGAAAAGATTAAGGGAATTAATATGCTAATTACCCTTATTTGATCATAACAATGTATACAAGCACATGCAAATATTACATTGTACTCCATGAATACATACAATTATTATGTGTGAATCATAACTGTATGTATTTATGGAGTAAATGTAATATTTGCATACATATACAATGCAAAAATATAAATGCATATTATTAAATATGGAGAGGGATAACATTTAAAGGTATGAAAATATGTAAAATCAGTTGTCTAAAATATGTAAAATCAGTTGCTTAAATGCTTGCCTACCCTGATTGTAATTATAAAGGTAACACACTTTTATAATTTTTGTAATTCTAGACCTATTCATTAATTTCAAGTAGATTACAGATGTCTTTTATCAAAATAAAAACTGCAAATTCAAAATGCAGATAATATTTTTGTAGATTTAAGATAATTTTGAAACAACTTTCTAACTCGACAATTAGTATTATCGGATAGTTCTGGGGAGCTTAACTAGAATGAAAGGAATCTGCCTCTGGCAAAAGATCATACAGAAATATTTTGAGAGCATAAAGTTGAATTTCTGTAGATAGGAAAAATGCTCAAAGTCCTTTCATTTGTAAATATTGTCAATCTAAACTAAAAACACGTGTGTGTGTGTGTGTGTGTGTGTGTGTGTGGTGAGACAGAGAATCACTCTGTTGCCCAGGCTGTAATACAATAACACAATCATAGAACACTGCAGCCTCAATCTTAGCTCAAGCAATTCTCTCACCTCAGCCCTACTGAGTATCTGGGACCACAGGCATGTGCCACCATTTTTTAACTTTATTTTATTTTATTATTTGTTAAGACAAGGGTCTCCCTATGTTGCCTAGGCTTTTTTTTTCTTCTATTTATGCCGAAGCCCATCATGCTAAAAAAAAAAAAAAAAAAAAAAAAAAAAATAGAGCCATTGGTTATAAAATTGAACATGTGGTTTGTCTCTTAAGATAAAATCAATATTGTTAAGTGTTCCAACTTGCTGATCAAGAAAGCTTAAATATCTATTAGGATTGCTGTGTCAAATGGTATTTCTGGTTCTAGGTCTTTGAGGAATCTCCACATTGTCTTCCACAATGGTTGAAGTAATGGTACATATACACCATGGAATACAATGCAGCCATAAAAAGGAATGACATTATACCCATTGCAGAGAATTGGATGGAGCTAGCAAACTCAGCAAACTAACACAGGAACAGAAAATCAAACACCGCATGTTCTTATGTATAAGTGGGAACTGAACAATGAGAATACATTAACACCGGGAGAGAAACAACATACAGTGAGGCCTGCCAGGGGTGGAGGGCGGGAGAGTATCAGGATAAACAGCTAATGCACATGGGGCTTAATACTTAGGTGATGGGTTGATAGGTGCAGCAAACCACCATGGCACGTGTTTACATGTATAACCAACCTGCACATCCTGCACATGTATCCTGAAACTTAAAATATAATAAGTAAAAATTATTAAAAATGCTGAAATGAAATAACATAATATTGAAAAGGTCTGTAAACTATTAGAAAAGTAATAACCAGGTACTAACTTGTACAAATATAATCACACTACTTTGAAAGTTGAGAAAACTTGTCTAAGAAGTTGCCCAAGATTGGAACCCAGAGTTTTCTTAGGAAAAAGTTGTGTGTTTTCCAGGATACTTGTGTCTGAGGGTACAAATGTTTATGTTCTGGAGACTCATTACAATGGTTCTAGGATTTATTAAATAAAATGTTACCTAAAGTATTCATTATATATTTAGTAAACAAATATAGAAGAAGAGGATAGATCTGTTGATGCTTGAATTAATTGACTATAGGATGTTTTTGTACTATATTCCGATTAAATATTAAAAATTACCTACACGAAGTAAGTTTTAAATTATTAACTTATGTCATGCAATTAGAAAAATTTATGTTTTTTTGAGTACATTTCTTATATTTGTAAATAAAATGTTTCCAGAAAACAGAAAACTGCTCTTTCTGAATTTGATAGTGTGTGGCAAGTAGTGGGGAAAACAAGCACCTAATTCATCCAGAAGTGGTACTAGTTATGAATGTGCATTCTTATTTGTAGAGATCTAATATTTCTAGTTCCACACAGTGGAAATAATTTTCTGTCCCATTAAGAAGAGTTTACTTCCAATGATGGTTTTCAAAGTAGTTTCAAGATCTATATTTTTATATACATTAATAACTAGATAACTGTGGGATCTATACTCATAAACAAATACTGCAAAACAAGTTAAAAAAAGAATAAAAGACAGAAAAGCCCTGAGTAATGGCTATTTCTAAAAAAAAAAAAAGTGAAATAAAATAAAGTTATTCCACAAATATTAAAGTGTAAAATGACAAAAAAACTGCTGTTGAATACTTCTGTAGTAGTGAATTTATAAAACAAATTTCATTTACAAAATAATACTCATTTTTCAGTAAGGGTAAATAGTTCTTATTCATGATCAAAGTTCAGACAGTGTGGTTTTCAGGCAAAGCTTATTCAGATGGTCATATATATGACTGCCCAAGAACAACCGTCTTTAGACAGTTTTTTTTTGCAGCTCTCCAATGTTGTCTTTATTCCTTCCTTTGTCACCAAATTTCTTAGGATCTGATTGAAAACTGAGAGAAAAGTTTCAAGGTTAGGTAAACAATGTGCATGTGTGTGTTTCCTGAATAGTACTGCATGACAAACACTCCCAAACTCTCAGTGGCTTAAATTCATATTTATACTAATGAGGCCAGGTAGCTCTATTTCAGCAGATCATTGAGGGGCTCAACTAGGCTTGAAAGACTCTAGGCTGATTGGCTACAGGTCCACTTCACGTATCTTTATTCCAGTTCTCAGACTGAAAGAGCATGGCTCCATGGGGCCATGCCCTTCTCATGCTAGCTCAACATACCTGATAAAGGTTCACCATATGTTTTAAAGCGTCAGCTAGAAATGTATAACTATATTCCATTAGTCAAGGCAACCCACATGGCCGAGCCCAAATTCTCCCTAGCTGGAAGCACTGCAAAGTCACATGGAAAGAAATATGGGTGGTCAATCATATTATAGGGAAGAAGTAAAAAGTTAGAGGCAATACTATATCGACCAATACTAGTTTTTCTGTCTCTGCTTCCAAGAGAAGGTAGGAGCTAACTTAACACAATGTTCTTACAGATCTAGATTATGTCGCCAATTTTTCCAGCATTACAGTAATCCTTTGGTCTCCCACATCTAATTTTAGCACTATAAACTTTTTTTCCCTCAACAGATACAGTCCAATATCTGTGAGTCTTATAGAAATAGTTACAAATTATTTAAATGATCAACTTCACAAAGCCAATCTTTCATTTCTTTTAAAAAAAGTAGCTTTGAGGTTAGTATTTCTCTGTAAGAATTTATTTAGAGTGAACTAAGATTTTGACATATTATGTATTATCACAACTCAGGAAAAGAGCCTCTAAAATATTGAATCTTGGATAGTAGCTATTCTAGTCTCTAAATCTTTCATAATCAGACTGTGTCTTAAAGATAGTTGTGAAAATTATGCTGAGATATTTCAGTGCCAACAGTTTTGCTTGCGTATTCTCTATCTATATATATGCACATATATACATGCACACACATATTTATGAACTAAGAAATAGTACATATTTGTTAAAAGTAATAACAAATACGATTAATTTACCCTATGTATACAAATATATACCTAAAAAGTATATTTCAGTATTTCTAATAATTTTAATTTGTCTTAATCTACATATTTTATATTGAGAACAAAGTGTTATATATACAACAGCCCACTTGGGACAGTGTACATCGTTGATCTGAACAGCAGATCAGCAGTGTATACAGAGTTTTCTCCATTCACCTCGTAACATTTTTCAAAAATACTTTTATTCAATACATTTTGACATGAGTCGAAACTTTCTGCAAGTATTGTTTCCTCTGGATAGAAGGCCTTATATCAAAGAACAATTTCAGAATACATCTTTAATATCTTGCATTTCTCAAAGAGGGAATAGAATTTCAAACTGATATGTTCTTAAAAGACTTATACCTAAAGTCTAATGCATTACTACATCTTACAGTCAAAGGGTAAGTCTTTTAGAAATTCCTCTGCACTTTTTTTATTCAGTGAAAATTATTTTATAAGTTTCAAAGACAGTGAAATTTGGGGTAAATTACACTTGGGAGAATGGTAAAAGATATGTTATTGGGGGGTGGAGCAAGATGGCCGAATAGGAACAGCTCCAGTCTCCAACTCCCAGCGCGAGCCACACAGAAGACCGGTGATTTCTGCATTTTCAACTGAGATACTGGGGTCATCTCACTAGGGAGTGCCGGATAATCGGTGCTGGTCAGCTGCTGCAGCCTGACCAGCGAGAGCTGAAGCAGGGTGAGGCATCGCCTCACCTGGGAAGCGCAAGGGGGAAGGGAATCCCTTTTTCTAGCCAGGGGAACTGAGACACACAACACCTGGAAAATCGGGTAACTCCCACCCCAATACTGCACTTTAAGCAAACGGGCACACCAGGATATTATATCCCACACCTGGCCAGGAGGGTCCCATGCCCACGGAGCCTCCATCGTTGCCAGCACAGCAGTCTGTGATCTAACCGCAAGGCAGCAGCGAGGCTGGGGGAGGGGCGCCCGCCATTGCTGAGGTTTAAGTAGGTAAACAAAGCCGCTGGGAAGCTCGAACTGGGTGGAGCTCACAGCAGCTCAAGGAAGCCTGCCTGTCTCTGTAGACTCCACCTCTGGGGACAGGGCAGAGCTAAACAACAACAACAACAACAACAACAACAACAAAAGGCAGAAACCGCTGCAGATGCAAACGACTCTGTCTGACAGCTTATAAGAGAGCAGTGGATCTCCCAACATGGAGGTTGAGATCTGAGAACGGACAGACTGCCTGCTCAAGTGGGTCCCTGACCCCTGAGTAGCCTAACTGGGACACATCCCCCACTAGGGGCAGACCGACATCCCACACCTCACATGGTGGAGTACACCCCTGAGAGGAAGCTTCCAAAGTAAGAATCAGACAGGTACACTTGCTGTTCAGCAATATTCTATCTTCTGCAACCTCTGCTGCTGATACCCAGGCAAACAGGGTCTGGAGTGGACCTCAAGCATCTCCAACAGACATATAGCTGAGGGTCCTGATTGTTAGAAGGAAAACTATCAAACAGGAAGGACACCTACACCAAAACCCCATCAGTGTGTCACCATCATCAACGAGCAGAGGCAGATAAAACCACAAAGATGGGGAAAAAGCAGGGCAGAAAAGCTGGAAATTCAAAAAATAAGAGTGCATCTCCCCCTGCAAAGGAGCGCAGCTCATCGCCAGCAACAGATCAAAGTTAGACAGAGAATGACTTTGATGAGATGACAGAAGAAGGCTTCAGTCCATCAAACTTCTCAGAGCTAAAGGAGGAATTACGTACCCAGCGCAAAGAAACTAAAAATCTTGAAAAAAGAGTGGAAGAATTGATAACTAGAATAATTAAGGCAGAGAAGGTCACAAACGAAATGACAGAGATGAAAACCATGACAGGAGAAATACGTGACAAATGCACAAGCTTCAGTAACCGACTCGATCAACTGGAACAAAGAGTATCAGCGATTGAGGATCAAATGAATGAAATGAAGCGAGAAGAGAAACCAGGAGAAAAAAGAAGAAAAAGAAATGAACAAAGCCTGCAAGAAGTATGGGATTATGTAAAAAGACCAAATCTACATCTGATTGGGGTGCCTGAAAGTGAGGGGGAAAATGGAACCAAGTTGGAAAACACTCTTCAGGATATCATCCAGGAGAACTTCCCCAACCTAGTAGGCAGGCCAACATTCAAATTCAGGAAATACAGAGAACGCCACAAAGATACTCCTCCAGAAGAGCAACTTCAAGACACATAATTGCCAGATTCACCAAAGTTGAAAGGAAGGAAAAAACCTTAAGGGCAGCCAGAGAGAAAGGTCGGGTTACCCACAAAGGGAAGCCTATCAGACTAACAGCAGATCTCTCGGCAGAAACTCTCCAAGCCAGAAGAGAGTGGGGGCCAATATTCAACGTTCCTAAAAAAAAGAATTTTAAACCCAGAATTTCATATCCAGCCAAACTCAGTTTCATAAGTGAAGGAGAAAAAAAATCCTTTACAGATAAGCAAATGCTTAGAGATTTTGTCACCACCAGGCCTGCCTTACAAGAGACCCTGAAGGAAGCACTAAATATGGAAAGGAACAACCACTACCAGCCATTGCAAAAACATGACAAAATGTAAAGACCATCGAGGCTAGGAAGAAACTGCATCAACTAATGAGCAAAATAACGAGTTATTATCATAATGGCAGGATCAAGTTCACACATAACAATATTAACCTTAAATGTAAATGGACTAAATGCACCAATTAAAAGACACAGATTGGCACACTGGATAAAGAGTCAAGACCCATCTGTCTGCTGTATTCAGGAGACCCACCTCACATGCAGAGACATACATAGGCTCAAAATAAAGGGATGGAGGAAGATCTACCAAGCAAATGGAGAACAAAAAAAAGCAGGGGTTGCAATCCTAGTCTCCGATAAAACAGACTTTATACCATCAAAGATCAAAAGAGACAAAGAAGGCCATTACATAATGGTAAAGGGATCAATTCAACAGGAAGAGCTAACTATCTTAAATATATATGCACCCAATAGAGGAGCACCCAGATTCATAAAGCAAGTCCTTAGAGACTTACAAAGAGACTTAGGCTCCC
The DNA here is from genome assembly GCF_009764315.1 of Trachypithecus francoisi. Taxonomy (NCBI): domain Eukaryota; kingdom Metazoa; phylum Chordata; class Mammalia; order Primates; family Cercopithecidae; genus Trachypithecus; species Trachypithecus francoisi. Next base: position 62,853,447 of record NW_022681465.1, read on the forward strand.
ATACAATAATAATAGGAGACTTCAACACCTCACTGTCAACATTAGACAGATCAATGAGACAGAAAGTTAAAAGGATATCCAGGAATTGAACACAGCTTTGCAGCAAGCAGACCTAATAGACATCTATAGAACTCTCCACCCCAAATCAACAGAATATACATTGTTCTCAGCACCACATCACACTTATTCCAAAATTGACCACATAATTGGAAGTAAAGCACTCCTCAGCAAATGTACAAGAACAGAAATTATAACAAACCATCTATCAGACCACAGTGCAATCAAACTAGAACTCAGGACTAAGAAACTCAATCAAAATCGCTCAATACATGGAAACTGAACAACCTGCTCCTGAATGACTACTGGGTACATAACGAAATGAAAGCAGAAATAAAGATGTTCTTTGAAACCAATGAGAACAAAGATACAACATACCAGAATCTCTGGGACACATTTAAAGCAGTGTGTAGAGGGAAATTTATAGCACTAAATGCCCACAAGAGAAGGCTGGAAAGATCTAAAATGGACACTCTAACACCACAATTAAAAGAACTAGAGAGGCAAGAGCAAACACATTCAAAAGCTAGCAGAAGGCAAGAAATAACTAAGATCAGAGCAGAACTGAAGGAGACAGAGACACAAAAAACCCTCCAAAAAATCAATGAATACAGGAGTTGGTTTTTTGAAAATAAAGAAGAAAAGAGAGAAGAATCAAATAGACACAATAAAAAATGATAAAGGGGATATCACCACCAACCCCACAGAAATACAAACTACCAACAGAGAATACTATAAACACCTCTACGCAAATAAACTAGAAAATCTAGAAGAAATGGATAATTTCCTGAACACTTACACTCTTCCAAGACTAAACCAGGAAGAAGTTGAATCCCTAAATAGACCAATATCAGGCTCTGAAATTGAGGCAATAATTAATAGCCTACCAACCAAAAAAAGTCCAGGACCAGATGAATTCACAGCTGAATTCTACCAGAGGTACAAGGAGGAGCTGGTACCATTCCTTCTGAAACTATTCCAATCAATTGAAAAAGAGGGAATTCCCCCTAACTCATTTTATGAGGCCAACATCATCCTGATACCAAAGCCTGGCAGAGACACAACAAAAAAAGAGAATTTTTGACCAATATCCCTGATGAACATCGATGCAAAAATCCACAATTAAATACTGGCAAACCGGATTCAGCAGCACATCAAAAACCTTATCCACCATGATCAAGTGGGCTTCATCCCTGGGATGCAAGGCTGGTTCAACATTCACAAATCAATAAACGTAATCCAGCATATAAACAGAACCAAAGACAAGAACCACATGATTATCTTAATAGATGCAGAAAAGGCCTTTGACAAAATTCAACAGCCCTTCATGCTAAAAACGCTCAATAAATTTGGTATTGATGGAACTACCTCAAAATAATAGGAGCTATTGATGACAAACCCATAGCCAATATCATACTGAATGGACAAAAACTGGAAAAATTCCCTTTGAAAACTGGCACAAGACAGGGATGCCCTCTCTCACCACTCCTATTCAACATAGTGTTGGAAGTTCTGGCTAGGGCAATCAGGCAAGAGAAAGAAATCAAGGGTATCCAGTTAGGAAAAGAAGAAGTCAAATTGTCCCTGTTTGCAGATGACATGATTATATTTAGAAAACCCCATGGTCTCAGCCCAAAATCTCCTTACCTGATAAGACACTTCAGCAAAGTTTCAGGATACAAAAAATGTGCAAAAATCACAAGCATTCTTATACACAAGTAACAGACAAGCAGAGAGCCAAATCAGGAATGAACTTCCATTCACAATTGCTTCAAAGAGAATAAAATACCTAGGAATCCAACTTACAAGGGATGTAAAGGACCTCTTCAAGGAGAACTACAAACCACTGCTCAGAGAAATAAAGAGGACACAAACAAATGGAAGAACATACCATGCTCATGGATAGGAAGAATCAATACTGTGAAAATGGCCATACTGCCCAGGTTATTTATATTCAATGCCATCCCCATCAAGCTACCAATGAGTTTCTTCACAGAATTGGAAAAACTGCTTTAAAGTCCATATGGAACCAAAAAAGAGCCCGCATTGCCAAGACAATCCTAAGTCATAAGAACAAAGCTGGAGGCATCACGCTACCTGACTTCAAAGTATACTACAAGGCTACAGTAACCAAAACAGCGTGGTACTGGTACCAAAACAGAGATATAGACCAATGGAACAGAACAGAGTCCTCAGAAATAATACCACAAATCTACAGCCATCTGATCTTTGACAAACCTGAGAGAAACAAGAAATGGGGAAGGATTCCCTATTTAATAAATGGTGCTGGGAAAATTGGCTAGCCATAAGTAGAAAGCTGAAACTGGATCCTTTCCTTACTCCTTATACGAAATTAATTCAGATGGATTAGAGACTTATATGTTAGACCTAATACATAAAAACTCTAGAAGAAAACCTAGGTAGTACCATTCAGGACATAAGCATGGGCAAGGACTTCATGTCTAAAACAACAAAAGCAATGGCAGCAAAAGCCAAAATTGATAAATGGGATCTCATTAAACTAAAGAGCTTCTGCACAGCAAAAGAAACTACCATCAGAGTGAACAGGCAACCTACAGAATGGGAGAAAATTTTTGCAATCTACTCATCTGACAAAGGGCTAATATCCAGAACCTACAAAGAACTCAAACAAATGTACAAAAAAAACAAACAACCCCATCAAAAGTGGGCAAAGATATGAACAGACATTTCTCAAAAGAAGACATTCATACAGCCAACAGACACATGAAAAAATGCTCATCATCACTCACCATCAGAGAGATGCAAATCAAAACCACAATGAGATACCATCTCACACCAGTTAGAATGGCAATCATTCAAAAGTCAGGAAACAACAGGTGTTGGAGAGGATGTGGAGAAATAGGAACACTTGTACACTGTTGGTGGGATTGTAAACTAGTTCAACCGTTATGGAAAACAGTATGGCGATTCCTCAAGGTTCTAGAACTAGAAGTACCATATGACCCAGCCATCCCACTACTGAGTATATACCCAAAGGATTATAAATCATGCTGTTATAAAGACACATGCACACGTATGTTTATTGCGGCACTATTCACAATAGCAAAGACTTGGAATCAACCCAAATGTCCATCAGTGACAGACTGGATTAAGAAAATGTGGCACATATACATCATGGAATACTATGCAGCCATAAAAACTGATTAGTTTGTGTCCTTTGTAGGGACATGGATGCAGCTGGAAACCATCATTCTTAGCAAACTATCACAAGAAGAGAAAATCAAACACTGCATGTTCTCACTCATAGGTGGGAACTGAACAATGAGATCTCTTGGACTCGGGAAGGGGAACATCACACACTGGGGCCTATCACGGGGAGCGGGGAGGGGAAGGGATTGCATTGGGAGTTATGCCTGATGTAAATTATGTGTTGATGGGTGCTGATGAGTTGTTGGGTGCAGCACACCAACATGGCACAAGTATACGTATATAACAAACCTGCACGTTATGCACATGTACCCTAGAACTTAAAGTATAATAATAAAAAAAATAAATAAAAAAAGATATATTATTACAAAAAAAGTTTTCCTCCTCTATTTTAGATAATGTTTTGCTTCTCTGAATTAAAGCAGCATTCACCTTTTTATTGAAAAATTCCATCTTTTAAAACTAACATTAAAAGGTTAAACTTTTTCAACAGCAACAACTGGGTGATGTGATATAGTTGTACAATGACAATTGAAGCGAGAGAAAAGTGGCCAAAAATAAATATTACATTCTGTGGGGGCAAACGAAGGACTTATTTTATAAAAACATATTTGTCAAAAATATAGAGAGACCCTGAATAAAGAGAGCAAACAAAAACTGTAGAGTGTATTAGAGATTGGAACTATATTGACAGTACTTTATTTCTACAATAGTTCAAACAACTTATTTCAGACATAGTAGAGATAGTCGAAAAACAGAAACATTTACTAACATAACATTTTAAGAAATTTATTTTTTCTTAAAAAACTGTTCAGGTTGAGTGCAGTGGCTCATGCCTGTAATCCCAACATTTTGGGAGGCCGAGGAGGGTGGATCACCTGAGGTCAGGAGTTTGAAACCAGCCTGGTCAACATGGTGAAACTCCATCTCTACTAAAAATATGAAAACATTAGCTGGGTGTGGTGGCATATGCCTGTAATCCCAGCTACTTGGGAGACTGAGGCAGGAGAATTGTTTGAACCTGGGAGGCAGAGGTTGCAGTAAGGTGAGATTGCACCATTGCACTCCAGCCTGGACAGCAAGAGTGAAACTCCATCTCAAAACAAACAAACAAACAAACAAAAAAATTGTTCAAAGTCAATCTAAGGAGATTATTAACAAAGTTAAAGAGGTTAATGTAATAATAGTAAACATAAAATAAAACTAAATATTAAGTTATCTGATTAAAATAATGTAATGTGCTTTTCACATATTTAGAAATTTCCAGGAAGGGGTATGTGTAGTGCCTTTATATGGCAAGTCTTCTTATATTTATTTCATACTCTTTCCAAAGACTAGTCAGTTGATGTACAATCATTAATGACAATTAACAGATAAATAACAAATTTATACCTACAGATTGCATGTACTTCTCAAAATCTACTCCTATATATTCAAGTGACTAGTAGAGATCACTGCTTCAATATCTGAAAGTCATACCAAACTCAACCCATTCATCATAAAACTGGACCATTTCTACTATTTCACATCTTTGTATTAAGATACCACTTTGTCCTGTTACATAAGTCAGTAATGCATCATCCTTGATATCTCTCACTTTAATCCAAGTATCTACATTATAACATATCCACTGTCAATTATCTATATTCAAATAAAAGTCATTCCTTTCATGTGCACAATAAGCCTCATTCACTCTAGCTTGTACATGGCAAATATACTGGGTTTTGTTGGTATTCTTTTGTTGTTGTTGTTGTTTTTGTTTTGTTCTTTTCACAATTCTTATTAGCATGCCATATCAGCGGAACCCATCCCCAATATTTCAACATAGGTTCTTTCTATTTTCCATAAGTGTCAGCCAGTCTGAGAAATAAAGAGAAAGAGTACAAAGAGAGGAATTTTACAGCTGGGCTGCCAGGGGTGGCATCACATATCGGTAGGTCCATGATGCCCACCTGAGTCGCAAAACCATCAGGGTTTTATTCAGGACTTCAAAAGGGGAGGGGGTGTACCAACAGAGAGTAGGTCGCAAAGATCACATGCTTCAAAGGGCAAAAAGGAGAACAAAGATCACATGCTTCTGAGGCCAATAAAGATCACAAGGCAAAGGGCAAAGCAAGGATCACAAGTCAAAGGGTGAAATCAAAAACTCCTGATAAGGGTCTATATTCAGCTGTGCACATATTGTGTTGATAAACATGTTAAACAGCAGAAAACAGGGTTCAAGAGCAGAGAATCCGTCTGACCTCAAATTTACCAGGGAGAGGTTTTTTCCCCACCTTAATAAGCCTGAGGGTACTGCAGGAGACCAAGGTGTATTTCAATACTTATCTCAACCACATAAGACAGACACTCCCAGAGAGGTCGTTTATAGACCTCCCCCAAGGAATGCAATTCTTTTCCTAGGGTTTTAATATTCCTTTCTAGGAAAAGAATTTAGTGATAGCTCTCCTACTTGCACATCCATTTATAGGTTCTCTGCAAGAAGAAAACGATGGCTCTTTTTGCCCAACCCCGCGTGCCGTCAGACCTTATGGTTGTCTTCCCTTGTTCCCTAAAATCGCTGTTATTCTGTTTTTATCAAGGTGCACTGATTTAATATTGTTAAAACACACATGTTTTACAATCAATTTGTACAGTTAACCCAATCATCACAGTGGACCTGACGTGACATACAACCTCAGCTTATGAAGATACCAGGATTAAGAGATTAAAGTAAGATGACAGGCATAAGAAATTATAAGAGTATTATTAAAGAGTGATAAATGTTCATGAAATCTTCACAATTTATGCTCCTCTGCTCCGGCTCCAGCCTGTCCCTCTGTTCAGGGTCACTGACTTCCCGCAACAATGGCAGGTGATTTTATTTTTCTACTTTTAAACAATCAAACAAACCTCAATGTCATTTATAGGTACTGCTTGTTACATAAATCCTCTCATAGTAGAATTCCTTGAAAGAGTTGTCTATTTTTGAAGAGCTCAGTTTCTTTTCTCCCTTTCTCTCCTGAACCCATTTCCTTGAAGCGATTTCATCTCTCCATTTCCCTGCAACTGCTCTGTCAATGTCCTTATGCCTCCACATTGCTAAGTCCAGTGGCCATTTCCCAGGCTTCATTTTACTCATGATCAGCATTTGAAAGAGATGATCACATATTCTTCTGCTTGAAACACACTCCTCACTTGGTTTTCATGCCAGTCACCTCTTTCGTTTTTTGTCCTATCTCTTTAACCACTAATTCTCAGTGTTCTTCACCGAATTCTCCTTTTGGTATGATTGTTAACATTGCACTGGGCTCAACTCTTTTTTTATTATTTTTAAAAGTCTGTATACAAACTTACCATGAAGATTCTATCCAGTTCCATGTTTTTTAATATCATGAATATGCTGATGACCTCCAAAGTTGTATCTCTAAACTAGCTCTCTTCTCTGAACTCCAGATTCAAGCATGCAATGGTTATTATGTTATCTTTATGTGGATAGCTTATAAACACAGCAACCTAGCTCAGAAAAGTCCTCCCAACTCGACTGAACATAGTGATTCTCTTAATTATATGCTTTCATACAATCATGTCCTTTGTCTTATATATAAATGTATATTTTGCTATTCTTACCTATTAGACTCTTATCTACTAAACAGTGTGGATATATCTGATAATTATTTTAATATATAATATAAATACATAGAACAATAGCCATCACATAGGATGCACTAAATAATTATTTGTAAAATGATGTAGTAAATGAATTAATAATTTATTTAGAAAAATAATAAGATTCCCTTTATATTTCAGAATAAAATGTTAATAAAAATTTAGAACAATTATTTACTATTTTGAGGATAAATTACAATTAAATGCAAAGTTGAATAATGGGTTGTTTAATTTTGTGTTGATACATTTTCTAGAATTCAATTTGTGGTATGCATTAGAAACATGTTTACTAATATATAACTATTTTACATGCATAATACGTAGATAAGTAAAAAATAGATGGTAAAATTATGTTATAATTAAATTTTAAAACCATACATATTTCAAAATAAATTGAAATCTAGTGCTATTAAACAATTTTCCAAGATTATATAAAGAATTTATGACAAAACAGAGACTAGAACCCAGGTGATTTCTTTCTAAATTGAACAATTTATTAAGAAGTGACACCTAATGGTTTTGGAAAATAATCCCACAGTAAAATGTTATTTAAAAAAAGATAGCAAGAATAAAAACAAACAATAGTAATTTGAAAAATACTAAGAAATTTTAATGAGAAGTATCTCCACTAAAGATACTGGCAGAAACCTTTATCTCCCTATACTAATGTTCCTTCACCCCTTCCATCTTAGTAACAATAACCCTGTACTTCAGAATGTAGTAATGTGCCAGGTTAATAGAATATACATCTCTGTCTCTCTTGTCATGAGATATGAAATTGTGACTAATTCTTACTAATTTGATACAAGCAAAAATTGTTCAATAAGTTTCATGGTATGTTTGCACGGCTACAACAAAATACCTGAGACTGGGTAATTTACAAAGAACAGAAATTTAATTCTCACAGTATTGGGAAGGTCAACATTAAAGAGCCAGCATCTTGTTAGGGCCTTCTTGTTGTATGCTCCAGAGGGGAGGAACATTGTGTCCTTATATGATAGATAACAGTCTAATAGGCAAGAATAGAAAAAAATATATACATATAGGACAAAGAACATAATCACACGAAAGCATATAATTAAGAGAACTATCATGTTCAGTCGAATTGGAAGGACTTTTCTGAGCTAGGTTAATGTGTCTAAAAGTTATCCACATAAAGATAACATAATAACCACTGCATGCATGAATCTGGAGTTCAGAGGAGAGAGCTGGTTTAGAGATACAACTTTGGAGATCATCAGCATATTGATGATATTAAAAGCCATGAAACTGGATAGAATCACCTATGAAGTTTGTATACAGACTTTTAAAAATAAAAAAAAAACAAGTTGAACCCAGTGCAACATTAACAGTCATGCCAAAAGGAGGATTCAGAGAAGAACACTGAAAATTAGTGGTTAAAGAGGAGAAAAACAAAAGAGGTGTCTGGCATGAAAACCAAGTGAAGAGAGCATTTTGTGTGGAAGAGTGTGTGATCATGCCTTTCAAACGTGCCTGATGATGACTGAAATAAGCCTGGGAAATGGCCATTGGACTTAGCAACATGGAGGGCCATAAGGACATTAACAGAGCAGCTGCAGAGAAATGGAAACAGAGACAAAATACCTTCAATGAAATGGGTTCAGGAGAGAAAGGGAGAAAAGAAATTGAGCTCTTCACAAATAGACAACTCTTTCAAGGAATTTTACCATGAGAGGATTTGGGTAATAAGCAGTACCTAGAAATGACATTGAAGTTTGCTTGATTGTTTAAAAGTAGAAAAATAAAATCAACTGCCATGCTAATAACAATTGTGAAAAGAACAAAACAACAATGACAACAACAAAAACAACAAAACCCAATATATTTGCTATTTGCAAACTAGAGTGAATGAGGCTTATTGTCCACATGAAAGGAATGGCTTTTATTTGAATATAGATTATTGACAGTGGATGTGTTATAATGTGGATACTTGGATTAAAGCGAGAGATATCAAGGATGATGCATTACTGATTTATGTAAGAGGACAAAGCTGTATCTTTGTTCTTATTGTATCCTTCTTGTATCCTCCAAAGTGGGGGAACACCACCTTCTTACATGATAGAAAAGAAGAAAAGTTAGCCAACAGCTGTTTGAATCCTTTTCAAAGAAAGTTTTAATCCCATTAAAGGGGGAACAGCTGTCATGATCTAATCACCTCTTAAAATCCTCACTCCTAATATCATCATATTGACTACATCTGAGTTTTAGAGGAGACACATTCAAACCATAGCAATGGGACTTCTAGAAATACTGTTTAAGGAAACATGCTGTTTACCGTCACTTTTCATGTTTCTTCCTTCCTGCTTCTTCAAATGTAGTGGTAATGATACATGTTCCACAGTTATGTAAGGCCTTGGAACAACTTTGAAACTGAAAGCCATTTGCTGAGGTAGGCAGGGTGGAAGAACGGTTGAAACAAATATTCTTAATGACTTTGTAGAGCCATCCTTCCTGCCCTGGACTGCCAAACTTGGAGATTATTTTATATAAGAACTAAAGTTTCATATTATTCATTCTAATTGATGTAGACATTTCTAAAATCATACAAATGAATAAGTGACAGATATCTGCTGTGATGACTAATATTGAATGTCAACTTGATAGCATTGAAGGAGGCAAAGTATAGTTCCAGGGTGTGTCTGTGAGGGTGTTGCCAAAGGAGATTAACATCTGAGTCAGTGGACTGGTAGAGGCTGACCCACTCTTAATCTGGGTGCTCACTATCTAATTAGCTGCCAGTGTGGTTAAGATAAAGGGGGTAGGAGAACTTGGAAGGACTAGACTGGCTGAGTCTTCCAGCCTTCATCTTTCTCCTGAGCTGGATCCTTCCTGCCCTCAAATATTAGACTGCAACTTCTTCTTCATCTTTTGGACTCTTGACCTTACACCAGTGGTTTGCCATGGGCTCTCAGGCCTTCAGCCACAGACTGCACAGTCTGCACTGTCAGCTTCCCTACTTTTGAGGTTCTGGGACTCTAACTGGCTTCCTTGCTCCTCAGGTTGCAGGTGGCATATTGTAGGACTTCACCTTGTGATCACATGAGTCAATACTCCTTAGTAAACTCCCCTTCATATATACACCTATCCTGTTAGTCCTGTCCCTATAGAGAATCCTAACTAATATATCTGTTGTAAAGAAAAAACTTGATGAAAATGAATATTTTAGGGGATTAAGGATATTTATTAGTTTTTCTTTTTGATTTTACATTTATTTTAGCTCCTCACATGTGGAATTACATCATTTGTGTAGAAGACCTTAACAAAAGAAGGTATGCAATTTTCTGTTTCCCAGAGAATGGTCTTTATGTTTGTATTCTAAATATCTGGTGAATCTTACTTTAGCACTTTTTGATAAGAATGGAAAAATTACTATAAAAAACATAAATGGACATAATAACATTTCAAATATTAATTTATTACACTTATATTCCATGGTTAGCATACTCCTGATTTGCTCATTTTCTCTTTATAAGCAGATATCATTGTTTCCTTACTTTTATGTTGATTCCTTATTCCTCAACTTCTAGTCTTGGAAGACAGCATAATTATCACCATGATGAGCTACCCGCAAACATTTATTTGTTTTATTTTAACAAAATTCTCCATGATCAAACAACGGTACTCCCCTACTGTGTCTTCACATAAACAATCCGGATAACAGTGTGAGTGAAAACACAGAATTCTACACCAGATGGAAAAAAACATAAACAACTTGAATAGAAATAAAAACATTGAAAATTAATACACAAAAAGCAGAAAAAAATTACTTTCCAATTAGTATTTGAATGACAAAACTTACTTTTCGATTACTGAATATATAACTTCCTGTAGATAACAAGAAACACAATTTTCTATGCATTTGTTGCTAATATGAGAGTGAAAAATCAATCTAAATTTAGTTTTTCTGTCTCATTTGTGATCCTAAAAATGGTGTAGTAAGTTCAGATAGTCAAGAAAATAATAAACAGGTATATTTACTTTCATTATATAAACATGTATCCATAAAGTGTAAGGCATCAATATTAATATAGTAAACAAAGTTCATAATATTTTCAGTCCAGTCAAATTTTAGACTAGTGGACAGTTAAGTTTGGGTAGTAGGTGTCAAATGTAGTTTGCAAAGAGTGTTTTGAAAAGAAAAAACATGAATATGATTTAAAACAACTAGACAAATGAAGTCTTCTCTATTCATCTTTCATTCAACAAATATTGTTTGAATTCCTACAACATACCAAATGATATTTCAGGTCCTGGGGAATGAATCAAGGAACAAGACACCACTTTGTTCTTAAGTCACTTGTATAATAGTTATTGCCTATGGTAATGAAAGCTAAGACTGAACACAAGACTGAAATGATGACAACACCATGTATTATACCTTACGAGATGCTAGAACTGAGAGAACAGCCACAGAAAATGAGATGAGAGGGAGATAAAAATTCAAACACAGACATAGTGGGATTAATAAATACCAGGAGGCAGATCAGGGAATTCAAGTGATTCTTACAGGAATGGAGAACATAGTGATTGCACTGAATTTATTAGAATTTCAAAAGTTAAGATAACATGAGATGACATTTAAAGGTAATAATGTAACATCGATAGACTTTTGTATAGAACAAGTGACTCTAACATTTCTTTCAATAGGCTCTACAAATGACATATTTGCTAATTTTTATATACATTTTATGATACATTTCTCACAATTCCATGTGACTTTAAGTACTCGCAAAGGAAGTTAAAATTTTTAAGTGCCAGAAACATGAGAAAAAAACTCAATAATTTGGACTTTAAAATTACTACTACAAATAACTAACTCATACTGATTTAATGCTTACAGTATGCCAAGTTCTAAGTGAAGTGCTCTCTAAATTATGAGCTCGTTCTCTTCTCACTACACTCTTATGTAGTCATTATGATAATTGCCCTCACCTACACATAAAATAGGCTTAAAGAAATTAAGTAAAATATCTAAAGTTATATTACTGGAACGTGAGAGACCTGAGTTCTAAGATAGGTGCTGGTATGTCACCACTATAACGGATTGTTTTTCCCCATTCTAGAGGATTAAGATAGTTATAAGGGGAAGAATACTCCAGGGAGATTCATTTGTGGGATAATGAAAATCTGCATCAGTGAACCAAAACATTATAAAATTAATAATTTAATATTTATCTCATCTCTGTAAATAAATATTTTTGCATTCTGCAACTTGACAGAATCAACTTTTGCTGAAAATAGAGAGTAAGATTTGGATGAGTGAAACTTTAATATTCATAGTCTACATAAAATAGACTTTTTAGTCACCCACTGTGGTAGCAAACTTTGGAACTTATTGTATATTTCAAAATAGCTAGAAAAGAAGATTTGAAATGTTCCCAACAAAAAGAAATAATAAATGTTTGAGGTGGTGTATAGTCTAGTTAGCCTGATTTGATTATTATACATTGTATGCATGTATTAAAATATCACCTGTACCCCGTAAATGTGTACAATTATTTTGTATCAATAAAAGTTTTAAAAACAGGCTTTTTGAGGCCCTAGAAGAATACTACAAAGACATAGGATATTATTCCCAGAGACTACTGATATTGTACCAAAGAAACTGAGATCCAACAATAATAGAAGTAATGGAAGTGTTATTCCAGAAACCCTAACATTCTGTTAAAAATAAAACACCAGACCATTTGTACATTTATTTTTTATTTTTTGACAATTGTCTATTTATGTCCTTAGCCCACTTTTTGATGGAATTGTTTGTTTTTTACTTGCTGATTTGTTTGAGTTACTTGCAGATTCTGGTTAATAGTCCTTCATCACATACATAGACTGAAAAGATTTTCTCCCACTATGTGGGTTGTCAGTTAACTCTGCTGATTATTTATTTTGCTGTGCAGAAGCTTTTGAGTTTAAGTAAGTCCCATCTATTTATCTTTGTTTTTGTTGCATTTGCTTTTGAGTTATTGGTCATGAAGTCTTTGTTTAAGCCAATGTCTAGATATTTATCTTCTAGAATTTTTATGGTTTCAGGTCTTAGATGTAAGTCCTTGATCAATCTTGAGTTGATTTTTGCATAAGGTAAGAGTTGAGGATCCAATTTCATTCTTCTACATGTGGGTTGACAATTATCTTAACACCATTTGTGGAATAGGGTGTCCTTTCCCCACTTTTTGTTTTTGTTTGCTTTGTCAAAGATCAGTAAGTATTTGGGTTTATTTCTGGGTTCTGTATTCCATTACTCAGTACCATGCTGTTTTGGTGACTGTGGCCTTATAGTACCGTTTGAATGTAAACTAAAGAACTAAAAGTAGAACTACCATTTGACCCAGCAATCCTACTACTGGGTATCTACCCACAGGAAAAGTAGTCATTAAACAAAAAAAAAATACTTACACGCACATGTTTATAGCAGCACAATTTACAGTTGCACAAATATGGATACCCATTAATCAATGAGTGGATAAAGAAATGGTGGTATAGGTATATACCACGGAATACTCTTATCCACAAAATAGAATAAAATAATGGCATTTGCAGCAACCTGGATGAAACTGAAGACGATTATTTTAAGTGAAGTAACTCAGGAATGGAAAACCAAACATCATATGCTCTCATTCATAAGTGGGAACTAAGTTATGGGGATACAAAGGAGTAAAAATGATATAATGGAATTTTGGGGTCTCAGGGGAAAACATGGGAAGAGGATAAGGAATAAAATATTTTATATTGAGTATAGTGTACACTGCTTAGGTGACGGATACACTAAAATCTCAGAAATCACCACTAAAAAACTTATTCATGTAACCAAACACCACCTGTTTCCCCAAAACCTATTAAAATTAAAAAATAAATAAATAAAACACCTGAAATAAAGTTTTAGATATGGCCTGCAATTTAAATCATATAAAAGTAGGTGTTCTGAATGCATATATTGACTTGTAACTGAACTACTTCTTATATTGTCAGTACTTGGTAATATGTTCTAGAGTGAATAGCATTTTTTTAATGGTTAATTAAAAAATGGTTCATGGTTTCCCTTCACAACCAGGTGATAGGATGGTTGTTCCATTTGTTTAAATATAAAATAATTTACACTTATTTAGTAAATATTATCATTAAGAGTTAATATTTCTGTTTCAACAAAAAATAGAATTTTACATTAAATTTATAATACTTATTTTTCTGTTTAAAAGCAATAAATAAGTTACAAAAATAATATAAAAAATAAGGAAAATAATTATATCAATCATAAGACCACCATTTAATGAAAATCCTTACTAGCTGTTGATGTCCTTCTATAATGTATTTGCATGCATATATATTTGTATTTATATAAATGTATTTATCTTTCAGTCTAAAATGAATTTTATATTCACTTTAGGTTTTAGACTAAAATGGGATAATTCTTGTATGGCTACAAGAATTGGCTTAAAGGAGAAGGTAAGCTGTATTTTAGCTTCAGTTTCCCTAAGTACCTTTAGTAATTATCAAGTATATTTCTGAGTACTGGCTTAAAAGTTATATGTTATAAGTGGAAATTTCAGTTAATGCTCCTTTTAACGGTTTGAATTAATGTTTTCATTCCATTTTGTTAGCCATACAATTTTTTCAATCCTTCTAGTGAATAAAATGTATGAATTTTGTGTGACACTATCAGAAGCCATTTAACACCAAGGTTTCTTAAGATATTTGCACAGTAGCAAGTTCTCACAAGATATAAAATCTGAGATTGGTGTTAATTGCCCACATTCCAGTAATCTTCAGGTCATGAACCTAATGTCAATATTTGAAAAGCATATAAAAATTCTATGCAGTGTTGAGGCAGATAGGGCATTGTTTTGTTCATAAGCTGCAAAACTGTTTTGATAGAGGTGATAAATATCTGTATATACATTTATATCAACAAAGTATTTTTATGGTATTGTTTTGCTGGCAAGAAACTAAAGTTTGAAGAATTGCATGGCAAAACAATTATAAAACTACTGAGTTATATTAAATAATTAATCATATCACAAATATTCAATTGACAAAGAATCCTGCAAAAGTCTAATTTTAGGGTCTGGGTGTTTTGGGGTTTTATTTTTTCCCAGCTTTATTCATGTATAATTTAAAAATGAAAATTATGTGTATTAAAGGTGTACAACTTGATGATTTGATATATAGATACATTGTAAAAGGATTACTACAGTCAAGCTAATTAATATATTCATAACCTGGCAGTAACCTGCATGTTTGTGTATTTGTGTGTGTGATGAGAATACTTAAGATCTACTTTCTAAGTAAATTTGAAGTAAACAATATGGTATTATTAGTTATAGTTACCATGATGTACATTATACATCTTATAAATGAAAGTTTGTGTGCTTTGACCAACACCTCCCCATCCCTACTCCCCAATACCCTTGCAACCACCTTTCTAACCTCTGGTACTATGTATGAGTTCAACTTTTTTAGATTTCACATATAAGTGAGATCATGTGATATTTGTCTTTTTGTACCTGGCTTATTTCACTTAACATAATGTCCTCTTGATTCATCCCTGTTGTCACAAATGGCAGGAATTTTTTACGGTCAAATAAAAATATTTATTATTGTGTGTATATGTATAAACACAATATCCATACACATATATCACAAAATAAAGACCTAAATATAAGATCGTAAATTTCAAATCTCTTATAACAAAACATAAGGGAAAAGTTCCTTGGCACTGGTTTTAGCAATGATTTTTTTTTTCTTTAATATAATCTCAAAAGCACCAGAAACAAAGGCAAAAATAAACTTATAGGACAAAAGTAAACTTACAGGACTATATCAAACTGAAAAGCTTTTGCACAGGATATAAAATAATCAACAAAATGAAAAAGATAATTTAGAGAATGGGAGGAAATATTTGTAAACCATTTATCTGATAAGGTGTTACATCCAAAATATAAGAGAAATTCATACAACTCTATAGCAAAATCCAAATGACCCGACTAAAACATAGGCAAAGGACCTGAACAGACATTTTTCCAAAGAGCTTTCCTTAAGTACTGTGCGCTAATTTTTTCATATGCTTTCACTCATCTATGTTTTATCTTCCTCTGTCTTTGTCCCTAAAGAGATCACATAATAAATATCTAATTGGTAGAGAATACATGATTATTGTTAGCTATAGAACACATATCTTTATTTTTTGATAAAGTACTCCTGTATTTGTATTTCCACAGCCACACTTTGTTCAAAGCTTTATGTAAAACACTTTTATTTACCTGATCTTTCAAAGTATCCCATCTTTGTCTTTATAACTGTGCTACTTAAGTCCCAGACTCTTTCTCTATTCAAGATATGAGGCTGTTTCTTTCATTTTTTACAATTATTTACAATTACCATTTAACTTATTTTAAACATTTTTTCTATATTCACCAAATGAAATGTTTCCTGTTTAATATTTTTCAAATTTGAGAAATGGTGAGTGCACTTGGAAAATAAATTTTACTAAATGTGTTTTTCAACTTCGTAGAAAGGTGCTGCCTTGACTGTGAGTAGTTATCAAAAATATCCTTTAAAATTAAATGACTTTTACTCTCTTTTTGTCCTTAGTCACATCTGAATACCTGGAAAAAACATCTGTTGTTCTTTGAAGTATCTGTATTATTTAACTTAAAAGCTTACTTGAAACATTTATTTGCATAGAAATAAAGGAGTATATTTATAAGTAACTACAGATGGTATTTGATGAACTTAAAGGAAGCTAAAATTTGCTTCCTCATAGTACATCTAAAAGTTACAAAGCCATGCATAGGAAGAGGATTAGTAAGATATAATGTCATTTTTCATTTGGTTTATTCAAATTCATGTTTTGGTTTCTCTAAATAAAAGCTTGAATCATTGCTTGATATAGTTTGGATGTGTATCCCTGTGCAAATCTCATGTTGAAATGTAATCCCCAATGTTGGCAGTGGAGCCTGGTGGAAGGCGATTGCATCAAGGGAAAGAATTTCTTATGAATGATATACTACTATAACCTTGGTGCTGCCCTCCAGGTAGTGAGTGAATTCTTAGGAGATCTGGTTGATTAAAAGTGTGTAGCTCCTCCTGCTGTCCTGCAACGACTCAAACAATGACTCAATTTCCTTTATGTTCAGCAAATAAGAGTGGTAGTTACTAATAAATACGCTCGTTTACTCTTTATTTCGCTCTCTTGCTTCTGATTCTACCACAGGACATGCTTGCTCCCCTTCATCTTCCACCATTATCATAAGCTTCCTGAGGCCTCCCTGGAATCCGAGCAGATGTTGGCACCATGCTTCCTGTAAAGCCTGCAGAACTGCAAGCCAAGTAATTTTTTTTTATTTTTATTTTTTTATAAATTATCTAGTCTCGGGTATTCCTTTATAGAAATAAATAAATGCAAAATGCAATCCTATAAATGCAAAAATGGCCTAATACATTGCTCTTAAAAAACAAGAGCTATAGCTTTACTAGATTGTTAACTCAAGTTTTTTTCACCCAGATGTCCCTGCTTCATTTTCTCATGAAGATGGAGTTGAAACTTTATTATTATTTTGGCTTCTTTCAAACTACCTTAAGAAGACTAAAAAATTCTAATAATTTAAAGGATACCACATTGACAACAGACAAGCCAATTGCAATGGAGTATGAAGGAAGGAGACACCCTAGTGTTAAAAAATGAGAAAAGGGAAATAGTTGATTGTTGGGAATGACAGGATTTTTTTTTTTTTTTTTTTTTTTCTATTCTTGGTTCTAGCAAAGAGCCCTAGTCCTGGTACATTCCTTTATTAAAATGTTTATATTTGAGTTCTTACTAAAAATAGCTCAGCCCTATTTTTCTCATATGAATAATAATGAAGATATTTCCAAAATATGTCCACCTAATACAATTTTCAAAATAAAACCAGTCCCATTCATGAAAATGATTACATAATTAACAAATTCAGACTATAATTATTGTAGATTTTTCTATAGTACTGTGAATAGTTTCTACCCTCACTGTCCAGAGAAGATGTCTATACAATTATCTGAAATACCACAGAGACATTAAAGTTGATTAATTAAGAAGTCACATGTATTTCTTTAACACTGTTTTATTAGCTCTTATTTACCACACAGCACTTCTTAAGACAAAGGAGTTTTCTTCCCTACCTTCTGGGAATTCATTAAAAATACTTTATTCATTTTTTGACCTTGTATATTTGGTGATTAGTATGTTACCCAGCATAAAATGGATGTGGATGCTTTTATGTTATGAACAAAAAAACATGTTTTTTTCTTTAAATAAGGGGTAAGCAGATTTCTTATATGTCAAAATGGAAAGTGAATAAAACCATGGAAGATAGAAATCAGATTATATCTCAGGTTGAATATTTCAGTGGCCAAACTTATGCGAGTATGCAAAAACCACAGGCTCATAAAAGGAATCTACTACAACCAAAATCTCAATTTTTTTTCAATAGAAAAACAAGGTTTCAATAAAATGTGTTTTCAAATAAATTATTGAGTAACAACTGTGGAATTTTTATTTGACAAAACATATTTTATGTCTGATAGAAGTAAAATGAAGCTACTAATCCAATGCACTTAAACATTTATCAATAACAAAAGAATCAACATACATGGTACCAAAATGTAGTAAAATGAAAAACATTTTATGCAGAAGCATAATGTGCATCTATATGAAAATGTGTAGTATAAGTAACTATACTCATTAATACCAAGTTTAGGTTCATCTAAGGTCCCTCAAGTATTATCTAGGTAAAAGGCATTCAAGTCATAAGATATACTTAGATGATGATAAACAAATCCATTATGGTGTTCAATAGTAAAGTGAGAACAGATGCTGGAGGTGAAAATGGGCATTTAAAAAACAAACAGAAAAAATGGGTATTTATAAGCAATTGACTATTGGAAGATAGTAGGCAGTTGTAAGAACTATTTAGAATATTATGTGAGTGACTGGGACGCTATCTATGTTACTCAAAAAGGGAAATAGGCAAGGACAAACACAGCAGAAAACCTGCAGAAACTTCAATTAATCAGTTTTAGACCTATTTAAATAAATGTGTGGAAATGGCAGTGAATATCCTTCTGCAATGCAATTAGGCAATTATAAATTTGTATCTGTTCAGGAATGATATCAATCCTGGATTTTATTGTCATTGGCATAATGGTGTTTCTAGAACATACACACTGAGCAAAAGTTTAGAAAATAACCTAGCAAGAGTTTTGGAAATCACATATAGGAATGTGACAAATAAAGTCCATATAGAGAACAATCATCATCATAGCAGTAAAAAAATCAAAGAATCTGCAATACTTTACAGCATCACAGAAACATAGGCAGATGGAATTTTAAGACTGACCAGAGAGCAAAATGTACCATTCTTAAATTAGATGTAGAGGCTACAGAAAATCTTTGGTTTGGCAATAAGCAGAAAAAAAAAAAAAGTAGTGATTTATGAAATGAAATGGGGGGTGAAGAATCATAAGTTTTGAAGTTTGTTTTTATTTTATTTTTTGTAAGTTTGCAAGGGAGGTTGAGGCCATTATTGACTAAAAATCAGAGAGGAGAAGAATTTCACCAAAAGAATGACTAAACACGATTGCTAGTGAAATAAACAAGTGGAAAATGAAAAACTGAAGACACAAGAGAATGCGATAGGCAGGAACATATGTGATGAAATGCTAAAGTGGTAATTACTAAATATAATAATTTGGTACTAGAAAGAAGAGTACAAATTAACTAGACCTGCAACATCCCTAGAGCTATGCTTTATTGAAAATTGCATTAGCTTTGTAACCTTTGGCAAATTATTTAATGACTTGGGATCTATTTCTTCATCTGTGAAATGTGGGTAATAAACACACATGACTCATCTACAGAGCACTGCGTGAAAATATAAAATAAAGGTGCTTCATCAGTTGAAAAATATTATAGAGAGGATCAATGTTTTTATTTCCCTGAAAAAGGATTTTGGAAACAGAAAATAAGGCTAGTAGCAAAAGTATTCCATCACTTTTATGATATAATGATTTACTGTGCCTAGGTTACTTAATAGGTTAAATTTGCATAGAAAACTTACTGCTTTTTCATTATTACTTGTCCAATTTACTGATAGCATACTCTATAATCTCCCATTAAAATAATTCTCAGTTGAGATATTTAATTTAAATTACACCTATGGATGCACTCTTGCCAACTCTAAAGCAAATTTCCCATGAATGTATCCAAAGTTATGAATTAAAGGAGTCTCTTAATTGGCCTTATACATTCATATGATACGACCAGTATTATGTAGCAATAAAAGTTGCAATAGCCCTTAGGACCCCCCGTCGTGACAAGCAGCCTACGGTAAGCAATAACGATTCAAGGATAACATTATGAATCAGATTTCTAAGTATATGCGCACAATGAGAAAGCAAAAGTATAGAACATATTTTTATTTGTACATGCTAAAATAGGTTCTGGTAATAAAAATGTCACCATATGATATTGCAGGGAATACTTCCACTCACTGCTCCTAGAGGGATTCATAACACTATAACTAGAAGTTTTCATTCTCTGAGGATTTCAAAATGCAAATTGATTTGTTCATTTTCCTGGTTTAGAGAAACATAATAGTTCATGCTGCCCCATGAGATTCTTCAGATTTCCTTGACTGAAGTCAAAATACTTATTAATACTTATGCGTAAATGCCTGCAGGGTCATACTAAAAGCACAAAAGCTCACTAAGATCCATTGAATAATTTTTAGAATCACCTGGAATTTTAAATATTCAAGATTAAATACTACAAAATATATTTTATTTTTGAAACCAACCAAAATTACCATTACATTTTAATTCCTATTTTTCAATGGTTCATAAAAACAAGATTCTAAAATTGCATCATAAAATCCTTACTTAAAAGTACTTGCACTAAAATTATACCCACTATTGAAGGTAATATTTGGAATACCATATTTAAGATACAGAAAGAAATATTTTATAGACGTAGGAAGACAATGAAAACCGTCTTTATCACAATCAAACTGAAAAGCTTTCAGCCAGAATAGTACTATCTAACAAATGTGTATTGTACACAGACTGCACGTCATGAACCAGACAGGGCTGCTGCAGTAACATATATATATATATATTAAAAAAAGAAAATACTTTTTCCCTTTTGGAAGGGAGTTTTGGAAGGGAATACTATAGGGAAGCTTGATAAGTTTTGTAAAGTTCATAAGTAGCTGTTGCTGTAAGAATAAATGCAGAGTCTGAAGATAGTTGAACAGGGGAGGATTTAGGTATGGGCAGATACCCGAAAGACTTCTTTGGAGGAAACACTTTTGCCTTACTAGATATTTTGTCAGGGCTTTGCCAGGGGACATATGCAAAGAAATGTAGGTGAGAGAGAACGTAGCACGATGAGGAAAGTACAGGTAGTGAAAAAAGGCTTGCCTAAAGATGGAGATAGTAGGAATGACAGGTGAATAAAAAACATGAATTCCTTCTGTAACATACTAAAAAGTGAGAGAGTTTTTCCACTGTATAGCGGAGGCCATTTTAATATTTAAGTGTAATTTCAAAGCAGTCTCCTAGAGAGATTATTCTGACACCAGTGCAGCTAAAAGCAGAGACAGGGAAGCCAAATCACGGGGAGGAAAACATCTCTCGAGAAACACGGAGATGAGAGGACTCAGGCATAAATGCCTACAGTGGAAAAGTGGTTTTCCTTTGTAATTCATCCCATGTGACAGAAAAAGAACAGAGAAATGTATGTGCACACTCTAGTTTCAGACTTGAGTAATGGGGTGGCTACTGTGAAAAATCACAAATGTAGGAGTACGGCAGCAGATGACCTCATGGGATAAGATGGACTATAATATAGAGAGTGGCTTAAGATATATTGAAATAAGGCATTGTCAGATAGTTAAAGATTTCAGTCTCCACCCAGTCCTTGAATAGCCCCAAATTTCAAGCATCGTAAGTATTTTCAAGGTTAAACAGGCTCATAGGAATTTAGGATGTATTCCATGTGGGAGTTTAGGGTAGAATCCATTACCACTGTTGTTAGAATGATGCTGGTTAAATTGTATAACTTTAATTCTATAAAGATAGGAACTTGCAATTGTTGTAGGGTCTTGAGAACTGCACTGTTACACAATTGAAGACAAATCTAGTTGCATCTTTACCTGGAAAATAAGAAGAGAAACCCACTGAGACAGAGCCAGCTAGCTGTCTCCTTCTGGCCACGTCTTCTATAATAATATACATTTTAGTAGAGTGTGTGACCATGTAGGCAAAACAAAAGTTCCCAGGTTCCACACAGATGTGCATGACCTTACAAATGGAATATGAGCAGAAATGATATATTTACTTTCCAGGTCACACCAAATAGAATGTGCACTTCCAAGTGGGAGGCAAAGAGGTAATTTGAAACACAAAATCTAAGCCACAATTTGATGATAAAAAGCAAAGGCCTAGACAGTCTTGGTCCTCAACAACATGGAGGTGCCAATCACAAACCGCTGATATGCAGAGTGTGAATATGAATGAAATACACTTCAAATTGATTAAGACATTTTTGGTTTCTCTTGCTATCCCAACACATGCATAGGAAATGTTCTGAGGTCAGTTTAAATATGTGCAGAAGATGCCTAATTATTATCCACTTAGAAATTGAAGACAACTATGACAAGCATGTTGAGTTAGCCTTTCACAAACAAGCACTTAATTTCTATCATTTTAAGAGAATAAATGAAGCTCAGATGTTTAGCAAAGCAGTTTGGGCATGAGCACAAGCCAAATAAAGTTTCCGTTATCTGAACTAAGATTAAGACAGTGTGCAGAAAAACAATGTAATTGCAGTCATATCCTATATTTAATCCTTATTATTTACTTGTGCTGTTGGTTTTGTGATGAGCTAAACCTAGGCTCTCCAAGATTGAAAAATAGTAATAAATATTAAATCAAAAATTGATAACTCATCAGACATTATATTTCAAAATAGGAGGTAATCTTTATGAGTAAAAATAAAAAATAAACATGATTATGCCATACCCAGTGAATATTTTTATTTTTATTTTTATTATTTTAAATTTTTTTGTGAGTGCCTAATAGGTGTATATATTTATGTATATTTATCAAAATATACATGAGATACTTTGATACAGGCATGTAACTTGAAATAAACACATCATGAAAATGGGGTATCCATCATCTCCAGCATTTATCCTTTGAGTTAAAATGAATCCAATTACATTATTTGAGTTATTTTAAAATATGCAATTATTATTGACTATAATCACCCTATTGTGCTATCAAATAGTAAATTTATTCATTCTCTCTATTTTTGGACCCATTAATGATCCCCACCTCCCCACAATCCCTCACTATCCTTTCCAGCCTCTAGTAACCATCCTTCTACTATGTCCATGAGTTCAATTGTTTTGATTTTTAGAATGCACAAATAACTGAGAACATGCCATGTTTGTCTGTCTGTGCCTGGCTTATTTCACTTCACATAATGATCTCCAGCTCTACTCATGTTGTTGCTAATGACAGGATTTCATTCTTTTTTTATGAATGAATAGTAGTCCATGGTGCATACGTACAAAATCTCTGACAAAAGATTAATAACCAGAATATATAAGGAGCTCAACAACTCTGTAGGAAAAAAATCTGATAATTCAATACAAAATGGGCAAAATATTTGAATAGACATTTCTCAACAGAAGATATATGAATGGTAAACAGGGATATAAAAAGGTGCTCAACATCATTCATCATCAGAAATGCAAATTAAAACTACAATGGGATATCATCTTACCCCAGTTAAAATGACTTACATTCAAAAGACAGGCAATAACAAATGCTGACAAGGATGTGGAGAAAAGGGAACCCTCGTACACTGCTGGTGAGAATGTAAATTAGTCCAACTACTGTGGAGAACAGTTTGGAGCTTCCTCAGAAAATGAAAAATTGAGCTACCATATAATCCAGCATTCTCACTGCTGGGTATATACACAAAAGAAAGGAAATCCAGTCTATCAAAGAGATATCTGGACTCCTATGTTTGTTGGAGACTGTTCATACTAGATAAGGTTTGGAAGCAACCTAAATGTCCATCAACAGAGGAATGGATAAAAACATTCAGTGAAGAAAATTTTTCTAATTTTATTACTTACAACATTTATAATAGCTAAGATACTCAAACCTTATAGAAGTTAAAAGCTAAAATTTACAAAAAGTGCCTTATTTCCACCTTAAAAAAATTTGAGGTAATATGGTATTATTTTAAATATGAGAAAACTAAATTTGAAAAAGTTTAATTTAATATATAATCCTATCATCATTGTGCTATTCTTCTTCACATTTACCATATTTAATGTATATTGATCATTTACTATATATCAGTAACTATGTGTTCTTTTCATATTTCACCTTATCTAATATTCATTGTTTTACAGGTGGAAAGGAATGTTTCAGTGGGGCCTGTGGTTACCAGTTCCATTTGCTATGAAATCCGTACTTAAACCCAGGACCGTTTGAAATAAAACTTTGTTCATTTAACCACTATTCTACATAACAAATATAGTTGTTCGTGAATAAAAGTTTAACAAATGGAAAAGATTCACTTAAAAATAATATTTGATTATTGGCCAGGCACAGTGGCTCACGCCTGTAATCCCAGAACTTTGGAAGGCCAAGGTGGGTGCATTACCTGAGGTCAGGAGTTTGAGACCAGCCTGGCTGACATGGTGAAACCCCGTCTCAACTAAAAATACAAAAATTAGCTGGGAGTGATGGCAGGCACCTGTAATCGCAGCTACTCAGGAAGCTGAGGTAGGAGAATCACTTGAACCCGGGAGGTGAAGTTTGCCGTGAGCCAAGACCATGCCACTGCACTCCAGCCTGGGTGACAGAGCAAAATTCCATCTCCAAATGATAATAATAATAATAATAATAATAATATTTGATCAAACATGTTTTACAGTATCATATCCGCAGTTATTAGCTATTAAGTATTAATTAGTAAAATGATCAGGGGAAGTCTCATTCATTATGGAAAATCAAGGATGGATAATTACAGACTGTTTTGGGATATCCATCAATAAGACAGTTGTTTGAGTGTCTGCACAAAATTCAGGTATTTATAGAGGTTAAGAGGGCCAAACGTATTCCCTTAACTTCTAAATAATCTCCCTCTGCAGCCCTAAATGCTAAATGAAAGTTCCAATATAATCTGTTAATACGATGTCATGGTAATTCCTGTGATTGAAATATTATCTGGAGAATATACTTTACACGAATTTTAGACATCAAAACTTTTCTCAAAATACTTTCAGTATTTTTTTTTTTTTTGCCTAGAAGAATCCTGAATAAACTAACATAGTAATGAGATTTGTATATTGTCAGATGATAAAAAGGAAGGTTCTAGACATGTCTAGTGTCATTTTTCAAAATCATCGAATGCTCCAGTTTCTCTGATGCATACGCTATCCCAAAGTAGTGTGTGATTCAGGTACGAGGCAGCTGAAATTGTTTCCTTTTATTTGCCATTATTCAACTAAGGATATTAAGAATTTCAATGCTCTTTCTATAGGTTACACACACACACACACATTATAATATGTGTTTGTGTTTGCCAGTAAATATATATTTTTATTGTTTTTTCAATGAAAAGTTGTATATCTTTTTAAGCTGCCATATTGTGCAATCTCTGCTTTGTGAACCGAAATAGAAATCTGTGTTCACAATCAATGTCGTCTTCAACCTTCTCTTTCCTGACAAGAGATAGTTTTCCTCAGCACTACCTCATTTGTGCTCTCCCCATCAGTGGGTTCTGCTGCCCCTGATTTCATCTGTGTGCCAGCAATATTACAAGATGCAATGACAGAAATGTATAGCCCATTCGTCTGCAGTATATTTTTCTGTTCAAAATCCAACAGGTCAGAGCATCTAAGTGTCAATTCCAAGATAAATATTCTCATAAAGTAGCCGGAGTTCCAACTTTATGCTTTATATTTCTACTGGTATTAGGAAGGGTGCATCATAGTGCTTAGTTCCAAAAATAGCTACAACATTGAAATAACTTTACAAATCATAGAGTCCATGTTTTTGAAACTCAAGATTATATTCACACTCATTTCCACAGCCATTCTTATGGTTTGTAGTTTCCAGATTCATTAATTTTTTAAAATCTTTATTATTTTCCTGTAAATAATGGCATATAGCCAGGTAAGATTATTATTATAAGAGTTTAGTCAACTTCCCATAGGTCAGAAGACAAAGTTATATTTCATGTAAATTTAATGTAGTGCTTTTGATGTTACCTATAGGAACAAGTGTAATGCTAGAAGTCAAAGAGTGGAAAACTAACCAAGACTCATCTTCTTGACTCATTAATTTTGCAATGCGGTTGTACTTGGATTGTTCATAAAGATGCCTAAGAGCAGTAGATACTCTTTCAAAAGCACAGGGCAGGGTTATTCATCTTTTATACTTTCTACCTAGAAAAAACATTGTATGAATATATTATATGTATTGCTGATAGTTTTTTTGCCTTTGATAGATCTATGAAACTAAGAGAAAATAGAAGGTTTGCTTCACATAATGATGATGTACTTTGCATCCAAAGAAACTTCATATCAAAAACCAATAGGTCAGTAAGAATGTTAAGATTAGTGAGGTTTCCAAATTCTATAGAATTATTATATAATAAAAAGTTAGAAAAATACAGTACACTCCATTCAAGAATAAGCTAATGTGATGTAAATAATGTCAAAATATGTATGTATAAATGAATAAAAGTAGTTACACACATAAAAATGGGTCTATATTCAAAATATACTCTAATCAAAAAAATTCTTTAAATATAAATATTTAAGAGTCTGAACTTTTCCTCATAGCTGGAATATGCCTTTAACCAACATTTATTAAACTTTTACATGGGGCCAATGTTGTGGCACACTGATAGTAAAAATAGTTAATAAAGTGCAATATCTGTCCTTCCAAATTTTGATACCAAACTGCATGAAGAACAGAAGATGCAGAGATCAAAGTATGCATGCTAAGGTCATGGAGGAGAAAGTGCTATGGAAACAAAAAGAAAAGAGGAAAAGCTTACAAAAAGATCCTTTATTTCCACTTATACCAGTCAAGATTTTGGGCTTGCTATTCATTCACTCTAGGCTGTCAAAATCTCCATAGGAATGTCATATAATACAAAGTTTGAATTTTCTGGTCTGCAGTTTTGGTGGCATCACAATCTTTAGTTCTCAGCATTTTTATTTACTAATTCAAATTATGATAACTGGTGTACATAGTTAAGTATTGAAAAGGCTCATGGGAATACTTAAAATGTGACACACCATAGGCAGCCATTAAGTCCATTAAACAATTATTGAATATCTAATCTATGTCTGAATGAAGGGATATTGAACCCATTAAAAACAGACTGAAGCTATGTGAAATGAATCCCACTTACAGATTCAAAATGACAGAGTGTTGTTTGGTGGCCAGATTCTTGATGTCACTCATCCTTAGAAACCTATGCATAGCCTGTTGAGCCACAGATCACAAACACTTGACTGAATGAGTTGGATTATGAGAAGCTCAAATCAAGGGTTAACCATAAAAAAAAAAAAAAAAAAAAAAAAAAAAAACACCCAGATGACACAGATTTAAGTGAAACAATTAAAACCTGAGTTCACTGAGCTACAGTCTCCTTAAGTATATTAAATACAGCCTGCTAATTGGACCAAGAAAGAACTCACTCACTAAGGGGGACCAAGTGAATACTACAGATAAAGAGGGCTCATGAAGAGGGCTAATTGTCTGGAATCGCATAAATTGTGTTCAATAGATAGCAACTAGTAACTAGAAGGGTGATAATGGAAGGGAATTTGAGATTTATTTGCAAGTTAATGCCAGATCTTCCTCTTTTTTGTTGTTTTTGTTTTTGTTTTTTTGAGATGGAGCTTCACTCTTGTCGCCCAGGCGGGAGTGCAATGACACGATCTCTGCTCACCGCAACCTCTGTTTCCTGGGTTCAAGCAATTCTCCTGCCTCAGCCTCCTGAGTAGCTGGGATTACAGGCATGCACCACCATGCCTGACTAATGTTGTGTTTTTAGTACAGACGGGGTTTCTCCATGTTGGTCAGGCTGGTCTCAAACTCCTGACCTCAGGGGTGATCCACGTGCCTTGGCCTCCCAAAGTGCTGTGATTACAAGCGTGAACCACTGCACTCGCAAACATTCCTCTTAACGGGGAAAAGGATCCCAAGAAAATCGCAAGCAATGGGTACAGTTTGAATACATGCTGATGTAAATATAATTTATTATTGCAAGTGGGCATGACTGGAATGGTCAAGAACTTACGTACCTGTCTCTATTGTCACTCCCAAGTTTCAGTCAGGGAAGAACTAAAGACAGAAATTGGGAGGAGAGACAAGTTTCACTGCAGAAGCTGGGTTCACCTACACACCACTTGAAACCATTTTAATACTACAGTAGGAAGCTCAAGTCCCAGCTGCTTGGAGGTTTTCTAGAAAACCAAAACTTTTTCATTTTAAGGTATCTTGTATGTCCCCTGAAAACATCAGGCACGATTCCCCCATAATTTATATATAACAATTGAAGTGTTTCAGGTTAGTTGTGAGAAAATTACTCATACCAATGATAAGTGTTCTAATGTTGCAATTAAAACACATTAGAAATGTTAAATAATCTCTATGTAACTACTGAGTTTTACCGTGGCTTGGGATTTATTATAGTTATCCAGGAGCCATTATAGGATTAATAATGATTTGACCAAATACAGTAGCCTTTTAAAATTTTTTGTATTTTTGGTAGTTAATTTTTTAAATGTGGTTTTCTAAGTGTCCACTCAAATTACCACCCATCCTCTAATTTATATAGATATATGTGTATATATATACACACACATCCATATATGAAGCTATGTATGTCTTCATATATACATATATCTGCATATATATACACACATACACACACATGCATATATGAAGCTATGTATATCTTCATAGTCCTCTCTCTTGTCTTTAGCTTTTATTTTCTTAATGCTGGGCTGACTGCAGTAGCTCATGCCTGTAATTCCAGCACTTTGGGAGGCTGAGGAGGGCAGATCACCTGAGGTCAGGAGTTCAAGACCAGACTGGCCAACATGGTGAAAATCTATCTCTACAAAAATACAAAAATTAGCTGGTCATGATGGTGGGTGCCTGTAATCCCAGCTACCCGGGAGGCTGAGGCAAGAGAATCACATGAACCTGGGAGGCAGAGGTTGCAGTGAGCTGAGATCACGCCATTGCACTCCATCCTGGGCAACAGAATGAGACTCTGTCTCAAAAAATAAAAATAAATATAAAATAAATAAATAAATAAATAAATAAATAAATAAATAAATAAATAAATATTTTCTTAATGCCTCACTTGCCAGTCAAAATGTCAGCTATCCACTGTTCTACTTTTTATTTAATACTGACTTGTCATCTCCATCAGGATTACAAACCCTTCAGAATGTGTACTAAGCTGGCATGCCTTCATTTTGTATACATAGTGCTTTACACTATTTTTAGGACAAGTAGGCAATTCATAGCCAAAATTTTGATTGATATAAATGTGGAGTTCAATTTTTCAGAAACCATCTGCAGTTTTATAGGATCTATGACCTATTCGATCTTCCCATAAATAAATAGGACTGTTCACATAATGTGACACTTGTTTAAAATGTTATTACATCAGCTTTTAAAGTCCATGCAAATATTCTTCTGTGCATAGCTCTTTGTTATATACAATCCTTCACTAATTTTACAGCACTACCATCTTATATGATTAAGGTATTATCCAATGCACTTTTAAAGTATGTAATACTTTACTATATTAACAAAATCATTGCAAATTATGTAAATATTATGCACAATGATTTAATTCTAGAATACCTCATTTATCTATTTCATAGTTCAGAGATCAAAACATATGCTCTACTTCAACTAGATGCCTTGTGATATTAACCACATAACCTGACCAGATATTTAAATATGCACTAATACAGATAAAATTAATTTCAAATGCATGTAGGTTTCTATTTAGTTATAAACTTTACTTGAATAAGCTAGTGAAACATATTGTAAAAGAAATGAAATAGTTTTTGACAGGAAATAGTTTATTACTTTAATTTACTCAAAAAAGAGTGCAATATGTAAACGATAAGAGAAATATAAAAAGAAAAAAGTATGTGGAATAATATTTTATGAGCCCTTTGCCTATAATTGTCAGAAGAATAGGAGAATAAAATGAAAAGAAATATATAAATACAAAGTTTTGCAGATTGATTATTTTAACCTAAATACTACTATTTGGCTTCAAATGGACTCCCAAAAGTTTTTGGGGGGTTATCTTCTGGATATTAACTCAGTAGCACTCACTTCAATATAACAATGCCTGAAATAGAAGAAATATCTTTATGAAATTCATTATAAAATATTAAATTATTCATCAAGGGTTACAAAAGCAGACTGAAAATCATAATCCTAAGGAGCCTCCACCTTCCATTAAAAGCTAACATTCCACAAAAATCATGTCCAATGCACGTGCAACAACACATGCAACAACAATGTTGACACGTCATAAAAATAACATGGGATGATTCTGATTATTTCTGAGGCTCTTGCCCAAGTCTGCATTTTCAGGCCTCTGCTAGTCAACAAAGGTCATTTCTCCTTGGAGAATGAATGAATAACTGAATCAATTATCTTATGTCCTGGCAGCGTGTGTCTTATGCTTAAGGATGGAAGTGTGTGTCTTATCCTTAAGCCTGATTTTGTTTATGTTGATAAATGAGATTTTGCATTTTCCTGAAACACAGTCTCTATCTGTGGTAAGCATATAGTCTTAAAGAACTCAGTAATATCTCATTTTTCTTTCCTACTGGGTTCCTAATAATATTACATTTTCTTTCTCTCATCATTTGAAGGAAGGAGTGTCATATAATTACTTTGGGCCAATGAGTTTTGGGTAGAAATAATGTGCTTCGATTTCAGGCCATAGCACTGAATTTCTGGTGCCTAATCCTTCATTGCCCTCTTGCCACTGCCTCAGGGATTTAGAAATTCACATAATCCAGAGAGTGGCCCCAGTCCCCAAGGTGATCACAGTTTCAGAAAACCAGTGCTCCTGGTTACTTTGAACACAAAACGTCCCACTCATGAACACATGCACAATGAGTATGTAACACACACACACACACCACACACACACACACACACATCTTTTCTGGCTTAGCCACAGGTATTTTAAAGTGAGTTTATTATTCTAATATTCCACCATAGTCTACTCTAGCTTAATATCCTCCCTTAAAACTATATGGTAGCCAAATAACTCTGTTTTTCCTTATTCCCTATACCAGACAGCCTACATAATAGTTCTGACATGTTAGACTGACATCCCTTCATCCTTTTTTATTCTTCTTTCTCATATCCATCACCTCTGAGTTTGGAGATTATCCTAAGAATTGGGTTGTTTGCTTTAGAAAGTGATAACTATTGATGAATTTTCTGGGTGTAGCCTAGGTGCTCAACTTGTATTATTGCCATTTTTATGTGGCCTAATAATCTGCTCTTTATTTTTTACCGGACTCCTTTAGAATATCACTCAAATATCCCAACTACAAAATTTTTGATAAGATTTGTTACCTACAAACATCCTTTCAGTTGCCATATTCCTTATTGCCTAATTTTTTTAACAATTATTACAGTCATGTGTTTTCTCCACATTTTGATTCTACTCTGGGTTTATGTAAATAGTAATCAATTTAAACATTTATTACGGTACCAAACAACATTTGTTTTTATGAGCAGTTTGTCCATCAAGTACATTGTGTGATTGGATTTAATTTTTGTTTTTTACTTATTTTTCCTGTCCTTTTTCTTTTATTTTAACATAAAGTAATTGAGTGAACTGAGCAATAATTGAAAAGTCACAATTTTGGAAACAAGATGTGGTTAAAATTCAGCATTTTGAAGGTAACGAAAGCTTATCTACAAAAAATAAGTGCAGTCTGTTTTGTTATAATACTTGCTTTGTAAATGTGACTGTGTTTCAAAACAATTAATATAGCAGGAAACGGTGCAAACACAGTGTGAACTGTAAGTTTGCTTATGTGCAATTTTGTCTGCAAGAAACATCAGATCAGCACAGAAAACTGCACCACCCAGACAGAGCCACATAAGCATACATGAAACACACATATGCGCATATCCCAAACAACTACCAGTGGCGTATGTTCCCTACATGTTATGAGCCCACCCATTTACATCTGGTATCACCTATTCAGTCCAAATCAGATGACCCTCCTTTTATCATGTCTAATAACTCACAAACTGTAACCTTTCTTAGGCAGATTTCTGTGAGTCAACTTCATACCTTTTCAAGGTCAAGTCACATTTATTTCATTTATTTATTATATATATATATTAACAATTTATTAGGTTAAAAGAAGTGTTACTATGTTTCACATTTTTATTTTATATGTTACCGAAGAAGTTTTGAGAGTGGTGTTCCCAACCTCCCTTCCTTCCCATAAGTCTGTGGTTTTATTATGCAATTACACATAGCATGGTAATTTTTAAAGAACTCCTACATCATGTTGATCTGGTTTGAATTTTGTCTCCTCCAAATCTTATGTTGAAATTTGATCTCCAGTGTTGGAGGTAGGGCCTGGTTGAGGTAGATCCTGTTTGGTTCATGAGAGCAGATCTCTTATGAATATCTTGGTGCCATTGTCACAGGAATGAGTGAGTTTGCATTCTGTTAATTGCTACAAGGACTGATTGTTAAAAAGAGCCTGGCATCTTCCGTTCCTGTCTCATTCTTGCTTCCTTCCTCTTCCTATGTGATACCTGCTCCCCTTCACTTTTTTTCATGGGTGTAAGCTTCCTGAAACCCTGCAGAACCTTGAACAAAATAAATCTTTTTTTTTTTTTTTTTTTTTTGAGACGGAGTCTCGCTCTGTTGCCCAAGTTGGAGTGCAGTGGCGGGATCTTGGCTCACTGCAACCTCTGCCTCTGGGGTTCAAGTGATTCTCCTGCCTCAGCCTCCCGCGTAGCTGGGACTACAGGCACCTGCCACCACGCCTGGTTAATTTTTTTTTTTTTTTTTGGTAGAGAATAGGTTTCACTGTGTTAGCCAGGATGGTCTCGATCTCCTGACCTCGTGATCCACCCACGTCAGCCTCCCAAAGTTCTGGGATTACAGGCTTGAGCCACCATGCCAAGCCAATAAATCTCTTTCCTTTATAAATTACCCAGCTTCAGATATTTCTTTATGGTAATGCAAATGGACTATGACACGTACTATAGCAAAATTTGGTACTGAGACTAACAATGAATTGAGCAAGAGCTGAGAAGAGATGGATGCTAGCAGCCTATACTGGCACTTATTCTAAGGGGAATGTGCAATAATGTAACCGTACACACAGGGGAGAGTCACTAAAATAAATCACTGTAGTACACATCAAACGATGTGAAAGTACTGTGTGGTACTGCAAGCAGACAATTCCAGTGTGCAACTACTTGAAACAGAAGTTGGTTCGGTTCAGAATTACAAGCAAAAGACATTGAAGAAGTAGTCACACACAGTAACAGAGTCCTCGTATCTTTCTGATAATCACAAATTGAAGAATGGCATTCATATACATGACCCAAATGTTTCCAGTGACAAGGTAGTTCTTTCAGTGCACTGCAAATACTAAGAGCAAATATTAACTAATTAAATATAAGCCAGAAATTAGGAGAAAACCTGCTGGCGTACATTTTGAAAAATAAAGTGTTAAAACTGTGAAAGCTGGACATTTGCATATTCTAATTCTTCATGATATGGGAACATATATGAATATAGATTTAGTCATAGTTAGTATAGTCCTAGATGCTGATTAGTATAAATTTTTAAAGTTGTATTATATTACATATGTCGAATAAAAACAGAATTATAGCTTAGCAGCATATTTACTAACATATTAACATATGTTTTATGTTGCTGAGCTATAGTTGCAGATATGTCTTCATGTTTCTTTTATCAGCATGTGTGTGTGTGTCTGTGTGTGGTATTCATTTTGGCTTATGCGTTCCATGCTAAATCCCATTCTGAGCACCATATTATGTGCAAAGCAGTAATTTTTTGAAATTTTCATAGCATTCATCAAGAAAAATTGCTTCAGCAATGATTCCCTTTTTCTTTGTATGTTTTGCTATGGAAAGACGTTTTAGAATTTTTATAATATATAAGCCAGCTCTTAGATATTGACATGGAATTACATGTGTATTAAGTGCAGTTATATTTTCAATTGAATTTAATTCAATAATTCAATTTAGGTATCATGAATTATTATATTTATTGCACAAATTTGAATACAAAATCTGAGAGGAAAAGCATCTATAGAGATTATACTAAAATTAATACATACAATATTATTGGAGCCCGGCGCAGTTGCTCATGCCTATAATCCCAGCACTTTGGGAGGCCGATGTAGGCATATTGCTCGAGTTCAGGAGTCTGAGACTAGCCTGGGCAACATGGTGAGACTCCATCTCTACTAAAAACACAAAAAAACTTAGCCAGGCACGGTGGTGTGTGCCTGTGGTCCCAGCTACTTGGAAGACTGAGGTATCAGGATGGCTTAAGCCCAGTGGTCGGAGGTTGCAGTTAGCCAAGATTGCACCACTGCATTCCAGTCTGGGTGACAGAGTGAGCCCCTGCCTCAAAAAAAAAAAAAAAAAAAAAAAGAAAAGAAAAAATATTATTGTGTATTTTATTTAAATAAAAATTGAGTTTATAAAAAATAGTAAAGTCGTATTCATGTTTTGAACATAATACTTATTTTTGCTTTACTGATTAACACCATTCTTTATATGTATACACACACACACATACATATATATATATATGTCCTGCCAAGGGCAGTAAGACTTATTGAGTAAAGTAACATAGAGATAAAGATTAAGAAAAGCATCACTATATTTTCCTATATTAACCCTGTGAGGGTTACATTTAAGTGATCTAATCTAAAAAAGATATCAGAAGATGTCATGAAATACCTGAGACTCAAGTTTTCAGCACACAAAACAGTAAAGGCAAAGGACCTTAGGCTTAACAATGCCTGGAGTCTTTGCAGAATGCAAGAAGAATGGAACAAACAGGAAAATAATAGACAAGAGAAGAGTATTAATTTAAGAGTTAATGTCTTGCCAGATTATGTCTTGTAGGGCCCTGAAGACTTTGAAGTTTTGTTGGTTTTTATCATCATAACTATGAGAGTGGGATGGAAATTTGCTGGAAAAAAATTAACCATAAGATGAGAGGATCTGACTTAAGAATTAAAGTGATCACTCTGGCTGTAGTGTTGAGAATACTCTTTGGGACAAGATGATCAATTACATTTCTATTGCAATAATCAAGGAGATCAAGGTGGCTTGGATTAGGGTTGTGTTGGTGTATGTAGTAAGATGTTGTCAGAATTTGGATATTTTTGAAAGTAAATGTGAGGTGAGAGAGAAAAAGAAGAATCAGAAATAACTTCACAAGTTCATGACCTGAGCCACTGTAACAATCAAATTGCCATATACTGAGGGTTAAAACAGAAATTCGCAGATTGAATGAAAAATGTCAGGGGTTCAATTTGGCATGCTCTGAATGATGTAGCTATTTATATTCAAATAATAATTTTTGAAACATATCATCAATCTTTTATTTAACTAAGCACTGCTCTTCATTTTGGAGGAAAAATGCAATTTAAAATCTGAATTTCCTACTCAAGAAGTAGTATAAAAACATGACATTGATTTAATATACAACCTTCAGCAAAAATAAAGTTAACACAATTCCTTGGGAAATAAAATACATATAGAGTTTATCCTGTTAGTCAATGTGATTTTCCATAATTCACAATTATTATAACCAAGAAAAACAATAACAAAAAAATGAAGAGCTGAGTAAACCAGCCCAGTTTATGGTTACCCTGATGTTTTAAAAACCACAAATAAAATGTAACTTTTCATGCAAATCATTTGATGACCATGAGCACACTAGATTGTATCCTCATTTATAAAAGAGAATCATTTGACAAGCATATAATATCGAGTCTCCAACACAGTGGATCCTATTTTGTTTAAAAAACAAAAACAAAAAAAAATAAGAAAACAAGTAGTTCTTAAATTTTCTTAGGTCTTTAAAGCATATGTCACATGAAATTAAAATTTTGCTTTCAAATACATTTTTCCATGTTGTCGTGGTATCGTCTAGTATTGTTCATGGTCAAATAACAATGTTTTAAGGAAAGTTGGGGGCTTAGTCTATTCAAGTTGCTATAACAAAATACCGCAGAGCAGGTACTTATAAACAACATAAGTATATTGCTCACCCTTCTAGAGGCTGGGAAATTTAAGATCAAGGCACCAGGAGATTTGGTTCTGCTGAGGGCCTGTTTCCTCACAGACAGCCATTTTTTCACTGTAACCTCACATGGCTAAAAAGGTAGGGTATTTTTCTGTTATCTCTTTTATAAGGGCATTATCCCATATAGAAAGAATGCCTTCATGACCTAATCACTTCCCAAAGGCCCCTTCTCCTAATGCCATCACATGTTTCGGATTTCAGCATATGAATTTTAGGGGGACATAGGCATTCAGTCCATTGCAGTTGGTTGTATGCATCTGGGCATTGCAAAGAATTCCAGGATGAAAAAAATATATTGTAATCCATTAGCACGTAAAGGACATTTAGAGAGCAGATAAAAAAGAAAGTGAGATGTAAGGGTGGACTCCAAGCCTTGAGCTGCAGAAAACTCCACGTTTTATTAAGAGAATCTGGAAGATGATGAGAAAAATATAGACTAAGGTGAAGAAGCAAGTGAAGTAAAAATTAAATTAGGAGAATAAAGTGTGAATAAAGTTCAATGAAAAAAGTACTTTATGAAAAAGAATAAGTAGTCCTCTAATAAATATTGCTGATTACTTAGCAGAGAGAGAATTGGTATTGATCAATGGCAAAAATTAGCAGATTGGTGGAAAATCACCTTATTGGAGTGTTGATGTGCAAAGAAAAAAAAGGAGAAAATGAGTAAAGACCATACTATCACCACTTTTGACAATTACTTTTCTTTCTGGGGAGAGGAGCAGAAAAAGAGAATTAATGAGAAAGGTTTAGCAAGATTTTTTAAATAGGAGAAATAATAGCATGTTTGTTTATTCAGGGGGAGGTCAATACCATGAAACAAGATAAACCAAAGAAAATCATGCTGCTGTAAAGATACATGCACACGTATGTTCACTGTGGCACTATTCACAATAGCAAATACTTGGAATCAACCCAAATGTCCATCAGCGACAGACTGGATTAAGAAAATGTGGCACATATATGCCATGGAATACTATGTAGCCATAAAAAAGGATGAGTTTGTGTCCTTTGTAGGGACATGGATGCAGCTGGAAACCATCATTCTCAGCAAACTATTGCAAGAACAGAAAACCAAACACCGCATGTTCTCACTCATAGATGGGAACTGAACAATGAGATCACTTGGACTCGGGAAGGGGAGCATCACACACTGGGGCCCATTATGGGGAGGGGGGAGGCGGGAGAGATTGCACTTGGAGTTATACCTGATGTAAAGGACAAGATGATGGGTGCTGAGGAGTTGATGGGTGCAGCACACCAACATGGCACAAGTATACATATGTAACAAACCTGTACATTATGCACATGTACCCTAGAACTTAAAGTATAATAATAATAATAATAAAAAGAAAATCACTGGAACAAAATCCATGAATAAGAGAGAGAAGATGGGATTCAGTAGACACATAAATGCATCAGGCGACCATAGGTCAGTCACAGAGTTTATTTGCAGTTACAAAAAGAAAGAATATGTTCTCAGATACAAATAGGTGTTCAGATGTAGAGATAGGAAATTGTGGAAAGATTCTCGATTGTTTTGATATTTGCTATGGGATAAAGAAGAAGCAGCGAAATCAATAGCTGTGGAGAGAAAGAAGGAGGTTTTTGAATTAGTCATTTGAGAAATTGCTAGAGTGAATGGACGAAGAAAATAGATGAGGATACCAGACAGTAGTCTAATAAATTTTTACAAACATATATACATATATAAATTTATGTAATCTTCACTATAATACTATGTAGTAGGTGCACCTATTACATATACGTATAATAAAGGAATTACATATGTATGTGTGTGTATGTGTGTATGTGTGTGTGTGTGTATATATATATATATATATATGGATTGAGACAAGTAAACGTTAACTAACCTACCCAAGGGCACACAGCTTTGTTGCGATGGAGGTGGGTTTTAGAGAAAATTAGTTCTTCGTTATGAGCTCTTCGCATTTGGCTACAGATTGGGAAAGAGGGGGTTCAAGACGTAGCTATTTAGATTATTTGAAATATTATCTATATGGCTTTAGAAATCACCAAGAATTAACTCAGGAGTGTGGGAGATTATTATAGTAAAAAATAAGTCAAAATTTAAAAAGTAATCATGAATAATCTGGAGATCATCTGACAACTACCACAAATAAGGTACTTCTAGGGAAAAAGGAAGAAATCCAGAAGCAGTAAGGAGAATAGTGATCTCATCTCCAAAACCAATGGTAAAGTATATTCTGCATGAAAATAATTAAGAGGATTTTTATAGGAGGAAATATCATTGAGGAAGAGCCAGGTTCCAATTATAGCAAAAACAGAAAGGGAATCTTCCCCCCAAAATTTGAAGGTATAAGTCATTGTGAAGCTGACAATCAGTTCAGAGGTCATAGCAAAAAGTTGAAGTGTGGAAGAGGTATAAGTTAAGAGAGAAAAAGGAACAAAAAGTTGAATGATGACCATAATTATGGAATAGACATAAGTGTATTTTATAGAATCTTCAATTAATTGTATATTAACAAATATTGTTTTTAAAGGTACAAAAATTAGAATTTTGATTTTTCTGCTATCGTGTAATGGAATTACAAAGTACATAATAATAAAGTTGTATACATAGACATGATTTGATTTCCAGTGTGGTGGGTTCCTTACAAGAAGAGTGTGTGTGTGTGTGTGTGTGTGTGCGTGTGTGTGTGTGTGTATATATATATATGGATTGAGACAAGTAAACATTAACTAACCTACCCAAGGGCACACAGCTTTGTTGTGATGGAGGTGGGTTTTAGAGAAAATTAGTTCTTCGTTATGAGCTCTTCGCATTTGGTTACAGATTGGGAAAGAGGGGGTTCAAGATGTAGCTATTTAGATTATTTGAAATATTATCTATATGGCTTTAGAAATCACCAAGAATTAACTCAGGAATGTGAGAGATTATTATAGTAAAACATAAGTCAAAATTTTAAAAGTAATCATCAATGATCTGGAGATCATCTGAAAACTACCCCAAATAAGGTACTTCTAGGGAAAAAGGAAGAAATCCAGAAGCAGTAAGGAGAACAGTGATCTCAT
Organism: Trachypithecus francoisi; assembly: GCF_009764315.1. Taxonomy (NCBI): domain Eukaryota; kingdom Metazoa; phylum Chordata; class Mammalia; order Primates; family Cercopithecidae; genus Trachypithecus; species Trachypithecus francoisi. Next base: position 62,892,877 of record NW_022681465.1, read on the forward strand.
CTCCAAAACCAATGGTAAAGGATATTTTGCATGAAAATAATTAAGAGGATTTTTATAGGAGGAAATATCATTGAGGAAGAGCCAGGTTCCAATTATAGCAAAAATGGGAAGGGAATCTTCCCCCAAAATTTGAAGGTATAAGTCATTGTGAAGCTGACTATCAGTTCAGAGGTCATAGCAAAAAGTTGAAGGTGGAAGAGGTATAAGTTAAGAGAGAAAAAGGAATAAAAAGTTGAATGATGACCATAATTATGGAATGGACATAAGTGTATTTTATAGAATCTTCAATTAATTGTATATTAACAAATATTGTTTTTAAAGGTACAAAAATTGCAATTTTGATTTTTCTGCTATTGTGTAATGGAATTACAAAGTACATAATAATAAAACTGTATACATAGACATGATTTGATTTCTGGTGTACGTTCCTTACAAGAAGAGTGTGTGTGTATGTGTGTGTGTGTAGTTGATCCTTGAACAACAAGGGTTTGAACTGTATGGGTGATCTTATACATGAATTTTTATACATGGATTTCTTCCACTAAAAGTTACCCTGCATATGCCTGTCTTTTCTGCCTCCCCTTGTGTCTCCTCCTCTCCACCTTTGTCATGCTTGAGACAAGACCAACCCCTCCTCTTTCTCCTTCTCCTAAGCCTCCTCAACATGAAGACAATGAGGATGAAGACTTACGATGATCCACTTTCCTTTAACAAATAGTAAATATAGTTTTTCTTCCTTTTTATTTTCTTAATAACATTTTCTTTTCTCTAGCTATTTTATTGCAATGATACATTATATAATACAGGTAACATACAAAATATGGGTTGATTGTATAGGTTATCAGTAAGGCTTATTGTCAACAATATGCTATTAGTAGTTAAATTAGTAGTTACATTTTGGGGGAGCCAATAATTATATATAAATTTTCAACTCTGTGGGGGTTGGAACTCCTAATCCCCACATTGTTTAAGAGTTAATTGTCGACTTAGCCAGAAATTCTTTGTCTTACCTTGATACAATATATCCATGTAACAAACTTGTATATTTACCACTTATATGTAAAATAAAATAAAAGTTGAATTTTTTAAAAAGAGTCAATTTTATACTGAAATGCTAAACACTTTAAATTCTGACTTAAAAATATTTAATAACAAAATGATAATAAAAGTAAATATGATGCATCACTAAATCGTAAATGTTAGTTTCAGTATACATATATAGTCCTAAAATATAATAAAGAATATAAATATAGATACCATGCTTATAATATGCAATGAGTGGATGGTAAGTTCTCTGTACACTTTTCTATTGGTTCTAAAATTTTAAAACTAACCCATATTATTTGATAACCAAAAGAAACATTTTAAAAATGTGTAGATATTCATACACTATACAACAAAATGTAAAACAGCCTGGAGGGAATATTGTGTGTTACTGCAAAGTGAAATATGAAAATTTCTATTCTATTCATCCGTCTTTGAGATATCAGTATGAAAAGAAAAAAAAAAAAAAACATATTCCTACTCAGCCAGCCATAGCTCTAAGTGAAGTGAAATGGTGAATAATGAATGTATGGAATCCACCCTAAGACACCCAAAACATGATGTGTCTTAGTATGTCATATTTTAGAATAATGTACTATTTTAGCATAAAATATTTTCTACATATTTGAATTAGGAGATAAATTAAAATTAGGTATGTTTCTATGGCCATTAACAGTGATATTTACTGTGATATAAGGAGCCTGAAGCTAGCATCTGTGGATCTTAGGGTATTTGCATTTCACTTTGCTGAAGAAGCAAGTTCCCTCTTCAGGTTTCCAAAGCTGCACAGGTCAGATGCCACCTCCTGTACTGACAGTCGCTGAAGAAATGTAACCCAGTGTACTCTCTCATAGCACATGAAATGTCCCGTTCTTACATCAAGCACTTTAAGAAGTGGCTGAAGCACTTTAACAGAAGAAGGTTGGGAAAGAATGGTTTGTCATCTAAGCAGACATTTGACTGATATCTACAGACCACTAAGGACTAAGGCAAAAGGAAGTTTTTTCTCCCTTGTACAGACTTAAAGCAGAAACAATGTGGAAAACAACAACAACAGCAACAACAACAACAAGCCGGGCACAGTGGCTCATGACTGTAATTTCAGCACTTTGGGAGGCTGATGCGGGTGAATCACTTGAGGTCAGGAGTTTGAGACCATCATGGCCAACATGGTGAAACCCTGTTTTTACCAAAAACACAAAATTTAGTGGGGCATGGTGGCATGCACCTGTAATCCCAGCTACTTGGGAGGCTGAGGCAGAAGAATCTCTTGAACCTGTGAGGCGGAGGTTGCAATGAGTCGAGACTGTGCCATTGCACTCCATCCTGGGTAACAAGAATGAAACTTCATCTCAAAAACAAACAAACAACAAAAAACCAATAAACAATTCTTGCTTCTATTGGAATAAAAGATCACACTATGCATTTTATACAAATAATGCCTATGAATCGTTGTTACCCCAAAGATTCTAACAAAGTTAGCATAGACAGAAATCACTGTATTGTGCATCACTTTACTGTGCTTTGCAGGAAAGGCATATTTTATAAATTTAAGGTTTGTGGCAACTCAGCATGAACAAATCCATTGGCACCATTTTTTCAACATCACGTGCTCACTTTATGTGTCTGTTTCTATTTTAGTATTTATTGCAATATTTCAAACTTTTTATTATTTTATCTGTTATGTGATAGGTACAATATTTCAAAATTTTATCATTGTTTCAAATTTTGAAATATTATTGCAATATTTCAAAGTTTTACTATTATTTTATCTGTTATGTGATAGGTGACCTTGGGTGTTACTATTGCAATTGTTTTGGGAATCCTCAATTCACACCTATATCAGACAGTCAACTTAGTCTGTAAATGTTATGGATATACTGACTGCTCTGCAGACCAGCCATTCCCCCATCCATTCCCCTCTCCTTGGGCCTCTCTATTCTCTAAGATACAACAATATTACAATTAGGCCAATTAATAACCCTCCAATGGCTTCTAAGTGTTCAGATGAAAGGAAGAGTTATAGGACTCTCACTTTATATCAAAGGTCAAAAGATGGAAATGATTAAGCTTAGTGAGAAAGCCATGTCAGAAGCTGAGATAGTGGATACTCAAGATCTCTTGCACCAAATCGCCAAGTTGTCGGTATAAAGAAAAAGTTCTTAAAGACAATTAAAAGTGCTACTCCAGTGAACATGTAAGTAATATGAAGGAAAAATGACCTTATTGCTGATATGAAGAAAGTTATAGTGGTCTGGATAGATCAAACCAGCCACATTTTCTTAAGCCGTAAGCCTAATCCAGAGCAAGTCCCTAACTCTCTTCAATTGTTTTAAGGCTGACAGGGGAGTAGAAGATGGAGAAAAACAATTTAAAGTGAGCAGAATTTGGTTCATGAGGTTTAAGGGAAGAAGTTGTCACCATAGCATAAAGGTACAAGGAGAAGCAGCAATTACTAATACAGAAGCAGCAGGAAATCATCCAGAAAATCCAGCTAAGATAATTGATGAAAGTGGCTATACTAAACAATTGACTTTCAATGTAGATTAAACGAACTTTTAATAGGAGATGCCATCTAGAACTTTCATAGCTAGAGAGGAGATGTTATGACTTCAAAGCTTTAAAGGGCAGGCTGACTCTTTTATTAGGAGCTAATGTAGCTAGACTTTGAGCAGAAGCCAAGGCTCATTTACCAAAATGTAAATCCTAGGCCCCTCAAGAATTATGCTAAAAGTTCTCTGCCTGCGCTCCAGAAATGGAATAACTGAGTCTGGATGACAGGAAATCTGTTTACAGAATGGTTTACTGAATATTTTAAGCTCACTGTTAAGTCCTACTGCTCACACACACACACAAAATTCCTTCAAAATATGACTCTCATTGACAATGCATCTGGTCACCTAATAGAATAGAGCAACAATGCACCCAAATCACCCAGTAGATGACTGTGATGGAGATATAAATGGAGATTAATGTTGTTTTCATGCTTGCTAACACGGCATCTATTCTACAGCCCATGGATCAAGGTTTAACTTCTACTTTCAAATATTATTATTTAAGAAATACATTTTGGCAGGGGGCGGTGGCTCACATTTATATCCCAGCACTTTGGGAGGCCGAGGCGGGCAGATCACGTGGTCAGGAGATCCAGACCATCCTGGCTAACACGTTGAAACCCCGTCTCTACTAAAAATACAAAAATAAAAATAATAAATAAAAAATAAAATAATGGGGCGTGGTGGTGGGCGCCTGTAGTCCCAGCTACTCGGGAGGCTGAGGCAGGAGAATGGCGTGAACCCGAGAGGCAGGGCTTGCAGTGAGTCAAGATTGCATAACAGCACTCACTCCAGCCTGGGCGACAGAGCGAGACTCCATCTCAAAAAAAAAAAGAAGTACATTTCATAGCTATAGTTGTCATAGATTGTGATTCCTCTGATGGATCTAGATAAAGTAAATTGAAAATCTTCTGGAAAGGATTCACCATTCCAGATGCCATCTAGATGCCATTAAGAACACTTGTGATTCACGAGAGGAGGTCAAAATATCAACATTAACAGAAGTTTGGAATAATTTGATTTAAAACTTCAGGGATAACTTTGAGGGGTTCAAGACTTCAGGAGAGGAATTAACTGCAGATGTGATAGAATTAGCAAGAGAACTAGAATTTTAAGTGGAGCCTGATGATGTGACTGAATTGCTTCAATCTCAGGATAAAACTTGATTCAATTCTTAAGGATGAGCTAAGTAAGTGATTTCTTAAGATGGAATCTACTCCTGGCAAAGATGCTGTGAACATTGTTGAAATGACCACAAAGTCTTTAGAATATGACATAAATTTAACTGATAAAGCAGCAGCGTGTTTTGAGAAGATTGACTCCAATTTTGAAAGAACTGAAGTCAATTTTACTGTGAGTAAAATGCTATCAAACAGCATTGCATATTATGAAAAAATTTGTCTTGAAAAAAAGATTGGCAATGCGACAAACTTCACTGTTATTTTAAGGAATTGCCACAACTATTCCAACCTTCAGCAACCACCACCCTAATCAGTTAGCAGCCATCAACATTGAAACAAGACTCTCCACCAGCAAAAAGATTACTATTCTTTTAATACTGAGAAGATTATTAACATTCTTTTAGAAATAAAGTATTTTTAACAAGGTATGTACTTTTTTTGACATAATGCTATTTCACACTTAATAGACCATGGTATTGTGTACCATAACTTTTATATACACTGGAAAACTAAAAGAATCGTGTGACTTGCTTCATTATTTGTTTTATTGCAGTGGTCTGGAATCCATCCAGAAATATCTCAGATGTATGTCTGTATCTAAATCTTTAATTGCATCTAAGTGCATGATGCTTTCTGTATAGATAATACAACAATTTGTTTCAGCAATCTGAGCATTTTATAATCAAGGTCTAAATTACACTGGTATTTAATGTGGTGATAACTGTGATTGGAAGGGATTTTGAAATAAGAGTTCAAATAGGAGATAAAAACCTCACTCATGTTTCACACTTTTTTGGAAGCAACCTTTACCCTGCTTCCAATTTAAAGGGCCCAAATTACTTTTTTCCCCTGATTGTAGATGTGTTTTTATTTCTAGGTCTAAAATCAATTACTCTTGACACAGAGTAATTAAGTGAACCAATTAGATGTTGATCCAAATTAGGACCACACTTCCTTTGAAACATTCTTGAACTAAACATTGACTATCAACTCTCTATTATTAGTATCTTTTCTGTCTCTGTTCTGGTTGTTTTCTGGAAAGGAACAATTCATGCTATATAGAAAAAGAAATTACTGATATATTTTAATTGTGTGTTACTCCCAGAAGCGGTACATTTTAATTCACAAAGAAATACACCTGGCTATCTAAATCAACTGTCAACTCTTGTACTCAGGTTAACTTCATTTAAATCATTTAAGTACCTATCATACTATAAATTGATTTGAATTTCTCCCTGATGTAGCTCTGAATTATTTTGGTGTTTTCTCTTTGGCTTATTGTATAAGGTACATTTTTTTGCCTAATATTTTTGCATTCGTTCATGATTTTCTTAAATCCTTATCTGAACTAATAATGTAGTTGGGTTTCTCCAATAATTGGAAAAGTTTAATGTTATCAGGTGAAAAATCCAAATCAAATAAAATCACAATAAATAATAAGTCTGAAACCATTTCACTAGAATAACTATGTATTGTTGTATATGACTAAAAAAATTACAGGTTGTATTAGTCCATTTTCATGCTGCTGATAAAGACATACCTGAGACTGGACAGTTTACAAAAGAAAGAAGCTTAATGGACTTACAGTTTCACATGGCTGGGGAGGCCTCACCATCGTAGCAGAAGGCAAGGAAAAGCAAGTCACATCTTACATGGATGGCAACAGGCAAAAAGAGAGAACTTGTGCAGGGGAACTCCTGTTTATAAAACCATTAGAGCTCATGAGACTTATTCATGATCAGGAGAACAGCACATAAAAGATCTGCCCCTATGATTCAATTACCTCGCACTGGCTCCCTCCCATGAAATGACACATGCAAATTGTGGGAATCACAATTCAAGATGAGATGTGGGTGGGGACACAGCTGAACCATATAATTCTGCACCTGGCCATTCCCAAATCTCATGTCTTCACATTTCAAAACCAATTATGCCTTCCCAACAGTTCCCCAAAGTCTTAGCTCATTTCAACATTAACTCAAAAGTCCACAGTCCAAAGTCTCATCTGAGACAGGGCAAGACACTTCTGTCTATGAGCCTGTAAAATCAAAAGCAAGTTAGTTACTTCCTAGATACAACAGGGGTACAGGCATTGGGTAAATACAGCCATTCCAAGTGGGAGAAATTAGCCAAAACAAAGGGACTATAGACCCCATGCAAGTCCAAAATCCAGTAAGGCAGTCAAATTTTAGAGCTCCAAAATGATCTCCTTTGACTCCATGTCTTACACTCAGGCCATGCTGATGCAAAAGGTGGGTTCCCGTGGTCTTGGGCAGCTCTGCCCTTGTGGCCTGCAGGAGATAGTACCCCTCCTGGCTGCTTTCACCAGCTGGCATTTAGTGTCTGTGACTTTTCCAAGCACAGAGTGCAAGCTGTTGGTGGATCTACCATTCTGGAGTCTGGAGGACAGTGGCCCTCTTCTCACAGCTCCACTACGTGGTGCCCCAGTAGGGACTCTATATGGGGGTTCTGATCCCACATTTCCCTTTTGCACTGCTCTAGCAAAAGTTCTCTATGAGGGCCCCACCCCTGCAGAAAACTTCTGCACGGGCTTCCAGGCATTTCCATACACCCTCTGAAATCTAAGCAGAAGTTCCCAAACCTCAATTCTTGACTTCTGTGCGCCTACAAGCTCAACACCATGTGGAAGCTGCCAAGGCTTGGGGCTTCTACCCTCTGAAGAAACAGCCTGAGCTATTCCTCAGACCCTGTTAGTCACAGCTGTAGTAGCTGGGACACATGGCACCACATTCCTAGACTGCACACAGCAGAGGGACACTGAACCCAGCCTGTGAAACCATATTTTTCTCCTAAACCTTCAGGCCTGTGATGGGAGGGGTTGCTGCAAAGGTATCTAACATGCCCTGGAGACATTTTTCCCATTGTCTTGGTGATTAACATTGGGGTCCTAGTTACTTATGCAAATTTCTGCAGCTGGCTTGAATTTCTCAGAAAATAGGATTTTCTTCTCTATCACATTGTCAGGCTGCAAATTTTCCAAACATGTATGTTCTGTTGCCCTTTTAAAACTGAATGTCTTTAACAGCACCCAAGTAACCTCTTGAATGCTTTGCTGCTTAGAAATTTCTTCCTCCTGATACGCTAAATCATCTCTCTCAAGTTCAAAGTTCCACAAATATCTAAGGCAGTGGCAAAATGCCAGTAGTCTCTTTGGTAAAACATAACAAGAGTCACTACCTTTGCTCCAGTTCCCAAGAAGTTTCTCATCTCCATCTGAGACCACCTCAGCCTGGACCTTATTGTTCATATCACTATCAGAATTTTTGTCAAAGCCATTCAACAAGTCTCTAAAGAGATTCCAAACTTTCCCACATTTTCCTGTCTTCTGAGCTCTCCAAACTGTTCCATCCTCTGCCTGTTACTCAGTTCCAACGTCATTTCCACATTTTCAGGTATCTTTTCAGCAGCACCCCACTCTACTGGTACCAATTTACTGTATTAGTCTGTTTCCACAATGCTGATAAAGACATACCTGAGACTAGGCAGTTTACAAAAGAAAGAGGTTTAAGAGACTTACAGTTCCACATGGCTGGGGAGGCCTCACAATCATGGCAGAAGGTAAGGAGGAGCAAGTCATGTCTCACATGGATGGCAACAGGCAAAAGGAGAGAACTTGTACAGGGGAACTCCTGTTTATAAAACCATCAGATCTCACAAGACTCATTCACAATCATGAGAACAGCACTAGAAAGTCTCACCCCTATGGTTCGATTATGTCCCACTTACTCCCTCCCACAACATGAAGTGGGAGTTGTGGGAGTTACAATTCAAGATGAGATTTGGGTAGGGACACAGCTAAACCACATCACAGAGGTTCAACATGTTTTGCAATATCATTGTATTTAAATGCATGTGGATATATTATATTTGTCTGTCGAAGAGAATTTTTCTTTCTCCTTTTTTCAAAGATAACTATGTTTTTACTTGAAATCAAAGATGATAAAGTTGAATTCATACAGCAAGCCACATCTCTCTCTCTCACACTATTTATTTAAAATGGATTCAGACCAACAATCTTTGGGTTAAAAGTACTATATGCCAACCTAATACTGTTCCCTGATCTCATCTGTGTGTGACATGTGTGTGCATGGCTTTCAGATGTAGGATTCTATAACTACAAAGTTCTGAAAACATAATGTGAGGACACATTACCCCACTGGTCAATGCCCCACCCCTTCAATGCAAATCTTTCAGCCTTTTTGCATCTGGAGACAATTCAATAGCCTTGGAACATTTTCTGGAATATTTTCCACAATGAGCAAGATCTCTTGTCTCTTGTGTACTACATCAGCGTGTGAAAGGGTCATCTTCCAAATCAGTAGGTACATATAATTACACACACTGAATTGACTATACATGGATCCTTCTCATTTTAGGTATCATTTTTTTTTCTTCAACTATGCTAATTCTCCTTCACCATGAAATATATAAAAACAGAATCTTATACTCACTTCTAAAATATATAAGCTATATGAAACAAACAAAAACAGAAATTAAAGCTTGGGAAAATAGAAGCCAATGAAAAGTTTGAAACACCAAGATTCAAGTAAAACCTGCATCAAGTGTCAAAATCTTAAGCAGTAGAAACACAAATAACATCTTTTCAGAGCACTAAACGGCAGTATTCAGATCCAGTATGTCTTTGTTTTGGACCTCACTAAATTCTAAACACTGGAAGAAAGAAATTGCTCAGTTTGAATCAAGTGTTTAATTCTGGATGAATCAGTGGAAGCTAGGAGTGCTTGGGTCACACAGCACATGTGTGACCACAGGTCTGCTGCAAGGCATTCTGGGGCTGATATTAATTTATCTCACCAATAGGTGTCTTTCTCTAATAACAGATAAATTTGAATAGGTTGCAAACCATTACCTTGTAAGGGATTTGGTAATATATTGAGTATATGTTCCTCTTTGGGAACTTCTCTGATAATATCAGAACCTCGGAGGTCTCTTATAGTACCCACTCTCACCCCACCCTGACATAAAACCTAAGGCCAAGTCTCAATTTAGTTTCCAGTGCTGCTTATTTATAAATATATTTGTTTTGACATTTCTCCTAATTTCTTTTTTTTTTTTTTTTTGAGACGGAGTCTCGCTCTGTCACCCAGGCTGAAGTGCAGTGGCCGGATCTCAGCTCACTGCAAGCTCCGCCTCCCGGGTTTAAGCCATTCTCCTGCCTCAGCCTCCCGAGTAGCTGGGACTACAGGCGCCTGCCAACTCGCCCGGCTAGTTTTTTTTGCATTTTTTAGTAGAGACGGGGTTTCACTGTGTTAGCCAGGATGGTCTCGATCTCCTGACCTCGTGATCTGCCCGTCTCGGCCTCCCAAAGTGCTGGGATTACAGGCTTGAGCCACTGCGCCCGGCCAGTAATTTCTAATAAATACATATTCTCTACTTAAAAAGGACTTGTGTCTCCAACCCAGACAAGGAGTTCATGCAACAGACATAGTATACAAATAATGAGGAAACCAACACTGAAGGAGACTTCTAGGTGAGCTAGAGGCTAGCTTGTGAAATGTGTCTAACTTCATTGGGTCAAACCAAACTTGGAAGAATTTAAAGATTTTCAATCACTATAGCAGGGAATTTATAGGTGGAGCTAGAAGAACATGAAATTGAGAGGAAGAAAACCTAAAAAGGGGGAATAGGGAAGTTGTGGTCTCTTTCCACAGTGACTTCCAGTAGGATCAAGCTGAATGGTGAGCCTGTCTATAAATATTGATGGGTCTGGCACAGACTTCTTAATTTTTAACAAGAAACTTGCAAACTCATTTTTTTCTCTAGAAAAAAAGAATGCAATACTAACTTGGGGAAAGGTACTTTTTAACCACATACAACTCATCTATACTTAACCTGCCAGAAGTTTTTTGCTGGCTGACTCATGCCTTCGATCTTTCATTGACTTCAAATATTTTTTCTTCATACTAATCTCTGGTATGCTATCTTTCTTAGTGTTATATTCTGCAGTGATCTTCATTAACTGCCCAACACCCAACTATGATTTTTATAAGGATGACCACACACTTAGATGTTTACATTACTACATAATATGAATGTGAGTTACATACTGGCTTTTTCTACATGTCTGTTATACATTAATATCTATAATTTAGTTTCTGTAATGTATTTCCTATTTTTCAATAAGAATTGGGTTTTCTGTTGCTCTTCGAAAAACTAAATCAATATTATTATATCCTAATAGATAGACTAATTCTCACTGGAAGAAAGATGCTGATAACGATTCCATGCTGTATCAGTGTAAGGTAAATTATATTACCATACAACCTGGGATATTTACTTAATAAATTTAATCATTCTAGATAATTTAAGTAAGAATGATTTTCCCCAGCAGAATTTGTTTTAAACGTTACAAACTTTATCAGTCAGCCTTCTACACTTAACCACTTGCTGGACCAGTCGATGAGCCCTGTTGCCTCTGTAAATCAAATTGATTGATGCCTAGGGCACATCACTTGCCCATGACAGGTCAGTTCTCTCCCTGGATGGCCATTAACTTCAGCTTCCACCACTTGAATTTTACTTAGAAAAACTGAGGTGTCTTTCTTTGAAAGTTTGTTATGCCATATATACTCAAAATTCAGCAATATCACTTAAATGTTATGAAAATAAATTGAGATACATTCAAAATAGAAGAGATTCATTATTTTATATTGTTCTATAAGACAATAAACATAATATGTGGGAAAATAATTGTGGACCAGATAACTATGAAATATTGGGGATGTAAAAATATAAATGCTTCTCCACTGAAATTGCCACATAGTGTTTTCATATCCTCTCTACAGAGTGGACGGATTAAACCCAAAAGCAATAAATGATGTATCATGAGTATGCCTTATGTAATGATTATAATATCAATTGTCATTAGGCCAACCTGTGTCTGCAAAAATGTATTCTCTTCATAAAACTGTATGTATTATTGTATAATACATTATATCAACACAATGTGTAGGTGTATGCATGTACCTATGCACAATCATAAACACACATACCCCATACATATATGTGCAATGCTACATATGTGTTTACAATGCACTTTTGAACTCAGTATTTCTAGGAAACAAACAAAAAAAAATAGGGGTTTATTATAATTGATTCAAATATTTCCCTGATCTCAAAGACTAAGTTTACTTAGTCTTTGTAGATACATGAAAAAAAACCCAACAGAACACTCACCAATTACTTTTTTAGGATGGTAAATTTGAAATTTTTAGACCGATGCCAGAGTTTACTGGTTGTTTTTAAAGACAGAGAGGTGAATTGGGTTATCTTTGCTTTATATCTCTTATCACTAACATTATATTTAAAAATGAAGTATAAAATTGCAACTTAAGAAACAATAGCTCTTAATGCTCTTAAGTCACTATCACATTAAATCTTGCATATTTTGAGGAAAGTAGGATTTTTTTTCACTATGCATAAGTGCTTTATCACAAAGAATATAAAAACACATATAAACAGGGTTAACATTTTTTTTCTTGATAATCCAGGAAAGACTATGTTCTAGTATCAGCCAAGTTTTAACAAAACATTTTATCTTTTTTCATAATATAGATGACCCCTTTATAATACAACTTTCTACTTTGATGATGTCAAAGCAAAAATTGTGTCAATATTACACAGGCAAGGAACTTTTTATTCAAGAGGACAGATGAGAACTCAATTTGAACTCAACTACAGTGGAATAAAGGCTGGAGGATTTTAAAGGTTGGTGAAGGAGGTGGGGGAGTGGGGGACATCATAAGCTGTTTTTGCTAGTAGGTGTTCCCAAAGGAAAAATAAACTATCCCATATCTTGATCACAGGAGTGATATGCCCGCTGAAGTTAGGCTCCTACCCTCCTACAAAGACTGGGAGATAGGAGGGCTATCATTCTTGATATTTACATTTCAAGAAGATGGCTCCCAGATCCTGCAGAAAGAAATTCCTGGATTTAAATACTAGTGAGAGACTTTTAAATAGATTTACATACATCTCAAAGGAATAGATAATGAATTTATAATTACAAGTTTTCCAAAAAATGTTCTAAGAAAAGGGAACTCAGAGATTAGAAATAGGAAAAAGCCTGTCTAGAGTTCAGTCAAGCTGAGAGGAACATTAAGGCTGCCTTGATTAATAAAAATATTCTATTTCTGCAGTAGACAATATAGTAGTGACTAATCACTTGTGGATACTAAGGTCATGAAATGTAGGTATTATGACTGAGTCATTGAACATTTCCTTGTATTTAAATCTAGTTGAGGTAAATTTAAATTAATTAGTAATAAGCAGCTAGTGGCTGGGCAATACATATACATGGCATGTACATATACATATACATGGAAACATAATCAACGGTTATTATCTTGAATAAAAGTAAAATCTTAAGCTAAAAATGAAGCATAATTGATATATGAAGCACCCGCCTTTACATTTAGGAGAGCTGATGTACTCATTTGCGTTGCTACTCTTGATTAGTTATTTGTTGTCGTGTGATTTCACTTATGATGAATAATCAAAAGATTCACTAACTAAACACACCCTGACTTATTAATTTGCAAATATTTGTTTTCAATTATTCATTTTCCACACACCCAAAGGGTACCAGTGCATGAGGAAATTCCATGAGAAAGAAAAGTAAATAAACTTCCATATTTTGCATTTCTGTCTTGGTTACGACATCATTCCACATTCAGTGCTGGAGTTGCACAGCACTCTATTTCAAAACCAACCTTTCTATAAAAAAGGAGTCTATCTATTGTTTATCATACCTTTTTTTCTGAATTAATGATATGGGTAAATACCCAGTCCCATAATTTTTTACGCATTGCTTAATCCAGTTTTGTTGCAGGAGATATAAATTTCCAGCAGAAATTACGCTGCATCCTCATTCTTTCTTTTCTCTTCCTTTTGTTTAGGAGAGATATATACCGTTATCCCAAGGTAAACCTGTATACCACTGTTAGCATCTTCTTTCATAGCTGTGTTGCCAGGACCTGGATTTGCCATCAATTCCTCTCCCACTTGTAATGTCAACTGTTCTTTCCGCTGACTCCTACTTCCAACCCAAGTCTAAAATCAAATTGACGTTTTTCCCAGCCAGGAATGACAGAAACCAACAGTGGCAGCAACAACAACAACTAAAAAAAAAAAAAACAGACATTCTCGTGGTTAAGGAAGTTGCTCCAATTTTCATGTGTTGAAATACATATAAATGCATGTAAGAATTATAAATACATATAAGACTTAAGGACAGTCTACATTCCCAGAATCTTTTATCAAACATCTTCTAGAAAAAGCAAACAAGCAAAACAAAACAAAACAAAAACTAACCAAGTCTTACTTACAGATACAAAGGTAAAAATCGTAAGAAACAAAAAAGAGAGAGAGGGGGAGAGAGAGAGAGAAAAGAAAGAAAAAAAGAAAGAAAGAAAAGAAATAGCGGGAAGGGGAGGGGAGGGGAGGGGAGGGAAGGGAAGGGAAATATCAAAAGCTTATTGTAATATCCTCAAGTAGAGTGTATAGCAAAAATGAAAGCATGCTTTATCATTTATTAATGTAATTCATGATTTTATTAAGGAAGGAAAATAACGTGAGAAGTTAGAACTTCATCCTAAAAGACAGTACAACCTGGAGAAGAAAAACTCAAAGTGTAGAATCAGATAATAGAAGTTTAGAACTTGACTTTACCACATCCTTTCTGTGTCACCCCGGCCACATTTTCTAACTTCTCTGTACCTATTTCCTTTTCTGTGAAATTGGAATAGCAATATTGCCTCAGAGAGTTGTTTAGAAGACAAAATGTTCTTTAAAATTTACAGCATTTTATTATCTGACCCATGATAAATCCTCAATACACATTAAATAGTATTAATGTTATATTACTTAATGTATGCATGTATGTATTTTCTTTCTACTTCAGCGTCAAGCTCCTCTGGGTCCTTCCTTACTCACTTCCCTACTACTATCGTGGACAACCTCATTTATTCCCAAAAGATTGCTTTTCAGATTTGACCAGCAAATCTTTGTTACAGCCTAGATCTCTATAAAGTTTCAGTCTCATCTGTGTTCCCAGCTGCCTATTAGTATAACAACTAGGTTGTCTTTCCAAAAATCAATACATCAAATCTAAGATAACTACCACTGTCTGCCCTTCCTTCATTTTAACACCATTTCAGCTTGTTACTTAGGCATTCTCTACCTTGGTTAAAGCAATCATGGTCCTGTCTCTCAAATTAAAAATCTCAGAAATACTTTTTTTTTTCTCCCTTACTAAAATAATACTGCTGTTGTTCATATAAAATGGGCAGAATGGATAAACAATAACCTAGAACAGTCTTTGGCACTTTCCTGGGAACGAAGAGCAAGCTTTGGTTCCTTATTAATGACTGAAGGAGTATAACAAGAAGTCACCAATGAAATGTGCATTTGTTCACTTGTCACCTTCTTTTCATTTCATTTTTCATCCTATGGTTTGAATCAGGCTCTATAAACTCTTTCCCAGGGTGTACAATTTGCCTCTGATTTTCCAGCTTCCCAATTAATCTTTCATTGCTTAAAATATGCAATGGGATTTATTTAAAATAGTTTATGCTTTAAAACTTTTTAGTAGGTTATCAAGGCCTTCAGAATCATTATCTACCATATTTTTCTCTCTTCTGTCTCTTGATTTTGAGGTACTCATTTTACTTTCTGATGACTCCCAAACTGATACAAGTTTGTTTCCAAACAACTCAGGACATTTCTCACACCTTGGCTCTACATTCACTGGTCTCCATTTCCTGAATAGCTTTCTCCCTTTTCCCATATGTGTAAATACTGATTTTACCTTCCTTGAGGCCCAGATAAAGCATCATCCCCGCTATAAAAATACACCTTTCCTCCTCAAACTAAATATATTTTTGCACTAAAATTATTTTTTCCCTCTATATTCCAAAAGCATAATATGTCTTATAAAATTATCAATGTTTTAATTCTTTTATTGTTTCCTAGTAGAGAGATAGCTCTTATCAAATGTGTATTTTTTTAAATCTGTACATTGACATAATTAATATGACTTGCCTTCACTGATCCTTAAGTAAATAACTAATATTTTGAAATTTGTGCATCATTCAGGAAAACATACTATTCAATGTTATTATTTACTTTTGAAAACAATATACAGTCTCCAGTAAAAAATTTTATTTATTATTTCTTAACTTTAATGTAAAGATCAAGATTAAAAAACAAAATATTAACATACCTATACACCTATGCATTTAATAACTTAACTATAATTCAATATATTATAACTAATTATAAGAGATTTAAAAAAATTTATTTTATCAGACACTCAAGTATTAAATTTTCATATTCATTCTACTCTTTCTAGTAAGCTCTAGCATTTTAGGGGTTGGGCTGCCATCTGGTGGAAATTTTAAGTCTTAACTAAAAAATCTATCTTTTGGTTGTAGCTTGCTCATTTATGTTGTTATTATAAGCATGTTAATAAACATTCTGGTTGCACAGGAGAAAATGTACTAAATTAAATTAATGAGCTGAAATCTAATAGAAAATAAAATCAAATAAATATTTAAATTAGACAAGTATGCATTTCTGCTTGCCTTAACCATCCATTTGTACCACAATAAATTTAATATTGTGAATATAAAATAGGCCATAAAAACTCAACAAACAGACAATTAGTTACTGTGTGAACACAATTAAGATTTTTTAACCCTAAGTTATAAACCAAGATTTGCTTTTACTGTCCTGCAATTACAAAACCTCTACGTAAGATTCAAAAGGAACCACAGATAGTCACGAAAAAATACACTGGGAACAGATTACGTTCTATTTCATTTCTGATTACCCAATTGCACATTCATTTCTCAGTTATTTTTTCTTGAAATACCTTGTTTGGTGCAGTAATACCTTGCCGTTTATTTACCGTACTTAATGAAATACAACTAGAGTAGATAAACTCAGAACCAAATGTAAAAATGAGTACTCAGATATGAAATAGAATATTGTCAAATATTGTTTTAGTAAGACTCATATACAACCATTTCAAAACTGATTATACCTAAAAATCTTAAATGAAATTGTTGAAGATAACTTTTGGTTGGTAGAGTCGATATGTTAATATTCTAGAGTGCAGATCACATCCTTAGTTTAATTATTGACACCAACTCACAGGAGGTGCATTTTTATCTAATGAGGGTGTTATTCTTGTTGGATATATTTTATTTCCAAAAAATTAAAATTTAATCTCACCATAATGGGATGTTTGCCTAGACATGCTAGGCTTGACAGAGATGATTTATGATTCTGAAAATGTAACTAAATTGCACAAAGCCCTTGAGGAACCTAAAAGCAGAATGTGTTAGAGAAATGAGGGATACATTGTGAAGCAAGAAGGCTCAAGAGCAGTTCCAGTTCTGTTCTTAATTAACAGTATGGTTTAAATAATAATAATAAAATAATCATAATCATAAGCCACATTGTAAAGCAGTTTTCATATCACATATTATTGAATCCTCACAACAATGAGATGATAAGCGTTCCTTTACTATTAGTTTTGTAGAAACCACAAAACAGGTTAAGAGATACAAAATAACTTTGCCAAGTGCAAACAGATAGTACATGCCACAGATGGAACATTTAGCCAGACTACTGGGATTCGGCTTGCTCATTGAAAAACAATATTCTGTTAATCCTATTTAGGATTTTAGTTTCCTATTCAGGTGAATCACAATAGGTTTACTTTATTACAGAACCAATTCGTATTTTAAAATTAGTTAATCTGTATTTGTTTTGTTAGGATTTAACATATATAAAGAATGATACATAAAAATATATGTGCCTGGAAAAAATAAGGTACAACAAAGAGCCATGGCTATAACTATAATCAGTATTCAAGAAGCCTCCACCAATTCATCTGTAAATATGAAACCTCTCTGCAACTGACCTGGGTGTAAACTGTACACTAAAATTTATGATAATTATCTCCCTTTTTTTTGTTTTTTGTTTTGAGACAGAGTCTCGCTCTGTCACTCAGGCTGGAGTGCAATGATGTGATCTCAGCTCACTGCAACATCTGTCTCCCAGGTTCAAGCAATTCTCCCTCAGCCTCCTGAGTAGCTGGAATTACAGGCGCCCACCACCACGCCCAGCTAACTTTTTGTGTTTTTTGTAGAGACAGGGCTTCACTATTCTGGCCAGGCTGGTCTCGAACTCCTGACCTCGTGATCCACCCACCTCAGCCTCCCAATATCGCCTTTTCAAAAAACGTTATACACCTTTGTATTCATCCTTAAAGTTAATTTTGTTTTGTCTGTTATGCTTATTAATGGTAATATATGTTTTTATTTGACATCTTGTTTCAGTCAAGAGGTTTGTGAAAATTGTCTTAGATAATTTTAGATATTAGAGATGCTATTCATTTTTATTGCTCTATGGTAATTCATTGTATCAATAAGAAATAATTATTTATTTTGTAATTGATAGACATAGGATTTTCTTCTAGTTTAAGCCTATTATGATAAAATCCAGTGGGATTTCTGTGTGACGAGTTATGTACATCTTCCAAATTAGTATACAATTATATCCTAATTACCAAAATGATTGTACCAACTTATTCTCTTATCCACACTTCACAATGAAATTTTTTGTTTCATTTTTTGCCACTCTCCTGGTTGTTTTAATTTGTTTTGCTTTTATGCTTACAAGGTTGAACACACCTTTTCATAGAATTATAGAATACATAATCCACTTTTGTACTCATTTAAAAATACTATGCTATGTATTTCTCTTACTCATTTATAGCAATTCTAAACATATTTGGAATGCAGATTGTTTCCAAGCAAAGTAAAGAGTAAAGCATGTTCTGGGGAAAACAGAAACGAATATAGGCTGGGTGCAGTGGCTCACGCCTGTGATCCCAGCACTTTGGGATGCCGAGGCAGGTGGATCTCCTGAGGTCAGGAGTTTGAGACAGTCTGGTCAACGTGGTGAAACCCTGTCTGTACTAAAAATATAAAAATTAGCCTGGGGTGGTGGCGCATGCCTGTAATCCCGGCTACTCGGGAGACTGAGGCAGGCGAATCGCTTCAACCCTGGAGGCGGAGGTTGCAGTGACCTGAGATTGCACCATTGCAATGCGGCCTGGGCGACAAGAGTGAAATTCCGCCTCAAAAATAAATAAATAAATATGCAAGAAGCTAAGGGGTAAGGGAATGGGTACCGGAAAGATGGCAATTCACTGTAAGATTATCACCATGGCAATGACAAAGTATTTAGTAAAAACCTCACCATAATATATATACGCCTGTATGTGTGTGCATGCAAGTATAATGCCAGGTTCATAAGGAACAACAGGTAGCAATGTAGGAACAGCTGGCAACAGGTTACATTCTATTTCATTCTGATTGCCCATGTCCACATTCATATCTGAGTTATTTCTTCTTGAAATATCTTGTTTGATGTAGTAATACCTTGCTGCTTACTGTACTTAATGAAATATCACTAAAGTAGATGAACTCAGAGACAAATGTACAAATGAATAATCAGAAATGAAATAGAATATTGTCAAAAAGCTCAGAGACCTAAAAAATTTTCAACCACAATATAATATGAAATATTATTAAGATGTACTTTGATAACAAGGGAGGATCAAAGTCAACCTTTCTATAAGGATCAAATCAAGGGTATTAACAATCTTTCTATTGTTGATACTTTTGAATGGATTATGGTAGAGCTCAACAGATTTTTTCAATTGGAATAAAAATGATTCAGGAAATGATACTAAAGGTGCACCTTGACCTCAAAGTCTGATAGTCTCATGGTTTCTGCAAGTAAGCTGAGAAAGAAAAAGAAGTTTTGGAGCACAAAAAAGCAGAGGAATGTTGCAAGACATTTGTTTAAAAAAAAAAAACAAAAAAAAACTGAAATGAATGTTTATTGGCACATAAACCTAAGTAGAATAGAATTTAAAACCTACCATGTATATAGAGAGGAAAGCTACTATTATAACCAGAACTCTGCATATAAATATCTCCATTTCTATAACATTGTTTGAGTTAACTGTCTACAAATAGGAGGTAAACGACAAATGCCTAAGCTCTTAAGGAGGGCACATTGTACACTTCAGATATGACAAAGAAAGTAGTGGAAAAAGAAGATCCTTCCCTTCCCTCCTCTCCTTTTCTCCCCTCTCTTCCCCTTGCCCTTCCCCTCCTTTCCCCTCCTCTTCCCTTATATAGAAATAAAGACCATAGAGAACAGTAGATATAGGAATTTATCCCAGAGAGAAGATCTGAACCTCTAACAAAGAATATGATCCAAACACCATCATAAAATAGGTCACCTTTAATTCCGACTAGAGTTACAGAATTGCTATCAACCATAAACTCTTTTATTCTCTCATTAATCTTCTTTTTGAAAGAGAGTTTTTCAGTTTCATTGTCTGGATTCTTCCAATTCTACTTGGTGTATGTGGGGATAATTTCTTTCCCCATTCACTTCCATGTCTTTGGCTCTAGGGTTGGGACACTATCACTGGGTAAAACATTTACAGTATATTTTGCCTGGATGAGGAATCCTAACCAGAATATCTGGTGAACAGACAGACCAACTGTGATAAGGATCCAAGTTGTTCAACCAATCTTTCCAGTTTTATTCTTTGCAGAAACATGGTAGGCATTTTTGAGGTTTTCTTTATTAAATACGTTTTTTGATGTTTTCTGTCTCCATATGACTTGCTTTGGCCAATGTGGTATAATCGGGAGTGATATGGCTCACTTTGGACCCAAATCTTTAAAATCCAGTTAATAATTTACTGCTTGCACTTCCCACAGTTCTGGTGATCACAGACGCTCATCTCAACAAGCCTCCATTATCTCACATCCCTGAGTAACTCCTTGGGCAGATTGATCTAATAATCTACATAGGACATGTACTTGAAATGCAAACTTTCCATTTGTCAAACAAGCAAAATTTTGAAGTTGTTTTTTTTTTTTTTTTTTGGTTTCTTTGTTTGTTATTATTATACTTTAAGTTCTAGGGTACATGTGCATAACGTGCAGGTTTGTTACATATGTATACTTGTGCCATGTTGGTGTGCTGCACCCATCAACTCATCAGCACCCATCAACTCGTCATTTACGTCAGGTATAACTCCCGATGCAATTCCTGCTCCCTCCCCCCTCCCCATGATAGGCCCCGGTTTGTGATGTTCCTCTTCCCCAGTCCAAGATATCTCATTGCTCAGTTCCCACCTATGAGTGAGAACATGCGGTATTTGGATTTCTGTTCTTGTGATAGTTTGCTAAGAATGATGGTTTCCAGCTGCATCCATGTTCCTACAAAGGATGCAAACTCATCCTTTTTTATGGATGCATAGTATTCCATAGTGTATATGTGCCACATTTTCTTAACCCAGAATGTCACAGATGGACATTTGGGTTGATTCCAAGTCTTTGCTATTGTGAATACTGCTGCAATAAACATACATGTGCATGTGTCTTTATAGCAGCATGATTTATAATCCTTTGGTTATATACCCAGTAGTGGGATGGCTGGGTCGTATGGTACATCTAGTTCTAGATCCTTGAGGAATTGCCATACTCTTTTCCATAATGGTTGAACCAGTTTACAATCCCACCAACAGTGTAAAAGTGTTCCTATTTCTCCACATCCTCTCCAGCATCTGTTGTTTCCTGACTTTTGAATGATTGCCATTCTAACTGGTGTGAGATGGTATCTCATTGTGGTTTTGATTTACATTTCTCTGATGGTGAGTGATGATGAGCATTTTTTCATGTGTCTGTTGGCTGTATGAATGTCTTCTTTTGAGAAATGTCTGTTCATATCCTTTGCCCACTTTTTGATGGGGTTGTTTGTTTTTTTCTTGTACATTTGTTTGAGTTCTTTGTAGGTTCTGGAAATCAGCCCTTTGTCAGATGAGTAGATTGCAAAAATTTTCTCCCATTCTGTAGGTTGCCTGTTCACTCTGATGGTAGTTTCTTTTGCTGTGCAGAAGCTCTTTAGTTTAATTAGATCCCATTTGTCAATTTCGGCTTTTGTTGCCTTTGCTTTTGGTGTTTTAGACATGAAGTCCTTGCCCATGCCTATGTCCTGAATGGTACTACCTAGATTTTCTTCTAGGGTTTTTATGGTATTAGGTCTAACATTTAAGTCTCTAATCCATCTTGAATTAATTATCGTATAAGGAGTAAGGAAAGGATCCAGTTTCACCTTTCTACTTATGGCTAGCCAATTTTCCCAGCACCATTTATTAAATAGGGAATCCTTTCCCCATTTCTTGTTTCTCTCAGGTGTGTCAAAGATCAGATGGCTGTAGATGTGTGGTATTATTTCTGAGGACTCTGTTCTGTTCCATTGGTCTATATCACTGTTTTGGTACCAGTACCATGCTGTTTTGGTTACTGTAGCCTTGTAGTATAATTTGAAGTCAGGTAGCGTGATGCCTCCAGATTTGTTCTTTGAACTTAGGATTGTCTTGGCAATGCGGGCTCTTTTTTGGTTCCATATGAACTTTAAAGCAGTTTTTTTCCAATTCTGTGAAGAAAGTCATTGGTAGCTTGATGGGGATGGCATTGAATCTATAAATAACCTTGGGCAGTATGGCCATTTTCACGATATTGATTCTTCCTATCCATGAGCATGGAATGTTTTTCCACTTGTTTGTGTCCTCTTTTATTTCAATGAGCAGTGGTTTGTAGTTCTCCTTGAAGAGGTCCTTTACATCCCTTGTAAGTTGGATTCCTAGGTATTTTATTCTCTTTGAAGCAATTGTGAATGGAAGTTCATTCATGATTTGGCTCTCTGTTTGTCTGTTACTGGTGTATAAGAATGCTTGTGATTTTTGCACATTAATTTAGTATCCTGAAATTTTGCTGAAGTTGCTTATCAGCTTAAGGAGATTTTGGGCTGAGACCATGGGGTTTTCTAAATATACAATCATGTCATCTGCAAACAGGGACAATTTGACTTCTTCTTTTCCCAACTGAATACCCTTGATTTCTTTCTCTTGCCTGATTGCCCTAGCCAGAACTTCCAACACTATGTTGAATAGGAGTGGTGAGAGAGGGCATCCCTGTCTTGTGCCAGTTTTCAAAGGGAATTTTTCCAGTTTTTGCCCATTCAGTATGATATTGGCTGTGGGTTTGTCATCAATAGCTCCTATTATTTTGAGGTACGTTCCACCAATACCGAATTTATTGAGCATTTTTAGCGCAAAGGGCTGTTGAATTTTTTCAAAGGACTTTTCTGCATCTATTGAGATAATCATGTGGTTCTTGTCTTTGGTTCTGTTTATATGCTGGATTACGTTTATTGATTTGTGAATGTTGAACCAGCCTTGCATCCCAGGGATGAAGCCCACTTGATCATGGTGGATAAGCTTTTTGATGTGCTGCTGAATCCGGTTTGCCAGTATTTTATTGAGGATTTTTCATCGATGTTCATCAGGGATATTGGTATAAAATTCTCTTTTTCTATTGTGTCTCTGCCAGGCTTTGGTATCAGGATGATGTAGGCCTCATAAAATGAGTTAGGGAGGATTCCCTCTTTTTCTATTGATTGGAATAGTTTCAGAAGGAATGGTACCAGCTCCTCCTTGTACCTCTGGTAGAATTCAGCTGTGAATCCATCTGGTCCTGGACTTTTTTTGGTTGGTAGGCGATTAATTATTGCCTCAATTTCAGAGCCTGCTATTGGTCTATTTAGGGATTCAACTTCTTCTTGGTTTAGTCTTGGAAGAGTGTAAGTGACCAGGAAATTATCCATTTCTTCTAGATTTTCCAGTTGATTTGTGTAGAGGTGTTTATAGTATTCTCTGATGGTAGTTTGTATTTCTGTGGGGTCGGTGGTGATATTCCCTTTATCATTTTTTATTGCATCTATTTGATTCTTCTCTCTTTTCTTCTTTGTAGTCTTGCTAGCAGTCTGTCAATTTTGTTGATCTTTTCAAAAAACCAACTCCTGGATTCATTGATTTTTTGGAGGGTTTTTTGTGTCTCTATCTCCTTCAGTTCTGCTCTGATCTTAGTTATTTCTTGCCTTCTGCTAGCTTTTGAATGTGTTTGCTCTTGCCTCTCTAGTTCTTTTAATTGTGATGTTAGAGTGTCAATTTTAGATCTTTCCAGCTTTCTCTTGTAAGCATTTAGTGCTAAAATTTCCCTCTACACACTGCTTTAAATGTGTCCCAGAGATTCTGGTATGTTGTATCTTTGTTCTCATTGGTTTCAAAGAATATCTTTATTTCTGCCTTCATTTCGTTATGTACCCAGTAGTCATTCAGGAGCAGGTTGTTCAGTTTCCATGTAGTTGAGCGGTTTTGATTGAGTTTCTTAGTCCTGAGTTCTAGTTTGATTGCACTGTGGTCTGAGAGACAGTTTGTTATAATTTCTTTTCTTGTACATTTGCAGAGGAGTGCTTTACTTCCAATTATGTGATCAATTTTGGAATAAGTGCGATGTGGTCCTGAGAAGAATGTATATTCTGTTGATTTGGGGTGGAGAGTTCTATAGATGTCTATTAGGTCCGCTTGGTGCAGAGATTATTTCAATTCCTGCATATCCTTGTTAGCTCTTGTCTCGTTGATCTGTCTAATGTTGACACTGGAGTGTTGAAGTCTCCCATTATTATTGTATGGGAGTCTAAGTCTCTTTGTAAGTCTCTAAGGACTTGCTTTATGAATCTGGGTGCTCCTGTATTGGTGCATATATATTTAGGAGAGTTAGCTCTTCCTGTTGAATTGGTCCCTTTACCATTATGTAATGGCCTTCTTTGTCTCTTTTGATCTTGGATGGTTTAAAGTCTGTTTTATCAGAGACTAGGATTGCAACCCCTCCGTTTTTTTGTTCTCCATTTGCTCAGCAGACTGATGGGTCTTGACTCTTTATCCAGTTTGCCAGTCTGTGTCTTTTAATTGGAGCATTTAGTCCATTGACATTTAAGGTTAATATTGTTATGTGTGAACTTGATCCTGCTATTATGATATCAACTGGTTATTTTGCTCGTTAGATGATGCAGTTTCTTCCTAGCCTCGATGGTCTTTACATTTTTGGCATGTTTTTGCAATGGCTGGTACCAGTTGTTCCTTTCCATGTTTAGGGCTTCCTTCAGGGTCTCTTGTAAGGTAGGCCTGGTGATGACAAAATCTCTAAGCATTTGCTTATCTGTAAAGGATTTTATTTCTCCTTCACTTATGAAACTTAGTTTGGCTGGATATGAATTTCTAGGTTGAAAATTCTTTTCTTTAAGAATGTTGAATATTGGCCACCACTCTCTTCTGGCTTGTAGAGTTTCTGCCGAGAGGTCTGCTGTTAGTCTGATGGGCTTCCCTTTGTGGGTAACCCGACCTTTCTCTCTGGCTGCCCTTAAGATTTTTTCCTTCATTTCAACTTTGGTGAATCTGGCAATTATGTGTCTTGGAGTTTCTCTTCTTGAGGAGTATCTTTGTGGCATTTTCTGTGTTTCCTGAATTTGAATGTTGGCCTGCCCTACTAGGTTGGGAAAGTTCTCCTGGATGATATCCTGAAGAGTGTTTCCCAACTTGATTCCATTTCCCCCCTCACTGTCAGGCACCCCAATCAGATGTAGATTTGGTCTTTTACATAATCCCATATTTCTTGCAGGCTTTGTTCATTTGTTTTTCTTCTTTTTTCTTTTGGTTTCTCTTCTTGCTTCGTTTCATTCATTTGATCCTCAATCGCTGATACTCTTTCTTCCAGTTGATCGAGTCAGTTACTGAAGCTTGTGCATTTGTCACGTATTTCTTCTGTCATGGTTTTCATCTCTGTTATTTCGTTTATGACCTTCTCTGCATTAATTATTCTAGCTGCCAATTCTTCCACTTTTTTTTCAAGATTTTTAGTTTCTTTGCGCTGGGTACGTAATTCCTCCTTTAGCTCTGAGAAGTTTGATGGACTGAAGCCTTCTTCTCTCATCTCATCAAAGTCATTCTCTGACCAGCTTCGATCCGTTGCTGGTGATGAGCTGCGCTCCTTTGCAGGGGGAGATGCGCTCTTATTTTTTGAATTTCCAGCTTTTCTGCCCTGCTTTTTCCCCATCTTTGTGGTTTTATCTGCCTCTGGTCTTTGATGATGGTGACGTACTGATGGGGTTTTGGTATAGGTGTCCTTCCTGTTTGATAATTTTCCTTCTAACAGCACCCTCAGCTGTAGGTCTGTTGGAGATTGCTTGAGGTCCACTCCAGACCCTGTTTGCCTGGGTATCAGCAGCAGAGGTTGCAGAAGATACAATATTGCTGAACAGCGAGTGTACCTGTCTGATTCTTACTTTGGAAGCTTCCTCTCAGGGGTGTACTCCACCCTGTGAGGTGTGGGGTGTCAGACTGTCCCTAGTGGGGGATGTCTCCCAGTTAGGCTACTCAGGGGTCAGGGACCCACTTGAGCAGGCAGTCTGTCCCTTCTCAGATCTCAACCTCCGTGTGGGGAGATCCACTGCTCTCTTCAAAGCTGTCAGACAGAGTCGTTTGCGTCTGCAGCGGTTTCTGCTGCTTTGTTGTTATTGTTGTTGTTGTTGTTGTTTAGCTGTGCCCTGTCCCCAGAGGTGGAGTCTCCAGAGACAGGCAGGTTTCCTTGAGCTGCTGTGAGCTCCACCAAGTTTGAGCTTCCCAGTGGCTTTGTTTACCTACTTAAGCCTCAGTAATGGCAGGCGCCCCTCCCCCAGCCTTGCTGCTGCCTTGCGGTTAGATCGCAGACTGCTGTGCTAGCAGTGATGGAGGCTCAGTGGCCGTGGGACCCTCCCGGCCAGGTGTGGGATACAATCTCCTAGTGTGCCCGTTTGCTCAAAGCGCAGTATTGGGGTGGGAGTCACCCGATTTTCCAGGTGTTGTGTGTCTCAGTTCCTCTGGCTAGGAAAAGGGACTCTCTTCCCCCTTGTGCTTCCCAGGTGAGGTGATGCCTCGCCCTGCTTCAGCTCTTGCTGGTCAGGCTGCAGCAGCTGACCAGCACCAATTGTCCAGCACTCTCCAGTGAGATGACCCCAGTATCTCAGTTGAGAATGCAGAAATCACCGGGGTTCTGTGTCGCTCACGCTGGGAGTTGGAGACTGGAGCTGTTCCTATTCGGCCATCTTGCTCCCAGTTGATTCCAGTTTTATACTGCAGAATTACTGACCCCACGGTGACTGTCAGAATAACAACATGTGTTTTCATTTGTTCTGTGATAACTGTGCTATCCTATCTGATAACTTCTGAATAAAAGGATATCTAAACACCTGGACTGTGTTAGCATCTTTCCTTCCAAATGTCATGTTATTGCTTCTGTATTTTAAATCCCTCTATTTTAAATACACTGTTTTTAATAGTCAAGGCTTATTAACCATTACCCATCTGTCCCACTCTTATTTTTATTCTCTAATCTACCTCAGAACTTTTATTGGAAATTTCTTTCCACCTGCCCAAATATTGAATACTAAGTTTTGATTTGTAGGTGGTAGGTATGGCGTAAACTAGACCATCTTTACATAAAGTGAAATTAAGTCTGGATTAAGTTTTGTGATATATTCTGGTTGCTTCTATTGAGCATCAAAAATAATTATTTGATTCTGTCACTAAAGAAAAGAAAAAATGTGTCCAAACATTTTGTCTTACCTCGTACAAACCAACAATTTATTAGTTTATTTACTCTTTCTATAAGGTTTACAGAAAGATAAATACAGTTTCAGGAAAATATTTGAAAGCGTTAGAGAATAATTTTTACTTATTACTTCCACTAGGGATGTAAGACCACTTTGAATCAAGCAGGGACTTGCAAAATGTGTTCTGAAGGTTAGACCAATCTGGTTGAGAAGGCCTTTTTGATTTATTAATCAAATATGAATCAAATAGCTGGCTGATTTTAGATTAATGATTTAAAGTAATACTTCTCTTAATTATGATCATAAATGACCTTAAAGAAGTTCTACGGGGCAAATTATTACCACACATTATGAGGAAGTAAACAAATTTGCCGCTACATTTTTCTCCAGTGAAGTCAGTTGTACCGTAGTTTATCTTATTGTTTGATATTTACAACCCAACCACTGATGGTTACCAATGAACTTTTACTACTTCTGTGTTTTATTGTTACTGAAAGAAATACAATTCAATGATTGAATGAAATGTGTAGCCAGTAGTTAAATCACAGTCACACATTTAAATAGTTACTTATAAAGATATACATTTAGGATACAAATGGACTCCAAAGTTTCCTCATTTTCTAAAGAATTTATCTTTTTTTACTGGTTGCGGGTGAAGATTAGTGTATTAATAATTTTCTACCTATTTTTTTTCCTCTAGAATTATAATGTATCTTCAAAATTTTTCAAGTTTATCTTGCTTATATTCTCAGGATCAACTCTGAGTCACTTTTTCCTATCATTATTTCCAAAGTTTCCATTATGTTTTTAAAGTACATCATCTTTTTCTTATACTCTTTGGGATAATTTTGACTTTCCTAACTGATTCAAGTATAACATAATAACACATGTAAAACACTGGACTGTAATGTAAATGAAATATAATGTATAGAAAGAAAATGAAAATTTCTGTTTTGAAATTCTCAATAGTTGGCTTTTTTTTTCCAGTGGATAAATTAAAATTTACTTATGAGGATGAATCACATTATCTTTTTATTAGAGGGTAAAACCTATTAAGCTCAAAAACTAGTAAAGGATTTCTGTGTTTATGCAAACATAAAATGGAAATCATAGACTAGAATATGAATGGAGAACTTCCATGAGAGGCAAAACTGTTCAGATGAATAATGTGAGAATTGTCTGTTTGTGATGTTAGTTGCATTTTTACAGATTCTCTTAAGTTTAACAAAAGTTGAACCTACAAGCAGAGATGAAAAAATAAAATTCTTATTTTGTTCTCTTCTCTTTGGTCCAATGCCTGTCATTGGAAAGGCTGAATTCCAAATTAAGGGGAATAATCAGTACAACTATCTCTGGGAGAAAACAGGTTGGCGGTTCTAACAAGGTAGCAGGTAAGGAAGTAAGCAAAGTTGCCCACATTAGAAGATCTCTGGTGGAGTGTCAGTTAAGAATTTCCAGTATTATGTAATATGCCATATAAAAATATCAGTGTCTGAATTGTGCTTTGCATATGTTGACCAGAGATCTTTATTAAATTATGTTAAACACCATAACTTTAATTTTTGTGTACTTTAAGTTACCCAAATACACATTTGGTTCAAAATGGCATAGTTTACCATAGGAGAGGGAGAAACTAGTTAATAAATGACCAAGAGATATTTGCAGAAACTTAAAAATTATTTGAGATTTGTCAGAAATGTTGGCAAACTATACACATAATTAAAAGTCAAGATATTGTTGTGGGACATTACTTAGTGTCTTCTGAATGCTAGGAAATTTGGAAACACTTTATGTAATGAGTGATCTATTTTCAAACACTAATACCCTGACTAATTTGTAACATCTTAGGCAAACTCCTCCTTTGCTTACCATTCCCACTGATTTATTTATCATCCTTCACACGCAAACTTCTAAAACAATTGTCCCCATGTACCCTGAACTTCCTCTTTGCCTAATTCCCTCATGGCCTACTTCAATCTGGCAGCATTTTACTAAATTTTTAAACCAACTCATTAATAACATCTGAGGCTAAAATTATTGGACACTTACCTGCCTCATTCTATTTGAATACTCTTAACATTCACTCGTTACTATTCCTTTCCTTTCCACAAACTTCTCTCCATTTTCCTACCTATTTTCTACTCTGTTTTCATAGAAATTCAGAGCTGTGGGCCTCAGTCTACTATGGAAAACTTTCCATTATCCAATTTTTACATAATGAATACCTCAGACTTTTTCTTCCTTTATCCTACTGTATACTACTGTCTCCCTAGTTAATTTGATTTTATATCATTAGTTTGCCCTTATAATCGTTGCATTCCTCTCCAATAGCATATCTAATAATTCAGTATTCCTGCCTTTACTATATACTAAATATTCCTGAAGTCTTTTCTTTATCTAAACAGCCACTTACTTAACTCAGCTTGAGCCCCTATAACTATACTATTCTTCCAGAAAGGCTTCCCACAATTACTTCACTTCCAGACCAATTGAATTTCTATGCACACGCACAGTGTTCTTAAAGAGACTCAGATCATGTCACTTCTAAACTTGAAACCCTGCAGCAATGTTCTGTTTTAAGCCTCAAGTCTAAAATCATTAACCTGTTCTGTAAGGCGCTAACTGCCTCATGTCAACTTCTCAGCTTTTTCTGTTTCATTCTCAGAATTCTGAAAGAGGCTGCTGTCACAATGGTATATTTCTATCCCCTCAAATGTACCAGGCTCTTTTCTTTCTGCTTCAGGTCTTTCATGCGTGCTCTTTCCTTAGCCAGGGATACTTTTTGATTCTGAGTCCACTTTAAATATGTTATTTCAACCAATATATCCTGGGCCTATTTCCATATTCTTTTCACTTCTTTTCTAAAGAAAATGTCAGAATTATACCCAAATTTATTTAAATAATTTTATGTTGATGTCAATCTTCTTCATTAAACTGAAAAGTCATAAAAGCAAGGATCATTTCTCACTTTTTCACCACACTTTGCAGATAGTTGACTTAAAATTCATATTTCATTAAGTGAATGAATTTTGAATAGTAGAACAAAAATCACAAATATAAGGCAGATAGTGAAGTACGTTTTGAATGTTTAACATTTAGTTCATGCTAAGAAACATTCATGAAAAGAAAAATATTAATAATTTTAAAGGTAATAATGGCTTACATTCATTGTACAGTCATTAAGAGTCAGGCAATCTTCCGATAACACAGCATATTTTAAATCACTCAATTTATTGGTAACTTTCTAGCTCAGTTCTCCAAAATTCACCACATTTTTCACCCTTATTTCCCTAACTACATTTTCACTTTCCTTTTACCTCTGTAAGGCATGACTGTGTTTTCTCAGTAAGTGTCATCTAACACAAATAGATAAACACAATGTATTAGAGCTCCATTTTCTTTGTCACATGAAAGAGTGTGATGGATATTTCTTTTAGTTAGAATCCGTAAGTGCTTGCAATAGTGCTGTGAATACAGTGGATGCTCAGTAAATAGCAGGCTGGTAAAAAGAATGAGGAGGTATTCCTCATTAAAATAACTAGAATTCAATCAGCATTGTTTAACATCCCCAACAATTTCTTTCTGGACGCTTAAAAT
Source organism: Trachypithecus francoisi (assembly GCF_009764315.1). Lineage (NCBI taxonomy): Eukaryota > Metazoa > Chordata > Mammalia > Primates > Cercopithecidae > Trachypithecus > Trachypithecus francoisi. The sequence continues at coordinate 62,923,886 of NW_022681465.1, forward strand.
AAGAGTGTGACTATGATTACAAAAACAAAAACTTATTTTAGTCAAGACATTATTCACTTTTGAGTAGTTTAAATTTGATATTAGAAATCAAGGAAAATGGCTACTGAGAAAAAGATATGGGTCAGATTGTTACAGTAAAACATCTTGGTATATTAAAAATGTATGATGTCAGTATGGCTTCTATTTCAAGGCTATGGGAAAGCATTTACCAAATCTAAAAGTAAGAATGAAGGGGCCTTTTGGAAAGGCTTAAGAAAATAACAATGTATAGTCTGAAAACTGGATCTTCTAAGAAGATTCTCTGATGGAACAATAGAAAGCAAAAAAGAAGGTTTGCAAATCATTTCTTGGTTCCACGTCTCAAGCTACCTATGACAAACTCAATGATCACAGTCTGATTGTGTGGCAAGTGAGCATTTGGTATGATTATAGAATGGTTTTAATGAAGGAAAACTAGTGTGTAAAGTGTGAAGAGGTTTGGCACTTCAGGTCCCTTTGGTCTAATAAAATATATAATGTAATTTAAAATGCATTGTTCCTAGAATTAATTGCACAGTAATACTTGGAGTCAAGAAACATGTAACATTCTTGGAAATATGACCTAGGTTATGACTCAATAAATAGTTTAGATGATTGTACTCTCTGTTGCATGAATGAAGCCATAAAATCTCAACTTTAAATATAATTATGCTAACAATCATTTTGTTAATATACTGTAGTTGATTACCTAATGAATTACATTCATTGTAGATCAAAATACATGCTCAGCATAGGAATGTCTTCTAGCTGAAATAATGACATTTTAACAAAAAGACTTCAGACATGGTCAACGGAAAGGCTATATATATATATATATATATATATATGTAATATATAGATACACATATATTAAATACATAAAATGTATGTGTACATATACATATATATATTTGGGAGATGGTCTGGCTCTGTAGCCCAGGCTGGAGTGCAGTGGCATGATCTTGACTCACTACAACCTCTGCCTCTGGGGTTTGAGTCATCCTATCACCTCAGCCTCCAAAGTAGCGGGGACTACAGTTGCACATGTGCAGCTAGTTTTTGTATTTTTTGCACAGACAGGGATTCCCCATGTTGTCTAGGTTGTTCTCTAATTCCTGAGCTCAAAGTATTTGCCTGCCTTGGCCTCCCAAAGTGCTGCAATTATACGAGTGAGCCACTAGGCCCAGACAAAAAGCTTTATATGTTTTACATAAAGGCCGTCAGATTTAAAATACATCATTTCATACTATGCACACTTGGAAGCATTTGGAAGAATTCTCAAAGTTGGTCTTCTTAGTTTTCCTGTTTCCTTAGATAATATGTGTCAGACTATCTGAAAGGACTTACTTTAAAGACTCTTAAAAGTATTCCTTCTTTGAATGAAAGTTAACAACAAATATTTGCCTATTTCATGCCATAGTAATAACAAATCTTTCCAACTTACATATATACCAATATCAGACATGTTAAAATACATATGATTATTTAGAGTATTTATTTCAATATAATTTATTTTATTAAAGTGTGGTTTATTATGTATAATGGATAATAATTATATTTGAATACATAAGTTGGCTTAGAGAATTACCAAAATCCAAAACAGTCAAAAAACTTTTTTTACATTGGAGTACCTGATTTAGGTAAAAACACAACTAAAACAAAATCTGCTGTGCCATTTACGGTAGTTAGAAAACATTCTGTGCCATTTAGGGCACAGCCAAAACTATATCCCCAAAGTCTTCAATCTCTGTTACACTCCCTATATTCAAACCAGGGAATTTAAAATTCTCTTGGGTTTCACTAAGACATATTCACTTTCTATTGTTCTGTAACAAATTGCTGAAAATTAAGTGGCTTAAATAAGTTTTGTAGGTCAGAAGTCCTTGTAGGCTCAACTAGGTTCTCTGTGAGAGTGTCACAAAAGCAAAATCAAGGTGTTGGCTCAGCTGAACTCTTATGTTGAGACTCTGGGGGAAGAACTCATTTCCAGCTCATTTAGGTTGTCTGTATAATCTATTTCCTGCAGCTGGAAAACTTCAGTCCCTTTTGCTAGTTGACTGTCTGCAGACATCTCTGTCACTTCTAGATGCCATTCTCAAGTTTTTATATACCATAAAAAAAAATTACACCACTAGTGAAAAATACAAGGGTGAATTTATTCAAGACTATTGGAATAGTGGAAAGAGATTATTAAACTATGCGAGAAGGATTGAATTTAACTCTACTGAAGCAAAAGGCAGGAAGATTTTTAAATGTTGGAGTGAGTTAATGGAAAACTACTGGAAGATGTTAGTGGAGATGTTGGTCAATGTGATTAGGCAATCTGTGTTTGCCTATTGTCACTTATTGAAGTTGGGCTCCTACCCTCCCACAAGGACTTGGAGGAAAGGATGCTATCTCTGTCTCCTTATACGAGTAAATGTCAAAGGAATGACTCCCAGATCATTGATAAAGATACTCTTGTGTTATAGAAGATTCACATTTCAATAGAGCAGATAAATCTGTTACACACCCTATATTCAAATTTTCTAAAATAAATGCTTTAAGAAAATGGAAGTCAGGGGCCTATAGTCAGAAGGAAACCTTATATACGGTCAAGTTGAGGGGAACATTTTTAAGGTCTACGTTGCCCCCTCCACTTTCAAAGCCAGCAATGGTGCTTTGAATCATTCTCATGCTTTGAATATCTCTGCCACCATCTGGAGAAAACTCTACTCATGAAGGGCTCCTGTGATTAGGTTAACCCCACCTAGATAAGCTCTCTTTGCCACATAATGTGCCACACTCACAGGAATGACATTCATATTTAGAGGGTCCACCTGCAATCGAAGGGGTTGAGAATGAAAGGTGAATTATCGGAATCATTTTGAGAATTCTTCCTACTAAATGAGGCATACAGTTTCTTCTTACATTATAATCTCTAGAAGCCAAGTTCAATTACTATTCAAAGTGTCACATTTTGAAGAAGAAAGTAAAAGAAGAACTCTACTGTTCACAGGAGAGTTATTTGTTTATGAGTAGGGACATACAGTGGATTCAGTGTGCTCAGTGATGAGTAATTGTAAAGACATCCCAACTAGTTTCCTTTTTGTCTTTCCTTTTCATCTTTCTGTTTTCAGAGCCATGTGAAGAACAAGTGGGCTTGAAAACAGAGAGATGAGAAGAAAAGACAAAAAGAAATGTTTTATTTTTAAATCCTGAGTTATAATTTGTGCTACTCCAATAACTTTTTCTGGAATCACAAGCAATCTAACACTTCTTTTGGATACCAGGAATTATCAAAGAAGTCAGCCCATCTGCATAAATTCACAAAGATCCTATGACTGATAGTTATGATATTCTGTCTCTGATTATGAAAAAAGTAAAAGGTGCAGGGTGTATATGTATGAATGAGCCTGTCCATTTCAAAATGTTTGACATCAAAAAAGAAAAATAAATAAAACACATATTCAGAATACATTATTCAATCTCTTCATTGGCAGTTTTCAGAGTTTTCACTTGTTTGCCAAATGTGTTGCCATTGTAAATGGTATTCATTTTAAAGTCAAAGTCTTCAACAAGCACCCGTGTGCATGTCTAAGTAACATTATAAGGGATATCTTGAGAAGCATTATTAGGTGGAAGTGAAAAGCAGAGAATATTTGGCAGGGCTGTTACTGTAATGGTGCTCTTTAGGCAGAAGGCTGCAATATTAGATCATGCTCAACACCTCCTGAGATTGCACTTAACTCCAGTGGATTAGCAACTAACTGAACATTTTACCACATACTTTTTAAAATTTTTATTAATTTTTTATTATACTTTAAGTTCTAGGGTACATGTGCACAACGTGCAGGTTTATTACATATGTATACATGTGCCATGTTGGTGTGCTGCACCCATTAACTCATCATTTACATTAGGTATATCTCCTAATGCTATCCCTCCCCCCACGTCACCCCATGACAGGCCCCGGTGTGTGATGTTCCCCTTCCTGTGTCCAAGTGATCTCATTGTTTAATTTCCACCTATGAGTGAAAACATGAGGTGTTTGGTTTTCTGTTCTTGCAATAGTTTGCTGAGAATGATTACACACTCCAGCATCTCAGTTGCTTTTGCTTTTGCTTTTTTGGAAAAAAAAAAAAAAGGGATTGTTTCAAATATGTTCCAACATAAAAAGTAGTGAGAGCAATAGTTTGAGTCAGCTCACAGCACAGGAGAAAAAAAAGGAGAAAAAAATCTGATTATATATTAAGCTTATGTTAGGAACTGATAAAGTCCTCAATTCTCTGTGGTACCATTAAACAAATATATTATTGTAAAACATAAGTTATTGAGAGATCAGTTCCCTGAGTGGTTAATAAACCTATAAGAAAGGATAGCACACAGCACTTCTCATAGTGGGATGTAGTATATATTTATCAGTATAATCACTTTTGAGTCATATTCATACTTTCTTTAAATAAAAAAATCAGACAATAGCTTTATGTGGAAATTGCATAGTTTTATCTTGAAACTGTAGAATCACTATGTTACACTACAGTTTTGTAAAAGGTATATGTGGTGGTAATAATAATATTTATACAACATGTTCTCAACATTAACAAAGACAAATCTTTATTTTGGCCCTTCAATACACCTGTGACTTTTGTAATTTCAGACAATCAGTGAATTAGACTTAAATCTCAGGCCATTCTTTCCCACCCTCCTTCCTTCCCCGCTTCCCTTTCCTTCCTTCCTTCCTTCCTTCCTTCTTTTCTTTTCCTTCCTTCCTTCCTTCCTACTTTCTTTCCTTCCTTCCTTTCTTCCTTCCTTCTTCTTTTCCTTCCTTCCTTCCTTTCTCTCCTTTCTTTCTTCCTTCATCTTTCTCTTTTTTCTTTCTTTCCTTCCTTCCTCCTTCCTTCCCTCCCTCCCTCCTTTTTCTCTTTCTTTCTTTCTTTTTCTTTCTTTCCTTTCTTCCTTTCTTCCTTCCTTCCTTCCTTTCTTCCTTCCTTCTTCTTTTCCTTCCTTCCTTCTTTCTTTCTCTTTCTTTCTTTCTTTCTTTCTTTCTTTCTTTCTTTTTCTTTCTTTCTTTCCCCTTTCTTTCTTGCTTTTTCTTTTTAGTATGTTTCTCACTAAAATGTAAACTGATAAAATTTTAGTTGAATTCCAGAAAAAATGTTTAATATCCATACAGTAAATTTTGTGTTTTATTTAACACAGACATTTTAGGTGATTTGATGTTTTATAACCTGGTTTAGGGAGAAAGTAAACTACTCTGGATAGAAGAAATGAAAAAATATAAGCTAAATATTTTATCACAAATATCCAGGATAACCTATACTGTTATTTCAGGTAGTACTAAAGGAATTCTGACCAGAGAAATGAAAATAAAACAAGAATACCTGCAAGTATATATCATGTGGAGGTACTTTCAAACTCTTAATAAATGGCTTACTAATTAGGAGTATCATGGACAAAGAAAAAGGAAGCTGTACCAACCTCATGTTATTTCTGTCTCTTCATTCTAAGCATTATCTCTGATTCTTGGTCCCAAAGCAACTCTATTATCACATCCAACGTCCTTCTTCTGTTAGATAGGGTTGGTGATATAGTCCATGGTGGTGAGTCTTTGTGGATCACGTGTTCCCTACTTTACTTGCTTATGAAAAGAAAATCCAGGCAGTCAATAAAGATTCAAATTTTCCTCTGAGAACTGCTCCATAACCTCCCCTTATCCTCACTTATTACTGAGGACTCAATTCCAAGTAACATGATATTAAACTCAAACTAGCTTAAGCAGAAATATAAACTTATTGGTTAACAGGAAAAAAAGAAGTCAATAGAAAAGTCAAACTTTAAAAGAGTTGGGTCAAAATGCTTGAAAAACCATCATCAGAAATCTCTTTTTATTCAATTATTTTGTTGCATTTTAGAGATACTCTTGCTATGTTGCCCAAGTTGAATTCAAACTAGGCTCAGGGCCTTCCTCCTCAGCCACCTGAGTAGCTAGCTGGGACTACAGAATTTTTATTTAACTCTTAATACCTATTTTTTCTGAGTTTGCTTTATTTTCAGGCATTTTCTTTCCAAGTGGAGAGAAAGTTGCAACTAGCAGGTTCAGGTTTTTGTT